>NC_035109.1:75048903-76298903 GCF_002204515.2 Aedes aegypti | reverse complement strand
CCTGGACATTGTCATAGAGAAAACACTGCGTTAAATCTGAGATAAATTATTAGCGAATTATATGGTAATTTGCCTATTATTGTGGTACCCATCATGATCATCAAAAATAGCACATATTTTTGAACGGTTCCTCTTTCTACTGAACGAGTTTTATAAGGGCGATTTTTTAAGTTTAGAACCAAAACAATTACAGGCAGCTGCACGCTCAAAAAAGAATTCTGGAAAACGTTAACTTAAAAAATACACCATGAACTACCATCATGTTTACGCATGAATGTGATCTAGTTTACGGTGTATGTTTGCTTGTTGACGAGTTCACGTCTGCTGTTCACGGATACGAGAATGGATTTTCTTCTGTGTGATATATCAGTTTAGATGATTTAGTTTAGATGATGTAGTTCAAATTCCGAAAGGCGTGTAAAAAAAAGCCGTGTAAAAATAAAACGTGCAAAAAAAACTGTGTAAATAAACTTTAGTGTAGTGGCAAAGATGAGATGCCACTAAGGACTACGGAGTCAGGAACCTAACCTAAAGATTGATAATGTACCCTGGCAGAACCTTAATAGCTCCCTACCGCTACATAATTCTCATCAGGCCCCATTGAAGCTTCGGCTAGGAGTTTGAGTGGTTTCCGAACCCATAAGCATCTCCGGAGGTCACATTCCGTGACTATATACCAGCAAGCACGTGGATTCGCTAGGAAGGAGACTACGACCAACCCCATCGTTTGCCCGCCAAATCCACTCCATCACCTCTCCAGTGCCGGCTAGCCCCACCGTAAGCCAGACACACCGTAAGTTAATAAAACGATATTGAACAGAAGAGTGCTAGTTGTTGAACTTTTGATCAGAGTTTAGAGCTAAGAACCACCACTAAAAGAAAAGTTTGGGAACTCCTGGTAGATAGGGTCGTAAGGTCTCGTCTCCAGAGAGAATCTCGGGTTCAATCCTGTGAGAGTATAACACAAGAAAGATCAAAATGAATTGCTGGAGGTCGCCCAGGAATAAACTTGAATTAATTTTAATCAGAAGTCTCAGATGATCTGTTGAAGAGATTTCTGAACAGTCCCAAAAATATGTCCGTGGAAAATTTAGGCGTCCAACATATCAGGAGAAAAATACCAATTTTTGACCTTCAAGATTTGTGTGCCAATTTTCGGATTTTAATACAAAATAGCCCAAAATCGTATGAATGGTTCGAGAACTAGTCGAAAATTGGTGCTCTTCCCCTACATCTGCAAGCTATTTAGAACACTTAAAAATTCTTGCTGATGGGGTTGTTAGTTGTCTTTGAACTAATTCTTCAAATATTCCGTCAGGTATTCTGAAATCTTGTCAGATTTTCGTCAATAATCTTCGCAGTAAACATTCGAGGATCACTACCTTAAATACTAGTCGAAATTTTCATAAAACCCTGCTGATGATTTCGAGAATTCAATATTTGTTTTCTCGAGGATGCAGCCAGAAAACTGGTAAAATCTGTTAAGCCTCTGATGCGAAAACATGCCAGGAATTTCTTATGCATACCTGTTAACAGTGTTCCTAAACTCTAATTCAAATATCTATTCAAAGTTTGACTTATTGACACGGCAAACTTTTAGCGGAATCTTTGCTGGATCCATTGTTACGCCCCTGAGCACCTCCCACAGTCCCAACCGACATTGATTGAAAGGATTTAACCCACGAGCGACGATGCCTTCCAGAGCTCTAAGGCCAGAGATGTGCGCCATTGTCGTCATCACGAGCAGCGGTCGATATTTGCGTCGTTCGTCATCTGTGTTTCGAGCTCATTGCCGCCTAATAGCTATGGTTCGGGATGCCATTGCTTTCGGGGAAACAACGTGTTGACACCAACACAAACAATGCCTCCGAAGCCCCGATCAATCGCCCCTACGCTACACGCTTAAACAAAGTTACACAAAATTGAGTACGATTCGCACAGAATCTTGTTCTTTTGGGCCGTCAAATTTTAACATATGTTAAAAAATCTGCTCAACGAGCTTCGTTAGCTTTGAGAAAATTAAGCCAAAATCTGCACAAAATCGTTTTTCAAGATGTATGAAAATAACACACATCCTGTGTTGGCCCAGAAAAGCCCGCTTTTGTATCACTTTATTTTAGAGAGAGTATACGTAGGAGGCACCATCATCATCGTCCTCATCGGTAGCAAAACGGCACACCACGCGAACAGTCACGGCATCGAGCAATAAATCAAGTAGCAAATTTGATAATTTGTAAGTAAATTAGAGGATTAGAGCGGAAGATTGCTGTGCCGCCATCGAAAATCGGGGACCAAGGTCCCAACCGAAAATCGATTGGGCATTGGACGTCAGCTTTCCGAAATGAGGCTTCGGAGTTTTGGGCTCCCGAAGCATTGTTTGAAATATTAATTGATGCTATCGATGCTAACGCAGACAATAGCGGATAGATTGTTTCGTTCGGTTATCGATTGTATAATTAAGCTTGCTAGCTGGCTGGATATTGAACAGTAGTACAGCTATTAACTTTTTGTTTAACAAAATGTCGGAAATTATAAAATAACACAGACTACTATTTCATCTTCTTCTTGGCATTAACGTATCACTGGGACAGAGCCTGCTTCTGAGCTTAGTGTTTTTACGCGCACTTGCACAGTTATTAACTGAGAATTTTCTTTGCCAAATATGCCATTTTCGCATTCGTGTATCGTGTGGCAGGTACGACGATACTCTATGCGGAAATCAAGGAAATTTCCATTACGAAAAGATCCTGGACCGACCGGGAATCGAACCCAGATACCTTCAGCATGGCTTTGCTTTATAGCCGCGGATTCTAACCACACGGCTAAAGAAGGCCCCTGAAGCCTTACATTTCAAAAACAAAATAAAATTTCCCTTAACCACAATTAATTGAGAAACGTTTCGAATACGATAGGAGCCCACTGTTTACCCGGCTTCCATTAACGTGCACTTGAAAACCCATTTCAAACGATGGGACCCCTGATAGACCGACCTCGAACGGAAACGTACACGACGATCCTCCGGCAAACGGTTCAAGTAACGACAGCCATTATCGTCGGCGCATTTGTATGACAATTATCGGGACGCTTTGCCAGTCAGCCACGCGAAGAAGTCACCACCACAACTTTGTTGAGCGTTCCGACCATGCCATTGCAAAGACCGCAGTTCCCATCGACAGAACCTTTCCAAAAGGATGTTGTTTCCCTCGCGTTGGGTTTTATTTTCCATTTCAAAAGCTCGAGTGGTAGGAACGTAGGAACATTCGCTAAATCGTGAGCAGCTACTTGATAGTGCCAGTAAAACCACCAACCGGAATGGATGGAATGCCGTCCGGTTCGCTGGGCTTTTGTGCCGCTTCCGGTCCAGCCAGCGTTGAGATTTGACACGAGAGGGCGAAAAGCAAACGAAATTCAACTAATGCATATGCATGAAACCATTGCTGGCTGCTGCTGCTATCCGTTGGTTTGGTTACTCTGAGAGCTGGATGAAGGACCGGGCTCAGTAAGTTCCGTCAAGTGGTATGGCGAGATAATTGCTTGGATCCTGTGTTCCGTAAAGAGGTCAAACAAGGATGCTAACGAATGCGTTGCTCAGTAATGCAGGATGTGAACATAGGTTGCTGACTGTGTTGAGGATGTTGTTGGCTGCATGGGAAGATTGTACCCCGTTTGGCATAAAGTCGTTTGGCATAAGGTCGTTTGGCATAAAGCCGTTTAGCATAAAGTCGTTTGGCATAATGGTCATTTGGCATAATGGTCATTTGGCATAATGATTAACTTAGAATGAATATCGGCATTTTTTAAGCTTTTACAGAGTTCAACACCATTGAGACTATAGCAAACAAATTTGGTAGGTTTTCAAAAAAGCATGGTGTTCATTCAGAGATTTTCCAAGCTATGAATGTCAAAAATTGTTGTGACATTAGAGAGCATAACTAAATAAAACTCGTAATGGGTCTGATGGAAGATCTTTTCGGAATGATATTTTTTCTACATCTCAGAACATAGAGTATCTTTGAGCTTGTTGAGCTTTGAGAAAGTTCGCAGTAGAATATTTCGCTCATAGAATATTTCGCTGCAAATCAAGCTCTGTCCCAATTCGGACGTAACACTTGATGAAAATTACTTGATAAAAGAAAGGAAAATTTATTTGCAGAATATTTAAAACTCTAATCCAAAGACCAGCATAATGCAAAAATAGCCTATATACGAAAATATATAATTTTACGTTCAAAATGTTTGAGGTTCTAACGCAAAAAAAAAATGTTTCCGTGGCATAACTCAAATGAACAACACATTTAAACAAATGTGTGGAAAACCTTCTGAATGATTCAATATAAATTTTATTTTTTGAAGTGTACGTCAAAAACACCATCTATTAAATAAAATGAGATCATATATTCCCAAGAAAAAAAATATGTTGAATATTGGCAGGTTCTAAAGTAATTATCATTCTTACAGCACGTCTAACAAGAATTGATAATACAGCAAGATATAAAAATAATTTACATTTAACTTTACTAAATAATAAAAATTTAAAACAGTATATATATAAAGAACAGCCTATTTTGAGAAGAAGGCAAAATTTATGATTGAACCAATAGAAGATTGGACGCCAAAAATAATCGCGGCATAATATAACGAAAAGACATCAAAAATTGCGTTCATCATCGGTTCCCCGAATGCCAGTTCCCCTAATGATCGGTTTCCCCGAAAAGTGGTGCAATTTAAATAGAAGCTATAATAGTCTCTAGTGGCTGGATAGTGAACGAGAAAGAACGATAAGCAATCAAAAGAAGGAGGTATTCTGTCATTCTTGGCTATGATTGTACCCCATTTGGCATAAAGTCGTTTGGAATAAGGTCGTTTGGCATAAAGCTATTTGGCATATAGTCGTTTGGCATGATGGTCGTTTGGCATAATGATTGACTTAGAATGAGTATTGACATTTTCGAAGCTTTTACCGAGCTCAACACCACCGAGCCCATAGCAAATTTTTTTCGTAGGTTCTCTATAAGCGTGGTGGTTGTTCAGAGATATTCAAAGCTATGGATGTCAATAATTGTAGTGACATTAGAGAGTATAACTAAATAAAACTCGTGACGGGTCTGGTGGATGATCTTTTCGGAATAATAATTTTCTTCACATCCCAGAACATAGAGTATCCTTGAGCTTGTTGCGGTATACATAGTTGAAAATAGTGAATTGGCAAACAAAATTTGCAGTTATTAATAAAGGGAACGCTCATAGAATATTTCGCTGAAGGTTAAGGTCTGTCCCAGTTTGGACGTAACACTTGATGAAAATTACTTGGTAAAAGAAGGGAAAATTTATTTGCAAAATATGAAAAGCTCTTATCCAAAGGTCTATTATTGCAGCATAATGCGAAAATTGCCTATATACGAGAGCATATTATGTTTCGTTTGAAATGTTTAAGGCTCTAACGCAAAAAAATCTTCTCACATCATAACTGAAATGACCAACACATTTTTGAAAGAAAATATTTGTAGCAAAAATTGAATGATTCAATATAAATTTTGATTTTGAAAGTGCATATCAAAACACTGTCTACTATCGAAAGAACAGAAAATTTGTGATTGAAATAATATTTTTTCCAGCATATCTCGGAAGGGAAATATGTTGAATATTGGCAGGTTCTAAAGTAATTATCATTCTAACAGCACGTCTAGCGAGAATTGATAAAACAGCAAAATATAAAAATGGTTAACATTTAGCTTAACTACATAAAAAAAAATTAAAACAGTTTAAATATAAAGAACAGCCTATTTTTAAAAGAAGGCAAAGTTTATTATTAAACCAATTGAAGATTGGATGCCAAAAAATATTAAATATTGCGGCATAATTAAAAGAAAAGACATAAAAAAATGCGTTCAAAATCATCGAAATTATTGTGCTACTTTTCTCCCAATGTTGTGATGAAAGTCGGTTCCCCGAATGTCATTTCCCCGAATGACCCGTATCCCCGAAAAGTGACAATGAATAGTGAACGAGAAAGAACGATAAGCAATCAAATTTGTAATTGTTATGCTACAAAGGTGGTGTTCTGTCATTCTCGGCTCTACACATGTTGGCAAAAATGCTGAGGATGGTAAAACTCGAAAGAACCGCTAATCAAATCAAGAAGGATGCATATCAGATGGCCAGTTCGTTCACCACCCTGAAATGTATGAAGTTACGACAATTATGAGTGCCAAAAACGTTTCGGGTGGAATATTCGGGGAACTGGCATTCAAGGATCTGGCGTTCGGGGAAACGACATTCGGGAAACCGTCATTGAGGGAAAAGTAGCACAACCCATTGCCGCCGTTTTGTCATTTGTAAACAAAAATATATCTTAAATATATAGCTTCAATGAACAGCCTATGTGTAAAAGAAGGTGAAATTTTTTTAAATTTTAAATCAACAGTTTTTATACCTATAATCATATTTAGAAAAAAAAGAACATTTAAAAGAAGGATAAATTTGTGCTTAATTTATCAAAACCATCAGTGCAAAAAAATATTCCAATAGTGGAACTCAAAAGAAGAATTAATATTTGAAAGAAGGGTAATTTCTGGATAAATAATACATTACTATTGGCAATAACATTCCTTATATGCTTAAGTTTATTCAAGAGCATATGATTGTTGAACAAAGTGACATTGTGTATCAATTGACTCCACAACAAGCCTGATGTCATTGAAAAGATTCAATAGAAACGTTAAAACGAATGTCTCTTAAAGAAATTCTTGGTTCCAGACTCATTATGCCAAACGACTATTATGCCAAACGACCATTATGCCAAACGACCAATATGCCAAACGACTTTATGCCAAATGACCATTATGCCAAACGACTTTATGCCAAACGACTTTATGCCAAACGGCTTTATGCCAAACGACTTTATGCCAAATCACCTACCACCCTTGGCTATACACATGTTGGCAAAAATGCTGAGAACGGTAAAACTCGAAAGAACCGCCAATTAAATAAAGAAGGGTGCATATTAGATGGTTAGTTCGTTCACCACCTTGAAATGCATAAAGTTACGACAATTATGAGTGTCAAAAACTTTTCGGGGACGTGGGCTGATCGGGGAAACGGGATATTCAGGGAACTGGCATTAAGAGAAACGACATTCGGGGAAAAGTAACACAACTCATCGAAGATACTGCAGTAATCGATTTCTCTTTCCGGCAATAACTTGAGTAGATCAATGTTATCGATTGCCGCTCTTCTGTCAGTTGGAAACAAAAAATATCTACAATATAGCTCCAAAGAACAGCCTATGTATAAAAGAAGGTGAAATTTATTTAAATTTTAAATCTACACTCTTTATGCTATTACTTATGGCTCTATCATGTTAGAGAAAAAAACATTGAATGTTGGAAAGAAGGGTAAATTTGTGCTAAATATATCAAAATCTTCAGTGCAAGAAAATATTCCTAAATCGAAACTCAAAAGGAGCATTAATATTTGAAAGAAGGGTAATTTCTGGATAAATAATAAAATACTAGTGGCAATCACTTTCCTAATATGCCTTAGTTTATTCAAGAGTATATGATTGTTGAATAAAGTGTCATTTTGTTTCAATCGACTCCAAAACAAGCCTGATGCCAACAGAAAGATTCATTAGAAACGTAAAAACGAATGTCATCTTAAGAAATTCTTGGTTTAAGACTCATTATGCCAAACGACTATTATGCCAAACGACTTTATGCCAAATGACCATTATGCCAAACTACTTTATGCCTAATGGCTTTATGCCAAACGACTTTATGCCAAATGACCTACCACCGCATGGGAATGTGCAACGGGACATTTCGATTCAAGGTTATTGTGACTTTCACTGCGTGGGTTTGTCACCGGAGATTGTTTCTCTCACGTTGAATTGAAATGTTCCGCAGTTGATTATGCAATGATTATCAACATTTTTCTTGAATAGTTTGTAAATTGCGTGATCTGGAGAAGAAAATCATCTACCAGGCTACCGAAAGCGGTTAAGGAAATTGTATACTTAAATTTTTTTGGAAAACACAATTACTTCCGACTAAAATGTAAAAAGTTGTGTTAATTTTTTAGATAAAGAACAAGTTTTTGAAAATCATAACCTTAATTTTTGAAGATACTAGTAGGGCAAGTGAAAATATTAGAACATCAGAAGTTCATATATTCCGTAAAATAAACAACTCATTTATCCCATTTAACTACTGGGGCTTCGTGGCTGGGCGGTTAGCGGCATCAGTCGTTGAGGCGTATTGTGCCACGAAGCGCGGGTTCGATTCCCGCTCCATCATCCCGAAAAATTCATCACTGGGCTATTGGATGTTACATGTTGTCCATTGCCTTATGTTCGTGATTGTTCAGTCTGTGCAGCCTTTGGCTGAAGACGGTGTAAATTGTCATTTTACTTGCTCTACAGTACATTATAAGAAACTCCCTCGGACAGAGATGCAAAACTGAACGTGAGCCGAAAATGAACTTAACGCGTTCAAATTTTGCACGTGAACGCAGTAAACGCACTTTTTTTGCACTTCAAAATGCTCAGTGAAGCACAAAACTTAAAAACACTACTCCAAACTACATTGAATTCATATCACGTACAATGTATGGAGCCTTAAATGTTCCTTGACATATTTTGTAGACCTTTCTACTCTGAAAAATGTTTTAAATCTGCTATGAAAACAATTCTCCTTTCGCGATTTTTCAGCTCTTTCGGGTTCAAATTTTCGAACTAATCAAGGTTCAAGCCTACTTGACCCTCGTTCAAAAATTTGAACTGGAACGCAAACTGAACGCGTTCAAATGCAACACTGCCCTCAGAAATGTTGGCCCCGAATACACTTTAATTATTCTAAATAAATTGAAACCCCTGATGAATATGACTAAATAAAATTGTGAAAATCATTCTGCAGTTTCACAAACGAATTTGATTCCAACTGTTTTTATTTTCATTCATAACGTTTTCCAAAAATATTCCCGAATTTCATCAATGGTTCTGAGTTTGAGTAGAACATTTCAGGTGGTTGATTCTGTTGACTACTCAGGTCATATAGTACCTTCGTAATTACTCTATGGAAGTTTCTTGGTGAGGACGTTAGAAATTCCAAGACGGTGTCTAAGAAAGACCACCATTGTTAGCTTTCGCTTACGGAACCAACGAAAAATCGAAGACACGGGTCCAAAGAAGGGTCGAAAAGGGATCAATAGATAATAAAAAAAAAAACTAAAAAATCGTGTTGTATTGCTTAAGGTCAGGGGTCTTCAGATGTTTAAGGTGAAGATGAATCGAAGCCAAACCTCAAATTTTCAAGAGCACAAATCTGGAGAACCGAACACCCGTTTGAGCTGAAAACTTAATCGATTGGTCACCTCCAGCTAGTGACCAATCGATTAAATTTTCAGCACAAACGGGTTTTCGGTTCTCCAGATTTGTGCTCTTGAAAATTTGAGGTTTGGCTTCGATTTATCTTCACCTTGAGGTCGCAAAGCACTTTTTAAAAGTAAATCGTTACGCGAAGCACCTGTTTATTATCGTACACAGAAGTTGAAAAAACAATCTTGATAAACATTTATTTAATTCCTATTCAGTTTCTATACTCTGATAGACCATGTTGTGCATATTTGGGATAATTTATCATCATCGCATGGTTAACCTTTTTTAGGCGATTTTTATCCATCAGAAATCTATATTATCAACATGTAATATTGGCTTCGTCAAGCTGCACGGCACTTAGACCAGCAAATGAATGGTTTCAAAATGAAATCCATTAGTATCGTTATATCTTATTAAATGATTTTTGAACACATATGCTGTTTTGTTGGCACTCAAACAGAAGCATTCATTACACTCATAAATTTATGACAATACGCTGTATTGTTGCATCTAACAAGGTTAGTCAAACTACAAAAATCTATGTTGCGCAAGTTTGCGCAAGATAAGGTTAAAATTTATCGGAACATGATAGAAAAATCTTCAAATTAAGACTACTGTGATATGTGTGTGAGTGTGTGCTCACATTCAAAACTTAGTTGTATTTCATTTGATTCTCCCCATATATTTTATGAAGAAGCTAGAAAGCAATCGTTTATTATTTTCTTCGAAAAATTTCATAATAATTTAACTACAAGCAGCAGAATCCTGTTTTTGGCTGGAGATGGACAAAATGAAACGGAGCCGTTCAAAAGTCGGGGGTGGCGAGAGTCGGTTCATTTAAAGCCCAAATAAAAGTGGAGCAAATGTCGAAAGTGATAAAGACGTTTTCGCCGTTAAAGCCGACAAAACGAAAGAAACACAGCTGATTTATTTGCAAAATAAAAAGACTGTGTGTCTTTGTTTTCTTCGATTTGTTGATTTCAAGGGGTAAAATTGTGTTTTATTTTCAATTCCTACATTCGCTCCATTTTTACTTGGGCTTTAATCAGCAGTCACACAACGGATCAGATAAAAAGTCACCCATATGAAGAACAAACTGGACCTTGTCTCCTATTCTCTTTCCTTCGTATCTCGGCTTTATTATTAGGCTTGACACGTGCCTTGCTTTGCGCGCCACGCCACACATGCAAGCACACTTTGCTGCTGCTCTGTGCTCTCAGCGCTCACTTCAAAGGTAGACAAACTCATCCCGCCCACTTGCATTACAGGCAAACGAAAAATAAATTGCGCACCTGAATGGCAAAGCCCGTAGTTTTGCATCTTCCGTTAGGTTCGGGTAGGAGAAATCGGCTGAATATCGTGTTCCTTGCCGGTCGATTCGAAAAAAATCTGGGGAAGAATGTAGGGGAAGTGGTGGCAAAATGAACACCGTGCCTTTTATCGAGGAAAAACAAAAGAGATTGAATTTTTATCATGCACGGATGATTTAGAGCATAAATCGGAGTTTTCTTGTTGATACGGATGTCAATTGGAGTGAAAATATCAACGAAAACTAAGATTTTAGAAAACCACGTTTGAAAATTGGAACTGACGTAACTTTAAGCTCGGGAGTTTGAGGTTTTTTTCAGTGAGGTGAATATTGTTATGATGTGATATCAAATCTTATACATTTAGAATTTTTTCTTTGATGGGTTACAATCATTAATGAATATTAGACTGGCCCTTAAACAAAAAAGTTGTAAAATTCAACGGCGCACCCCCTAAATATGTGCCTTAAGGTAAGAAAAAAGGTCTCTCAAAATATCAACTCAATTGGTTGCACCACTATTCTTCTTTCTGGCGTTACGTCCCTACTGGGACTGAGCCTGCTTCTCAGCTTAGTGTTCTTATGAGCACTTCCACAGTTATTAACTGAGAGCTTACTATGCCAATGACCATTTTTGCATGCGTATATCGTGTGGCAGGTACGAAGATACTCTATTCCCCTGGAAGTCGAGAAAATTTCCAACCCGAAAAGATCCTCGACCGGTGGGATTCGAACCCACGACCCTCAGCTTGGTCTTGCTGAATAGCTGCGCGTTTACCGCTACGGCTATCTGGGCCCACCGGGGGGGGGGGGGGGGGTCATTTTTCGGCTGTTTAGTCTAGAGAACCTTTGCGTTGATTATTTTAGAATCTTCGCCAACGTTTCAGGGCTCCATTTAAAACAACAAGTTAAACAAATTTTTTATAAATATGAAAACGTCGGGTTTTGAAAGGGTCAATTCTGTTCCACTCGTAAACCTGTTCATTTAATACCGTTAGGCTGGACTTTTCTATTCGGTAGAGTTTTAGTTTTGGGGGTTCAAACTGTTATTTCTACGCTGGGATTTGTGTATGGTGCTTGGTGATAAGCCTACTAATGTAGTCGAAAAATGCCCTTTTTATCCATTTTTATCATGATACAACCTTCTACAATATTGCTCTCAATGGTATCAAGTAGTGTTTTTGACATTCTGGGTTCAATTCAACGCAGTCAACAATTTTCCTGAACCAAACAGTAGATGATGTACTGTTTCCCATTTGTTTGAGCTGGAAATCCCATATTAACTTCAATTCAAATGCGCCAGCTCATGGAACGACCAAATGAGCTGAAATTTTCAGGTAGACTACCTTCAACCCTAAGGAATAATTATTTGGGGTGCCCCGTGGAATTATACAACTTTATTTTTCTCCCATACTGAGCTGGGCCAGTCTAATGATATATTTTCGGGAATGTAATGAAAATTTTCAAAAATATTTGTTCTACTTACGTTTTTAGCTTGATGTTCATTTTACCACCAACAGCTGTTCATTTTACCCACATAGAGCAGGTAAAATGAACATTTGCATCGATTTTTGCTAGCGATAAAAATATGTGAAAACTTGGCTATTTCAGTCTGAATTTGTGTCGCTGCTATAGATAACATTTCTTTCGTCAAGAGTTTCAAAATCAATCCAGACTTAAAACATGAAATTGAGTAAATGTCCAAACTTCCTTAGAACACCTTATTAAAGCTGTAATGAATCATTGCTCTCCAGCGCTACTACGCCAGCTAATATTTCCACCTCCATGTCAATTGACTGGAAGTCCTCTCGATATTTTTCAGTAAACTAATGTGTTTCTGAACAAGACTTAGAAAAGAAGAACTGTAGGCTCATTAATTGACATATATGCCATTAAACTACTACAACAACATATCAACATAAATTCCATCACTTCAGACATAATTCTACAAAAGCTACGCCCCTGCCCGGCTCTCCGTATAACACCTTCTAGCGCAATATTGAACAACAGGCACGAAAGTCCATAACGTTGTCGTAGTCCCCGGCGGGATCCAAACGAACTGGAATGTTCTCCTGAAACCTTCACACAATTTTACCCACCTTCCATCGATCGTTGCTCTTATCAGTCTCGTAAGTTTCCCGGGAAAGCTGTTCTCGTCCATGATTCTACATAACTCTACGCAGTCAATACTATTGTGTGTCACCTTGAAATCAATGAAGAAGTGATGCGTTGGGACGACGTTTTCGGAGGATTTGCGTACAGTAAAGATCTGGTCCGTTGAAGATCGACCATCAACGAAAGCCGGATTCCAAGGAATTCATTTACTGCAGGTGACAGACGATAGAAGATGGCAGCAGTGTTAGTTCAATAGTGTTTTGTCATCATAATATATGGCAAAATAAAGAGTTGATCCTTTTCTTCTTAACAATCTTTGCAAACAGTGTTAAAATTATTTTTTTCCTAGGTTTTCCAATAAAAAGTTAATTTTTTTGTAATTAAAAACTTCTAATTCTGCCCAAACATAATTGCTGGGCTTCTACAATCAATTTTAGTAGGAAAAACTACATGTCGAGGTACCCCGTCGGGAGTCCGGCAAAGAGATGCTTCTCATTCCAAATCTCCTCGCGGATGGGAAGCACTTCCCCGTATGCAACGAGAAACTTCACGATTTTATCGTTCGTCACGTCCTCCACCCCCTTCAGCATGGCGTTGCTTTGTAGGCGCGGACTCTTATCACTCGGCTAAGGAAGGACCCTATTTTGCGGGTCCTCCTAGTGATTTTCGTTTATAGAACTTACTTGCAATTCCAGGGAAAAAGTATTGTCAAACAGTCGAATTCCGTCGGTGCATTCCTTTTCACAAACTGCACCCACGCAGAGTGAATAAAATAGAGCCTGCATGCTCGCACCCGATGGGAGGGAAAACAAAATATTTATGGGAGGGAAATCAAAATATTTATGAATCATTATTATTCCGCTTTAATGGAAAACATTAATTAATATTCCTTTTACGTGTGCGTGTGCCACTTTAAAGTGGAAATTTATGCACACCACCCTTCCTCGGCCATTCAGGGTCCCTACGCACCACAAGCTTTTGTTGGCTGCACACATTCAGGGGCTCGTCGGTCATACCTTCTGGATCGTAAAATGGAATTTAAATTTGTCCCGCTCCTGGTTTTATTCGGAATTTCCCACCATTTTTGCGACATTATTCCCCCCCCCCTGCTCAAAGAGAGCATTGACAACCATGGGACGTAAATATACCGGGTGCGGAAATAACTTTAACTATTGTTTTAATATGTCCGTAGCCAGTGGTGCCGTTTTATGATAATTATAATTAATGATGTTTACCCTTGTTCCCGTTTATCCGTTTCATTACAGATGTCCCCGCCCAGGTGGAGAAGGTGTTGGTGAACGACACGGCACAGATCAAGTGTGACGTATCGTCCAATCTGCCGGGCGATCGGGTGCTACTTGTTGTGTGGTACAAAGATAACGTGCCCATCTATAGGTGAGTGTGAAATGATTTTTCATAATTTTCAGCAAAGTGGATTGGATGTTTCAAGCGTTGAGGAGATGCACGGTGCGCTCCAGACTGTTAGTATTAGGAAAAAAATGTCCCTCAAATCTGTATTGCTCGATTGTTTTTTATGGCTATATTTAATACATGTCTGGACAAAATTCAAAAAGTGTAAATCGTAGGGATACCACGATTTTTTATGTAGCCATCCAAAAAAAAACGACTGATGAACGCAGATATGATGGTGATTTTTATGCTGGTCATAGCCGTCTGAGGAACACCGAGCCCAGCGAAACACATTTCAAAGCATACGTTTCCTAGAAAACGGATGCTTCCACTAACCGGTCTCTGCGGACATCAAAGCATGGCAAATGCACAGCTTCCATTCAAGACATAGACATCGTCTTTCCTGGCACGTCGTCAATCCCTCGCAGCACCCACGATAAATGGCGGCCCACGAGTTTGAAAAATGCCTTGTATTTTTATGCTAAGTATGTGATGTGCATAAATCTGGACAAACATTTGAAAAGGGCCCAAGAGGTCTTGAGCCTTTTTTTAGAAACGTTGCTGTTGAGCCCTTCTTAGCCCGCCCACGCAAACTAACACCACTATCAGAAAGATTGGCGTTAGCTCTTCCTGATAGTGGTGTTGGTGAGCGCGATCGAGTTGAATTGGGCTCAACAGCGTCTTGCAAAGCCAATGTTTACCAATGTCGATGTGCCCTTTTGAAATGTTTGTCCAGAAATAACATCACAGAGCATCGTCTTCAGCAACGCCCACACTTAACAGACACAGAGAGCCGAACCACATCCATCGCAAAGGGATCACTTTGCGAACCGGTACATGGTGTAGCGAACAAGTAGTATTGCCAGACACGGGCGTCATGGGAAAACACTTATGAATTCAAAAGCCTTCGTTGCGAAGGAATTTCCGCAACACTAACTCACAAAACCGAAGGGGAAGGGGGGAAACGGATGTAGAAGGATGTGGAAGTATCATATGAATATTATCCATCTTCCTGCCGATCTATGTCATTGCTACCGTGTCGACTGGGTTCATTGTCAAACCACTTTCAGGGGGGATTTTTCACGTCTTTCTTGGATGATTTCATAATACAATGCTGTTTCTTGTGAAAAAATCAAGCAGAATTAGACTTTATTGTGCTCATCAAATCTTAATCAGCACTCTGAAAAAATTCTGCTCAAGAGTTTGGAGCAAATCCTGCTCAGGATTTTAAGCAAATCTTGCTTTAGAGCAAACCCTGCTCAGGATTTAAAGCAAATCCTGCTCAGGTTTTCGAGCAAATCCTAGTCAGGATTTCAAGCAAATCCTGGTCAGGATTTCAAGCAAATCCTGCTCAGAATTTGGAGCAAATCCTGCTCAGGATTTGGAGCAAATCCTGCTCAGGATTTGGAGCAAATCCTGCTCAGTATTTAGAGCCAACCTTGCTCAGGATTTGAAGCGAATCCTGCTCAGGATTTGGAGCACATCCTGCTCAGGACTTGAGGCATATCTTGCTCAGGATTTAGAGCAAACCCCTCTCAGGATTTGGAGCAAATCCTGCTCAGGATTTAGAGCATATCCTGCTATAAAATTTGCAGCAAATCCTGCTCAGGGTTTGGAGCAATTTTTTCTCAGGATTTTAAGCAAATCCTGCTCATGATTTGGAGCAAATCCTGCTCAGGGTTTGGAGCAAATCTATCTCAGGATTTGGAGCCAATCCTTCTCAGGATTTGGAGCAAATCCTGCTCAGGATTTGGAGCGAATCTTTTTCAGGATTTGGAACAAATCCTGCTCAGGATTTGAAGCCAATGCTGCTCAAGATCCGGAGTAAATCCCTCTCCGGATTTGGAGCAAACCTTGCTCAGGATTTGGTGTAAAATTTGATCAGGATTTGGACCATAAGTTCATAAAATCATAAAATCATAAAATCATAAAATCATAAAATCATAAAATCATAAAATCATAAAATCATAAAATCATAAAATCATAAAATCATAAAATCATAAAATCATAAAATCATAAAATCATAAATCATAAAATCATAAAATCATAAAATCATAAAATCATAAAATCATAAAATCATAAAATCATAAAATCATAAAATCATAAAATCATAAAATCATAAAATCATAAAATCATATCATAAAATCATAAAATCATAAAATCATAAAATCATAAATCATAAAATCATAAAATCATAAAATCATAAAATCATAAAATCATAAAATCATAAAATCATAAAATCATAAAATCATAAAATCATAAAATCATAAAATCATAAAATCATAAAATCATAAAATCATAAAATCATAAAATCATAAAATCATAAAATCATAAATCATAAAATCATAAAATCATAAAATCATAAAATCATAAAATCATAAAATCATAAAATCATAAAATCATAAAATCATAAAATCATAAAATCATAAAATCATAAAATCATAAAATCATAAAATCATAAAATCATAAAATCATAAAATCATAAAATCATAAAATCATAAATCATAAATCATAAAATCATTAAAATCATAAAATCATAAAATCATAAAATCATAAAATCATAAAATCATAAAATCATAAAATCATAAAATCATAAAATCATTAAATCATTAAAATCATAAAATCATTAAATCATAAAATCATAAAATCATAAAATCATAAAATCATAAAATCATTAAATCATTAAATCATAAAATCATAAAATCATTAAATCATAAAATCATAAAATCATAAAATCATAAAATCATAAAATCATAAAATCATAAAATCATAAAATCATAAAATCTGTCCATGCACAACCAGAATAGAACAGCCCCACTGTACATTATTGGTAGCAGATCATTGATAATTATCAGCATACATGCAGTAGCTTAGAGTTCGCGCCATAATCAGTGTCTATGTGTATGCTTCAATGTAAATGCTTTGTATTCCATGCCCTTTTTGTTACATGTTTGTTCGACCAAATTAATTGTCTTTAAGAAGTATAAAACCACCATAGTAACAAGATCAGCTAATAGTCCTTGAGATCTCGTACTACAAGTGACTCACAGTTAGATCGCGCGCGCAGTTAGCATAAGTCGTTATAATAAATCGCCGTTAGTCAAGGTTAAGTTACAGTTTGTGCCAATACAGTTTGAACCTCAATATATCAGTCGAGTTTGTGTTGAAGAAACCATATTTTAGTCGGTGCAATACATCCCAGTTTGAAACGAATTCTTGACTCAGTTTTTCCATGAAGAAATACCACTCGACAGTGATCCAAAACCAACAGACGCTCTTATGTGCGTTAACATAAATGGTCCTTCGAACCGGATAGGATCATCGTCGCGAGTGCCGTACTTGTTGTCCGTCGGGAATTCGTTCAGCAGTCCGTGTTTGTTTGTTTTTCGTAATCTCCAAATCGTCAATCAAGTGTGGGCGAAAACAGAAAATATCGCCCGAAGAGTGACACGCTTATCCAAAACCCGCAAGAATGTGTTACTAACTGTGTCAGAAATTATGCCGACAAATATGAGGAAAATTCCAGTATCGACAGCATTAGTTAGTTGCCATTGTCCAGATAGTTGCAAAAATTGCCATTTTGTTGTACGTGATTTGCGCCATCTTCGTCGGTACTATGTTTGTCGCGAAAAATGCATGCAGACCCAAAAATGTTGGTGCACCATAAAGGGTTTTCGGATGGGTAAATTCTGTGCGGTCAAGAAACATGACCACCTACGCATGAACAAACCATGAACCACGAAACGGGCGAAAATGAAAAAGTGTCAGAAGGAGCTCTTGATCAGTGCTACTGTCATCGCGGGTGCCAATGTGGAAAAAGCAAAAACATACGGCAAAATTCAACAATCGTTTTCTTAATTCGATTTTGTTTTACAATTTTCTACTGTGAAAAAGTTTTTGCAATGGCCAAACAACAGTACGGATTTCCTAGCAGTTCTCTCCGAAAACACGATTGTTCCGCAGTGTCGTTTTTGGCAGACGTGGTGGCCCAGATTGATGTTCGATCTCAGCTATCGGAAGAGGAAAGTGAATTCCTTCGGACCGCGCTTTCGCTCCTTGTTCAATGGAGAAATCGAATATTGGCGGAGTGCAAGGTTTTGAAAATGAGTGCTACCCAACAACTGAGGTCGACGAAACAAATCGACAAGACCATTCAAGCTGTGCTGTACAAATCACACGGAAAATCGATTCCTAGCACTGCACAGTCTGATCCAGAAGATGAGTCAACAGGAGAAGCAGAGGACATTGAAGAGGATGGCGTTCCAACGATGTTCAGTGGCACAAGGTTGGCAAAGGTGAAAGCTATCCGGGAATCTTCCGTGGCACAGGGAAAATCGCTTTCGTCACCAATTCAAGCTGTATGCCATTACTGCCGAGGAAAACATTTCCCGATCAATTGCGAATCATTCAGAAATACACTTTCCAGTCAGCGACTCGAGTTCGTTAAGGAGAAGGATCTGTGCATCAACTGCTACGATGCTTCCCACCGGGTTGGTAATTGCCCCACGATCCCCCATGTGTTCGTTGCCCTCAGAAGCATCATACGAAGCTCCATGCTGGGTTGGTACGTCTACACGAAGTTGGCCAGAAGGACACACAAGCGAAGTGAGAGGACAACGCGATTATGCAGCAGTTTTTATTCAAATTAGAATGCACAGAAGAGTGCAATTTTTGTTGATTGAGCACTGAAAAGTGCATTCATGTTCAGTGGACTACAGTGATTACTATGAATTCGTTAAATAAACAATTTTTCGTTTTGTTGTTGATTTATGTCGATGAACTTTCAAACTTCCCATTCCCCCATGATAAACATTTGTGCATCCTAATTCGCCATTGCAATACCGCCGTATTAAGTCCATCATTGGAAATAACCGCAAGGTTCTCAGCATATCCATCACACTCCTTCATGTGGAGTCAGCGGAGGCCAGGCAGGCCTCCGCTTCAGGCAAGTTTAATTTTGATTCATTTTAACATGGTAAAAAGTACCCTCTCATCTGTTTCAGAGTGGTTTATAGCGTTTGCTGCATAGGTGCAAGCCTAATACAGTTGGGAGCCCATCAAATGGCCGTTCGTTACTCGGTGACGTTTCAGTAGAAACAGCCTCAATATGTTTTGGAACGATTTATCCATCATTCAATCAATGAGATCACATATCAATGCAGTTCAGTATGATGGTTTAGCTGCTTTCTACAGTGTTGGTCACGCAAGGTCCAACACTTCCTAGCCAACGGTGAAAGTCCGTTGGTGCCTCATGAGCACTCTGCCATCAGTCCAGTGAAACGTGTCACTGGGGCATGAGGATTAGTTGTAGAAAGCAACTTACTTCGTTCAGCAGTTTTCGACGATGTTGGCCGTTCAGGGTCCAGCATAATTCGAGCCAACGGTTAAAGGTCCGTTGGTGCCTCATGTGCGTCCGCCAGCAGTTCAGCGATTGCCATCACTGAAGCATGAGGATGGTTCGATGCGATATTTTTCATCCAGATCCACTCAGTCCGAGTGGATGCAGCACTTTACTTACTTGTTATTGTGCTGCAAAAGCTTGCTATCGTAGCAAGCACCCCAATGCTTGTGCGCTCGCAAGATTGGGTTTGTGGATCTGCCCGTCAAGGGGGACCGTTTCGCAGCCGCGAAGCATGCCGTCGACTCAACTAGTGCCTCAACCGGAGGTCGACAACTAGTTTGAGAATTCCAAGGAGCGCAACCGAAGATATCGTCATCAGCCAGTGGGGACAACAGTACCCTTCGTCGAAGACATCAGCATCAGTATGTTCTGTATACGTCGAATCAGTCGGCGTAGTAACAGATCACCAGTTAGTCAACAGATCATCAACGCCAACCGGCGTCCAACGGAGGCCAGAGGGCCTCCAACCAGGCAAGTCGTTTTTTGTTTCTTTAATTCTGTTAAAAAAGCCGTCTCTCATCTCATTGATAGGAATCATCGTCGAACACGATCAAAGGTTGGTCGCAAGAAAATCAGCACCGAGTATTTTTGGCAACGCCATCAGAGCACAAGTTCAATCAATTGAAACAATCATCCGCACAGCATGAAAACGGATCAGTACAATTCGAAGGCATCTTCAGTCAGACGAAACCAGCGGAAGACAACCCGTTACAGTACGAAGACGTAATTTGAACATCATAAAAAGGACTCGATCAGCAGTTCGAAGAACTCAGCAGTCACTCAAGCAATGAGTAGTTCTCAACAACCGTTTCCGAAGGCAAATCCAGTAAATCTATCGACAAGCAATGTTAAGGCATGGCGGTTCCAGCAAAACGCGCCGTCACGTCCTCCCGGAGCTCCAGCTCCGGGACACAGTTAAGTATCTCTGTTCCAACTTACAATCAGCCGTTTTCCAATGTTTGATGCCCCTCGATACTTCCAGCCAAGCACCAATTCGAGGACGTTGACAAGCCTGGAACAGCTCGCCAATCAACGAAGTCAACGTAGCAGTGATTGAATGCAGCAGCCATCCACGGAAAAGGTTTTCCAAGTATGAGCTCTCGAGGACAGACCACATGTACATCAGAACATGTCGCAGTCGCAGTCGCAGTGTGAACAGGAATTCTCCTACGATCAGCAGTCAAGTGAATCAATTATTCAATCAGAATGTAAAGAGAAGAAAATCACCAGCATGCAGAACCATACGTCAGAAGATGACAAAGTCCAGCTGTTAACGAATTGCTTATTTCGATAAGTTTTACAAATGAGATATGGTAGATAGCGTAGGTCGTTGACAAAGTGAGCACGATTTAGTTAGATAGCAAATACATCAAACGATTTTAGTCAGTATCACACAGTTAGTAGAAACATTTCATTGAAAGGCTTCAGTTTGTAGACTTCCGTCTTTCAAGGGGGGCGGTATGTCCATGCACAACCAGAATAGAACAGCCCCACTGTACATTATTGGTAGCAGATCATTGATGATTATCAGCATACATGCAGTAGCTTAGAGTTCGCGCCATAATCAGTGTCTATGTGTATGCTTCAATGTAAATGCTTTGTATTCCATGCCCTTTTTGTTACATGTTTGTTCGACCAAATTAATTGTCTTTAAGAAGTATAAAACCACCATAGTAACAAGATCAGCTAATAGTCCTTGAGATCTCGTACTACAAGTGACTCACAGTTAGATCGCGCGCGCAGTTAGCATAAGTCGTTATAATAAATCGCCGTTAGTCAAGGTTAAGTTACAGTTTGTGCCAATACAGTTTGAACCTCAATATATCAGTCGAGTTTGTGTTGAAGAAACCATATTTTAGTCGGTGCAATACATCCCAGTTTGAAACGAATTCTTGACTCAGTTTTTCCATGAAGAAATACCACTCGACAGTGATCCAAAACCAACAGACGCTCTTATGTGCGTTAACAAAATCATAAAATCATAAAATCATAAAATCATAAAATCATAAAATCATAAAATCTTAAAATCATAAAATCATAAAATCATAAAATCATAAAATCATAAAATCATAAAATCATAAAATCATAAAATCATAAAATCATAAATCAAAATCATAAAATCATAAAATCATAAAATCATAAAATCATAAAATCATAAAATCATAAAATCATAAAATCATAAATCATAAATCATTAAAATCATAAAATCATAAAATCATAAAATCATAAAATCATAAAATCATAAAATCATAAAATCATAAAATCATAAAATCATAAAATCATAAAATCATAAAATCATAAAATCATAAAATCATAAAATCATAAAATCATAAAATCATAAAATCATAAAATCATAAAATCATAAAATCATAAAATCATAAAATCATAAAATCATAAAATCATAAAATCATAAAATCATAAAATCATAAAATCATAAAATCATAAAATCATAAAATCATAAAATCATAAAATCATAAAATCATAAAATCATAAAATCATAAAATCATAAAATCATAAAATCATAAAATCATAAAATCATAAAATCATAAAATCATAAAATCATAAAATCATAAAATCATAAAATCATAAAATCATAAAATCATAAAATCATAAAATCATAAAATCATAAAATCATAAAATCATAAAATCATAAAATCATAAAATCATAAATCATAAAATCATAAAATCATAAATCATAAAATCATAAATCATAAAATCATAAAATCATAAAATCATAAAATCATAAAATCATAAAATCATAAAATCATAAAATCATAAAATCATAAAATCATAAAATCATAAAATCATAAAATCATAAAATCATAAAATCATAAAATCATAAATCATAAAATCATAAAATCATAAAATCATAAAATCATAAAATCATAAAATCATAAAAAAATTAACAGCTAAAGAAACAATTTTGCCAAACACTAAAATCCATTCGATATTCACCGCAAATTTGATCCCAATTGAGATCACCATATCAAGCATCAACCCAAATTGAAATGTAACTCGGACCAAAACGAATAATCCAATATGCAAATGTTTGTCGAGCTCCGAATCAATCTAATCATTGTTGTGGAAATTGCTTCTTTTGTAGCCTTGCTCCGGAGCAAATTCCTTCTATACTAAAACCGACAGCAAGATGGTCAAAAAATCGTCTAAGCACAGAGCTTGAAATACGACCGACAAATTTCACTTCTCGTCACAACGATATCGAATTATTGCTCTCTACGGTGCTCGAGAGGGAAGGCGTCGTGTTTGTGAGGAGTACTCCGTTCTCGTCGCCTTCTTCGTCTTGCACTCACTCACTCGACGATGCATTCTCCGATAGTAATTTATACAAATAGGGTCAAGAGCGATGCCAATGGTAAAACATGATGCTTGCTATCGATGCTATCGAATAGCACCCGATGCTTTCTCCTTTTCTCTACTTGAGGAACGAAATCCGATTCTTGACAAGCTTCAATTTTCTACAACCTCCCACCGTGCCACCTCGTGCTAGCTATCGAGAAGGCTTTCCTCTGAGCTAGCAACAAAACTATCAATGACGCCGCTCATCTTATACTCTTCAGTAGGAGATGTGGAAAACGAGAAGCACCCGAGCACTTGACTAACTGTAAACAAAATTTTCGCTTGTGATACCGGGAATCTCCGATGAGAGGATTGGCTGTTCTCTTGTGTTGTCGAACTGAAGACGATGCCGTATGCTAAGGTGTGCTTTGACAGGGTCGTAGGATTGATAAGGAACAAAATGGTGAGCAGATAACGATTGTTTTCAGTGGTTAAGTCTGATCGATTTTTCTATAGAAAGGCTCATTTTATTTAATTGCATAATCAAAAAATAAAATCAATAAAATCTATAAGGTTTCGCTCTAAATCCGTGCCAAGATTTGCTCCCATTCCTGACAAGGATTCTCTACAAATCCTGAGTAGGATTAGCTCCGAATCCTGAGCAGGATTCTCACCGATTTCTGAGAAGAATTTACTCCAAATCCTGAGCAGAATTTGCTCCAAATCCAGAACAGGGTTCGCTTCGAATCCTGAGCAGAATTCGCTACGAATTCTGAGCAGAATTCGATTCAAATCCTGAGCAGAATTCGCTCCGAACCCTGAGCAGAATTCTCTTCGAATCCTGAGCACAATTCGCTTCGAACCCTGTGCAGAATTCGCTTTGAATCCTGAGCAGGATTCCCACTGAATCCTGAGCAGGATTCCCTCTGAATCCTGAGCAGGATTCGTTCCGAATCCTGAGCAGAATTCGTTCCGAATCCTGAGCAGAATTCGCTCCGAATCCTGAGCAGAATTCGCTCCGAATCCTGAGAAGGATTCGCTCCGAATCCTGAGCAGAATTCGCTCCGAATCCTGAGAAAAATTCGCTCGAAATCCTGAGCAGAATTCGCTCCGTATCCTGAGCAGGATTCACTCTGAATCCTGAGCAGAGTTCGCTCCGAATCCTGAGCATAATTTGCTCCGAATCCTGAAAACGATTCGCTCAGAATCCTGAGCAGAATTCTCTTCGAATCCTGAGCAAAATTCGCTACAAATCTTGAACAGAATTTACTCCAAATCCTGAGCAAAATTCGATTTGAATCCTGAGCAGAATTTGCTCCGAATCCTGAGAAACATTTGCTCCAAATCCTGAGCAGAATTCGCTCTGAATCCTGAGCGAAATTCGCTCCAAATCCTGAGCAGAATTTGCTCCAAATCCTGAGCAGAATTCGCTTCAAATCCTGAGCAGAATTCGCTCCGAATTCAAAGCAAAATTTGCTCCGAATCCTGAGCAGAATTCACTGTGAAACCTTGGCAGAATTCGTTCCGAATCCTGAGCAGGATACACCAAGAATCCTGAGCAGGATTCGCTCCGAATTCTGAACAGAATTTGCTATGAATCCTGGAACGAATCCTCAGCAGAACTCGCTCCAAATCTGAGCAGGATTTGCTCCAAATTATGAGTAGGATTTGCTTCAAATCCTGGGCAGGATTCGCACCGATTTCTGAGCTTGATCTACTTCAAAACCTGAGCAGGATTCACTTCGAATTCTGAGAAAGATTTGCTCCAAATCTTGAGCAGGATTCGCTCCAAATCCTAAGCGGAATTCGCTCCAAATCTTGAGCAGGATTTTCTCCGAGAACTGAGCAAATCTCGCTCCAAATCCTGATCAGGATATGCTCCAAATTCTGAGCAGGAAATGCTCCAAATCATGAACAGGATTCTTACCGATTTCTGAGCAGGATTTACTCCAAATATTGAGCAGAATTCATTTTGAATTCTGAGAAGGATTCGCTCCGAATCTTGAGCAGAACTCGCTCCAAATCTGAGCAGGATTTGCTTAAAATTCTGAGTAGGATTTGCTTCAAATCCTGAGCAGTATTCGCTTCAAATACTGAACACGACTCGCTCCAAATCCTGAGCAGGACTCGCTTCGAATCCTGAGCAGGATTTGCTCCAAATTCTGAGCAGGATTTGCTCAAAATCCTGAGCAAGATTCGCACCGATTTCTGAGCAAGATTCACTCCAAATCCTTAGCAGGATTCGCTTCGAATTCCGAGAAGGATTTGCTCCCAATCTTGAGCAGGACTTGCTTTGAATCCTAAGCAGAACTCGCTTCAAATCCTGAGCAGAATATGCTTCAAATCCTGAGCAGGATTTGCTCCAAATTCTGAGCAGAATTTGCTTCAAATCCTGAGCAGGATTTGCTTCAAATCCTGAGCAGGATTCTCACCGATTTCTGAGCAGAATTTATTCCAAATCATGAGCAGGATTCACTTCGAATTCTGAGAAGGATTCGCTCCGAATCTTGACCAGGATTTGCTCCGAATCCTGAGCAAGATTTGCTTCAAATTCTGAGCAGAATTTGCTTCAAATCCTGAGCAGGATTCTCACCGATTTCTGAGCAGGATTTACTCCAAATCCTGAGCAGGATTCGCTTCATATACTGAACACGACTCGCTCCAAATCCTGAGTAGGACTCGCTTCGAATCCTGAGCAGGATTTGCTCCAAATTCTGAGCAGGATTTGCTCCAAATTCTGAGCAGGATTTGCTCAAAATCCTGAGCAGGATTCGCACCGATTTCTGAGCAAGATTCACTCCAAATCCTGAGCAGGATTCGCTTCGAATTCCGAGAAGGATTTGCTCCCAATCTTGAGCAGGACTTGTTTCGAATCCTGAGCAGAACTCGCTTCAAATCCTGAGCAGGATTTGCTCCAAATTCTGAGCAGGATTTGCTCCAAATTCTGAGCAGGATTTGCTCCAAATTCTGAGCAGAATTTGCTTCAAATCCTGAGCAGGATTTGCTCCAAATTCTGAGCAGGATTTGCTCCAAATTCTGAGCAGAATTTGCTCAAAATCCTGAGCAGGATTCGCACCGATTTCTGAGCAATATTCACTCCAAATTATGAGCAGGATTTGCTTCGAATTCCGAGAAGGATTCGCTCCCAATCTTGAGCAGGACTTGCTTCGAATCCTAAGCAGAACTCGCTTCAAATCCTGAGCAGGATTTGCTCCAAATTCTGAGCAGGATTTGCTCCAAATTCTAAGCAGAATTTGCTTCAAATCCTGAGCAGGATTTGCTCCAAATTCTGAGCAGAATTTGCTTCAAATCCTGAGCAGGATTTGCTCCAAATCCTGAGCAGGATTCTAAACGATTTCTGAGCAGAATTTATTCCAAATCCTGAGCAGGATTCACTTCGAATTCTGAGAAGGATTCGCTCAGAATCTTGACCAGGATTTGCTCCGTATTCTGAGCAGCACTCACCCCGAATCCTGAGCAGGATTTGCTCCAAATTCTGAGCAGAATTCGCCTCAAATCCTGAGCAGGATTTGCTCCAAATTCTGAGCAGGATTTGCTCCAAATCCTGAGCAGGATTTGCTCCAAATCCTGAGCAGGATTTGCTTCAAATCCTGAGCAGGATTCTCATCGATTTCTGAGCAGGATATACTCCAAATCCTGAGCAGGATTCGCTTCAAATACTGAACACGACTTGCTTCAAATCCTGAACAGGACTCGCTTCGAATCCTGAGCAGGATTTGCTCCAAATTCTGAGCAGGATTTGCTCAAAATCCTGAGCAGGATTCGCACCGATTTCTGAGCAAAATTCACTCCAAATCCTGAGCAGGATTCGCTTCGAATTCCGAGAAGGATTCGCTCGAAATCTTGAGCAGGACTTGCTTCGAATCCTGAGCAGAACTCGCTTCAAATCCTGAGCAAGATTTGCTTCAAATTCTGAGCAGAATTTGCTCCAAATCCAGAGCAGAATTTGCTTCAAATCCTGAGCAGGATTTGCTCCAAATTCTGAGCAGAATTTGCTCCAAATCATGAGCAAGATTTGCTCCAAATTCTGAGTAGGATTTGCTTAAAATCATGAGCAGGATTTGCTCCAAATTCTAAGCAGAATTCGCTTCAAATCCTGAGCAGGATTTGTTCCAAGCTCTGAGCAGAATTTGCTCCAAATCCTGAGCAGGATTTGCTCCAAATCCTGAGCAGGATTTGTTTCAAATCCTGAGCAGGATTCTCACCGATTTCTGAGCAGGATTTACTCCAAATCCTGAGCAGGATTCGCTTTAAATCCTGAGCAGAATTCGCTCCGAATTCAGAGCAGAATTTGCTCCGAATCCTGAGCAGAATTCACTGTGAAAACTTGGCAGAATTCGTTCCGAATCCTGAGCAGGATACACAATGAATCCTGAGCAGGATTCGCTCCAAATTCTGAGCAGGATTTGCTTCAATTCCTGGGCAGGATTCGCACCGATTTCTGAGCATGATCTACTCCAAAACCTGAGCAGGATTCACTTCGAATTCTGAGAAAGATTTGCTCCAAATCTTGAGCAGGATTCGCTCCCAATCTTGAGCAGGACTTGCTTCAAATCCTGAGCAGAACTCGCTTCAAATCCTGAGCAAGATTTGCTCCCAATTCTGAGCAGAATTTGCTCCAAATCCTGAGCAGAATTTGCTTCAAATCCTGAGCAGGAATTGCTCCAAATTCTGAGCAGAATTTGCTCCAAATCCTGAGCAGGATCTGCTCCAAATCCTGAGCAGGATTCTCACCGATTTCTGAGCAGAATTTATTCCAAATCCTGAGCAGGATTCACTTCGAATTCTGAGAAGGATTTGCTCCGAATCTTGACCAGGATTTGCTCCGAATCCTGTGCAGTACTCACCCCGAATCCTGAGATAGATTTGCTCCAAATCCTGAGCAGAATTTGCTTCAAATCCTAAGCAGGATTCTCACCGATTTCTGAGCAGGGTTTACTCCAAATCCTGAGCAGGATTCGCTTCAAATTCTGAACACGACTTGCTCCAAATCCTGAGCAGGACTCGCTTCGAATCCTGAGCAAGATTTGCTTCAAATTCTGAACAGAATTCGCTTCAAATCCTGAGCAGGATTTGCTCCAAATTCTGAGTAGAATTTACTTAAAATCCTGAGCAGGATTTGCTCCAAATTCTGAGTAGAATTTGCTTAAAATCCTGAGCAGGATTCTCACCGATTTCTGAGCAGGATTAACTCCAAATCCTGAGCAGGATTCGCTTCAAATACTGAACACGACTCGCTCCAAATCCTGAGCAGAACTCGCTTCAAATCCTGAGCAGGATTTGCTCCAAATTCTGAGCAGAATTTGCTTCAAATCCTGAGCAGGATTTGCTCCAAATTCTGAGCAGGATTTGCTCCAAATTCTGAGCAGGATTTGCTCCAAATTCTGAGCAGGATTTGCTCAAAATCCTGAGCAGGATTCGCACCGGTTTCTGAGCAAGATTCACTCCAAATCCTGAGCAGGATTCGCTTCGAATTCCGAGAAGGATTCGCTCCCAATCTTGAGCAGGACTTGCTTCGAATCCTAAGCAGAACTCGCTTCAAATCCTGAGCAGGATTTGCTCCAAATTCTGAGCAGGATTTGCTCCAAATTCTGAGCAGAATTTGCTTCAAATCCTGAGCAGGATTTGCTCCAAATTCTGAGCAGGATTTGCTCCAAATTCTGAGCAGAATTTGCTTCAAATCCTGAGCAGGATTTGCTTCAAATCCTGAGCAGGATTCTAACCGATTTCTGAGCAGAATTTATTCCAAATCCTGAGCAGGATTCACTTCGAATTCTGAGAAGGATTCGCTCAGAATCTTGACCAGGATTTGCTCCGTATTCTGAGCAGCACTCACCCCGAATCCTGAGCAAGATTTGCTGCAAATTCTGAGCAGGATTTGCTCTAAATCATGAGCAGGATTTGCTCCAAATTCTGAGCAGAATTCGCTTCAAATCCTGAGCAGGATTTGCTCCAAATTCTGAGCAGAATTTGCTCCAAATCCTGAGCAGGATTTGCTCCAAATCCTGAGCAGGATTTGCTTCAAATCCTGAGCAGGATTCTCACCGATTTCTGAGCAGGATTTACTCCAAATCCTGAGCAGGATTCGCTTCAAATACTGAACACGACTTGCTTCAAATCCTGAGCAGGACTCGCTTCGAATCCTGAGCAGGATTTGCTCCAAATTCTGAGCAGGATTTGCTCAAAATCCTGAGCAGGATTCGCACCGATTTCTGAGCAATATTCACTCCAAATCCTGAGCAGGATTCGCTTCGAATTCCGAGAAGGATTCGCTCGAAATCTTGAGCAGGACTTGCTTCGAATCCTGAGCAGAACTCGCTTCAAATCCTGAGCAAGATTTGCTTCAAATTCTGAGCAGAATTTGCTCCAAATCCAGAGCAGAATTTGCTTCAAATCCTGAGCAGGATTTGCTCCAAATTCTGAGCAGAATTTGCTCCAAATCCTGAGCAAGATTTGCTCCAAATTCTGAGTAGGATTTGCTTAAAATCATGAGCAGGATTTGCTCCAAATTCTAAGCAGAATTCGCTTCAAATCCTGAGCAGGATTTGTTCCAAGTTCTGAGCAGAATTTGCTCCAAATCCTGAGCAGGATTTGCTCCAAATCCTGAGCAGGATTTGTTTCAAATCCTGAGCAGGATTCTCACCGATTTCTGAGCAGGATTTACTCCAAATCCTGAGCAGGATTCGCTTTAAATCCTGAGCAGAATTCGCTCCGAATTCAGAGCAGAATTTGCTCCGAATCCTGAGCAGAATTCACTGTGAAAACTTGGCAGAATTCGTTCCGAATCCTGAGCAGGATACACAATGAATCCTGAGCAGGATTCGCTCCAAATTCTGAGCAGGATTTGCTTCAAATCCTGGGCAGGATTCGCACCGATTTCTGAGCATGATCTACTCCAAAACCTGAGCAGGATTCACTTCGAATTCTGAGAAAGATTTGCTCCAAATCTTGAGCAGGATTCGCTTCCAATCTTGAGCAGGACTTGCTTCAAATCCTGAGCAGAACTCGCTTCAAATCCTGAGCAAGATTTGCTCCAAATTCTGAGCAGAATTTGCTCCAAATCCTGAGCAGAATTTGCTTCAAATCCTGAGCAGGAATTGCTCCAAATTCTGAGCAGAATTTGCTCCAAATCCTGAGCAGGATCTGCTCCAAATCCTGAGCAGGATTCTCACCGATTTCTGAGCAGGATTTACTCCAAATCCTGAGCAGGTTTCTCTTCGAATTCTGAGAAGGATTCACTACGAATTTTGAGCAGGATTCGCTCCGTATCCTGAGCAGAACTCGCTCCAAATCCTGAGCAAGATTTGCTCCAAATCCTGAGCAGAATTCGCTGCGAATCCTGAACAGAATTTGCTTTAAATCCTGAGCCGCATCTACAGCAGGATTTGCTCCGAATCCTGAGCATAATTTGCATCGAATCCTGAGCAGGGTTTGCGTCGAAAGCAGGGTTTGCGTTGAATCCAGAACAGGATACGCACCAAATCCTGACCAGGATTCGCTCTGAATCCTGAGACGATTCCTCTTCAGGATTTGCTCCAAATTCTGAGAAGAATTTTCTTCAAATCCTGAGCAGGATTCGCTCCTAATTCTGTACAGGATCGGCTTCGAATCCTGAACAGGCTTTACTCCGAATCGTGAGCAGAATTTGCTCCGAATCCTGAGCAGAATTCGCTCCAAATTCTGAGCAGGATTCACTCTGAATCCAGAGTAGGATTCGCTCTGAATCCTGAGAAGAATCTGCTCCAAATCATGAGCAGGATTTGTTTCGAATCCTGATCAGAATTGAATTGAATTGAATTTTGAGCTGGATTTACTCTGAATTCTGAGCAGGATTAGTTCAAAAACTTGAGCAGGATTCGCTCCAGTTCCTGAGCAAGATTCGCTTTGGTTCCTGAGCGGGATTCCCTTTAAATCCTGAGCAGGATTCGCTCCAAATCCTGAACAGGACTCGCTCAAAACCCTGAGCTGGTCGCACTCCGAATCCTGAGCAGGATTCGCTCAGAATCGTTTAGTAGCATTCGCTTCGAATCCTGACCAGGATTTGCTCAAAGTTGGCTCCAAAATCTGAGCATGATTCGCTTTGAATCCTGAGCATGTTTTGCTCAAGACTCTGATTAGGGTTTGCTGCTAATCATGAGTAAGATTCGCTCCGCTGAGCAGAATCTGCACATGAGGCTGATTCCAAACGTTTAAATGGATTGAATCATTACCCAAAACAAGATGTTTTAAGACTTCTGGGCAAGATAAGCTCACAATATTTAAATTATGTTTCTCAGGATTCAAGAGAATTTGTTTTTTTTTTCATGATTATGAGCAATTTCGACTTAAAGTCAAGTTTTCACTCTGAGCAAGATTTGCCAAAAATCTTACTTTCTGTTCCATACTAAATTGGATATATTAATGATTGTTTTATCATGGTTTGTTCAGGGTCTTTAGTAAGTCTTCTTATTCAATTTTTGCTCCATCATCACATGTCTGAATATTTTTTTTATAAAATATCTTGTTTTGTCATATTAGATCCATGGATTCCTCTTCCTTCCTAATACATTTCTACTGATTGACGAAACATCAAAACCCACACGTGTGTCACTCAAACAAAAAGCTCTCGTCTCTGGTTCTAGAAAATCCTCCTCATCTAGCTCGTCTGTTCGGATACAAGTTCCCACAATATCTCATAGATTGCACTATTGCAGATCGGTACACAAGATTGAAAAGTTTCCTAACTCCGAATCTTGTCAATAGGGTGGATCAACAATGCGTCCGAAAATAGAATGTTGAACATATAAAAAAAATATTAATTTCATTGATCGCAATTATAAATTAAAAGTGTTGCTAGAGAACCAAAAATTGAGTAAAAAGTTATGCACTGAAAAATGAATGAAAAATTGTGTCCACCCTACTCAACGACATCACAAAGAATGTGGCTCAATAAAGAAGAAACCACCCACTATTTCCTCCAAAGAAGCACCAGGAAGGACGTCTCTCTATTGGTGTGGCTCTTCGTGCGTGCGGATTTTGAAACAAGCATCGCTCTGCAGAATCAAGAAAATGTAGCTCGGTTTGGTCGTTCGATGATTGGCAACGAGGCGCACAAAAATATTAACTCTTATTGAATCAAATCACCGTTCAGAGCTCTAACTCGATTCCTGCGAAGACTTCTCACTGCTGATAGCTTATGCTTTGGACGTTTGGATGGTAGCAACATATATGCATGTATGTTTAAATTGCTACTCTCATGCTTCGGATGACGAAATTGCGAAACGGTGATGATGCCGAAGAAGTAGTTTTATATGAAATAAAATTGATTATAGAAAATTGTAGACCGATTATATATCTCGTTTAACACACTTAAAAATCTTGTTCGATTTTGCTTCAACAAAATACTGTAAGCGTTGATTTTTTTTATGATAATTTACTATTCATATTCAACGTATCTGCGATTAGTGGAAGCCTTATAATAAACGTCAAGGGATTTCTTCAAAAATAACTTCAGAGATTCCACCAGGGATTCATTCAGGAATACCTTCAGGGTTTTTTTCAGGAATATCTTCAGGGATTCCTTCAAAAATACCTCCAAGGATTCCTTCAGAAAAACCTTCAGGAATTTCTTCAGGAATAGCTTCAGAGATTGCATCTGGGATTCCTTCAGCTTAGCTTAGAGTTCTCCAAGGATTTCGTCTCGGAATTCTTCCGAGAAATCCTTTAAGTATAGCTCTGAGGGTACTTTAATTTTCATTCGTACTGCATCCATTTGCTCCAGAATCTTGTTGGTGTTATTGTGATTCATATTTTTTTCAAAACAGCTTCAATTTTCGACTGAACGCTTTGTTTGTCAGAGAAAAAAGTTAGGCTCTTCGTTCACTCATCAACGTTGAGATAACAATGTGATGTTCAAATTTATACTGCATCCTTTAGAAATCCTGAAATTTTAGAGCGTCGATCTAAAGTCATGAGTTTTTATACAAAGTATAAGATTCCCCAAAACCGAGAATCAACCATACTTCGACAGTTATTCATCCCGTCCACTCCCACTCTAAAAAATAAATGACATGCTCTGCATATTCCACCGGGCACAATAGAAACAATTTATCTTTTCATCTGCGAAAAGGAATTTCAATCAGAGACCGGAAAAAGCTCTGCCTGCATGGAAAAATACGCCGACAACAACCTCAAAAACCCAATTTAATGTGAACAAATCAATAACCGGAGAGAAGAGCGCTGGCTGATCCGATTCGCCATATATTCCATTTCAAATAACCATTAAACAACTTTTCGCTTTTTCCATGTCCCAGTTAAGAAAGCCTGCTCTAGTACCGGCTATACTTTATAGTGCAGATGATGCCGGTGTTTGGGAAACAGCACCAGAATTAGGGTTACCATATTTGACGTGATCCAAACGAGTACATTTTTGATGTTTTATAAATGGATACACAAGAGTATACCTAGCAAATCTGAAAAAAAAACTAAAATTCTCTTCTTCGTGACAGTTTCCCACGGATCAATCCGTAGCAGCTACCACATCAACTTTGTTATGATAGATTAAGTCGCATAAGGCTGGGAAGAGTACCGATGGAAACCCTAATCAGCATCAGTCAGGCAGTGATTCAACCTTTCAGCATCCTCTTCAGATAACCATATTTAGAAGCAGGTAAACGAGGTGAAGGTGGCGGCGGAAGTGGAGGTTGATTTGGCAATAGGTTCTGCATATTCTGTCATCCTGTGCAGCACCCCAGTCAATTCGTATGAGGAAGAGCCTACCCCCTCACATATCGACCTATATGTATGTTGCGGGTACGAATATTTTCTTTTTCAGCCTCGTATCGACAAGAATGACTCCTCTGCCTTGGTCTCCGACCTTCTCGGCATTCGAAGCATGAAGTAGAATTTAGCAACAGTTCTTTTTTTCAAACATTCCTGTTTGGCAGCAGAAAAATTGAAATGTATACACTTTGGGTTCGGTTGAACCCTTCTCAAAAATATGGGATGGCAAACTCGTTTGCTTTGCTTTCACTGAATAGCATTGCAATTACTGTAAGGTGGATGACAGTTTGCCAATACATATAAAGTATTGTTGATTAATGGAAGTTCAATTTCAAAACTAAGCATGATTTAGCTAGAATTAGTATTTAATTTTCTGTAAGGGTCTGGCTGATTTTGAGCTTTATGCTTTTTGTCATATCCATTATATGCAGACTAATGATAGACAGATGTTATTCCTGCCAGAATTCATGCAATTCATAACTCGATCGCAGGAAAGGATTCCAATTGAAAGTTTCCGCTATTTATACCCTTTGAAGAATGTGGTGAGTACACTCTACACAGGCGCGCCCCTTTATCAGTCAAAATCGGATCATGGGACCATCGAATTAGCCATGAAAACCAACTTTGACTATGGTTCTCTAACTCGATATCTAGATACAGAATATCGAATAAGGGAGAGTTGACTGTATAATATCCTGTTCTCTTCGTTTGAAGCAGTCAGGACTAGGGGTTACTGGTAGATCTTTACCCCATAACGCACCACGAAAAGATGATCTACCCGCGTTATGGTTTCAGCCGTTATTCCGTAAAGTATTTCTGATGAAACAGTCAATCCGGTGAAATTTATGTTGGGTAAATTCTAGTAGAAATCGCTACAGATATCTTATAGGAACACTTGAAGCATTTGCTGCTAGAATCTTTAAAAAAGTATATCACAGAAGTGGAAAAGAAGCTACATTAAGTAATGTACATTGAATTTTAGCAAAAAAAAAACGTTTTTTAAACACAAAGGTTCCCAGATTTTCAGGCTACAGGAGTCACTTATCTGGCCGACTTATTTTCCGTGTACCTACTAGAGAAATAAACCGGCACGTGTGGGGCTCCTAGCTCGTGAACTGCGGAGTGTCAACGTGAACGTGGCAGCTATCCTGGAGATACGCTGGCCTAAAAATGGAGATCGTGAATTCCAAGCGGTGCATCCCATCACCAACACTTCATTCAAGTACCACATACCAGGGGCAATGACAAAGGTGGAGTTTTAGGGAAGCAGATGAAGCGAATTATTCGGTGAGATTTGATGAGTGCTCTTCAGGATATTTCTCAATTCAATACCCTGATAGCCCTACATGTTTTTCATCTTCTAGAAATCCATCTACGATTGATTTGGTCTTAATCGATTCTAGTCATCTTTGTAGCCAATTAGTTACTCATGCTGATTTCGATTCAGATCATGTCCTATCAGCTCCACTTTCAATTATTTTCGAGACGACTGGAATATATATGAAACGTATATTGTCTCTAATCTTGATGTTAACATTTCTTTACAAACAAAACTTGCTATTGACAATGTTCTTGAAACTTTAACAAATTCCATTGTTGAAACCAGGAGCATTGCAATTCCAAAATGTGAAGTAAAATTTGAATCCGTGATTATAGACGATGATTTTAAACTCTTGATCCGCATTAAAAACGTGAGGAGAACGCAATTTCAGCGCACGCGCGATCCTGCTGTGAGAATTTTATGGCAGAATTTTCAGAAAGAAATCAAGAAATGTTTTGCAAAATTAAGAAACAAAAATTTTGATAATAAGATTTCTCAATTGGACCCTGGAAATTATCTAAAATCTTGAAAAAACCTCAGAAGCCAATACCGGCATTGAAAGAGGAAAACAAATTATTACTAACTAATTGCGAAAAACCTCAAAAACTTTCTATGCACTTTGAAAGTGCGCACAATTTTAATTTAGGACTTACTAGTCTAATTGAAAATCAAGTTATTCAGGACTTCGAAAATATTCTTAATCAATAGAACGTTTTCGAAAATGCCTGGGACACTGATTTGGAAGAAGTGAGAACTATTATTAAAAAATTCAAATATATGAAAGCTCCTGGCGATGATGGAATTTTCTACATCCTCATCAAGAAACTTCCAGAAAGTAGCTTATCATTTTTAATTGCTTTATTTAACAAATGTTTTCAATTTTCCTGACAAATGGAAAAATGCTAAGTTTGTTCCAATTTTAAAACCAGACAAAAATCCTGCAGAAGCTTCTAGCTATCGTCCAATCAGTTTGCTTTCCTCCATCAGAAAACTTTTTGAAAAGATTATTTTGAACAGAATGATGGCCCACATCAACGAAAATTCAATTTTTGCCGATGAACAGTTCGGACTCCGCCATGAACATTCGACCACTCAGCAAATTTTACGTGTATCAAATTTAATCCGTTCCAACATATCTGAAGGCTACTCTACTGGTCTTGCTATTCTAGACATAGAAAAAGCATTCGACAGTATATGGCGTGTAGGTTTGATCGTAAAATTAAAAACTTTAATTTTCCAACATTCATTGTTAGAATAATTCAAAGTTATCTGTCAAATCGTACACTTCAGATCAGAACTCCAGATCTGAAGGACTTCTTGTAAGAGCTGGTGTTCCTCAAGGCATTTTGGGACCAATATTATACAATATTTTCACATCTGACTTACCTGAGTTACCTCAGAGATGCCAAAAATCCTTGTTTGCGTATGACACAGGCCTCTCCACCAAAGGACGAAGCCTACGTGTCATCTGTAGTCGATTGCTAAAAAGTTTGGATATTTTTTCTTCATACTTGCAAAAATGGAAGATGTTTCCTTATGCTTCCAAAACTCAACTAATATTATTCCCACATAAACCAAAAGCTCTTTATTTGAAACCATCAAGTAGGCATGTTGTCACGATGAGAGGGGTTCCAATAAATTGGTCAGATGAAGTTAAGTATGTAGGGCTCATGCTGGATAAGAATTTAACTTTCAAAAATCACATTGAGGGCATTCAAGCCAAATGTAACAAATATGTAAAATGTCTCCATCCCCTTATTAATAGAAAATCAAAACTTTGTCTTAAGAACAAGCTTTTGATATTAAAAGAAATTTTCAGGCCAGCCATGTTGTATGCTGTACCAATATGGACTAGCTGTTGTAATACCATGAAAAAAGCTCTGCAGAGAATTAAAAATAAAGTTTTAAAAAAGGATTGTAAGTCTTCCTCCCTGGTGTGGTACCAATTAGTTGCATAGAATATCCTATGTTGAAACATTGGAGCAAATGTCAAATAAAATCATTAATAATTTCAGGCAAAAATCGTTGCAATCTTCTATTGCCACTATTAATGCGTTATATGTTTAGGTTAGGTTAGGTTAAGTAAATTTAAAGCGTTATTTCTTATACGCAGTTGAAATCAACTCACCTGTAAAAAATCTGAACTGCTACGTCAAATGAAATGTAATATGTTGTTAACAAAATGCGAATAAAATCTTAAATTTGTTTTTCCAAACTAGGATGATAGTGTTTTCTAATAACACAGAACACCTAGATATAAGAAATGAATGTAATGTTTGGAATGATGCTAATAAAGAAATTAAAAAAAAAGTGTTTGATGCGGGCGCATGAATTGCGAGTTACATTAAGTGTATGAAGATGCGATTCTAAAAAAGTTCCTGGCCTTACAAACGTTAATGGGTTGTTTCTCAACATTAATGCATGATACTAGAAAAACCTCTTCAGGCATTGTTCAAATAAAGTGATTTGCGATATCAATACTTATCTCTTTATTATCGTCAATACCGACCAGAGAACATTGCTGCACATGAGCATGTCAGCTGCCTCCGCACCGGAAGAGGCCATCACTTGTTGTGACGGAGTTGGGGGAAGGCGGCCGTCCCCAGGAAGCAAACATGTCAGCAAATAAAATAAAATATCAGAGACACGACGAAAGTTTGGTTGAATAAAATGTGGAATACATATATGAGGGGAGGATCGATTCTCGGCTGCAAACATACCGCCATGGAGCCGGGCGAAAATAAAATTATACGACCTTTTGATGTATGTTTGCGGAGGGACTTTTGAGCTGGGTGGTTGGGGGCTGCTGGTGATGTCGTCAGTTGTTGCCAATCGTCGTACAGTGGCGGAAGGCCGGTAAAAACCAAAAAATTCAATTACAAAATTTCCTTATTATGATATTTTTCTTGTTTTACAAATACCGTCTCAAATTACAAACATGACTCATATTCCGAGTACCGTCAAACGGGGTATCTTGCAACAGGGGTGAAACTTGCAACACTTCGACATGTAACCGAATAGTCGTTTCGTTCAGCATTGAGTTGAATTATTATGATTTATTCCGCCGTTTATTGGTCTTAGGTATACAACAGAAGGTTTTGACAAGGGTTTGGGTATCGTTTCTTTTTTGGTGAGTTTGCTGGAGGTGAAAATCATATTAAAATTTGGATTGTATAAAACTATTCTTGAAAAACGTTCTTCGTACCACACAAACGGTAGAAATATGTCATTTGAGGCATTTGCTATCAGTTACAGTACTTTGTAGTGTACAAATTGACAACATAAAAGTTTTGAGATTTTTTTTCTTAAACACTATAAAAATTCAAAAACGTTTTTGACTACCCTTGTGGGGTAACTTGCAACAGCAATTTTGATCTCAATTGTTCGATATTTCCTGCCGTTTGTCATCGAAAACACATTAAAAGGGAAAATTGAACTTATATTTGTACAGTAACATTAAAATGTTTGTACCTCAATCAATTCAATACACTGTTTGAAATAATTTAAAAAAATTAAATAAATCGTATTATTATTAGATTCTGTCTTATTTTTTTCATGACAATAAAGAATAATTTAGAAAATCTGCAAAAAAAAATTAACTTACAGATCAGTCATTGGGAACTCTCTGCATGAAATATGATGAAAGTTATGTCAAACCAATTTTACATATCAATATGTTATACGTTGCTTTGATTTAAATATGTCTAAAAAATAAGTTATGTGAAGTAAAGCCTAAAATACCATTATATTTGTAAAAAAAAGTTTCATTAAAACGTTTTGATGGCTTTCCAATAACTGTCAAAACTTATGACATGCTTGAATTTTCCAGTGTGGACACCCTATGCAATGCCAATTAAGCTTTCAATCAAATTGATTCAATACTCATAATACAATCGATAACAATTAGTTTTCTAAGAGAAAAGCAGCCTGTTTCTGATAATTGTCATGCTTTTACTGTAGACAATTATTAAATGACCATAATAACACAATATAGGATAAATTTTTAATAGTGTACTTCAGGTACCATTGAGTTTTGCATGTTACCCCACATCAGGGGTAGCATTAAAAATGCATATTTTTCGTCTCTCCTGATTCCAGAAAACTAAATACTGATAAAATTAATACCGCGTGGTATTCTTTACGTAGCGATTAGGGTACCAGATGGTTTTTGTCTCATCTGAATCCTCAATGTTTTCGTCCATATAGCTTTGAAGTTGAAAATTGTTGCAAGATACCCCGTTTGACGGTATTCGATTTTTATAGCGATTTTTCAAGAAATCCACTTATTCACAGAATGCTCTATACTTCTTATTCGAGTCCTCTGCATTAAAAAAATGCCACTGTTTGGAATATGAGTCAGTTTCGAAATTTGAGCAAACGATTAAACTTTCAGCAATTTAGACAATTTTTGAGGTTTCCTTCGACTTTTGTATGGAGCACCGCTACTGTACGTCTTCGAAAGGACCATAAACTGATGGATCACTGAAAGTGAAGGGACTCGCCGATTGACGACGATGACGACGTTGGAGGCAGCGTGTTAGCTGAGGGAATTTGAAAAATGACAGCCACGAACGAAAGAGTCCAATCCATTTTGCTGAGTTGTGTACACCGTTGACTGTCAGGTTCAAGTGTTCGGAAAATTGTCGCCCTGATGAAAATTGATTATATGTGAATGTGTGCCACAAACTACGCTCGCTTGATGGTTGTCTTCGTGTTTTTTATGCTTTTCGCAGCTATGACACCCGGGTGAAACACAATGAACCACCGTCACACTGGAGGGATGGCTCCATCTTGGAAAATCGTGCCAAATTCAAGCTTCAGGAACGGGACAAGAGCCGGGCAGAACTGGTCATCAATCCAGTTCTGGTAAGTAGAACCTTGATCTGTTTTTAGTGTAGGAAGATGTGATTTCAAGACACTTTGGAGAGCTGAATGGGTTGAAACTGATCAATACGAAAAGTTGAGACTAAGTCTTATTATATCATTGTTTTTGTTAACTAGGAATGACACTGTACAAAGAAAAGTAATCTTTCTAGGCTTTAAAACATGTCTTCCCCGGAACCATCTTACAGTATTATTGTGAGGAAGGGTCAGTGAATAGCTATGGTTAATGACGATTGGTGATAACTTTGAGATGACTGCAAAATACAAATCGCACAGCGGAATTTGGGGTAAGTGTGCCACCTCAACCCGTATCCGCCCAAAAAATCGAAAAATGTTCAAATTGCTGCCCGTTCGGCAATACTCGATGGGTTGCCTTCGTTTTAGTCCAAATGGAATCGTCTTGATGTCTAGTTTTTCAATCATTATTGGAATTTTTGGAAATGTTCACCAGTTAAAAGTTATTCCGGTAAGCCACTGGGTCAAGTCGGGTAAAACTACTACATCTAGTTTTTATAGTTCCGAACTTCGGAGCCATCTGAGAATTAAATTCAGATTTGGCCTTGTGTTTTTTTGTTTATTCATGGGACCTTCTTAGAACCGGAGAATCTCGGAATAAAAATCATTTTATTTTTCTTCTGAACCGTTCAAAATTTGATGTTAAACTTCATCATTTTCAAAAGCTGATTCAAATATGGTCATAGGCAGTCATTTGAAGTATATTGGCTACATTTTCGACAGGTCCAGTGGCTTTGTTATGAACCATAATTTTTAAAAAGTGGGAAAATCTCGAGCTTCGAGAATATTGTCAACTATTCTTCTATTTCAAGGTGGCCAATAACCATGAAATGATCTTGTTTGATCAGGTTTGAGCTGCCTATTGAAAATGCTAATGATCAATGCCCAAATTTTCCAGCTAAGGAGAAAAATAAAAACTTGGGAACGGCTCCTCAGGGGAAAAAATATACCCAAGGACAGAGTAGGTCCTATTGTCTTATTTAGTTCTGACATGACGTCCGTTGTCGAAACTATAAAAGCAAATTGACATGGAGTCAGATATTAATTAGTTGGATAAAAGTTGATGGAAAAGGAAGTTAGGGTCATTTTTCCCTGACTTGATCCAGTGACCCACCGGAGTAACTCCGAACTGGTGGACATTTCCGAAAAATCCAATGATGGTTGAAAAATTAGACATATAGACGATTTTACTGGAACTAAAACCCGACAAGAATTGGCAAAACGGCAGCAATTTGAACTTTTTTTCCGTTCGCTGGGCGGATGTGGGTTAAGCAAATTGTTCTAGAGATTTGTCCGTAGTTTATCAAACTCACCAATTTGACCGTTTAATGCTAGTTTCACATATTGTGTACCGTTAAATTTGAAAGGAAAATAATTTGATAAAGTAATTTTTGTAGCTTCCTAGATATCATCCATAATAACATATTATTCAATGGTATAGGATAAGACGACAACCGAATAAACATCGCACGAAGTTTTACGTGTAATGAAAATTGATAAATATCTCATTTATGTTCCTTACAAAGCAGACACTAATTTGTAATTTAAATCATAATTTTAGTTTACCGTCATAAGGGGACCCAAGCAGCACAGTTTTTTTCAACTCAAGAATAAAATCACCTCTTGACACTACTCAGAGTTGTCAATTGTTGAAAATATGACTTACAATTACTCTAAATAGCAATGCAAAAAGCGCAAGAGGCGGAGTCTGTTTGCAACATATATTTGAGATATATCGAAACTGCTGATTCGTTGCAAAATAATAAGGAGAAAAAAAAGAAAACAAAAATGTAAGCGATAATCGAATTTCCGACATCAAGATCAGTAATCTTCTCCTCTACTTACTACTCCACCATCACTTCGAACAATTGTTTCACCAATGCACTATAAAAGCTACCACATTGCCTAATCGAAGCTTGTTGTTTACAACTTTACGGAACCCTTCAGATCAGTACTTTTTTGAACTCAGAGTATAGTAAAACACGTGGCACCTTATTTCAAAAGCGTAAAAATTGAAGGGTCAGTTCAAAGTTTAAGATTCGAAATATGTTTAATTTAAAAATTTCGAACAATAAAAAGAGAGCGAGGTTACAAATTGAAAGTACAAACAATAATCATAATCTTGGAGGGAACCCACAAGAAGTTTTTTTTTTAGAGTGGGGCTCTACAGAACTCTTCAAAAGGTTACAATGATCACGACAGGGGTGTCCCAATATTCTACACAAAAATTCTCAAGCTAGTTTACACAATAAAGCTTCCCACACTAATATACACAGCCTCAATATGGGTCTTAGCAGTGATCTATATTACGGTCACCATAGCAATTTTCCTAGGGATCAATATAATGATCTATGCTGTAGCCAGAAAGATTTCCACAACAATCACGAATATTCAGAAAAGTCTCCACAAGTGATTCTAAAAGTCAGTCGGGCACAACCTTTTCGAAGTGGCGATCCTCTTTTGAAATCTTTCTAGCATGACGTGGACTCCCAAAAATTGATATGCTTGCAATCAAAGTTCATGTAATGATATTCAATTGAATCGACAGATGTTAGCAGGTACTCCCAGATACAGATAATTAAAAAGTTCTGATATGAATCTCTTGAGTTCACCAACTCCAATAAAAATCTAGACCGGAATCTACCAAACATAAAAAAGAGTCTAATTTGGAAGTTGTTAAAAAGTAACCAACATCCAATAAAAAAAATCTTGATGTAGATTTCTTTGAGGATCACAAGATTTGTAAGATTTTTCCAAGTACCCCTTATTATTTCATCAGAATTCAAATCAAGAATTTTTCCTTATGTGCTTAGGTGCTCACCAATTTGTAAAAGCTTTTTTTGAATATTTTTAGAAACTTCGTATTGTAGTTCAAGTAGCCAACTAACAGTCGTTGGGAAAAAGGGTTGGATTTTTTTCCAAGAACCTTCTCAGATATTCGTCAAAAATCTTTGTGATTTTTTTATTTGCCACTACTATAGATATCAGTTGAAAACATTTCAAAAATCCTGCTTGTTGATTTGAGACAGTTCCACTAATGATGAAAACAGTGAAGAATTTCAAACATTTTCAATCCGCAACATGTTTACTAAGCAAACTACAAAAAATTCTGATAACATCTGTAAAGGACTCAGCTTGAAATATGCCAGGAATTTCCATTTGATACCATGATAATCTTTCCAACGGGTTCAAATCCTACCACAGCACATAATGTTGGCTAATATATATATCTAGTTGTCGATATTTGAAACTTTCTCTTTGAAATCTAGGAAATGTGTTAGTTTCACCTTTCTAATTCCAATTCCAATTTTAAAAAAAATAGAGCTTACACAATCTCTTACTTAAAGAATGACAAGCCATTTTTTTTTCGCTTATTAAGGTGAAGATGAATCGAAGCCAAACTTCAAATTTTCAGGAGCACAAATCTGGAGAACCGAACACCCGTTGGAGCTGAAAACTTTGTCGATTGGTCACCACCAGCTAGCAATCGATTATGTTTTCAGCTTAAATGGAAGTTTGGTTCTCAAGATTTGTGCTCTTGAAAATTTTAGGTTTGGCTTCGATTGATTTTCATCTTGAATATATTTAAATTACAAACAAAATAAGTCATATTTTAAAACAATTTTTTTTTTTCAAAATATGTACTATGCTTATTATGCATTTGTGAAAAACAAAAACAAGCAATTTCTCCCGTCTTCAAAAAAAAAAAAAACAGTTATTTGAAAATGGCTTCGCGGACCACTTGGGAAGTCGTCATGGCCCTCGTTCGCAGACCACCAGTAGGGAATCCTTTCTATTGTTTATAGAGTTTTTCATAGTTGTCTGAAACATTTCAGAGGTCGCCACAGAGATCTTCAAAGAAGCATCCTCCAAAGTTTGCACATAAATCATTGCATATATCTCCTGAGTTGTCGCAACAGAAGTCTTCCGTATGAGACGTGAAGTTGAGGTCTAATGGCTATCGCTTCTGTTTCCCAAGCAGGAAGTCGTGGGTTCAATCTCAGGCCTTTCCCTTTTCAGATTTGTATCATTCTTCCTAACGGATTCTCTATCTCCTCTATCCTTCTCTCTCACTATTCTCTATCGCTAGAATTGAATCAACCGCTTACCACAGTGATATTCATACGGTCGAAAACCTCATCCATTACTAACAAAGCACTCCTTTTCCAATATAGCTATAGGAAATATAGGATATTATCAAGTTATCTGGTAACAACGGCTATCTAACTAATATTACCTCCTCTCCCCGATGGATATAAGAATGTGACCGACGTCAATCTAGAAATATCAGTGACTGAGTGGTTTTCTGTGTAATATCACTATCCTGATTGACTACTAGAGTGGTTCAAAAAATCGTTTTTGCTCCACACCGCTCATTCGATTCTAGATCAAATTCTGGGTGTCCTCCAAAAATTTGAGCTCATTCGGACGAAAGCAGAGACTGCACAAGCCCTTCAAAGTTTATATGGGAATTAGTATGGGAAAAGCAAGCAATTCATTCAATCGGTCATAGTGTTTGCCCATGTGCTCTTGGGGATTAGAGCTACGTTGATACTTTGAGATACATTTATCAGCTACAACTTTGCCGAAGACCATTTTCAAATCGGACGCCTCATTAATTAGTTATTGATTTATATGCAGTCACTAATTCTTCACCAGTGCTCATTGAATTTCTGAACAGGCAACATTGCTGCACCTGGCGCGAAAGATAGCACGCAGAAATCATGGCTACTATGTTTTACTGCATATATCCAGTGATGCCTGCAGAACAGTCCAATAATTACAGCCAAAGTTTTACAACTCATTCAAAAATCAATAACTAATTACAGGGGCATCCAATTTAAAAACGGTCTTCGGCAAAGTTGTAGCTAATGAATGTATCTCACAGTATGAACGCAGTTCTAATTTCCAAGAGTACATGGACAAACACTATGGCCAATTGGATGATTTGCTTGGTTTTCCCATAGTTATTCCCTTATAAACTATAAACGGCTTGTGCAGTCTCAGTTTTTATCCGAATGAGCTCAAATTTTGGGAGGACACCCAGAATTTGATCTAGAATCGAATGAGCGGTGTGGAGCAAAAACGATTTTTTGAACCACTCTATTGAATACGCAGTAGCAACTGGGGATTTTTTTTATTATTTCCGTACGGGTTTGGGCCGAACGGTCTCAGATTTTCATGAAACTTTTTCCACAGGCAGGGCTCATCAATATATGAATAAAAAAAATTGAGAAAAATTAAGGGGCACCTATTTTCCCGTAAAACTCAGTTGAAATTTTTTGTTTTCCCCTGACACTACTTACTTTTAAAAGTCATAACTCAAGAACGAAGCATCATAGAAACAATTTTTTTTTATGAAAATGAAAGCGAATTTTCTCAGGAATAATAAAAAAAATATTAACTGGAAAAAGTTTTCCACAAAATTTTCCACCGTTGAGAAAATTCGTAAAGAAAAGCCGGAAACTCGTGGAAAATTTCCAAAAAAAATATTTTTGAGAAAATAATTTCATAAGCTTTAATCGCTGAAATTTTTTAAATGTACTTTTTTTCGTTTTTGAGTTATGGCCAATTTTGTGGAAAATGACTCTATAACACTTTTCTCTGAAAACCCATATTTTAATCGAAGCATCGGAAAAAAAAGATTTTTCATCAAAACAATTGCAAATTTTCTAAAACATCTGAAAAAAAAATATGGGATTGGTTTTTATGAAGCATAAATCGGAATGGATGAAATTTTTCAAGAAAAATTACACCGCTAAGAAAAATTGAAAAAAAATTGATTCTGCCTAAATTTTTCATTACACTGAAAAGGGATTCTTTCTTTTCCATGGAACAAATAAGATTATTATTATTTTTTTTTAATTTTATTTATTCAATTATTCAGTATATAACTTACATTTTCATCTTGATACTGTCTATTTTTTCAACCCGGAAGATTGTCTTTGGTTGCCAACACCAGAAGATTTTCGTTTCTTTGTATCATCACAAGGACCTTTTCCATGTGAGGTTGGGAAAAAGTGCCATTCTGCTTTAATTTTAAAATCATTTTCATGGTTGCATACAATTTTGAAATTTGATATTAAGCGAATGGCTAGAGATGCTAGTATTAGAAAGTCAGCAGAATAATTGAAGAAATAAAATTAAAAAATAATAATAATAATCTTATTTGTTCCATAGAAAACAAATAATCCCTTTTCAGTGTAATGAAAAATTGAGGCAGAAACAGTTTTTTTTTTCAGTTTTTCTTAGTTTTATAATTTTTCATGAAAAATATCATCCATTCCGACTTATACTTCATAAAAACCAATCCTATATTTTTTTTTCAGATGTTTTACAAAATTTGCAATTGCTTTGATAAAAAATCTTTATTTTCCCGATGCATCGACTGAAGTATTGGTTTTCAAAGAAAAGGCTAATATGGCCATCTACCACAAAATTGACCATTACTCAAAAACGAAAAAAAAGTACATTTCAAAAATTTCAGCGATTAAAGCTTATGAAATTACATTCTCAATAAATTCATTTCAATTCTCATTTTCATAAAAAACTATGTTTCTACGATGCTTCTTTCTTGAGTTATGATTTTTCAAAGAAAAGGCTCAAAATGGCCATTTTTTTACAAAATTGGTCATAACTCAAAAACGAAAAAAAAAGTACATTTCAAAAATTTCAGCGATTAAAGCTTATGAAATTACATTCTCAAAACTATATTTTTGAAAATTTTCCACTAACTGGAACATAATTTTCCGGCTTTTCTTTACAAATTTTCTCAACGTTGGAAAATTTTGTAAAAAAACTTTTTCCAGTTATTTTTTTTTTATTCCTGAGAAAATTTGCTTTCATTTTCATATAAAAAATTTTGTTTCTACGATGCTTCGTTCTTGAGTTATGATTAGGGGAAAACAAAAAAAAACAACTGAGTTTTCCGGGAAAATAAGCGACCCTGAATTTTTCTCAATTTTTTTTATTCATATATTGATGAGCCCTGCCTGTGGAAAAAGTTTCAAGAAAATCTGAGACCCTTCGGCCCACTTTGTACGGAAATAAAAAAAATCCCCAACTGCCAAGTGTATGTTCCATCAGTTTAAGGTTTTTCATCTACAGAAGATTCTGATCATATCCACAGATGTCTTCGCAGAAATTTCCACATAATTCTTAACAGCATACAAGTCTTCACATCACTTAAGTCTCCTCAGCTATTTTCACAAGAGTCTCTACAGAAGCCTCCTCAGAGTTCACCAGGAGAGCTTCTATAGAGATTTACAAAGAAATCTCTACACAGGTTTGCACAGAGATCCTAATAAACGTTTCCACAAATGTCTCTATCAGGGTGGTTCAAAATGTAATTTTTGTTCCACCTTGCTCATCCAATTCTACTTCACTTTTAGAGTGCCATCCCAAAATTGCAGCTCATTTGGATGCAAACTGAGAATGAAGGGCTTGTCTTCAATGTTTGTATAGGAAAATCAAGCTATATTGTTTAATAGGATACAGCGTTTGCCAATGTGCCTTTGAACGTTGGTAATATGTTAAACCATCATCTACAAGTTTATCGAGGATAGTTTTTGAGTCGGACATCTCAGTTACTAGTAAATCAGTAACCTATGGTTATGGGCATAATTCTGCATATGACATATTCACTCTCCATATCTCGATATCCTCCTTATCTCCATATGATTTTCATTCCCGATTTTCTCGCCGTATGTTAATATTCTCATTATCATAGGTTACTAGACTCGATTTCAGTGTTTTAAAACAATTTGCGGTAACGAGATGGCGTCTGTTTGTTTTCAATTTTCCTGGTAACGGAGTGATTTTCAATCTAGTATTCATTCAGTCGCGAATGACCGACAGTGGTTAGAGCATCTGAAATAAAAATAAATCTAGTATTCATTAAATATTTGCTCTTTATCTCGATCTCTCTCTATCTCAATTATACCTTCGATATCGAGATGTATTGATTTATATTAATGTTGAAGCAATCGCAGATTAGGCTCTTTGCAGTATTGACTCACTGGACTGAACTGAATTTGCGTAGACTTTTTGAACTGTGGAATCCATTTGCCATTCTCTTAATATTGAATTGAGGGAGAATGTCTACAAAACACCAAAGAGAGAGTGAGGTCTTCCCTTAATCGAAGCGATTATTTAAGGCGACAGCGACAAACATTTGCCACGATCTCGCAGATGTTTCGCTGCATGCACAGTTTGATGAGGGTGTTTAAGCCACAGCGACGCGATTTTGCAGCGATTTTCATCGCGTCACTATAGATGGTTCCATATAAGAGTGCTTGCAGCCACATAACAACGAAATCTCGGCGATTTTTTGTTGCTGTCGCTGAAAATAATTGCGTTGATTTGGAGGAGCCTTGAATCGGAAATCCGACTATGAAGCGATTATTGGTAGAAAGTCAAGACAGGCAATCGGATATCGTAGCAAGCAACGGACGTGTTTTGCGGTAAGCTCGTAGAGGATGCTTATCGTCCTCTATTTCTTCGGTAGGATACGAAAATTGACAAAAGCTGTAACCGAATAAATGATTTATTTGGTATTTCGGTCTCTGTTGTCGTTCAAATAAGCTCAAATTTTGGGAGGATACTCAGAACTTTGTTTAGAAACGAATGAATGGTGTGCAGCAAAACCGATATTTTGAACTCTAGTCTACATAGAAATTTCCACAAAGGTCTTGAAAGAGGTTTCTACCGAGGACTTCACAGAAGGCTGCATAAAGGTCAGAGAAGTCACTAAAAAGCCTCAACAGGTGTTTGAACAGAAATTTCTACAGCCAAAGCCTTCTCAACAAAAGTCTCTACTGATGTTTTCACGAAATATTCCACAGAAGGCTGAGTAGAAGTCTCTCCAAAAACCTTCACGGCAGTATTTCCAAAAAGAAATATAGACGCTTTCATAGAATACGAGGAATGATCCAGGTGATTCCTTAGATAATTCAACGGGATTTTTTTTTTCAAGTACTCATTACAACTTTGATTTGATTTGTGACATCGATATCTCTAAGGAGATCTCTTCTTGGGACTTAAATGATGTAATTATCCAAAAAGTACGAAAAATACTAAATCTTCCTGAATATTTCTTTGTTGGGATGCTCTTTGAAGTATCTCATAATCCAAATCATAAAGAACTAAGGTTTAACTCTAACTGACCGAGGCAAATGCTCCTGGTGATAGAACCGCCACCAGTGATACGGACGTCAGTTGCCCGTTGAATAAAAAAGAGGAAGGCCACCTATGATAGTGATACGTTTGTTACTTGAAATTAACATAACTATACAAAACGCTATAAGTGCTCCTCATATGAGCAGTCCCTATTTTTTGTGAATTATTGAAAAAAACAGACATGGAATACCAACAACCTTATGTTATCTCCATGTTTCAAACCATTCAATGAACAAACGCTTCCACCCAATATTGAAGGCCATTATTAATAGATTAGCATTCTTAATCAATAATGCTAATCCCATTCCATGGCCTTCATCATTTCGCCATTCTGTTTCAACCTCCCGAAATTGAATAACCGCTAGGCTATCGTCAACCACACTACAGCCAATTTCAATTAATCGACTATGAAAGCGAATCAATTGGCCTTACAAAGTCAAGTGGAACAATTTTTAAAATCGTTTCCTGATTCTTCGAAATGCTTGGTGGTTTTCCATACCCACTGATGTGGGACAATGGCATTTGCCAGACGATTCGCTGACAAGGGTTTTCTGCCTTCGGTAGTCAGTCAACAGTAATTCAAATATTAACTCGTGACTACCGTTTAAATACGGAGAAAGCTAGCAAGATTAACAACGAAATAGCCATCTTTTCTGATCCAAGAATTATTCATCAATAATAATTAAAAAAAAATATTCAAAAGCGCTTCTTCTGACCTCATTTTCAAACACTGATAGCGACCCCACTGCCGCAACATTGTCTCCGATAGGCTAATTCTTTCCCCCCGAATTTTAATTCGAGGTCGACCTCTGGGCCATTCTCAATCGCCAATTCCAATCATTTTGCTCCATAGTGTTCGTTCATCTGGAATCATGGCAAAAATTGAAAAATCTCACCAAACCGTACTGCGACCTATTATTAGCCGCAGTCAACCGTCCAATTCTATTTTCCCGGCAGCGAGGCCAAACTGGTTGGAGAGGACGTATCGTCATTGAATAAAAAAATAAAATTGTAAAAAAACCGGAGTGACATGCAAAGCCAATCATGGTGGGGGATTTCAAACCACGCATATCCGTGGTTTCGTTGAATGAGAGATTTCGCGAGAATGAAAAAATAAATCGAAAAAAAAGCTCCAATGGATTTTGAAATCGCATAACTTTTAGAATTGGTAGTTGAGTAGATTATGAAAAATGGGTGTTAAATTCATTGAGAAATTTACCACAAAGATTGTTTGTACATTGGATATGCTAAGATATTTTGTATCTCGATATCGAGTTAGAGAACCATAGTAGCTTATTTGCACTGGTTTTGTGTTCTAATAACTCGATGAACTTCCCTGACTCGATGATCCCTTCAATATCGAGGAATGGAAAGCTAACCGTATTGAAGAAAAGGGGGAAATCCCTTTTGCGTTCCTATTTATATAATTCCAGATATATTTCTTTGGAAGCCGTTGATTGAGTGATTCCCAGTTTATTACACTGCTTACCCGAAGGAACAAAACGGAAGCAAGCCATCGCTAAAGTGTCTTGAAATCGTAAATTGAGCGTTGTTTTCTTGCTCCCTATTGGTATTGCATTGAGCCAAAGCATTGAAAGCAAGTGTTTTTTTCGCTCTTTTCAGAAAAAGGATGCCGGAGTGTTCCGCTGCCGGGTAGATTTTCTGCTCTCGCCTACGAAGAATAGCAACGTTAACCTAGAAATAGTGGGTAAGTACCGAGTCGTTCCGGGAGCGATGACAACGACGTGTCGTTGTTGTTTCGGGATGCCTTTTGTTCGGTTGAGTGCCATTACGGGAGGGCGTTAAGCACGCAATACACCAGTGGCAGTTTGAAGGAGGGGACAATGGAAAGACTTTTCCACGTTACATGCAAAATGTAGAATCTTCCATAAACCGTAAACCAATCATTCATTCATTTCATGTATTTAGTTAACATCTACACAGATAACAATGAATCAACAATTTCACGCCACAATAGTCGCTTCGTGGCAGCATATCTCCATCCTCGGTTCTGCCCCACGCTCGCCAAATTTATACGCACTTGATCCGCCCACCTAGCTCGCAGCGCTCCACGCCTTCTTGTACTAACCGGATCCGAAGCGAACACCATCTTTACAGGGTTGCTGTCCGGCATTCTTGCAACATGCCGTGCCCATCGTATCCTTCCAGCTCGTGGTTCATCCATCGCCGCAACACACCGTTTTCCTGCACACCGCCAAAGAGCGTTCTAAGCACCCGACGTTCGAAGACTCCAAGTGCTTGCAGGTCCTCCTCGAGCATCGTTCTTGTTTCATGACCGTAGAGGACTACCAGCCTTATGAGCGTTTTGTATATGGTACATATGGTGCGGATGTGAATATTTTTTGATAGCAGCTTCCTGTGGAGGCCATAGACTTCTACTGATGATGCGCTTCCGGCTAACGTCATTGTCCGCCGTCAGTAAGGACCTAAGATAGACGAACTTGTCGACCATTTCGAACGTATCCCCGTCTATCACAACACTACTTTAGCCGAATTTAGAATGATGATCGCTTGAAAGTTCTCACAGTCTAACTTCACAGTCACACTTCTTGTAGATGGGGCAATGCCCCCATTGGGGCATATAACCTCTTCCTTCCACTCTTCCGGTAGCTGTTTTGTTTCCCAGATTGTGTTCGTCGAAGTGCTGCTTCCACCTTTCGATAACCTCACGCTCGTCCGACAAAATGCTCCCATCCTTATCCCTGCACATCTCGGCTTGCGGCACGCAGCCGTTTCGGGATGCTTTGAGCTTCTGATAGAACTTACGCGTTTCTTGAGACCGGCACAGCTGTTCCATCTCCTCGCACTCCGTCTCCTCCAGGCGGCGTTTTTTCTCCCGAATGAGGCGGGTCTGCTGTTGCCGTTTCCGTCTCCTCGTCGAACAATCGTTCCGTCGACTCCGTCCCACGTACCCGACGTTGCTCTCTGCTGCATCGTTGATGGCTGCTTTCACTGTTCTCCAGCAGTCCTCAAGACGGGCTACATCCAGCTCACCCTCTTCCGGTAATGCAGCCTCGACATCCGCTGCTGCGCGTTTGCAGCTGCGACATCCGGTTGCTTAAGCCGCTCTTGATCATACCGGGCTGGCCGTCGGTACCGTACGTTGTACGTTTGAACAGAAGGGGATCATTCAATGTGGAGTGGCGCCTTTATGAATAGAAACTTGACATCGTTTATGGACTAACGGATTTCTTTTACTCCCATACATTGCAGTACCACCGGAAGTGCCGAAAATCCAGGACTCCAGTGGGTTTGAGCTGCCGGCTCATGCCGGTCCCTACGAGGAAGGTGGCAACCTGGAGCTGACCTGTGTGGTTCGAGGAGGTAAGTACTGTAATCGAGTGTTTGTGGGGATTTGATTTGCAAATACTCCGGCAAGGACTCGTGAGTGGAGTACTTTACGAGGAAAATGTGTGTACTTGATATGAATAGATTCAATTCTTTTTCATTTCATATATTAGTATCTTTTCAAACATTATATCTAGGATTCTGGGCTAAACAACACTTCATCCTCATTTGAATAAACTAAATGGAGCTATTATTAACAACATATCATATTTCATTTGTAGCAGCTGTATCTAAATTTAAATTTAAATATCAAGATTACTATTGATGTATGTTTTATATGTTTTCCAGTCGGCTCGAAAATAATTGAAAGTGGATCTGATAGGATTGAGAATCGCTTTATGGGATATTTGAAATGTAACAGGGACATGGTCAGAATCAAAATCACCATGAGTAACTAATTGGCTACAAAAATGACTAGAGTCGGTTAAGACCAAGTCAATCGTAGAAGGATTTCTAGAAGAGGAGTAACATGAAGGCTATCAGGGTATTGAATTGAGAAATATCCTGAAGAGCACTCATCAAATAAAATTCTGCCGTTGGAATTACTTTGAGAATTATTCCATGAGCGATGTTTGGCATTAAAGTCAGCAATGACAAAAAAAAATTGACTTATTGCGCAAGTCATTTTGAAGCGAGTTAACTTGCTGCACAGTGCATTGAAAAGGCAAATAGGCAGATATGACAGTATATTTTTCCAGCTGTGTTTCAACAGGAACACCCAATACTTCAAAAACTTTGAACAACTCATAAAACTGTTCATTTCTCACATTCCTAAAGAAGAATGCCTTTTTTATCAACACCCATAAAACCAGTCATCTCCACTGAATGTCACTATGCTAATATGCCAATAATCATCATCCATCCGAAACCCCAAAGAATTTCCCCCACTAATTCCAAAGGCGTGTCGTACACTGCCGCAACTGGACCAAAGTGCCATTCATTGTGTCGTTGGCCACACACACCCACCCATTCGCACAACCAGACACAATGAAGAGAGCGAGAGGAGAATGTGTGAAAAATGGCCTCAAAACGTGGCACAACACCTATATCACATGGCCATACCGTTGCCACTAAATTCATTTTCCAACAGAACCGACCAACAACGCTTGGACCGTTTGACCAAGTGTGGCATTTCTGAGGGGAAAAGAATCCGGCCAACTTTCCTTCCTTCCACCACCTCCCCCACCATTCACCAGAACACGTAGCAGAAATATAGTGTATGTGCATGTGTTGTCACATATATAAAAGTTAAATGAAACGAATAAAGGTAACGAGCATGTGCTTGCGGTTACCTGGCCTATCCTGCATCCGTTTGTTCGTTTCTTTCTCTGGCCAACCCGATCTGGAAAGTATTATAGGACTATAACTAATTACCTGAACAGGATTCACCAAGAATTCTGAACAGGATACAATCAGAAGCTGGATTCCCATTTTCTTGGAATCCTGAGCAGGATTCTCTTGGAATCCTGAAGAGAAGTTCTCTTGGAATCCTTAACCGGATTCTCTTGGAATCCTGAGCCGGATTCTCTTGGAATCCTGAGCACGATTCTCTTGGAATCCAGGATTCTCACAGAATCCTGAGCAGGATTCTCTCAGAATCCTGAGCAGGATTCTCTCAGAATCCTGAGCAGGATTCTCTCAGAATCCTGAGCAGGATTCTCTCAGAATCCTGAGCAGGATTCTCTCAGAATCCTGAGCAGGATTCTCTCAGAATCTTGAGCAGGATTCTCTCAGAATCCTGAGCAGGATTGTCTCAGAATCCTGAGCAGGATTGTCTCAGAATCCTGAGCAGGATTCTCTCAGAATCCTGAGCAGGATTCTCTCAGAATCCTGAGCAGGATTCTCTCAGAATCCTGAGCAGGATTCTCTCAGAATCCTGAGCAGGATTCTCTCAGAATCCTGAGCAGGATTCTCTCAGAATCCTGAGCAGGATTCTCTCAGAATCCTGAGCAGGATTCTCTCAGAATCCTGAGCAGGATTCTCTCAGAATCCTGAGCAGGATTCTCTCAGAATCCTGAGCAGGATTCTCTCAGAATCCTGAGCAGGATTCTCTCAGAATTCTGAACAGGATTCGCTCAGAATCTCAGAATCCTGCCCAAGATTATGAGAGAATCCTTCTCAGGATTCTGAAAGAATGCTGCCCAGGATTCTGAAAGAATGCTGCCCAGGATTCTGAGAGAATTTTTCCTGGGTAGGATTCCCTTGGGATCCCGGTCAGGATTCTCTTGAAATCATGGGCAAGATTATCTTGGAATCCTGGGCAGGATTCTCTTGGAATTCTGAGAGAATCCTGGGCAGGGTTATCTTGGAATCCTGGGTAGGATTCTCTAGGACAGAATCCTGCTCAGGATTCCGAGAGAATTCTGCTCAGGATTCTGAGAGAATGCTGCTCAGGATTCTGAGAGAATCCTGCTTAGAATTCTGAGAAAATCCTGCTCAGGGTTCTGAGAGAATCCTGCTTAGGATTCTGAGAGAATCCTGCTTAGGATTTTGAGAGAATCCTGCTTAGGATTTTGAGAGAATCCTGCTCAGGATTCTGAGAGAATCCTTCTCAGGATTATGAGAGAATTCTGCTCACGATTCCGAGAGAATTCTGAACAAGATTTTGTTAGAATCTTGAATAAGATTCTGTTAGAATCCTGAACAGTATTCTGTTCAAATTCTGAACAGGATTCTTAATTTTGAGCAGGATTCTCTAAGAATTTTAAACAGGAATTTGAAATGATTCTGTTATCCCTTTCTGATCGGGACTCGGTCAACTCATGGACAATTGTGCACTGAGAATGGTTCTGTGGCACTGTGCCACCCCACTTTTTCTTCCCCAACCCCCTCATCAGTTGACCGACGATGACGACGACCGAAGAGAACTGTAGGTCATCAATTAGATTGGCTTCGGCCGGCTATGCTCTGCACTCCGGGATCGGACACCAGGACCTTATTCCGAGTGCCACACCTCGGAATGTACTGCTGCCACATTGCACCGCACACCAAGGTTTACCACAATAATGGATGGGTATTTGAACGAGAAGAATACTCATTTGGATATCCATATCCGATGGGTTCCTCCCCCGTGCCCTTTTTTGCCAGATGGGTGATAGACCGATTGGGTGTTTCTTTCAGTGAGACTTGAGATTATGCAGTGGCAAAAGATGAACCCATCCCTGCTTGATTTTGCTGCGAGGTTTTTCAATTTGGATGATTGTTCGGTATTATTCATTATTTGAGTAGCTTTTGATTTACTTGCTGGAAGGCAGACTTTGGACTTTCCGATGTTGATCAAAATGGTGAAGTTTTTAATGGAGAGTTACATCGAGTCATCAACTAAAAAGTTTTCACTGAATATTTAATTCTACCTCCTTCGCAGACAAGCATGAATAATCGAACATCGGAAGTTGTATAAAACTTTCGAGACTTTTTATTACGCTGGCAAATACTCTTAACGGTTTGCCCTCAAATGACTAGAATGGAAGTGTGAGAAAAGTTCATTAATTTTTAATGTGGTGCCTGATCTTACATGGAAGAAAATATCAGTTTCAAATTTCTATGCACTTACTCTTTTTAAACCCCCCTTCAAAATGGTATCGTAAAAAAAATGTTAAGATTTCATCAATGGTAATCACTATTTTGTTGGACATAATATTTCTATCTAAATTCGAAATATAATTCGTATGGAGCTCTGAGTAAGATTCGCTTAAATTTTCAAACAGGATCCTAAGCAGGATCCTCTTACAATCCTGAGAAACATTCTCTTAGAATCCTGCGCATGATTCTCTCCAAGTCCTGAGCAGGATTCTTTCAGAATCCTGAACATAATTTTTTTTAGAATTCTGAGCAGGATTTGCTTTGAATTCTGAGGATGTTTGTCTTAGAATCCTGAGAAGGATTCTCTTAAAATCTTGAGAAGGGTTCTCCTACAATCCTGAGAAGGATTCTCTTAAAATCTTGAGAAGGGTTCTCCTACAATCCTGAGAAGGGTTCTCTTAGAATCCTGAAATAGATTATCTCAGAATCCTAAGAAAGATTCTCTTAGATTCCTAAGAAGGATTGTCTTAGAGTGCTTAGAAGGATTCTCTTAGAATTTTGAGAATAATTCTTTTAGAATCCTGAGAAAAATCGTCGGATCTGTTGAAAAGTAATTTTGTCCACGAAATGTACATCAACGGGCTTTCCTACTGCTATAGCATCGTTTATAACCTACATTATTTGAGGTGCACTCTTCAGGATGCAAACGAACAGGAAATAAACTGAACTAAACTCGTGTACAATTTAAAAACTTTGTCCAATAAACGATGACACATTTGCCATCGCAAGCACCAACGGGCAATAACATCTGGCCAAATGGAATTCGAGTGCTGCCTGAGGTGGGGCCGGAAACAGTAACGCTTCTGTTCGCCATTTTACGGAAACACTGCGGACGTTTTACGGTTATTGCCGTTGGAATGCTTACGATTGCTTCCTCTGCCGGCGGCGTCGTATTCAGCGTCGGATCAAGCAAAAGACGTGCACTTGGCTGCTGATGCTGCTGTGGGCCATGATTTGGCTCAAAGTAGTTGGACGAACACCACCGCAAGTCCGCAACCATCAAAATCCGCCTCCGATGAGTCCGAGGCGGGGTAATTATTTCTCCGTAATTGGACAGCCGAGCGCGATGGCTAGCCGCGTGTCCGTTGCCGTTCCTAATTCGGTCGGGCTCATCAGCCAAGCGCAATCGCCGCACAGTGGGCAAAATTAGATCTTATTTCTTGCCACCGAATTTAGAGACTGAGACGAGACACACGAAGAGATTTTTTTCTCTTGTCTTTATAACCAGATTTTTAGTCCTGGGCTAGTTTATCTCGGGACAAACAGCATTGATTCCTTTCCTAAGGAATTTGTCACTAAGCTTTCGAGTCCAAGTGTTCAGCGTGAGATGCGTGTGTTTTTGCTAATACACAAGATCTGTTACGAAATATCAGATACAGCACTTCGATATTATGACCAACAGAGTATTCAACTTATTTATTTAAAAATTACCACAGTTAAACACTTTCTTCGTTTGCGCTGGTCAATGCGTCCATGCAAAAGATTGAACATCTAGCGCATTAAAGGGTGAACGGAATCAAAATGCGACACAAACAAATATTTGGCATGAATCGCACGTTCAACCAATAATCTTCAAACTTTCAGGAAGTAAAATTAAACATGTCATAAATATTTTCCCAATTTTGTTTTATTTAATTTTAATTCCATATCCAAATGCTAGAATTTTTCTCTTCACTCTTCTCATAATATCTTGTACAACACTTGGACCAACTTTTTTTGTGTGGCTGTCCATTTTTCTTCACATCTTCATCCGATTTCACATCCTTCCGAAGTGCCTGCTTGATGATGGCCCAGTACTTTTCAATTAGCCGCGGTTTCTGTGCGTTCGGGAGGTTGAGATGCTTCGGCACGAAATTGACCACCTTAGCCTTGTACCACTCCAAAACCTCTTTCGAGTAATGGCACGAGGCCAAATCTGGACCATCGTGTGACCTCAGAAGAGGAACTATACGCTGTTGCTGGCATTCATTTAGGTACACCTGCCCATTGATCGTTCCAGTTGTCACAAATAGGGTGCTCCGCTCTTCACACCAGCTAATTACTTGCCAAATCATATATTTTAGGCAAATTTTGACATCTTCTGGTTTCGAACGTCCTCAAGGACATCGAATTTATGATGAGCAGTGAAAAACTGGAAGTTGCCGGAAGTCTGCTTTTAAATATGCCTCATCATCCATCACGAGACAATTTGGTTTCGTTAATAAATTATTTTTAAGACGGTGTACTTCTGAACGATAACTAACATTAGGCAACGGACAACATGGAACACCCACTAGCACATCTGCTAGTGAAACTTACCCAGCGTAAGCAAATACACATTGAACAAATTACCCCTAAAATTTCAATCAAAAATACCCAACGGGTAAAAAGTTACAGCCATTTAAAAGTGGTGCAATTTTATTCCGTATAGCCTTTAAATTGGAGTAAACACAGATCACAGATCAAGTGATCCATAATATGAGATTTGATCTTTTGATTTTCTGAGAATTTCCTCAAAAATTTCTCCAAAAAATATTTTAGATATTTTCGAAAAGGGTACACCTGAGAATTTATCAGGAATTCTTCCAAGGAATCCCAAAGGGACATCCCCGGGTTCCATCATTTTTTTCAGGGATTCCTCCGGAGAATTCCTTAAACTCCTCCAGGAATTTGTCAAAGAATTGCTCTTGGAAAATTTCATTTTCCAGAGGTTCCACTAGAATTTTTCCAGGATTCGTTAAGGAATTTCTCCATAAGCTACCTCATGTATTTCTCATGGAAATTCTCTATGATCATTTGGACAAGGAATAAGAGATATTTTTGAGAACTTCTAAATGGATTCCAGTATTTCTTTCAAGAATTCCTTCAAAGATTTAACCAAGAAATAAATTCCGACATTTTCCAGAAATTCTTCCAGAAATACCTCCGAAATAATCCCGCTGAAAATTAGTGTTGAAGTGTTGAATTTTGATTGTGGCGGGGAGCCAGTCAAAGTGTTGATTTGTTTTGTTCGGATCGATGCCGATCAAAAAAAAAAATGTTTTTAGTATTGCAGGTGATCATTCAAAGATATTACTGATAGTTAATGAACGCTAGTGGAAGGAATATTGCTTTTTTGGCATGTTTTTATTGATTCAGTGATTCAGTTGGTATTGTTTACCATCTTACTTTAATTATTGTTTATGCCAAATGTCAATGTCAAAAGAATGATGAAAGAACACAAGTGATAGAGTACTAAAGAAACAACGCGTTTTTGTAAATTCCAGATGGATGAAAGTCGCCCGTTACCGATGTTCAAATGTGAGCAGATTGAAAGCGGAAAGCTGGCGAATGAATGGAAAGAGTGGAAATGCGCCCTTGAATGCTTTTTCGATTCCTACCAGATCACGGATGAGAAAATGAGACGTGCTAAGATGTTGCATCTAGCTGGACCTCAGTTGCAGAAGGTATTCAGAAGCCTGGAAGGAACGGAAGATTTTCCTATCGTTTTATTGGAGAAACCGTGGTACAGCAGAGCAGTGGAATGCCTAGATGCGTTCTTCAAACCTCGCAGACAGGAAGTGCTCGAGCGACATAAACTCCGGACCATGAAGCAAGGTATCAACGAACGATTTTCTGCCTATATTCTACGGTTGCGCCAACAACTCGCCGACTGTGGGCTGGATAAATACCCTAACGAAGTGCGTACGGCGATTGAAGAGATGATGCTAACTGATGTTATCGTCGAGGGTTGTTCGTCTCATGAGCTCCGGCGGCGCATCTTGGAGAAGGACCAGTCCCTTGCTGATATCGAGACCTTGGGTGTATCATTGGAAAGTGTGCGATCTCAAGAAAAGGAAATAAGCGCTGGAACATCACGCCTAGAACCAGTTGAAGTACGGAAGGTTCAGAAGTTTGATGCAAACCATATGGGACGAAACAAGAACCGGATCGTTGGTCGATTCCATGACAAGGCCCGACTAAATGGAATTGCCGCGACGATCTGTTATTCATGCGGCCGTCAGGGACATATATCGAAGGATCCGTCATGCCCAGCCAAAGGGAAGACCTGTCGTCAGTGTGATCGTTCCGGACATTTCGAAAAAGTTTGCCGCAAGCGCCCTATCTCGAATAGCAATGTGCAAGCGATCGGAGTTACACCAGATGAAGGAAATGCTGTCAGCAAAGTTGAGCCGTCATCGGCGCCCCAGGAAAAGAAAGTGTACTACACTTTTCACCTGGGAAACAGCTCTAATGTGATCGATTGTGAAATCGGTGGCGTGGATATGAAAGTGTTCGTCGACTCGGGTTCGGATGCAAATATAATCACTGCAGACTCTTGGGATGAGTTGATATCCAAACAGATCGAAGTCAACAGCTGTCGGAAGGGAAGCCTCAAAATCTTGAAGGCGTACGGAAGCCAGGATCCTTTGGAAATTTTGGGAACCTTCAATGCCACCATTACCGTTGGTAGGCGAACAGTTCAGGCCGAATTTTTCGTCGTGGCCAGAGGCCAACGAAACCTTCTTGGAGATGCAACATCGAAAGAACTGGGCGTTCTCAAAGTGGGAATGGATATCCATCTAGTTTCGGATAAAAACGACCAAAATCTTGTTCCTTTTCCGAAAATTAAGGATGTTCAGGTTCACATCCAGATGGACCCAAATATTGTTCAGGTTTTTCAACCACTCCACCGAATTCCCATCGCCCTAGAGGATGCTGTCAACAAAAAGTTGGATGAATTACTGGAAAGAGATATTATCGAGAAGAAGATCGGACCGGCAACTTGGGTCTCTCCTCTGGTTATGGCCAACAAAGCTAATGACGAAATAAGGCTATGCGTTGACCTACGACGTGTCAACCAAGCAGTAATCCGCGAGCGTCACCCCATGCCGGTAATCGAAGATGTACTAGCAAAGGTTGGACGAGGCAGTGTGTGGACTACTCTCGATGTGAAAGACGCCTTTTTCTTACTGGAACTGGACGAGGCATCCAGGGATATTGTGACCTTCATTTCGCACCGAGGACTCTACCGATTTAAGCGTTTGCCGTTTGGTCTCGTCTCTGCTCCGGAGATTTTTCAGCGCACGATGGACGAAATACTCGCTGATTGTGATGGAGCATATTGGTATCTTGACGATGTGGGTGTCGAGGGTCGTACTGTAGAAGAGCACGACTCTCGTTTGAATAAGGTATGATTTTTTGACGTTTCTACTAACATGTTTTTGTTTTGAATAAATTTGAATAACTGGAAGTACTAAACCAAACGTTTTCTTCTTTTTTCTAAAATAATGTTAATGTTTAGATACTTCACCGTTTTGAAGAAAGAGGCGTCGTCTTAAACTGGAACAAATGCAAGTTTCGAGTCTCTGAGTTCGAGTTTGTGGGATACAGAATATCTCCTCAAGGAATACAAACTTCTGCAACAAAATTGGAAACAATCTTGAAATTTCGACAACCTATTAATGAAAGCGAGGTCAGAAGCTTCTTGGGCCTTGCTAATTATCTGGGAAAATTTATACCTGACCTAGCTACATTAGACGAGCCGCTCAGGAAGTTGACACAGAAGGATGTCAAATTCATATGGGGTGAAAGGGAAGAAAGTTCATTCCAGGCGATAAAAAATCACCTTTCGAGTACAAACGTTCTCGGATTCTACAAACCTGAAGATGAGACATCCGTGATTGCCGATGCCAGTCCTTATGCGCTGGGAGGAGTACTCATTCAAACCGACCAGTCCGGAGAATCGAGGGTTATCTGCTATGCTTCGAAATCGTTGACAGAAACCGAGCGCCGTTACTGCCAGACGGAAAAGGAGGCGTTGGCGTTAGTTTGGGCCGTTGAGCGGTTCCAAACATATCTGATCGGAAGGGAATTCAAAGTTCTTACTGACTGCAAAGCATTGACGTTTCTGTTTTCGCACACTTCACGGCCTTGCGCACGTGTGGAACGATGGGTGCTGAGATTACAGGGTTTTAAATACACTGTAATATATATCTCGGGAAAGGAAAATCTAGCGGACGTTTTCTCTAGGCTCGCAACGGAAGTGGCTACGCCGTTTGACGAAGCGGAGGAATTCACAATCAATGAAATCGCCGTTGCTACCGTTGCAGCAATCGCTTTGAAATGGGAAGAGATTGTTGAAGCCAGTAGACTGGATCCAGAAATTCGAGAAATTGCGGAATGTCTTGAACTAGGAACGGTGGACGCACTCCCGTTATCGTATCGTACAATCCACAACGAACTTTGTTTGGTGAACTATGTTCTGTTGAGGGTTGATCGCATTATCGTACCTCAGAGTCTTCGAGAACGAGTTCTTGAGCTTGCCCACGAAGGTCATCCCGGCGTAAGGATAATGAAGGGTCATTTGAGAGCGTGTGTCTGGTGGCCTAAAATTGATCAAAAATGTAGAGGATTTTGTCAGAAACTGTCGCGGATGTTCATTAGTGGCGGCTCCAAACCCACCGGAGCCCATGCTGAGAAAAGAACTGCCTTCGAAACCCTGGGAGCAAATAGCGATTGATTTTCTGGGTCCCCTTCCAGAGGGCGAAAATTTGTTAGTTTGCGTCGACTATTACAGCCGTTACGTAGAAGTAGTTGTAATGACGGATATTTCGACGAAAGCAACCATTGATGAACTCGTAACAATTTTCTCTCGCTACGGCATAGAGTAAAGTGGGGCAAAAGTTCGAGTGGGGTAAGAGTTTCTTTTTAAGATTTCTAGCTCAATTCAAAACAAATCTTATAAATGTCTTGGTGGTTCAATTGCTATTTAAGTAAGAGACTTTCACTCCAAATATCATAAAAATCGATTGAGATTAGGAAAAGTTATGGCTATTTGTTGTTTTTCGACGTGAATATTGTAATATTTGGTCAAACTTTCGTTGCATGGAACCAATTGAAGATAAAATCTTTTTCAATATTTTATATAAGGGCGTTTCTAGGCCTATGATAAGGTTGCTTTGAGGTGTATTAGTTTTTTGCATAAATGCTTGAAAACAGTTTTTGGCCCATAGTGGAGCAAAAGTTCGAATCAGCGGGGCAAAAGTTCGACCCATGTATAAAATCACGGAAAAATTTGCAAATTGCCTAAAATCCATTTTGCGAAAAACTGCTATTTTTGAGTATATTATAATTAAATCGGTTTTGGGCAATTTTTTGATATAAATTTAGTGTGCATTTTTCGTCAAACTTAAGTTTACGGCTGGTGTAAGGTATGCCTGTCATAAAAGGATCGATATTTTGTGTTTTAGCCAGTGAAATTTTGCCCCACACTTGATTCAAACTCTTGCCCCACCGGTGGGGCAAAAGTTCGAATAAGACAATCAATTTTGAAACTGTTATAACTAAAAATGAGTAAATATTTTGACCCAAGTGTGTTCAGCAAAATTATAGCCAATATGTTGAAGGTTCACTGTGTGGTATTTGTTTTGTTTCAACTGCTATTGTTTTCCTGGAAACTTTGATTATACCACTAAGGTCGAACTTTTGCCCCACCTTACTCTACCACTTTCCCTGCGTGCAGATAATGGGCCACAGTTTTCACCGGATGAATTCAAAACGTTCTGTAATGAACACGGAATACAATTGGTGAGCACAATACCCTATTGGCCCCAGATGAACGGGGAAGTGGAGCGACAAAATCACTCTATTTTAAAACGGCTAAAAATAGCACAGGAGCTTGGAAAAGATTGGCGTACAGAGTTACGTCAATACTTGCTCATGTATCATACTGTTAATCACACCACAACAGGAAAACCGCCATCTGAATTGATGTTTGGTCGCCGTCTGAGAACTAAGCTCCCAACTGTGCCATTAGTTTCCATTGAAGATGGAGAGGTTAGGGACCGCGACAGGATTGAAAAAAAGGGAAGGCAATATGCTGATATCAAACGAAAAGCAAAGCCAAGTAAAATTCATGAGGGAGATCGAGTGTTAGTGAAACAGAACAGGAAGAAGAACAAACTTCGTGCCGATTTCTCACCTGAATCGTTCGAGGTAGTTCGAAAAAAATGAACTGATGTCACATAACAGAGCACGTCGAGTGGAAAAACCATCAGGAGAAGCGCAGCCCATTTGAAAGCTATTCCATCCAGCAATGTGGTCACTCCAGATTCCATGGCAACGGTTGAAGGAAGATCCGGAAGAGTTTCTGCCGAAGAAATGGCAGACCAAGGAAGATTTGAAGATGTAAGCGCCAAGGAGGATCAAGAACCAAAGAGGACGAAAAGAGCCAGAACGGAATCGAAGCTGTTGAAGGATTACTATACTTACTGACATTTTTGGATACATTGTTTTTGTCTAAAGAAAGGGAGGGGTGTAGGGTTCTTGATTATATACATGCTCTAAAACCACACATACCTTTTTTACTATACACCTTGAACTACCGCATACCTGTGTATGTTTGAGAGACTTTGATGATGATGACAGGGGAAAGAGGGAGAGAAAAAGAATCAAGGAAGTGGATAGCACGCAGCGGAGATAAGCTGAGCAATTGGAAGTTAAGTTCGGGATTAGAAAATCAAAAGAAGTATTCCAGACCAGTGCACCGGAAACCCCATAATTAGTCGATAATACACAATTATTACATGTGTGTTGCTGGGGGAATACTTTGAAAAAATTCTCTTGAGTTTCTTCTAAGAATTCATACAGTGATTTCTCTGGGCAACTTTATGATTTATTCCAGGTATTATTTTTCATAGTACAGCTTCTTATATTAATAATACAGAATTATCCAAAATTTTCCTTCACTATTTGTCCAAGAATTACTCCTTGAATTCTTTCAGGATTTCATCCAATAATTTTCCATGGGATGTCGATAATGTTTTAAAATATTTTAAATGTTTCAAATATTTTTTTTTCAAGATTTTTTCTTGTATAACTCCTACAGGAAATCTAAGATGCATCGATGACAGAAGTCTTTGAAGATCCTTTGTAAGTAAGAAGGCCTGAATAAATCTTGAAAAAAAAAACTCACTAGAAATCACTGGAAAAATTAATGAAAAACATTGAACAAAATTTCAACCAGAAAAACATGAAGACATTACACTTAAGAGTAATGGTTTTCAACAGTTACTTCTATCATAAGCATCTCCCTCGATTTCTCTTGGGGTCCTTTGAAAGAAAAATCCAAACATTCATGCAGGGATTCTTGAGTTAAATATGCACATCCGTGCGAGAAACTATGAATGTTTTGTGACAGAATTTTCTAAAGGAAACTTAGGAAGAATCGAAGACGGAAAACGATAAATTCCTGGAAATCACTAAGAAATCGTTGGGAAAAATATGAATTACAGTGAACAAATATTTCATGAAAAAGTCCATAGAGAACTCTTAAGATAAATCCCAAGATGAATATATCAAACAATCATTACTTAGACATTTACAGCAAAAATGTATGTAGTCATCGTCTTAAAATTTCTTCATGTAATCCGGATGAATATTTTCGGAGAAAATAATGAATAAATCACTTGAAGAATTTTAAGCAGTATCTCAGTAGGATCTTCTAAAGGAAAATTTAAAAGTGATTTCTTGGAAAGAGTTTTGCAGCACTCTCCTGAAATTTTTTGGAGATATTCAATGGAATATCTAGTTGAAACTCCCGGAGCAATTGCTGAAGGAATTCATGGAGGAATCCATAAAGAAGTTCTCTGAAAAAAAAAACACAATGGTTTTTCTAATTGAAATTTTCAAATGGTGTTCCGAAAATTCGCCCTACTGGTACTGGTTTTTAAATATTTCTGAATGGCCAAATTAAGTCGTCCATGGCTTGATGCTTTTATAAGTGAAGTTTTATAAGTTCTGACAGGAAAACTCACTAGTCCAAGTTCTTCAAGAGTTTCTCCAGGATTTAATGTCGTTTTTTCTGTTATTCTTTAACTCATTACCTTCAACCCTTTTGGGGGGGGGGGGGGGGTTGTGGTGACATAAAAGAAAATTAATATATGTATCAGCCTTATTCGAAAATCAAATTTAGAACATATGTGGGGTGGACATCATTTGATAATTCTATCGAAATTGATATTTTTTCGTAAATAACCGAAAATTTTGAGGTGTATTCTCAAAACCAAACTATATTCAGTAGTACCAGGAAGGTTATTTTGTTTTATCCAGCGTCACCATGTAATTTAATCCCATTTTGTTTTGAAAAATGACCCTTAGTTGATCCAATGGTTCAATGATCCATAACTGTTGGTGAGTGTAATATGAAATGTCCCCTAGGGTAATGATATGAAACCTTGCAAATGCAATTTAATGAACGAAATCAAACACGGAGAAAATGAAGTACTCAAAAGTGAGTTCATTACACTCAATTCCAAGGGTTCGTGCGTTAACCTAATTTTGAGTTAATGGGGTAGAAGTTGTTTTCATTTGCAGCCATGCGAAAAAAATACCTTCTGGCTAAGGCAGCGTCCATTTATTACGTAACGCTAAAATTGAAAATTTTCGGCCCCCTGCATTTTGATTAGTCTGCAAAGCGTGTGCTCAGAAGAAACAAAAAAAAAACTGTGCAAACGAACTAACGAATGTTCGTTCTAATGCCACTAAGCTATAATCCCTGCACAAGATATTGATGCTACAAGTGTGTAATTGTCTTTATATATTTATTTATTGCAACATAATTTCTTTACATATCGCTAGATAATTGCTGATGTTTTTCCTCGGGAAAGCTTTGAACCAATTCGTGGAGACCCTATAGAACAGTTCTATGAAAACCTCTGGATTTTCATGAATTCACATTAAAACTCACTGCAAAGACAAACAAGTTGTTTTAGAGACCTTATATTTAAAATTAAGACTTTTCAAAGACTGGCATCGAAGTAGTAACCATGTCCCTGAAAAGAGATTTGCAATGTCCAGAATATGTCAAGAGAACAAATCTGGAGAATGGCCAATCATGCTGAACAATTGATCGATTGGTCACTTGTAACTAATCGACCAAGCTTTCAGCTTGAACTGCTGTCTGCTTCTCCATATTTGTGCTCTTGAAAATTCACTATGAGTGCGATTATGCATCGGCTTTTGCCCACTGTGCGCCGGATGAATGAGCGGACAAGCGACGACGACGATGATGATGACGATGGCGACCGAAGAGTGTTGCAGTCGTAAAGATTCATGGCTTGTAATGAGATCTTCTCACAGCAGTGAATTCATCGGAATTTTGTCTGCTGGAGCCCGTAATTGAAAACTAATCCGCTCACTTTACGATCGATGACGGAGGCGTTCTTTTAACGAGGCACTCCTCGTGCGAGCAATCCCGTGTAAATGCGATGCTTGTCGGCATTATGGTGGAATAACTCAGTTCGGATTAAATTCCTCATACGGCAAACTGATGAACCGATGGTCGGTAGGCGTTCATCTGGATCTTTGATGTTTCCGATTCAGGAATTCAATTAGACGCTAATGAAGTACCACAGTATGGAACGTCCGTGCATCTTTAATGGTCGATTAATAGGTTGATTAGATCCGTTTTGCACACAATGGTTATATGGAGGCGGATGGTCGCTTCGGGCTTCGCATAATTTCAGTGAATTTACGGCCGCTGAATTGGCGCAAAGCCGATAGCGAAGACTGCTGACTGGCCTAATAAGACTACCTTCTGTCCGTGTAACAGCGCAGCGTCTTCTACCCTCGTTATTCTATTTTATTGAGCAGCCTCCCTCGGGATAGAAGTGTTCTCGAGAAAAAAAAGGGACGATTTCCGACGGCGAAGTTGAGCTGAACAAAACGGTAGGGATTTTTTTCTCGGATCGCTTGAAATGCGTTTGAAGTGGCAGTTGGCTTGCTTAAAAGCGGTCATAAAATACTTGAAATATTTAGATTCCCACGAAGGGAAATATTGTGGGCATAAAATTCTAGCCCAGGAATTTGGGAAAGCTTTAATGCAAATTCATAGATGAAGCTTTTTCAACGTTCATAGTATTCTGGAAAAAAAATCTTGATGTAAGTTAATCTTTTATTTCTCAAAATAAGTTTGAAATGATAGATAGGATAATGTGCAGCGGATCATGATTGTTACAGAGAGCAATTATTGAGAAATTCTCTCAATTTTACAGGAGAAAAGTCTCAATTAGCAATAAATTCATGAAGCTAAAAAAAGATTAAGGATTAAAAGATTTTTTTTTTATTTTTAAATTCATGTTATACGGATTCTTCGTTATGTTTAGCAGTGACAACTGGTATGTTCAAGTAGTTAAATAGATGAATCCTACAGTTTTACATAAAAATTAGTATGAATCAGGATATTTATTTTATGTATTATTATGTAACTTTAATTACATTGACTTCTAACGTCCTCTTTCTGCATTGAATCTTCTTAATTCTATGACCATTTATAACAACATCAGTTGAAAATGACACAAACAAAATGTGAAATGGCATTATATATGAGACGTAATTGACGTGTATACATAATGACGCGACATTAGAATTAATTTTTCGCTGCGTACTTACTGTTCGCGCGTCAATCAAACCCCATTTTCGGACATTCCAATAGAAACTCGCGGCGGACTTAGATAAAGTACACTTTATTCACGCGAACAGAAACTACTTTATTCAAACGCGGACGAGGTGTAGTTCTCGCGACGGTTTATTTACTTCTACTTTTGCCTTGCAATTATTGATAAATGCGTACCAGCTGATCCAGCGATCGGGTAGAACGATATTTCACACACTATCACTCGTATCGAGAAGCGAAACGAACCAAGAGATAACGCGTACCAGAACAGGACAGCCTGTGGTACGGCAATTGTGGAACATGATCGGTCACTAATTTCTGCCTACTTCTATCTTGCTTGACCACTTACCATTATAGTTACTGTGGAAATAGGTATGAGTGTAAGACTTAACAAATTTGTAAAAATAAGGCTAATATAGCCTCCTCGGTTACTACTCATTTATCTATAAATCATCTCTATCTAGGAATGATGTAAATAAAGACATATCCTCTCCAAAAAAGAAGCCCTCCATCAGACGCACTCCGTATCAACTTCAGCCAATTACCGGAATGGCTCTTACACTTCCAATGCTATGATCTGGGAAATCCCACTTGACAACGTTCATAGGCCACAGCCAGCCACAACAGTTCACGCACGCGAACCATCAAACAATATCTCCCAATATTGGAATTCCACTTTATTTCGATGAGCTCATCAATTCATCGTTTGCCACCCACATCGCCGCCGCCGTCATCAGTGCGATCAAAGGGCACATTTTCACAATTATGTCATAAATAAGCTTCTCCCGAAAATTGAGCCACAAACTGGAGGTACCTCGCAGCCATCACCAGCATCGTCATCATCATCAGTATCGACGATGACGCGTCGTTGTTTTTAAGGGTATGTGATATTTCGAATGATTCTGTAAAACAGCGTTTGAAAAAACAAAATGCCGCGAGTGTATGTATGTATGTATGTAGTCTTGCTCTGCATGCGGTTCCACTGTTGTATTACAGTGTTGTATTGTTTAAGTTAATTAGAATAAACATAGTTTGTATTTTAATAAATGTGTAATGTGTAATGGATTTGAAATAAATTGTGAAAGTGTAACTGATGTTTGAAGTGACTAAAACCCAAGAAGTCCCACCACGAATCGGTTAACCAACCGATAAATCTATTCACTGGATATCCTCTTCAACTACCCAAGGAAGAGCTTATCAAAGGCCACCAAATACAGTCCACTCATCGGAAGGAAAAGGACCAGCTCCCAAACATTGGTTACACTTGAATGACTGTTTCAATAATTCAACTATTCAATTTTCAGATTTTTCCGCAAAAATTTCGTGAGTGCCCTTCAAAGAATATAAGATTACGATTCAAATGACACCTTGTTTCAAAATTTTGATCGATCCAATGCTGAGGAAATTACAAATGTTTTTTTCAGTGGGTTTTTTGAAAAATGTCACAACTTTAAGTAAAAATTTAGTATACAAAATTCATAAAATGTTTATGGTAAAATACATACGAAGTAAAAATAACTCTTTACCTCTCGAATACGGCTTAGAGAGTTTCAATTGGACGTGTAATTGCAGAGATACGGACTGAACACTTTTGAATGTTTTTTTTTTTTGGATGAACTCAAACTTATGCACGGGAGTGTATATTTTGATCTGATTTATATAAAAAAGCTTTTTTATTCTTATTTTCAACCTGATATCAAAGTAATGGAGTTATTTTATTAGTAAAAAGAAAAGAAAAGTAGTTAGAATCTGTCTGTTGAACATACTCGTAAGCTAAGTTTCAACAATAGGAAAGTAAAAAATATGTTTAAAAAAAACCACAAGTAAATTACAATATTGATTCAACTAGTTTATATTGATAATTTCAAGAAATTATTTCAAGAAACTTCAAGTTATGAATAATAAAATCTTCTGAGATTCTCTCATCACATATCGTTAAAATATCAGGAATGTTTTCTATTTTCCATATTGAATCTGGTACTCATTGGATATGTCTCTCCCAATGTTTTGCCAAGCGCGTCACGTATTTTGGCGCCCCCTTAGAGCTGGCGCCCTTGGCGGGTACCAACCTGGCCAACCGCACGCTACGGCACTGGACGCGACAGCATTTACAGAACACAGTTGAAGATAATTGTAACGCAGCGCTCATTAAATGAAATCAATGAGATTCTGCAATTTTTCAACATTTCCTTCCAGTTTGACGTCAGACTTTGGTCTGATTCAATATGTGAAAAGATTACCCAGAACAAACCCGTACTCTAACGATTTTACCAGAGCAGATACAGCCAAACCTCTTTTTACGCCCCTACCTGGGGGAGCGCAAAAAGAATCGGAGCGCAAAAGGAGGGAGCGTAAGTTGGAATTCGGAGCGTAAAAAGAGGGAGCGTAAAAAGAATTAGAGGCGTAATAAAGCTTTTCGTTTTCTCTCGAGAAGTTATGCGAAGAGGTGGGGTTTATCCGTGGTACTTCTCGAGGGTATCAATAGGGATGACGTAAACCATAGTCTGACGCCATTTTGAAATCCAAGATGGCGACTTCCGGTTTGGGAAAATCACTTGAAACCCATGCAATATGAGTAGTTTTGGAACGGGCAGAAGAGTATATTCCGGAAATCGATGTCTCACGCCATTCTGGAATCCGAGATGGTGACTTCCGGTTTGGTTTTGGAACGGATAAAATCGATTAAAACCCAGGAAGTTGCCATCTTGGATTTCAAAATGGCGTTAAACATGGATTTCCGTCATCGGTCCCGTTCCAAAAATACTTATATTGCATTGGTTTCAAGTGATATTGGGAAACCGGAAGTCGCCATCTTGAATTCAAAATGGCGTCGGGCATCGATTTCCGTCATCTACCCATCGGTCCCGTTCCAAAAATACTCAGCACGTTCAATTGAATGCATTGATCACTTGACTCGTGTTGTTTTGAATCACCAACAACCATGATTTGAAAAGTTCAAAATGGATTTGCTCTACTGTCTCTAACATTATACTCTGAAGTTAAGGACATTGTCCCAAACGTTCAAAGATGGCAGCAAATATGGCACCCGTCAACTCCCTCTTCCTTCTTCCCTCTGAACGCTTTCCCTCATCCACACTCTGCCACAGCCACAGCGAGCGTCAAAAAAAAAAATGAAAAATGTACCAACTAACCTGCTCAGAATAAGTATATTTTGCTACTCATATCAAAACAGTGGGTTTTCTTCGTATCGGGAGATATTCTGGATTATTACAATTAATAATTCATTTGTTTTGTGCAAAACTAAAATCACTTCGCGAATGCTATTGAATTTCTCACAACACTTGTATTTTCTCACATCACAAACTATTTCCGTCTATAACTTCCCTTCCATACACCACAGCACTTCAAATTCTTGATGGAATACTCTATACATTCTACATTTTCGATTGGAGTACTTCTCCGACACAGAAAACTAATAGTTTTTCACTTTTGTGTTCGAACAAACTACGCGTAAAAAGTTCCCACGGAATCGGATGTATTACACCGGTTTATTTGTTTTGTGGTTGTCAGACGGCTGTTGCTAGGGTTGTTGCTATGTATTTGAACAACGTTCTAAGATCTTGAATTCGAATATATCAATATCTCACTACTACATATACTGTCAACATATTTATTCATATCACAAATACTAGGAAATACCTTCTAGCGGACGCAGTGAACTTTCACCTTAAAAGTCATTGATTTTGGACATCATTTCCTTTGTATGAAAGCCATCATTGACAGCTCGTTGAAGAAAGTGAATGAGATTAATTCAACCACTTTCAACAGATGCGAGTTGCTGTCGAGGTTAAACACAAGACTTGCACACCGAAGATTGAAGGTTCAAATCTAAGTCGGGCGGAAACGTTTATTTTATTTATTTTTTATTTCAAATCAAAACATGCAACGTTGAATTCAAATGCTGTTACCTTGATATTGTCAAGATTAAACAGTAGTGCAAAACCAAGTGCAGAACTATTGATATAACGGTGCTTATTTTTTATCGTGTCTTCTACTCATCGGTCCTATTCTAAAAATACTCATATTGCATGGGTTTCAAATGATTTTCACAAACCGGAAGTCGCCATCTTGGATTCAAAATGTCATAGGACATCGATTTCCGTCATCTACCCATCGATCCCGTTCCAAAAATACCCATATTGCATGGGTTTTAAGCGATTTTCAGAAAGCGGAAGTCGCCATCTTGGATTCAAAATGGCGTCGGACAACGATTTCCGTCATCGGTCCCGTTCCAAAAATACGCTATTAAATTGGTTCTCGTGGGTCGTTTTCAGGCAGGAGCGTGAATGGAATTTTTGGAGCGTAAAAAGAAGGAGCGTTATTTGGACTTTCGAGCGTAAAAAGAGGGAGCGTGAGTTGGAATTTGGAGCGTAAATGGAGGGAACGTAAAAAAAGTGAGCGCAAAAAGAGGTTTGGCTGTATATGCGAATATAGAATTATGTTTGACAAAGAGCACTTCAGCGAAGGTGTTGCGCTACGAATGTAGCTTCTTTTATTTTCCATTTATTCAGTGCAAAGCTTCAAAATGAATGCCCCAAAATTAAGTACATTGGATAGGCAAAATACAACATCTGATTAATCACATGGACACAAGGCATAATTCCGGGAACAGTGCTTATTTGCTAATATAAGTCGGTTCCTCGTGGTATCACTTCACGCTAGAATGTGTCTGTTATTGTATCGGCGTGGAAAAAAATACATATCGCATTCCCTCACGTTTTTGTCGCCCGTTTCTCATCAACGCGGGAGTTGGCCGTTGATGGTTGCTGTGCGCCCAACCGCGTCCACATACGATTATGGCTAGGAGAGTTGTGGTGAAAGATTTGGAATAAGAACTTCAATTTTAAGTTTATGGGTTTGTGAAGAATTCTTTAATCAGCTTCTATGTTTCATGAAAAACCCCCTTAGCCGATTCAAAAATTTAAAAAAGATCTTCAAGCAATCTTACATTTTAATCAACAGGTCCGTTTGGAATGTCACGCGCGAATCTGTACCAGAACGAGCGCAAAAGCACTCGCCAAAATTATGGATGGCAAATTTCGAATAAAGGCGCTAGAAATTCTTCCACCCGAATGCCAATATCCGACATCGATCGGCCCTCCCTCCCTTTTTCCCGTTCGATCCAAAACGCTCAGGAAAATGATGTGATTGGCATTTTGGACGGTTTGGGAGGGCGAACGTTGCGACACGCAATCAATCCTGTTTACAATATTTCATCATTCAATTATGATGGTATGCTCTCGGAAGGGGGTTTGCTGAATAAAAATTGAAACCCGTCTGTGCGTGAGTACTGGTATGAGCTACGAGTGGTGCACGAGTTCAGTGATTTCGGTGACCGAGAGTGCAAAATTCATCCCATTTGAAACGAGAGTTAACATAATTCACCAAAGTTCGTAACCATTTCCGCTATGGGTGGATTATTCATATTCTAGTGCGTGAACTTTGTTCAAAACCAACACGACGACGGCGGAATAATTTTCGTTTGCTTTTATGATAAAAGTTTTTTTTGCCATTCTCACCGTTGAACATTTTCCCCAACATGTGAATTTATTTTGTTCCACTTTACCTCTCTTGAATGTTATTTTACGTACAATTTTTTTTCTGTGTGCGCAGAACTGCTTTTATCCCGTCGTCGCTCAAGGACTGTGAGCTTGAGGATTTTCATGTTGGTCTACCCGTCCGCTGCAAAACCATGTGGGGGATCACTTTCCATCACGTGCGCAATATTGTTACACGAGGCTGTCCCCTCCTCCTTTCTGTAAGGGCTCCCCAACTTCGCCTCATGGCAGGGGTGTGGCAATAGCGCTTTCGGGCAACCCGCAGGGCACTTTGGCCGGGATTCTCGCCCTCTCGGAGGTTGCCCCCGTCGGCGTCGTCATCGTCGGGCACGGTGCGCCTGAAACCGTTATTACCGTAAAAAATGACCATCCATTCAATGAATGAATCAATGAATTCCTAAGCCGAGTGGTTAGATTTCACGGCTACAAAGCAAAGCCATGCTGAAGGTGTTTGGTTCCGATTCCCGGTCGGTCCAGGATCTTTTCGTAATGAAAACTTCCTTGACATTCCTGGGTATAAAGTATCATCGTACCTGCCACACAATATGCGAATGCGAAAATGGAAACTTTGACAAGGAAAACTCTTAGTTAATAACATTGAACACTAAGCTGAATACTTTGCCCCAGTACCCCCTGGACGTAATGCCCATTGATTGATCGTTATTTAAGAAATTTTTGTTATTCTTCCCTCAAGAATTCAGATATTGTCAAATTAATTTTGGTAAAATCTTAAGAAGATATATTTTTGAAGGACTTTGTGCAGTAAGGGCCGATTTTTTCACCTTCGCTTAAGCCGTATACCACGTTTACCCATACGATTAAACCAGGTTTAAGGCCTAAGCGGTGGTAAAGAAACCGCTCATAAGTGAAGCAAAGCTTTCCGAAGAGTTATCAGGGTCAAGTTCTTGAAGAATACCTTGAGGCATTACTAGGTTTAGACACACCGTGTGGAGGGATTCATTCCGCAAACAGCTTTTAGAGGTATATTTATGTTCCGTCCTTATCGTGAGCGGTGCGCATCCGTTCCCCGCGGGAGTTTATGAAAACAAATTTCAAACGAAAATAAAACATTTCACATTCTGAAATAACTGAAACACGGGTGACGGACGAGGGTTGCTTTCGGGCTTGGGGATGGGGAGGTGTGGCTCCGTTAGTTGCTATATATATAGTGCACACTGTGTCGAGAGTGGGATGAATTTATTCAAATAGGAAACAACTGGATGGGAAGCAAACCCATAAAGCAGTTCTGATTGTAAAGTTGGAAACCTAATTTAAAATAAAACCTTTGTAGATGTACGCATTGTGAGATTGTGGTTAGAACTGGGATCCTGTTCTGAACTGTTAAATCATTCTGATAGACGATTAGTTTATTAGAATACGATCGTTTAGCAAAAGTCGCGTCAACACGGTTTCGGACACATTAAAAACTCGCGGCGAAATCTGACTCAAAACAAACTTTATTGCGCGAACAGAAAGTACACTTTATTTCCCCGGTATGAACGAGCAATGCACTATGGGCCAGGGACACAATCTAGCGGGACAAAATTAATAACTCAGTAACGAAGCGTTTCCGGTATTTGGTGTCTTCGGCAAAGTTTTTTGTAACAACGAGGACCATCTACTGACATAAATGGATAGTTCGTAAATCGTCCGCATAGGTGGCGCCACAATCTAACTTTTTACAGTGACGTTCTAGAGACTTGACATGTTCGACAAAGTTGTTCATTTTGATAAAATAAACAATTCTCTCGAAGACGTCAAAATTCCACAGCCTACTGTTTTCGGGTTATTGGCAAAATTAGAAAAAAATAGTGAAAAAACGACTTTTTTCACCGAATTCGACATTTTTTCCTAAGAATCATGTCATATAATATTTTTTGCTGATAAATATATATCAAACGCAAGCTCTGGTGGAAAAAAATTAATAATATGACGCATAAAACTTAATAAATCATGAAAAACTTGAAAAATAGAGCAATTTTTGAACCTTAATTTCTTCAAAAGCGCAAAAAAAAAACGCAAGCTCAAATTTTCAGGCACGTAGAGCAATACTTGATGAAATGGATGTCAAAATTCCAGAGAGGTATATTTTGGTGTTTTTGAGATTTTTTAATTTTTTTACGGTTTTCTTTTCACTACGCGATTAATATTTTTGTGGCAAATATTTAAGTGTATTTTAAAATTAGCGGAAAAATATATTTTATTATTTCATGAAATTATTATATCTGCTCATAGTACAAGCTGGCTTTGGATTTCATCTCGAATTCATTGTTACAATTTTCCGGAAATTTTAGCAAATCCGTTGATTAAACACATATTTAAGGTTAAACAACCTAACAGTTCTCAAAATCGAAGGAATCTCCAAATTGATACCTTTGATATGTATCCTCTGTTTCGAAACATCCAAGGATCAACGCTCTTTCCGCTTTGAAACAAATATACAAGCTCCGGACAAGAGATCGTGCGCTCTGAAATTTCAGTATTTAGAGATATCGACATGAATATGCTTTAAAATTTGATTTTCCGTGTTAAAAGTAATACATTCACAAAATAAATTACTCACCTCGAACCATGATGACAACAATTAACTGATAGATGATCAAGTTTATCATGGCATACTATACCATTTGAATTATTGAAGAACAAAAATTATGTACCCACTTTTAATCTACACTTTCATCTACATTACTCGATATCAACTCAGTCTCTTAAACTGAATTTCATGGCTACTATGATGGCTTTTTTAAACAGTTTTTCGAAAGTTTTTGTTCCACGACTCGTTATTTCTTAAAGTCGATCGTACCTTCAGATTCCTCATGGAAACTAACTACAGTTAACTCTCCCTTACTCGATATTCCGTATCTCGATATCGAGTTAGAGATCCATAGTAAAAGTTGGTTTTCATGGCTAACTCGATGGTCCCTTGGATCGCAGTTGCATTGGTTTTGTGTTCTGTAACTCGATACCTCCCTAAGTCGATGGTCCCTTCAATATCGAGTAAGGGAGAGACGACTGTATATTCGAGTAATATAATCATTGTAAAAAATGAAATATCTCAAAAACACCAAAATATACCTCTCTGGAATTTTGACATCCGTTTCATCAAGTATTGCTTTATGTTTCCTGAAAATTTGGGCTTGCGATTTTTTGCGCTTTTGGAGATATTAATGTTAAAAAATTGCTCTATTTTTCAAGTTTTTTCATAGTTTCTTAATTTTTGTGCGTCGTATTATTAAAATTTTTCCACCAGAGCTTGCGTTTGATATATATTTATCAGCAAAAAATATTATATGACACGATTCTTAGGGAAAATGTCAAATTCGGTGAAAAAATCGTTTTTTCACTATTTTTTTCTAATTTTGCCAATAACTCGAAAACAGTAGGCTGTGGAATTTTGACGTCTTCAAAAGAGTTGTTTATTTTATCAAAATGAACAACTTTGCCGAACATGCCAAGTCTCTAGAACGTCACAGTAAAAAGTTAGATTGTGGCGCCACCTATGCGGAAGATTTACGAACTATCCGTTTATGTCAATGGATGGTCCTCGTTGTTACAAAAAACTTTGCTGAAGACACCAAATACCGGAAACGCTTCGTTACTGAGTTATTAATTTTGTCCCGCCAGATTGCGTCCCTGGCCCATAGTGCAATGTAACTATCACGACGGTATATTTGCTTCTGCCTTGCCTATTTTTATCAACATTACTGTGCGACCAGCTGACCGACGATCGAGAAGTGATCGGGTGGAAAAGCCTGTTCACCATATCTACACTTCCTACTGATCGATCGCGCAAAGTTAAACGGACCGAGAGATAGCACGTATCAGAACAAGAGAGCCTGTGTTACGGCTGCCGTAGCACATGATCGGTCACTCATTTTTCTTAGCTCTATCTTGCTTGACCATATGCCGGCCGCCTTGGAATCTCTTGATTTCAATCTATCTTACTACAGTGGGATTCCGTTTTTGGCATGCTCCGTTTTTGGCATGCTCCATTTTTAGCACCCCCCGATTTTGGCAACAAAATGGATCCGTTTTTGGCAACATTTTCAAACACCATTGAAATATGTAAATTTTTGTAAATAATTTCGCATCTGTTGCTTAAGTTATTTGATTAACAGGTCAACTCCACACCGATTACATTCTAGAGCTCCATTTGCGTCGATATTCCTTCAAATCTCACCAACTACTAAGGGCTCCCGTACGCGCTTATTTACTTCGGGATGTTCATTGATCATGCATTTGCAACGTTTCATGAGGCCAATAATCTCCACTAGTATCTCAAATAGATACCAATATCTTTTCTTAGGCAATCGTACTGAGTGACCAGCCCACTTGAGTTTGCCAGTAGGTGATACACTAAAAAACAGCTTGTTTGAGCACAAGCACCGACATAAGAGGAACAAAAAATTCTGTGACTCATACAGAGTTACAATCATAAATTTCGTCTCAATTTTTTAGCTCACTGTTTTTATTGCTATGGATTTATAAACATTGCGTATGTAAAAACACACCGCAGTAGTAGATATGAATACAGCAAAATTTCGTGTATCATAACTTGTGATGAATTTCATTGAACAAATTGCGTTATTCTAGCGAATTGCAAAAGTGTCAATATATAATCCATGAAAAGAGTGCATATTTTACAACATTCTACATTATTTTTGAAGAATTCCACCAGCACCATGGCAAATGTGAACATAATCTAAACTACACTTTATTCTCAATATCATTGAAGTGTACGAAAAATACGATTGACAGTGTTTTAACTTTTTGCCTGTGGTATTGGTGTGTATATTGATCTTTCTGCGTCCATTATTTAGAGCTACGTTCCCCCTTTGTTAGATATTCTTTTAGACGTTAGATTTGTTTACTCTTTTAACATTATGTTTTTTATGTTTGACCTTTTGACTGCAGTCAATCATTCATTATGAAATGCTTAACTTTATCAGAAACCTGGATTCAAGGAGCAATTCTAAACTTACTGAATTTTGCCAAATTTTCCGCTAAAGTCTAAAAGTTAAACTGATTTTCAATGTTCATAATAATATGCCGTTTTGCAAGACTCAGCGCATTTGTTCTATAAATACGTTTTTGTAAGAACGCAGTAATGCATTTTATTTTTTTCGCACTTTTCAGAAAATGTCGAGTTCTTGAAAAAGGTCACTTATGCGATTATCAACTGTCCACTCATACAAATAGTATAGATAAAGCTTCGAAAACATCATTGAAGATGTTTGGGCGTAAATAGTATGTAAATTTTTTGCCACAATTAACATTACGGGGCTATAGATTCATAGCATAGTACAACCCTACAGAAAAAAATGCTTCAAAGTGAACTGTTTCGGAGTCTCGATGCCATATGATTCCATAAGGATCATGTAATAACATTCCAATGATATTTTCAAAACCAATAATTGAAAAATCAAATAAAAAAATGGGTTCCGATTTTGGCACGGTTCCGTTTTTGGCAACTGAAAATTTCAACTTTGTTGCCAAAAACGGAATCCCACTGTATAACTAACATTTGTTAAAACCTGAAGTTCGTAGATACAAAAGTCAATTTGGACAAATTGAGATGTAAAATTGTGAAAAATAATGGAATCGTTCAGGTGGGCTTCGATCCCACGACTCCCAATACGCTAGACTAGGTGCGTTAACCAACTACGCCACAGAACTGGTAACGATTCTGCAGCGTCGGCCTTCGGCTCTCTTATGCAGCCCACAGACACTCAGGCGGTTTGACCAACATTGACTCCACCCCAAGGTTGATGCCCATGTTTGTGCTATGTTTGACCGTGTGTGACCATTTTGACAGTTTATGAAACCGATTTGACGGTTGGCGAATCGGTCGGCCAAAATCAACCAAGTTTGATTTTGCTTAAACCACCGCCGTGCGTACTCAAATGTTTGACGAACTGATCGTACCGTATGAAGAGATGTTGTACGAACAAGCTTCGACGTCCAATGAACTGCCATCTGCATCGGGTCAAAATGCAAAAATTTACGCGACATCGACGACATGTTGAGCTAGCAAATATGCGCTCTTGAGTTATTGCTATATATTCCAGTGGAATAATTCCACTGGTGTTTTCCCACAATTTTTAACCTACTTTTTCAGCAAATACATCAGCAGTTCTACCAGTGATTCCATCAAAAGTTCAATACGGAATTCCTCCAGGGATTGTACCAGGAATTCGTATCATCAGGAATTTCACCTAGGATTCATCAGGAATTCCTCCAGGGATTCCATCGGGAGCTCCTATAGGGATTCTATCAGATGTAGAGATTATCAGGGATTTTATATCTGTAGAGATATCAGAGATCATCAGGGATTCCTCAAGGAATTCCATCAGGATTTCTTTGTGGGATTGTATAAGGAGTTCCGACAGGAATATTATCAGGAATCCCTTCAGGGATTTCATCATGAACGCCTTCTGGGATTCCATCAGAAGTTTTGTCAGGAATTCTCCTAAAAGTTCCTTCAGGAATTTCTCCAGCAGTTTTAGCAACAATATCATATAAGGATTTTACAAGTAATTTGGGAATCCAATAGTATATTGCCCAGTGACTCTATGACGAGTTCCTCCTGGGATTCAAAAAGGAATTCCTCTGAGAATTTCTTCAGTAATTACACCAAATTACAAAAAATACAATAAAAATTTCATTGAGATTTCCTGTAATGGTTCCAACTAAATATCCACCAAACAAATCTTCTAAAGATTCCAATTAATATTACTCCAGGGATTCTTCTGAGGATTTCACCAGAGGTTCCTCCATGGGTTGCATCTAGAATTCACCCAGATAAGTGTTTATGATTCCCATCAGGAAAACTTTCTAGGATTTCAGCTGAAATTCTCATAGAGATTCCACTAGAAATTCTTTCAGAAACTCCACCAATATATTCCCGGTAAAATGGGAATTCAAAAAAAAAACTCAAGAGGTTCTTCCAAAACATTCTGGAAAAAATCCTCCAAGGATGATGATCTCCAAGGATCCCATAACAAGGAGGTTCAAGCAAAGCATTTCTTTGAATGTCTTGAGGTTGACCGCAATCCCTTCCAGGGACTTTTTTGGAAAATTTCTGAAAAAAAACTCATGGAACAGTTTATTGTGTAATCCTTGGAGGAATCACCAAAGGAATCACTGGAGACATTCCTTAATATATATCTGGAAGAACTTTTGAAGCAATCCCAAAGGAGTTCCTATTGTTCCTATTCTCTAAGGTGGATAACTTGGAAAAAAAATTCTTCAAGAAGTACTGGATGGAATTGATAGATGCATTCCCTTGGGAATCATCTTGGAAATTTCTGGTAGATTTTTGAAGTAATTCCTTCAAAAACCCCATGTCGAATGCCTAGTAGAATCCCTTCAGGGAAAAAAAGAAAAATCTTTGAAGGAATACAAAGAAAAATCTGGCAGAATTTATGAAATAATTTATTGAAGATTCCGTAGAAGAATCCCCTGAAAATAACCTTGGGGGGAAATCCCGAAAATCTCGAGACAAAATGCACAGTAATACTCATATGTAATTTTCAAACAAACTATGTATAGTTCGTCACTACAATTGTTGGCATTATTCCTGTTTCATATAATTTAAAATAAATACATGTAATTTTTAGTTTTCATCATTAATAAAAACATCTTTTGAATCGTTCGACATTATAGATGTTGACGTATTTTTTAAAGCTTCTACCAAAAACTTTTCGAGACAAAAATAGAAAAATAGCTTTAAATATAAGTCGTATATTTCCCCCTTGTTCATGGATCGCATCATCGACCAGAGGTGACTCCCAGATCTTTTCCACCCTCACTTATAAACACCCTTCCCGTGGTGATTGTGGAGATGCAGAGGTATTCTCGGTCTCTAGAAGCAACAATCATTACACCCTAACATTCCTTCCCCATCCCAACTGACTGTAAGAACTTGGCCGGCACCGTTATTGTTCAATAATATTAGATGTACTAAAATTGCACTTCGAGAGTAAGCGGAAACTCCCATCCCTTATTCATTTGGATCGTAGTGCAATTCTTACCAGTTCCGATCAATCACGGAGTAGCAACCATTGACGTGTACAGTCAGTCTATGCTATGCATGCTATGCTAGCATGTATACCTTAATTACAAACAAGATCGTTGGCTATGGGAAAGTGTTGATTATCCTTATTTTGAATAAAATCAAATAAACTTGTAGGAAACAAGTTTTGAAACAACTTTATAGAAAATAGTGTTCGTCTAATGTTTCTTTCTACAGCTCTAAATGCCTCTATTCGCGTTTATCTGCTTTCTGAACCATAGAGCACTGGTAAAATAATGTCGTCAGTAATTTAACCAAACAATGTATCAGTTTATCAACGTTTTTTTTTGCTGAGAGAGGAGACAGTTAACTGACAGTTGGCATGTTTTCTTCCCTTCTTTGACTTTTTTTTTTAATTCTTGGGTTGTGCACTACGTATTTTTGTCAAACTCATATTCACTTCTTGTTGTTTGCTATGAAACAGGTTACATATCAAATCAGTTTGCCAACATACAACTTTGTTTAGGTATTAAACTTTTTAAAATTTGAAATTATCGAAAAACACCTAGAAATTTTAAATGCGTTTACTTGAATTTTGGTGGATTTCACGCTCTGCCCTTCGAATGTGCAGTTTTCCAGTGACAGTTGGTGGCAGCCCTTGACTTTTGAGAGCTCGCATCTAAGCCAGTTGTCTCCTCTCTCTCAGGTTTTTTGTTGGGCAAATTATAGAAAATCCGAATTGAACGCATGCTGCTTACACATAAAGAAAAAATATGTCAAAAATGTAGATTTACATTCGACTATCCACATCTCGATGTAGTGCATCTCTCCTTAAGTCGATATTTTTTTCAGTTGCTTCATTCTGCATAAATTTCTACTCTCCATATATCGATATGCTCGTTATCTCGATATACCACTGTCTCGATGTGATTTTCGTTCCCGATTTACTCTCGGTATGTCGATATGCCCATTATCAAAGGATACTAGACAAGATATTAGGGATTCATAACAATTTGTGAAGATGAAATGAAGTCTGTTTGTTTTTAACGGTATCGGAGTGATTTTCAATCTAGTACTCTATAAACATTTGTTTTATATATCGATCACCGCCTACCTCGATGGTTCCTTCGATATCTAGATGTTGAAAGTCAACTGTAATATAAAATAAATTAGGAAAAAAAGTTTTATTTCCCTTCAGTCATTTGCTTTTTCTCCAAACCGTGGATAAGTAACCTAAGCCGATTTGAAAAAGTAATCGAGAATTGTTTAGTATTACGAAACTGATCGTTTTCTCTACGAATACATTCGTTGTTTTCTGCTACGAAATGGTTTCGTAGACACATTTCGTAGAATGAACTAATTTACGATGACGTCACACTGCATCTTCCAGCGGGAAGAAAACCTGTACTGCGGACCGTGTTTGCAAATCTCAAACGGGAATGATGAACCTGAAGAAGTTCTCGCAAGGCTCAAGCAAGTTCGGAAGGCCCGGTATCGGTGACACCAAAGATCCCGTTTTATTCCTCTAAAGTAGAGCGAACTGGTGTTTCAGATTATTCTCATGTTTCAGGTACCTAAGTTAATTAATGTGCCAATTTAAAAAAATACAAAGAGCATTGTGCAGTGCCTTAAACTCATATTCGTACAAGGAACTGTTTTCAAATCAAGTTGGTAGAAAGCTATCAAAAGATATATTGACTTCGAAATACTTCATCAATTTTTTTTTTTTTTTGTTTATAGAGACTTTTCCCAGAAGGGGCATTCGTCTCTTAATTAAAAGGGTTTTATTATCAAAAGTTATTTTGTTTTACAATTTGACTTATATACTACTGAACAATCCAATCCTTTTTACAAATCTTATTACCTTGTCTTCTGCGTCTTTTTCATTGCTAAGAATTTCAGCTAAATTGTTTTTTATTCCTAGCTCTTGTCTTTCAGAATCGTATCGCTGACACGCAGCAAGTACATGATGAACTGTTACTTTTCTATTACATAACGTACACACTTCAGGTTCTTTTTTCTCAAAAATATGCTTCTTATTAAAAATTGAGTGACCTAATCGTAATCTAGTTAATACTATTTGCTCCTTTCTGTCCGTTCTATCTGTCAATTTTCCAACACCGCTTTTAACTATTTCAAGGTAGTCCTGGGATTTTGACTCCATGTGTTTTGGTGGGCCTTCCAGATCATCTTTTGTATCCATTTGCTGGTATCCTGACAAGGAACTTCTTCAGTTTCTCCCACATCGTGCTGCGTCGTCGGCTTTTTCGTTTCCTGGGATTCCTGAATGTCCGGGTATCCAACAAAAACGAATGTCCTTCCCTTCAATATCAGCTTCAATAAGTTGGATGTAACAGTTCTTCGATTTTCCAGATTCCAATGCTGCAAGGCAACTAGCTGAATCACTAAAGATGACTGATCTGTTTCTGGCATGTTTGGTTGCTTGTGATAGTGCCTTAGCTTCCGCAGTGAACACCGAACATTGTTTCGCTAGGCTGGCTTCTAATCTCGTGTCTGGTCCTACAACTCCGTACCCAACTTTTCCTTCGGCGAGGGATCCGTCCGTGTACCAGTGAGCATATCCTTGGTATTTTCTTTCTGTCACCTCTCTGAAAGCAATAAGTCCTAACATAGGGGGCTGTCCAGCTCTTACCTTCGCTTTTACGGACCAATCGATGCAAGGGACCGCTTTATTCCACGCTCTTGGGTGTATTGTTGCGAGCTTGCATATTTTTGGTATTTCTTCGCCTGTTAGGTTTTGAAACGCATCTTGAGCTCTCCTCCAAATATGATTAGAATTGTCATCAGATTTTTCTATCAATGCGCATGCTTTTTTGCTAATTGTCATTATAGCCATGAGTTCAAATGGTAGACATCCAGATTCCACCACTAAGGAAAGAATTGGGGTAGTTCGAAGTGCACCAGAAGCTATTCTAATAATTTGGTTGTATATTGGTGCAAGTTTCTCGATGTTTTCTTCGCGAAGTATCTCTAACCCGTAGAAAAGTTTTGAAGTTACTATGGAGTTTCCTATGTACAATAGGGTCTTACGGTCTGCTCTTCTAGAGATTGCTCTAAGAAGATTTAATCTGCTTCTACAGTCTTCTTTCAGATTTTTAGTATGTTGGTTGAAGTTGCATTTTCTGTCAAAGGTGACTCCGAGGATTCGGGTTGTCTTATTTTTGGCTATTTCCTTTCCATCTAGAAGAATTTTAGGTCCTTCGAGGTGCCAATTACGATGCTTTTTGAGCTTGCAGCAATGCATAGTGGATGATTTGACCGGTGATAATTGAAAACCAATACTTGAGGCCCAATTTTCTACACTCTCTACAGCCTTCTGAAGTCTACGTCGCAGGTAGCTTACGCGTTTGCCAGATGCAATGATGACAATATCATCGGCATAGAGAAAAACTTTTACATTTTTCGGGGCAAACTTGAAGACTGAGTTCATAGCTAGAAGAAAAAGAGACACTGAGAGCACGGAGCCCTGTGGGACACCATTTTCTAGATGTATCAATTTTGAGAGGACTCCAGAAAAGCTAACCCTCGCCGATCGTTGTTGCAGGAAGTTATTGATGAATTTATTCATGTTTGTACCGAGATCACAGTCAATGACGGTTTCCATGATGTGCCTATGCCATACCCGATCATAAGCTTTGCTGATATCAAGGGTAACCATCTCACAATGTTCTCCTCTTTCGGCTGCCTCGGCGATAGTTTCATATAGATCTGCTAGATAGTGTGTTGTTCCTTTTCCTTTCAGGAACGCGTATTGTTGTTGATTGAGTATTCCATTGACTTCTAGATGGTTCATCAGTCGGCGATTTACCATTCGCTCCATTGTTTTGGCAACGCAGCTAATTAAAGATATTGGTCGGAAGCTATTGGATGCACAAGTGTTTTCCCCAGGTTTGGGAATCGGAATTATGATACTCTCTTTCCAAACAGAAGGGACATTGCCACTTTCCCAAATGCGGTTGAAGGCATTTAGTAGAGTCATTTTGCAGTGGAATGGTAGATTTTTTATCATAAGATACCCAATGTTATCGACTCCACCTGATGTTCCATTCGCGCACTCTAATGCTTGAAATAACTCGTGAACAGAAAAATTCTCATCAATCGGGGTTACTCTATCCGACAAAAATGAAAGACTTCATCAATAATAAACCTTCATTATAGAGAAAGTATTTTAAATCCGATATATCATTTGAACAGTATTTACCAAGATGACGTGAAAACAGTGAGCTGTACGCATACTTTTTTGAATCACTGTATTTATCCCAGCAAATCATAGGTTTTGTGAGATGCACGAAACCATTTCGTCGAATGCACTAAAGCTCTAGCTCTTTTTACGAATGATTCGTACATTGCGTATGAATATTCGTTCTCAACACGAAATAAACGAATTTCGATTACAAAATATTTAGTACAATATAACAATGATTGTTTGTTTTGATTTGGAGCTTAAATTTAATTACGAAACTGGTTGAATACATTTTACGAAACTGTTTCGTTGCAGAAAATAACGAATAATTTCGTAGTTCAAACGAACGATTTCGTTATATAAAACAATATATATTTTCAGTTTAAGAGTTTCCGCTTACTTTTGAAGTGCAAACTCAGCAGATCTCATAGTATTGATCAATAACGGAGCCGGCAATGTCCTTACATTCAGTTGGGATGGGGAAGAAATATTAGGGTTCAAAGATTGATGCTTCTCGAGACCGAGAATACCTCTGCATCTCCACAATCACCATGCAAGGGTGCTTATTAGTGAGGGAAGGAAGTGATCTAGGAGTCACGATCGGTCGAAATTCGCGTATTTGTCAAGGGAAACAAATTCTAGTTGAATTAAATGGTACATTCGGTTTCATTTATTTATGAACTAGTGGTCCCGGCAAACTTCGTCTTGCCATCAAGTAGGCTGTTGAAAAATGCTTTGAATCGTCCCATACAAAATGACAGTTCTGTTCACTCTAGTTTTTTTTTCAATTTTCCTGGTGAATATCATGGGATTTTTATACAGGCAAACACGTCGGAACCCTTGACGAACAAAGCGGATAAAGAATCATCTCGAGCCGTTCACCCATTCATAAGCCATTTCGTGACATACAAACACCATTCCATTTTTATTTATATAGATTATAACTTGTCTTATAATGTCGATACAAAAGTTCAAGGTGTATTAACTTTTGTTTTTATTTATTTTATCATTACATTGTTTGGTGGAACATTTTTTCTGCATATTATCTCTGGCCGTATTGCCACATTATCTCTAACAAATATTCTCTTTTAAAGTTTTGGAATTCGACAAATTATATTTCGATTTTATATCAGTGTTTCTCTCTTAATTTTATCTTTTCGACATTTCATTCCTTCGGTGTTATGTTTTTTTTGACTGATGTCCTTTCGACGTTTTGACGCTACACGCTGAATATTAATGTTTGCGAAATAATTTTAGTTTCACAGGAATTTTGAATAATTCCAACGAAACTTCGTTTCAAGACTTCAAAAAAGATTGCAATTTCCCACAGATCTCTACATCTTTCCCGATTCTTAACAATCAGCCCTCATCCCCAGTGGCCCCCCCGCGAGCCCACCTACGGTTCGAACATTAACAGTCATGATTTCCGGTGCCGTTACGCAGTCCGCGGAAGCAGTTAGCGGCAGTAATGACCAACCTCTAATGGTCCCATTAACATCCCGCAGACGCACCCGCAAACAGCTTCGTACGGCACCTTACGACATGTTCTCAAGGAAAGGGACGACATTAGTCACCCAACCGGTGACACAAATGAGAGCGGTTAACGAACACTACATCACCATCTAAGATATACCCTCCCGTTTCCGTTCCCATGCCCGGGTGGCGAAGCTCCTGGTTTGAAATGCAAATATTTGCGCAAAATTGTGCTCATTAATTCAATTAGTACCGAATGGCAGCGCACCCTCAACTGGCGAGATTTGCTCGTTGCTTCCCACAGGCTGCTGGTGGGGGATGGTCGATCATTTGCACAAACTTCCGAAGCTTCGCTCACTTCAAAGAGTAACCCCACCAGCGTGAGCTACCATAGCATCAACATCAAACCAAGCGATTTGTAAATAAAACGAAAATTATGCTGTAAAAGTCAGATTAATTAGATTAGCTCGTCGTCGTCGTCGTAGTGTTGTGCGTCTAGCGATAGATGTCTTGGAATCGAGGACACGCAGCAGGGAGCCTTCACTTGGTCGAGCGATGCGTCCAACGCAGGACGTTAGACGAATCGTCCCTCTTAAACTGTCTACCAAATCGAACTTCTGTCTAACGCACCGTGTGCGTGCGGCGAAGGATGACGACGATGTCCGATTTCGAGAATGACATCGTTGCCACCATGGACGCGAATGAAGAGGAGCAAATTCGGGGATAGACGAGATAATCGACCAAAATGTTACTGGCTGGCCGTTTGCCGGAAGACCTGACGTACAGTGGCGTATTTTCATACAAATAACGCCTCAAAAATACCGCAAACAAAAATTCAAAAATTCGATTCTTCGGTGCAATTTTATCTCAGGGCTGCAAGAGACTGAGTGTCTTAAGGAGATTATAAAACGAAGCCAAACTTTGAATTTTCAAGTGCACAAGACTGGAAAATCTGACAACAGTTTGCGTTGAAAATCAATCTAATTACATGCTTGCTGATGGTGACCAAGGGAATAATTTTCAACGCTTGGTTCTCAAGTATTGTGCTTATTAAATTGAGGTTAAGAGGAAAATAACCATCATCGTTTTATAAATTTTCAAACACAGTTTTTTGCTCAAAATTGAAGTAATGTTCATGAAAATCTATGATTGCATTGTACTTGTTAGCTGTAATGCATTTTTTTATGATTGCTGATGATTGAATGATGAATTCTTGAACCTAGAGAAAAATAGAGACCAGGAACTACTAGGTAATTTAAGCATAAATAGACTGTCCAGAAACCAAATAGAGACAAATACACAGCAAAAAATTCTTAAATGTAATGGCACGTAAACTTCTATGACAAACATGTTAAGCGAATTATAATTGAATATTCAACGATACATAATGTAAACTGTCTCATTGCATTCGAAAATGCATGCAATCTTGAGGGGAACTGAAACATTTCATGATCTTACATCCAACATTCGCCAATATTGCATGCTTTATTGCATCTTGAAAGTGAAATTGCAAACAAGAATGCTCAAATTTAGTACTATACCATTTGATTCCACTACAGCTTGTATCCTTTGACAGATACGCGTATTTCGACCTCAACTGTAGTCGACTCTAGTACACGACACTGAAGACGGCCTTACAGTTGAGGTCGAAATACGCGTATCTGTCAAAGGATAAAAACTCTAGTGGAATTAAATGGTATAGTACTAAATTCGGTTTTTCATCTACTTATAGGTATTCTACTAAACAGCTCGAAGATTTATTATCAAGAATGCTCAGTTTACATGATACTTTGCTGGATATTCTATCTTTTTGGTGTGTTTAATCCAAGATAATAGAAGGAAGCCAAACATGAATCAGGAGACAAGAAATTTAATAAGTATACTTCGAAAAATCCGACCAGATATTTTTCTTTTGGGAATTTCTCATGATATTACGACTTGTAGTTCTACTCATATGTTAACCAGTGATAACAGACTCACACTCTAATGTCAATCAGCTAGCTTTCCCGCGAGAGAAAACTTATCAGAGATCTACTTCGAAAATCTCATGATTGAGTTTGTTGTGCAAAATCACATGTGGAGTCAGAGCCGAATTGACGGAGGGGGGAGGGGTGATACTAGGCTTCCCCCCACATTTCAAAGGCCCCCACAAACTTGGACAAACATATTTATAGTTAAATTTTTACGAATTATTAGAATCAATGCAACCGTACATAATTTTTGGATTCGCTTCATATGATCATATGATTTATTTAAAAAAATATTCAAATTAACTCATGTAGGAAACAATAGAACATTCAGAATAGGACTGTGGTGACTTCATGAGAAACAAGAAGATTAAGAGAGATTAAATAACAATTTGGATAAACAAGTATTGTGCCATACTTTTGCTTAAATTCCCAACGATTTCCTTACAAGACCAAACGTAAGGAAAGATTTCTCAATGATTACTTCTTCTCAAACATCTAAAAAAAGAAGCACAATTTTTTTTTACTTATGACGACAAAACTGAACGTTTGTTCAGTTGTCTTTAAAGGTCTCTCAAGTGACTATAAGTCACCTGAAGAGATCAAAAATGGAATAAATGATTTACTTGGATTTTCCCCAGTCCAAGTAATCATTATGAAAAAGAGAACCCAATCTGGCAATGTTCGGAAAGGGCTTTCTCAAGAATATTATTTAGTTCACCTTAACAAAAACGAACTAAATAATATTAAAGCTTTAGAAAAAGCAAAACTTATGTTCGATATTCGTGTGACATGGAAACATTTCCAGAAACCTGGAGAAACTTACCAGAACCCCACTCAGTGCCGTCGGTGCCAAAAGTGGGGTCATGATACAAAAAATTGTCGCATGGATTCTAAATGCATGATTTGAGGAGGTTTTTCTCACGCTAAGGACGTCTATCCAGTGCAGGAAGATGCCACCGAGTTTATATGCTTTAATTGCGGGGCCAATCATAAGTCAAATTTTTGGGATTGCCCTTCACGCAGGAGAGTCGTTGAGGCTCGTGCAAGGCAGATGAAAGATAATATCCGTTTCCGGAATTTCCCTGGAAGAGTATCGAACAATACTCATTTTCAGTCAACGATCGCTTGATTAGGAATCATACCCATCAGGAAGATCATAATCATGCTCATTCACAAACTGATTTTAATCCGTCGGGTAGCAGTTCGAATCTTTTAATTTCGAATGTATCTACCCACGGTCAATCTTTTGCCGATATCGTAGCAGGTAATTTGAACTCTTCCCCTATTCTTACTATGAGTACCCATTCTAGTTGTTTCGAATCAAATGGAAAAAAAAACCCTACCGCCACAGTTAACATCTACTCCGTCTCTTCGTCTACCAAAAATTCTAACGGAAAATCATCAAATGTACTCACTTCAAGTGATATGTCTGCCAAGATCCAGATAATAATTTAAATATTTTAAATTGGAATGCTCGTTCTCTGAATGGTAAAGAGGACGAGCTGTTTAATTTTCGTACATCTAATAACCTGCATATAGCAGTTATAACTGAAACGTATTTGAAACCTGGATCTAAACTCAAAAGAGATCCTAACTTTTTTGTTTATCGTAATGTTCGACTTGATGGGGCATGTGGAGGAGAATCATCATTCATAGGCGTATAAAACATCAACTGTTTTCGTCATTTGAAACTAATGTTTTTGAAACTTTAGGTATTTCTGTTGAAACACAACTTGATATATATACTTTCATAGCTGCCTATTTGCCTTTTCAATGCCCTGGACAGCAAGTTAATTTGCTCCAAACTGACTTGCGAACATTGTTTCGCAATAAGTTAAAAAAATGTTGTCATTGGTGACTTATTGCCAAACATCGGTCATGGAATAATTCTCAAAGTAATTCCGACGGCAGAGTTTTATTTGATGAGTGCTCTTGAGGATATTTCTCAATTCAATAACCTGATAGCCCTACATGTTTTCTTCTTCTAGAAATCCTTTTACGATTGACTTGGTCTTAACCGACTCGAGTCCTCTTTGTAGCCAATTAGTTACTCATGCTGATTTTGATTCTGATCATGTGCCTGTTACATTTCAAATATCCCATGAAGCGATTCTCAATCCTATCAGCTCCACTTTCTATTATCTTAGAGCCGACTGGAATATATATGAAACGTATGTTGACTCTAATCTTGATATTTACATTTCTTTAGAAACTAAATTTGATATTGACAATGCTCTTGAAACTTTAACAAATTCCCTTGTTGAAGCCAGGAGCATTGCAATTTCAAAATCTGAAGTAAAATTTGAATCCGTGATTAAAGACGATGATCTTAAACTCTTGATCCGTCTTAAAACGTGAGGAGAAGGCAATTTCAACGCACTCGCGATCCTGCTATGAAAATTATATGGCAGGATTTGCAGAAAGATATCAAGAAACGTTTTACACAATTAAGAAGCAAACATTTTGAAAATAAGATTTCTCAAATGGACCCTGGCTCTAAGCCCTTTTGGAAATTATCTAAAATCTTGAAAACACCTCAGAAGCCAATACCGGCATTAAAAGAGGAAAACAAATTATTACTATCTGATTGCGAAATAGCTCAATAACTTGCTACGCAGTTTAAAAGTGTACACAATTTTAGTTCAGGACTTACTATTCCAATTGAAAATCAAGTTACTCAGGACTTCGAAAATATGCTCCATCAAGAGAACGTTTTCGAAAATGCATGTGAGACTGATTTGGAAGAAGTGAGAACTATTATTAAAAAAATCAAAAATATGAAAGCTCCTGGTGATGATGGGATTTTCTACATCATCATCAAGAAACATCCAGAAAGTAGCATATCATTTTTAGTTGATATATTCAACATATGTTTTCAATTAGCATATTTTCCTGACAAATAGAAAACTGCCAAGGTTGTTCCAATTTCAAAACCAGATAAAAATCCTGCAGAAGCTTCTAGCTATCGTCCTAGTCCTATCGGCTATTCTACTGGTATTGCTCTTCTAGACATAGAAGAATCATTCGACAGTGTTTGGCAGGAAGTCTTGACCGTAAAATTAAAAAAACTTAAATTTTTCAACATACATTGTCAGAATAATTCAAAGTTATCTGTAAAATCGTGCACTTCAGGTTAATTATCAGAACTCCAGGTCTGAAAGATTTCCTGTAAGAGCTGGTGTTCCTCAAGGCAGCATTTTGGGACCAATATTATACAATATTTTCACATCTGACTTACCTGAGTTACCTCAGGGATGTCAAAAATCTTTGTTTGAGGATGACACAGGCCTCTCCGCCAAAGGACGAAGCCTGCGTGTCATCTGTAGTCGATTGCAAAAAAGTTTGGATTTTTCTTCATACTTGCACAAATGAAAGATTTCTCCTAATGCTTCCAAAACTCAACAAATAATATTCCCACATAAACCAAAAGCTCTTTATTTGAAACCGTCGAGTAGACATGTTGTCACGATGAGAGGGACTCCAATGAATTGGTCAGATGAAGTTAAGTATCTAGGGATCATGCTAGATAAGAATTCAACTTTCAAAAATCACATTGAGGGCATTCAAGCCAAATGTAACAAACATGTAAAATGTCTCTATTCTCTTATTAAAAGAAAATCAAAACTTTGTCTTAAGAACAAGCTTTTGATATTCAAACAAATTTTCAGGCCAGCCATGTTGTATGCTGTACGAATATGGACTAGCTGTTGTAATACCAGGAAGAAAACTCTGCAGAGAATTCAAAATAAAATTTTGAAGATGATTCTGAAGCCTCCTTCCTGGTATAGTACCAACGAGTTACATAAAATATCCAATGTTGAAACATTGGAACAAATGTCAAATAAAATAATTAATAATTTCATGTAAAAATCGTTCTATTGCCACGATTAATGAGTTATATGTTTAGGTTAAGTTAGGTTAAGTAAATTGGAAACGTGTTTTTCTTTTCTTATAAGCAGCTAAGATCAACTCACCTGTAAAAAATCTGAACTGCTACGGCAAATGAAATGTAATATGTTAACAAAATGTTAAAAAATCTTAGATTTGTTTTACTAAATTAGGATGATAGTGTTGTCTAATAACACAGAACACCTAGATAAGACTGGCCCTTAAACAAAAAAAGTTGCAAAACTCTACGGGGCTCCCCCTAGATATGAGCTTTAGGATAAGAAAAAAAGCTTTTTCAAAATTTCAACTCAATTGATTGCTCCACCAGCTGGCGCAATCAGTTCGAAGTTTGTACGGGATATTCGCTTCAAATATACTGATAATTAACCTTACGTCATTTTTTCGTTCAATCTACTAGTTGATCGTGTTCAATTTAGCTCAGAATGAGAAATTCACTCGTTGATACCCTTATGAACATAGTTGCAGAAGGTTGTATCAGAATTTAAGCTAATTTACATTGACCTTTCTGTTTTTGAAAGTTAGGCTTAGATCAGCACTCCCGTACAACCGCATAAATGCATGCACCTTGTGTCGCAGCTCGCCCAGCGTCATAGGTGGCTATGATGCGCTTAGTGGCTACCATCCAGCTTTGTTGAAGAAATACTAAGCAGTATTGCAAATCTACTTCAGATAGTTAAAACACCAACTTTCTCAATTTTGATCATGATACAACCTTCTACAATATTGTTCGCTATGGTATCAAGTAGTGTTTTTGACATTCTGGGTTCAATTGAACACGATCAACAATATTCCTGACCCAAACATGAGATGATGTGCTGTTTCCCATATGTTTGAGCTGAAAATCCCATATGAACTTCAGTTCAATTGCGCTAATGGAACGACCAAACGAGCTGAAATTTTCAGGAAGTCTTCCTCTAACCCTAATGAATAATTCTGGGGGGTGCCCCGTGGAATTATACAACTTTAGTTTTCTCCCATACTGAGCTGGGTCAGTCTAACCTAGATATAAGAAATGAATGTAATGTTTGGAATGATACTAATAAAGAAATAAAACAAATCTTAATAAATAAAATTCACTAGATTCGAATGCAATTTTTAAATCTTCGGATCAAGTAATTAGACCTTATTATTTAAATATTAGCTAGGCTGATAGTATTTAACACTTAAAAGTGCTTGGAACATAGGAACTCTAGAGACCTCTAGCTTTCCAGACAGGAACCAAAAATAAATCGAAAATGGACCAAACAAGAAACAGAAAAACAAAACGTAACCTAAAAGGAACCAGAAAATGTCAGTTTGATTCTTCATCATAGAATTGGACCTCGTGACATGATTCCAGAGTGATCCGGCAATTCTCCCATCGATTTCGTAAAGTCTGTTCTCCAAGACTTACTCTTAGAACATCTTCAAACAAACTTTGTAAGTTCTTCTAGCAAAGCATACCATAGACTGACTGTACATGTCAATGGTTGCTACTCCGTGATTTATCGGAACTAGTATGAATTGCACCAGGGATCCAAATGAATAAGGGATGGGAGTTTCCGCTTACTCTCGAAGTGCAATTTTAGTAGATCTAATATTATTGACCAAGAACCATGGCAATATTCCCCTCCCATAGAAAAAAGATCCGCAGCGTTTTAGAAATGTTTCCAAGAAGAGTTCCATCACCTGCTAAGCTTAAAAGAGTTCATTACCATTCGTCTTCCGGTAGAAGCTTTTGTAATAAGTACAATAGCAAAGAATGGGTTTCATCCTCCCTGAGGCTTGCTTATCAGAAGCAAAATTTAAAACCAAAAACCTGATTTTCTATACCGTCGTTGGGGGTGACAATGGGTCAAAAAGGGAAATGTGCGATTTATTTTTTGAATAACTATCGCAATTTCACTCCAATAAACTTCAAATTTGGTGTGTATGTACTTTGATGGTACTGTTCAAAAAATTAAAGAAAAATATTTATTCACAGCGGCACAACAAGTGAATGAAAAATGACCCAATCTCACCCCATAGAGGGGGTGACATTGGGTCACTGTAATTGAAATAACTTGTTTTTGAGAATATGATTTCAAAACCATTCGCAACTGAAAAATATTGACAAAAAACGATGCAAACAAGACAAAAAGATATCTAAGATGTTTCACAAGTATGATAAACCCACTTAAAAGAAAGATTATACTGAAAATTGATGAGCTATGAGAAAAAATATGTAAACCCAACATTTATCGTCAAGTTTACATAAATTTTCTTGGTTTTTCCCTCAAACTGTCTTCAAAGTCTCATCCCCATTGCTATAAAGCCCATCCAGTTTCCCCAAAGGTGTACTGAAACAGTGATTATTTTAAACCTTCGCAAATAGTTAAATTTCGGTGCGACATTCCACGATCAATAAATTTCAAGCAGAAGTTGACATCATAATCCCAGTATTTCAGCGTTCCAACTCATTTGTACTACCGTGAGATGTTTCTATAATATGAAAACACTGATAAATAATCAAATTTAGAAAAAAAACACCCTTTTGATAAAAATTTACGATGTTGCTGCGCATGAAACACAGTTGCTGGTTTGAGAAGTTGTCAAAATGCGTTGTATTGTTATTCAATGCACGGAATACCCAAGTAGACTTGTTTGATGTTTCAGAGATGCTGTATTTAGAAGGAATTAACACATCGTAATGAAAAAAGAGAACACCCGGCACCGTTAAATGTCAAAAAAGTGGACTTGGAATTTCATTTACTATCGTTCTTGTTTGACCCAATCTCACCCCCATTTTCAATGTTTAAGACATCGTACCGAAAAAAATGATTTTTTTTTGTGGGAAAATCAAACAGATTCCGGAAAATACCAGTGATGTATAATGAAAAGACTTTCAACATTCTACTAATACAACGATAGAGGCTAGAGTACATGCGTGATACTTTGTACAGGAGAAATTTAATGTTGTAAATTTTATCTAGTTTCAACATGCAAGTTTATTGATGTAGTACACAAAAACTACTATTTCTAAAAATGTTTATTGTTATAAATTATGTGTTATAATATGTTCCCTAACATATGTATTATTTATTTTAGTAATATCAGCGTTATTAGCTGAAATATTTCACAAAATATATTTTTCCGTTTTGACCCAATCTCACCCCCTAGACCCATTGTCACCCCCATCGACGGTATTTTTAGAATTTCTTTTAATTGTTTATACTTATTAAAGAACATACATATATGCGCAATTTCATTTTTTTTGCGAATATTTAAGTTATGTAATCATATTCACGTGTAAAAGAAGCCTAAATTCCGTCAAAATGAAGAAGGGCGTATTGTCCCGTTAAGGCGTATTACTCCGAGTTACTCTAGTATCATTGGAGTGTTTAAGGATTTCCTGAAGAAAGTTATGAAGAAGATTCTCGAATCATCCTTGAAAAATCTCTGATAAATTTCTGGGAGAATTGGTAGAGGAATTACTAGAAGGATTTCTTGATTCATCCCTGTATGAGTCCCTTTAAGCATTTCAAACAATATCTTTGGTCGAATCACTAGAAGATTATTTGAAGTTTTTTCATGTGATATATGAGACGGAATCCTTCAAGAACCTGTGGAATAGCCGCCTTTCTGGAGCCTGCTGAAATTTGCATCGGGGTTCACTGCAATCAAAATAAGGAAGAAAAGAAGACTTTAGAAACCATTATGATTCAAATACAGACCTCATCGATCTTCAATTAAAAATAGAGTTTTTTAAGAGACTTTCATCAAAATAGAGACCAAGTCTCCAGGAAAAGATCTGTAAGCAGCCCTTCACCAATTACTTCAACTCAAAACTTTCTTGTACATCTGTATACTAAGTAAGTGTAATGTAAGTATACTTTGAATTAAGTCATCAATAAGAAGGGAATCATCAAATGAATTTTATTGTGAACGAATATGCCTTGCTAACATATCAAATCTTCAAGGATATATAAAATATCAAGGAAGTAATTATTTACATTCGTTAAAAATTTTAAATTGGTTAAGGTTCATGAGCGATTTACAGTTTTTTTAACTTTAAAAAATAGTTTGATATCTGATAATAAAAGCCTTACAAAAAAAGCATTTAAAATATCTAGTCTATTCTATAGGATCTAAATGTTTTTCTGAGATAAGGCCCCCCACAAAACAATGGTCCCCCATATTTGTAAATCCGGACCTGTTTGGAATGTAAATGTAAGACATGAGACATGGTTGAATGATTATATTACAATGTACTAATTTCTCTCGGTGTTCAATCACGAGAAAGCAAGTGAACGCCCAGATTATGCTATGTTTCTGATTTGTCAAACGCAATGCAAGTTAATAAACATTCTCATGTGACAGTCCCGTCTATTCATATGTTTACATCAGTGAAGGACCGGCGTTGACACGGGACTGTCATTTCAATGAAACAACTGTCTAAGTGCTTCAAAATAAGATGATTTGAAACGTCTCGTAAAACGGGCTACAGTTCGAATGCGAGTAAAGCGCTTCGAAAGCTGCTTATATGAGTGTTGGTTAAGACAGGAATGATATGCGCGTTTAATGAAACGGTGCACAAATTTCAGTGAACATCGTCATTCGGGATCGGGAGATATGAGACAGAATAGAGGTAAACAAGCACACAAGGCAATTACCTCAGAAAGAAAATGTATTTCGCGTTCAGTATCACAAGGGCGTAACTGGAATGGTAGAAATCTCTTCATCGATTTTTTATTTAGCTAATTACTCGGCAGCGCGACTGATTTTGAATGCCTTTTTCGATTTAGTAGAAAAAACTCATCGTCCTTCGTTATGTTACGTAAAAAAATGTTGCCAAGATCGATTGAATTTCCTACACTAGTTCAAAGAGATAATCGACGAAGAGAATTCGATCAATGCGGATACGCGAGGTATTGATGTTTGTTTGACGTCATTTGAGCTTTCTTTTAACGTCAGTCCAACAAGGAAGTAAAGCTCGGCAGCAATTCTGTTTATATTTACTTTCTCATAATATAGAAATGTTTGGACTTTTCATGATTCTAACTTCCTTACTTTTGCCTCAGATTCCGGACAGCTCATGAAAATCATAGATGGAAAAGTCAAATCATTAATTGAGATCGGCGGTGGTCTAAAGAGGCGTCTAAGGCAGCTGAGCATTATAAATTTTCATAGATATCTATCGGATATGGTGACTAAAACGAGCCTCGAAGGTGAGAACTTTTGAACGGCAAAAATTGAAACATTTCGTGTGAAATGTTTCCCATACAAAGCGCAATATCCAGAATTTGAAGCTGTCCGTAATATGAATCAAAACGGTATTATGCGACTTCTATTTTAATAATTTCAATTTTTAACTCTTGTTGCGCCACTGTGCTCCGCAAATCGAACGAAAAGGGACAATGCCGACGAACTGGAAAAAAATCTGCGTTTGTTCACAATCCGTGGCATAGCGCGGTCCGGTCGTTCGGTCGTTTTGGAATTTGCTGAGAGTAGCACGAAATTCGCGGAATCCACAGTGCTACTAAAACGACACGATTTTGATGTGGATTAAAACGGTTTTACGATAACGCCTTCGGAGAATAGTGCCAACAAGGAAGGCGACGATGATGCTGATTGGATGGTTGAAGACCCACGCGAAGCATGCAACATTTTGCGCTTTGTGCGGATTGAGATTTCCAATTTGCAAGGGTGGCACTTTTGATACGGTTGAATTACGGTGGCACGGATTTGGTAATTTGGGAATGGATTAATTGAACAGAAACATTGTATTCGGCTCTTTGATGACTAGGGTAGTATTTTCATTTATATTCTTTGATATCAATTCACTTTTTAATGGCGATTAAATATGACAATATGAAATAAATTCCACAATGCTATGGCGAACGTGAATTTATCCTTGCCCTTAATGATATAAGTGTACTATTTTTATTCTTTGCAATCGATTAAAATGTATTTTAAATTTTGGTGAAGTGTTGTTCACTGCTATAATAAAATGTAAACAGTGAAAAGAAAATTACTTGATGCAAGAAACTACAAATATAAATCAAGTACTGCCAGCATGGTCGGGTTTAGGGAGGAGCCATGGGTGGCCCCCTTCTTTTTCTTGGCATTACGTCCTATCACTGGGACAGAGCCTGCTTCTCAGTTAAGTGTTCTTAGGAGCACTTGCATAGTCATTAACTGAAAACTTTATTTGTCAAAGTTGCCATTGTCGCATTCGTATATCGTTTGGCAGGTACGATGATACTCTATGCCCAAGGAAGTCAAGGAAATTTCCATATCGAAAAGATCCTGGACCGACAAGAAATGAAAACCAGAATCCATTAGCATGGCTTCGATTTGTTGTCGCAAACTCTAACCACTCGGCTAAGGAAGCATGGGTGGCCCTAGACCCAAAATTTTATGTTAACCTTAAACCTAATGAACATAATCGTAAACGATAAGCATTTCAATGTAAATACGTTATGATCACCACTTATGATTTTTTTCCATAAAATTAACTTTCCTAGGATTTTTACAAGCAATGTTTAGTTTGAACAGATTGAATGTTTCTTTAAATCTCCTCATAAAGAACAAAAAACTATTATTGATTTTTAGCAGAAGGTACACACACTTTCCCTCAACCATGCTATTAATCTTACTAATTACACTACCAGTCCACTCACCATGATTAATCGATTCGGTATTCTTTTCGTCCCCCTCGCACCCTCAACAGGTAATCCTACTCCGAAAATCACCTGGTCCAGCAATGGCAAGGTACTTCCGAGCACCATGATGGAGTACTCGCACGAGTCCACGCTCAGCAGCAAACTGGTGGTACGAAATCTATCCCGTGACCATCAGCACACCGTCTATACCTGCCAGGCGAGCAACTTCTTCAAGAGGAACGTGACCACCAACGTCACGATCGAGCTGCGGTGTAAGTTTCACTTACCTTGATAAGTGTTTTCCGATGGGGTTTTATATTTTCTCGTTTTTCTACAGTGCGACCCCTGGTGGTGGAAATCGTCAACGGAAGCACGCCGCTTTCGTCGGACCGGCACTATGTCATACAGTGTCAGTCCAGTGGGTCACGGCCGCCGGCCAAAATCAGCTGGTGGATGGACGAGAGGCAACTTAAGGCAACCAATCAAACGGTGAGTTGATGTCTGGAAATTAAAACAACGTTAAAGTTTATTCTTGCGAAAATGATTCGTTCATCCAACTATATGGATATTCAGTCTATGAAATTGAGCTTCAATATTGTGTTTAAAAGTATAATTTCAAACATTACATTAATTGCTTAAATAAAGGTGTTTTATGTTAGGCAACACTACTATCATAATTCGGTAAAACTGAATTACGCTTTTATTAACATTTTGTTAACAACATTTCGTTTGCCGTAGCAGTTCAGAATTTAATAGGTGAATTGAGTTAACCTACTTATAAGAAAAAAAACTATTTCAAAAAACTGAACCTAAAAATCTAAACCAGTTATCGTAGCAATAGAAGACTGTAACAATTTTCGTCTAAAATTATTAATAATTTTATTCGACATACTGCGGCATAAGCATGAGTGTTTCCATTTGAATTTAGACAACTCAAACAGTTACCCGTAGGAAGAAAATTTAGAGAGAAGGAGCTGAAATTACATGCGACAACATGGGCATAGGATTTCCCTTGGGTATTTCCATTCGAATCGAACACAATCGAACGATAACTAAGCTTGGGAGTGAGCATGATTTAATTATAATTAACGTAATGAGTATGATTATTAAGCAAGCGTTCGGTAACTGAAAAACGAGAGTTGTTGGAGATTCAGCTTTGGGAATTCCGACTACGTTTATTTCCTGGTACGAGTTTCAACGATTCGTTTCTGGGAAGGGCAATCCCAAAAGTTAGACTTATTGTTTCCCCCGCAATTCGCGCATACAAACGTTTAAGTATGTTCCTTCACATGACACTGAGATATCTTTCAAAACGGCTTTGGAAACTTGTCGTCGAGAGTAAAAAAGAAGCTTCCATGCTTTCTATATGCTTTCTCAAGGATTTTCTTCTTTGGGAGTATACAAATACACTGATTGAAGTGGCGTTTCCAAATAATTAACCGGGGTAGATCATTTCCCGTGTCTCAAACACATACAATGCCTTTACGTTTCACCGAACTGTAATCAAGCTTGTCTCCAGCACCAATAACCACCCACGAACAAATTTCCCACTTTCGGTTTGCCAGCTCGCTGAACCGGCTTAAACTTTTACGAGCCCTCGAGCTCGTAAAAGCCCACATTTTTGAGCGCCGAGCTAAATTGATTCCAATTTTCGGTACTGGAATTCGCACGCACCAACTCGATGTCGTTCAGTCGCTCTTATTGTCGTCTGCCATCCTTTTTGGGTGATGGCATCTCGCAATCCGTTGTCCCATACCTCTATGCGCCCTGTACCTACTAATTGATTTCCTCTTCCACGTTCATTAACCGGCTCAGAAAGTGGGGTTACAGCCTTAAGAAGATTAGGTCCGCCGGTAATGGCGACAGATGGGATCCTACCACCGGCTGCGAGCCGTAGTGGGATGTGATAACAAATAAGCTACAAGCACGCACGCACGCTCACTGTCTCACAGAAGTGTTCCTGGATCTGGTGTGAGGGAAAAGTGTTGAAAAGTGCGTGAAGGGTGACAGGGAATTAGGTGTTTTCGTGATGTGGGAGTTTGGCACCCGATGGGCATAATGATGTCTATCCGGAATGGTAAACTTCATCAAAAGAAGAAAGCTTAGAAGTTTCATGTCGGAGTGTAGGAGCGTTGACAGCTGAAGAGTCGGAGTTTTAAGGGTGATGATAGAGAGATTGTGTATATTAGAAGGAAATTGATTTGAATTTTCAGTAGCTTTACTGCTCATAACTGCATATTTGTCACATTCGACATTTTTGACAATTCGAGTTTATAAGTAATCAAATGTCATCAAATGGTAATTTTTAGAAGTTTAAGCTTCCTCCCATGCTGCCATAAAATGTACATTTGGTATTTCATTTACTCAATGCCTACGTTTGTTGAATGTAACCAATATGTAGTTATGAGTAGATCACGGTGTACTGTATTGAGAAGGTGATATAATCCGAAAACAGACAGCTACTTGACGACGTAAATCCTATCCATCTCGAACAATTTTTTGAAAAAAAAAAATGATCTAGTGGCTTGGATGGCGTATGGTACGATAGGAGTGCCCATCGAAGTGAACACTACATACAAAACGCCTACTATTTGTATGAAGTGTACGGATTTCGGTCCCCCGTTGAATCTTTGTTTTGTTTCTCTATTAGTTGTTTGGCTGTGTATGCTGAGAATGCAGACCTGCAGCAAACACGTGTGCCATGGCGCACAAAGCAAGGCACTTGGCAAGCGTTATAATAAAGCCGAGAAACGAACGAAGGAGAATAGGGGAAAAGAATCAGTTCGTTATTTTCCGGGATACTTTTTGTCTGATCCGTGTTGATCAAATAAACCAACCAAAACCCGAGCAGAAGCGAAGTTCTGACCATTAAATCGAGATATTGATTTGATTGACATAAGAGATAAAAGATCTGAAGAAAATATCTAAATTTTATTCCTGGAACTTCTAAGCCATATCAAAATTTGCTGTTTGCAGATCAAATGAATAGCTCGCTGATATTGGTTAGATCTTACAAAAGCTAAATATGATATGCTCATGATATTCTAGGAGTAAATTTCAGATATCATTTTCAGATCTTTTATCTCTTATATCTATCAAGTTAATATCACTTTTAGATGTCCATATCAAAATTAGCTATTGCTGAGCTTTTTTCACCTGCTCGGGAAAGAGCCACGAATCACTCGTACTTTTGAATTGACAAACTAAAATGGATCGGGCAAGGAAAATCAGGTTTGGAGGGGCCCTGAATGGGTTATGAGTAGAGGCCCCTATACCAGCTAGTATATTGGTGAAGGTAGCATTTATTTCAACATTTTAGAACAGTACTTTTAAACTGAACATCATGGTTTTGATTCCAAAAATACATTGTTCTATTCATCATCGAATATCAGGGGGCCCTCTATAGCTTGAGTCTTAGGATGCCATAAACAGGTTTAGAAACATTTTATTATGAGCCATATACTGAACTAAGCCAAAATTGGTTTTTGTGAATAATATTTTATACACTTTTGAAAAGTAAGATAACGCAAACGAAGGTAAACAAAAGTCTGTAAAGTCTATTTTTTATGTTAAAAATCCAATCTATGTAAATTATGCTTTTGTTTTTTTCACATTGGAATGATTTTTGATGCAAATTCGTGAGGCTCCAGATTTACTACGCAACTACTCTATAGGTTCATAGTTTTTCATCCACAGGAATTCTTCTAGACATTAATTATGAGTTTTCCTCAGGTATATGTACATAGACTTATCCAGGGATTCCCACAAAAATTCTTATGAAGATTCCTCTAGAAAATCTCCCAGGATTTTGCCTTGGAATTTCCACAGATAGGAATTTCTTTAAAATTTGTTCCAGAATATCCTTCAGTAGTCCAAGAACGGAATTACAACGATAATTCTCTCAGAAATTGTTTTAACGATTTCTCCAGGTATTACACTGAGATATCTGCAAATCTTCCATCAGAACTTTTTTAGGAAAATAACACGATTGGCGTAATTCGAATTTTTACATATATAATCATGGAAGAATTCTTCAAAAAATTCATCATGGCAATTATTCAGAAATACTTCCAGCCATTTTCAGAGCCAATCCTTCAATAATTACCCCACTCATTATCCCAGGAATTGCTCCATAAATTCTTCCTGGGATTATTCCACAAAATCTTAAAGGAGTTTTTCAGAGAATATCAAAATAAATCCAACCAAATATTCCTCATAAATTTCTCCATGAATAAGAATCTCCAATAATAATTTGCTTTTAAAGATTTCTGGAATTATTAAAGAAGTAATTTCTACTTGAGTTCTTCAATTTAAAAATTTACTTAGTTTAAATACAAAATCCACAAAATGCTACAGCTATTATTGCTGTAGCTCTTTGAAGAGTTCCAGTCGAGATTTTTCAGGGGTTTCTTCTTGAAAACTTTGGGTGGGTGTTTAATGAATTTTTGAATCAATATTTTTCCTGAATACGTATCCTGGACTTTCTTAAGATTCCAGAAGAGATTCGGGAATCTTTGGAAGACTTTTCTCTTGTAGGAATTTACCACGTATTTCATCAGTGATATCAATTTCGTTGAAAAGTATATCCGTTTTTTTAAGAAATCTCCTTTAATAACAAATGTCCTTAGCATCTTCTTGGACAAAATCATAGAGAAGTCTTGTAACAATTCAATGAGAACTCCTTTGAAAAATTTTCTGAGAGAATCGTAGGAAAAAAAATTTGTGGGTATCATTGGAAAAAGTTCTTGTTGAGTTTATCAATGTACCTCGAAGGAAAATTCTGGAGGAATTCCTTGGAAAGTCTGCGAAGGAATAGTTCAATGTAATCCTGAAGAAATCTTCGAATTAATAATTGAAGCAAATTTCTATCAAATACTTCAATTTCATTCAGATGACATTTCTGAAGAAAATCACTGAATCCCACAGAAACTTTTAGAAAGATGCTTTCAGAGTTGTCTGGTTGAATTACTTGAGGAATCTATATCGAAATGAGTATTTTCGCCACCATCAGCCCAGAAGTGGTCGTATCGGTATATTACTCTTAATTAATTGACTTTTTGGTTACTAAACAAAAATCAAAAGCAATTTCATACATACAAATGAACAAAAGATCCATTATTTTTAATCCTAAATATTGATACTGATTGAAAGTATATCATTGTTTCGATTAATTGACTATTCAACGTACCCTTATTTGGAAGGGACCCCGAATTTAACTCTGCATTGGGCCTGAAAACCTTAGCTACGCCACTGTGTGTGCATACTGTTTAAAACTAAGGTGTAGTTTTTCATGGTTTCCCCATACATTTAATAATGGAGCTAAGAATACAACTTGCTTGTTTGCTTTGAAAAACGTACTATCATACAGACATTAATTTTCACCCAATCTTCACGGAGTCCTGAATAATTTTAATCTTGTAGAAAAATACAAAATAATTTTGAAATTGAAGTGCTAGTGGGCTTACCCGAAGAATACTTAAGAAAGTAGGACATTTTGCTTTACTGGTGTTGGAAAGGGAGGTCATCTCAAAAATATCCCATGCCAAAAAAAACTTAATATTAAAAAAATATATAGGTATAATTATTTTTTTTAAAGACACTACACGTTAATGCTTCCAGTGGTCTATTTGCCCTTTGAAGGAAGCAGCACACTAGACAACGGACTAGCATGCAACGCCCAGTGGCACAGTCGGAAAAGTTTTTCGGTCTGAGGTGGGAATTGAACCCACACTCCTTAGCACGATGCGGCTAAATGCCTGGTGACACTAACCGCCCGGCTACGAAGCCCACACAATGTATATACATATACATATATAGAATTATTAATCAGCGGAAACCAACGGAAAAAAATCAGAATTAACAGTTTGCTACGAAAGTTAAAAATTCTTAATATACAGTCGACTCTCCACATCTCGATGTTCTACATCTCGATATCTCTCCCTATGTCGATGATTTCATAAGTCCCTTCAGTCTGCATACATTTTCACTCTCCATATCTCGATATCCTCCTTATCTCGATATCTCCATGTCTCGATGTGTTTCTGTTGATTTTTCGTTCTCGAGTTTCTCTCCGTATGTCGATATGACCAATATCGAAGGTTACTAGACCAATATTTTGGGATTCAAAACAAATTAGGAGCGCAAAATGACGTTTGTTTGTGTTTTACTTTCTTGGCAACGGAATGTTTTTCAATCTAGTATTCATCAAAAATTTGTTCTTTGTCTCGATCTCTCCCTATCTCGATGGTCCCATCGATATCGAGATGTGGAGAGGCGACTGTACAACTAAAAATCTGACTACTGCCTCGCTTCCCATGACCGATGAAAACATATTTGCCTCTGAAAATAACCCTGAATTAATTTTTTTACAAAACTATCTTTATTATTTACAACAAAAAATTGCGTTCCGATTGATACTTTTAAGATTTTTTTTTCTCAATCAAGTCTGAATTACTGTAAAATATCTTTCCAGAAATCACCTCAAAAGTCTAACAAAAATATGTCGAATCAGGGATGGGAAATGTACTGTAGCAAACATTTACCACCTCGACATTCACATGTTTCTACATGACCATTGAAATCCAAAGCAAACCATGACCGTTCAAAAAAAAATGTCACGGCTCTTCAAAACTGTTTTCTTCTTCCCAACTGCTATTCAAATCCGAATTTGAAAAGACACGAGCACAGTGGTAACACGATTTTTCCGGTTTTCGGGATTTTGACTTTTTGCTCGGCAAAGGCGGCATAAAATTGAACTTGTTAATATGTATCGCAACAGAATGATTGTGCTCTTGCCGTTAGTACTAATAGATTTCAATTAATTGAAAACGCAAGCAACATATTAGCGATTGAATTATTTAACATTTCATAGTGGAGAGACAAAAATATTCAATCAGTGTGTGAACCTTTGGCAGCTCAACGTTGGATGGTATTCGCTCTAACGAAGGTACGGTGCTGCCATCTGGAACAAGTTAATCTTGTGCGTGAAGCGTCGAAAATTTTACCCAGTGAGGTATAGGAAGTGAAATTTCAAATGCTTATATAAAATTAACTACAATAGCTATTTAAAATCTTTTCAGTAGGGTGCCGGTGCCATAAGTGGACTACCTAAGCTATAAAAAATCCAGTAGTAGACGTTCGGGAATGATACAAAGAATTTTAAACAAAATGGTAATTTTTTACAAAGGTTTAACAATTTTCCCTCGGAACAGCAACTAATATCTTTCGAATGAAATATAAAGATCATCTCTGGGACGTTTCTTAATTTTTATACATCCATTTTAAAAACTGCTTCCATCCGTTGATCCACTACAGAAATACGACGACAACTATTGGTTCAAGGGAGCAAAATTTTTGCTTAAACTTAATTATTTATATGACTTTTTTGATAAAAATAAAAAGCTTAAATTTGGCGAATTGACTAAACTAGAGGCGATCTATCCACCAAAAATAGCACATGACGTTTTTATCGAAAAATGTACGTTTTATTCCATTGTCCAATCTACTGGTACACTATAACCATTGGTACCGGCAACCTACATGTTGATAATCTTTTGATGGGCTACATCATAAACATATTATTTTGATTTTTATTTATTTTCCTCAATATTCTGCGGATTATATAGCTTATCATAAATCTAAAACCGTACACCTAACAGAATTTATTTAAATTATGTTTTGAATTTTTAGAAGCATTTGAAAATTGATTTCTTAGGCTTTGCCATGTAAAGAAATCGGAACTGCACGCAGAGGATCAACTGTGGTAATTGCCTTCGTCATCGCGAATTCGAGTGTACGAACGTACGGTGCTGCCATTTGGTAAAAGTTTGCTCGATGCGTGAAGCGTCAAAAATTTTACCCGGCAAGGTATAGGAAGCGAAATTTAAAATGCGCATATAAAATTATCTACAATAGTTATTTATAATCTTTTCAGTATATGTTGATATACTTTTGATGGGCTACAGTATAGGCATATAATTTTGAGTTTTATATTTTTTGTCAATATGCTGCTGATTCTATATTGATCAATAGTCTAACCCCGTACTCTTAACAGAATTTAATTAAAAAGTGTTTTGAATTTCTTAGAAGCATTTAAAATTGACTTCCTATACTGTGCCATGTAATATAATCGGAACTTCACGCATAGGGTCTACTGTGGTAAATACCTTCGTAGACGCGAATTGATGCTGCTGCTGCTTTGTGTTTTGGTTGACTGGCAGAATTGATGAGCTGTGGTAAATTGTGATCACAGTTCCCAAGCCGAGTCGCAGAGTTTGATATAAGGTAGTTTCACATATGTATTCTTTAGGAGATCCATTTAGGTTTCCTTTAGACAGAAGTAAATTAAATACGTATCGCATTGATTTGTTCAGGAGTTATTTCGTCGTTTCACTAGGAAAAAATCTATTGATTTTCCTCAGTATTCCTCCATTTATTAAAATAGGAAACCTTCGACAAATGCATGATGATTATTTGTTTTGTTTTTTTTTATTAAGGTGAATTTCAGAACATTGACATATGGCTAGTTCTTCACCTGACTGGGAATGTCAGATGGGCATTCCTAGAAAAATAAGCAAAGAAAGATGGTCAGAGCCTTTTAGCCCAATCATGGGGTCTCATCATGGTGGGTTTATAACATAGGACGATAGACACAACTTAAAATAGAGAGAGGATCGTTGGCCTGGTTGCGAATAATGACTTTGTTGTTGGATGGGTGTAACCCCCGAAATCGGAATCTATCGGGAGCCCATCGATCGTATCGGCGTGAAGATTTTTGCAGGTTGGTTGAAATGATGGTGCGGTTGCGTATGGAGTTACGTTAGTTGGATGGGACTTACCCCCGATGGAGAGGTCTTCCAATCCAAGGTATTCTCTGACGTGGATGGAGTTGGGTTCAGGTTGTAGAGTCGTCACGTACGGGAGTAGCATCTGGCTTCCTTAACCTTAACCTAGTCATCGCGTGGTTGATCACTATCAGAACCACCACGCTGCTGTTGAAATCGAAAAGCGAGGTTTTTCAATGAGTGTTGTACAAAATACAACAGCGTGACGACTGAAGTGTTAAGAAAGCAATTGAGGGCCGCAAATGATGCGAGGTCATTTGCGAGAACATCGCGGATGCTTCCGAGAAGGTTATTAGTACTTCTGTGGTGTTCGTCTAGAGGGCAGTGTACACCGCATTGTTCACACTCTTGACGTAAGGATCTGCCATCAAAGTTATAGGCAAATCGGATATATCCGGCCTCAACTGAACCCTCAGTTGAAAGGCTTTGCAAGAGTTTCAGAACGGCGCCGGAGATGCCGATACCTACTCCACGCTGGGAAAGAGAACCGTCTGTGTAACGGTGTGTGTTATGGGTATTTAGTCCGCAGAAGTTCCAGTAAGGACGTTCTAAGCACCGTAGAGAAATTGCCACTCTGGAAGGTCTTTTTTATCTGCTCGTCTATGTTTGGAGGGGGAAGTCGTAAACTGCTCGCTCCATGCCAGTGTAAGGGAACTGGGTGTAAAATGCGCCGTTGGGGTAAAACGCGCCACCCTTGTTTTGAACGAACGACGTGCTTTGGGACGCTGTTTTTCACCCGAGATAATGGAAAATGTAATAAAATGCTTCTCTAGATATATTTTTAAGTGTTTTCCTGGCATAAATCGAAAAACTCGAAAAAACGTTTTTCGCTGTTTTTGTTGTAATTTTGTGTTATTTTCAGGCCGATAAACAACAAAACTTTTGAAACTATCACCGAGAATCGACTTGTGCACTCCCATAGTTTGTATTGCATGCGAAAAAAGTGTTAAATTCCACCTTAAAAAGTGTATTGAAGGACTTAAACTTTAATCAACTCGTGGGGCAAAACGGCCACACCTAAATCATAACACCAAAACAGCCGTTTGAATTCAAATTCCAGCAAACGTAATGGCACGCTGTAGTTACGTGCCAATTCGAACCTTACAAATGCACATTTTTCGAATCAGCATGTATACTATAATCGAACAATAACATCTGATCAAACGCCCTAATATATGCAACGCATTTGCAAGCATGATTGCGCATGCGTGCGCGCGAACGACTAACGCCGAGATCAGGTGGCGCGTTTTACCCCGCAAAAAATAAAAATGCAGATAAGCAAGCATTTTGTAAAAATTGATTTATTAACTCCAGAAAAAAGAAAATGGATGGTTGTTTCTACTATTTGATAGAAAACATGTTTGTCTATGAGATAATGAATAAAAAATGGCTTTTATTAATGTTCTTCATAGCTAAAAACGCTTCCTTCCTTAGAGGGCGCGTTTTACCCCCAGTTACCCTACTCTAGCCACAGGGAAAAGACTGCAATTGGCAACCTCACGGAGGATACGATCTGCTTCATCAAAGAGAGCGACCCTATCGGTTCCAGGTGTTTTTGAAGCGTAAGTAGACGCTCTTCGGCAGATGGCTGCGTGCACTCGATGAAGGAGCGGGATGATACCAACTTCAGCACAGGCTGCGTCGACGGGGGTTGATGGGTGATCTAGAGACCGTTTCTCAGTTTCCTTGGCGAAGGCACTAGAGCTGTGGTTCCCTACTGCAACCCGGAAAGATCGATGCAGAAGAAAATTTTTAAGGAAGTCGATCAGGTTCCCGGAGAAACCCCATTATGTCGATTGTTTTAGTACCAAAGGCGTCCGTTCTCTTGAACGCCTTGGAAATGTCCAGCGAAACGAGGTCTGCGTGCTGTCCTTTTGCTCGCGCATCATGAAGGAGGTCTCCATCAGTGCCATATCCCGGCATGAAGGCATGCTGTCGATGCCCGAGGCGACCATCTACTTCAAGCTGCTCTTTTAACCGCCGGTTAACCATTCTCTCGACCACCTTAGAGAGGAAGTACGTTAGATATATGGGACGATATTTAGGTGTGTCCCTAGATGCCACTTTGGTTTTGGGAATAGGGATGACGAGATTTTCTCTCCGTTCGGCCGGGAATGAGCGCTGGTGCCACATACTATTGATCATCTCTAACAGTTTCGCTTTACCTCCGAGAGGGAGGTTTTTCTATTTTGAGATAGCCAATACCATCAGGGCCAGCGTATTTACCAGTACTAGAACCGAAGGCAAAGTTGAGCTCTCGCAAGGAGAAGGAGCGATTCATCTGAGAGGTGCCATGGTCCTCCGGAATCACGAAATTGGATAAGCTAGATTGATTGTTAGTGCTTTTCTGGGGGTAAACTGGATCCTATGCATCTATGCTGACTAAACTACCAAAAGAATTTCCCAGGGCTTCGGCAACCACAGAAGGCTCGGTGATCGTTAACCCTTGGATGTCCGGAGAAATTGACGTGATGTTTCTTTTACCGCTTAGGGCGTTAATCTTCCTCCATAATTCTGCCGAGGTTTGGAAAGAGTGCATTATGAGTATCTTCATTGATTTTTTAAGGACTTCATTCAATACTTAAATAAGCATTTGCTAACACTTATCTATAAACACCTCTATGAACACCAAAAAAATATCTGCAGAATTCAAAAGAAACTTCTCAACCTATCGCATCTTGGATTGCATAAGTTTGCAAGGGATGTACAAAAACCCTGGTAAAATTTAAAAGTAATCCCTGAAAGACTTTCTGAAGCTTTCCAGGAGGAATGCCAGGAAAATCAGGTTCAAATTTTAAAGCATTCTTGGGAAAATTTATTTAAAAATCTCTAGATGAAATTCCGTATGAATTCATTCGAATTACACATCAATAAATTCTAAAAAGGGTTGCTGTGAAATTCAATGTTGCAATTTTGGAGGAGTTTCTGAAAAAAAATCTGTAAAATTGTTGATGATCTATTTGAAATTCTTAGATTCTTGGTAAAGCTGCTGGTGTTCCTTTAAAATTATTTGAGATCATATGCCATGAAGAAGCTTTATATGAAATACTAAAAGAATATAAAACAGTGACATGTACAGTGATAAAGAATACAGTTAAATGTACGACATTCCTGAATCAATCCTTAGAAAGAAATTAAAGAGGAAATATTTGGAGCCATCTATTGACAAATTGAATGTATCATTAGTTGAACTTTTTGGATGAATGCTATCCAGAATCCAGGAAGAGGAAATAAAAAACTTTGGAGTAGTTTACAGAGCAGTATTTGCATCAAATGTTAGCATAACGGTAGTTTACGCAGCAAGCTACAGCACAAGTCGTACATTCATGCAACGTGGCTTGCCGACGACGATGAGTGCTGTAAAATCGAATTTCACTACAAGTTGCCCACAATTTTTTTTGCCATTTCGTAGAATACTATTTGGGGGTATCAAAAATTATGTCAGGATAAATTCATCATTGTTCTGCATTTTTTGCAAATTGCTGTGTAATGCTTCATTATGGTAGTCAACACAGTTGCCTAATAAAAAAGCGTTGCATAATATTTATTAGGCAACTGATTTCAGTAAAACACGTTTCGTACAAGAATGTGCATTATAAATCACAAATTCGCACGTCCAAAATCAGAATCGCATAACATGCTATATTAAAATGAATAAATGTTTTCATAAATTGTATATAATTCTACACAACGATTCATTGTTCAAGTTGTATACACTGATGGATCATAATATAATATGACATCAATCCAGAATAGCATGGAATGCAATTGCAGTTACTTAGCCATCAATTTCCATCCAAGCTTGATATCTTCTGACGATGGGCTTTGAAGAATATTGAAGCCAGTGCTGCTATTCAAAAACAAGCATTCATATTAGCAAATAATCGCTTTATCGATATAAATCCCTTGGTAGTGTAGTGGTGTAGTATCCGTTTCTGAGCCCAATGGTCCCGTATTCCAGACTGGGTGGTTTTTTTTTTTCATTTCATCGGATTTCGCGGCATGCTGACCACGGAAAGCCTGTAAAAGTCGTGCAAAGTGCATATATTGCGCAGTTGAATCACCCACAATTTATGAATCAGATGACTTCAAAAAACAAAATTATTATCAAACTTGTCACAAAACATCACAGAATTATTTTAACTGATAAGAAACTATGTGTAAAAATAATTCTGTGATGTTTTGTGACAAGTTTGATAATAATTTTGTCTTTTGAAACCAGCTAATTCATAAATTGTGGGTGATTCAACGGCGTGGGGTCACTGTATATAGCCTTATAATACATTCAATTCGAGCGAATCGATGCATGTAGAATGAAGTATAACGAAAGTAATAACAACCAAAATGTTGACTGAGTGAAGAAAGCATATTACTCGCAGAAGAAACGAATCAAATATTCCTGGAAGAAATGCTGATGGAATTTATCTAAGGGAATTCTTGGAGAGACTCTTTGAAATCTTTACATCTCATTTCAATAACTGGCTAGGATATAATGTCGGGTCAATAGAAACCCTACCAAGCGAATCTTTTGACTTTCCCAAATCTGAAATTCTCCAAGACGTCAAATGGACTCGTCACTCAGCCAGCAAATTGCACCGTGACGCATTTCGGATTCCACTTTACCCATTGTGACAAAAGGCGGGTTGATATCCATCATAGTTTAACGCTTCATGTAAAAAGGGTGCAGAAGTTATGTAAAGTGATCGTTTTGCGAGAAATTCGTGAATAAACTATTGAGGTCGCTTGTCATTTACTCCTGATGCAAATCCTGGCTGCGCCCATGGGAGCTTATATAACAAAAGCACAATGAAACAGTATTCCTTATATCAAATTTTGTATATTTTATTGTGGTTGGCACCCCATAGACAAAATCAATTACGCACACTTGTTTGAGGGTCCTAATTGGAACCAAAAACTAACCATGATCTGAAAATGTTTTTAAGATAACCCACCGTAATGCTTAATTTGCGCAATTATGCCTCTTATGTTGAAACTAGAAGATTTAGGATTACTTTGATTTTTGTTCATAAAATCTTGTTAGTATTTATTGGGTAAATTTAGAAATATTTTCAGCAGTTGGAATCCAGCCTCCTAGCAATCAATGTGTACTTAGTTTGTTTTTTTCAGTGCTGTATGAGCAAGCATTCTTCAAAAAGCTTTAAACAAGTAAAACATCCAAAATTTTCCACGATGGAAAAATTCAAAACCCTACACCTGACAGTTCACACACTTCGCACTAATCGTTATCTCGAGCACAAATCCAGCACATCTTCATGATTTGTGATTCCCCAAATCCGGTTAGAGATTTCTAAAGAAACACCCTTGGAAACATCTTAAGCTGCCGAGAGTAAACGTCTACAACACCTCAGAATACTCAAGCAGCAATAAGATTACCATGTCGCTCCCTCCACTCTCAATTTCTCCCATCCATCTTTGACGTCGTCATCATACAGTTTTGAGCAAAAGGAGGGGAGCCGAGGGGTTGCTGTATTGCTAGCTAGCGATAACGAAAGTGCCACTAATGGGAAACGAACTCCTTCCCAGGCAAAATGTGCCTAGAGGTGTGATTTTCTAAGCGCTCCGTTCCATTGCTGCGAGCACGTGTCGTTCTTTGGCGTAGGGCCTACGGGCTCAAACGCTTTCAGTCATGACCCCCTGACTCCCATGTTGGAAGCAGAGGTGTGCGCCGATGATGAACGATGAACTATAGTTCTTAGGAAATGTTTGTAAAATGAGTAGTGCTTTAAGAAAAATGTGTAATTTTTTCGAGAAGACTAAAGACTAAAGACTAAAGACTAAAGACTAAAGACTAAAGACTAAAGACTAAAGACTAAAGACTAAAGACTAAAGACTAAAGACTAAAGACATAAGACTAAAGACTAAAGACTAAAGACTAAAGACTAAAGACTAAAGACTAGAGACTAAAGACTAAAGACTAAAGACTTAAGACTGAAGACTAAAAATTCCCTCTGGGATTCCACCTGAAATTTCATGGATACCACCAAGGATTCCATCTAGAATTCCTTCAGGGATTCCGCCAGTAATTTCTCCAGCTATCGCACCAGGAATTCCTCCATGAATTCCTCCATGGGTACCACTAGGAATTCCTTCAGGGATTCCACCACGTCCTCCAGGGATTCTACCACGATTTTGTCCAACGATTCGACAAGGAATTTCATCAGGAATTTCAGCAAGTATTTTTCAGGGATTCCAACAGCAATTCCTCCATGAATTCAATCAGAAACTCCTATAAGGATTTCACCAGGGATTTTTCAAGGATTCCAACAGGAAATCCTCTAGGCATTCTACCAGGAATTCTTCCAGGGATTCCATCAATATTTCCTCAAGGAATTTCATCAGGAATTTATCCAAAGATTCCGCCAGGAATTTCTCCAGGGATTCAACCAGGAATTCTTCCAAGGATTCCACAAGGAAATCCTCCACGGACTCCATCAGGATATCATCCAGGGATTCCACCAGGGATTCTCCAGAAATTTCTCGAGAAATTCCACCAGGAATTTCTCTAGTGATTCTACCAGGAACTCCTCTAAGGATATCACCAGGAATTTCTCTAGAGATTCAACCAGGAACTCCTCTAAGGATTTCACCAGGGATTCTTCCAGGGATTCCACCAAGTGTTCCACCAGGGATTCATCCTGGGTTTCCTTAAGGAATTCCTCCATGGATACCACCAGGAATTCCTCCAAGGAATCCACAAGGAGTACCTCCAGAGACTCCACCAGGATATCCTCCAGGGATTTCACCAGGGATTTCTTCAAGGATTCCACAAGGAATTCCTCAAGGCATCAGGATTTCCTCCAGGAATTCCACCAGCAATTCTTTCAGGGATTCCACCAGGAATCCCTCCAGGGATTCAACCAGCAATTTCTCTATGGATTACATTAGTAACTCCTATAAAGATTTCACCAGGAAATTCTCCAGGGATTCCACCAGGAATTTCTCCAGAGATTCCACCAGGAATTTCTCCAGGGATTCCACCATGAATTCCGCCAGGGGTTCTACCATGAATTCTTCCAGGAATTCCACCGGAATTTTTCCAAAGATTCCACCAGGAATTCTTCCAATGATTCAACCAGAAATTCATCCAGGGATTCTATCAAAAATTCCTACAGGAATTCCAGCATTCCTTCGTGATTGCACTAGGAATTCCTCCAGAGATTCCACCAGGAATTCGCCCAGGGATCTCACCAACAAGACTTTTCACTAGGGATTTCACTAGAAACTTTCCCAGAGATTATACCAGGATTATTTTGAGGGATTTTACCAGGAATTTTATAAAAAATTACTCCAAGGATTCAACAAGCACTACACCAGGAATTATTTAAAGGATTCCTCCAGCAGTTCATCTTGGGATTCCACCAAAGATTTCTCCAGCAATTCTTACCAGAAACTCCTCAGAGAATTATCCAGGAATAACTTCAGGAATTTGATTAGTAAGTCCTCCAGGAATTCTTCCAGAAATTCCTCCAATTATTTCACTAGAAATTCTTCCAGGGATTCCATTAGAAATTTCTTCAGGGATTAACCAAGAATTCTTCCAGGGATTCCACCAGGAATCCCTACAGAGATTATACCAAGAATTTTTCAAGGGAATCAATGAAGAAATCCTTCAGGTATTCCATCAAGAATTCATCCAGAACTCCACCAGGATGATAGCCTTAATACAAATTAAGAGAGTTCAACCGGTAAAAATCGTTTCGGCGCACACCTCTAGCTGGAAGGTATCTTCATTGAATGTCGTGACACCGACATCGTCTTCCCATCGAACCGCTCGTCGGAAGAGATGGTTGATAGAAAATATTATTGTTATTGTTACTGATATGACACAGGCTGGCACCAGCGAAGAAGGTGTGCCAAGGATGGTGGGCTACGAGACGGTATCGAGTTGTTGCCACCTATGCGGTGATGATACCCAAAAACCAAAAGAAGTAAAGCCCCCTGCCAATCACCGTTCCCTGTCAGGGCTTTCCCACCCACGCTTCCCACGCTTGGTATGGGTGATGGAACTTTATTGATCTTGTTGAAAGCGAGATGTGTCGTTATCGGCGAAGATTTGTTGCTACAAGAAAATTGGGAATAATCAAACCAACCCAATAGAAGCGCGACATCTTCACCCATTCGGAGCCACCTCGGCGACGACGACGGATGTTGTAGCTAAGATGAAAGAGTTGATTTGCACCGAACGACAAAATCGTTGTCGCTACTGATGCTAATCATCAGCTCTGGGGAAATCTCGTCTCGAAGAAGCAACCGGGAACGTTCGCTCACTTTGAAGATTACCGGTCTCTTTGAGCGAACGATATCTATTCAATTGCGCGGAATTCGGGGTAAAGTATTTCTTCCGGTGGGAAACGTGTTCCTTCGAAGCCATTTACAAACGTTGCTCATTATGGTGAAATGATTACCAAATTTCCTCCTTATGGAAAAGCAAAAGCAAAAGTACCTGCTGCTCAAACGCAAACATCCGTTGAGAATCAGAAAAAAATAACAGCCATCAGAGATGAATTCTGCTTAATCCTTTTCCCGCGGTATCACGAACCGCAAGGGAAAATATTTTCCCCCTGCTGCCCCCGCAAAACAAAAACCCATCCGTTTTACTAAGAATGGATCATCCGAGCAGCGGAGAGGAAAAAAATATAAACGAAACTCTCTAGATTACACATTCTTATAATGGCAAGGGTCACCGGAAAGGATGATGTCTCTGAGAAGTGAAAGAAGTGAAATCTCATTTTGAATACGGAATAAACCGAGTAAGCATCAAATAAGCGGATGGGAAGAAACTTTATTTTCCCTACCAATTTCGGTGTAGAATTCTTAGACACATCAAACGATACCTTATATACCTAATACATTAGAATAAAAAGGCTGGCCACATTACTTTGAAAGCACTAGAGACATGGGCGTAGAAAGAGGGGGGCATGAGATGGATGTTTCCCCCACCCCTTCTGGCTGACAAAAACATTAATGTTAACTGGCTTGCTTCACTATTCACCAGTGAATATTTTTTTAAATTTTCAAAAGATGGAAGAATTTATGTTTACGTAAAATTGTGTCATAAAGTTCATCATGACGCAATTTTACGTAAACTATAACTTACTCTTTTAATCTCTTTTTTTTCTGGCGTTACGTCCCAACTGGGACAAAGCCTGCTTCTCAGATTAGTGTTCTATCAACAGTTCGCAATGGATGTTGCGGAGGTTTTGTCAAACATCTGTTGAGTTATTTTTAAATGAATTAATCCAGGAATTACTCCAAGAATTTGCCTAGGATTCCGATAAGAAATAACTCCATATATTCGCCAGGAATTTTTTATGGGATTCCTTTTTATTTCCTGCTATATTGTTTTCTTCAGATTATTCAAGGATTTCTTCAATGACCATTCTAATAATGAAGCCCAAAAATCATTCTTGTCAGTAACTCGAATATCTCAATCGAGCACTCAGCAATATCTAAGATATTTTCTGCCTCTCAATTTATTATTAAAATTTTCTTACATTTCATACGAGAATTTCAAGAGCTATTCAGAGGGCATTTCTCTCAAGACTTTTTCAAAAATTCATCTCTGGAATCCCGACAAAAAAACATACAAAATACAAAGAACTACATCATGGATTGTTTCAGAAATTCTAGCAAGTTTGTAGAGAATTCTTCAAGTATTTAGATTTATACTTCGTATTAAGATTTATAGATCGCCGAAGTTTACGCAAAATTCTTCAGATAATTGGAAATGGTTTACGAATTTTCTTTGTATATTGTTCCAAGAAATCCTTCATGCATAATTCTGAGAATTTCTACAGGTATCACATAAAACATTCTTTTAACTATTCCTGCAAGATTTTCTCCTGGCAATTTTGTGGTGTCCCATCAGATATTTTTACCAGGAATTGTATATAACAATTTTCTTTGGAAATATTTTTATATTAGGATTGAGAAGGTCATAAAAGGTTATGTAGCTATTTCCGATATCAGAAATTTCCAAGAATTTCAAACACTTAACAAAGTTAAACTAAAATATCCCTGAGTGAAGTCCTGGAAAAACATTTTCCAGGATTTCAATCAGTGCTTCCTTCGGGTTTTATTTTTGTAATAGTGAACAATTCTACCAAAAATTAATATGCAGAATTCAAAGAAAGTTTCCCGACACGAAAAAAAAACCGGATAAATCCTTTCGAGACTTCTTTAAAAGAAATTCATGAAGTAACTTCTGGATTTTCAAAAATTTCTTAGGAAAATTATTATTTGTCAGGACTTCAATCTATGTTCCTTTTTGGTTTAATTTTTATAATTATAGTTTATATATGCATATCTCTAAGAACACTGCAAAAATTAATCTGTAGAAGGAAGGAAATTACTCAAAATATTACTTCCTGAATTTCATGAATTTCTGCAAAGGGCAATCTTATAAATAATTCTGAATATATCCTTGGAGGACTTCCTGAAAGAATTTCTGAAGTAGTTTTTTATAATCCAGGCTTTAAAGTGGATTTTTCAAGAACTTTTGGGAAAATATGTTGAAATCTACATAAAAAATTAGAACGAATCTTTCAAATTATGCTCAAACAAACGTTAAGAAGAGCTCCCAAAAAAAATAACTGTTAGCAGTTTCTAAAAATATTCTTTCGGGTAGTTAGTTTTGGAAAAAAAAATCAAGAAACTATTAATAAAAAAAACAACAAAGAATTTCACAGTGGGTTTTCAAAGGTATCCCTGAAAGAAATTTTGGAGAAACTCTGATCAGTTTCTCATTACAAAACTCAAAAAAAAAAATGATCCAGAGAATTTGATAGAAGAATGCTTAATATAAATGTAGGACATGTATGGCCAGTAAAATGCTTGGAATGATATCTTAAGAAATATCTAAACGATATCCCAAGAAACAAAAATTGTTAAAATTTCAAAGATTTTTTTTTATAATTTTAAACCCATACCTTAAACAAACATTGACAGTTTCATGGAAAAAATCCCTAGAGAAATACGGAGAGAAACTGAATGTATTATTTTTGGAGCTCTTAAAAATATACTTAGGGGAATCCAGTTAAAATACTTGGGAAATACTTGAAGTAGATTACGGAACAATATCTGCTATAAATTTAGTGTATATATCATGAACTTGTGTTTTTAAAGTTTGTATTTAATATTATATTGTTATATAATAAGAGGAAAAACTAAAATCAAACCCGAAAAAAAATTTCTTCAGGAGTCCCGAAGCATTTTCTTGACAGATTTCTGACGTATTGCCTAGCGAAATACTTCGAAAAACTAATTTGGTATGTCCGAAGACACTCGTGAGTTACTTTGGGAATAAATGTTGGAGAAATTTTGCATAGAAAATTTTGAAATTTTGTGTTTTCCAAACCGTTGATGCACATGTTACTAAGAAAACAAATTGAACCAAAACGTATTTTTAATTCCACTTCCAGGGCGTATAATTCCTTTCTACCCTAATGATCGTTTTCGTGCAAAGTTCGCGTATCAACTTTCAAAGTCAGTCGCCCTCCCTGACAGAAATCCTGGCTACGCCTATGCACATCAACATGAATTATACAGGATTCGCTCCGAATCCTGAGAGGAATTCACTCAGAATCCCGAGCAGAATTCACTCAAAATTTTTCTGCGGGATTCACTCAAAATCCTGAGCAGGACTCCCTCAGAATCCTGAGCAGGATTCGCTCCGAATCCTGAACAGGATTCACTCAAAATTCTGAGTGGAAGTCGCTAGAAAATCCTGAGCGAGATTTGCGAGATACGTTTGCAATTCTGATTAGGATTCGCTCCGAATCCTGAGCGGGATTCGCTCTGAATTTGAAGCAGGATTGGCTTCGAAACCTGAGCAAGATATGCTCCGAATCCTGAGCAGGATTCGCTCAAAATCCTGAACAGGATTCACTCAAAATTCTGAGCGAGATTTACGAGATACGCTCAAAATCCTGACCAGGATTTGCTCCGAATCCTGATAAAAATTTGCTCGGAATCCTGACCAGAATTCGCTCGGAATCCTAAGCAGGATTCGCTTGGAAACCTGAGCAGGAATCGCTCAGAATCCTGTGTAGAATTCGCTCCATATGCTGAGCAGGATTTGCCCCAAATTTTGAGCAAGATTCGATCCAAATCCTAAGCAGAATTCGCACCGAATCCTGAGCAGGCTTCGCTCCAAATCCTGAGCAGGATTCTCTCCGAACTCTGAGCAAGATTCACTCGGAATCCTGAACAGGATTCGCAAGGAATCCTGAGCTAATTGTCTCAGAATTCTAAGCAGAATTTGCTCTGAACCCTAAACAGGATTCGCTCCGTATACTGATCAGGATTCGCTCGGAACCCTGAGCAGGATTCACTCGGAATCCTGAGCAGGATTCGCTCGGAATCCTTAACGGGATTCACTCGGAATCCTGAACAGGATTTGCTCGGAATCTTGAACAGGATTCGCTTGGAATCCTGAACAGGATTCGCCCAGAATCATGAGCAGGATTCGCTCCAAATCCTGAACAGGATTCGCTTGGAATCCTGAGCAGGATTCGTTCGGAATCCTGAGCAGGATTCGTTCGGAATCCTGAGCAGGATTCGTTCGGAATCCTGAGCAGGATTCGTTCGGAATCCTGAGCAGGATTCGTTCGGAATCCTGAGCAGGATTCGTTTGGAATCCTGAGCAGGATTCGTTCAGAATCCTGAGCTAGATTCTCTTAGAATCCTGAGAAGGATTCTCTCAGTATCCTGAGCGAATTTTCTCAGAATCCTGAGCAGGATTCTCTCAGAAACAGGGTTCTCTTAGAATCCTGATCACAATTTTTAACAGGATTCGTTCGGAATCCTGAGCACTGTTTGCTCGTAGGATTTTCCCAAAAATCTCATCAGGATTATCCGAGGATGCTAACCAAGATTTGCTTATAATCCTGAGCAGCGTTGATCCGGAATCCTGAACGGGATTCATTTGGAATCTTGAACAGCATTTTCTCACGATGCTGAGCAGGATTCACTCACGATCACGATCCTCAGGATTCTGATGGAATCCTGCTCAGGATCGTGAACGGGATCGTTAGAAATCTTGACCAGGATTCATTCGGAATCCTGAGTAGAATTCGTTCTAATTCATGAGAAGGTTTTGTTTAGAATTCTCAGAATGATTGTTTTCAAATCTAGAGCAGGATTCTTTCGAAATCTTTAGCAAGATATGTTTGGAGTCCTGAGCAGGACTTGCTCTGAATCTTGAGCAAGGTTCACTCTGAATACTGAGCATTCTAAGCAAGTTTTGCTCGGAATAATCTGTAAAATATTCGCAGATGCCACTGACGGCAATCTTCAAACAGTCTTTCATGAATCCTGGAAGGGATCTGCTTCAGGAGTCCTTGATAAAATTCTTCAAAATATACTTGCAGGATTCGGAAAAATATCTTGAACAACTTCTGGAAAAATGCATGAAAAATTCTACATGTGGACATTCCTTGAAGATTAGCTGGAGGCATTCCTCCAGTTGAAGAAACTTTTTTTTTAAAGAAATCAATCCTGAAATAAATTCTTTATAGAAACTTTTAAGAAATCCCTAATAAACATGTGAAGAATCAAAAGAATCTTTGGAGAAATGCCTTCAAGAAACACTGCTATAAAAATGTATTGCAGGAACCTCAAAATGTAGATCATGGAAAATTTTCAAGCATTCCAGAACAATGCATCCAGAAAATGTTTAAGAAGTATTTGTGAGGAATCCAGAAGTTGAGGGAAGTTTTCCTGAAGTGATATGTAAGAGCGATCTTCTTCTTCTTCCTGGCGTTACGTCCCAACTGGGACAGAGCCGGCTTCTCAGCTTAGTGTCCTTATGAGCACTTCCACAGTTATTAACTGAGAGCTTACTATGTCGATGACCATTTTTGCATGCCTATATCGTGTGGCAGGCACGAAGATACTCTATGCCCTGGGAATCGAGAAAATTTCCTTTACGAAAAGATCCTCGACCGGCGGGATTCGAACCCACGACCCTCAGCATGGTCATGCTGAATAGCTGCGCGTTTACCGCTACGGCTATCTGGGCCCCTAAGAGCGATCTCTGAAAAGGAAATTTGAAAGTTGTTACTGAGGAAATCTTTGGAGTAATTCATGAATGAACTGCTCAAGGGCTCTTCGGAACAATCCATGGTACGTATTTTATACAATCCCTCAAATGATTTCTGCTGTAGCAATTCTGGGAGGAGTTGCATGACGAATCTTAATAGAAAATCAGAACAAATTGCTTAGCAAATAAATGATGAATTTCTTATGACATTCCAGAAGAAATGTTCAGAATTTTTTACCCATGGGGAAAATCGTGGAATAACTTCAGGACAAACTTCTGTGAAATTACAAGTGGATATTTCTGCAGAGTTTTCTGGGAAAACATTTTAGGAGATTTTACACACTAATTTTAAAAGAATTACCGGAGGATTTTCTGAAGATGCCTTCGAAAAACTCTCTACAGAAATTTTCACAAGAAATAGTTTTTTTTATGGGAACACTTAAAATCACTAGATTTTTTTTTCAGGAAATTTTCAGATAAGCTGTGTAAGTACTATTGATTTAATATTAGTTAAATTCAAGAAGTAATTGATAATGGACCCGTGGAGTAATTTCGCATTTTTTCTAGAAATTTTCTGAAATTGTTGTTAAGACCTAATTTAGAAATTTTTGACCATGCCCAAAAAATTCTCTTCAGAAGTACCGTCGTGCGGGGTGACATTGGTCCATAAGGGTGACTTTGGGCCAATATTTTTACAGCAAGCCATTGCCAGAATAATGAAAACAATGTGTTAAGCGTCAAGAATACGTTACAAATAGCCAATAGATGGTCATAGATTAGTTTTTTTGCGTTCCTAGTAGCCGTGAGATACATCGAAAGAGGCGGTCAAAGTCACCCCCTAGGCCCAATGTCACCCCGCACTGCGGTAGTTCATACGCTACGTTCACGAGAAACGTAAATTACAATTTACTTCCTGGGCAGTAACTTGTCATTGCTTACATTCCACTCACAGGTCCTGTTGCTATAATAGTGAAACTGGAGCAAATGTTGCAACACTCCGACCATTACATTCATTGTGCCATTAAAACATATCTCATCCGCTGAAAATGGGACCACATCAACGTCCATATCATTTTTATTCCACCACTCAAGATGTTAAAAAGGCACCATTCGCATATGTTTATGCAAATGCATTCCATCCTTTGTAACCCACACATCGGACGAATGGCTTCTCACCATAACCCACCATGTGATGGCAATCTGCGATGCCCTGTTCGCTAGAAAAAAAAATTCCAAATAAAAGCATCCGGTCCATTTGGGATCGTGAAATAGCAAATCACGCTCTTTCTTTTCGTATATGCTGATGATATGCGTATTACGTTGTAAAACATGCAGATGAAATGGCTCATGAACAATACTGGTCAGAATAAAGTACGCATTAGTCGTTTTTCCAAAAATCTGTTGGACTTCAATCGTGATAGAATATGTTTATCTGAGTCTGTTTGGGTATGAACTTTATCCATAAACATACGAAAGATCTCTGGTTGCGTGTAGATACGAAGGCATTTATTCAAAAAGAATGCGAAAATGATTAAATTTGGCAAAGAAAACTCTCAACTTAAAAGCAGTGTCTCTTCCAGAGGGGATGAAATGCCAAGAAGAACAGGGAGAAGAAGCCGAAGTTTGGATCTCCAAACATTTTGTATGAAAAACAACCAATACCAAAATGCTGTCCAGTCTTCCAACTGTGAATGCTAATTTTAAAGCGCGTTTTGCCGGCATCGTTTAGCATTCTGTGACAGACATTGCCGTCATCAAAGATACTAATCTTGACCATCTTCGCCGGTGACATGGGAATCGCACAATCAAATTAGGCTAATTAATCACACCTAATCGCACTGTCTCACTGGAAGCCATCGTCAGCAACGTTTCAACTATAGTCCGCTCCAAAACCAGCACGTGCTACCGTTGATAAATTGGCCCCTAAACGAGCGACAATTTTCGATCCACTTCTCGACCTAAAGCGCTAAGATGATTCCCCCTCCCTGAAAAGGCGCAATTAATTTCTCCTTCGGATAGGAAATGAACCCATCCATAAACTCTCCTCCGAAAAGAAAAGGTCGACGCTCCTACTTGTACCCGCGCGCACCGAAAACAAACTTCGAAATTCAAATAAACCTTCGGGTTGGCCTTTTTCCGCTTGTCTGGCAGTCTTCGAGCCAGGTTTTTCTTTTTTTTTCAATTTCAACAATCCAATTTAGACCCCATAACTTCTTTATCCGTTTGAAGAATTATAATTACTCGAATGAACCCTTTTTCCGATTTTTTTTTTCTTGTTCGATGTCGGCTACTATGCGAAGGTCCGATTCACAGCCCGGAGCAACCTTTCCGTTGACGAACTTTGCTCACCGCATTTCGCAAACTGCAAACAAACGAGATGAACTGTAAGAAATCCGGGAATAATCTACCTAATGGCCTTTTTCTGTTGAAGTATTGTTAATCGATTAGTGTTTTTTCCTCTAACAAATAATTTTATGATTCTCAAGATAAGCAGTTGAATGAATTGCATTTTACTTAGCGTTATTCTTTGTAGTGGTAAATGTAGACAATTGTATCGAAATGAGCAATGAGTTCAATGTCGCAGACATTTTTGTTTTTTGGAACATCAAATCGAAGCAGCTAGAGCCCAAACTCTTTGATTCAAGTGAGGAAACACAATGTGCCGCCAATCGTGGTCAGTTCATTCGAATTTGGGGGGTTTGGGATAAGGGTATGCGAAATACCGAATGATTCCGTCAAATACGCTTCGAAACGAAATTCCGCGGAATTCCACGGAACTCGCACAGGCGAAATTTGTATTTCACTATTTCGTTTCGTTTCGCCAAATTGTTAGAATATTTCCACGGAAAATTGAAAACAAACGGAATAAAACGGAATTTCGCGAAATTCGAACAAAAAACAGGCAAAGCGTTCGCTTCTACTCCTAGCTACAGTCAAAAATGGGTCCGTATTACGGATCAAATCGACTCATATCATGGATCAGAACACTATAACAGCAAATTATCTGCGAGGCATACGAATAGTGTGCTAGTGAAAGCATACGTTTTGGCGTTTCTTTAGGAATCGTCTTATCTTAGATTCATAACTGGTCGATGTTCAGACAGACTGAACCAAGTGTTTTTTCATGGTTCCAGAAAAAGGTTTCCCAGGCATGCGAAATATCCAAATATTTGTGTTATTTGCTGTAATAATGGAACTTATTTATTTGATGATACATCTGTATAAAAATAGCATAGGAAAAATCACATTTGATTGAGTCCTTAACGTATCTTTAAAACGTCAAAATATCATCTAGTCCGGTCTGTCTGAACACCGACCAACTGTGGTATGGGTTTCAATGCCCCACAAATATCAATCGACGCTTCTAGGCATATGTATGAAATTGTATATCCTACGAATGGAACAAAAGTGTTTAAGCATGTTATTGTTGATTGCGATGCTGTATAGATTTATGGTTCGCTAAGGTAAAATAGGTTCTGCGTTATTGATGAGATATTCTCCGTTTAATCCAACTTCGATCCATATCTGTGTGCTATCCATAACTGTTGGATGACTGTAGTATTGACTGGTCCGCAGGATATGATAAACTGCACTGCCGTTGTTAAGTTTCCAAAAACGCCAATTTGTCCTAAATTCCTCGCGGCGAATAGCCCAGGAAAGGAACAACTGCGTTTGATGAACTACCGCAATGTTATCTTCCATAAGAATGATGAAAGCAAAACCACGGTTTCCTCCGGGAAACATCGCGTGTCTTGTTGAGCAAATCCGTCAATATATCGTAAAACCTGTTTGTACACAAATGTAAAAAAAAAGCTGCGGAGCTACGGGGTTGGTGGTCTGATGGCTATCGCTTCTGCTTCATAAGCAGAAGGTCATGGGTTCAATCCTCGTACTTTGTAGTTGTAAATTTCTCACTTGCTTCTGTCTTCCATTCTAAATCTATCACACTCAAACTATTCGTTCATAGCAAACGCTAGAACCAGAGACGGACAAGAAACCGTTTCCCTAGCGCTTCCATTCTTCCACGCGCATGTCTTTCCTTACGCCTGATACATAGGCAGTCTGATAACCACAAAAGCAAACCTCTCTGCCATGCGTTTCCCCCAATCCATACACGCCGCATGAACTGGCGTAGATGCAGTCGGACTCCACGGTCTACAGTGAGCTATTGTGAATCCAGATTAATTTTAGACCGAAGCTCATAAGAGAAATGAAATATCATCGACAAAAGTTCGCCGAAGTTCGGCGTCGGCATTCTACCGAAGTGCTACGCCGACAAAGGCAATCCTTATGCGTCGGCGAAGCATCAAATTAGAATGCCGACGCCGAACTTCGCCGAAGTTTTGACTGCCGAACTTCTAATTGTTGAACCAGACGTCCATTCAAGCTAAAAACTCTATCGATTGGTTACTCGATGGCCAATCGATCAAGTGTTCAGCTTGAACCGCTGTAGAGTTCGTTAGATTTGTGCTCTTGAAATTCTGAGGTATGCCTTCGATTTATATTCACCTTAATCAAGGAAGATGCATACATTGTTTTTTATCGAAAAGTGAATCTAGGTTTATTCACGCTGAACCACACCACCGACTCCTCTCTCCTCTTATAACGTGACATAATTTCCTCACGACCCCCAATTAAAAAAAATGCGAATATTGATAATATATCATTACAAATATTAGAAGCCAAATGCCGCAAGGCAAAAGTCTTAACCTTTTCAATACCGACATCAAGTTTCAAAATTCTCTAGTTTCGCCAAATCAGTTATAAATTTGATTCATGCATTGCATGCACCATCAACATTTGTTCCGGGTTTAGATTCAAGTTTGGTGGGGTACCTAGGGTATTTCACGATGGAAAAGCGCAACATTTTTTTTTTCGAGCACATCTAAATCCAGAGAAAACAAATTAACCAAACATTAAATTTAGCTCATTGAAAGACGAATTGTCTGAACGAACATAGGTGAACTTGTCAGCCTTTTTTTTTTTTTTTTTTTTTTTTTTTTTTTTTTTTTTTTTTTTTTTAATTTCTTTATTAGTATCATTCCAAACATTACATTCATTTCTTATATCTAGGTGTTCTGTGTTATTTGACAACACTATCATCCTAATTTGGTAAAACAAATTTAAGATTTAATTAACATTTTGTTAACAACATATTACATTTCATTTTCCGTAGCAGTTCAGTTTTTTTTTACAGGTGAGTTGATTTCACCTGCTTATAAGCGAAAAAAAAAGTTTTCAATATACTTAACCTAACTTAACCTAAACATATAACGCATTAATCGTGGCAATAGAAGATTGTAACGATTTTTGCCTGAAATTATTAATGATTGTATTTGACATTTGTTCCAATGTTTCAACATTGGATATTCTATGTAACTCATTGGTACTATACCAGGGAGGAAGCCTCAGAATCATTTTCAAAATTTTTTTTTGAATTCTCTGCAGAGCTTTCTTCCTGGTATTACAACAGCTAGTCCATATTGGTACAGCATACAACATGGCTGGCCTGAAAATTTGTTTGAATATCAACAGCTTGTTCTTGAGACAAAGTTTTGATTTTCTATTAATAAGGGGATAGAGACATTTTACATATTTATTACATTTGGCTTGAATGCCCTCAATGTGATTTTTGAAAATTAAATTCTTATCTAGCATGAGCCCTAGATACTTAACTTCATCTGACCAATTTATTGGAACCCCTCCCATCGTGACAACATGTCTACTTGAAGGTTTCAAATAAAGAGCTTTTGGTTTATGTGGGAATATTATTAGTTGAGTTTTGGAAGCATTAGGAGAAATCTTCCATTTTTGCAAGTATGAAGAAAATATATTCAAACTTTTTTGCAATCGACTACAGATGACACGCAGGCTTCGTCCTTTGGCGGAGAGGCCTGTGTCATCCGCAAACAAAGATTTTTGACATCCCTGAGGTAGCTCAGGTAAGTCAGATGTGAAAATATTGTATAATATTGGTCCCAAAATGCTGCCTTGAGGAACACCAGCTCTTACAGGAAGTCTTTCAGATCTGGAGTTCTGATAATTAACCTGAAGTGTACGATTTGACAGATAACTTTGAATTATTCTAACAATGTATGTTGGAAAATTAAAGTTTTTTAATTTTACAATCAAACCTTCATGCCAAACACTGTCGAATGCTTTTTCTATGTCTAGAAGAGCAAGACCAGTAGAATAGCCTTCAGATTTGTTGGAACGGATCAAATTTGTTACACGTAAAAGTTGATGAGTGGTCGAATGTCCATGGCGGAATCCGAACTGTTCATTGGCAAAAATTGAATTTTCGTTGATGTGGGCCATCATTCTGTTCAAAATAACCTTTTCAAAAAGTTTACTGATGGAGGAAAGCAAACTGATTGGACGATAGCTAGAAGCTTCTGCAGGATTTTTGTCTGGTTTTAAAATTGGAACAACCTTAGCATTTTTCCATTTGTCAGGAAATTATGCTAATTGAAAACATTTGTTAAATATACCAACTAAAAATGATATGCTACTTTCTGGAAGTTTCTTGATGAGGATGTAGAAAATTCCATCATCGCCAGGAGCTTTCATGTTTTTGAATTTTTTAATAATAGTTCTCACTTCTTCCAAATCAGTCTCCCAGGCATTTTCGAAAACGTTCTCTTGATTGAGAATATTTTCGAACTCCTGAGTAACTTCATTTTCAATTGGACTAGTAAGTCCTAAATTAAAATTGTGCGCACTTTCAAACTGCATAGCAAGTTTTTGAGCTTTTTCGCAATTAGTTAGTAATAATTTGTTTTCCTCTTTCAATGCCGGTATTGGCTTCTGAGGTTTTTTCAAGATTTTCGATAATTTCCAAAAGGGTTTAGAGCCAGGGTCCAATTGAGAAATTTTATTTTCAAAATTTTTGTTCCTTAATTGAGCAAAACGTTTCTTGATTTCTTTCTGCAAATCCTGCCATATAATTTTCATAGCAGGATCGCGAGTGCGTTGAAATTGCCTTCTCCTCACGTTTTTAAGACGGATCAAGAGTTTAAGATCTTCGTCTATAATCACGGATTCAAATTTTACTTCACATTTTGGAATTGCAATGCTCCGGGTTTCAACAATGGAATTTGTTAAAGTTTCAAGAGCATTGTCAATATCAAGTTTAGTTTCTAAAGAAATGTTAACATCAAGATTGGAGTCAACATACGTTTTATATATATTCCAGTCGGCTCGTAAATAATTGAAAGTTGAGCTGATAGGTTTGAGAATCGCTTCTTGGGATATTTGAAATGTAACAGGGACATGATCAGAATCAAAATCAGCATGAGTAATCATTTGGCTACAAAGATGACTAGAGTCGGTTAAGACCAAATCAATCGTAGATGGATTTCTAGAAGAGGAAAAACATGTGGGGCTATCAGGGTATTGAATTGAGAAATATCCTGAAGAGCACTCATCAAATAAAATTCTGCCGTTGGAATTACTTTGAGAATTATTCCATGACCGATGTTTGGCATTAAAGTCACCAATGACAAAAAATTTTGACTTATTGCGAGTCAATTTACGCAAGTCAGTTTGGAGCAAATTAACTTGCTGCCCAGAGCATTGAAAAGGCAAATAGGCAGCTATGAAAGTATATTTACCAAACTGTGTTTCAACAGAAACACCTAAAGTTTCAAAAACTTTAGTTTCAAATGACGAAAACAGTTGATGTTTTATACGCCTATGAATGATGATTGCAACTCCCCCACATGCCCCATCAAGTCGATCATTACGATAAACAAAAAAGTTAGGATCTCTTTTGAGTTTAGATCCAGGTTTTAAATACGTTTCGGTAATAACTGCTATATGCACGTTATTAACCGTAAGAAAATTAAACAGCTCGTCCTCTTTACCATTCAGAGAACGAGCATTCCAATTTAAAATATTTAAATTATTATTTGGATCCATTAGAAAAACGTAATCCAATAACAATTTGATTTGTAAATTTTACACCTACTTGGACTGCTTCAGTCATAGTGGTGGCTTTGAACATTGCATCAATCATTAGATTCAATTGTTCAGTTAGAAAATTAAAATCAGAGGCAGACATGTCATGTGATTTCCCATTGGAATTTTCGGTAGACGAAGAAGCGGAGTTACCTGTGGCGGTAGGGTTTTTTCCATTTGATTTGAAACAAGTAGAATGGGTACCCATGGATCGAACAGGGGAGGAGTTCGAATTTCCTGCTACGATATTGGCAAAGGATTTACCGTGGGTAGATACATTCGAAATAGAAAAATTCGAACGGCTACCCGACGGATTAAAATTTGTTTGTGAATGAGCATGATTATGATCTTCCTGATGGGTATGATTCATGATCAAGCGATCGTTAACTGAAAAATGAGCATTGTTCGATACTCTACCAGGCAAATTCCGGAAACAACCGTTATCGTAACGGATATTATCTTTCATCTGCCTGGCACGAGCCTCAATGACCTTTTTGCGTGAAGGACAATTCCAAAAATTGGACTTATGGTTAGCCCCGCAATTACAACATATGAATTTGGTGGTCTTCCTTCACTGGACAGACGTCTTTGGCGTGAGAAGAACCTCCGCAAATCATGCATTTAGCACGACAATTTTTTGTACCATGACCCCACTTTTGGCACCGACGGCACTGAGTGGGGTTCTGGTAATTTCCTCCAGGTTTCTGGAAATGTTCCCATGTCACACGGACATCAAACAAAAGTTTTGCTTTTTCTAAAGCTTTAATATTATTTAGTTCTTTTTTGTTAAAGTGAACTAAATAAAATTCTTGAGAAAGCCCTTTCCGAACAATGCCAGATTGGGATCTCTTTTTCATAATGATTACTTGGACTGGGGAAAATCCAAGTAAATCATTTATTCCATTTTTGATCTCTTCAGGTGATTTATAGTCACTTGAGAGACCTTTCAAGACAACTTTGAACAAACGTTCAGTTTTGTCGTCATAAGTAAAAAATTTGTGCTTCTTCTCTTCAAGATATCTGAGAAGAAGTTCACGATCTTTAAGAGTTTCCGGCAAAACGCGACAGTCTCCTTTCTTTGCGATTTGGAAGGAAACCTTGATTCCCCTAATGGAGTTCAAGATCTCCTGCCTGAATCCCGCAAATTCGGAACAACTGACCACGATAGGCGGCACTCTTTGCTTCCTCACTTGAATCAAAGAGCCTGTGCTAGAGGCTGCTTCGATTTGGTGTTCGGAAAATTTGTCTAGAGCATCGAACTGATTGCTCATTTCGATACAATTATTCATTTCACCCTTGGAAGAAAGTTCGCATTCCGGGGAAACGTCCTTTTTTCCATTCTTGCCACGTGTAGTGACAGTTTTAAAACCCACTTTTTTGGAAGGAAGTAGTGAATTCAGAGATTCACCCTTCCTTTTGTTTGTTGTTGATACCATGTTTAATTAATAAACGAAAGAAGACGTGACCTTCGAAAGGTTTTTTCCCAAGACGGTGTCCAAGAAGGATTACCACCGCTAGCTTTCGCCAACGGGTCCAACGAAAAATCGAAGGCACGGGTCCAAACAAGGATCGTAAAGGCATCAATAGTAGAAAAAATAGTACTGAAAAGTACTGTTTTAGTAGCACTGAAAAGTACCGTTTTTAATTTTAGCACTGAAAAGTACTGTTTTTGTAGCACTGAAAAGTACTGTTTTATTGCTTTAGGTAGTTTTTAAGAAAACTTCCAAGAGCAGAGAGAATTCGTGTACGCACAGCACGAAGGTACGATGCGCACTGAACTTGTCAGCCTTATTTGCGGTTCCTCTATGCTATGTAGTTCAGGTTCAAAACTTTTTTTTTTTTTTTCGAAATATTCATATAGTTTTTAAAATAATCTCGAGTGAAAATGTGGTTTTGTAGTCAGTTTTAAATAAAGAATCTGAAAATGAGATAATATCAACAATCCTTAATTCTTCCAGAAATCGTCCAAAAATTCCTTTGGAATAGGATCATTTTCCAGTATTTGCTCTTCAAAATAATAGAAATACCTTCAGTATTTTCTACAAGGTTTACTCGAAAAGTTTGCCTTTGTCCAAATTTGATCCCTTCAGGAATTAATTCACAGTTTATTCAAGGCTTTTCCAGAAAATTTATTAGGAACTCCTTAATTAACACCAACAGGCAATCCTGGTTAAGTTGCTGCCGCAATATCTCTTGGAGTTTATTACTTTTGCAGTTCTTTTAAATTTTTCTTGATTGATTTCCTAGGTATGAATGAATGAATTTTCTTTCAGCCCTTGGCTGGTTCGTCTCTTATCTTAGGTATGTGTTGATGGATTCTTGAAAATTTAATTTAATTCAATACTCCAGCAAATACTATAGCAAATATTCCAGTGATTCCTCTGTTCTACTTATTTTTCTTCTTCTTTCTGGCATTATGTTCCAACTGGGACAGAGTCTGCTTCTCAGTTTAGTGTTTTCATGATCACTTATCGACTTGTGTCCCCTATCTCATTCATTCATGCCACAAAGCATACAGTACAGTAAAAAAAATCATCATTATTATTCATGTTTTATGGTATTATTCATTATCATTATTCCATGTTTTATGGTATATATTAGCATAACATCACATCTACGCAATTAAAAAAATTGTAAGGCATTTCTAGCTTAACTTAGCTTAGCTAAGACTGCCTACACATATCAATGGTTGCTATTCCGTGATTGACCGGAGTCAGTGAAAATGCACAAAGAATCAACTAGAAGTTCGGCTGGGATTGGCCATAATCTTCTTCAGTGTGCATAATTCAGTGCCTCTATTTATACAGGGTCAATAACGGCGCCGGCCCCGTCCTTGCAGTCAGGTGGGATTGGGGGAAGGAATGTTAGTGTGTAACCGTTGGTATTTCGAGACCGTGTTTGCCTCTGCATCTCCACAAAGGTTACTGGGAGGGAAGTTTGTTAATGGGGAGGATCATTGGGTCACAGGATTCACTTTGATAAGCGATTAGACCATGATAAATAGTTATTTGTCATATATAAATATGCTTTTATGAAAATATAATATTTTTATTTGATATGAACAATTTCTATGTAGAGGAAAGTTATGCCGACACTTGAGGTGACGAACCATTCAAAGTTTGTTGAACAAATACCTAAATGTAACATTCCTACAGCTGTCGGGATGAAAGCATGTGTTATTATATTTTACTTATTTGAAAAGAAACAAAAAACTCGATTGGCTGGAACATCATAGAACACTCTTATTCTTATGCCGACACTTACAGTGGCGAACCATCCAAAGTTTGTTGAATAAAGTGAACCTTTCGCAAGTCTACACTTGTAGTGTCGAACCGTTCAAAGAATTTTTAATTACAATAATAAAAATAAAAAGAAAGGGGTGTTTTAAAAACAAAAAAAAATGTTAAACATAAATAATTCATGAATTAGAGTTTATGTCGACACTCACAGTGACGAACCATCCATAGTTTGTTGAAATATCATATTTACGTCCTACCGTTGTATCGATTAAATGTGCAGTCATACATATTTTATAGATTAGAAATAGTAGCATGAAACGAGCTCACCAATTGATCCGTCATCCTTGACTGAGCAGCAACAATTCACTTCAGCTTAACTCGTTTGCTCGGCTATATAAAAGCACTCAGAGAAAATAGGCGCACGACCCGAGAGGGAAAACAACTGAGGACTCTTAAAGAAATTGTGAGGCCTTTTTTAAAAATCAAACTAATTTTGGGCTACTCTCAATATTTTTGAGATTATTTTAAATGTTTGTAACTGCTTTTCGACCCACTTCTTAGTTGTTACATTTAAATTAAACCCACTCATTGCCTTGTGTGAGTGTCAGCTATATTGAAATGAAACCTTATTAAGTTATTAAGAAAATTTCAAACAAACAGAAAAGAGTCTTACACAAAGGTTTCCATATGGTAGAGGATTTAAAAATACGTTTTTTATGCCTATGGTCAAATTTCCAGCTTTTGACAAGAAAAAAAAACTTAAACGTGTATTCCGCGAAACAAATTCAAGAATTTCGTTTCGTTTCGAAAAATTCCGTGAGATATTTGATTTCGTATCGAGTTACACGAAACATTTTTAAATTTCGTTTCGTTTCGTCATTATCAGCGCGAGATATTCCGCGTATCGTTTCGTTTCGTATCGACATGGAAAAAATCCATATCGCATACCCCTAGTTTGGGAAGGTAATCAAGGTTTCCTTAAAATTTGCAAAGAAATGAGACTGTCGGGATTTGCCGGAAACTCTTAAAGATCACGAACTTCTTCTCAAACATCTTGAAAAGAAGAAGCATTTTTTTTTACTTTTGGCAAAGGGCTTTCTCAAAAATATTTCACTTTAACAAAAGTAATGTAAAAAATATTAATGCCATAAAAAAAGCAACACTTATGTTCGATGCCGGAGTAACTTGGGAACATTTCCAGAAACCCCACTCAGTACCGTCGGTGCCAAAAGTGAGGTCATGGAACAAAACATAGCGCCATGGATGCTAAGTGCATGATTTGCGGTGGTTCTTCTCACGCCAAGGACGTCTGTCCTGTTAAGGAAGGTATCAAAAGTTTGTATGCACAAATTACGGGGGCAACCATAAGTCTAACATTTGGGATTGCCCTTCGCGCAAACGAATCGTTGAGGCTCGTACTAGACAGATCAACGGTAACGTTTTTCAAACTCAAAAGAGATCCAAACTGTGTGTTCATCATAATGATCGCATGTGGGGAGTTGCATCATTCAAAGGCGTATAATGTACCCCACACAGACGGTTTGACCAACATTGACTCCGCCCCATAAGTTAGTCAAACCACTCTGTGTTCCTACAACCGCTTAATAAACTGCCAAATCTTGTTGCACCAACTTTACTTTGCCATATTCGGAGTGATCCCTGTTCGGGATGGATAATGGATGAAAATTTTCGCTATGTCTACGTCTGGTGTTCCCGTGAATGCAAAACAGCAGCAAATAGTGTCCAATGTAGATCAAGTTGAACAAAATCTTGATGAAAAAATATAAAATGAGGTTTTGAATAAATGACGCTGCGGCTTGAAAGTTACTTTTTCATGAATTGTTTGAGAAGAAAAAAGACACATTAATTAGAAACGCGTGCGGAACCTTGGCATCACGTTCTGGTATTCTTTTATTGGTAACGCATACCTTGATAAGAAATTTATTTTGGGAATTTTCTGAAGAAGAGAGAATTGAATTGGAACTCCTCAATTTATTATTTATTGTGTGTACTCCTGGAAGTGTTTTTAAGAATTTGACCAGGAGTTTATGCCAAATACATCAATATCTTTTCCATGTTGTCTTATTAATATCCATCTAAGAGATGAGTTCATGCATAACTTCCAGAGTTTTTCGAGGCGCGCCCAGCCATTTTTACAAAAAATATTACAATGATTTCTCGAGAAATTTCTGTAAAAAATAAATTTTGTCGAACCTGAATTCATCCTTCTTCTGAGATTTCTTGTGAAACGAATTATTGTATAGGCAATAGTATAATATTTTCGTAGGTATGCATTCCTCGAGAAATTTATTTTTGCATACCGTCAAACGGGGCTTCTTTTGACATTATTTCCACATTCTTCAACTTTGAGGATTCGTAGCTCTAAGAATTATGGATGGATTTCGATAATTCTTGCAAATATCTTAGTTGTATATGTACGTAACAAATGTGCAAAATATGAAACAAATCCATCAAGAAATAAAAAAAATTGCTTGAATAGCGAAAAATATGTGTCCTTCAAGACAAAAATGGGGCTACTTTGGACACATTTAGAAAGCAATACGATTTAATAATAAAATGATTATTTTCGCATAAATTTTGAACTGATTCTATAGATTAACGTCTATTTTGACGTTGTTGAACGTTTTTCGTTGATAAACATAATTAAGAAAATTGTAAAGCGCGAAAAAATACACTTACCTATATAACACTTTTCAGCAAAATATGGTTTTGTAGTGTTTAATTTCTAGTATGAAATATTAGTTTTACTTTCTTTTAAATAAAACTGTCAGCTACGACTGCTTGATTGTTTAAGTTGACACAATCGAATGATGCAATTACCAAGTACTGCGACGATTAATAAGGTCTGATTGATAATGATTAACATCTGTCAAAATTCTTAATGTTATATCAATGATATGTAGAAGGATCTCATCAATTCCTGTAACTAAAAGTAATTTTTATTTAAAGTGTAATGCATGAAGTACAAGAATAATGTTTCGCAAGATCGTAGGCAATTCAAATTTTACATTTGTAATTATTTTGGTTCTCAATAGTTTTGATATGGCTTAATGGTAGTCTATTTATAGCAGATGAAGAATGAAATTGTTTTGTACTACGGATTCATGAAAAAATGAACGAGAATTATTTTTTCAATGAATGTGGTTTAAGTTTACTACCAATACGTAATAAAATATATATATATTTGATGACTATTACCTTTCCTGAATCCTTGGTTAATTTTTTTGTTGTTGTAAAATATAGAAACCACAACGCTTTAACATAAAATATAAAGTCGTAAAATTAGGACCTTTGATCAATTATTTATGTAACACAACAATTTTTAACATAAAATTATCACAAGTTTTTATGAAACGTGACGATTCGATAGTTTTGTGACGCTCCCAATAACTTTTCACGATATGTGAAAATTTCGAACAATGTTTTGTGCCTTGTGAATATGTGTTCGGAATGTTTAAATTTATTTTCCTGTTTATCCTGTTATTGTTGATGTTGTTCCGAAAAATGTTCATGTCTGGTTGTAGAGCATGTTTTGGTCAATAAAAGTGCTGAAGACACAAAATAGCTCAGATTAATATTTATGCTGCAAATAAATCAAAAACACGAATGTCCAGAGTAACCCCCGGAATCAAAAGTAGCACCGTTTGACGGTACCCTGACAAGTTTATTAGAAAAATCCTCCAATTCCGCTTAATAATATTTTCTTAGAATGCTTTATTGAATCGTCCTAGAAAGAGCAAAAAAATCTCTCCAGGAATTCATTGAGGAATGTCCACAGTGATCTGTTAAAATACGTGTTTATTTCAGAAGTAAGCTTCATAAACTGAATATAACAACAATGTCTTTTTTCGTTTAAGCATGCAAAGGGGAACCTTTGTTTTGAGAAAATATTTAACTAGATTTTTTTTAACATAAAAATTCTTGAATGGAATTTTAACAGCATAACCGAAGTAAATACTTGAGGAATATCTGAAAATAAAAAACTTTGAAAAATTATTTGTTTCGAAGCACCGTTGAAGAAATCTCTAATAATGAAAATTATACTTGGTTTTGTTGGCATTTAGTAGGCAAATTTTGTACAAGGATTTATTTTATAGATCACATTATTTTTTTAACTACTTTCTAGGGAGATTCCTACATGAATGCTCCAATGATTCTCTCAGGAATGCTGCCAGGGATTTATCCAAGAATTCTTTTAGAAATTAATCCAAAGATTCTTCCAGGAATTCCTTAAGAAATTTCCAACAATTTCTTACAAAGATTTCTTAAATAATTCCTGCACCAATAATTCAGGGATTCCTTTAAAAGTAATTCAAATGATTCTGACAGGCATTGCTCTAGCAATGTACCAATTTTTTTTCCAGAAATTACATAAGCTTTCCTCTAGGATTTTTTTAATGATTTTTTTTAGGAATTTATCCAGGAATTCTCAAGGAATTATAACTGAAATTTCTTCAGGCTTTTCCAGAGCCATCCATCTCTAATAATTGGTCAGAGATTTTTCTAGAAATTCCTACAGAAAATCTTCAAGAGATGCAAAGTAAGAAAATATTACTTTTTAGTATTTTTTTATCAAAAAAAATATTCAGAAAATTCTAATGGAAAATTCTTAAGGAATAGTGGTAGGAATCCCAGGAAAATTTCTAGAGTTATATTTGGAGAAATCCTGGAGGAATCATTGGAGAATTCTAAGAGAAATCGCTGGGGAAGTCTGGAAGAAATCCTTGAAGATTGTCTGCGGAATCTGTGGTAAATTCCTGGAGAAATTTCGAGGGAATTCATGGGGAAATCCCTGAGGAATTCTTGGAGACATCCCTGGGACATTTCTTAAAAAGAATTGAATTATTTCTCTGAAGTCCCTGGAAAATTTCTGGAAGAGTCTCTGGGGAGTTCTGGAGACATTTCTGGAAGAGTCTTTGGAAAATTCCTGAAAATATTCCTGGAGATGTTTTTTTTTTGGAAATTTCTGCGATATTTTGAAAAAACATTTGAAGAATTTTCGAAGAATTCCCCAGAGAATTGCTGAAGAAATTCCTGGAGAATTCCTGAATTGAGAAGCTTGGGCAATTTATGGAGAAATTTATGTTAATTCCTTGCCTAATTCACTGGAAAATTCATGATGCTTTCTCTGGGGCATTACTGGAATAATTTCTGAAGCATTTCTCTGCAGTTACTGAGAATTTTTTGAAGAAATTTCTGGAGGAATCCAGCAGCAGTTCCTAAAAGAGGAATCCCCGGAGGAATCTCGGAGGAATTCCTGGAGGAATCCCACAGGATTTTCTGAAGCAATCCCAGAGGAATTCTTGGAGGAATAGCTGGATGAATTCCGAAGGAATTACTGTAGGAATCCCGAAAGAAATCCTGTAGGAAAAAATCCTGGGGAAATTTCTAGGGATTTTATAAGAAAGATCCCTGGGGAATATCTGAAGAAATGTATTTTAGTTCATTCTCCTAATTGCACGGAGAATTCATGAACAAATCTCTGGTACATTTCAGAAAAAAAATCTGAAGCATTTCTCTGCAGTTTCTGGAGAAATCTTTGAGATTTTTTAAGAGATCTCCAGGGAATTCCTGGAGAAATCCTTGAAGAATTCCTTGAGGAATGGGGACGGACCTGGTGTAGTGGTTAGAACACCCGCCTCTCACGCCGATGACCTGGGATCGAATCCCATCCCCGACATAGTCACTTATGACGTAAAAAGTTATAGTGACGACTTCCTTCGGTTGGTCCCGAGATGAACTAGCCCAGGGCTAAAAATCTCGTTAATAAAGTCAAACCAACCAACCATCCTTTAGGAATCTCTAAGGACATCCTGTTATTCCTGGCGGAATCCCTTGGAAATTCCCAGGGAAGTCCCTGCAATTTTATGGAGGAATTCCTTGTGAAATTTCGAAATAACCCCTGGGCAATTCTTGTAGTAATCTAGGGTGAATTCCTTGGAAGTTCTTGGAGAATTCTCTGTAGAAATCCTATATGAATCTCTAGAGAGTTGTTTAAGCCATTTAAAAAAAAACCGAAAAGAATTTCATCAGACCTCTCGGAAGCATCATCGGAGAATTTTATGGAAGAGTTCCAGCATGAGTTCCTGATGTGAATCCTTAAGATATTTGTAAGGAATACCTGGAAAAAATCTGGAGGAATTTCTCAAGGATTTTTTGAAGACATCCAGGAGAATCTTTGGGGCATTTTGGAGAAGAATTCTAGATGGAAATATTGGGGGAATCTCTAGAGGAATTTACTTATGCATTCCTTGTGGAACACCTGTGCAATCATTGAGGAATATTTGGGCGAACCCCTGGAGAAGTTGCTAGAATAATTTCTAGAGAAATCTCTGGATGTTTTTCTTCTTTCAGGAAAATTAGATAAGAAAAATATATATTAAAGGTAACAAACTGAAATTTGACAATTTGTCCGTGCAATATCTTTACAGACGGTAGAATTCATCAAACATTTGATTCCGGCCATTGCACAATGGTCGAAAAATGAGGTTTGGCCAGAACTAGTTTTATCGCCTTAATCGATGAAATATGTAATCTGAATATGTTATTTGGCGTTTTCATTGTTTCAGAAGGGGTTATTCACATATGACGTTTTTTTAAGTTTTTTTTTTTATTAAAAATTTTATCAAACTGAGCTGAGAGCACAAATTTTGTTTGTATTTGACCAAGTTTGATCAAAATGTACGAACAGTGGTTTAATATGTTTCTAAGAAAATTTGTGTGGAATATATATGTAAAATATTGAGTTATTCAAATAGCTTCAACTTGCAAATCAGCAAATTTCTGCAAAAAACTTAAACGTTTTTTGTAAGATCTAAGGATGCTTTTTGATGAGCAATATTCAAAATGGTGGCGACATGACGCGACAAGAGTTGTTTTTCATGTTCAAAATCATCAAAATCATTTGTGAAAGTCGGAAAACCGGAAGTCGCCATCTTGGACTCTAAATTGGCATCAGGCATCGATTTCCGTCATCTACTTATCGGTTTTGTTCCAAAAATACCCATAAAGCATAGAGTTCAATTCATTTTCATAAACCGGAAGTCGCCATCTTGAATTCGAAAATGGTGTAGGACTATGATTTACTCTTAATTTTCCGGCAACGCAGTCTTTATGAAAGTAAAAACGAGTTGCTTATTTGCCCGACGTTTCGACACGGGTATTGTGTCTTCCTCAGGGGGTTAAGAAGCCACAATACCCGTGTCGAAACGTCGGGCAAATAAGCACCTCGTTTTTACTTTCATAAAGACTGCGTTGCCGGAAAATTAAGATTAAAACATACAATCGATACTACAAAAAAAGAACTATGAATACGTCATCCTTATTGATACCATTCAGAAAAACCATGGATAAACCCCACCTCTTCGCAAAATTTCTGAAAAAAAACGAAATAGTAGTTTACGGAACAAGTTGCAGAACGATGATTTTTACTGCAAGAGTCGTAAATTCATCCTACGAGGCTTGCCGAGTAGAGTAATTACGACGAGTGCTGTAAAAATCGAGTTCTGCGGCGAGTTACGTACAACATGTTTTGCAATTTCGTAGAAGACCGTAGACTTGAGGGTATCAGAAATTGTATCGGAATGCATTCAGCATTATTCTGCAATTTCTAAAAAAAATGTTGTTTTATGATTCATTTCGCAACTCAAAACAGTTGCTTAATGAGAAAGCGTTGCGTAATGAATCATTAAAGCACCAGTTTCAGCTGCGTAATGACTATTCCAGCACTGTATACTTAAGTGCAGGAAAGTGGGCCATTTTATGACACATTGGCGTAATGAAAAACAGCCTATTACGATGAGAAATTGCAAAAAGCTTTTACGCTTCTAATTCCTTTAACGCTCCAAATTCCAACTTAAACTCCCTCTTTTTACGCTCCAACTCGTTTTGCGCTCCCCCAGTTAGGGGCGCAAAAAGAGGTTTGGCTGTATTTAGGTTTAGTTGGATTTAGTTTATTGAGAGCGTTTTTTTTGTCTTAAAAGCTGGTGAAATCTACTCATCTGTAAACATTATGAACTGCTACGGCAAATGAAATGCAATATGTTGTTAATAAAATGTTTAGAAATGCTTAATTTTTAACCAAATCAGGTTGGTAGTGTTTTCTAACACAGAACACCTAGATAAAGGAAATTAATGTAATGTTTGGAATGATACTCGTAAAGGAAATAAATAATATATGATTAAAATAAAACCATTCAAGAAAATTGAAAAAAAAAACATTGCGGCTTTCCTTAATCTTACTTTTGTCTTCCCTTTTCTCCATTTTCAGACGTCCGAGAACGGTAACAGCACCACCTCGCTGCTGAGCTTCACGCCGACGAGGGAAGACCACGGGCGAACCCTCACCTGTCGGGCCGTCAACGAGCTGGTCAAACGGGGGACGAAGGAGACCTCGATCAAGCTCAACGTTTTCTGTAAGTACTTACCACAAAAAAGTATATCGAAAATGGCACACTCGCTCGCCAGACATAGCTACGCTTCTGTTTGAAGAGGCCAAGACTGGCGATGGGTTGACGAGGAAAGAAAAGGTTAAATGTTTGTGCAGAAAGTTCCACAATCTATTCTTGATCGAATGGGACTGAAATACGGCGCGGAAGAGGAAGCAGTGGATAACTGAGAAATTGAAACTCGTCAGTTAAAAATGATTGATGGAATGTTATATAAACTAATCTTCTACTGAAATATTTATGTTAAAACTTTGGGGATAGGGTTGGGATGAAGATTTTACCAAGTGAGCTCCATGCGTTCCTCCAAAATTACAGCAGAAATATATATTAGAATCTTCCTGAGATTTCCACTGGACTCCTTCAAAGAGTTTGTGTGGTGGTTTCATTCATTTTTTTCTGAGATGCTTCGAAAGTGGTTGGCGTTAAATGCCAGGATGTACGTTAAATGTACTAGAAATCTAGAACGAGCTTGAGAGCTGCTTGCTGAAGACGTCATGAATTAACCTAATTCAAGAATTATACATAGAGAGCTCACCAAAAAATCGCCGAATATCTACAGCTGAAAACACAGAATAATTAAAAACGAATAGCTCAAGGGTCTTGTGCGCAATATTTCAATTGTTTATGCAGAAATTTGGCAAAAATTTGACAGGTCAGGAATATTTCAAGGATAACTCCATGGATCTCCTAATGATCACTCCAAGAATTCGGCAAGGATTTTGTTAGATCCTGAACAGATCCTAGTGTCTACAATTATTCACCATTGATTATAACTAAACTTCATCAATCCTAACTAATGTATACAGACTTAAACTAATTCATGTCACATAAAATATGATGAACCGTTATCATCTAATTCACAAGATGAATTTCACAAATGCTACATTAATCGCTGTCGTCCCAACTCACGACGAACATCCTAAATCGCAGATTCATCCTCCAGAAAAAAAAACCCTCCTGCATCTTCCCACCTGCAATCCCCACCACTTGAAAATGTTACGTTTGTTCAAATGCAAATGAATCGTTTAATGTAATGCCTTATCTCTTTATCAACCCCGGCCTGCTGCTGATGGCCCCTTTTTTCCGGTTTCACACTCCGACGGAAAAGGTTACTCTCATTTTTCTTTGCTCCCAAGATCCACGCTTTATATTCACATCCTTCTCCGCACCTGGACATGCCTTTTTTTCGATTCTCTCACTTTTTTTCCCGGGCACGAAAATTTCGAACGGATAATTTATTCCACGACAGTTGTTACCTGTCGGACAACCGCCATTGACCATGTCCTCTTGACCGTTCCCCTCGATGCCTGTCAGTAAAGCCATCCATTTTTGGTGTGGCGGAGGCGCCGTGGGTGAAATTTGTTTCTCTGTCTGCTGAAGTTTACAGGAGTCTCTGTACACTGAAACCTCCATTTACGTGTCTTCTATTTACATAATTCAATTTACGATATATAACGTAATTGTAACTCGTGTGCACTTGAAGCTACGTGGCATTTGTAAGGCACATAATTATGAGTAAAGGGCTTCAGATCTACCCGAGAACCTAGTGACCTTTCTGACGATATTGGATAAGGTTCAATCCCAAACCGGTTCAATAAAACATGTCTCAAGTTTTAAGTTGATCAGTTGTTTGTGGTTCTTCAAAAACTACTTTGAATAATGGACTTCAAATCTACATGTGTAACTAGAATCCTCTTGGATGCTAATGCATAAGTTTCATACACATGCAGACTTAAACAAACATAATGTTTTAAGATATGAGTCCAACGGCTAACTAGGATTTTCTGAGAGTAGTGTTTGATCCTTTGGCCTAGGATTATCTAAGAGTAGTGTTTGATCTTTACCTTATCCCACTAACCCAACATGGAGAGGGGGACATCTGTGGAGATGCAGAAGATTATTCGATCTCTAGTAACAACCCGACTAAGGGTACATAACAAAATTATATCAGCATATGTTATTATGTTATAAGTTTTTTTCAAACATAGGTTGTTACAAACTTGATGCAGGATGTTGTTAAAATAACTAATATTATAACAAAAAGTGTATGAATAGTAACATAAACATAACAAAATGTGTTTTAATTCTATCAAAAACATATCAAACCAAGTTATAATGTTTGATACAAAGTATCAAAATTATAATACTGTTCGATATACGGTAATATTGTATATTATTGAAAGGCACCACTATCTATTTATTTTGTTATAAAGTTGTTAGAAATGAACAAAAAAATATCTTAAAGGAAAATAAAACACATTATGTTATATTTCTGTATGATTATGTTCTATGGATAACGGAGCCTAACAAAATTATATCATAATATGATATGCATATCATATTCTGATGAAATTTTATTATATTTTTGTTACAAGCCTCTAGTCGGGAATGGTTGTCTAACTAACATTCCTTCCTTTCCCTGATAACCGTAAGGACTTGGCCGGCGCCGTTATTGATTTATCAATTTTTAGCTCTCGATTTGTGCACATTGAGAATGATAAGCTAATGCCAAGACCCATTCAGTAAACCTCTGTGCAACTTTGATTGTTGTGGTCAAACACGGAGTAGCAACTACGAATTATACGGTCATCTATGCTCATGCTCATAAGAGTAATGCAAATTTTGAAATTTTTGCTCCCCTATGCTTAAACGATTTCTATTATGGTAAATAGCATGCTCTCAAACTTTGAAAAGATTTGAAATTTGACTGTACACACGTACGTCATTTGAAGTTTATATGGAGATTACTATGGAAAACGCTTACCTGTTGTGTTGAGCCCTCTATCTCTTCATCATAATATTTTATGGAGAAGTGAACAAACTTTTCTCATTTGAAATCCCTCTAGCTACGACTTTGCCCAAGACCACATTTTGATTGGACGTCAGGATACATTGTTATTCATCATCATAAAGTGGGGTTTTCGGCAGGTAACAGTGGAGTTCCTGTCGGGAAGGGTAGATCAAAGTAATCCATGCCACTTACCCGTAACGCGGGTAGATCACCTTTTCGTGGTGCGTTACGCGGTAAGATCTACCAATTTGAACCCTAGTCTCATCTTGTTTTTCGGGCTAGGGTAATACGTTCTGGTAATTCAAGGATTCGTGGTACAAAGTCCTTGTTACTGGCAACAGTTTCTGAAAATTAATCTATTTTACCTAGCAGATGGTTAAAGACACGGAGTTGGTCAGTCCCGAGACTACACTTGAAGCCAGGATAGCAATCATGAGTATTTACTCAACAAGAACTGTTGAGCTTTGGTAATTCAAGGACTCACGTGAATTCTGGTTTCTAAACAAATTTTCTAGCTTGATTCGGTTTTGCTGCTAGCATAAAGCCCCTTTTTTCTAATATTTTTTCTGGGACTAAACTAAAAGCGAAACAAGGATGTGACTAGAGTTCCATTGCATGGTCCAATATCAGTAGTACCGATTTAAGGACTGTTCATTTTATAAAGTGGACACCTTGTGCATGCTGTATCTTTCTTATTAATCAATGAAATTTCAATCGGTTTTTTGCACATCGTTCGACTAGTATTGTACAATGTTGTGATAATAAAAATTCTCCAAAATAATTAAATTTCACACGAATATGGAACAACGATTAGATCGGTCGATTTTTTGAGGTTATCAAAATCAATGATTCTAAGAAATTGGCTGGAAAATTCGATAATTTATATTTTCTATTTTCAAAAAAGGCTTGTTCTTCGAAAGCATCATCAATCAGAAGCCTGATGGAAAAAATCAAGTTATTTTTGGAGCAACAATTTTACAGATATAATAAAATCAATTTTCCCGTATATTTTTAAAGAATTTTTTTTTAAATTTGATGGGAATTGATATGAGTAGAATTTTTTGTGTAAAAGTACGTCCTGACGGAAGTCCTAATATAGTATATATATAACTTACGCCTTCATAGAGTTACTTAGTAAGTCCCCACGTCACATTCAAAGCACAACAAAAACACAATTGTTTTGTTCTTAGAAGACCTATCAAAGTACATTGACAATCATCCAAATTGGCAACACTGCTGTAATAAAATCAATTTTATTTTCCACATATTATTTTCATAATATGTTATTCTGAGATCACCATTTGAAAAATTCGGAGAAAACTGTTTACAATTTGCTGTAGATCGATAAATATGCGTACATGATTTTAAAAGTATGAGACTTTTTAGTAAAACGACCATAAACAGTAAAATTTATACTTAAGACTTAAACTACAGTCTCACGATTTAGCTTTCGTTTATAATACTATAGTTTCTTTAGTAATCCAAACTAGTTTTGAACACGCTTTTTACTTTTCTCTTTTGCTGGGAGTGAAAGGATGGTGTATCAGCAAATTTGGCCACTTTATAAAATGAACAGTCCTTAGTTCATCTGAAATTTAATCGATTATGTTTGCTAAGGGGCGCGCCTTCGCTGGGATGTAAATTTCTATGAAGGCAAATGGCTTGTGCACATCCAAATATCTTCCAAATCACTTCAAAGTTTGGGAGAACGCAAAGCATCTACTTCAAAATTAGCATCAGTCTAATGTTCATGCTCATGCTAAACGGCTAACTAGGATTATCTAAGACAGTGGTTCTCAACCTTTTCAGAGCCACAACTCCCTTTCAATGTCAAAAATCTACCTACTATTTTTCCAATAATACAACAAGAAACTACCATAAAGGATCTTGACAATATTCAACAATTCATGCAGGGCAAGAAGGAACAACAGAAAGTCGCATTTATGTACGTTGCAGAACAAAGTGAAGAATTTTGGCATATCTTGAATCAAATTCGACGGGAGGAATTTTCTCAGTCGAATTATCTGAAACTTAGTAATAAGAAGCGCTTGAAAACAACGAATATTGTGACCAAATGTGAGCTCAGCAATTAAAAAAAAAACCTTGTCGAGATGAACCAGAAGTGCAAAAAATAAAATACTTCACTTGCAAACATTCCTAATTCCACTTATAAATCGTCAAAAATATTCCCCGGAGTTAATTGCAGATTTTATGGCTTCCTTAGAAGCCAACTATCTTCCGTTGTGAGAATTATCAAAAAACTCGTCAGGAAATTTCCAAAAACCTTGCATATCTTCAGTAGGCTGGCAAAATCTATCAAGGATTGAGACAAAAATAATCCAGAAATTTGAAAATAATAATGCTTCCAGTAATTAACATTTTTAATAAATTTTCAAGATCTTACTGGATAGAATTTGAGTGGATGTTGAGTAATTATAGCTGACATGCAATTTTCAACTGTCCGGATCACATTGAAGGTATTTCCCAGTATTTTCACAGTTGAAAGAAACAAAATAGGTTTCAATTTTAAAATACTTTACAGATCAAAAATTTGCAACTCTCGATACAAGATTCAAGAGTTTTTGCATTTATAAAAAAAAATCAGGAGAAACGAAACATGCTCTCAATGGCTTCGTGGACCCCCTGAGAACTCTTCACGGCCCCCTAGCGGTCCACGGACCACTGGTTGAGAACCCTTGCTCTATGCTCAGGGAAGTCAAGGAAATTTCCATCACGAAAAGATCCTAGACCAACCGGGGACCCAGACACTTTCAGCATGGCTTTGCTTTGTAGCTGTGTAGGTACTCTAAACACTCAACTAAGGAAGGCCCCAATAATAATAAATGATACGATATTTGATTATTTTGAGGTGAAAAAACAAAAATTTTGAGTCGACGAAAATTATTAGTGAATGATATTTTGGAAGTATCCCTTTGGGATTCCCAGTGGGACCGATATCCAGAAACCATGTTTCCGAAATTACCACAATAATGTCCAAACTGAAAGATATGATATATACTTTTGGAAACTTACAATTAGTAGACGCAGTGTGTGTTTGTTCGACAAATTGAAACACAAATTTGAGAATAATAAAATACGCGTTCTAGTCCTGAACTCACGAGTCCGTTTGTGCTAGACCGTCGCTTTTGCCATCTAAGCTACAGGACACCTTATTATTCTGCGCAATAGAAAGCCAAACTGAATCCGAGTACTAACCGTTAACATGTCTGTTTTTCGCAATTTCATGTCTATTTCGGAGATGTGAAACCCCCAACACGCTCGCGTTTGTATCTCCCAATGACAATTGAGAGCGAATTGCTTAAAGATAACCGTAAGAACTCAGCATCTATTAACAATTCGCTATTCTACCAAAAAGATCACTGTATGTTTTAAAATGTTTCGATGAGATATCTTGCAATTTCCCCAAATTTCTATTTCGAAATACCCAAGGTAACCTACCCACCCCCCCTACTCGTAACCACTTCAAATTCGAAATTTTTAGTGACGTAGTATTTTTTTTTTTAATTTTTCCTTGGCAATGGTTTTAAGTTCATTATGAAACTATTTTTGCATTTGATTACTTTTGCATTTGACAAATTCCATGTAACATCGGGTAGTTACAGAACTCGATCAAACTCAATTTGCAGTAAATTTTGCACATGATTTCGATATGGTAGAACAAGTGTTATCTATATAATCTATATAATCAATTTTGACCCAAGTATAACTTTCGAAAATGGCCTATGAGTTTTTACATGCATTTAATTTGAAAAATTACAGCTCCGAAACTGTTGATTTCATAAACATATGTTCAATGGAAAAGTTGTAGTAAACCGTTTGAACTGCAAGAAAAAATATACACTGAAAAAAAATGTTTAATTGAAAGTGCAAAACTAAAACTTAAATTTAAAATCACACTGAAACCTCACCCAATTATTTTGTTTTAATTTTTACCAACAATCTTGAGAAATTTAAATAAAATAAGTTTTTCTTAGAACAACTTTTGAACGATTTTAAAAGTTTTGATTTTAGGTCAAAATAAAAACATATTACGATAAAATTCAATCTTAAAGTTATTCTAAACCATAAAAATTAACATCGCGAGCTGTCTAGAAGTAGCCGTTTTCGAGTTGTTTCAAGTTTAATCCAAAAAAATATGAATTTAATAATAAAATAGGCCATTTTCATTAGTTATTCATGTTTTTCCATAAAAAAAACAATAGGTTTTCGAAAGTGGATATGAGTTATGAAAGGGGTTCGCGTGGTCTGTAGGGATTTGAATTCTAAACTTGTAACCAACTCAGTTATTGGGTCACTAAGTTTCTCGGTAGCTTAGTTGGTAAAGCGCTCGTCTAGCATACAAGAGTCCTGGGTTCAAATTCCAGCCGAGCACGTGGATTTTTTTCATAATTTCACCCATAATTTGTCTATCTTTACCACGCGTAATGAGTTAGTTAACGCGAATAACAAATTAAAAAGTCCAATTTGAATTTTTAGTAATTTTTTGCATTAAACTTCAAATAACTGGAAATGGCTACTTCTCGAGTAGAGATCATGATGATTATTCTGGTTTAAATAAATTTGAAGATTCTAATTTTATCATCAACAGTTTTAAACTTGGCCAAATTTTGCACCTAGAAAAACATTTTCTTGAAAAATTTTCCATCCATAAACATTGTCGGAAACATCTTTTTCCTATAGAGAAACTACGGTGAAAATTAAGAAAAAAAAAGGTGCACAGGCTGTAACTTAACACTAGACAACGGACAAGCATGCTCCAGCGGCACAGCCGAGAAACATTCCTAACGAAAAGTTTCAATGGCTGCAGCGGGAGCCGAACCCACAAAGCTTACAACACAGTTTTATTTTTGAATTTTTCATGATAAATTTTAAAATATTTTGTCGGTTTGCATTTTTGTTTTCTTTCAGACACTACAATTTCTCCATAGAATTTTTTTTTTCAAATCAACAGTCTTGGAACTAGAAATTTTAAATAAATAAAAATGGAGTGGTGTTTGTATGTCACGAAATAACTTGAGAACGGATCAACGGATTGAGGTAAGTTTTTCACTGTTGCCTTCGACAAGGGATGCGACGTGTTCGTGCATGGAAAAAAGTTTTGGAAAGTCTCCTGAATAATCGGGGAAACGGGGAAGACTCAAGAGTCATTTTGTATGGGGGATCACATGACGTTTTGAAACAGCCTACTTGATGGCAAGACGAAGTTTGCCGGGACCACTAGTTTTAATTAAATTTTATGTGAAAATTCATAGGTCAAATATTGTTTATCTTTAGAAAACACTTATTCTTTCATATTGAAAACATGTGTAAAATTTAATTCAAATGCAAGACTATCGAACACGGTTTTCAATTTTGTTTCTTTATTCTGTTTTAATATTTAACGTTATTGCGGGTAAAATATTCAAAAAACAACATTGAAATTGATTATTTTTTTTTATTAAAATTTATAGCTTCAGTAGATTTGGTTGAAAACTAAAAAAACACCTGAAATTTTATTCACACCGTTGACAACAATTAAATTCTCAGAAAAAGTCATTTAAAAAGATTTAGAGCTCGTTTCATTCTTGAAGTGGATTTGGATTCGGTTGAGTTTTCATGAAGTTACGGTGAAACATGGATGCAATTTTTAGTAAAATGAGAATAAATTTTGAGTAAACTACTTTTAACTTAAACAAGTTTTGATTTCAGACAAATTTGATGTTTTATAAATATTTCGTAAACTTAAAATTTTGAAGAATGATGCTGAAAGATTCAAAATTGGCTGAAAATGAGAAAGATACTTCACTGATGGTCATTTTTTATAAAGTCGCCTCTCCACATCTCAATGTTCTAAATCTCGATAACTCTCCTTATGTCGATGATTTTTTCGGTCCTTTTTCCCCATATCCACTCTCCATATCTCGATATCTCCCTATCTTGATGTGATTTTCATTTCCGATGCTCTCTCCATATTTCGATATGCCCATTAACAAAGATTACTAGACTAGATTTTGACGATTCAAAACAATTTGCAAAGACGAAAATACGTCTGTTTGTTATTCATTTACCTGGTAACGGAGTGATTTTTAATTTGGCATTCATTAAAAATTTTTTCTACGTCTCGATCTCTCTCTATCTAGATGGCCCTTCCGATATCAAGATGTGGAGAGGCGACTGTAGCTTGAAAATTCACCTTCAAGTCGCTTGCGCCACCTCTAAATGTTAATATTTTTGGCTCAAATTTTGAAGTTTCTCTTTTCATGTGATTTGACTTCAGCAGAACAAATAATTTTTTGGTTCTGAGAACTTTTCAAATATAAGCCACACTGTATTGGGCATAGAGTATCATCATACCTGCCTCACGATATATGAATGCAAAAATGATATATTTGACGAAGTATGCTCTCAGTTAATTACTGTGGAAGTGCTCATTGAACACTAAGTAGAGAAGCAAGCTCTCTCCCAGTGAGGACGTAATGTAAAAAAAGAAGAAGAATTTTGATCTTTACTCTGTTTCTTAGAACCTTCATAACAAGTAGAACTCAGATAACTTTCACCTATCGTTTTGTTAACATCTTGGTAGAATCAAATTCAATGACACCATTCGGGTACCAACCTTGTTCATAATCCTTTAAAAATCCTTTACTTCAAGGAGTTCTTGTATAAGCTCAAACAACTTTTGAGCTCAAAACTTTACAGAATAGTCTTTATGAGTATAAATGCTATTTAGAACCCTTCATGAGGTTATTGGCCATGCTTGCAGATCTGAAGGTCTGTGTCCCACGGAATTCTCGGCTGACCCAGAGCAACCTTTGCATATTAGCATAGATATAACTGACATAGTTTTTCAAAAGCTTTGTCGCACAAGTCTAATTTTTAGTCTCCACAAAATTTCTACAATCTACTTTATTTCGGTTGTAATAACTGAATTCACGTTAAATCCTAATTACGAGCCCCGACCTATTGTATAAATAAAGGTTTTAGTATATAGGAATGAGACAAGAGTGGTGGATTTTTTTGCGTATAGCATTGATGGCCTTTTTAGTTTCTAACTTGAAATTCTGTAGGTTTGCACTCTCCCAATTTGACATGTAAATCAAATTCCAAGCATTTCAAACTAGGTTATCCTCTTATTACTTACCAGAATCTTGTCACTCAAAGTCCCCATCAGCCACCTTGACAGCAGCTTTATCTAATCTTAAACTGACGATGTTCACGTCGTCGCCGCCGTCCCCAAACGGTCATCATTCCCGATCCGGTCAGCAAACTATCAAAGTGACCGAAACGGACCCGAAATGCTTCGGATGCGTACCCAAATTACTATTCGTCCGGAACCGAACAGGTTGCTAACCCATTTAGTGTTCCCCTCTTTCAAGTTCTAGCCTCCCATCCCCGCGCCGGAAATGTCCTCGTCAACTTCCTTTCCCGGAATGAGACCACATTGTAGAAAAACGTCCGAGCCCTAGAATGTTGTTAACCAGTTTTCCAAGGAGGGAAACAGTTCCGAAAGTTCTTCAGAAGACACAGTCGAATGCAGCAGCAGTTCGACTGTTTCGAGTTGTGTTCTTGAATTCGTGAGGAGAGGCGTAACGGAACCAGGGGAAGGAAAGGTCTGGCAAAACTGTAATCAATCACGGCCCAGTGCTTGAACGGAAAACTTTTGTGCCATGCGGCAATTAAACTTGCTGTATGGTTTCTGAAGAGGGGGACTCGGTGAAAAGCGGTCTGGCTCTGAGTGAGTGGTTGCGGGAAAGGCAATCTGATTTGTACTGATTGCCATCAATTATGGGTTTGGAATTGATTAAGCGAGAATCGTCATGGATTGGATGGTTAGTGGAATTTGAATCAGTGTTATGCAATATAAACTGTTGCCGGTTTCCACTTGAAGCTATCAATCCATTTCATCGACGGTTAGTTTGCATAGTCATTTATATGGAAAGCGATGTTTTTGAATGACTTTCGTCGGTTTGAGAGTGGAGCCGTGGATAAACAAACATTTAGAGCAAAACAAATAATGTTGAGTCGAGAAAATGTTTTGTAGCGCTGGTTGTAAAAATAATCGAGAAAGTAAACAAAACCAACGGGTTTGATATTTCGATGCATTCCTAACCTAACTTAATCCAGTCATAAAAAGCATTTATCGTGGCAATAAAAGATAGCAACAACTTTTGAATAAATTTATAGATAATTTGACATTCGCTCCAATGTTTAATTGTTGGAACGTATCAAATTTGTCACACAAAAAAGTTGTTGAGTGGTTGAATGTCTTATTTTTGTTTGTGATAGCAACCATATTCAGTGAATATTCTAAGTGGCTTTCTAAGAGTTTTTTTTTTCCAAACTATACCCAAGAAGGAAGCTAACGGAGGTACCATTCGCAAACTGGTTCAATGAAGAATCAAAGGCACAGGTCCTAACAAGGATCGAAAAAGGTATGAAAAGATGCCTTGAACAGTACTGTTTCTATGGCACTGATTAGCCAAAATCTCTCCGTATGTGATTTCAACCCTGTGACGCAGCACTTTGCAATCTACACAGTCGAGAACAATGCTATTCACTCACTCGCATTCTACTTGAGTGGAATGTGCAAACAACCAAACCCAGCTATGTTGCAATGTCGGTGCGTCGTTCACGTACCTCCTTAGGGGGTTGTCCATAACCCACGTGGTCCTATTTGAGGACCTCATCATATTCCATGTTTTCTGAAATCATATGGATTCTCGCAAGACACACCATTGCCATCAGTCCCACCTCCCTCCAAAAAGACCACGCAGTTTATGAACAACCCCTCAAACCATTGGTGATCCACGTGATAGGTGGCTTCCCCTGCGAAGTAGACACCCAAAGTGGGACAAAAGTTCTTCACAACCCCGTACAAAAGTTGAACAGACAGCTAGCAATTCACGCTTTTCTGCTGTTGTTGTTGCTGCTGCTGCTGCTGGTGTTGCTTTCGCCGTACCTCCCACAGGGAGCGAAGCTTATTTGAAAGGTATTTTTCCGCTTGAAATTTTTAGCGTTCTGCTTCCGGGCTTGCAAACAAAGCTGGAGTGCTTTTCCCGGACTTCTTTCACCCGACTTCAACTGGTTTTGTTTTCAGGGATGTGGGTACCGTGGTAGAGTGGGGTTGACTTGGAAATTTTTGAGGGATTCTAATATTTTTGAGAAAATTTTCTTACAGCTTCGAAGATATTTTCATCACGATGCATATGTTTAGATCCACATCGAATTTTCAGAGTTTCTTCGAGCTTCTGTTCGAAAGCGGACAAATTTTTGTACTCGCCAAAATTAAAACACAAAAATGAAAACTAATACACTGAAACCCAGATTTACAAAAACTTTTATCACATAAATTCAATTCACGTTACTTTTTATACGAAGCTCGTAAATTAAGCATATATGAGTAAATGAGAAATTTATTATTGTAAAGATAAATTTCGCGGAAATAGTGTGATTTGTTTTCAGTTTTTTCTTCGTAGTTTAGTTGAGACGTGTTGAATCTATGAAATAATAATACATAATATTGGTCATACCTGGCCCAAACATCATTACTCTGAAATATTCTCTCCTGGTCTACAAGCGTGATCTACGCTTGTGAACTCTTCAAATGCAATAATGTTCTGAGCAAAACGTTGCATTTGTTGATGTATTGCAGTGTAGTATATAAGAGATGTTCTTAATTATCCAATATTTTTGTCGAAGGATATTGCGGTACAGATGGAAGTCAAATTCAGTAGCCACTCGGTTAAACACGCTAAGAGCGTTGTCCAATACATAATTGCTTCCAAAAATGTTTAATGAATTCTCGTTTTTATTAAATAATACGAAAGTGCATGTTCTAGCAACTACTTTAGCAATTTTGACAGCTCGAATAACGGCTATAACATGTTTAAACTGGAATTTCAAAAATGGAACTTTGACACTTTTGATCATGATCTTCACTTTGTTAACAAAAATGCCACTGGGGTTTTAGTCTTAACACATTTGAGTTTGAACCAAGGGGTGTGACAAAATTTCAAAAACTTTAGAAAAATGTTTTTTGGACTTTAATTTACGAAAATCATTTAAAAATTGAGCAAACATGTGTTTCTGGCCTAAACTTAAGCGTTTGGTACTAAAATTGAGACAGGGCTTTAGGACCCTATTAGTGCGGTGTTGAGACAATCTTAACATTACATTGCTTTGCAGGAATCATGTACGGACATTCAGGTTAACAAGCTCGAGGATGGAAGTCGATACGGCAGCCTACGTAACGCAAAACGAAGAAAACGGCGTAGGATTGATCTTATTCGGTTCATCCCATTGTTATACCGAGGACTCCAAACGGCAGAGCAATACTCTAGTGTAGATATCACGATCGAGCAATAAAGCGACTTCGGGCAATACATATCCGTAATGTTTTTGGTGATTCTGAATATAGAACCGAGAGGACTTTATCGACAATGTAGGAAATATGCTGCCAATATGTTAATTGCGAATCTAAAATCACACTACGATCCTTCACGTGGTTTACACGTTCGAGAGTCGTTCCAAACAGTTCATAATTAAAGACGACTGGCTGTTTCTTCCGCGTGGATATTATGACGGAACATTTTGCCGGGTTGATCACTATCCGATTTAATAAACAGATAGATAGTCGTTAGCAGATTTTCAGATAAATCTTAAGGACATCTGCATGAGATAAACGTTGGCCTTTTACGATCGCCCAGGGCCTTTAACTGGTCGATCGACAATCTCCTATAGTAACCAGTGGTTACTAATCACGAGTTTTCGGTCGGTGATATATGAGTAGAATCAGTTGAAGAGATTACCACAAAAACCACGCCAGTCTAGTTTTACACTTATATTGGCATGGTTCATTTTGTCGAAAGCAGTAGAGAGGTCGGTGTAGATTACATCAGTCTGGAGCCGCTCAGTCATTGTGTCGTTGATGAATAATGTCAAACATAGCAGCTAAGTTGCAGAACGCCCTTCGATGAACTCATGCTGGTCAGCGCTTAGATGTTGTAACATGTTGTTTGTAATGTGATATCATAGGTTCCACAACAACCAACTCAAAGAATTTAAAAAAAAAGCGCTAAGCGAGGTGATGTCACGGTAATTGTTGATATCGCGTTGATATTAAACATTTGAGAGTATTTCCAACAAGTCGGAAATATTCCGCTCGCGATGGAGAGCTGAAAACACGGCGAAGTGCAGGAAGAAGAACAGCAATAAGAATTTTTTTTTGAACTCCGTCGGGTCCCGGATTAAACGTGATCTTGAACTGCAAAGCCTCTTTAGATATCGTGTCATCGGTTATATCCACATAATTGAGCGATTCGATAGCTGAACGTTCTCTGCAGCGAGCAAGATTTGACCATCGGAAAGCTGTTCGTCTGAGAAAACATTGGAGAATTTTGTGGAAATTAACCGGTAATTGTCTTTTTGCGTCATAGCTGTTATACCGTCAAGCACCATTCCTCTCTGTCTTAAGCTGGATTTACTAAGGCGCTTGTACTGCTGATATAGTCTCATGTAGTGTTGTTTTAGAGAAATCGTGCGGGTCTTGGTAAATTTCTTGAAAGCGGCTGTTTTGGCAGTTTTCAATGACCGCAGTTCTCTTGACATCCATGGAATACGAGAACTTTCCCGGATTGTCTTCTTCGGAATGTGTCTTTCGATAGCATAAGCCAAGACATGTGATAAAGCGAGATTTACTTATGCGTCCAGAATTTGCTCCCAGTTGAACTGTGAAAGTACTTCTTCGATACAACGATGATCCGCTCCTCGGAAGTCTTACGCTACAGCGGTTGGAGCAACGACATAATAATGAAGCAGTTTTTCTTCAAACATGACCAGCAGAGGAGGATGATGAGGAATGAGTTTCACCAACATATCACGACTGCTAACAAAGAAAAATCCGGTGAAGGATTATTCTCATTTGTAACACTGTTGATTTGAAAGAAACTCGCCGCTATAGCCATCGAAAAGCCTCAAGGCTTCGGTATGGAACGAAGAAGCTTCATGATCAGGACAGGAGACTATGTACAGCCGACTCTCCACATCTCGATATCTCTTCCTATGTCGATGATTAAATCATGAAATTTTCATAGGTCCCTCCAGTCTGCATACATTTTCTCTCTCCATATCTCGATATCCTCCTGTTCTCTATATCTCCATACTGCCGTTCTACGCCTACTTGTCCCATGTTCTATGTAAACCTTATGGAACGCGTGGCAAATATGCGTAGAACGGCAGCATATCTCGATGTGTTTCTGTTCATTCTTTGTTCCCAATTTTCTCTCTTCATGTCGATATGACCAATACCGAAGGTTACTAGACCAAAGTTTTGGGATTCAAAACATGTTAGGAGTGCAAAATGACGTCTGTTTGTATACCGTTTTGTCTCAAATTCCGAACAGACTCATATTCCGAACACTCGGTTTTTGTATGGCGACTTGGTTGAAATGTTTCGCTGAAATATGTCACCAAATAACAAGGAAATGGCAGTCAATTGCAATTCAATTTGAACGTCGCCAATATAATGTATACCGCAGGAGTAGTGATGATTCTAAAGTTTGAGACCAATAGAACAAGCTCAGATTAACTTATTTGCCAAATCATTCATTTGAATACGATTTATTCGTGCTGTTCGGAATTTGAATCAGGGTGTTCGGAATATGAGACAGAATGAACACAGTGTTCGGCATTTGAGTCAAAATGCTGTTCCATACTTTTACGTAAAAACAATACTAAAACTAATAAAATCAACATAATTATTGGTACACCCAACAGCTAACAGGTAGGCTTTGCGATGAAATTAAAATTTACACATATATCAGCTAATTTATGCCAATGAGATGCATTTGAAGTCCCTGTTGGCCTTAAGTGTTCGGAATATGAGTCAAAACGGTATTACTTTCTTGGCAACGGAGTGTTTTTCAATCTAGTATGTATCAAACATTTGTTCTTTGTATCGATTTCTCCCTATCTCGATGGTCCCTTCGATATCGAGATGTGGAGAGACGACTGTATCTGCTTCGAATCTATGACAAAAGGTCGAAAGACAAAAAGTCGAAATGACAAAAGGTCGAAAGACAAAAGGTCGAATGGACAAAAGATCGAAGAACAAAAATGAAGGGTCAAAAGGTCGATAATCTTTTTTCAAAGAAGGAAAAATTTCCCACCAAGCAAATCATTTTCGACCTTTTTTCTTTCGACATTTTGTCCTTTTGACGTTTTGTCTTCCGACCTTTTTCCATAAACCGTCTGCTTCCAAGCAATATTCGAAGATTGAAGTCACTCATGATCACTACTTCAGCACAAGGGGCTGCGTTTTTTTAGATGGATGAGACCGAGCAGCCTCCAAGAGGAAAAATCTCGTTTAACGAACTGATTCAATTTACGAACCACTGATCTAGTTCGTAAATTATGCCAAATACGTATCATAACGTATCCCGCAGAGTTTTGAACTTTCCTCACATTTTCCTTAAGAACCGTAATGACCGTACCTACGATGACCTTCCGAGTCTAACGTCATATTTTAAGGACGGTACCTCGAAACATTGCATACATTTTTACATGAAGCTTTTAAAATGGCCTAAAACGTAAAAGCAATGAACAGAATCTTGAGATACAAATAACTAAATGAATTTTGTTACTGAACTGAATTCTCAATAAGATTTTTCTTAGCAAGATAGCCCTTGTTCTGCTGAACAATTTTGCCGAATACACCATCCTCATCGGAATATATATTAAGATATTCGTTGAATGGATGTATGACAATTTTGAAACCCCTTGAACTCACGCTTTTTACGTTACCCAGAAAAGGAAGTGGGTTCAGGGAGATGTCACATCCAAGGATAATAAGACCAACTCACCACATCAACTTCAAAATTTATTTCAAATAATTGATCTAAGACTCTAAATTTCGCCATTTTAGAACTCAAGGTTCATCCATGACTTTAAGAGGTTGTAAAAGCGTCACCTCGTGGATGAATTATCAAATAAATGTTTTATCACCAGATAGCCCTTGATCTGATGCGCATCTTTGCCGAAGACACCAAACTTCTAGCTGAAAAAGTTCTTGAGATCTAGAAGAATAAAGACAATTTGTTACTAGTGCCACAAAACGGCTGAATTCTCAATTATTATTTTTTATTACCAGAGTGCCCTAGATTTGCTGATCAATTTTACCGAAAACATCCGTAGATATCCGTTAAATTGATGATAATGCCAATTTTGGACCTCCATGAGGGGTCAGGGGGAATGACTCACCCAAGGATCGTGAGACCAACGTCCCGCGCTTTTGAGGGTTAAAAGTGTTCCTCAGATGTATTTTAGTAAATATTGATAGTCACCTTTTCCCGGAGGAGTTCCTAGTGGTATTTCTGTGAGAGTACTTGACGGAACCTTTTGTGAAATTCTCAGAGAAACCCCTTGTGTGATTTCCGAAAATCTTTGGATAGAACTCCAATGAAACCTGGTGAAAATCTCGGAAGAAGTCGCGGTGGAATTTTTGGGGAATTACCTGGTAGTATTCCCGAAATAATTGTTGAAAGAAATTCCGGATGAACTCCTGGAAAAAATACCAGAGGAGTTCTGGTGTGGTTCTCGGAGTAACTCCTAGTGGAATTAGGGGCAGAAAATTTTCAAGTCGGATTCATGCTTAAATCTTTGGTGAAACCCCCAGAGAAATTGCTGATAAAGTTTCTGAAGGTGTTCCTGGTTTGATTTAGGAAAGAATTTCTAACAGAATTAGCGAGGGAATTTGATGTGGAATTCCCGGAGGAGTTCCTGGTGAAGTTTTGGAATGAATTCCTAATAGATTCTAACGGAATCGGGCATGAAAAAATTCACTCATTCACTCAAACGCTACTGATAAAAAATAGCAAAGTATCTGCTGCCACCGAATGTTCAGTGACATCTTCACGCTACTAGGGTGAGCGTAATTCCGATGAATCGAAATCGATTGAGGTAAACTTCAAATCAATAGAAACACGGAGTGGAGTGAGAACCAATCCGCTCGTATATAGGAGACGCGAAAGAACGCGTTTAACATTCAATCACTGAATGCCTTCAGTTGAATAAACGTATTCGCACACATTCATTCCACCGGGTGTATTGTCATTCAGTGAGCGCTCATCAGCACTCAAAGACGAATGCCGCTCGAGCAAAATCGGAATGTAAATAATCATTCGCTACTGCAATCGGATGCTTTCGGCACACGGAGTCGGTAGTAAATCATTATGTTGCTATTTTTACCAAATTTGTCGCAGAGACGAAGCAGCTCAGGGCTAAAAGCCTCTATAATAAAGCAAAAAAAAAATCTAATATGTCGCTCGGCGAAGCTGTAGAAAGCGCATTTGGTAATTGAAACACTCAGTTTGGTTTGAGAAATGGAAACCTCGCTCTTGAACTCCCACAGGTTGGATTCCATAAACAATTTCTGGTGGAATTCCCTGACGAGATTGTTCTGAAAATCGCATAGGAGTTTGTGGTGAAACTTTCGGAAATGGTGGTGGTGGTGGAATTTTTATTGGAACTACTGGCGAAATTCACAGAAGAATTCTTCGTGGAATTCCAAGAAGAATTTATGGTGGAGCCGCTGGAGCAATTAGCGGTGGAATTCTTGGAGAAAGTCCAATAGGATCTCCCGATAGATTTTTGGCTTTAGTTGAAACCTTTTCTGGTTTCTCAGAATTCCTCTAGTATTTTCAGATTAATCGCTATTTGTCAATCTTGCAAGATTTTTTCTCTGAAATATACTTGTGTTTCCGACGATCTTTTGATTTTTTTTTTTGCAAATTTCCCACTGCCTCCTTCAATCACCAGCATTGTTTTATTTTTACAATATCGTTCTGAAATAACTAATTTCTGCATAGAATTTCATTGGTGAAATGTCCACGTTCAAGCTAATTATAGCTATTTAATAGACTTTCACTTGATCTTTATTTATTATCGGAAGACTTTTTGCTTTTATTTCATCCGAACAGCCCAGGATTGTTTTGTAGTGGAAACATTTAACTTCCCTTGGCTCAGAATAACATCGTTCCTGCTACACGATATACGAATGCGAAAATGGAAACTTTGACAAAGGAAGCTTTTAGATAAAAATTACAGATTTCACCTAACACCAAACAAAACGAAAGGGTTTCCCAAAATCGTCGTAAAATCGACCTATATACTGTTTTTAAAAGAAATGAGAGGTATGTTCAAAATCCCGCATGGTACGGTACGCATTTAGTAGACTCACGATGTGGTATAAGTTGACATACCCGAGCAAAGTCGGATAACTGGATGATATCAAATTGATAACAACTTTTATTATCGCTGTTATCAATTTGAAATTATGTTATCAATGATAACCCAATGACAACAAATTTTGTTATTATTTTATCCGTGACAGACATTTTTGATAACAGGTTGATAACAAAATATGTTATCAGCGTTAGGAAAATCCTGCTAGGTGAATTGACGAATTGGAGCAGTTGGCGCGCATCGAGTAGAATCACGCCACGTGGCACGCCAATCAGGTGTTAGGGCGCTAAGAATGCGCTAGGTAAGCATAATTAGCTAATAAAAGTGAGCCAGCAGCGTGGCTCACCCTCTTTCTTGGTCAAGCTGTAATAATAGGTAGTTCCATAAGTAACCTGTGTGTGAATTAATCTTGTGTAGTTTAGTTTTTAAAAACTAATTCGCTACGTGAAAATCCCTAACTCAGACATCTTTTCTATAACATTTTTATAAAGCGTGTGTTATTGAACAAAGTTGACTTTTAGTCATTTAAAATTCTGTAAAATTATTTGGAGCGTTAGTTTTATCCAAAACGCTTATCTTTCAAAACTTTTCTCTGATTTATGACCATAAAATACAAAATTATATGATGATGCAAATTTAGTTATCAACTTGATCTCAATGATAACATAATTAACTATTACTTTGTTATTCGACAAACAAATTTGAGTTCTCATTTTTGTTATGTTGGCTGTTAATTCAGCTATCTGATAACAAAATCAGTTATCAAATGATGATAACCCGGTAACAAGATTTGTTATCATTTTGCTATTCAACTTTGCTTGGGTACCTACTACCATCTCGCCAAACTTAAGATCTTTTTACTCCACTGCGTGCTCCAGGAGAACAACTGAGTCGCATATGCCACGCTGCATGTAGTACTTGGGGTTCACCTCCGTAGCCGAGATTAGAGAGATACAAACTTGGGAAAGTTCTACACAATACCAACCGGCAGCAAATTCAGCCACCCACTTGTGTCCTCAGGCAAGCACACCGGCACCAGCAATATAACACTCCGCCAGCTAGCTGGTGTACAGTATTGGACAACGCATTTGCAACTTTTTTGGTTTGCTATAACAAATTGTTAAATTTATAGTGTTACATCTTAGATATTTATGGACTGATTGGAATCCTTAATGTGTAAGTACTGGTGCTCTCATCATTATAACAAACAATAACTACGCCGGCTGCGTTCGAATGCAGGTCAATTTGGAGATGGGAGGTAAATGTTGACGTGCCACTCGCTTTATGGAAGCCGAGAAGTTCTCTCCACTTCCACAAGAAAACACTGGGAGTTTGGACATGAGAAAATTTGAAAAGCGAAATGTTGCAAATTTTCTGTTCAATACTGTAGTTTGCTAGCTGTTCGTTCACTCACAAGCGTGCACGGATGATAAAATAACTTTTGAATACTTGTGATCACTCAACAATAAAAAAAAAGCTTGGTGAATTGTTTCCACCTGAATGCGTCGTCTGCAGGTAAGGTCTGAGAGGAGGTTACGGCGCAAGAAGGTGGTAATGTGAAAAATATGTACCCTGGGATTTCGGGTGCTGGGTCTTACCCGGCAATCCCGGATGCGACTGCGATTGGCTATGCAGGATGCTTCTTATGGTGACGTAAGTAAGTGGCATATCATGTCATGTGTGCAAAAAAACAGGCGAAATGGAAACTGGGAGACTGGAAAATGCACATTACTCATATTGTTGCAATTGTTGGCGAACGATAACTCGTAGCTTAGCACACAGAGCATTTGCAAATCTTTTAATTTGTCGTTTTCATTTCACATGAATGATGGAATTCCATTTGTTCAATCTAATGTAGGACAACAGTACTTGTTTTTTATTTTGCTAGAACTCAAACGAAAATGTCCATCACAATAATGCTCTAATGGCTCATTCGAAGTAGTGGCATTTGGGGTAGTGACCCATTCGGGGTAATGGCGTTCGGGGTAATAGGATGGAGCCCAAAAAGAGGTTTCACACACTCAATCATTGAAACTTTTTCATTCGGTCATCCGTTGGCGATATACTACTTCAAAACTGGGTACGTTTCATATATTGCTCCTTTCTTTCACTTCTTCGCTAGCTGTTCTGAATTCCAGATCCTGGCCATCAATTGGTGCAGACAAGTAGCCAACCTGTCCGGGCTAATTTAAATATGTTGCGTGCCAATACCATCCTTCCCAGCTGCTTTGTGGTTCTTGAACTGTTTGATAGCATCCTTAAGGTGAAGGTTCATTGAGCACGTAAACATAATGTTGCCATCCACTCGAGCCACCCAACAAGGCGGAGCACAATGTTATGTGCGTCGGCCAAAATTAAATCATCATGCTTCATGTATACCTCCACCAACAAAATTATGTAGGTAGTGTTACTTGCACACGTTTCATACAAAGGTATTATGGATCAATGCACGCGTTCACTAGTTTGACGTTTGAGCGGTGCCAAATTCACCCGTTGCCATGGTGACGTAAATAACACGGCACCGCTCAAACGTCAACGAGTGAACTCGTGCATTGGTCCATTGTCGATATGAATTCTTCAACAACTTCATAAAAACTCAAAATCACAATTTATTTCATTTGATAGCGAAAACATGTTTTTTGACCAAAATTATAAGCATTTTTCACACCATGCGTGTGTTGTTTACTATTTTTGGCAGTTTTCTCCTCTCTTCTCTCGCTTCTCACGGACGGAGAAAGTTGCCATCAGTATGCATTTGAATTCTACAGTCAATTGTACTGTATAATATCTTATATTCATTTTTGCTGTTAAATTGCGTCGTACATTGTTTTTCTCACGCATAAAAATGTTTTGCAACACTTGTGACATTGTACACCTTTTGAGTATTATGAAATTGTAAAATACGTGGTTGTAGCAAGTGTATGAATATCCAAACCATTCTAATTGCAAACATAAAAACTGGCATCACTTCCAATCAGTGAGAGCGGCGCATCCGAATCATAAACAATGTTGGCTCAGTGAATTCGCGTTCCGGTGCTGTTTTCGAGCACAAATTGACAAATATAAGTGTTTTATTGCTCCCAGGAGCATCGTGCGTGAATAATCAAAGTGTTTCAAGCATCGCATTAGATTTTTGAATTGCTACGGTGAGTAGAAATACGATTAAAAGTGAGTTTTAGAACGGGCACCGAAAAGCCAGCAAACAATATCTCGGTGCGTGAAGAAGAAGTGATTCTGAAGTGCGTGGTATTTTACAGCACGAATCACAGCAATAACTACGTATTTGCATTCAAAAACTGGTGATTTGTGAAAAACATATTATGGAATGCTTTCAGTTAAGAAACCACCGCTCTACAATAAGGTTAGTAACTTCAAATAATCATTTTTTGTGATCGCTCTCCAAAACACTGAGAGAAGTGGGGGAGGAGGGAGCGGAAAGCGAAGGGAGAAGTAAGGTGCCATATTAGAGGCCATTTTGGTACTCATGGGGATATGTCCTTAACTACGCTTTTTGCGGAAGCTGGCACGTCTCCCTCATCCACTGCACAAATGATGCCATTCCTCCTACTGCCCTGATTTTCCTTCTCTGCGGCATTCTCGTGTTCATAGTAGTGCTGCTTCCACCTTTCAATCATTTTACGTTCGTCCGTCAAGACACCTCTTTATCCCAGCACATCACACAAAGCCTTTGCGGGATGCATTGAGTTTTATAGAACATATACAGCTGCTTCATCTCTTCGCACTCCAGCTCTTCCAGGCTGCGCTTTTCGTCCTGGAATAGGTGTGCTTGCTGCCTTTGCTTCTGTTCGTATCGTTCCACGTTTTGACGGGAACCGTACTGCAGCATAACCGTCCGCGCTCTATTTTTCTCGTCCAAAGCCGTCTGACATTCCTCGTCGATTTCCTTCCACGAACCCAATGGCACCTTCGGCTGCGTTGAGTGATGTCACATACAAAGATTTATCTGTAATTACACAGATTTTTTCCTGATCTTGCCTACAGATATCTGTGATCACAGATCACAGATTTTCTTGACAAAAAAGATTTTTAAGATTTTAGGATATTTCATAAGTTGAGGACACTTTTGGAGGATATGAAGCAGAAATACCATTACTCCAAAGACAAATTAAAGACCTCCATGTCCCTTGCAGTTGCTCAAAATTTTATGGCTCATGAGGTAATCTAGAATGCCGTTCAAAGTGTACTGCGATCTGTCAAACTTGGGTACCTTTTGCACTACCGAGGGACCAAATGCAGTACTAGAAGAGGTACCCAATCTAAGCCCGAGTGTGACGGACCTGATTACTCAGTTGAGGTTTCCAGAAAAACTTAAGATTTTTTTGTAACTTTTAGAAACAATTATGCATTTTAACTTACCTTCGGTAGAATTAGTTCGCCTTAAAAAATAAATTTTGGATTTTTCAACAACACAGATTTTTACCAAGATTTTTGGAGTTTGATTTAAGATAAAAAAGATTTTTTCGGTCGAAAACACAGATGAGATTCGGAAAAAAATGTGGCAACACTGGCTGCGTTGTTAATGGCTGCTTTGACACTACTCCAGCAGTCCTCAAAAGGGGCTTCGGTGAGCCTCCCACATCCGGCAACGCTTCAAGGGTTTGCGCGTAACCAGTTGCGACTTCGAGTAGCTTGAGTCGTTCCAGATTGTATCGTGACGTTCGCCGGTACTGAATGTTGTTCACAACGGAAATTCTTTAGCGCACTTCAACCACCACAAGCTAATGTTCTGAATCGATATTTGCGCCGAGATAGGTTCACACGTCGATTATATCCGAGAAGTGCGAGAAGCGATTCCGTCTGTTGGGGTGATCTCCAGGTGTACCGATAGGGAGACTGTTCTGGAAATAGGTACTACGTATGGTAATGTTCTTGGAGGCGGCAAAATCAATGCCTTAGACGGTTTCATTCGTAAGCTAGTGAGCGCTGAACTTCCCTATAATCGATCTGAATTCCTCCTCCTAGCCAACCTGAGCGTTCAAAGCTCCGATAACGATTTTGACGTCATGGCTTGGGCAGCTGTCGCATTTACGTTCCAGCTGCGCGTAGAAGGCGTCTTTATCGCCATCGTCACTTGCTAGGTGAGGTATGTGAACGTTGATTGGGCTGATATTGAAGAAACGGCCCTCGATCCTCAACTTGTACGTTCGGTTGTCGATTGGCCACTATAGAATCACGCGCCTCTGGATTTAGCGTACTCCGAAGCTGGCCAGGCAAATGCCGAGGTCGGTCTTGCGATTCCGGTGGGTGAAAGATTCCGGTTCACAGGCGTCCTGACAACCATTTGCCGGTGCTGTTTCGCGATGTATTAGCTAGTTCCCGGGGTCGGCCTGTGATTCCGGTTGGAGGATGACGTCCGGTTTGCAGGCACCTCGACGACTTATTACCGATACTACCCAACGCCCGCTCTACTCGGCCTAGTCCCCGGCGGAGGATCTAGCCTACTCCGGTCGCGCACGTTCGTCTCCTTCATATGCTCACTTCAACAGACGGACTTGTCGAGCACCGAGGTCGGTCCGGCGATTCCGGCTGCTCCAACGACTCAGAGCCATGTGCTGTCCGTTTCGTTCAAAGCCGTTGCTCCTCTCGTTGTAGCAGAGACATCAGCTGGACGGTTGTCCTGTTAACCGCGTCCCATTTTTCTTCATCAGCGCACATTCGTTGGACAATATTGTGCACATCAACGTCATTACCGACTTTGCGTGTTCAAAACTATTCAGGTATTTCTTGAAGCAGCCATGACCAGGCAAAAACTGCATCAAGTGGAAATTCACTTCACTGTGTTTTCTGTTGACCCACATCGACAGGCACGGAATTAGTCGGTGGGTCCACCTACCGTTCTTAGCGCTATCCCACTGCTGTTGCCATTTCCTCATGGTTTTATCTCTGGCTCTTTTCCGAATTCCCCGCGTGCCTCGGCCCCTGTAGCATTCGCTGTCCTTTTCGAGATGACGGTTTATAGAGATCAATCCTGCAATCACATCGGAGGCAGTCGATGATATTGTACGACACGCACTCGACACACGCATGGCCATCAGTCTGAACGTACTGTTCAGCCTGGAGCGGTTTCCCTTCCTCTGTAGTGCTGGCACCCACAGGGGGCCAGCGTCGCTTCTCGCTGCTGCTGATCTCTGAATTGTTGGGCATGATCCGGGATAGACCATGATCTGGGATCACCTTCACGGCCCTCTCTCATGCATAATCGACATGGCAGTTGAAGCTCAGCCGATCATTGATCATCATTGATCATCAAGGTGTGTGACTTCCCGCTTAGAGTCGATGGTACACTGTCCAACTGATGTTTTCGCATGCTGCACTGCCTTTCGGTTGCTTGTCATAACTACTTCGGTTTTGTGATGGGCTAACGCAAGCTTCTTTCCTTGCATCCATTGTTCCACGGCGTCCACTGCCTCAATAGCAAGTATCTCTACGTCCTCTAGTGATTCGTCGATGACTACGAGCACCATGTTCACACCCCGGGGGAAGCTCAGCTTCAACACTCCGTCATATGTAACGTTTCAAGGGGTCGGGGCAATAATAGAACCCTGTGGGACATCCGCCGTGACTATTGTGCATCGATTCCCAGCGTCTGTTTCATAAATCAGTGTACGCTTATATAAGTAGCTCCTCAAAATCTTACAAATATACTCGGGGACCTCCAATCTGTGCAGCGATTGGGAGATCGTAGCTCAACTGGCACTGTTGAGGGCACTTTTTACGTCCATAGTGACCACTCCGCAGTACCGATCTTTTGATTCTGCGCCGTCTCCATAGCTACCACGACCTTTTGGATAGCATAAACGGTGGAGTATTGTATGTGTAGTATGTGTAGTATGTGTGTCAAGCAGACATATTGGTCTATACGCTGAAGGATCTCCAGGAGACTTGCCTGGTTTCGGCAGGTGCACCAGCTTCTGTTGCTTTCAAATGTCAGGGAAGTTATCCTCATCGATACAATTTGCAGCACAATCCTGAACATATCCGGGTTCTCTTGGATTGCTGCTTGTAGAGCTACATTGGGGATACCGTCTGGTCCCGAAGCCTTCCTGGTTTTTAAGGCTTTCGCCACCGCGATCAGCTCATTGTTCATTATCCGCGCTTCTTCTTCATCGTCATTCTGAGCTCCGTAAGGTATTGACGGCCAGCTCGTCGATTCGTGCCTCTGGAATAGCGCTTCAAAGATAGCCTCTATCTTCTCCGGACATCTATCAGGTGATACAGCTGGACCCCTTCACGGTGCCTTTTTCATGTAACTTTATAACAAAAAATCGGCATGTCTTAAATTTGGACCAATGAAAGACAAGACCTTTCTCTTTCATTTGCTGCTAAAATGAAAATAATCCATGGGGGTCTAGTGCAATTTTTTTTTAATTTTGTTTTGTGTAATATCATTTTAACTGCACTGTAAATTCATAAATTTTGGTGAGGTGAACTGTTGAAACGGTTTTAGATGAAAATGTTGCAATCTAGTGTTAATATCTTGTAGATTATATTCTAGACAGCTCTAGACCTAAAAATTTACAGGCCGAGACCGAAATTTAAATTTTTGATTTGCCTCTCTTTTACTTTCATCCATTGTTGAAATTTGCATTGCTTTTAAAACTAAGCATGTCAAACAACCTGTTTTCAATTTTTATTTGTAACTCAAGAGCAATATTCATCTTGCTGTTTAGGAACAAACGATCGAAAGACAAAAGGTCGAAAGGACAATAAGTCGAAAGAGAAAAAGGAGGCAAGACAAATGGTCGAAAATGCAAAAGGTCAAAAGAACCAAAGGTTTAAGGTGATTTGCATTATAAGAAATTAAATAATTTTTGAAAGAAGATTTTTGACCTTTTATCCCCTCTTTATTCCTCCTCGATCTTTTGCCCTTTCGACCTTATATCATAGATTCTAGAAAAATGACAAGGTTACATATGTGCCAATGACAGACGCAATATAATATTTCATAAATCCATTATCAAACCCAATTGCAATAGCAATGCAATGTTGACACTATTGTCCATGTGTTTGTTGTGAGAATTGACAGAACATTGCTTTTGTTTGCGATGGTAAAACAAACAGAATTGCTGACAAATATTCTCAGATTAGCAGCCAGCCTAGTGCTGAAAATTTCCTTAATAAAGATAAGAATATTAATAATAATGCTGACGAATATATACTTCCCTTTTAAATAGATGGTAGAAAAAGTGCATTCATAACTTTCATTCATAACAAATCTACCTGTGAAAAATTGATCGTGGGATCGTAACAATTTGCTTAGAGATCTCAACAAGTGCTGTAATGTTCAGTTTTGGCATAGTTTTATTTGAGTTGTACGGAATTCTATAGTAATTCATAAAACAAATAAATTCAGCTTTGAAAATGTTAAGCTTAATAACGATATTATACGAAGCTTTAACAAAACTATCAGGAGAATCATAAAAGCCTCCGATTACATCAAAAAAGGAGCCAAAAACGGTGATCTTTAGTGCATACAGACTTGTTTGCTATTTATATCCAGCAGATATCAAGTACTTTGTTTCGTATAGCTTTATTATGCTCAAAACTTCTAAAAGCGCCAGCTCGAACGACTTGTGATGCTAATCGTCCGTCAAAAGACGTTCGAGTTGGCGCTATAATAATAAGAGTTACAGGGATTCAATATCATGAAGTTGAGCCGTCGCATGCCTAGTGTTGGTGCTAAAACTTAGTGGTCCCATATTACTGGTTTTCCGGTGGTCATTTCGGTACCCAAAAGGACCAGAATAACCATCAATTCATTCTTTTGGCAAAATACATTCAAACATAATGAATCGTTATGAGTTGGACAAAAGTCATTTGTTTTTTGGCATCACTCCGAGTATTGAATTGTCCAGATTGGATACCTTCCGGGTCTCCAGGAACCGGTTCTGCATGGACCATACTCGACCGAGCTTTTCAAGGGATGTGCACCGGTAATTGGTTCCTTATTACAGAGAACTTTTATGACAAAATATCCATCAACCGAATAGTACCGATGTGAATTATATTCACAAAACTGCGATAGAAACTTACTTCTCGGATCCACGTTAAATGAAACAATATGAGGACGGTTCAGATTACTTGTTTAGTTACGAAACTACAGGTTGTCAAAGTAAGGGTATCTAAAGGTACTGTTTTTTTAGATGTAGCAGGTTCCCGGTGGCCACAGTGACGCAATTCCGGATCTCCGGATGGGTTTCCAAAAATCGACATGTGTACCTTTCATTTCAGCTCAACAGAACTCAACACACTGATTTTTTCGAGCTGTTTGAATTTTTGGGTCGAAAACAACCCTAAGTCACAATTTGTAACCATTATTTTATGAAAGCTCTCTAAGAGGCCATTCAAAACTTTTGTTGCCGCAAAAATAAATGTTCCCACAAAAAATACCTTATTGTCAAGAAACGTCAAATTGCTAGGTTATTTCAATCAAAAGTTACAGTGATTTGAATTTTGAACTGGGTCGAAAACGACGCAAGGTCCTTACTAAGGTCAGGTTATATCCCAAACTCCGTAAAAAAAATTGAAAAAAAAAAATATATTGTTCTAGACCCCCCGACCGATTATTTTTGTTTTGGTCGCAAATGAAAGGGGAAAATCATAGCTTTCTTGTGTCAAAATTTCAGACATGCCGAATTTTTTGTTTTGAAATTGCTCTACGGAACACACCGTGCTTAGCTTTGCCATTGCAACTCTGTACGCATTACCCCACGGGCAGGGGTTGAGGTTGGCGTTGCGACAGAGCTCCTCCAGACAGGCTTTCTAGCTGAGCCTAATTTCTCTCTGAGAGTGTTTTTTGCCGCCTTGTACGCTGCTCTTTCAGCGTCGTTACGGGCTATCTGAATCTTTCTCCTAGCTCGAAAGCAGGTAGCACACAGATCGGCAATCGTAGAGTTCCACCAGTAGGCTAAGCGGCGACTATGTCACGGTTTAGCTTCCCTCAGCATACACTGAACAAAATCTTCCGCCTTTAATTGAATGATTTTTGCTTCATCTGAGCCCCATACCTATTTTCAGACACATTCAGGATGATTTTCATCTTTGTCAAAATCATCTGTTTACAAATCACACTGGATGAAAATCATCCGGCCTTCGAATGACTTTAATCGTTCTAAAAGATGTTTCATATTGAATGAAAATCATACGCAGATGTAAACAATCGGAACTGGGCTACTTTCCATATTTTCAAGAAATTTAAGTTTAAGTAAATAATGTCCAAACAATTATGTATTTAATCACCTGCATTCATTCAAGAATCATGATTATTCAGCTTTTTATTCACTAATATAAAAAGTATTCCCATGCATACCGCAATTTTATATTTTCAGGAACAGGTGTCTCCCCAAAGCGTGGTCTGAAGTAAATTTGTCGTAAATCATTGTTAGGCACCAACATCATTGGGTAGATTACGTTGTTGTTCTAGTATTCTTCAAAATACTAAACATATGCTGGAAATAGAATTAAATATTGATAATTATAAACTTACTTGTGAAATACACGAAGAAATACTGAACACCACGATGCTGAAGCCATATTTGTTCAATGTTTACAAAGATGATTTGACATTTACGATCATTATCTTTCTACATGACAACTCAGACGATAATTGAATGATTTTTGTTTTGGAACATAGTATAAGATAAAATCACTCAAAAGTTGTATGTTTTCCATTTGTGTCATCTTAATTCAATTATCTAGTTATTGCCATACAGATGTGAACTGAAAGTCATCGTAGAATTGGATGATTGTTGTTCATTACTTCGAAGATCATCATACTATTCTATATTCATTCATAATAGAGAATATGCATGTTTGCATCCGAGTGAATAACAAATCATTCAATTTGGGACAGGAGCATTCGTTCAGTGTAGTTGCATCGCACGCTCGTGCTAATAGTGGTTTCTGCGCTCGTGTACATACACGTTTCATGTCACCAACACTCATGCCAACACTACTTAAAGATTGCTGGTTGAAAATATAAACAAAGATCAGCTGTTCCCAGCAAAATCAAATGGCAGTATTTTCAACCAGCAAATTTGCGCACGTGTTCGTGACACCGCTCGGCGAGAGCTTAATGCCGCTGTCATTTCATTCGCCGTAAAGTGCTGTGCATTGCGCTCTAACCTCCTTGTCAAACTGCGACCGTTTCCCATTTCCGCTCCTTTGATAGTGTTGCACGCGTTTCCAAGTGCCGTCCGCTACCAATATAAGGCAATCCATGAGACAGCTGCGATCAGCTGGTTTTTTGTTTATCATGAGATTTTGACGTTTCGCGGTCGGAGTGACCGTTCGATTACAAAGGGAAATGTTAAGCTCTGTTAACACTTGCATGTTTGTTTACCCTTCCGTTTCGGTTGCATTTACACTTTTAGCTGTCAGTCCTATCGCGGAAAGTTCTCATGGATAGCCTTATTGTAACGAATTGCTTGGTGGTCACTGCGGGTATTAGACTGGCCCTTAAACAAAAAAGTTGCATAACTCAACGGGGCACCCCCTAGATATGTGCGGTAGGATAAGAAAAAATCTCTCTCAAAATTTCAGCTCAATTGGTTGCTCCACCAGCTGGCACATTCAATTTGAAGTTTGTTTGGGATATTCATCTCAAATATATTGAAAATTGACCCTATGTCATTGTTTCGTTCCGTATACTAGTAAATCGCGCTCAATTCAGCTCAGAATGACAAATTCACTAGTTGATACCCTAATGAACATAGTTACAGAAGGTTGTATCTGGATTCAAGCTCATTTCCATTTACCTTTCCGTTATTGAAAGTTAGGCATAGCTCAGCACTCCCGTACAAACACGTATACGCATGCGTCTTGTGCCACAGCTCGCCCAGCGTCATAGGTGGCTATGACTCGCCTAATGCCTCCCACCCAGCTGTGTTGAAGAAATACTACGCAGTATTGCAAATCTACTTCAGATAATTAGAACACCTACTTTCTCAATTTTAACCATGATACAACTTTCTACAATATTGTTCGCTATCGTATCAAGTAGTGTTTTTGATATTCTGATTTCAATTGAACGCGATCTACAATTTTTCTGAACCAAACAGGAGATGATGTGCTGTTTCCCATATGTTTGAGCTGAATATCCCATATTAACTTTAATTCAATTGCGCTAGCTCAAAGAGCAACCAAATGAGCTGAAATTTTCAGGAAGTCTTCCTCTAACCCTAAGGAATAATCCTGAGGGGTGCCCCGTGGAATTGTAAAGCTTTATTTTTCTCCCACACTGAGCTGGGCCAGTCTAGTGGGTACCCAAGTAAAATTGATTGCTGAATAACAGGTTATTCAGCTCAGATGCTGTTTAAACAGCCTCTTTTCAGCTTAATAAACTGTTCTTCAGCTATCAATGTTACCTGGGTATACTCCTCACTCTTTCGCCCGTTCAAACTTCCTGACAGCCCAGGACTACAGAAGGTCAGGTCAATACCCCAGCATCTACACAAGTTTATGGCAGAGAAGCATGCTTGTGGTTAGCAGACTGCCTATGTATCAGGCGTAAGGCAAGGCGTGCAATAATGATGGAAGAATGGAAGCGTAGGGAAACGTTTTTTTTTTTGTCCATCTCGGGTTCTATCAAATTTTATGAACTGTGGTGAATCAACTGAGATAGAATAAGAGAAAGCAAGTGAGATAGAATAAGAGAAGCAAGTGAAAGATACAACTACAAAGAACGAGGAAAGGGGCCAGCCTGGGATTAAACCCATGACCTTCTGCTTACGAAGCAGAAGTGGTAGCCATTAGACCACCAATCAATATGGGGCAGTTATGCTTTTGTGGACAGACTAATTAAAATTCAATTCAGATTCTAACGGATCTTCTCAAGTTTCAACGGGAAAACTTATATACCCCAGCTTGTCATTAATTTAAATTTTATTTACCAAATAAATGTTCATAGCTACAATTAAACATGCAGATTTGCGTCTCATGACTCAATGCAGTCGGCAAAGGGCCATCAGGATAAACCATCAACATTTCACACTCGGTCCGTCGTATTCACAGCTCTTCAACCGCTTCCTCAGTGATGTTATAACAATCGTATAACCTGACTTGTCCCAGATGGCAACATCCTCCAAAGTAGCATCGTCAATCCCACAAAAATGGCAACTCCGTCTTGAGTATTCCATTTGGATGGTCCACAGTGCGGCAGTAGATTTGCTTTTCGTGCTTCAGTGAAGCAGGCAAAGGGCCACCCCGAAAGATTCTCAACACTTCACAATCGGGTAGCCGTCGTTTCAGCTCTTCAACCGCATCCTCAGTTGTGTTGTAACAATCGTACAATACGAGCTGTTCCAGGTGGTCACCTTTGATGGCAATATCCTCCAAAATAGCGTCGTCAACCTCGTTGCTCAAATAGATGAGCAGCCGTTTTAGCTTCGGAACAGAATGCCATTTCTGAAAAAGTTTAGATGAAACAGGAACTTTCCACAGACGCAGCACACGGAGGTTCGGAAGATGAGCTATGTTTTCAAGGCCGGCGTCTGTAATGGTAACACAGTGAGCCAGCTCCAGACGCTCAAGGGTAGGCACGGCGTTGCATATTTGCTGGAGCTGCTCGTTGTCCAAAAAGTAATCGTGAATCTCCATCGACTTGAGCCGCGTCGAGTGTTTCAGAAACTCAGGAAAGCCTAATCCGGCTGAATCTACGTGCAGTTGGGTGAGATGTGGTAAACTTACGTTGTTCCACGAAGTTTTATTCATTCCTGATAAGTGTAGAGTGTCTAGAAGTGATAATTTTGTTAATTGTGAAAATTTGGTAGTCTCGTATTCTCCGTACTTCTTCAGTGTCAGACTTTTTAAACCAGCTATATCACACACAGCGACAATTATCTCGTTGCAAATATTTCCTTCGAGTTCAAGATTCGTTAGAGTCGGCAAAGCACTTAATGATTTGGGATTAAAAAACACAGGAACGTTTAATTTCAAACTGACTAGCTGTTGAAACTGCATAAACTGCACCGTTTTACTAAAAACGCTATTCGCAACGAATTCGAACTTTTTGAGTTGATTGCGAAACCTGTCAATCGTAGTTGTGTATTTCACCGAATGTTTAAGCCCATTTCGGGTTTTAATCAGCAATTCCTCTAGCTTGGGTGCCATCCAGCAAATATCCTTATAAAACCGACAATTATCGTTGATATATAGAGCAACAGTCCGAAGTGATGGTAGTGAAAACTCATCTACTTTAACCTCATCATACCCGATTCTATTTATCACATGCAGCTCCTCCAGATTCCGTGCGATTTGCAGAGTAGGAAGAAGTAGACTACGATTCAGTCCAAAACACGATTCGAACTTAAGACTTCGCAGCGATTGACGGCAGACGTCCACGATGAATTTCAGGAAATATCTGGCGGGTTCATCGAACTCGACATAGCAAAACTCGATGTTCACGTAGTTACGATTGCTGGCGATCATTAGCTGGAACAGTTCTTTGAATTGACTGTACTCCTCGGAAGACGAGCGATTGCCACAGATGCGTAGTTTCAAGTTTCGTTGTACCTTTGACGAACTAAACAGCATATGATTCCAGCTGCTGCAGACTAAGGAAGCGTTCTTCCTATCCGGTAGTGTGGTCACACGGTCCAGAATATCCCAGACAATTTCGGACGGAAGCTGCTCCATTGTTTACTAACTGATAACTGATATTTTGATAAAAAGATGCAGATCAGAGGTAAGCTTCCTAGTTGTACACTCCGATCACGAATAGGTAATCATTGCTGCTTTATTTATGTCCTGGTTTCTACCTAAACATGTCCATGGTTGCTTTGACACGCCAGATAGGCAAATTTATTTCATTCAAAAATCCATACCTCACTAGGATTGGCAGTGCTACCTCCAGGCACAAAAGTCTTGTTCTCTTTTTCGCTCTTCCATAAAACTTGTACACAACAAGGCCAGTGAAAATCGAAATTCCATACAACATCAAAACCATCCAAAATAAACATGAAATAATTTGACAAGCAGTGAACAGAGGGATAACGCAGATTATGTCGTCGCTTAGAATAGTGAGGGAGGATCCAGAGCTGAAGGAGCTGGAGGAAAACGTGGTGAGAACCAGGCGCAGAGAGCAAGCTAAAAAAATTGTCGAGGATGTTAAGGTCATGGTGGGATGGTTGGTCTGTCCGCTGAAACTGATCACTCGGGAGACTAATTCGGTGGATAGATGTTTCATATGCATGGAATTCGGCGATAAACTGCAAAGGCTCGGACAGGCCCGAACACAACAAAAATGTGATGAGAATAGTCACGTTGGTAGGTCTGCCTGAAGACACTCAGGTGCATGCTGTGTAAAGCGGAGGATGGTAACGATTATACGTGGTCATTTGACCGAATGCCATTTGGCCGAATGCCATTTGGCCGAACGGGTTGTTTGGCCGAATGCCGTTTGGCCGAATTACGAAAAAAAAAACACTGCTACAACGCTTTAATTGTTGATTTTTATAATGTGGCTGCTGAATCTGGAGTACCGGGACCAGGAACCACTAACAAAAGTCCAACTGCTGGAGGAGAAACAGCCACAACCGAAAGCTAACTACAAACTCAAACACTTTTTCTAATATGGGGGTTTTCTTCTGGATCACTAATAAACTTGTTGTTCGATTGAAGTGTACAAACTGAAGACCTTTCTTCAGCGGTTTATTTTGTTTTTATAACTGGCATCAGTGATGCCAGTTTACTTACGCATACGCTTTGCGTGATTGTTCGCGCGCGTAGCAAATGATTGATGATGATGATGACTGACGCTAAGATGTTTTCAACCATCATGGTTAGTACACAATAGCTCTTCACTCTTACAAAGATTTAACAATAATTCAACAAATAAAAATTAATAATATTTTCCCCCGTTCCTCCGGGCTCAGTGGTAGTCAGCATCGACCGACCATTATCGACCACTACCATCGACCGTTTTGGCTGACCCGAACCACTTCCGTCCTTAACGAGCCGGATTTGGGTTGGATGAGCGGTAGTCGTCGCCTCGTTTCCAACCATGATCTGTAGAATATTTTTAGAGAACCGTTTTAGAAAAGATGCTTTAATCCATTTTTCGCGTAAATTTGGTATATTATGCTTGTACCACACCAAATCCCCTGGTATCAGTGCATCCAACGGATGATCGTTGACATTTTGATTAGTTTTAACATCATCATCGGGGGAACGTGGTACCAGCATTTGTTTATAATGTTTTTTTGGGTTAATCAAATCGATCAACATCTTTGGTGTATAACCAAACACTTTTTCAGAAGGGAAACTACCTTCCAACGTCAAATTGCTATTTCTATAGTTAAATAAAAACAAGTTTATCTGATCTTCCAATTTCAACTCTAACATTCCAGGTTCTAATAAGAATTTCTTAAGCACATCTTTCACCGTTCTAACAAGTCTCTCTGCCTGGCCATTACTAGCAGGATTGTATGGAGGACTGTTCAAAACCTTTATGCCTTGTCTTTCAAGAAAGCTTTTAAATGAATGCGAGTTGAAAGGAGGACCATTGTCCGACACTATGACGTCCGGCAATCCAAAACGAGCAAAATACTCGATAAGTTTTGTCAAAACCTCCGAAGAGTTGGTACCTTTCCTCATCCATTTTACCTCCAACCATTTAGAATAACTGTCCACTACCAATAAGAAAGTACGATGCTCAAAATAAAAGAAGTCAATGTGTATCCTGCTAAATGGTCTCAAGGTAGGTATCCAGTTTGACGTAATGTTTTGTTTTGGAACTATTGCCATACTTGCACAGACATCACAAGCAGCAACAAACTTTTCAATATCCGTGTTGATTCCAAACCAGTAAACTGTTTTTCTCGCCAATCTTTTCATTTTTACAATACCAGCATGGTTGCCATGTAAAAGTTTTAAAATGTCGTTTTTCAGTAACTGCGGTATTACAACCCTTTCTTGAAACAACAAACAGTCTTCAACGATCACCAAATCATGCCTATTCGTAAAAATATCTACAAATTGCTTGTCTATCCTTTTTGGCCAACCATCGAGCATAAAACTCAAAATTTTCTGTAAACTAGCATCCTTTTTCGTCTTTTCAGCAATAACCAAAAAATCTATAGGCGAATTGTCCCCAAAGTTGATACTTTTTACAAATTCTTGGTCATATTCACTGGGAACTGACACGTCCAGTGGGAATCGTGAGCAGAAATCCGCATTACCCATTTTGGCTGAAGGACGATACTGGATTTCAAAATCATACACTGATAGTTCTAAAATATAGCGTTGAATTCTTGTCACGAATATTGAATGCTTGCCTTCTTTACCAAAAATCCCCACTAATGGTTTGTGGTCGGTAAAAACTGTAAATTTTTGACCATACAAGTATTTATGGAATTTCTTAATTGTGCAAACAAGTGCAAGTGCTTCTAAATGTAAAATGGGGTATTTCTTTTGTGCTGCGTTTAACGAAAAAGACGTGAAACATATTGGTTTTTCAACCTCGTCAATAACATGAGCAATTACTCCACCCAAACCATAGCCAGATGCATCTGTAACTACAACTATTTGCTTTTCAGGGTCATAAAACTCAAGAAAATCGGTTTCAAGCAACAACTTTTTAGAATTTTCAAAGGCTCTATCACAATTACTGTCCCATTCAAATTTCACATTGTTCTTCAACAAATTGTACAAGTAATACAATTTTGAAGACAAATTGGGAATAAATTTGTTATAGTAATTGATGAGTCCCAAAAAGGACTTCAATTCAATCACATTTGTTGGTACTTTAGCTTCTCTTATAGTAGCAATTTTGCTAGCACAAGGAGTTAAACCTTTATCACTAATCATATGACCCAAATATTCCAATTCAGTAACAAAAAACTTGCACTTTTCCCAGTTAATCTTGATGTTTACTTTAGACAATCTATCTAACACTTTGTAAAGTTTTGCTTTACAATCCTTCAAGTCTTTACCTGCAATAAGCACATCATCCAAATAGACGCAAACGTTCTCAATACCATGCAATACCTGATCCATAACTTGCTGGAAAATAGATGCACTAGAGGAAGCCCCCTGTGGCAATCTATTGTAAGTAAAAAGTCCCTTAATTGTGTTAATTACCATAAATTTTCTTGATCGCTTTGATAATGATAGCTGTGTATATGCGCCCTCCAAATCAAGGGAACAAAAAACTGTGCATCCCGCCAAACTAGCGAAAATGTCTTGAGAAACAGGTAATGGGTAAGTATTTGGTATTATTAGCTTATTTATTGAAACCTTGCAGTCAATTACTAGTCGTATGTCATTATTTTTCTTCATGACAACAACAACAGGTGATGCCCACTCACTGGTTTGAATAGGAGTAATCACTTTTTCTGCCTCAAGCTTGTCCAAATATGTTAAAACTTTCTCCCTCAAACGATAAGGAACGTCATAAGCCTTTTTAAAAATTGGAGTGTCACTTTTCAAAACCAAATCAGCTTCATAGTGTTTTATTGGCTTAGAGAAATTTTTGACAAAAATGTCAGAAAAATTTAACTTAATGTCAGCAATTAGTGCTTCATTTTTAGTTTCTAAAATATTGTGTAATGGCATCAAATTACCAAAAAAATTTCTCCAGTTAGGAAAAAATTCATCCAACCAGGGTCGACCCAGCAAAGGAATAAACTGGTAGTCACAATCAAGCACTAAAAGTGTCAAATTAGCTGTTTTACCATTGTATTCAACTTTAACTCCAACTTCTCCAGAAACTTTTAACCTAGAACCATTTATCACAATTAATTGTTTAGAACTTTTCACCAAAGGAAGATCAAAATTGGAAGTGAATAAATTTTTGCCCATTACTGTAACAGACGAGCCACTGTCAACCTCCATTTGTACCGTGTGATTTTCAATGGAAATATTCAATAAACAGGGATCACTTATCTTATTTATAGAAGAAACATGCATACAATGTAAATCACCTGAATCGTCTTCATCCGAATCCCAGTTCCCGGACCTCAACCGGTCCAGACGCTCGGCCAGCTGGCTCAAGCTACCTGTGCTGCTGTTCGCTTCCTGCATGTCGACATAGTTGACCTCGCTGTTCCGCTCATTCCTCAACTTGTAGCATTTCCTGCGAACATGACCAGTACGCTGACAATATTCACAGTAGCGCTGATCCACCGGCCATTGTTCATTGCCCCGCTGGAATCCTCGCTGGAACCTCCGATGAGCTGGACTAACTGAAGCATCCCGGCGGTTGGATTGTTGGGATCTGAATCGAACTCGTGAATTGGACTGACGTTCTTGCTTACGATCCTCCGCTGGTCGAATTTCCGGTCGCACACCAAGCCGACTTTTCACTGGACCACGGAAACCCTGGGCTGCTTCCCTGAATCGTTGAATCACTGCTCCTCTGCCTCCAGTTAGAGGGTACCTTGCATTCAAAAAACCTACCAAGCCAACATCCTCATTGTTTGCCAAGGCTTTTGTATGGGTCGCCGCCATTTCCCATGTCGCAATGATCTTTTCCGCCTGTTCTAGCGTTAACTTGGCACTGTCCTCAGTGAGGAGGCGATGCTTTAGCTTAGTATCGGACAAACCAACCAGAAGACGGTCCAAAATCAACCTGTTCTTCTGGTCCCCAAACTCGCAATGCTCAGCTTGTAGTTTAAGGGAAAAAATAAAATCGCTTGCCGACTCACCGGCCTGTTGTAATTTCGAACTAAAATGGTACCGTTGAAGCAATACAGAATCGGTTCTGTCTAAACGCTCCCTAAGCTTTTGAACTAGCACCTCATAGGACACTTCATCCAACAGTGCCTCCGTCGGATAAAGTTTTTCTGCCTCGCTGAACAGGTAATCACCGCCCAACAAGAACATTTGATCCTTTTTATCGTTATCCTGAACCTTGTTCACACGGAAATGATAGGTTAAACGACGGATCCAAGTTGCAAAAGTTTGACCCTTGCGGAAGGGTTCAATATTGGGAGTCACTACATAGGCCATATTTGCCAACATCTAAGCAACAATTGAAAAAAAAAAAACAAAGAAAAAATCTTTTACAAAAAAAATCACAAAATAAATGCAATCACAAATTGGGCCAGCCTAATGTTCGTTTCCAATGAGAAATAAAAAGATTTTGTTACTCACCCAAGCACTACGTCACTCACACTACGATGCCAAATGGCCAGCACCAATTGCCAACGGGGAGAAAGGAATCCAGAAACGGCCGCCACCCAGCGAAACGATTCGTACGGCCAGCTCCACTCGCCACCTAGCGAAAGGTTTGCAGTTCTAGAATAACTTCCGGCCAAATTTCCTGCTACACAATCCCACTGTGCAGAACCTAGGCTCTCCAAGAACAAAGAAAAAAACACTCTTAATTGATTGTATAAAATGGTTTCCACTGAAAGGATTAGCTTTGAAAAGAAATGCTAATTTATTGTTCTTTTGTTTCACTAAAACCCACGCCGCAAAAGAAAATGGCACTAATAGTCACTACCGACAAAAAAATTTTTCCGCCGAAAATCACTTTTTCTCAATAGTCTCCACTTATGCAGCACTTTTCATTACCTTGATTACCTGCACCGTCGGTGCTGTCGTCTCCTTGACGAACGCAATAAAACGCTGCTGCTGGTGGTGATTAAAGTGGACTACCTGATACTCCGGTCTGCCGTCACTTAAGTCGCCGAAAATTGTTCCGCCGCTCCGTTTTCCTCGTCGCCACTGCTGAATCTGGAGTACCGGGACCAGGAACCACTAACAAAAGTCCAACTGCTGGAGGAGAAACAGCCACAACCGAAAGCTAACTACAAACTCAAACACTTTTTCTAATATGGGGGTTTTCTTCTGGATCACTAACAAACTTGTTGTTCGATTGAAGTGTACAAACTGAAGACCTTTCTTCAGCGGTTTATTTTGTTTTTATAACTGGCATCAGTGATGCCAGTTTACTTACGCATACGCTTTGCGTGATTGTTCGCGCGCGTAGCAAATGATTGATGATGATGATGACTGACGCTAAGATGTTTTTTGCTATTCCGTTGCTTATTAGCCTACTTTTCATCAATTAATTGAGCAACATAATGGCCTACTTTTCCTAACAAAAGAAACAGAACTGAAAAGTGCTACTTTTCAGTACTGTTTTGGGTGCTGAAAAGTAACACTTTTCAGCACTCTTTTGAGAATCGCCAACTAAATATCTGAATGGCTTTTACAGCCATCCTTCGAATGGTTTTGTATGTACCAATGACAAGCAACTTGCCCTACATCCATTGGACGATCCGAATCCCACTCGTGTGGCGATTCTGTTTCGGAATCGGGTCGTCTAGCAAGACGAAGATGAGGTAGTAGAGTTAACTAGTTCATAGCTTCCCAAACTTGAATTTCGCGACCCCTTACCGTCTCACCAGTTATAATTGATAAAACGAGCGAGGTGACGAGAGGTCGGGGGGTCACGAAAGCCAAGTTTGAGAAATGATGATCTAGTTAATTCCAAAAAAATCCGATGCGTTCAGACAACTTAGCACATGAATAGTGAGTGTACAATTCGGTATAAAATTGCAGTCAGCATCTTACCTGGGTTGTCCTCGAATATCCTGACCACCTCCACGCTTCTATCTATAAAGCGTGAAAATGTGTGACAGTCATGTAGTACGTATATGTATCACAGCCTACCTGATTGAAAAATATTGAGCCTGTACGACGCATGGATGGCCACGTGGGTTATTCTGAAATATGATTGTGATCCTAGATACAGCTCGATTAAACGGTTTTTTCGTAATAGCAAAAAATGTTGTATGCAACTCGTTGCAAAACTCAATTTTTTCAGCACTCGTCGTATTTATCCAACTCGGCGAGCCTCGTTGGATAAATGTACGACTCGTGCTGAAAAAATCATCATTTTGTAACTTGTTGCATAAATAACTATTCAACCATCATGGTTAGTACACAATAGTGGCGAGACGATAAAGATAAAATTGAACCGTCTATTCAGGACGAAGTTGTGGACTGCACATATTGTGCAAGACTCTAAGCTGATGCTTGATTCGTCTCTGGGTTATCAACGGTATTCTAAGATTTCAAGTGTTTTTAATGATTTCATCATAATTTTTTCCTTCTTTCAAACATAGGCTTTTCTTTTGAGTTAATATGTTTTCATTCACATCGGCAGTAATTTAGCTTATGTTTTCTTTAAGAATTTTACCTTTTTCAAATCATTGGCAGTTCTTTGTAGTTATAAATACTAATAAAACTAATATTAGCATTACACTTGCTTAAATTTTCATAAGAGATTTTTCCTTCCCTTTTGATCATAGGCTGTTCTTCTAAGAGTGGAGTATTTTTCATAGTTATTGGAATTTAAAACGTTTTAATTACTGTCAGAGGCCTACTAGACTACAAACGCGATGCGAAAACCTCTGCTGGCAGCTTTCACCTCTAGCATAGAAGTGAGTTATTGATTACATTTAGGACGTTCTTCTTTCAGCATTGACTGTTTCTTGAACTAACACTAAAGAGCTAACTATTTGTATATCAATGATGATTTATCTTTCTTTTAGAATAAGCAGAATAAGTTCTTTGAAATTCTCTAAAACTAAAACCAAAACTCTGAATGCAGCTTTCAGAAATATTCTCTACATAAGTTTTCTGATAAAGTAGAACAAAAGTTTTTGGAAAATTTTGTAAAATAACTTTTGAAGAAATTCCAAACGAATCTCCTGGGGTCTGTCAAATGCAGCCCTGTCGTCCTGCTTAGTCGACGACTAAGAAGCTTTTCTCAGATTTTTTTTTAGAATTTTTCACCCGAAGACATAAAACATAATGTATGAAATCAACAACAATCTAACGCCTATAAGATATCAATCGAAATTTTCAACCTGTACCTACCAACGCCCTGGAGTAATTTAAACCTATTTGCAAAGAACTTCATATATATCATGAGCATATCATCGCCCTGTAGAAAATCAATCGAAATTTACGAGCTGTATCAACGCCCTAGAGTAATTTCACCACATCGAATGGAAATTCCAGGCATTATCAACGCCTTAGAATAATTTGACCTTATTCCACATATATCAAAATCGAAAACTCCAAGCAGTATCAACGCCCTGGAGTAATTTGTCCCATATAGAGCCGTAACATCCTAACGCCTTGTATGACATCAATCAAAATTTCAAGCTTTTTCAACGCCTTGGAGTAACTTGACCTCACTTTATGTAGACTAAGTGCATCTTTACGCACCACATCACTTGAATGGTCCGAGCATTATCAACGCCCTAGAGTAATTTGGACTCATGCCATGTAAATCAGTTGCATCTTAACGCCCTAAGGGACAAATGTCAAGATGTATAAACGCCCTTGACTAATTTTACCTTGTCTTACGTAGATGTGGTGCACCTCAATGCCCTGCATCAATTGAAAACTCCAATCTGTATTGACGCCCTGGAGTAATTTAAACTTGTCTCATATAGATCAGCTGCATTTTACGACCCTGTAGGACATTATTTAAAAAAAAACAAGCTGCATAAACGCCCAGGATTAATTTGACTTCATCCCATGTAAATCAAGTGCATCTTGACGCCCTGTATGACATCAACAGAAACTCCAAGCTCTATCAACGCCCTGGAGTAATTTGACCTTATCCCATATCGATCAAATACATCTCAATGCCCTGTAGGACAACAATTGAAAATTTAAGCTTTATCAGTACCCTGGGAAAATTTGACCTCATTTTTCGTAGACCAAGTGCATCTTTAAGCCCTGTAGGACATCAATCAAATATTCCAAGATTTAATAACGCCCTGGAGTGATTTGACCTTGTTCCATGTAAATAAGTTGCATTTTAACGCCCTGTGGGACAATTGTCAAAATGTATAAACGCCCTCCACAAATTTGACCTTGTCTTACGTAGATCAGGTGCACCTCAATGCCCTGTATCGATTGAGCATTCCAATCTGTATTGATGCCCTGGAATAATTTGACCTTGTCTCGCGTAGATCTTAGATAAGGTGCATATTAACGCCCTATAGGACATCAATTGAAAATTCCATGCTGTATCATCGTCCTGAAGTAATTTGGACTCGTGTCATGTAAGTCAATTTTATGTTGACGCCCTGTTCGATATCTATTTTCCTTGTATTTTGACCATGTTCTTTAAGGTAGATCAGGTGCAACTTAATGCTCTGTTTCCATTGAAAATTCCAAGCTGTATCAACGCCCTGGAGTATTTTGACCTCATTTTATGTAGATCAGGTACATCTCAACACCCTGTAGGACATACATTAAAAATTCCAAGCTTTAGCAACGCCCTGGAGCAATTTGGCCTTCTTTCACGTGGTTCAGAAACATCTGAACGCTTTGTATAACATCAATCGATCAAGCTATATCAACGGTCTGAAGTGATTTGACTGAATTCCATATTGATCTTTGTGAGATCTGGAGCATATTTACGCCCTGTTGAAAATCAATTGAAATTTCTTAGCAGTATCAACGCCCTGCAGTAATCTGACTGGAGTGACTGACTTTTTCTATGATGATCAGGTACATCTCAACGCCCTGTATGACATCAATTTTTTTATGTCTTTATTAAAGAAACTTTCGGCCCAAGGCCGGTACGACATTAATTGAAAATTCCAAGCTCTATCAATATCCTGCAGTAATTTAACCTTAGTCCACATTAATGAATTGAATCGTAACGCCCCGTAAAAATCAATCAATTATTTAAATCTGTATCAACGCCCTGAAGTGATTATACCTTGTTTCATGCAGATAAGCTGCAACTTAACGCCCTGTAGGAAACCAATCAAATTTGTTTGCTTTATGACCTCAACTAATGTATATCAAGTGAAGAGTAGTGTTTAGTTCTTTCCGTTTTATATGTTGTTCATAATATCTATAGTTTCTCATTACTATTTATCAAACGGTTGTGACACTTTTCCTCGAATGTCCTTTCCACGAATGACAGTTTCTAGAATAACCCTTTTCCTCGAATGATATTTTTCCGAATGGTTTGTCTCTTCGAGAAGTGATGCAGTTCATGAAGGTGCAAGAATAGTTCTCAGTGTGCGTACCAGATGACTGGTCCGTTTACTACCCTGAGTTGTGAAACGGGATCCCTTAATTTAATGGATATTACTATGGCTGTAAACGCTTAATCCCTAATATTCGTTATTGTTAAAGAAAATGTTGCTTAAATTATCTCGAGAAATCCTTCGATAAAAGCACGTGATCATTAAGAAGCCCAAGACCACTCTCGAAGTTTGATGAAATATGGTAACGTTTAGAAATGAAAGAATCTTCAACTTATATGTTCTTATGACAGTCAGTTAATACCCTTGTTTTTTTTTCTGGACCAATAATTTTCATGTGATAGTGTTAAATTTCATAATCAAGTATGCACCACGAGCAGCATTTTTGTGTTTTTAAATTTGATGAAATAGGTTTGAAAACCATCTGTAATTGATACTTGGAAATTCCAAGATTCACTAATATATCTATCGTAAAACTACCGTTTTGCTTCGAAATCCGGACTCCTAAGAGGCAGTGCAACTTCAAACTTGAATTTTATAAGCAAATTCTTGTATATCTTGAAGCTATAAAATATTTCCACACCGTACATAGTTCAATTTTTGTTGCTGTGCAAAGAAAAATACAATGTTTGAGGAAAATCTCACTACCGTGGTGAATCAAAATCCGGACGGTACCAATATCCGGACACTCTGGTAACTACTACTGAATACAATGTGAATTTGAATAATTATGTGGTTTTAACGTTTCACATCTGAGCTTTATAACATTGCTCATAAACATGGAACACTTTAAAACTGTGAAAACAAGAGTAAAAGGACATTTTTTCGTGTGATAAGGCGCCGTCCACAAATTACGTAACGCTCTATGGGGAGGGGAGGGGGTAGGCTCAAGCGTTACGGCTCATACAAAAATATTTAATTTTTCATACAAAAAGCGTTACGGAGGGGGGAGGGGGGTCAACAATTTCCAATTTCAGCGTTACGTAATAAATGGATGCCGCCTAAGTGAGTGTCCGGATTTGTGAACCATGGATTTGAAATCCGAACGCTATATGTTTAACTTGTAGTTTGCTTGAGTGAACATCTATTTTGTAATAAAAATGCACCGAAAACTGAAATAAATGCAAGAAAAAGTGGATGGTCGTGTATGAAATTAAATTGTAGTTTAAAAGTCGACTTTATGATGACGGTTGTTGCAGATTATTTACTCGCGGCTACAACCAAAAGATATGAGTAATCGAAATACAGAATAATCTTGATTATTCATTTTTAAAAATATTATTATGTGCTTCCCTATATTTAACAACAAAAAATATGATAGACTTGCCACATTTAAATTTAATTTTCTTAATTTTATTTGAATTAAGCTGGCTTAAACACCGATGTCCGGAAATAGATTCAAGATTGTCCGGTTTTTTGATTCACATGTCCGAATTTGAAAACAAAACATGTGTAATAAAAAACATTATTTCCATATTATATTCGCTATTTTAACTAGAATATTTGCAATTATCATCAAGATAAAAGTCGAAACAATTCGTGACACGGTAGTGCGTTAATCAAATCTAATGCAAATATATTTATATTGGAATTAAATCATGCTGCACCGCTTAATCGTCCGGCTATTGATTCATCACGGTAAAATAAAAAAAGTTCCATTGTATGTCTTGCTTCGAAATCCGGACATCGCTTTCGAGCTGATTCAAATTCCTGACACATTTGCTTCGGATTTCGGACACTCTTTTTTAATTAAAACTCAAAGATTTTGTAAGTATTTCATTCGAATTGAATTTTTAGCTTTTTATTTAAGGTTATATCACCAGCTTTCAGTATTGACTATTAAACAGTCATAACGGATGTGAAAAACAAAGACAAATCACACAACTCTCTTCTATCGCCGCATGAGATTCAGTGACGTGCGACATCTGGAACTTAACGAGACACATACTTTTCAAATTATTTTACCGAAACGGAAGGTAACAATTTAGTTTTTTTACCGAATGTTCTCTAAATCACCAATTGTCCATTTTGATCATTATGATTAAAATAGAGGCACATTTTAATTCACATTCTCGGATGTCCGGCTTTTGAAGCAGCTGGAAATCATGCTTCGTAATCCGGACACTTGAATTTAACCATTATTAAAGAAATGTTCATATAAATACCGGTAAATTTCACTAGCTGGCAACAAAACAAAAAATACACTTTTTTCCTCCTGTTAGTCACGTTTAACAACACAGAAACGTATGTTGACTATGAAAACTTCGAGTACATATCCGAGAACCAACCTTAAGAAATTGTTTATCAGGCGGAAAATGAACTGACGATTTCACGCGCAGTTTATTTTTATTTTTGTTTTTATGATTTTAAAGCCTACTGCGATACGTTGACATTCACAATGAGCATTTAAAATCAAAGAATCGAACTGAGTGTTAACATTACAGTTAAACTTTCTTAAACATGGCAAAAAATAAGAAAATGTTCAAGGTGTCCGGCTTTCGAAGCGTCTGGAAATTCGATGCAAAACGGTACAAAAGATAAAACCATCGCGAAATATATTGAAAACCAGAGAAATTGTTGACTTTTTTCCATATCTTTATCAACTCAACAGCGATATTTTATTTGTAATTTAAGCCACTTCTTCTTTATGTAAAAAAATAGTACAAATTTTCTAGATGTTCTGCTTTTGGAAAACTCAAGAAAATCTTAGTATTTGATTCATTTTTTTAAAAGAAAAAATATCATATATTTCTCTAAGTATGTTTCATATATTACTTTACGTACAAACATAATCAAAGATTCGAAACATCGAATCTCAGGTATTAATTTATTTATGCTTAATTTTAAAACTTTTCTTCGCATTCTAGTCAAGTCTAAATTTTTTTTCTGGTCTGACATGACTGAGAATACGCATAATATTTCGTTCAAAATGTTCCGAGTTATGATTGAGTAATAATCGCTGAAACGCGGTTACCATCGGCATATATAATTAGAATTACAGTTTGCTTCGTATTTTGCCTAAATTTTATAAAACTAGAGGAGAAGCATTTAGGTTGACTCAAATTGCTGGACCATAGCTTGACAGTTGGCAAAAAAGCTCAGTTTTTGATGAATCCTATGTATTTCTTCTCGTATCTTCCTATGTATTTCTTCTCATATATTCCATGAAACACAAACAATCTTAAAAAAAAATTAAATTTAAGAGAGACACAAAAACGATTCTATATGGCTTTTAGATCGGCACTAGATGATTCCTTTTACACTGAGTGATAGCTTCTACAAGACTAATTTTATTTCATTGATTATGATTTCTATTGGTACATCGTAATAGGATGACTCTAGGAAATAGTCACATAGCATATACAGTAGGTATTGTTAAGGTATATTCAATTGATACTAGGACAAAATAACATTCACTTTTTATATCAGCAAACTTTACAACTAAATAATGTTTAAGTCCATGTATCTTGACTTCGTTCCATATTTCAATAGAAATGGAACTCAAACTAAATACGTGCAAATGCATTTTGGTTTTCGTTCGTTAGGAATGTATATTAAAGTATGTATTTGTGATATTTGCAATTATTATGTATTAAAATGTTGCCAAAGGTTTTTGGATTTCCGTTTATGATCTATATAAACTGAAAGTCGAAAACCTATAGCAACAACACCTCCGGCACAGTTGATCTCTATATATTAAAATATTTGTGATATTTCTTATGATCCGACATCATTAACGCCTGGGAATAGAAGCGCCCTCTGGGCTACAGCAACGCCCCCCTCAAAAAGGGACGACTAAGAACCTCAAATTTTACGACGACAGGGCTGGCCAAATGTAACGCTTCAAGAATTCCAGAAGAATCACTAAAAGATTTCTTGTAGAATAAATTCAAAATGGAGCTCCTTGAGAAATAACACCTAGATTTTTTGCAAAAATTTAAAGAAAACTCGCTGAAACCTGAAGCAGTTCTTAGAGTTATTCTAGACTCCCTTAAAGAGTCATTGGATCAGTTTTTTTTTTCAAATCCCGCAGAAAGTTTCATGATAAATGCTTCGAGAAATTTAAATTTCTTGAGGAATCATTTGTTTAATGCTTGAAAGTATTCTGCAGGAAAAAACGAGAAATCACTGAAGGGACTTCCTTAAAATCCCTGGAGATACTATTCAAGGATTGTTGGAACTCCAGAAGGTTTCGTTGAAGTTATCTTTCGAAACCCCCTGGAAGAAATCACTGGATAATTTCCTAAAGGCATCGTTGCATCCATTTCTGTTACTATCTCTTGTCAAATCTCCGTAAGAATTGTAAGAACAATTTCGGTATAAATTTCTAGAGGAATCGCTTAAAATTGTAGTGAGTTTCCTAGCGGAATTTCAGATACTTTGCTCAGAAGCTTCCTCAGAACCTCAAAATTCTCAATGAAAAAAATGCCTGAAAGAACACTAGTTTAACTACCATTTACATTTGCTTGATGTAATCACTTGAAAAATGTCGTGTGGTAAAATAATTACTGAACTCTTTGAAATATATTAGAGAGGACAACATGAAACTTTATATTAAAAACTTTTGAGATTATTTAACTTTTGAGAACTTTGAAGAATATCTACAGGAAAATCCCAAAAGAATCTTTTGGAAGAAAATCTAAACAAACTTCTTGGAGATAACTGTAATGTGAATTTTGGAATAAAAAAACCAAAAAGATATCCTTGAAGATTTTATGGAGAAATATTTTTTGGAAGATTTTCAAAAGGAACTCATTGTTTTGGGACATTGTTATTTTGTGATATTCTTGGAATCTTCGAATTCACTTTTCAAGAGACTTTCTTATGGAATTTTGAACAAATCTTTGGTTGAGTTCCTGCATTAATTGTTGAACTCATTCCTGGAGGAACCCTCAAACGAACTACCAACTTATTGTTTTAGGTTATCTTCGGTATATTTCATTGGAATTGTATTAGAAAAATACAAGGAGAGAAATTGGTTTGGGGATCTCTACTTAAAGTTCATGTTAGCGGTTAGAAAATATCTCGACGACATAGAATTGATTTCACCACTACAATCCACATCACAGTCCCAGGACCCACTCTGAAATCCTACTATCTACACCACAATCCCAGGAGTCACTGGAATAAAGGGATCCACATCAACATACCATAATCCACATTAGAGCTCTGGGAGCCACACTGGTATTCCAAGATCCACATTGTAATCTTGAGATCCACACTTCAATCCTAGGATCTTCATTGAAATTCTGCGATCCGTAGTATATTTATAATAATCATTATAATCAAAAGATCCACACTGAAATACGAGTATTCATACTGTAATTCCAGGATTCATACTAGAATCCTAGGATCCACAATGACGTTCTGCGATCCACCCTACAATACTTGAATCCACACTAAAATCCTACGATCTACACTACAATACCACAAGAATCAATTACATTACTGCAATGCACTTTCTCACCTCAGTTGAGAACCGCTGAGCAATAACTTTGGCTACCGACCAGATACGTTACAGTGCCACAACCCCACCCTCCGTTTTCCGGTGCAGTCAGTAACGATGAAAGAAAAATCGGGATTGATCTTCCAGCTGGTGTCACCCATGGTAGATGGTTGTTACAAAATAGTGCACCAGTGACAAAACCAACCGAAGAGCGCGCGGCGAGAGCAACGATGCAAAAAGTCATCAAAAGAACGAGATGAAGTCGGCGGAAGCGATATATGTGGGTGTTTGTGGATGTGTGGAGACGATGATGTTGATGTCTGACATCTCGAATAGCATGAGGAGCCACTAAAGTGATCATGCTGTTGGCATCCTTCTTGGTACCCAGATACAGTGAAACACCTGTTTACGCAATTGGACGGGGGACGTTAATAGAACCAGGGGCCTTCCTTAGCCGAGTGGTTAGAGTCCGCGGCTACAAAGCAAAGCCATGCTAATGGTGTCCGGGTTCGAATCCCCGTCGGTCCAGGATCTTTTTGTAATAACATTGATTATATCCATATAGCCATATAGACTCGAGTACCGACCATTTTTGACGAATACTGGTTCTACGGTGCTGTAACGCTCATTACCGGTAGTACCAGGACTTTGGTTTTGCACATGCTGTAATGTTCCAAATTGCCAATATATTCTCTAGTATATGCTCTACGACATAACTAGATACTAGTGAACATAAATTCCATTGAGTATGTTGAAATAACGTAAATAAACAGTACGCGAATGGAGGCATCAGTGTGCTGGTTTTCTCCTCGTCACGAATATATCGTACTGCAAAGAACCCGTTCTTTGGCAGAGATGAGATTTTGAAGCATTCTTTCGTTTACCGGAGGTGCTTAACGGGCACACATACCAACCCGTCGCACCCACACACCGATCCTTCTTTTCGGTGAAAGTGCACCATATCAAAGAAAAGCTGCTGCTGTTGCTGATGTCGTCGTTTTTCCGTGGAGAAATCGATGTCGGAACCTTTTCCGAATGTAACGAGAGGTGAAGGTGGTACGACTGCAGCAAAAGCCATCTACTTTGTACCCCAGACTTGTCAACTATATTATTAGCATAGCGTACCTTGGTGCAGCAGCATTGACTTCGAACGACTACATAAAGTTCCTTTCTCCGGGAACAACAAAGTGCTGCTGCACATGCAGCTGAAGGTAAGTTACCATTTGCCATTCTCATCTTCATCATCGTCGTCGCTGTATCGTGCGGGGCTTTGCAGGATTTTCGTCAACTAACTACACTGACGACGGAACTTGACTGCACTATATACTGCAAGAACTTTCTGCGAAGAATAAACCGAAAAACTTTTGGCCCCAGTTGGACCAAGGGCGTAAGATGGTTGGGTGGAAGCAGGTCGAACGGTAACACCTTCTGAAGATGGGGGGGAAAAAACTTTACCGATTGTCGAGTTGTTTAGCTCGACGGAAAGCTGACAGGTGTAATGCGACACAAAACGACAATGTTACCGGGTAATGACTCGCTTGACGTTTGCTCTCTTTGAGTGGGAGGTCTGCTGGGAAAGTGTGTGGTTTTTATTATCGGTGAGTAAATGATTACCTGACTTTTAACTAGCATGTGCTTCTATACATGGAGTTTTCGAGACAAATGTAGTTGACTTAGCATTTGCAGTTTTTGTTTGTTTTTTGGCTCGATTTTTTTTTTTTTGCTAAATTAAGAGCTAAAAGCTAACTTTCATCTACCGCGACATGTCTTAATGTTGAGCGGTTTTAGCTCTAAAGTTTTCACCATCTAAATTGTAAAAGATTACCCAAGTAAAAGCTATACCCAGAAATCAACGACAGTATGGATAATAATCCATCACGACATAAAAACAAACCAACATGATAAAATCAGACTATTCAAAAAACTCAAATTTGAGTAAACCGTAAATTGTGTCTACACGCAGTTGGGTTGTTTTGCCTCTTTCGCAACAGCAATGCACATTGGTCCACAGAACGAAATTAAGTGGAATAAATTAATAACTTGAAAAATATAAGAGATAGAGTTTTGGTGTCTTCTGAACATTTGTTTGTCTGATCATGGCGCGTTATATGCAAAAGTGTCCTAAGCGCCAAATTTCATAGCTTTCGAAATTCGCTCTCAAACTTTTTTATTTCAAAATATAGCGCAACAAAATGTTCTACAATATTGAAGAATATAGAAAATATGAAAACTTCGTAGAACATCATTTTTTTCTATATCTGATAGTTTTAGAGATATAGGTCACTTTAGAACTTTTTGGTCAAAAATCGGTTTTTCCTCAATACTAACGAAAATATCAATTTTTCAAGCCTACTATGTTCTGAAGAGTTTTAGATATGAGCAAAATACACATTTTCTCTGAAGACGTCATACCTCTAAAATGTTCATATGAAAAGATATAAGCGTTTTTGCAGTTTTTTCACCCACTTTTCCAAGCGTAACATTTCAAAATGGCGCAAGTGGAATCAAAAACTTTTTCCGTTACTTGAATAAGCATATCTTCAAGTGTATTTTAAGAAACTTCGGTGATAGTATATTTTGATTTTCTCTAATAAATGCGTTTTGAATTATTCCTCAATTTTACTTAGAAAACAGTTTGTTTCTGACGTCTGGTGATACTTATGCAATTACAGTAGAATATTTTATAATATATTCATAAAAAATGAATTATTTTAGGCGCAAACAAGAATATTGTAGATGTTTATCATGCCATTTTTTATAAATATCGGTAATAATTTAACTTTACAGAAAAGTTCGGCCTTTTAATTACCTTGACTTTTCATTATAGAATTCTGTTTACACTAAGTTTCATGGTAACGCCACAAATGCGGTCCAAATTATGCATGTTGCATATGTACGCTCCTTCAAAGTGTGATAGCAAAAATGACGTCCATCAATTGGGGGGATGGAGGGGATCTATGAAAGTGTAACAGTGCATGCATAAGGTATTGAAAAAAGCGTGACAGCGGACGAAGGGGGGTTCGGAAATCTCGAAAAACGATGGACGTCATATTTGAATCGTCCCATACCGTGTGTGTCATCTAATCCTTATGGCGTATTTGGTGCACTTATTCCTTGTAATGTAATGTAACAAGTGCAGCGAATGAATCGGAATGATCTGATGCGGACGTGTAATTATGTCACATTTTTCTACATCCTGCAAATTGTGTGACCGTCCACCTTACGACAGGGAAGTACGCAATAATTTGTACAATCACGATCATTTATCAATAAACTACTGATTTGTAAGTATCGTGCCGCTGCCTATAAATTTCAAGTTAAAAATATTCTACTTGAATCATCGTGATTTCAATCAACATCGTCAGTCTTAAACTTTTTTGGCTGAATGGTGTAAAATTGTATATACTAGAATATAAATTGCTATTTTGATCCTCTCCCACTTCTATAAATAAGAAAGTGGAACCATAAATAAAACTGCTTTTTTTCATGTTGGATAAATACAGTTTATACACGTAACGTCATTATCCCGCACTTAAACCACACTTATGATGTCACGTTTTATAAATTATTTATTAATAAAGAAAATAAAATGCGAGTTTTAAAATTTTTATTTCACTTTTTAATCATATAAGCTCAAAAATATTCAAAATCTATCATTATTTGCTTGTATTAGTCATATTCGAAAGTTAATATTAAAATGATAATAAATCTTCGAGCTGTTTAGTTAAATAGATAAAAAACCGAATTTAGTAGTATTCCATTTAATTAGACTAGTCGAGTCTAGTACACGACACTGAAGACGGCAGTTGAGGTCGAAATACGCGTATCTGTCAAATGATACAAATTCTAGTGGAATTAAATGCTACTTATTAAAAGCCAAACTTCGAATTTTCAAGTGCACAGGACAAGAGAATCTGACAACAGTTCACGTTGAAAATCAATCAAATTACTTCCTTGCTGGTGGTGACCAGCAATGGGATAAGTTTTCAATGTGGAGTGCTGTTTGGCTCTCAAGTCTTGTGCTCTTAAAAATTTGAGGTGTGACTTCGTTCTATAATCACCTTAAATGAGGGATTAGTAAAGGTTATATATAAACTTGAAAAGGAATCGAAAATAAGTAGTTTTTAATATTTTTGAGATTTTGATCAAAGTTTTATTTTTCAATGTTCTATTCATACGGAGGCCGAGTGCATATAATTGACATAATTAAGTATTGTCTAGTTCAAAAACCACTTATACAAAATTAAAAAAGGGAATGCAACTGCATTTGCATTGTCCAATCTAGTGAAAGCTTCAGCTTATATTGGCAGGACTTCTCTTAAATTTGTTTAAATTCGTCGAGTTTTCCTTCCATTGACGGTATTTTATAGCAAAGAACGAATATATCTGTAATTATTAACGATATGAATGAAAATACCAATACTAAACTACTTGTTCATCCCAAGAATGATTCAGCATTTATTTATGTATTAAAAATGTTCGACTGTAATTGAATAAGAATCACAAGAAGCTGAAAAAATCTGTTTTCTAAGTAAAATTAAGGGATAATTCAAAATACATTTATTAGAGAAAATCAAAATATACTATCACCAAATTTTCTTAAAATGCACTTGAAGATATGCTTATTCAAGTAACGGGAAAAGTTTTTGATTTCACTTGCGCCATTTTGAAATGTTACGCTTGGAAAAGTGGGTGAAAAAACTACAAAAACGCTTATATCTTTTCATATGAAAATTTTAGAGATATGACGTCTTCAGAGAAAATGTGTATTTTGCTCATATCTAAAACTCTTCAGAACATAGTAGGCCTGAAAAATTGATATTAACGTTAGTATTGAGGAAAAACCCCGATTTTTGACCAAAAAGTTCCAAAGTGACCTATATCTCTAAAACTATCAGATATAGAAAAAAATGATGTTCTACAAAGTTTTCATATTTTCTATAATCTTTAATATTTAATATCTTTTGAAATAAAAAAGTTTGAGAGCGAATTTCGAATGCTATGAAATTTGGCGCTTAGGACACTTTTGCGTATAACGCGCCTTGACCAGACAAACAAATGTTCAGAAGACACCAAAACTCCATCTCTTATATTTTTCAAGTTATTAATTTATTCCACTTAATTTCGTTCCGTGGACCAATGTGCAATGTTGTCAAAACAGAGAGAGACCCAGCGTCGAATGTCGTTCAAATAAGTTTTTTTCAAGTTCATCTAAATTTATATTGCTTTTTTTCTGTTTGGAACATAAATTACAGCGACCAATATTTGATCTATTGTAGTAGATCCCGTGTCCTTTGTTTAATGCATGTCGTGTTACCTTATCACTTTCGAGAAGTGATGAAGTATTCGGTTTTCTTACAGTTGTTATTCGTAACTTGATCGCAGGAAAGTATTCTAATTGAAAGGCTTTGTTTTTTATACCCTTCGAAGAGTGTGGTGGGTTTACTCTCCATAGGCACGCCCCTCTATCAGTCAAAATCGGATCCTTTAATAAAGTCAAGAAATTACACCGATATTGTCCATGACTTTCTTGGTTGGTGAAGAGTCTTCGATAGGCCACCTAACCAGGGTTGCGCTACCTACATCATGCTAGAGGGGCTGCCTCCTCGGTGCTGACACGATACAGCATTGTCCGCTTGTTCTTTACATGATGACCACGGTCATAGCCATCATAACCATCCACCTTTATCAGGGCTTTGGACCTGTAGCTCTGGTTCTCAATAGTTTCAAGTTCTTTCGGACATGCTGCTATGGTGAGCCGTCATGCGCTAGCGGTGTACAAAATTCGCCCTGCATAAAACATTGATTCTTCCAATGGCTCTCTACGGGCACGAAGCGTGGACGTTGAAAGAGTCAGACCGAAAAGCTCTCGGTGTTTTCGAGCGTAAAGTGCTGCGGACAATACTCGGTGGGAAACTCGAAAATGGTGTGTGGCGCAGACGCATGAATCACGAGTTGTATCAAGTGTACAAAGATGCGAATATTATCAATCGGGTAAAATACGGCAGACTCCAGTGGGCTGGTCACTTAGTGCGAATGACGGAAGAAAAAAATTGTGAAAATAATATTCAGCAGGGAACCAGGTAGAGATCGGCGGCTTCGTCGTAGTAGAGGTCGGAAGAGGACCTGGCGACCCAAAACGTTCGGGGTAACTGGAGAAGTTTCGCCCAAGACCGACGAAAATGGAGCTCTACAATACGCCCAGCAATGGCGTGACGCTACGTTGTAGCCATCAAGGTATAAAGGTAGGTATTGTTCATGCATCAGAATACTAGTCCTTACTTTTTGAAAAAAGTTAAGAAAAAAAATGTTTGAATTCGACTCTATTTTTTTTTTCCTTGTCTCGGGCAACTGTGAAAACCGACACTTGTCACTTTCAACTAGGTTCAAAATGTAGCAATGACTAATAAGTGTTCCTTTGATTACTATAACATCCTGTTCCTTCATTTGAAGCAGTCAGGACTAGGATTCACTGGTAGATCTTTACCACATAACGCACCACGAAAAGGTTACACAGCGTAACAAAAATGACATTTTTGCGTGTCTCAATGATCAAATTATGTGTCTATAGTAGATTTGGGGTTGCTGAATCTGGTGCCATTCTCAGAAATGTTTCAGCACGTCAAAATTTTTAGCTACAGGTCGTTAAAGTTGTATAAAACACTGGTCTTATTAATGTTTACATGAAATTTAAAGAACAATTTATCATACTTTTTTGTAATCTAATCCACCAAACATGCAAAATAGAGCTTGAACTTTCATTACAGACATAAGTTGATTGAAATTGCGCGATTAAATTTCGATTAAACTGATTTTATCAACTTGCTTGCAGTCTCCATACAAAATTCTTCGTTTCTTCTATATGGCAAAATACAACAATTCTCTAAACCAGCAAAAAATAACTTTTCCGTATCGAAAGTAATACAAACTTTAATGATAAGTATTGTTATACACGTAAAGTTTGAATTCTGTGGCATATTAAGCCAATATATTACCTTACAAGCTGGCAAACTTGCATGCAAGTTGGCTGAAATGGTCATTTTTTGCATTTTCAACAGTCAATATCTCAAAACCAAGACGTGCTATGATATTTCTGAAAACGGCAATGGATTCAGCAACCCTTAATCAAGTAAATAGCGGTATTTTGGTGCTGGAGACAAAAACGTGTTACGCAATGTTACCCGCGTTATGGGTCATTTTTTAACTTACTACAAGGACTTCGAAAGTTTACGCTGGGTAGAATAAAATTTGCACTTAGAGCTTTTTTCGCTGTTCTCAAACGAAAACTAGAGCAGTGTTTCCCAACCTTTTTGAAGTTACGGCCCCTTTTGAAGGTCCACAAACATCTTGCGGACCCCTGAAAATAGGTGATTTCAAAATCAAAGCTTATGAAAACCAAGAATTTTCTCATATTAAAACTAAATAAGAACCTCATAAAGCTCACATTAACAAGCAAATTTAATAACTGAAGCAACTATATCTTGCGAGATTGCCGCAAATAATCACGTCTAGCACCAAAAAGATCAATTGGATCCAGTTCACGAGATTAGTGAAAACTGCCAAAAATCTCAGAGTAAATCAATCGATATATTTGGCAGACAAATTTAAATATTGCGTCTGTAATACAACATAGATAATGCAAAATTTAGCTATGATCCTCTGGGAAACTTCTGAAAAAAAATAGCGAGGTGTGTACCAAGTAGTGTTCTGGAAAGAATAAAATACACATTGATGTTTTTTTTTTTACTAAATAATCAACATTCGAGGTCTGGATCTCAGTATTTCAAGTACGAAGTTTTGAGTAATCAAAAATCTTTAAATGTTGACAGTTTTGTATGAAAAATGGCTGATGATTAACCTCCAAAACGTATCTTGTCAAAATCGAAATACTTGTGGAGATTTCACCAGCAACTCATCCCATGAGTTAGTTAGAGATTTCTATATGACTCGTCTCGCAAGATTTTCGAAAATATTTAAATAGTTCTCAGATATTACCAAGGTTTCTACCAGTAATAAGTTTTTTTCTCCAAAAATTTTATTAGGCATCCACCAAAACTCAGCTCCAGAATTTGTTATACAAATTTTAGGAAAGCAGTTTTTTTATTTTCTTATGAGCCAGCTATCCTCAATTAAAAAAAAAACACCAGAAACCCTTAGAAAACAATGTTAGAGTTTTCGTCAAAATCTACATATGTTTGTTACTTTAGATATCATTTGAAATTCTAACCAAAAATCCCAGTGAAATATTTGAAAAATGGTTTGAGTGGAAAGAGTAATTAATATTTGGCCAAATCTCGCGAATAAAAAATTGATCTAAGGGTAATTTTCAAGCTCGTATTGGAATAATAATTAGGCAACGCCAGTGAAGAAAGAATACCTTGTGGCTTGTGATATTTCATTGACATAAAGACTCTGAAAAGAATTCTGATGTTCCGAAGTTGAAAACACATAAAAAGTTATAATTTAAAAAATAAGTGAAGTATCAAAAACCTGCTATTCGGTAATCTAGTGAAGCAGGCGAGATCAGAGACTCCTTACATCTTTTTATCGATCAAGAAGCACGACCCCTATTCACAATTGCTTCGCGGACCCCCTAGAAAGTTATCACGGCCCCGTGGGGGTCCGCGGGCCACCGGTTGGGAAACACTGAAATAGGTCATTAACCTATGATTGACCGTTCGCTCATAGATTCCCCCTTATACAGCTGAGCAGTGTTATTGGTCGGTAACCCGTGGCGCGAAAAGCTCCTGTAAGATTAAGTCGCTGTCCAGGTTTAAATTTTCTACGCGTGCCGGAATTGGCTGAGTGGGTTCAGTTGATTGGTGTTCTTTTGCTGAAGAGGTTGAATAGAAGTAGTCTGCAAAGAGCTCAGCTATTTGAGTTGGGTCTTGCAGGTGTTTTCCATTGATCGTCACTGCTTTCCTTTGGCCGTTTAGGCGATGGAAGTTATTCCATAGAATATCCGAAGAAGTATTTCGATTGAACGATTAACAGAGTTCGATACCCAAGCAACACACATGTTATAATTGAGCATTATCAACTCATATATAACCTGATCTGGTCATATAGCAGAAGAAAATGCTCAAATATAACATGTGTGCTACTCGGGTAGATGAGTAACTTTCAAAAACGGAGTTGTAAGCTTGATAATCAGCGATGATCATATAGAGGCGGCCCTTGGTACTGAATTCTGCTGTGACGGATAATTTTCGATGCAGTTCAACCACCATTTAAATGTGGAATATTAACCATAATATGAAGTAGTTTAACGATTGTCCGTTACGTTGATAATGTCGGAGAAGTGCCTACCGTCAACCAGAACGTGGTAGATTTGTGCTAGTCTGCTGTAGTGATCTCCAGGCATACCAATACGAAAGGCTGTGCTGGAAGAAAGTACCGTAAAATCGGGTGTAATTGATCAGAAGGGTGAAATTGATCTTCGTATCACACGATTTTATTTATGCGTAATGGAGTACAAATATCAATGTAAGCTGCAGTAAATGAACGTTGTTATTCGTAACTATTGTCGCATTGTGTGTTGTGAAGTTTTTTGCGTTAAAGAATGTTTATTACTATGAAAATAATGTAAAATTTCAAAATCATGCACGTTGCAGTATTGACAAACACGCATGAACTTCTATTTCTAAGCAAGGATTTGAACATGGTATAAACCTGAAAGTTTGTGAGAATGCTTGAGATATATCCCCAAACCAGATTTTATCACCAAAACTCGTACCAATTAGTTCATATGGTTGAAATAATTGAATTTCTGTTAGATATCATTGAATTCCTTATGAAATTGCATACATTTAGGCGTTTTCCGCGTAATTCTTGAAATTTGACTATTCGTTATTTATATAAATATTACATTGTTAAGAATTTGACAAGCATATTCGGATTCAGGGAGCTCAAATTTATCATGTAGAGTTGATTTGAAAACTAACAATAATGGTATTGACAAGTGATCAATTTCACCCCGAAATGAGATCCCCTGATTTTTTTATTTTAGAGATATTTGTTAACACCAAAATGACATTTGTTAGAAAATTTCGATACATGAGTCGATGAGGTTCATCTTCGTACTTGTTTTCCTGCATTTAGTTGTTTGGCATTGTTAACATTATAGAAAACAGACTAGAAAAACCGTAAAAAAGGATCAATTTCACCCGAAATTACGGTACCGTTTTGATTCATATTACGGACAGCTTCAAATTCCGGACACTCTACTTTGTATGGGAAACATTTCACGCGAAATGTTTCAATTTTTGCTGTTCAAAAGTTCTCAATTTCAAGGCTCGTTTTGGTAAACTTTTTCCATAAATATCTTTAAAAATTTATAATGCCCAACTACCTTAGATGTCTCTTTGGTGGTTTAACGATTTCGATTGATGATTTGACTGTTCCATTAATGATTATCATGAGCTGTCTGGAATTCGATTCAAAGTGTCCGGAATATGAGACAAAAGTGAGGAAGCGTCCGGAATAAGAATCATGAAAAGGCCACACATTTTGATTTATTTAAAATTATTGAAGTTGCGGAAGCGTATTCTTCACCCACCGTTCGAAAGTAAAGGGCTTCCGATGCTCGATAGCGCTAAGGAATCATACAGAATGATTTATTTTGTATGCTCTATGCTGGGTTATATTTCCCTGAGTCCTTAAGTGTCCGTAATATGAATCAAAACGGTACAATGATATGACAACTGGAGTAGGCTGTGAAGGATTGTCGATGAAGCATTGATAGGATTAGGGTGATGTGCTAATATCGATCGTATTAAGCTTTGATCAGTGAGAACCTGCCATTTTCAGTATTAGAGAGAGTGATACTGATACAAATCAAAGATGCCAAAGTATTCTTTCAGTAGGCAGCTTTCGCAGTGTGCAATACGATTTTGATAAATCGTTTATTGAAAATAATGCAATGAAATTGTTACTTACCGTTGGTCCGTATCCGTTTGGATTCGCTCACAACTAAAGGCTCACTGTGATATAGTGAGTGGTCAAAATACATCACTTCAAAGTTGTAATTAAATATTCAACTAGATTATTTAGATTTTCGGGCACCCCTCTCCATTCCCACAGTATGATGAAGTACGTGGATTTCCCTCAAAATTAATTTGGCCCCATCAAAATATAGCCCAAAACATAGTGCTCTTATGCTTTGGGCTATATTTTGATGGGGCTTTTGATTTTTGACCGAACAAATCCATGACGGCTTATAGTGCAGAGAAAACAATTACAATCAAAGGATTCGTTTTCTACGCCGAACATCACGCACACATTGATGCGTACAAGTTTTTTTTTCTCAGTTCGGATTACAGACGGGCAAAACAGCTCATTTCAGTGAACGGATCCGATACGAATCACTCATTTTAGTGAACATGATCATTTGAACGGATCAGTGGATCAGCGGCTCGCAAAATAAGAGCAAACGAAAAAGAGCGGTTCACTGCCTGTTGCGCGACATGCGTCGTTCCTTTCGCATCTTTCTCTTTCTCTCATTCTTCGCCAGTGCCTGTCTATGCGGTCTATGCTGAGAGCACAAAGAGCACGCTGCAGCAGAAAACTTTGCTTGCATGTGTGGCGTGGCGCGCAAAGCAAGGCACGTGTCACGCGTTATGATAAAGCCGAGAAACGAACGTAGGAGAATAGGGTAAAAGAATCGGTTCGTTCTTTTTATCTGATCCGAGCTCATCAAATGAACCGATTCTCGCCCAAAACAAGCCACGGATCACTCGTTCGTTTGAGTGATCCGGAACTTTTAAACGGTTCCGATTCTTTTTGCTTATAACTTATATGCGGTCGTTAGGGAATTTTTTAAAATTTCGTCAAAAAGTAAGTTTAACGGCGTGCAGCCCTGTCGTCGTGCTTAGTCGCGCTTAGTCGACGACGAAGAAGCTTTTCTCATTTTTTTTACAGTTTTCGCCCTGATTCATGAAAAATATAGGAGGAGTGATTAATCATCGCGAGATCAGATGCACCCCAAAGTCCTGTAAGACATTAATATAAATTTTCAAGCGGTATCAACGACCTGCAGTAAATTGACTTATTTATACGTAGGCCAGGTGCATCTGAACCCCCAGTAAGACATGAGCCCTGGAATAAGTTGACTTTATACGTAGAGGACATTATTTGAAAATTCCAAGATGTATGAACGACCTTATCCTTGGTAGATTATGCGCATATTGACGCCCTGTAGGACATCAGTTTAAGATTATAAGCTGTATCAACGCCCTGGAGTAATTCAACCTTACCCTTCGTAGATTAGGTGCATCCGGACGTCCCTTAAGATATTAATTTGAAATTATAAGCCGTGTGAACGCCCTGGAATTATTCGACTTTATCCCACGAAGACTAGATGTAAAAAACGCGCTGTATGACATCAATTGAAATCAACGGCCTCTAGTAATTTGACTTTATCTCATGTAGATCAGGTGCATCTCAACCCCCAAGGACAAAAATTGAAAATTGAAAGCTGTGTTCCCAGGAGTAATTTATCCTAAGTAGACCAGGTGCATCTTAACGCCCTGTAAGACATCAATAGAAAATCCCAAGCTGTATCAAAGCTCTAGAATAATTTGATATTATCCCATTAAGATCAGATGCATATTGACGCCTTGAAGGGCATCAGCTGCATATTAAAAGCTGTACCAACGCCCAGGAGTAATTTGACCTTATTCTACGAAATTCAACTGCATCTCAACCCTCCGAAGACATTAACTGAATGTCCAAGTTGTATCAACGCCCTGTACTAATTTGACCTTATCCTTCGTAGATCAAGTGCATCTTGACGCCCTATTCGACATCAGATCGAAATCATAAGCTGCATGAACGTCCTAGAGTTTTTCAACCTTATCCCACGTGGACCAGGTGTACTTAACCCCCTGTATGACATCAATGGAAATTTCCTAGTTGTATCCACGCCCTGGAGTAATTTGACCTTGTCTCACGTAGATCAGATACATCTCAACACCCTGAAGACAATCATAGCCAATTTCAAGCTGTATCAACTCCATGGAGAAATTGGTCGTAAGTAGATGGGGTGCATATAATGTCCTGTTAGCCATCAATTTAATTTTCCAATGCTTCAAATTCACCTGATATTTTGACGCCCTTTAGGACGTCAAATGGAAAATAAATGATATCTCAACGCCCTGGAGTAATGTAAATTTAATCTACGTAGATCAGATGCAACTTAACGTCCTGTAAGGCATCAGCTTCCGAATAATTAGACCAGATATCACGTAGATTAGATGCACCTCAACTCCCTGAAGACGTTTCTTGAAAATTCCAACCTGTATCATGGTCCTTGAGTCATCTGATTTTATCATTTATAGTTCAAAAGTAACATGACGCCCTGTAGAACATCACTTGAAAAGTATAAGTTGTATAAACGTCCTGGAGTGATTCGACCTTACCCACGAATACCAAGTGTACTTAACGCCCTGTATGACATCAATCAACATTTCAAAGCTGTATCAACGTCCTGGAGTAATTTTACTTCGACTCATGTCGATCAGATGCATCTCAACCCCCTGACATTAATCGGTAAATTAAAAGCTGTATCAACACCTTGGAGTACTTTATCCTACCTAAATAGAACAAGTTGTATCAACAATGGGGTAATACAGTAATCTGGAGTAATTTGACCTTATCCCACGAAGATCTGGTGTATCTTGACGCCCTGTAGGACATCAGATGAAAATTATAAGCTATATTAACGCCCTGGAGTAATTTGAGCATATCCCACGTAGCTTAACTGTATTTCAATCCCCTGTGGACTTTGTCCATGTTGTATCAACACCCTGGATTATTTTGACCTTATCCTAAGGACATCAGGTGCATCATGATGCCCTAAGGACAACTTTTGAGAATTCTAAGCTGTATCAACACCCAATCTTATCCAATGTTTCCGAGTATGCATGCCCTGACAGTTATTTGACCGTAGCTCAGATCGCCCTGAGTATATTAATTAAAAATTTCAAGCTGTATCAAGGCCCTGTAATTATTTAGTCTTATCCTAAGTAGACCAGGTGCATCCTAACGCTCTGAAAGCTACCAGTCGAAATTTCTATGCTTTATTTACGCCCTGGAGTAATTTGGCCGTATCTCACATAGAGCTTGTAGATGCGGTTAAGATTTATCAATGTCCCTGAGTAATTCAATACTACTTCACACAGATCTTTTCGAGGTCATGGGCATTTTAACGCCCTAATATATTCCGGAAATTTTATTTTTACGCCTGATTTTGCACTGTTTTCCCTTAGATAAAGTGATATTATTCCAGTGCGCTGATATAGCTGAATATATGATTGTTTGTTGGATAACAGAATGCACTTGTCCCTCAACTTTATCATAATTATTTAACAAATTTATGGTTCTATTATCTGGATAGATATTTGGAAAAAAAAGAACAAAACAACGCAGTCATTACGACCACAATTAAAAAAATGTGTGATCAAGAACCAAATAACGTGGTTTATGGACAGAAATGCTTTGTAGGATATCAAGAAGAATTTCTGGGTCAACACAGATAAATCCGGCATGAATTGTATACATTTGAAGGGGACCCAAATTCGTACAAGAACGCAGTAAACAATGAACTCCTGAATTACAACGGTGTGATCTTTGAAAAAGGGTTTTGGGGATTGGTATTATGAAAATACCCTATCTCTCTAAAAACTCTCTGAACAACTAAACTGGAATGATAGTTGATACTTATATCTCAGTTTTATAATAATATTGTCCATAAAGTGTTGAATGTTTCAGTGCCTACTGAAACTGACTGTTGAACTGACAAGAGGAATGAACTTTTTTAAGTGTTTTATCCTAATACTGTTACATTTCTATATTTTTGCGGGAATAAAGCGCAAGATGATAACAACAATATTTTTGCTATTCTTGGTATGTTTGGGCAGACCTTGTGATTCAAATAAAATTAAATCCGTTTATCTTTATATAGATGCTATTATTGAATGGAAAAAAATCAATTGGTTCAGTAATTTGAAAATACTAAACATTTAACAAGCTGGGCGAAATTAAAATGGCGAAGACATAATTTTCATTTTATTTTATTGATAAATTCTATATTATTTTAATAGTAGGGGGGTCTGTAGCCTTGAGGTTACGCTTCCGCTTCATAAGCGGAAGGTCATGGGTTCGATTCCCAGCCCCTCCACAAAAAACCCGTCCAGCCACCAGAAGACGCCTCACGGAGCACATCCATCCTCCGTCAGTATCAGATGGTGACTGAGACAAACTGACCCTCTTCGCAGGCAGCTAGCCTCACTAGTAGCAGAGCTCTCTCCTACCTGCTCGGTGTGAGAGTAAAAGAGTAGGAGAGAGTGAAACTAGATGTAAATATAGATAAGTTGAAAATAGATCTGTATCGATAAAGCAGCTACAGATCAACTGAGTCCAGCACAGTAGTGGCCACGAGCACGGAGTGCCTTGTAATAAAAAAAAAATATTTTAATAGCAGTCCGTTGCGATTCAGTTTGGTATTGCCTTTTGTGCAGAAATTTTCTTGAAAAATATCTGCATAAACCCCATTTGGAGTTTTCTTTTCGGTTATTTTTAATATTTTGATCATGCTTTTGTAATGAAGTCATGAAAACTATTATGATAAGATATCGGAATGATATTTGAATAAAAAAAACTGTTTGAAGATGTGACCTTACCCAGTATAACTATAATCAAATTTTGTTTATTGTTTACCTGTTTAGAATTCTGTTTCATACAAATCAGAGAAAGCATAAAAGTATAGAATAATGAAAATAACTGAGGGTCGTAGACACAAAAGTCAATTTGGGCGCGTTAAACAACTACGCCACAGAACAGGTACGATTCAGCAGCGCAATCGGCCAACCTGAAACCAAGGTCCGTCACGACCCCATATTGTCCTTCACAACCATACACCTCCTTTGGTTCTCTGAGATGCCCAATTCGGCTCTCTTAAACGAACAACAGTGAGAGATTTTATTTTTAGCGTCGCACTGTTGCATATTTTGTACCACACTACTCATAAGCCAACGTTGGCTCAATAAGATGGCTAGTATGGGTTCGGCTGGGTCGAGTAGGAGAAATACGACGAGTGTTGTAAAAATCGAGTTCTGCAACGAATCACGCACAACATTTTTTGCAATTTCGTAGAAGACCACTTGAGGGTATTATAAGCTATATCAGAATGCATTCACCATTATTTTACAATTTCTGAAAAAAAAATTGTTGTGTTATGATGTGTTACGCAACTCAAAACAGTTGCGTTATGAGAAAGCGTTGCGTAATTAAACATTACAGCACTGGTTTAAATAAAGTAATGACTATTCTCGCACTGCATACTTCAGTGCAGCAAAGTAGACCGTTTCATGACAGATTGGCATTACGAAAAACAGCCTATTTCGATGAGAAATTGCAAAAACGGTTTATTTCTATCCGTCTCGGGTTCTAGCAAATGCTATGAACTGTGCTAGATCAACTGTGATATATTAAGAGTGGAAAGAGAGAAGCGAGTGAAAGATACAACTACAAAGTACGAGGAAAGGGACGGGCCTGGGATTGAACTCATGACATTTTGCTTATGAAGCAGAAGCGGTAGCTATTGGAACACCAATCCCGTCAACTTCTGGCTCCACATCTCCAATATATAGAAAGGGAGATTGGTAGGTTAAAAAGCAACACAACCGCTGAATCAAATATTCGTTATTCGTCTGGTGTTGCAAAAATGCCGGGAGTACAATGTATCCACACATCATTTGTTCATCGATTTCAAGTCGGCCTACGATACATACGATCGAGACCAGCTATGGTAGATTATGCAAAAATACGGTGTTCTAGACGAACTGATAAGATTGATCAATGCGTCAATAGATCGAGTGATGTGCGTTTCCCGAGTAACAGCCTCGAGTGTCTTCGAATCTCGCTGTTCAACATTGCTTTAGAGCAGTGTTTCCCAAACTTTTTCGACTTTCGCCCCCTCGAGGCTAATATTTTTTGGAATCGCCCCCCTGATGAATGGTTCATATACAAGTTCATATATTTGAATTAATCTATATTCTGTACTAAACATTTGATCAATATTATAGAAAAGGCGTACGGAAGTCGATCAAATTATCAAGTTTACTCGTATATAACTACAAAAGTGTTAAAAATATCAAACATATTTGCTTTGGAAAACATATACACTCCACAAAATGGCTTTAATTCATCGTTGGAACCTGATTTTGTCAGCCAAATTTTCAGAGATTTGTTAATTAAAATATTTGTACCATAAGAAGTAAGAATGGTAAGAAAAAGTGCAACCTAAATAACAAAAAAGGGTACAACATATTTTTCTCTGTGAAAAACTGGATGCTAACAATAGAAATATTAAAAACATCTTTATGTTAAATACTAGTGATCCTGGAAAACTTCGTCTTGCCATCAAGTCATAAAATTTCCTAAACAAACTTACAGATTAGTTTTCTTACGTTTTCCGACTATTCTAGAGATTTTATTAAACTTTTTCTTCGGACGATTACTTTGAAGTCCAGAACAAATGCAACAGTGAAAGTTTTTCGAATCCATTGATCCGTTCTCAAGCCAACTCATGGCATACAAAACTTTTTCACTTTTTTATACAGATTGAGTATTGTGGGCTTTGTGTCCAGTGGATAGTATCGTCAAGCAGTGATCGCATCGGGTCATGGGGTGTGGGTATGATTCCCGCTTCAGCCATTGACACTATTCGCCAAAAATGTTTCGCGGCTGTGCCACTGGAGCATGCTTGTCCGTTGTCTAATGTTAAATTACAGTCTGTGCAGCTAAATGTCTGGAGACGGTGTCAATGTGTGTTATCAATGCTCTCCGTATCTTGAAATCATTCTGATCTTGAGAAAACCTAAAATTCTTAAAACTCGTATGATATGAAAAATATCTGAATGCATAACACAAATATTTTCTTTTGACAATCATCAAGTGTTATCTAGAATAAATTAAAATGGCCATGCTTAGATCAGAGGTATATTCGATCTAAGGTGAAACTAGAAATAGTTTAGAATGAAATTGATTGTCCTTCAGAAGCATTAGCATAAATTTCTATCAAATCGTGTGTCCTCCGAACGTTATGAGTCATTTTTCAATTTCTCCCATACTAAACTTTTACTGGATTTTTCGCCCCCCAAATTCTGTTTTGAAAATTTTCGCCCCCTTCGTTCCAAAAATCGCCCCCCAGAGGGCGAATTCGCCCACTTTGGGAATCACTGCTTTAGAGGGTGTGATGAGAAGGGCGGGGATACCAATGTTCATGTGTTAAATCAATCTATGCATCAGATTTCATCGCTGGAGCTCCGGTGCAAACACGGGCATGCCATCTCCATAGAAGAACTGTCAAATTGCTTCAAAGTAAGATGATTTGAAACAACTCATAAAAAGGCCTACAGACATGGAAGGTACGATCTTCAAAAACTTCGTACAGCTACTTAGTTTCGCTGATTGATATTCTAGCACGGAACTTTGAGAAGTTGGCGGATAAGTACAACTGATTGAGGTCTGAAGCTACGCGAATCGGATATCAGTGTGTATGATAACGGGGGACTCAAGAGATGACACGGCATGCCCCCACATCGAGTTCATATTGACTGGGATGAAATCGAAGCGGTCCTTGGGCGCACTGGAAACCGCCGGCAACGACACCAGCAGATACATTCTGAGACACATCGTTGCTGGAAATCGTGCCTATTTTGGACTCTGCAGAACTCTTCGATCGAGTAAAATTTGCCACTAAGTTAACCATCTACAAGACGCTGATTAGACCGGTACTCATTTATGGGCACGAAACATGGACCCTCCGTGCAGAGGATCAACGCGCCCTTGGTGTTTTCAAATGGAAGGTTTTACAGATCATCTATACTATACCAGCTGCTGGAAGAACATTGCAAAAATTGGGAGGTTATGGTGGGCAGGCATGTCAACAGAATATCGCATAACAACCAGGTGAAAATGATTCTCGAAAATAATCCGATCGGCGCAAGACAATGTGAAGCACAGCGAGGAAGATTGGTTGAACAAGTTGATGATTATTTGCGGACTCTACGTAGAATGCGGGGCAAAGGACCGGCAGCCTTGAACCAGGTCTAATGGATACGTCTCCAGCCACCCAGGCCTTAGCCTAATCGGTGACGTAAATAAGTAAGTAACAACGCATCGATTTGATCGAATTTTTGATTGAAACAGTAACTAATTACGATTGTCCATATACAATTAAGAAATGAAAACCTGTCTCTGTCCTTGTAGGGACGATGTGCCAGAAGAATAAAAAATGATTGAGATTATTTATGTTACATGTTTGATTAAGCTAAACAACTTCATGTTTCTTGATCTGAAATTGGACATTACACCTCAAAAAACAAAAACAAATTGACATTATAACCTCATAAACACCTGGGAGTAGTAGCGCCCACTGAGCTATAGTAACGCCCCCCCAAAAAGATGACGACTAAGTAGCTCAAAATTTACGACGACAGGACTGACGGCGTGAGATTGGAATGGAATCCTTCAGGGAAGAAGGTTTTCCATAGACTAAGTAAGTGCCCGGCAAAGTAAGTCGCACGGGGGGCTCACTAAGGAACTTGAATCGTGATGTGGTGTGGCTCAGTAGATCGCTAATCAGATTTCGCTCGGTACGTCTTTGGCCATGCAATTTCGGTGCAAAGGTGCAATGTGGATAATTGAACTCATGCTATTTATGGAAATACAGAAGTTTTATCGCATTTTTTGGTGTACAAACGGACGAACCATTACAGCTTTCACAAAAAAACACTTGGAAAATGAATCTATATTGTAGATGAGTTCGAATATCAGCCGTAGTGCCGTAGTGGAACATTTCAAGTCTGAAACGACGGATATCAGCTCGTGCGACGAAGTAGATCGAACCCCTATTGAAAAAATTCTTGACGGAATGCAGATGAAACCTTCTTTAGTTCTATTAGAAAAAATAATATGAAATTTTTGGTGTGATCCTTAGTAGGTTGTTTGTGAAATCCTATCGGTTTCTTGTAGTATACTCCAGAACTATTTGACGAATTATTTTCCAAAAGTTTCCGATAGGTTCTTGGCAGGCATCTCACGAGGACATTGACAAATTCTTGACTAGATTGAAGCATTCAATGATTACTTTCAAAATCTTTGGTAGGTTAAGCTTTAAACAATTAGTTTAATTGATCATCAATGAGAACCAAACATTGTAGGTATGATGTATCCATATGATTGCTTTTAATTGTTAGACGATCATCTGACGACATTTTCATTTTCTATGGAAGTTTGAGAGATTGGATAAAATAAAATCTCAAATTGAGGTAGAATTTTTGGTTGTAGTTTTCCAACCAATTATGAGCAAAGATGATGAACTGTGATCACCATTAGACGATAATATCCGCTGCGGTGTGTGAAAAACCGTATCGAAAAAACGAAGAAAAATGATAAAATCACAGACTTCATTTGGCAGACAGTGTGTCAGGGCAAATCCATTCGGAGAAAAGAAGACATCCCATGAAAATGATGATGGAACGATGCGGTTGCTCGGTCTATTTATGAGATATCTTCCCAACCTCGAGTTCTTCTAGAAGAAGAGTGGGCGATGTCTCTGAAGCGCTAAGTAAGCGTCGAGCGGATGTCTTTTTCCCCTAGTTTGAATGGCAGCGGCTTGAAGCGAAACAAGACATAATAAGGAAGTGAAATAAATGCGTTATTATTCGAAATAAATGATAATAAATCGGATGTCAGTCGGAGTTCTGGTGTTAAGTGTGGGCCATAAATTTTCGGGGGTTTTGTATGCGAATGAAGGAAAGTGACTCTCCGAGAAATGTGTGTTCGAGGAAATCCATGCTTGGGTTTGTCAGTTATTGTGTGAACTAATGATCTCACCCCTGGAAACGGAAGGATCTTTATCATAGGCTTCATAATGTGTTTGGGATAGAGAAACTTAAAGTCCATGAATATTCATTTCTTTATTTATAATCTGAATAGAATAATTTGTCCAAATGTTCAATGATTCTGCTTAGAGAGTTAAAAAACGTAAGAAAAAATATTGTGTATTAATTTTCAGGCTTTTCTCTTTACACAATAACGAAATTCTGATTGCGAGATTTTCTGATGATTCATGAAAGTTTAACACTTCCACCGACAAAATAAAGTTTTAGTGGCTTGAAGTTGAAACAAATGTTACATATATGCAACTTTTGCTCATAAACTAGCAGAATACATAAAGCTTGTATCTTCAGAGCCAAAAAGTTCAATGCGACGAATGTCATCCTCTGTCTTATTTCAACCCCATTAATACAATGTCAGTGTTTTTCCTCATCCGCCAGTTCACGCCAGAATGGCTCCAGTGAATGAGAGCCAATCCGGATGTTTGTCACTACAAATCCGTCGTAAGCCGCTTCCTCCGACTCACTCCGAACATCCGGGCAGTATCGAGTGAGGATTATAACCCGGTTCCTTTCCGGTACACCACCATATCGTAGCCAGAAGCTGAAGTATCAGATGCCTGACCTCGGAATACAACACACAACTGGTTACATTTTTCATGTTCCACCACGATGAGCAGCTGAACGAGCGACGACATAGTGTGCTCTCGTGATTGTATGATTTCTTAGGGTGCAGCTGAGGTTTCAAAAGCTCCCAAAAACCAAAAATTCGGGTGCTCTTCTGAAAGTCGAACTATGAATACAATTATTAAGAGGTGACGCAAGCGACTTGAAGGTCAATTTTCAAGTTTTATAATATGTCCTTCAGTGAAATCTACATACAATGTTATTCTTTGATTAATTTAGAAAATTTTAGCATAATTATTTTCTAAATTTAATTTATGAAAAGTTTTTAGGGACATTATCTTCAACTTGAAAATGTACCTTCAAGTCGCTTGAGACAATTCTATATCCTATTATATTTTTCTCATATTTTTAATTATCTTTTTTTTATCTTCCGAAAATAAGCCTCACTCTAAATATTTTTCCATTTTGACTGAGCTATTTCGAGACCCATACTTCCTGTGGGGCTCCATAAAGTAAAACGAACAGAATACTACAACAATGTATTCCAGCTACAAGCATCCAGCCACATATTCGTCATCTTGCCCCATACCCGTAGCGCCGTAGGATAATCGCACACAACTCACTTTTCTGGCAGGTCTAGCGCAAGTTCGCGTTCCTTTGGAATGAGATTCCTTTAAAAATTTTATTATGATTTACATCGTGCATAAAGAATCCGCCGTCTGCTGTTGCACACGTTGTCATGCGGAGGGGAAGCGAGAGGCATCCGTCAGAAAACGAACAACCCAATGCATGTTCTGACATACTTCGGGTAAAAGTAGCGATCTGTGCTCTATTGTGTAGCCATACCCATCGTCGAAATAACCCGGGAAGAACAGGATGCCGAATGAATAATGCTGAAGTGCGCACATACACCCGCGATACTGGAGAAAGAAGTTGCCACAAGTGCAACTTTGCGCGGTATTTTACGATATTCCCCCGGTGGATTCTGTGTCACCGTGAACCGATGCACCTCGTAGGTGACAGCTTCCGGGGAGAGAAGTTACTGACCTACCAAGTGGGGTTCAGATTGACGCAGAGGACCACGTGATAGAAGGCACTGGTGACATCAAGTCTTACAACTGATGCAATCCTAAATTTATACGGATTTTGTCTGAATTTTTTAAATAAAAAATACTGAAAATAATCTTATTTGAGACCTACACTGGAAAAATAAATATGTTTTTTTTTTTAATTTAAAGTCGATTTAAAAACAAAAATGACTAATTTTTTAAATCGACTTTAAATTAAAAAAAAAAATAATTTAAGTATTTTTATTAAAAAAAAATCAGACAAAATCCGTGTAATTTTAGGATTGTTTCAGTTGTAAGATTTGATGTCACCAGTGCTTTCTATCACGTGGTCCTCTGCGTCATGTATATGTTTATTATGTTCACTTTTAACCGTCCATATATCGCAAGATGGGCACTTTTTAAGAAAAAAGTGTTTCTCACAAAAACATTTTTTGTTTCATTTGTCCAGATTTTCTTTTTTTTAATTAATGTTCTATCGTGTGTGTCATTTTGCTTCCTCTCTAAGATATTTCGAGCCTATCCCTAAAAACAATATTTTAAGTAAAAAATAACCAAATTTTCGGTCATGCTCAATTTTCGAGGACATTTAGTAAAGAACCCTTACGTATTATAAAAAAAATAAAAATCACAATAAAGATAACAAACGTTTCAGAGGTTAAAATTCCACGGCGTTCATCCAACACTCCATCAGTTGGCTCCCAAATCGATTTCGCTCCACCAATGCAATGGTTGTGACAATTGACGTTTCTGGTTGCAACCAATGGCAGCAACCGACAGAGTGTAATAGAATTCCTGTTTGCGTACTGTGGCACTTCACTCAACCGACAGTGACGCATTGCAATCAATAGTGTGGCAGTTTGCATTCACAAAATGCAACACAATGTATAGTGTCTGGTAAGGTTTACCTTTTTTTTTGCTCCCAGACTGCTCCAACAAACAACAGTGATGCCAGGAAGATGTTTCAGAACTGGATCGTAGTTTCTAGTTTCTCAGCTCTGGCTGGCAACACCGAGGGATTTCCTTTTGGAATTCAACTGGTAGCAACCAGTCCCAGCAGTTGAGCACACCAACAGCATCGAGCCAATTTTGCATTCACTTGTCTATCAGCCGAGCTCTTGTACAAATTGCAACCATTACCGGGGAATCGTTGTAACTGGATACCCACTTGTAAAATGCGCTTCCTCCGACGACTTGACGGTTGACGACTGATGGATGGCTGGCGCTTATTGCGACGACTTCATGCCATATCGATTTCCATGGATTTCGGACGTCGGACATGTTGTGCTATGGCTTGTAGTAGGTTCACTGTGTGTCTGAATCCGTTATTCAAGAAAAAAAATAGGTACCCACTCCTCTAAAAATGTAGTATTCGAGTATTTTCTCCATGAGCATAGAGATATTTCATCGAGATTAACGACAGTTATCGTTATTCAAAAGTTTTGGCTATTTTGGCTTCCTTAAGTACAGTTAGCCAACAAATAAATTGCTATGTTTGGATTGAGCATTCTAAAGATGTTATACCCAAGAATCTTCTCAGTTAATTTGAACGTTTGGTCGAGAGAATGAAAGTTACAGTCATTCGTTTACCATTATTTCCATAAAGTCCATTTATATAACTTTGTTATACCAATGGACCTATTAACAAATGCAAATGTCTTTAAGAATGACACTCGGCATTAAATAGATTCAATATATAAGCGACAAAGTGCATAAGAAAAGACAAAAGAATCAAATTCAACCTGTTAATAAACGGTTACTTGGCCATTCCGGTTAATACATACACACGGTTGGCATACTGTTTACTAAGTTTTGTAGAACACTTTACTCAATATTTCCCTAAGCCTCCAGAATGGATGATTTGAACTCTCTAACACTTCCATACTTTTCCCTCCGGCATAAATCCTACGAACCAAAATGTTCCAAAGGTTTTCGACGGAAATGAGGTCTGGAGAGCGAGCAGGTCAGTCAGGAAGATCGATTTTACGGTCCTTTAGCCACTGTTTAGTTTCCTTGCTGGTGTGGATAGCGACATTATCCAGTTGAAACTTGAACTTCTTGCAACGGAATCTTTGCATAAATGGCAACAGACGAGTTTCGAGCACCTGGATGAAATCCTTACTGTGTAGCTTGAACGATGTGAAAGCAAGGTCTAGTTTCTCAGATGCACAAAATCTTGCCCACACCATGCATGAGCATCCATCAAAGTTTCGAATCATGAAGTATTGCTCACCTTTCTTCAAATCACGCTGAATCCGTCGGGGCCATTCAGATTGAGCTTCTTTCCTGAATCTCTGAAAATTATCTTCATTTCTGGATTTATGGTATGCATATGTCATGAAGTCGCTTGAAATATGTCAATAGTTAATGTTCTGCTGGTAAATTACCGTGTCCCTCTGCTGATTCATGTTATTTTGCGCAAAGTTCAGCCATTTCTCAATATGAGAAGGAGTCAAGTTTGGAGCTTTCATCTTCCTGGCCCTTTCGATGTGTGGATTTTTAACCAAAACCTGACGAACTGTCTCCCGGTTAACGTCCAAATTGAGTTCCAGTTTAATCTGGATTTCAAATAATTTGAAGCAATTCTTACAATTTCGCGTTTGTCACGAGCAAGAAGCTAAGATTTACGTGCTTTTGTTGATTTCGAAATGCTTCGATTAGGCCTATCTCTTCCTCTGAAAGAGATTTTCGCTTCGACATAATGATCGATTGTTGAACAGAGCACTTAAAGCTTAACGATCAACGCTCCGTCATCGTAATCGTCGTCATCATCGAAACTTGAAAAGCAGCTTTTCTGTTCAAAACTAAACATTATTCGATGAAAATGTGTTCACTGTGTTTCGGATCAAGAACAGAATACAGTAAACACAGTTTCCTGTAAATTTTCTTGATTTTGAACGAAAAAACTGCTTTTGAAAATTTTGAAATCGATGATGGATCCTGCCCCCTTAAGAAAAACACGAATGCTCGTGAGTTAACTGGAGACCGGATTTATTTTTTTCGTCGTAACAAACAAGCAAACAGGAATGAATAACTGACAGTTCTGGTTTATCGAGATGCTTTCACCAATACAAGCATATTTCAGTAGGGTGGTTCAAAATTGCATTATTATTTTCCAATAAATGACGAAATACGAGGGGGTCTTAAGGTAAAACGAAGCCAAACATGGAAAATTACTAATGCACAAGACTGGAGAATTTGAGAACAGTTCGCGTTGAAAATCAATCAAATTACTTGCTTGCTGGTGGTAACCAATAGGATAAATTTTCAACGCGGAGCTCTGTTTGGTTCTCAAGTCTTGAACATTTGAGTTATGGCTTCGTTCTATAATCACCGCTATAAAGCGGAGATTGGTTATGCAAATCTCGTAAGAGTTAATTTCATGGCATCTCTACAAAAGTGACATTTGACAGTGGCAAAGACACTCATATGTACTGCCATTATGGTATTAAAATCAACTACCAGCATACCATAGTATGCTCTTCATGAAGATACGGAGTGAATACCAAATAGTTGTATAAGATATCATTTTTAATTTTCTTAGTGATCTAATCCACAAAGCATGCAATATATGACATTCAGATATAATTTGGCTTAAATTGCATGATTAAATTTAGATTAAATCGATTTTTGATGCATAATTTTTATACACATGAAGTCAAGTGTCAGTGTCAAATCAAGCGAATAAATTGAATGCAAGTTGACTGCAATAGTCAAATTTTACATTTTCAACAGTCAATATCTCAAAAACAAGACGTGCTATGAAAAAAAAAAACGGCAATGGATTCAGCAACCCCTAATTAAGTAAATAGCGGTATTTTGGTACTTGAGACATAAACGTGTTCCGTAATGTTATTGAAAAGGTATTGAATAGCAAGTGAATCTCAAAACATGTTATTTAACCCCTAACTACCGGCAGCTTCATTTTTGTATCACAAAAATATTCAAATAGTGATAACTATTTTGTTTTTTCGACAGTTTGGCACATTTTTTTTTAATTTTCAAAAAACTCTTCTATTTTTAGAATTTGTAGCAATATTGGTCATTGCACAATAGTCGGGCTCTATATAAATGGGCGGCCAAAACTACTAAAAAACTTAAGATTTTCATGTTTTTAATCATTTCAGAATATTCCTCATGTGTTATATTATTATGATCCTCAATTGAAATTGAGCTAAAATTTAATTGTATATGACTTTTATGACGACAAATCGTGTGAAGTCAAAAAATTGAAAAATTTAACAATAAAATAAAGTACAAAATTTATAATTTTGGAATACATTTCCACAAAGTTACGCACTATCTGAAAGCTTATGGTTCAACACTTTTATCGAGCATGAGGATGGAAAAAAGTATTTGGTTGAAAATTTAGAACTTTTGATTCCGGGGTAAAGTTGATCAATTACTGCGGTCGATTTCCTAAAGTAAAAAGATATGCTATTTACTAAATTTGGGGTCACTGAATCCGAATCAAGTCTCAAAAATCTTACAACTTGTTGATAAATCGGTCAATATTAGAATTGAGTGTTGTGAGTTACGTAATACACCACAGTAAACGCCTAAAAGTATGCAATTTTCCTTGAAATTAGCATCTCGCCCACAAAAAGGACATAATTTTCTCTGAAAATGATTTTTTATCATAAATGCAATTTCAAAACTGGATTTACGGACCATATCTAGAATGTATGTATAAGTTTATTTAAATGGTATCTTTATATAGTCTTGGCAACAGTCGATTATTTGGAGGAGAACCCTTTAACAGTTCATCAAACATTTCCTAAAAAAAGGTTTTTTCATGGTAAAATTATCTTGAATGTCAAACCAAATCAAGGAATATCGAGTACAGCTATCAGGTAATGCGACATTAAAGAAATTGTGATATTTGAAATCGTATCATAGCTGAATTGCGGTACATATTTCATCGATTATAGCAATAAAGTTAGTTTTGGCCAGACTTTTTTTTTTCGACCATTGTGCATTGTTCATATGATTTTGTAGATAATCTGATATTCCTTGGGAGACCAGGCTTTAGGACATTCCGTCGAAAGACATTCGGTTGAATGACGTTTGGTCGAATGACATTTAGTCAAAAGTATAATTGGTCGAAGGGACATTTGACCGAATAGTTTTAAAACAATTTGTCAAATGATATTCGTTCCAATGACGTTTGGTCGGAGGATCGTTTCGTTCTACAGATAAATGTGAACCGAATCGAAAATTTTGCACAAAAGATGAACATCGAATCTATTTCAAGCAGGCTTGAGAACTGTGATCACAATTTGCCACAGTTCATCGATTCTGCCAGTCAACCAAAACACAAAGCAGAAGCAGTATCAATACCATCAGGTGTTGCGCTGCCAACGGTTCACACACTGCTTGACTGTTTTTGTCTCTCCACATCTCGAGGTGAATGATTGGAAAAAATGTAAAATAATTCAATCGCTAATATTTCGCTTGTATTTTCAACTAATTGATATCTATTAGCGTTAACAGCAAGAGCACAATCATTCCGTTGCGATACATATAAACAAGTTCAATTTCATGCTGCCTTTATCGAGCAAAAATGCAAAACCCCGAAAACCGGAAAAATCGTGTCACCACTGTGCTCGAGTCATTTCGCATTCGGGTTTGAAAAAACGTTGCGAAGAAGAAGATTACAGTTTTGAAGAGCCGTGACATTTTTTTGTTTTGAACGGTCATGGTTTGCTTCGGATTTTGATGGTCGTGTAGAAAAATGTGAATGTCGAGGTGGTAAATGTTTGCTACAGTACATTTCTCATCCCTGCTTTCAAGTAAACTTTTTATCAGTTGTCAATAAGGCCGGAACAAATTTGAAATTTTACTTTTGTCACCCCCCCCTTCAAATTTTTCAAAAAGTCAGAGGGGGGAAATAAATAAAGTTTCTTATTTTCAGTGTTGGTTTTCATTGTTTTTGTGTTTTTAGCTAGTTTTGTAATTCGTCCTTACGATATTACATGAAATAACAGGTGTTATTGGATTTTAAGTCCTAAATCTGTTCGTTGTTTTTTTTTAAACGTTTTTCTTTTAAAATCAAGTTTGCGCAATTTTGTTTTAACAGTGTAGCCTTTGAAAATAGAATATTGTAGTGCTTTCCATGAACTTTCAATGAACAACCAATCAGCAATTGACACTTAAAATTTATTTGAATACATGTTTTCCTAGTAGATTTTCCTTCCTCTGGATGTATAAATATTGAAAGCGTGATCATCAGCCACAAGCTGCGTATCAAATGTCCTTGTCTTTATTGTGTTGGTATAAACTTTATGATTCTTTTTTTTTCGAAATTCACGAAAACCCGCGAAATGCGTTTGATCGTTTTAATTCATATAAAAACGCAGTAGTTTTCAGTTTCTTGCCTATGAAAATGGTTTATTTATTTTGGAGTCAAGGTTCCTCCAACAATTTTCGTATCTTTCAGTCAATCTTGGACTTCTTTTGATTGCTTGTTTTGTTTTAAATTTTAAATTGCCACTCTGGTAATAAACTAAGTATCTTGATCCGTAAAATACAAATTACAATTATCAACACATCGCTGAGTTTACACATATAAAATGTATTTTCACTGAGAATATATACTATAGTGCAAAATTTGACCAAAAGTATGGGGCCTACTTTCAACCTGCATAATATATACCATCCTATGCATATTTATCTCACAGTTGCTTAGGTATGCAAAGAACATGGCACAAGAGGACATCGAAGGCAATATATTTCACAGAATTAATTTTCTTCAAATTTACTCAAATCTAGTGGAAAATTGCAAACAAAGTGTTACATATAGGGTAGAAGCACTAGATTTCGCCCCCCTAAACCATGTAATCGCAGGAATAATAAATTTCTGACTCTATTAATCAATATCAAATAATGTTATTGGGTTTATTCAACTATTCATCTATTATTTTAGGATGATCAAGCTGCAAAGTTATCCAAAACAAAGTTTTACTATTGAAAAAAGTATAATTTTTGGATTGATGGTGTGCTTTAATTTTCGTCCCCCCAAATTCAATCTTCGCCCCACCCATGCTCTAATCTTCGCCCCCATTAATTGAAGTACAGGTTTTCGATAGTTTAATCAAGTACTTATTATCTTCTCACTTTTCATCTTCACTGGTACTTATCCTGCCTATTTCCACTATGTCTTTTTCTTTTTGGCATTACGTCCACACTAGGACAGAGCCTGATTCTCAGCTTAATTTTCAAAGAGTACTTAGTTCATAACTAAATGGTTTCTTTACATAAGTTGCCATTTCTACAGTCGTACCGTGTGGCAGGCACGATGACACTTCATGGACAAGGAACTCAAATAAAAATTCCATTACAAAAATATCCTGAACCGATAGGTAATCGAACTCAGACACCTTCAGCATGGATTTGCTTTGTAGCCGCCTACTAACGAAGGCTATGGAAGGTCCTGATTTCCACTATGTATTGTTTTTATTTATTGCAAAGTAATTATTTATGCTCTTGTAGCATTTATGTGATATATGCAGGGTTCTGAATTTTCGTATCAATGATGCGAAATCTACGATTTTTCTCACGTAAGGAGAATGCTTTTTTCGCTTCCTCACGTGAACATCTTTTATCGTTCACACTAATTTTCCCTGGAGCTACGATGGTGGATAACCGAAAACCACTCCACTCCGGGGATAATTTATTTTTCACTCCATCATATTTTCGCTCACCAACTGCTCCCGAGAATTATCACTATGTGGATAAACAAAAACTAGTGCCGGCGACGGGATTCGAACCTAGTACATTGCTAAAAACAACCGCGATGCGTGCACGCTAACCATGCTACCACCCCAACTTGACGAAAGGAGTGGTTAATTTGGTGCATAAAAGCAACTGCTGCTTGTGGCGATGGATACAGGAAAAGTTCTCCATGGATCGGAGAAAGAGGAAACAAACTTCTCACAGCTACGGAAATGTGCAATTATCTATTTTCGCTTTGTTTTGTGGACGGATAAAATCGCAAGGCAGCTAATCGCTGAAAATTGCTGTGAGGGATAAATCCATTATCGTGAGAGTGAGTGAGAATTCGGAAGCCTGGATATATGTTATTATTCCCAGGAAGTCGAGAAATTTCCCAACATGAAATAATCCAATGTCAGAATATCGGAATCAACCCCGATATGTCATACATTAAAGTTCTCCAATATTTTTTAACACTTCAGTCGTCGCGCTGTTGTATTTTGTACAACAGTGGTGAAAAAACCTCGCTTATCGTGCACAGCATCAGCGTGGTGGTTCTGACGGTTGCAAACCGCGCGACGACTGAAGGGTTAAATAATTATATCAAGTACCGTTATTTCGGGAGAAATTTATCATATTCAGCGTTTTCAATAATGTTAGCAGTGCCAAAAACTGAATGCGGAAAAAAAGTACTGCGGTAAACCCATTAACTCATGTAGTGGTAAAAATAATATTTAATATTAAAAATCGGTTGATCATATTTCGTTTCTATTCCATTCTTGCTGAATATGGTGGGTTATTTGATTGACAATAATAAGTTCAATTTGTTCTTCGTCACAGACTATCAGTATAATGATGAGCAACAAATATCATACACTGAAATGAATTTTATTGTAGAAACTACTGAATGCATGGTAAAACTAAGAACTACACCAACAATTTTCAAGACTACATAAATCTGTTAACTTTTTTGAAGTGTAGTCAACATCAATACACAAGAAAATTTATTTATTTAACCAGAATTGCAATATTTATGACTAGAAATAAACTTGATTTGAACCACACTGTGCTGTACGGTAGGTGTTACGGATTTAAATGCTTTGTAGTTAATGCTTCTATGGAAATGGTCACATTTACTGCACAGGATTTTTACCAGATTATGGTAAACTAAACAGATTTTAGTAGTCGGTTGAAAAACGTTGATGAAGTTCTTAATCCCACCTAATTCTAGTGGTAACGTCCGCGTCTACAAAGTAAAGCCATGCTGAAGGTGTCTGAGTTCAATTCCTGGTCGGTCGAAGATCTATTCTTAACGGGAATAATATTGACTTCGTTAGGCATAAAGTGTTTTTGTGCTTACCACAGAATAAAAGAATACGAAAATGGCAGCTTATGCAAAGAAACCTCTCAGCTAATAACTGTGCAAGTGCTCATATGAATACTGCTGAGAATATATAGCTAAGAACAGGCTCTGTCCCAGTGAAACGTAATACGAAGAAGAAGGAACTATTCGGTACATTTAGAAAATCCTTTAAACTTCCTGTAACCTCCTGTAAACAGTTAATAAATCAATGAGTTTGTTTTGTTTTTCGAACAATTTCGAGGAGGGGCGAAAATTAATGCACGCACCACTGAAAGAACGTTACAGGTAGTTTCGCCAGGGGCGAAGATTAGAATCGTACGAAAACGTGCTTTAGTTTTCGCCACCCTGAAAAAATAGTTTAAAACTGGTTATAATTGCTGGAATAGTTGAAAAAATCTATTCGTGTCTCTTGCTGATGCATGTCTTATCAGAACTATTCATTTTTTAAAGATGAAATAGTTATCTTAATATGTTTTCCTTGCCTTTTTAAATAGACGCTTTTCTCAATGAACGCAAAAAATAGCGTATCATTTTTTCCACATTTTTATATGTGATTATTTGGCGGTTTAGAAGATTACTTTAATTAGTAACATTTGGAAACTAAGTATATTTTATTCCAATCTTTTATATAAGTTAAAAAGTAAAACATTTTTATTTTATTACAATCTAGAACAAGCTAATGTTCTACCAGGGGGGCGAAAACTAGGGAGGGGGCGAAGATTAATACATCTACCCTATATGAAATCGAATGAGTGTAATCTAAATTTAATTTAAAGTTGCTTCCAAGTGCAGCATTTTTGCAATGTACTTAAATTGTGATTAGCTTAAACACAATTTAAAAGTTTAATATTTTCTCTCGCCAAAACTCAAGAAAAAAGACGGCAAAAACCTAAGATTGTTGTTATAAAAAAGTTATAGTTCAATGATATGTAAAATAATCAAATTGACATGATTATTGTTCAAAACATTTTGGTTTGACGGATATATGTGGCAAAAACATGTTTTTGCAGCATTTGATAATAAAATAATGCTAAATTCACCTGAATTTCCATTTTATTATTTATTGTCCCCCCCCTCGACACATTTTGATGGAAGGTGACAAAAGAAGATTTTAAGATTTTTTCCGGCCTAACGAATCTTTCTAAATGATAATTACATATTACATCGTTTTCAACGATGTGAGTATATTTAGAGCAAATTATACTTATCAATCATTTTATTCTTTAAGTGCTGTTGAATAGCATCAGACCGCTTTTTTTCACCCGATGAATAATAAAAATTATTTTTTCCAAGTTTACCGGTAATAAATTTTTGTTGAATTTATTATTTTTTTAAAACTTCATTTTTTTTTTTTTTTTTTTTTTTTTTTTTTTTTTTTTTTTTTTTTTTTTTTTTTTTTTTAATTTCTTTATTAGTATCATTCCAATCATTACATTCATTATTTCTTATATCTAGGTGTTCTGTGTTATTAGACAACACTATCATCCTAATTTGGTAAAACAAATCTAAGATTTTATTAACATTTTGTTAACAACATATTACATTTCATTTGCCGTAGCAGTTCAGATTTTTACAGGTGAGTTGATTTCACCTGCTTATAAGAGAAAAAAAAAAGTTTTTAATATACTTAACCTAACTTAACCTAATCATATGACGCATTAATCGTGGCAATAGAAGATTGTAACGATTTTTGCCTGAAATTATTGATTGTTTTATTTGACATTTGTTCCAATGTTTCAACATTGGTTATCCTATGTAACTCATTGGTACTATACCAGGGAGGAAGCCTCAGAATCATATTCAAAATTTTATTTTGAATTCTCTGCAGAGCTTTCTTCCTGGTATTACAACAGCTAGTCCATATTGGTACAGCATACAACATGGCTGGCCTGAAAATTTGTTTGAATATCAAAATCTTGTTCTTAAGACAAAGTTTTGATTTTCTATTAATAAGGGGATAGAGACATTTTACATATTTGTTACATTTGGCTTGAATGCCCTCAATGTGATTTTTGAAAGTTAAATTCTTATCTAGCATGAGTCCTAGATACTTAACTTCATCTGACCAATTTATTGGAACCCCTCTCATCGTGACAACATGTCTACTTGAAGGTTTCAAATAAAGAGCTTTTGGTTTATGTGGGAATATTATTAGTTGAGTTTTGGAAGCATTAGGAGAAATCTTCCATTTTTGCAAGTATGAAGAAAAAATATCCAAACTTTTTTGCAATCGACTACAGATGACACGCAGGCTTCGTCCTTTGGCGGAGAGGCCTGTGTCATCCGCAAACAAAGATTTTTGACATCCCTGAGGTAACTCAGGTAAGTCAGATGTGAAAATATTGTATAATATTGGTCCCAAGATGCTGCCTTGGGGAACACCAGCTCTTACAGGAAGTCTTTCAGATCTGGAGTTCTGATAATTAACCTGAAGTGTACGATTTGACAGATAACTTTGAATTATTCTAACAATGTATGTTGGAAAATTAAAGTTTTTTAATTTTACAATCAAACCTTCATGCCAAACACTGTCGAATGCTTTTTCTATGTCTAGAAGAGCAAGACCAGTAGAGTAGCCTTCAGATTTGTTGGAACGGATCAAATTTGTTACACGTAAATGTTGATGAGTGGTCGAATGTCCATGGCGGAATCCGAACTGTTCATTGGCAAAAATTGAATTTTCGTTGATGTGGGCCATCATTCTGTTCAAAATAACCTTTTCAAAAAGTTTACTGATGGAGGAAAGCAAACTGATTGGACGATAGCTAGAAGCTTCTGCAGGATTTTTGTCTGGTTTTAAAATTGGAACAACCTTAGCATTTTTCCATTTGTCAGGAAAATATGCTAATTGAAAACATTTGTGAAATATATCAACTAAAAATGATAAGCTACTTTCTGGAAGTTTCTTGATGAGGATGTAGAAAATTCCATCATCGCCAGGAGCTTTCATATTTTTGAATTTTTTAATAATAGTTCTCACTTCTTCCAAATCAGTCTCCCAGGCATTTTCGAAAACGTTCTCTTGATTGAGAATATTTTCGAACTCCTGAGTAACTTCATTTTCAATTGGACTAGTAAGTCCTAAATTAAAATTGTGAGCACTTTCAAACTGCATAGCAAGTTTTTGAGCTTTTTCGCAATTAGTTAGTAATAATTTGTTTTCCTCTTTCAATGCCGGTATAGGCTTCTGAGGTTTTTTCAAGATTTTAGATAATTTCCAAAAGGGCTTAGAGCCGGGGTCCAATTGAGAAATTTTATTTTCAAAATTTTTGTTTCTTAAATCTGCAAAACGTTTCTTGATTTCTTTCTGCAAATCCTGCCATATAATTTTCATAGCAGGATCACGAGTGCATTGAAATTGCCTTCTCCTCACGTTTTTAAGACGGATCAAGAGTTTAAGATCATCGTCTATAATCACGGATTCAAATTTTACTTCACATTTTGGAATTGCAATGTTCCTGGCTTCAACAATGGAATTTGTTAAAGTTTCAAGAGCATTGTCAATATCAATTTTAGTTTCTAAAGAAATGTTAACATCAAGATTAGAGTCAACATACGTTTCATATATATTCCAGTCGGCTCGTAAATAATTGAAAGTGGAGCTGATAGGATTGAGAATCGCTTCATGCGATATTTGAAATGTAACAGGGACATGATCAGAATCAAAATCAGCATGAGTAACTAATTGACTACAAAGATGACTAGAGTCGGTTAAGACCAAGTCAATCGTAGATGGATTTCTAGAAGAGGAAAAACATGTAGGGCTATCAGGGTATTGAATTGAGAAATATCCTGAAGAGCACTCATCAAATAAAATTCTGCCGTTGGAATTACTTTGAGAATTATTCCATGACCGATGTTTGGCATTAAAGTCACCAATGACAAAAAATTTTGACTTATTGCGAGTCAATTTTCGCAAGTCAGTTTGAAGCCAATTAACTTGCTGTCCAGAGCATTGAAAAGGCAAATAGGCAGCTATGAAAGTATATTTACCAAACTGTGTTTCAACAGAAACACCTAAAGTTTCAAAAACTTTAGTTTCAAATGACGAAAACAGTTGATGTTTTATACGCCTATGAATGATGATTGCAACTCCCCCACATGCCCCATCAAGTCGATCATTACGATAAACAAAAAAGTTAGGATCTTTTTTAAATTTGGATCCAGGTTTTAAATAAGTTTCGGTAATAACTGCTATATGCACTTTATTAGCTGTAAGAAAATTAAACAGCTCGTCCTCTTTACCATTCAGAGAACGAGCATTCCAATTTAAAATATTTAAATTATTATTTGGATCCATTGGAAAAACGTAATCCAATAACAATTTTATTTGTAAATTTTACACCTACTTGGACTGCTTCAGTCATAGTGGTGGCTTTGAACATTGCATCAATCATTAGATTCAATTGTTCAGTTAGAAAATTAAAATCAGAGGCAGACATATCATCTGATGATTTCCCATTGGAATTTTCGGTAGACGAAGAAGCGGGGTAGGAGTTACCTGTGGCGGTAGGGTTTTTTCCATTTGATTTGAAACAAGTAGAATGGGTACTCATGGAACGAACAGGGGAAGAGTTCAAATTACCTGCTACGATATCGGCAAAGGATTTACCGTGGGTAGATACATTCGAAATTGAAAGATTCGAACGGCTACCCGACGGATTAAAATTTGTTTGTGAATGAGCATGATTATGATCTTCCTGGTGGGTATGATTCCTAATCAAGCGATCGTTAACTGAAAAATGAGCATTGTTCGATACTCTACCAGGCAAATTCCGGAAACGACCGTTATCGTAACGGATACTATCCTTCATCTGCTTGGCACGAGCCTCAACGACTCTTTTGCGTGAAATGCATTCCCAAAAGTTAGCTTTGTGAGGGCCCTTGCAATTGGCGCATTGGAATTTTCTGGTATCTTCTTTCACAGGACAGTCGTCCTTAGCGTGAGAAGAGCCTCCGCAAATCATGCATTTAGCATCCATGCGACAATTTTTTGTACCATGACCCCACTTTTGGCACCGACGGCACTGAGTGGGGTTCTGGTAATTTCCTCCAGGTTTCTGGAAATGTTCCCACGTCACACGGACATCGAACATAAGTTTAGCTTTTTCTAAAGCTTTAATATTATTTAGTTCTTTTTTGTTAAAGTGAACTAAATAATGTTCTTGAGAAAGCCCTTTCCGAACAATGCCAGATTGGGTTCTCTTTTTCATAATGATTACTTGGACTGGTGAAAATCCAAGTAAATCATTTATTCCATTTTTGATCTCTTCAGGTGACTTATAGTCACTTGAGAGACCTTTCAAGACGACTTTGAACAAACGTTCAGTTTTGTCGTCATAAGTAAAAAATTTGTGCTTCTTCTCTTCAAGATATCTGAGAAGAAGTTCGCGATCTTTAAGAGTTTCCGGCAAAACGCGACAGTCTCCTTTCTTTGCGATTTGGAAGGAAACCTTGATTCCCCTAATGGAGTTCAAGATCTCCTGCCTAAATCCCCCAAATTCGGAACAACTGACCACGATAGGCGGCACTCTTTGCTTCCTCACTTGAATCAAAGAGCCTGGGCTAGAGGCTACTTCGATTTGGTGTTCGGAAAATTTGTCTAGAGCATCGAACTGATTGCTCATTTCAATACAATTATTCATTTCACCCTTGGAAGAAACTTCGCATTCCGGGGAAGCGTCCTTTCTTCCATTCTTGCCACGTGTAGTGACAGTTTTAAAACCCACTTTTTTGGAAGGAAGTAGTGAATTCAGAGTTTCACCCTTCCTTTTGTTAGTTGTTGATACCATGTTTAGTTAATAAACGAGAAAGACGTGACCTTCGAGAGGTTTTTTCCCTAGACGGTGTCCAAGAAGGATTACCACCGCTAGCTTTCACCAACGGGTCCAACGAAAAATCGAAGGCACGGGTCCAAACAAGGATCGTAAAGGGATCAATAGTAGAAAAAATAGTACTGAAAAGTACTGTTTAAGTAGCACTGAAAAGTACCGTTTTTAATTTTAGCACTGAAAAGTACTGTTTGTGTAGCACTGAAAAGTACTGTTTTATTGCTTTAGGTAGTTTTTAAGAAAACTTCCAAGAGCAGAGAGAATTCGTGTACGCACAGCACGAAGGTACGATGCGCACATTTAAACTTCATTATTTATAGGTAATTGCTGATGATATTCAGTGTGAGTGCTCAAAAACTTTTCTGATTTTCAGATCTTAAGGCATATGAATTAATTTAAGAGTATGAAATGCGGGGACCTGACTTGGAATGGGTGTAGAACTATTTGAAAAATTCGAATTGTCTGCATAAACTGCTCTTCTATTCATCGATTCTAGGGGCCAATTTTGATGACCATTGCATATATTAGATGCTTTTGACGAAATGCATCAAGAGTGCCCTCTATTTGTAACGTTTATCTACTCATCATGAATCAGAGTGTTGTGTCTTCCAGCAAATGTGACCTAGAACAAATATGATTACAGTGTCAATGACGTATAAACATAACAAATTGATTAAAAATTCAAACGAAAAGAAATCAAACTAGAGAAACGTGTTTATTCTCTGTATAGGGTGAGGTGAGAAGAGTCTACTGAGGTGACAAAAGTTGAGTTGCTTCTATTTGAGATCAGCTTGTCAGCTTCATCCGACTGGCAGAATCAGCCTGAATCATAAAAATAATAGCAATAACGCAATAAAGCGCAAGTAACACAATCACTGTGTAATAACTACAAAATGTCTTTTTTAGAAAATCCCAAATCAAATGTCCTTTCGACCAAATGTTATATGCTTTTCAAAGCAACTGATTTTTTTTTCAACCCAATTGTCCATTCGACGAAATGTATTTTCGACGGAACGTCATTCGGCTAAATGTCATTCGACCAAATGTCATAGATTCGGGGGACCAACGTCCCTCATATCAAATTCCTTTGACTGCCATTTTGTTTTTACTCAATTTATAAAAACACTGGAATTTGGGCTAGACAGGCTATGAGGAGCTTCTCTGAAAAAAATACAAAATGACGTTTTTGAAGTTTCGAAGATCTTCATACGGCCAGATTGGTACCAGAAACAAAAATGTTCATTACTCAAAAACGGTTGTACCAATTTGCCTCATATATTCACAACAGACTTTCATTGAAGTATTGTTTCAAATAGCTACCAACCGATTATGATAAGAATTCTGTAGAATGAGATATTAACGTAAATTATGACAAACCGTCGGTCCTCCAAAAAAATTTCTGAATATCTCCGGAATCAGATACCCAATGATCAATACCGACACAAGTCTTTAAAAAGCAGAGTTTTGTTTATGGCTTGTGAAAAAATGGTGCAAAAATATCTCAAACAAAAAAGTTATCGCTGTTTAAATATTTCTTTGTGGTTAAAAAATCAAGCTGTCGGAAGAGGATTTAAGAAAGTATATGATAACAAACCAAGCTTTGCAAATTTTCAAGGGATCTTCACTTTCGATCATATGTTTATTGCAAAAATACAAATGTCTACACCAACTACAGCAATCAAGTTTTGTTATGATCATACTTATCCATTTCATAGCAAGTCAAATAGAAGGATTTGAGTATAACCATTAGCATAGATGACTAATTCACGGTTCAAGTCTGTGATTGACTCTACAGGGCGAACACAAAATTATTGCGACACCGAAAATGTCATACCAACTTTTTATAATGTTTAGAATCAAACCAAAATTTTAGGGTAGTTTTATACATATATTCACTTCAAAAATCAAAAGAAAAGTCAATTGATGGAGCCTTGAGTGTAAAATTGAAGGCATTTTTGCTTGATGCCCTCCATCAAAGTCCTTACAGTGTCATCCGGTACCAGTTTCTCTGTTTTTTTTTTCATTTTCTTAACGTGTTCTTCTCGTCTTTGACTGTTTTCTTGCTCTTCCGAAGTTCCCGCTTCATTATTGCCCAGTGCAGCTCCGGACAGTTTGGCGGATTCATGTCCTTTGGAACAAAATGGACAGAATTGGCCTCATACCAATCCAGGACACTTTTAGAATAGTGGCATGATGCCAAAACTGGCCAAAATAGCAGAGCTTCGTCGTGCTGCTGCAAGATCGGCAAAAGGCGCTTCTTGAGGCACTCAGATTTGTAGATCTCGCCATTTACTGTGGTCTTTGTCACGAAAGGCTCACTCCTCAGTTTGCAAGAGCAGATGGCCTGCCAAATGCGATATTCTGAGGTAAACTTCTTCGTCGATTGTTGCCGCTCATCGCGGTTTGGGAAGTTCTGTACCTAGTATGTATGAAGTCCAGCTCTCTTCTTTGCATTCTGGACGTAGCTCTGTGACATGCCGATCTTTTTAGCCAAATCATGGCTTGAGACGTTGGGATTTGCTTTAATCATCTGCTTCACCTTTCCCTCCGTCTTTTTGTTCTACGGTCCCGGTTTTCTTCCAGCTCCTTTGCCGTGGTCCAACGTCAACCGCTCCTGGAACCGCTTCAACACTCTGGAGACGGTTGAATGGTGAATGTTCAACATTTTTCCCAAATGCCGGTGCAACAGGTCAGGAAATTCCAGGTGTTTGGAAAGAATTTGTTCTCTCGACTCGCGTTGGTTCACCTCCATTTTCGTTGAATCGAAAAACACGACTTCGAGTTTGACAGCATATCAACAATACACATCAATGAGAAAGTGTGCAAAATTTGATTGATTTTTACCCTATGGTAGAAAAGTTATGCCCTGTTGAATTTGTTGCAATAATTTCGTGTTCGCACCGGCCGCAATAACAGCACCGGCCACGTCCATAGAGTAATCTGGGAAGAGAAGGAATGTTAGTTGTTGTTACTAGGGATCAGATACACCTCTACATCCTCACAGTTATCATGGATTAGATTAATTATGGTCGATGATACGATTCATGATACATTCACACCAAACCGAATACGCAATATTTGGGTTGAAGCACTGGTATTGGTCGAAGTAAAAAATTTGTTTTTAATATATGGGAAGCTTTATATGTATTGTTTAAGTAGATTGACCGTATCTGGACTATGTAGTTCTCTCATAGCATGAAAGAACGAAGTTTGTATTCTAGCCATGCTCAGAAAAGTTGTTTGATACGATCGGCGGTTGGTTTGTTTATAAAACTCTATTTTTTGAGTGCGCCGATCAAATTTACCGAAAGCGGAATAGTTATGTAACATGCAATGTTTCGGCTTGCGGTTGGAGTCTTCTGCAGGGAGATGTGTACCGCTATTTGTTCATTGCCTTTACTGCCCATAAAAGCATAACTGTCCCATATAGATTAACGAATCAATATCTTTTTTCGTCGCAACATGCATATTTTAATAGCTTATTAACTATGCATATGACAATTAACACACTTTGTTCTTAAAAGATGTGGAAAATATGAAGTTGGTCCATTCCCATATTGAAAAATAAAGAGATATTAGTATCGATATGAACTGGCAAACCAAATAGCAACTTTAAAACGTAAATTGTGTTCAAGTTTTTGTTTTTTGCTGAAGAATAGAAGCAAGATGTAATCTCTGTGTGGTTGTGTGCAATGAATATGGCATGTAGAAATGTTCTAGAACATTATGAATATCTGTATGAGAAGTCAAACTTCAAGCTTTGAGCGTTATTTTCTCATTACCTTCTTTTTCCATATAGGATAGTTATGCTTTTATGGGTAGTTCATAAATAAATCACAAAAATGTCAAATAAAAGCCATCAATCTATATTATGTATGAGAATATCCAAATTGAGCAGAAAACTATTTCCGCATTGAACATCGTGATGGTCAACATAGGCCACCAGAACCAGTTTCGGCCACATCTTTAACTTCGGTTCCCAAATTAGCCAATCACATTGATTTCTTATGAGAATAGGAATACCATGGCCAAATTAAGTATACAGCAGTAAGAAGTCTTTTCGTGTACATCAAAGAAACAATTTTGACGTAGGACTACGTCTTTGTTTTCTATATTGGGGTGCACTTTAAAAGTACGGAAACTGAGACATGTAACGAAATTAGGGGAGATTTTGAACGTTAATAACTCAGTTGTGTATGAACCAATTATTACGATTTTAGTATCATTCAATCAGAAATGTATCTACGCATCGTTATATATCCGATAAGTGAATTTTGTTGTTAAACTATTGAAAATTTGATAAATGTTGACCCCTTTCTTATCCAACCAATCACGTTCGAGCATTTTTCGACGGTGTCGCTTCCCACTATAAAAGCAAACGGGTCCCTGCTTCTTCCCTCAGTCTTCTTTTTGCGGTCGGACTGTGAACACGGTCGGGCGAGTCATTCTCGCTTTGCTTTTGCACCCGCGTCACAGTCCAATTTGTGTCGTCGGAAGAGGAAGACGCAAGATTGATTTGCGGCGGCGATGACGATGGCTTGGGCGCTTCTCCGAGCGGCGAACTACTGCCGCTCGGAGAAGCACCCAAGCCATCGTCATCGCCGCCGCAAATCAATCCGCGCTCCCAGATTTCGACTCGTGATCGGTGGTCAAGAAGCAAGCCCGTTAGGAACCAGAAACCAGAAGCCCCCAGAGTTGCTGATCCGAGGAGATGCTGCTAATCGAGCGTCGGAATCGCTCGAGATTCCAAGAGTGAGCATCGTTTCCAGATTTCGACTTGTGCCCGGGGATCCACTACCCGTTGCTGTTGCTGTTTTCGTTGAGGATTTCCCGTTTGACCATTGCAATCAACTGATAACTTCCCGCAGTGCTATTTATCTGCCATCGGACCTTGTCAGGACCATCAAATTTGTGGAAAAGAGTTGAAGGAATAATATTTCCGACCTTATTAGATCTTATATTCCTCAATCAATCTCGCAGCTTCGTACAAAATTTAATTTATCATCAATAATTGACTATTCGTGGACGCTGCTGCAGTGCCGTCGGGGTAAGTGCTCAACATTTCACAACGATTGTAAACTGGAGTGGAATTTCCGACAGTGTCTTTGATTTGCCATATTTTATGAGAACACTTCGATTACGAAAATGATTACATGTAACAAAATTGCGACATGTTTAGAATGGTTTTGAAAAGAAATTCTCATTGAACAATTTTCATAATTTTGGCACCTTTCTTCTTCTTTCTGGCGTTACGTCCCAACTGGGACAGAGCCTGCTTCTCAGCTTAGTGTTCTTATGAGCACTTCCACAGTTATTAACTGAGAGCTTACTGTGCCATTGACCATTTTTGCATGCGTATATCGTGTGGCAGGTACGAAGATACTCTATGCCCTGGGAATCGAGAAAATTTCCTTTACGAAAAGATCCTCGACCAGCGGGATTCGAACCCACGACCCTCAGCATGGTCATGCTGAATAGCTGCGCGTTTACCGCTACGGCTATCTGGGCTATTTTGGCACCCATTAATCAGAAATTCACCTTCATACTGAAGAAAACTATTGATTATCAATAGCGAACTATTGAATATTTAGTAAATGTCAACCATTTCAACAATTCATGTTCGATCAATTTCTCACGCATTATCATTTTCCGCAATTTTCAAGTAATTCTAAGTCCAACTCATTATTGGCACATATGCATTTCCCAGATTTATCGATTAGAAAGAGAAGAGCACGAAAGGGAGGAGCATAATCTGCTAATCTAAGGGTATATAGCATGCTTCCTTCGTTGTATTCGGTTTCATTCCGTTTCGACTTCCGAGCTGGCAAGAGCTGCTACGATCCTGCGCAGCGACGTCCGCACCTGCTGATTTGAAGCTAGCGATCCAGCGTCTGGTGATCGGTGGTCAAGAAGCAAGCCCGTTAGGAGCCAAATTCTAGAAGCCCTCAGAGTTGCTGATCCGAAAAGAGCAGCGAATCAAGCGTCGGACATATGAAATCGCTCAAGATTTCAAGAGTGAGCATCGTTTCCAAATTTCGCCTTGTGCCCGGTGATCCACTACCCGTTGCTGTTGTGCGCCATCCACGGACCATGGCAATCAACTGATCAATCCCGCAGTGCTATTTATCTGTGACCGCATCGAGGCTAAGAAAGCCATCGGCCCTTGTCAGGGCCATCAAATTTGTAGAAAAGAGTTGAAAGAATAATATTTCCGACCTTGTTACATCTTATATTCCTCAATCAATCTCACAATTTCGTACAAAATTTAATTTGTCATGAATAATTGATGGCACGACAATTTGAGACTATTCGTGGACGCTGCTGCAGTGCCGTCGGGGTGAGTGCTCAACATTTCACAACGAATTTAAACTAGAGTGGCACATCCAACAGTGTCTTTGATTTGCCATATTTTATGGGAGCACTTCGATTATGAAAATTATCACATGTAACAAAATTGCGACATGTTTAGAATGGTTTTGAACAGAAATTTTGATAGAACAATTTTCATCATTTTGGCACGCATTAATCAGAAATTCACCTTCATACTGAAGAAAACTATTGATTATCAATATCTACTATAGAATATTTAGTAAATGTCAACCCTTTCAACAATTCATGTTCGATCAATTTCTCACGCATTATCATTTTCCGCAATTTTCAAGTAATTCTTAGCCCAACACATTATTGGCACATACCCATTTTCCAGATTGGTCGATTAGAAAGAGAAGAGCACGAAAGGGAGGAGCATAATCTGCTAATCTAAGGGTATATAGCATGCTTCCTTCGTTGGATTCGGTTTCATTCCGTTTCGACTTCCGAGCTGGCAAGAGCTGATGCGATCCTGCGCAGCGACGTCCGCACCTGCTGATTTGAAGCTAGCGATCCAGCGTCTGGTGATCGGTGGAAATCGCTCAAGATTTCAAGAGTGAGCACCGTTTCCAGATTTCGCCTTGTGCCCGGTGATCCACTACCCGTTGCTGTTGTGCGCCATCCACGGACCATGGCAATCATCCCGCAGTGCTATTTATCTGTGACCGCATCGAGGCTAAGAAAGCCATCGGCCCTTGTCAGGGCCATCTAATTTGTGGAAAAGAGTTGAAAGAATAATATTTCCGACCTTATTACATCTTATATTTCTCAATCAGTCTCACAGATTCGTACAAAATTTAATTTGTCATGAATAATTGATGGCACGACAATGTGAGACTATTCTTGGACGCTGCTGCTGTGCCGTCGGGGTGAGTGCTCAACATTTCACAAAGATTGTAAACTAGAGTGGCATTTCCAACAGTGTCTTTGATTTGCCATATTTAATGGGAGCATTTCGATTATGAAAATTATCCCATGTAACAAAATTGCGACATGTTCAGAATGGTTTTGAAGAGAAATTCTGATTGAACAATTTTCATAATTTTGGTACCCATGGATCAAAAATTTACCTTCATATTAAAGAAAACTATTGATTATCAATAGCTAACTATAGAATATTTAGTAAATGTCAAGCATTCCAACTATTCATGTTTGATCAATTTCTCATGATAATGCATGAACAACGTTTCCAGATTTCGACTTAAGCCCGGCGATCCACAGCCCGTTGCTGTTGTGCGCCATCCAAGCCACGAAACATCCAGCTGGTTCGTCGCATAAGCAAATAGCTTGCTCAAATTTATATATTTGCGTTGGGGATTCCCCGTTTGACAATCAACTGATAACATATCGCATTAATATTCATCTGTGACAGCATCGAAGCTAAGAAAGCCATCGGCCCTTTTCAGGCCACCAAAATGTGCGTAAAAGAGTTATAGTAAGATTTCCACTTTATTTATTTCTAACATCTTATATGTCAAGCAAAGAATATTACTTCTCTTAAGCTTACGAAGGGGGCCTTCCAAGAAGACATCATATATTAACAGAGGTATATTTTCTACTATATCGCGTTATAAATTATTCTAAATGGAGAATCGTTCATCTTCATTGATAAACATGACGAACAATAGATCAAATTGCAATGTTAAACAGCACGCTCCAGAATACGAAATCATCTAGCAAGAGAGGGAGCTTACACTGCTTCTGATTGGTGCCTAATGCACAACCAATCGTCACCGGCGGGGAACCGCCTTTTCCCCTTACTGGTTTGTGATTGGTAGTTAAGTGATTGGTTCCAGTTATAAAAGCAGCTCACATAGCCTGCCATGCCTCATTCTATCGTGATCAGCGCTCCGAACAACATGTGAAGAAAATGGCTCGAGCGAAATCGAAGAGCGGAGTTGCTCCTTGCAACTGCAAGCAGCAAATTGCCGCTCTTTTGGTTTCGTTCATAAACGATAAGGAAACGCCACCGAAGCTTCAGTTGAAGAAGCATCCGCCGAAGAAGCATCGACAACCACCACTGCAACAACTTTTCAAGGACCGGAAAATCCAGATCAATCGTGGTGAACTATTGGTCACTTTCCGTGTTCCGCTCACTCCTGCTCGTGTATATTATATGAACCAGGTGATTGAACGGTAAAACGGCTCTTTACAGAGCCACCAAATAAAACGGTTCTTTTCAGAGCCACCAATAAATATCAAGAGAGTTATTAGGATAATTGTTCATGTAAAAGCCCTTTGACCCACCAATCAAAACGGTTCTTTTCAGAGCCACCAATTAATATCAGAGTTATTTGTGTTATATTCCCTAATGTGTTTACCACATACTTGCTATAATCTCTTAATTCATCTCATAGCATCATACAATAATTGATTTATTACGAATAATTGACAATACGGCAATTTAAGGATGTTTCCGAGGACGCTGCTGCAGTGCCGTCGGGATGCAATAACAGCATAATGTTCATCTTGTACATCCCTTACCCAGACATCAGTTTCATATAGCCTATTTCCCAGATAAGAAAACGAAGAATTTGAAAGGAGGAGCATCACCTGCTATTCTAAGGGTATAAAGCATCCCTCCTTCGCTGAATTCGGTTTCATTCTGTTTTCGCTTTCGAGCTGGTAAGAGCTCCTCCAAACCTGCTCAGCTCCTCGCTACCAGAGGCAAGCTGTTTGTACGAGATGGCTGAAGAAAATCGACCAAAGCCGCTTGTTGAAGCGCACATCGTCATCCGCACCGCAAATCTCATCGGGCGAGGAGGATTGCAACCAGTGCGCCGTCAAAGTGTGTCCGTGTTACGCAAATTCAACAATTCAATCGGCTCTTTTCAGAGCCAACAAATGTGTTTTAAAGAGTTGATTGTGTAATATTCCCTAATGTGTTTACCACATACTTGTTATAATTTCTTAATTCATCTCATAGCAGCATACAATAATTGATTTATTGCGAATAATTGACAATACGGCAATTAGAGGATGTTTCCGAGGACGCTGCTGCAGTGCCGTCGGGATGCAATAACAGCATAATGCTAATCTTGTACATCCCTTACCCAGACATCAGTTTCATACAGCCTATTTCCCAGATAAGAAAACGAAGAATTTGAAAGGAGGAGCATCACCTGCTATTCTAAGGTTATAAAGCATCCCTCCTTCGTTGAATTCGGTTTCATTCTGTTTTCGCTTTCGAGCTGGTAAGAGCTCCTCCAAACCGGCTCAGCTCCTCGCTACCAGAGGCAAGCTACGAGATGGCTGAAGAACATCGACCAAAGCCGCTTGTTGAAGCGCACATCGTCATCCGCACCGCAAATCTCATCGGGCGAGGAGGATTGCAACCAGTCAAAATGTGTCCGTGTTACGCAAATTCAACAATTCAATCGGCTCTTTTCAGAGCCAACAAATGTGTTTTAAAGAGTTGATTGTGTAATATTCCCTAATTTGTTCGAGATGGCTGAAGAAAATCGACCAAAGCCGCTTGTTGAAGCGCACATCGTCATCAGCACCGCAAATCTCATCGGGCGAGAAGGACGCAACCAGTGCGCCGTCAAAATCAAACTTATCATCTGTGGTGCAGTCAAGAATCAAGCCTGTTAGGCACCATTACCACTATTATTAGGCAAATCAAGCGTCCGGCTAGTGAAATTGCTCAAGATTTCAAACTTGAGCCACATTTTAAGATTTTGACTTCAGCCGTGTGGTCCAATACCTGTTGCTGATGTGTGCCATCCACACGACGAAACATTCAGCTGGTTCGTCGTATAAGCAGAGAACTTGTTCATTGCATTGCATTGAGGATTTTTCGTTTACCCATGGCAATCAACTGATAATATCCTGTAGTGCCATTTATCTATAACAGCATTCGTGCTAACAAAGCCTTTGGCTCTTTTTAGGGCCACCACATGTGCGTAAAAGAGTTATCGGAGTAATATTTCCGACTTAATTTATTACATTGCCAAGCAATGAATAATATTTCTCTCAAACCATAAGAACTTCAAAGCGATGACTGGATCTACTACTGAATCACTACTGTTCTTTCCAATGCTACTGTATATTTCAGAGGAGGTTATTAATATAATTTCAAAATGATCATACATCCTGAAGTGAAATTTCACATTTTCATAGATAAATATGACGAATGATTGACCAAATTGCAAATCGTTATATGCATTAATATTTACGAACATTTCGAGCACTGAAAACAGTATGAAGTCAAAACGAGCAACAACAATGACATCAAATTCAGTTACATAAACCATCGTGGTCCTACGTCACCAGTTCGTACAACCCCATAGGGATGTACCCTTATAGTTTTTCAATTGTTGGTGTTTTATTTGAGTCGAGTGAAGAATAGGAATATTATTTTCAGTGATAAAATCTGGCAGCCATCTTGAATTTTGATGCCATCTTGATTTTAAGTAATAAATTCACAATTATTGTCGTTTCCCTCATTGAAATATTTTCAAATTCACGGAGAAGATGCTCGAATACTATACATTTTGAATGGTGAGTGCCAAAACGATGTACTTTTTTTTCGATAATAAAGCTTCCTAACTCACCGTGGGTTCGAATCGGGAGTTCGAGTGCTCCACTCAAGCCGGATCCCACACCAGAAATCATCAAATTATTACTGCAATTGATCCATCGCAGCGGGGCTAAAAACACATCTCCCAATACAACTTGCAATACATCACTTGAAATTGGAAATCGAGTGTGCTCTCTTCGGAAACCGAAATTTCGTTTTGGGGATATCGCAACCCCGAAGTTGGGTGGGAGAAAGGGGTGCACCCAAACACACAACCGGATCCCCCAACAGGAAAGCCATTTGGCCGGATTACTTTCTCCGGTCTGCTGTTTCCACATAGAAGCAGAATTCTTTCGAATGGTGGCATGTGCCGGGCGCGCTACAGTAGAAGCGGAACAACGTCACAAAATTTATGGCACTTAAACATGACTGGTGTCAGTTTTATTGCGTTCGTGTAAATATGATAATTTACGAGCTTTACGCTGAGAGGGTTTGCCAATCAGAACTACGGAATGACTGGAAAGAAGGATGTGAAATACATACAGTTTTCCAAGTTTGACATTGAATCAGTGGAAGCCAATGTCAAGAGTTATTTCTGAAAAAATATATGTCACAAAAGTGGTTCAAAACCTGAATCTTCAAGATATTGTCTTTCTTAACTCTCTCTCTGTGGTAATGAGCTAAAGGTTCTTGTTATGCTCATGCCTTTTACAGCACCCTTTTTAGGGAGCTATTCGAATTTATTGTGATATGGAGCTACTCGCTCTCATTTCACTTACACGATTTTTCCTTTTCAAGGACCGCTATTTCCTTCTTCTTCTTTTTCCAATCGTGCAGATAATGAAATAGGCTCAAAAATGGCGATGACACAAATCTCTTAACATGCGGGAAACGTGTTTTAGGAGCCGGCTTTCCAACATCCGATGCCTGGAACTACTTTTCAATCTTTCAAATTTTACATCTTCCATCCATTAAGTGTACTGACAGAATGCAGATTACAAGCATTATTTGTTATGACAATTTCGAAAGCCACCGGTTTACACAAAGTGTCTCAAATCACCACTGCCTGTCGCCATGAGTAAGAGCCGTTATCGCTAATGTGCTCGTCTGTCTGGCCTCATCAAACTCCAATCATCCAAACGAAGGCAGCTAGCTATTTTTGGCCCTGATCCCCCCTTAATTGATGCCAATCATCCTAATGTAATTGGAATGTCAGTTATTCTGAGCGACCCACGAATCCACGCCACAATCGACGACCCGTCCTAGACTATAACCGGTCGATTCTCCGCAAGTGTCACCCAGATTCCAGAGTTCTTCTTGATGCGGAAAGTAAATTCCATCATCTTCTTTTAATTCTGTTTCGTTATTCAATTTCATCTCCCTCCCGGGTGGCCCCGCTGTGACGTGACATCAACCTCATCGATGAACTACAATTAAATCACTAGAGAAAGCAACGAACGACGGCAACCGACTCGGAATAAGATACAAGATATTCTTCTTCGGTGGCTAGACGATGCAGGGCAGGGTAGAGTAAACGGAGAAAAATCCCATCTCTTCTATAATTTTATCCTTATTTGAGGGGATCCGAGCACGAATCACATTCTTGGGCATGTTTCCTCTCCAGCTCCGACGGACCTATGGCAGTGTCTGTGCTCTGAATGTATGCCAAGTTATTCCATTTATTGTTTTGATCCTTGGCTTTCGCAGTGCTTTTTCGGATCATGGTAGGATAAGATTTATGTCTATGGGTATGCCGCTTTGAAAAGAAGGAGTTCGAAATCGACACCATTTTTGCGCTATTTGCTCCCATAGCCTAGTGGGCGGATTGGGTTCAAGAAAGGGGAGCCCTAGGAGGTTATCATGTTCCGTATCCCAATCTGGACTGTGTTTTGAACAAGTGCCAGATATCCAACAGTTGAATATGCTGCATTGTTCGGTGATTTGGAGTGAGATGAAAAGTGAGCAGGGATGTAGTTTGTTGTCTTTTATAGCTAAGACATTTAATAAAATCACAAATTATGAATTAATACCCAAAACTGAAATCATGTGCAATGGGCTCAAAAATTACCTTTCTGAAGTGAATCAAACGTTCCAAGAATACAACCTGGCTACAATATAATGTTTGTCGAGCTTATGATTAGAACTATCCAGATTGGTGTTACCAGGATTTTTTAATGGCAGACTAGGAGGAAGCATTTGAATGATGTGATATTTGCAAGAGCGAAGCCAGTTTTATTTCCAAAAATGTATCCTGACTAGGGTGGTTCAAAATTCAAAAGTGTTTGAAAATCCAATCTCCCATATATTCCTTACCATTATTTATTTATTTAGTTGGTGTTACATCAATTAATTTGATAAAACCTCGTTAACAAAGTTACGCCAATTTACTCGGTCCTAGGCTGTGTCTCTCCAACTTCGATTTTGGCCCACGTTCTCCAGATCTTGTTGCACCTGATCAAGCCACCTCGCTCGCTGTGCTCCTCGCCTTCTAGTGCCAACCGGATTCGACGCGAACACCATCTTTGCAGGATTGTTGTCCGGTAGTCTTGCAACATGCCCTGCCCAGCGCACCCTTCCGGCTTTCGCAACCTTCTGGATACTGGGTTCGCCGTAGAGCCTAGCGAGCTCGTGGTTCACCCTCCGCCGCCACACACCGTTTTCCTGTACTCCGCCAAAGATCGTCCTAAGTACCTTTCGTTCGAACACTCCAAGTGCTTGAAGGTCCTCTTCCAGCATGGTCCATGCTTCATGTCCATAGAGGACCACCGGTCTTATAAGCGTTTTTTGAACAGGTCTGCCACCGTTCCAAATGTTCTGCCGACAATATCCATATCATCCGCGAAGCAAACAAATTGGCTGGATCTTGTGAAAATCGTACCTCGGTTATTGAACCAGGCTCTCCGCATGACACCTTCTAGCGCGATGTTGAACAGCAGGCACGAAAGTTCATCACCTTGTCGAAGTCCCCGGCGGGATTCGAACGAACTGGAATGGTCACCCGAAATCTTCACGCTATTCTGCACACCGTCCATCGTTGCTCTTATTAGTCTTGTGAGCTTCCCGGGAAAGCTGTACTCGTCCATGATTTTCCATAGCTCTTCGCAGTCGATGCTATCATAAGCCGCTTCGATGAACAAGTGATGCGTTGGGACTTGGTATTCACGGCATTTCTGAAGTACAGTGTAGATTTGGTTCGTTGTCGAGCGGCCGTCGATGGAACCAGGTTGATAACTTCCCACAAACTCATTTGTTATTGGTGATAGACGACGGAAGATAATCTGGGATAGCTCTTTGTAGGCGGCATTCGGGATAGTGATCGCACGATAGTTTTCACATTCCAGTTTGTCGCCCTTCTTGTAGATGGGGCATATGACCCCTTGCTTCCACTCCTCCGGCAGTTGTTCCGTTTCCCAGATTCTGACAATCAGCTGGTGCAGACAGGCTGCCAACCTCTCCGGGCCCATTTTGATGAGTTCAGCTCCAATACCATCCTTACCAGCGGCCTTGTTATTCTTGAGCTGGTTGATGGCATCCTTAACTTCCCTCAATGTGGGGGCAGGTTGGTTTCCTTCATCCGCCGTGCTGACGTAGCCACTTCCTCCGCTTTCGTGACCCTCGGCGCCTGTGTTCTCCGTGCCATTCAGATGTTCATCGTAGTGCTGCTTCCACCTTTCAATCACCACACGTCCGTCCGTCAAGATGCTTCCGTCCTTATCTTTACACATTTTGGCTCGCGGCACGAAGCCTTTTCGGGATGCGTTAAACTTCTCGTAGAACTTTCGCGTTTCTTGTGAACGATGCAGCTGTTCCATTCCTTCACATTCCGCTTCTTCCAGGTGGCGCTTTTTGTCCCGGAATAGGCGGGTTTGCTGCTTTCGTTTTCTTTTATATCGCTCCACGTTTCGTCGCGTTCCTTGCTGCAGCATTGCAGCCCGCGCTGCATCCTTCTCCTCCAAAACCTGCCTGCATTCTTCGTCGAACCAATCGTCACATGTCCTCCTTTCCACGTACCCGACGATGCTCTCGGCTGTGTTGTTGATGACTGCTTTTATGTTGCTCCAGCAGTCCTCAAGAGGGTCTTCGTCAAGCTCGCGCTGACCAATCTAGAGCATTTTTTCCTAATCATCGCAGGGTGGTCCAACAAAAATAATTTTTTCAACTCTAGTTTTTTTAATATTATTTTCTCGTCAAAGCGGTCTATGCATGACTTTAAGAACTTAACAAAACGCAAATTTTCATGCAAAAATATTGATGATATCTCTTTTAGTTCAAAAGTTATTAAAGTTTTTCTGCTTAAAAACCTTTGTTTTTCAAGGCATTTTATTAGAGTTACAAAAAGAACACATCTGTGATTTTTTGATATAATATACAATTTTATTTTGTCTTTTGAATGCCGTCAAAAGATATTTTTTATGTTTGTCCCAATCAGAGATATTCGCAATCAAATTAGGCATGTTTTTTGAGAGAAAAACAACAATAACTCCTAAACGAAAAGAGATAGCGAGTTTCTTCACTCACCATATTACGCATTTTCAAAGCTCTAAAAGTGTTTCATAGACTACTTTGATGAGAAATTTGAATTGAAAACTTTAGAGCCAGAAAACCAGTTCTGTTCGGACCACCCTATGTCACTGCAGGAAAAAAAAACTCTAAATCGGTCAATTTAAGAGATACAAACAAACTTGTTTTGGCAAAGTTGCTTGAAATTGAATGGTCTACAACTTTGCTGAAGCATGTATAATATAATTTCCACGAATGAGAAAGTTAGTTACACAATTTCTATGAAAATGTGGTCCACCCTTATTTTCAATAAAACCAAACAAAGGGCTTAACTAATACAAACAACTTTGTAGAAGACCGTTTTTGTCTAATGTTTCATTCTAAAGCTCGAAATGCATCTTTCCGCGTAAAACTGATTCCTGGACCACTGTGCATTGTATGCGATATTATTATTGTTCTCCTATAGTTCTATCCATGATCAGAACAGATAGAATTGTGACTTGATTGAGGTGATAAAGTGCAGCTCATGCTGAAATGTAGGCAAAAGAGTGTAAAAGTCTTAAACCTAAAATTAAAATAGATATAAAGTATTGAACATACACCATGAATTCCATTTGAACTAAACCTAATTATTAGCACAGTAAGTTAGCTAAAAGTTATCACAGTTGTTTTCTTAATATAAATGCATATTTACCTAACCTGAAATTTTAATACAGGTTGTGAATTATGTATCAAGAGCATAGAGGCAACAATACCATTCGAACATGCGTCAAACCGAAAATTGTAAGTAGTATTAAGTATTTGTAAATCCTAAATCTAATGAAATAAATTTCTACAGCTTAAAGCTGATTCGCACCCAAAACCCGGAGTTTGCGAGCTGCCATAAAGAATTCGGCAAAAATGCCTCTGTGTTCCCGCAACAGTTAATGACGGATAGTTTTTGGCGCAGTTTCACCATCACCAGGTAGTGGTCGGAGTCAATGTTAGCGCCAGTGTTGTAAGCAATCACGGTAGTCGACACGTTTTCGCTGATATTCGGCAGCACTTCGCTTAAACATTCACAACACGAGCGATCAAACGAATGTCGAAAAGAAAAATGTCAATTGAATGCCACTGACCACGATAACTATGTTAGGAAGCGTTATGGTGTTGTTTGTTTTGTCCTGCTTTCACTGTATGTGTGTCACATTCGACATAACAGACAAGACCAAATTATCCATGTTTTTTATGATCCGATGTCTGAATTCTATGCAAAACTTATGATTTATGCAAATTTTCTCGTATCAGACGACATTCAATTGACACTTTTTTTGGTTTGTCGACGTTCATTCTACCGCTCTTGCTGTGACTGCTGACCATGGCAACAAAACGAACGTCGCTCAAAGTGTCGAATGTTTACAGCACTGGCCACGATAGGTTCTGACGTCGGTAATAGGCCTATTCACATGACGTCTCAAATCAGCTGATCGGGAAGCACTTTGACAGTTCTTCTATGAAAATGACAGGCCCGTGTTAGCACCGGTCCTCCACCGATGTAAACAAATGCATAGACGGATCTGTCACATGAAGAGGCCTATATCGGAGAAGTGCCGTCCATCGATCAAAACGTGGTCGATTTGTGATTCCGTCTGCAGTGGTGATCTCCAGGTGTATCGATACGGGAGGTTGTGCTGGAAGTAGCTGCTGCAATTGACCATGTTATTGGAGGCGGCAAAATCTATTAGTTGTAGGCCGTTCTCGTTCGTCAGCCAGTGGGCACTGAACCTTCCAATCGTCGGTCTGAACTCCTCCTCCTGGCCAACCTGAGCGTTTAAGTCTCGTATGATGATCTTGACGTCGTGGCTTGGGCAGCGGTCGTACTCGTGTTCGAGCTGCGCATAAAATACGTCCTTGTTATCATCAGTGCTTCCGGAGTGAGGACTATGCACGTTTATTATGCTGAAGTTGAAGAACCGGCCTTTGAGCCTCAACTTGCACATTCTTTCGTTGATCGGCCACCACCCGATCACGCGCCTCTGCATATCACCCATCACTTTAAAAGCTGTTCCCAGCTCACGTGTGTTGCCACAGCTCTGGTAGATGGTATGATTACCTTTAAATGTTCGCACCATCGAACCTGTCCAGCACACCTCCTGCAGCGCTACGGTGTCGAAACCGCGGATCTTCAGTACATCGGAGAGTATGCGTGTGCTTCCAATGAAGTTGAGGAATTTTCAGTTCCACGTACCGAGTTTCCATCGCTCCATTTCCGTCGCTGTGGTCTTTGCCGATTGTTCCGGTCCGTATTCTCTCGTTGACGTTCTTGTGCTGGTGTATTTTTACGGCTGGCTTGCAGGGCCTGACACCAACCCCCTAGATTTCCGGAGGACCATTCCCCCTAAATGTTCGGAGGGCCATAGTGCGCAGTTTAGCTTAGAGTCCTTCTCTGGCACTCGGACGATGATCAGCCGCCCCTGACATGGGGAACAGACGCTGTTGTAAGCCGCTCCTAACATGGAGTACAGACGCTCAAGGTTTGCAGAAGCAAACCCCCCCTTCCCTGTCAGCATACGACCAAAGTTCCCACCGGGGGTTGGTTACCCAATCTTCCCCAAGGTTACTCGTACCCCGGCCAGTACCACGAGGAGGTAGGGATAGGAGTTGCTGGGCAAGAGGCTAAGGACCACACAGTGGGGTCTATTTCATTCCTGTAGGTACGCGAGGTACCAATGGTAGGCCATGCTCAGCCATTTACCGTGCCATGTCGTGTCGATGTTCCTTACCATCCTTACCATAAAAATAGTGTTCTGTGAAATTTTCAGCTTTTTAGGTGGTGATTTAAAGGTGGCCCAAAGACAATATAGGTTTATATGGAAATTACTATGGAGAAATTTTGAGAAATGTTCCAAACACGCTAGTACTGTAATGTGAGCACAAATTTATTATCCCATAAAAAAATTTAGTCTTCAAACCAAAATAAAAATCAATCCGATGGAAAGCAGAAGAGCTATTCATGAGTTTGTTTGCTATTATTTAGCTTAATATGGGATTATTGCCCTGCAAACATGTACAAAAATCCCAAACAAAATTGGCTCTAAATTGTTTGCCGTGTGTTTGTTATCCATTCCATAAGGCATAATAATCTGCAGATATGGGTTAAGGTCACTTTTTTCAAATAGCGCCAGCAAAATGATACTTACCTTACCAGTCAGGCTAAGGCCTGGGTGGCCTCTGCTGTACGTAGGAGACGTCTCCATTCGACTCGGTCCATGGCTGCCCGTTGCCAGCCACGCATTCTGCGAAGGGTCCGCAGATCGTCCTCAACTTGATCGACCCATCTTGCTCGCTGCGCACCACGTCGTCTTGTGCCGGTCGGATTGTTTTCGAGAACCATTTTCACCGGGTTGGTATCCGACATTCTGGTGACATGGCCGGCCCACCGCAGCCTCCCAATTTTTGCGAGGTGGACAATGGTTGGTTCTCCCAGCAGCTGGTGCAATTCATGGTTCATCCGCCTTCTCCACGTTCCGTCTTCCATCTGCACTCCGCCGTAGATGGTCCGCAACACCTTCCGTTCGAAAACACCAAGGGCGCGTTGATCCTCTGCACGTAGGATCCATGTTTCGTGCCCATAGAGGAGTACCGGTCTAATCAGCGTCTTGTAGATGGTCAACTTCGTGCGATGGCGAACTTTGCTCGATCGGAGCGTTCTGCGGAGTCCAAAGTAGGCACGATTTCCAGCAACGATGCGTCTCTGGATTTCTCTGCTGGTGTCGTTGTCGGCGGTCACCAGTGAGCCCAAGTACACGAATTCTTCGACAACCTCGATTTCATCACCGTCAATATGAACTCGAGGTGGGGGGCGTGCCGTGTCTTCTCTTGAGCCCCTCGCTATCATGTACTTCGTCTTTGACACATTGATGTTCAGTCCGATTCGCCTAGCTTCAGCCCTTAGTCGGATGTACGTATCCGCCATCGTCTCAAAGTTCCGTGCTACGATATCAATGTCGTCGGCGAAACCAAGTAACTGAACGGACTTTCTGAAAATCGTGCCACTCGTGTCTATCCCCGCTCTTCTTATCACACCCTCTAAAGCAATGTTGAACAGTAAACACGAAAGGCCATCACCTTGTCGTAACCCTCTGCGAGTTTCGAAGGGACTCGAGAGTGTCCCTGATACTCGGACTACGCACATCACTCGCCCCATCGTCGCCTTGATGAATCTTATCAGTTTGTCCGGGAAACCGTATTCGTGCATAATCTGCCATAGCTGTTCTCGATCGATTGTATCATAGGCCGATTTAAAATCGATGAATAAATGATGTGTGGGTACATTGTATTCGCGGCATTTCTGCAACACCTGGCGGATGGCGAATATCTGGTCCGTTGTTGCTCGTTCGCCCATAAATCCTGCCTGATATTGCCCAACAAATTCTTTAGCAATTAGTGATAGAAGGCGGCATAGAATTTGGGAGAGTACCTTGTAGGCGGCGCTCAAAATTGTGATGGCGCAATCCAACTTGTCGCCCTTTTTGAAGATGGGACACACGACACCTTCCATCCACTCCTCCGGCAATACTTCCTCCTCCCAAATCTTGGAAATAACCCAGTGCAGCGCTCTTGCCAGTGCATCACCACCGTATTTTAGCAACTCGCTAGGAAGTTGGTCCACTCCAGCGGCTTTGTTGTTTTTCAACCGTCTAATCTCCGTTTCTACCTCTTGGAGATCTGGAGGCGGAAGTCTTTCGTCGTCCGCGCGTGCTCCCAAAGTTATTTCCGTGCCATCTCCGCTACTGGCCACATCACCATTAAGGTGCTCGTCGTAGTGCTGCCGCCACCTTTCGACCACCTCACGTTCGTTCGTGAGAAGATTTCCGTCATAGTCTCTGCACATGTCGGCTTGTGGCACAAAGCCTTTGCGCGAACGGTTAAGCTTCTCGTAGAACTTCCGTGTGTCTTTAGCGCGGAACAGCTCTTCCATCGCTTCGCGATCTCGTTCTTCTTGAAGGCGCTTTTTTCTTCGGAAGATCGAGTTTTGTCTGTTCCGCGCCTGTTTATACCGTGCCTCGTTCGCTCTCGTGCGGTGTTGCAGCATTCTCGCCCATGCTGCATTCTTCTCATTCTTCAACTGCTCGCATTCGCCGTCGTACCAGTCATTTCTCTGATTCGGGGCCGCTGGACCTAGTGCTGCTGTTGCGGTGCTACCTATGGCGGATCTTATGTGCCTCCAGCCATCTTCAAGAGTGGCGGCGCCGAGCTGCTCTTCCGTTGGTAGGGCCACTTCCAACTGCTGCGCGTATTCTTGGGCTACTTCTGAGTCCCGTAGCCGCTCGATGTTAAGCCGCGGCGTTCGGCTTCGACGCGAGTTTGTCACCGTCGAAAGTTTTGAGCGCATGCATATAGCAACTAGGTAGTGATCCGAATCTATATTCGCACTGCGGTATGTGCGAACATTGGTAATGTCAGAGAAGAATTTTCCGTCGATTAGAACGTGGTCGATTTGGTTCTCGGTTAGGTTATCGGGTGATCTCCAGGTGGTCTTATGGATATCTTTACGGGGGAAGAAGGTGCTTCGGACTACCATACCACGAGAGGCTGCAAAGTTGACGCATCGTTGGCCGTTGTCGTTAGATACGGCGTGCAGACTGTTCCGCCCGATCACCGGTCTGTACATCTCCTCTCGTCCTACCTGTGCGTTCATGTCGCCAACAACGATTTTCACGTCACGCGGCGAGCATCCGTCATAAATCTGCTCCAGCTGCGCGTAAAACGTCTCCTTCTCGTCGTCGGGTCTCCCTTCGTGTGGGCAGTGTACGTTGATGATGCTGTAGTTGAAGAAACGGCCTTTTATCCTCATCTTGCACATCCTTGCGTTGATCGGCTGCCACCAGATAACGCGTTGTCGCATCTTGCCCAACACTATGAAGCCAGTTCCTAGCTCATTTGTGGTGCCACAGCTTTGGTAGAAGGTAGCCGCTCGATGCCCGCTTTTCCACACCTTCTGTCCAGTCCAACAAAGTTCCTGCAGCGCTACGATATCGAAGTTACGGGGACGTAGTTCGTCATAGATTATCCTGTCGGAACCTGCGAATCCAATTGACTTGCAGTTCCATGTTCCAAGTTTCCAATCGTAATCCTTATTTCGTCGCGTGGGTCTTTACCGATTGTTCCAGGTCGTATTATCTCCTATGTTATTCGCAATAAGGTTTTTTACGGGTGGCTTATTGGGCCTACGCCAACACTCCTGTCTCGCCGGAGCACCATCGTGCCAGCTCTGTTTAACGTCCCAACTAACACTAGGACGCAAAAAGCCAGCAAAATGATAGTCTACACAAAACTTTGATGAATATTAATTGATAAAATATCCATACGAAATAGACTTCACTTGACTTGTGATTTTTATTATACATTTTTCTTTTGCAAAAGTGAATTATTAAAATTCAATTAAAAGTTTGTAACCTTAGACAAGACGAGGAAAATAGCAGAACCTTGTAGCTCAGATTCTGCTGTCAAATAATGTCAGATGCATCCCATCATTTCTAAAGACGAATGAGGAGGCAGTATTCGAATTATTGATTTATAATCAATTCATGAGTACTTTTTGTTATTTACGCCGGTTAAACTGAACAAAACTAGACTGCAAAATCTATATTCCAATGTTGAATACTGCCAATGCGTCGAGGCTGATATGCAATTGTTATCCTAAATCATCTCCCGTATCAGTAGGATGCAAACCCAACTTCTAATTTCCGATGAGTTCTTGTGTGGGTTTGAGCACCTAGCAGTTTTTTGTCAGTCCTAGAGGGGTTGAAAATATATTGTGTATCAAATATAAAATAAAATTCAAAACACGTAAAATCCGCGATATATTATCTGTCAGGTTTTTGACCCTGTGTTCATTATAGCCAGGGATTAAATCCTGGTAAAATTGAGAGCGTATCTCACTTATCACTCTCTGTAATAATCATGATGCATATTACATCATGAGAACCTGTTTATCATCTCTTGCTATAGCTCTGATTAGGTCAGGGTGAGGATAACAGTGCATGATACAACCCATTTAAATAAGCTTCAAACTTGGACTTCACTATTGCTATCAAACTTTCGGTGATTGTTTATCATGCCAATAAATGGTGAATAAGCGAGAAAAATAGGTTTCATCATCGCTCTATCTTTGGGGCTCTCACTCGCAGCTGTTGTTTATCAAGCTTGTTACAACTTGCGATAAATTGCCGATCTTAGTCTGATGGAGATAGGGTGTTTCCTTCGCTTGCTTTGATCGTGCTTCAAAATTAAATGAGAACGATTTCTGCAATACCTGTTTATAACCCTTCTACCAAAGACAAACATACATACATACATACATACATACATACATACCCATAAATTCTAAATTGATTCACCTGACGAGTGAATTGTGGATTTCATTCTAATTTTCTTCGAATAAAATGCATTACTTCCAGCATTGGATATAATATATGTTGTTAGAGAAAAATCGGATTCCACCGACAGATTTGCCTAGTTTTCAGCTTCGGATAAAATTATAGATTTGCGACGCTCCGCTTGTTGCTGGCTCACTTGTATGTGAAAAAAAAACATTCAACTGAGCTTGCGACAAGCAGAGGTGCCTTTAATCCATATTTTGGGAAGCAAGGGTTCTACTTCCAAATTTCTTCTTACAATCTCACGAAACTCATGTTCTGACACACATGGCTATCTAAAGCCACTCCATTTCGTATTCAATAAACAAATCAGTTGGTTTGCATTATTGACACTTTAGACATTCATGTTTGCTTCACATGACAATTATATCGTGAAGTCAATGACGAAATCCATATGGCTACCACACTCGAGTCATGTGGGTTTTCTTATTGCGCAAATCTGTAAGTAAAACACACGACCTTGACTTGTAGATTTTTTTTTTTTCAGTGTAAGATTCTAGAAAACCCACATGAAATTTGAAACTTATCTATCTTTTAGCTAGCAGATCTTGAGATTTTTCAGTGAGGTGAATATCGTTATGATCTGATACCTTTAGATTTCTTTTTGAATGGATTACAATCATTTGTGGATATGTTTTCGGGATTGCAATGAAAATTTTCAAAAATTTTCAAATACGTGTTCATTTTGTATGCCGTCGATTTTACCACCAACAGCTGTTCATTTTACCCACATAGTGCAAGTAAAATGAACATTTTAATTGTTTTTTTTTTGCAAGCGGTAAAAATAAGTAAAAATTTTGCTATTTTGGTCTGAATGCGTGTCGTTGCTTTAGATAACATCCCTATTTTAGATTTTGGCGATAAAACAATACAAATTCATCGTTTTTTGTATAAGATGAAAGATGATATCATTAAGATTTTCATTTTACCACCGCAGATTACTTCATCCCTGACGACTTTCAAAAGCCGCAACGCCGTTTACGATTCCCCACTTCTCTCCCCGTCTCTCTGTCTTTTACAATGAAATTGAAACATTCCGCATCTCGGTTCGCTATCATATATGTGCCATCGATTCCCGCTCCCATCCTCAAAGCTCATTGGCGTAAAAATATTTTTATACCATGCAGCAGCTTCACGAATCTTCAGCCCGTCTGCCTTGGTTTTTCCTTTACCACCATTATCCGAACCTTCCTCATTCTTTATAACCCTATTACCGCGTGGCGGAGCGCCGGGAGAAAAACATTTTCCGCTTTTCTTTGTAAAAGAAGTTCCGCCGCACCTCTCGGCAGACTTTATGGGCCCCGTACAATATTTTCTCTCGCTGGGTAATCTAATCTCATCATCTCCGTTTTTGCCGTCGTCATTGCGCTACCGCCCTCTCACTCTGGCTGGGACAAAAGTCGGACTTTTGTTTGATGCGCTATTTCTGAGGTCTTCCGGCGATGGCCAAAGAAAACTATCTTTGGTCGTCCCGGTCGTCATCGTCATCTTAGTGGCGTTTTGCTTGCGCTCAGGAATCACCTCCGGTCGCTTGCATTCTTCGGAGGGGAATCGGGTGCAGCGTTTCTTTTCGTTCGGTTTTCCTTTTTTCAATGTTGGAATTCCGCAGCTTTAAATTGAACTTTCAAGTGGACGACGAAAGTTGATTCGGATGGAAGGTTGTGCTGGAGGAATAAAAAATGGCTTCTTAGCGCTAGAGCACAAAACGTTTCGTTTCACACGAAACGATGCCATAAAATCGGGAAAAGTTTCCATTCTCTGCGGAAGAAAGTGTCCGGTTTTTCCATTGAATCTCGATTTTGCCAATTGAAGAGGATTGGAGTTTGTGTTTTTATTTTGCTGGTGGGAGTGGGAATTCAACTGACGTTGCACCGGGGAAAAAAGCGATTGGACTGGTTGGGGAAAGTTTTCAAAATATTTTTCCGATGAAGTCATTAAAATTGGCAGGGTATGGAACTTGAGAGAGTTGTAATGGGAATAGCTGGCCATCATTTAACTGGTTCTAAAGCATTGGGCATGATTTTTTATTGGTATGGTCAGGACAAATTACGTTTTGACCCTAAGCTAATCACGTATTCCTCCAAATATATCAGCACAGGAATGTAAATGATAGATTACGGATCTTTACAATCGAAAAAACTTCAGCAACAGGAAATGGAGTTTCAATTAGAAACTTGGTCTTTGAAATTGTGGGCTTCCAATTTAATAACTGAGTTTCCTTACAACCCACAACAGGCAGGTCAAAATAAAAGGTCAAAATATGTTGACAGAACGTTTCTCAATGAATACTTCAAGGCCACTGTTCTCTAGCTTAAGGTGAATATGAATTGAAACCACATCTCGAATATCATCTTCATTTCAATGACATTAGAAGAAAACTCAAACCAACACATCTCCCCGTATCGTTCTGATGATGCTCCGCCGTAACATCAGACGAGGTAATTTCCATGTCATCGGCAGAATGTGGTGAGCCATCTCCGTCGCGTCGTCATCGATGCAAACCGCATCAGCCCCGGCGGGGGTTGAAATAAAAAATCCCTTCCAGCCAGCGGGCACTTTCACATGTATCCACATCATTCCCATCCAATCTGGAACCGAAACCCGAAACAGAAATCTCATCCTGGCAGATGGTGTGGTTTTCCAAGCCGGTGATCAGAGCATCCCGTACGTAACACATATGGGCGAAAAGCACTCAGCTACAAGCACAAGATTAATTTCAATTTCACGGCCCACAAACCCTAACGAATCGTGACATAATTCGAGTTTCCTCCGCGAGTGTCGACGATGGGGGGGTCTTGGTGGCGGGTGACACCACCAGCACACATCTGTTGGGACTATGCGAGTGGGTGCGTATGTCATTTGGTCACATTTTTCACAGTTTCCACGGTTCTCAGCCCCCTCCCGGCGCACAGTGAAATCGTCCATAGGCTAAAAAACGGAAAATAAGTTGTCTTCATATTAGGGACGAACCTGGTGCAGTGGTTAGAACACACGCCTCCCACGCTGAGGACCTGGTATTGAATCCCATTCCCGAGGTAGTCACTTTGACGTAAAATATCAATGAAGATAGAAAAAAGGTTGTCTTCATATTTACTCATTTATCTTTTCATTGATCAATTATGATCTCAACAATGTTGAAGCATACATTTTACAAGGTAGTGAAGCCAGAAATCGCTCAGTTCACGACATCTCTATTTTAATAAATACCTGCAAATAGTACTTGCATTAAAAATACATGTATATTCCGTATGTATGTATCATTGTACATATATCATACCCACTTTCGAGCGCATACTGAAGGATATTGAAAAAAATTAAAAGGTCTTTCAAAGCCAAGATGTTAGAGTCCGAGGCTACAAAGCACAGACATGTTGAAGGATAGGCCTTGCTGCGGCGCAGATAGAGATTGCAATGGAAAAAAAGATAAAATATAACCAAATTTTGAAACCTGGGACGCTACTATCTTAGCAGCAGTATATAAAATAGTCTTTATTAAAGATTTTCTACAGGAAGATGGTTGCTGTATTTCACATTTATTTGTTCGGAATCTCACCACATGATGGCACTCAGAATGTATTACTTTTCAGAGCCCATAAATCAGTTATGACATCCTACAGCTCAACATTATTTAGGCTCATTGATTCAAAGACTATACATTACATGTGGGCTTGTTGTACTCGGCACTTACACAATCTTCCTGTTTGTTTTAAATACTTCATGTTGCTTCATTGAATGTAGAATCTGATAAGCACTATCTTTACTTTATTGAACTATATTGCGGATTACACTATCGCATGACCCGTTCCCGTGAGCACTATTATTTGTTTAATTGATAAAATTTACCAGATATCAGAAAATAATCAAACTCTATCGCTTGATATGTTTTTGAGACAAAGTTTGTAGCATAAACCTTCCGACACGCGATCGCAAGATCATATTTTCCATCATCTGATAATAAGAATCGACTAACCCCTCTACCTGACCCATAACGCGGGTAGATCACCTCTTCGTGGTGCGTTATGGGGTAAAGATCTACCTGTGAACCCTAGTCCTGACTGCTTCAAACGAAGAGAACAGGATGTTATAGTAATCAAAGGAACACTTATTATTACATTTTGAACCTTGTTGAAAGTGACAAGTCTCGGTTTTCCCAGTTGCCGAGAATGATCTTGAGACAAGGAAAAAAAATGAGTCGAATTCAACAGTTTGTTTTCTAATCTTTTATTTATTTCGTTCTTTAATTTGAAGAAGTAAGGACTAGGATTCTTATGGATAGACAATATCGGTGTAATTTCTTGGCTTTATTAAGGAGCGCATGCACCACACTCTTCGAAGGGTAGGAAACTTACAGTTAGAATCCTTTCCTGTGATCAAGTTAGGAATTACAACTGTAAGATAACCGAATGCTTTATCTCTTCTTCATAGTGACAAAGCAAAACGACATGCACTACACAAAGGACACGGGATATACTAAAATAGATCAAATATTGGTCACAGTGGTTTATGTTCCGAACAGAAAAAAAACCCTCTATCAGCAGCTCCATTTTCCATATCGAAAAATCATGCAAACCGCAACAATTTTTTTGATTTTCAATGAAAAAAAAAAACTCTTCTATTTCCACAAACTGTGTCGATCTAGTTTTGAGGATATTTCGATATTCCTTGGGGGACCGACACTTCGCATATAAAATGTCATAGGCCGCCAAGTTATTAGTCATTTTATAAAAAAAAAACAAAATAGGGGCTATTCAAAGTCAGGTAATAAAATGGTTCTCTGAAAAAACGAAGAAACTTGGACAATTTTTTGGATGGAAATCAGAATATTTCTGCATTCTATCTAGAGGTTTTTATTATATATTTTTGCAATTTCTCATCGTAACAGGCTGTTTTTCATCACGCCAATCTGCACAAAAGTAAACAGTGCGGGAATAGTCATTACGCAACTGAAACCAGTGCTGTAATGAATCATTGTGCAACGCTTTCTCATAACGCAACTGTTTAGAGTTGTGTAATGAATCATGAAACACAACAATTTTTCAGAGATTGCAAAATAATGGAATGCATTCCTATACAATTTCTGATACTCTCAATTAGTCTTCTACGAAATTGCAAAAAATGATGTATGTAACTCGTTACAGAACTCGATTTTATAGCACTCGTCGAAATTATCAAACTCGACAAGCCTCGAAGGATAAATTTACGGCTCGCGCTGTACAAAATCATCATTTTGCAACTTATTCCGTAAACTACTATTTTAAAACAAGTAGTAGTATTATTTGGCTTCATTGTACTGGGAAATGGATTTGTGAATGTTAATAGAGAACGTAAATAACATTTAATACATTTAAGCACAACATTATTAAAAAAAGTCACATTTTATTTGAAACAAACATGCTAGTAAGGCGAGCCTTACTTTAAAGTCTAATATGTGTTGGTTATCTTAACAGATAGGCCTATTTCGTCTGCGACTTACAGACTTCTTCAGTGTTGAGTGCTCGACTTGAAGATGATATCGCATGGATCTATTATTTATACTATAAAAAAGTGCGTGGGTATGTTAGAACTAGATTCTACCTGTAATCGTATACAGGGGGTGATTTTTTAATTATGTACCTAATCAAATGAAAGGATTGTCAAAATTACAAATTCCTGCTTGTTTGGCAGGTGGTCAATTAATGTGTTTATGTATTGTATGTGTGAAGGTTAGGTATAAGTCTAAACAGCCAAGAGTACCCATTTCCTTGATCTTTGTTTAGTAATTTATTGTTGTTTTGTTTGAAAATTTCTATGCTTTCCGCTACGTCAAGCTTCCAAGGATTTGAAATATATCGTAAGAGTTTGATATTTTTTGTGTTAAGGAAATGTTGTTCATTGTAAATATGTTCTGCAACTTTTGATTTGAAATGGTGTACATGTCCTTTTTCTGTGGCTTTGTGTGCTTTAGTAACTTCGGCTACGAGTTCTTTAAAACGTGTATTGAGAGTCCGATTTGTTTCTCCTATGCAAATTTTATTGCAGTGGTCGCATGTAATTTGGTAAACGCCTGATTTATAAAAACTGTCAATTGAGTCTTTTGTTGAACCTAGGAGAGTTTGGAGATGGTTGTTTCTACTGGTAAAAACTAACTCGAAACCAAACTTTCGTAGGATTGGGCGAAGCTTTTTTTGTTTCATCGTTGTAATTGACGACTATACGTTTGAGTGTTGGTTGTTCTTGTGTCAGAGTAGTAAGTGAACGTTTGTATTGTTCTCGTGTTCTTTTGTTGTATTGTTTGTCTTGTGTAACCGTTTAATTGTACTGTTTCAAAAATGTAGTTAAGTTCTTTTCTTCAACCAGTTTCACTGAGGGTGATTGTTAGCATTCGATGTATCATGTGATTGAAGGAAGACATTTTGTGTTGGTGTGAGTGATTTGATGTGTTTGGAATAATACGTTGAGTGTGAGTTGGTTTTCTATAGATTTCAAATGTAAGTGATGAGTGTTCTTTTACGATGAGTAAGTCCAAGAAAGGCAATTTGTTATCCAGTTCCACTTCGTAAGTAAATTCAATGTTTTTGTGTAGCCTTATTAATTGTTTCTAAAGTTTGGGGTAAGATGTGTTTTTTAACTATGCTGAAAACATCATCAACGTATCGTCACCAGATTTCAGGAAGCTGGTTTTTATCTTCTAATCGTTTCTCTAAATTTGCCATAAAAATGTCACTTAAAATGGAGAAAGAGGGTTTCCCATTGGGGCTCCATTTAACTGTTTATAAGTTTCATCTCTAAAGAAAAAATAGTTTTCTTCCATGCAAAGTTTAGTTAATTTAATGTATGTACGTACTTGTTTTATCCAATCTGTGCCTTCATGTTGACTAAGTAGCCAATCTTCTAATAGACTTATGGCCTCTTTAACAGGAATGCTAGGAAATAAGGATTTGACATCAAAAGAAACCAAAACATCATCATCGGCTATTTTGAGATTTTCAATTACTTCTGTAAAATGTTTGGAATTTTTAACTGTTTTACTATGAAACTTTTTTGGAAAATTTTGGAATTTCTGAACTAAATACTTAGCAATCTTGTGGGTGGGTGATCCAATAGCTGAAACAATCTCACGCATTTCATTACCAGGTTTATGAAGTTTCGGAAGTCCTTAATTCTTGGTAATGAAGGGTTAGATTCCTTCAGAGAGTTTACAACATTACCCAAAACCGGTTTTGCTTCTATTAACGCTTTGTCAACACGTCTTACGATTCCTGTTCTTCGAATACGGTAAGGTCCATGTTGAATTTTGTGCTGCATTATTTCTTCGTATTTATAGTAGAATTACCTTTATCTGCTTTTAAATAGAAAACCGGTTTTGTGTTGAGTTGTTTGATTATGTTGTGTTCCTTGTTTTGGGGTGTAGTGTTCGTGTTGCGGATGATGTTGGCGATGTGTGTTCTGATTTCCTGTATTTGTGAAGTCTGTAGATAATTATTGTTGATTGCTATTTCAATGTCTATGACTGTTTGTGTCGTGTCAGGTTTTGCTGGTATAGCGTAGGTAATACCATACCTTTGTTGAGTAGGGTCAATTGTTCATCAGTGAATTGTTCAGATGAACGATTAACCACTATTCCATCTATGTTATGTATATTAGGTTTTTAAGAAGGACGTGAAAAATTTGGATTTTGACACTTTAATTTATTGAATTTTTCTGTTAAAGATTTACGTTTTCTCTCTGATTCACAATAAACATGCTAGACACCAATTTAAGTAACTAAATATAATTTGTTCAAAATCATATCTATTAAAACTGTTTGATTGGCTCTAATGTTTCTTCTGCGAATTGAACATAATTCAATCGTGTTTGGGATATATAAATGTATTCTTGAACTCTGAAACGATAATTAAACAAAGGTAATATCGAACAACATAACAAATTTCATTTTAATATTCAACAAAATTGGATGAATTACGTGAAGTAAATCTCTAGGTGTTTAAAGTTACATGGAAAATTCTGATTTTAAACACAAAAATAACCCCACTTTGTAAAAATGCTTTTCGTCAAGAAATTTGAGAACGAATTCAAGTTCTACTATAACTAGGCTATCAAGAATAAATGACGATATCTTCAACACTTGATCAAATAGTGATTGTAGAAAAAATAGTTTAAGCCGTCTCGGAAATGCTAAAACGTCACCAAAATTTGCATTCGTTTTGCTTAACAGATTAGGGAAAATACACCAGTTTTTGCCAGTCTAAGGGAAGATACTTCTTTAAAAATATCTGGAAAACCCCGCACTTGCAGTACGCTAAATGAAAACTTTCAATCCATGTTATGTGTAAAAAATATCAGAACTGAAAGAACTAAAAGAATGTAACCCTCTCATGTAAATTTTTCTTTTTTTCACAACCAACTATCATCAGAGTATTGTTTCGAAAAGCGAATAGCTGAACATGAGATACATTCTGTAGACTGAGATAGTTACGTGAGTTTTTGCTACGCGTCGGCCCCCAAGGAATTTCGGAATATTTACGGATTCAGATGCACAAAAACCTGATTTACGATTAATTGACGCTTAGATTGAGCTGTTCGGTAATCCAATCCACATGGTTATTAAATTAATTAACTCATTACGCGTGGTATAGATGGGCAAATTATGGGTGAAATAATGAAAAAAAAATCCACGTGCTCGGTTGGGATTTGAACCTAGGACTCTTGTATGCTAGACGAGCACTTTACCAACTAAGCAACCGAGCCAGAATCTATGGCATTTGGTCGAATGACGTTTGGTCGTAAGTACATTTGGTCGAACGGACATTTCGTCGAATGATCATTTGGTCGAAAAGGTTTAGTTGCAACAGAAAGCATATGATATTCAGTCGAACCGACATTTCGTGGAAAGAATTGTACTCGAATCTAAATACTATGGAAACAAAGTTTAACGTTTATTCTGACTACCGTCGAGAGTAGCATTTTGTCACATATACAAGAATGATTGAATAATTGAAAAAGTATCAGCCATTTTACCAACAATTATAAGCCATTAGCAAAATTTTGATATTCAATTTGCTGGACGCTCTTCCAATTATTAATCTACCTCTTGCGTTTTTGACATTTCATGCTGCTTTCTCTTTCAGCAGTTATGTTCTGAGATTCGAGATAAACTGATCTTAAATGGAAACAAGCCAACTTTTGACATCTCAGTGAATTGGTCTTCCCTTTTCCGGTATATAGAATTAGCACATTTTATATTTTTCATAACCCAAAGCTTCTACTGCAAACTTTGTTAATCACTCGAGGTCATCAACTTTGTCAGCAAAAGCATTGTTTGAGGAATGTTATTAAGCTGGAAGTCACAATAAGCCAATTGACCATAAGTAGAGTTAACGACACTTAACATTCACTTCGCCATGAAGGTTTTCTTTAAAGCAATTTTTTTCCTGCCGTTTTAATTCTGATTTCCGCATTCAAAAAGCTTACCCACGTCCTTGAGCACGGAATGCAAAGAAAGATCCCGAGCTTTCTCTCTGCGAATGCTTCCATCAGATGAGCTGATCTTCATTACGAAGAACGATGATATTTCAAAAGAATAATAAATGAAGAAAACATTGTGTTCACATAGTTGAGTGATAAAATTACTTGTTGAGCTGTTTTTTTAAAGAATGATGATATTTCAGTATATCAGTTAATGTATTATTTAAATTTAAAAATAAAACTACAGCAAATGTCCCATTTTTTATTCACCACTGTTAATGATTCAGATTATTCAAAAGAATACGTTATCTTATCAACATTGCAAAACAAATATCAATTTTCCAAATGATCTTTCAATTAACCATTTCAAAATAAGCTGTCAACCAAATTACTGTACAACTAAACATCATTCGACCAAAATAAGTGTTTTAAAGCCATTCGACCATATGTCCATTCGACGAAATGTCCTAAAGCCACCGAGCCACTTGGTGACCCAATAACTGAGTTGGTTACAAGTTTAGAATTCAAATCCCTACAGACCACGCAGACACCTTTCATAACCCATATCCATCCATCTCATGTTACTACACATGCGGGCAAAGTGAGTGCGATTTGTTTTGTGTTGAAATTGTTTGCCTATCGTACCTACATCGCTTTCACAACAACTGTATTGTGGTAGAGTAAAGTTGTGGGAAGGCTATCAACGTGTCGTTCTCACTCAAGTGACGACATGACTTTTACAGAGAGGCAGTAACACTCTAATATAAATTGACGCTTGTATTAAACTTTTCGGTAATCCAATCCGCATGGTTATTAAATTAATTAAGTCATTACGCGTGGTGAAGAGCACGTGGATTTTTTTCATAATTTCACCCATAATTTGTTCATCTTTACCACGCGTAATGAGTTAATTAATATGATTTACGATATTTTTTGAATATCTATTGATTGTTTACACTTTTCAAAGAACATATATGCGCAACATACTTTTTTCGCGAGTATTCAAGATATGTTATCATTTTTACGTGTAAAATAAGCTTCAATCTCGTGAAAAAGAACCGTTGGGGCGTATTACACCGAGTTACCCTACATTTAGATAAATAAAATTCCGTAGGCTGTACTAAATAGAGTAATGTCAAAATATCTCTCCGAGGAATTGAATCACTTTTAAGGCTCGATTCCTTAACTGGACAGCGAGCATAATTGTTTATTCGACAAAAGTTATAGAATATAAATGTTCGTAGGGTGATTAGGGGCATAATGAGCACACGGAGCGAAATGGACACCCCCCTAATCTCTGAGAATATGCATGCTTCATCGAAAGTTCCTACACTGCATGAATAGATTTCAATAGATTGCATTTGAAATGTTTGACGGTATAAAGGTTAAGGATTTGCTTCAATTGTCCTTCGAAATTTGACTTTTGATATTTTTTTTAGTTTAAATTTGCCGTGTAAGCAAGGGGATGGAAGAATCCAGTTTCTGAGCAAAGTAACAAACCCAAAAAGGTTCTTTTTAGCTATTATTATTGAGGAAGAGCCCTTTTACACAACCCCCTGAAGAAAGCGCTAGTTCTTGAAGCCAGCCACCATCTATGGGCAACAGTGCTGAGTAAACCAATTTAGGCTTTGTCCCTAACCAACCCCGCGCGGAAGCGACAAATGTTGTATGAGGAAAAAAGCTATACTGGTGATAACTGTTAATCATTGCACCTAGAAGAACATGGCTAATTTATCTTGTACTCACAGAAAACTGAATAAAGTAATACGCACTTAACACCAGAATGATAGGTAAAATATCGCATTGCAAAACTAGTGTGTCTCGTGCCTAAAACGGTATCTTTGTTCAAGTTGTCAAATCAGCACCTTCTTCAGCACCAAATTTGTGGCTTCTCTTCAGTTGTTCGTGGATGACAGCCGTTGCAGTCATGTGCCTTTACAGATGTTCATTTTGCCCTTGTTTTCGACCCAATTTTTTATCTCGCTTATGACATATAAAATGATTTTTATTACCATACATGAATGTAGCCCGTCGTGCTAACATCAAACATAAAAACTAGCAGGGGTGAATTAAAAACATTGCCATTTTATGGTCTTAAGATGAAAATTTGCTTAACGTGTCATGATGCTTCTAATTTCCCTACCTCGTTGTTTTAACGTTGAAATTGATTTTAAATAGTTTTGCCTGACTCCCAAATTGGTGCAAGATCGATCGGCGCGTAATTTTTTTGGTGGTCTTCGGTATAGTGAAAATATTCGCAAAGTGTCCACTAGTACCAACCCCTGGCGCGTAACACACGCAGTAAAGAGAAAGTGATCTAAATGCTGAAAATTCTCAGAAGTCCAATATAATTTCAAGAAAAATTGTCATGCCTCCCTTTGATACTCGTGTATTATCAGTTATTTTAAACATACTATATTTTTTATGTTTGTCGTTCGATTATGCTGCAATGTGATTGTGCTGTTTTCTTGAGTGATCTATTTCAGCGAAAAGATTGTGGCACTTATAATTGTCATAACTTTATACATTACAAGGTGATGAACGGTTAATCTGATAATCCTTCTTGTTTGATCAGTGTTTCTTCAAAGTTTCACCGAGCTCAACATTTTTTCTTCTTTTCTTTATCGTTCTTCCCAGTTCACCACTCTGTCTCTTTAAATTGATTACAACTTTTATTAACGCTGTTATCATTTTGATACTCTGTAATCAATGATAACTGAATGATAACAAAATTTATTATAATTGTATCCGAGCAAGACGTGTTTTATAACAGACTGTAAACAAAATATGTTATCACACAACTTTTTATTGAGTGTAGTTTTAAGTCAGAACACCCATCTTTCAAAAAAAAAAAAAAAATCTGTGATTTTGACCATAATATACAAAAAAAAATAATACACATTTATTTTCCAACTTGAACTCAATGATAACATAATTAATCAAATATCTCAGTATCTCAGGTAACAAGATTTTTTATCATTTTGTTATTCAACTTTGCTCGGGCAGATACCACAGTCCATAGAAATTTCGGGTCATTCGGGGGAATGGATTTCAGGGAAAAGTGTCATTCGGGTAAATGGTGTTCGAGGAAATGACATTCGAGAGAACGGATTGCTCTACTTTTTCCCGAACGTCAATTTTTTTGAATGACCCGTTTGCCCGAATGCCATTTACTCAATTATCCCGTTTCCACGAGAAGTGATGAAAAATGTGAAAGAATAGGCTCCAACAACAAGATGGTGAGTTTCAAAGGACGATGAGCAATCAAAAGGAGACATTGATCATTTTCAGCTAAAGAATAATTTCCAAAATGCCGAAACTCGAAAGAACCGCCAATCGAATAAAGAAGGGTGCAAATGTATGAAAGTTTTGAGTACCAAGAACTTTACGGGGTAATAGGCTATTTGAGGGAATGGGATTACGGGGAAACAACATCCGGCGAAAAGTAGCGCAACCGAGAGAACGACATTCGGATAAAAGTAGCACAATCAGTCACCTAAATTTCGGTAGTTACATGAAATAGTATTAAGAAGAGTAATTGCATATTGCTACTTGGTATGGTCTGGGTCAAATAAGATTTTTCCACACTAAGCTCGTAATACTGGAAATCGGTGAATTTCACCGTAACCTCAACAGCTAAACAGTTCGGTGAAATTAAATACCGTAATTTCGTCGGAATTTAACGGATTCCGGTGAATTATTACCGAATACTGTAAAAATTTACCGTACTCCGTTAATTTATTTCACCGAACTGTTCAGTTGTTGAGATTTTACAGGAATCCGTAAAATAATTTAAGTGTGTACTAACAAAGTCTGGGGTATTGTTTTATTCTGGGAAATGGTTTTTTGGCGAAAAATATATTCTGGCAAATGGTTCTCTGGTATATGGTTCTTTCTGGCGGATGTCATTCTGGCGAATAGTTTTCTGGTGAATAGCGCACAATCAGCGAGGAGAATGTTTTCGGAAATTTTATTGCAAAGTCATTGTAATCATTGTCAAACTGTGTTAAAATTATGATGAACTGTTATTGCGGATTGTTGCAACAAAAATAGAAGTTGTAGCGTGTTGGTTGACCATTGATTCACTGTTACGATTGCAAATATTTTACGCTTTTCTTTAAGTGACGAAACGTGAACCTATTCAATCATGAAACGGGTTACCATGTACCTAACGACCATTTCTGTTGAATTCACCTACAGCTAATTTTTCTTTAGAGGTTTTAATGCTATCTTTCCAGTAGCCAAATATCGAAACGAATTGCATTTGTAGCTGTACTGCGTCATGTGAACAATTTTGAAATATCTGTTGCTCACTAGTGCTGCCTGGTGGTAGAATGTTACACATATTAGACATGGAGTGTACAGCCCTTGGTATAACAAACAACTTCACCGCAAGCACCAGCCCTCTATCAGATTTGTAACGGCCAATATATATGTTTGGAATTTTGAATGCTCACTAGCGCTTTCTAGTGGTAGAGCATCGATCCGTATAGAACAGGTCCGGTTAGATGTCGTCTAGAACAGGTCTGGTTTGTATTTGTGTTTGTTTGTAGTAGTGACGAAAAAGATGTAAACAAAACGATCAACTGATGGTAACGACAAGCTCGCCAAAAATTTTGTTCGCAGCTTGCCAAACATGGCGTCATCTTCGGCAACCTCGTGAACTTTCGGCTCGCCGAAGTTGGCATTGCACAACTACCTCTTCAAAACTGAAGTTATCACAAATACTAATTTGATGCTTCAACCACACCTCTAACACTGCGGAACACGTTTTTGTCTCAAGCACCAAAATACCGCTATTGACTTGATTAAGGGTTGCTAAATCCAGTGCCGTTTTCAGAAATATCATGGCACGTCTGGTTTTTGAGATATTGGTTGTTGAAAATACAAAAAATGACTATTTCAGCAAACTTGCATGCAAGTTTGCCAGCTTGTAAGGCAATTTATTTGTTCAATTTGCCACAAAAATCAAACTTTATTTATATAAAAATACTTATCATCAAAGTTTATAGTAATTTCGATACGGAAAAGTTGTTTTTTGGTGGTTTAGAAAAGTATTGTATTTTGCCATACAAGAGAAACGAAGAATTTTGTATGGAGATTGCAAGCATGTTGAAAAAAATCGGTTTAGTCGAAATTTAATTGTGCAATTTCAACAAAATTATATCTGAAATGAAAGTTGAAGTCCTATTTTGCATGCTTGGTGGGTCGGATCATAAAAAAGTTTGATAAACTATACCTAAAATTTCATATAAATATCAATAAAATCAGTGTTTTATACAACTTTAGCGACTTGTAGCTAAAAATTGTGACGTGCTGGAACATTTCTGTGAACGGCATCAAATTCAGCAACCCCAAATCTACTAGAGATACATAATTTGATCCTTGAGACACGCAATAAGGTCATTTTTGTTACGCTGTGTAATATCTCACACCAGCATTGATCTAACCTAGCTTACTGGGTATAGTCCCAAATGATTATGGTCATGAAAATATGATGATAGTAAAAAATAGATATCCAAATAATGGTAACGTAATGTGTTGGTCCAAAAGAGCTCGATTTTGTGCGGATCGTACTAAATTATGTGTTTGTGTTCATTTAAGCGTTTATTGGTCATCCGTATATGATAACTTCAACGTGTAGGTTTCATTATCATTTTCAACAAAGTTTGTTGAATTCTATAATATAATTCTAAATATTATACCTTACAATTTTGCAAAATTTCTATCGCATAAGGACTGTTCATTTTATAAAGTGGACACCTTGTGCATGCTGTATCTTTCTTATTAATCAATGAAATTTCAATCGGTTTTTTGCACATCGTTCGACTAGTATTGTACAATGTTGTGATAATAAAAATTCTCCAAAATAATTACATTTCACACGAATATGGAACAACGATTAGATCGGTCGATTTTTTGAGGTTATCAAAATCAATGATTGTAAGAAATTGGCTGGAAAATTCGATAATTTATATTTTCTATTTTCAAAAAAGGCTTGTTCTTCGAAAGCATCATCAATCAGAAGCCTGATGGAAAAAATCAAGTTATTTTTGGAGCAACAATTTTACAGATATAATAAAATCAATTTTCCCGTATATTTTGAAAGAATTTTTTTAAATTTGATGGGAATTGATATGAGTAGAATTTTTTGTGTAAAAGTACGTCCTGACGGAAGTCCTAATATAGTTTTAATATGAAAAATAACTTACGCCTTCATAGAGTTACTTAGTAAGTCCCCACGTCACATTCAAAGCACAACAGAAACACAATTGTTTTATTCTTAGAAGACCTATCAAAGTACATTGACAATCATCAAAATTGGCAACACTGCTGTAATAAAATCGATTTTATTTTCCACATATTATTTTCATAATATGTTATTCTGAGATTACCAATTGAAAAATTCGGAGAAAACTGTTTACAATTTGCTGTAGATCGATAAATATGCGTACATGATTTTAAAAGTATGAGACTTTTTAGTAAAACGACCATAAACAGTAAAATTAATACTTAAGACTGTAGTTTAATCTCACGATTTAGCTTTCGTTTATACTAATATAGTTTCTTTAGTAATCCAAACTAGTTTTGAACACGCTTTTTACCCTTCTCTTTTGCTGGGAGTGAAAGGATGGTGTATCAGCAAATTTGGCCATAAATGGGTAAATCACTAAAGTTATCTAATGTCATAGAATGGTGGAATATAATTGATATTTTTAAAGCTTTACCTTTAGTAGAATAGTAAAGGATACAAACATACAATTTGTTCATAAAAATAAGGATTTTTGTTTTGCGAAAAATAATGTTAAACTTTGACGGACAGCTTTTTTTAAGAGTTTTTGGAAAAACTATTTAGCGCTTCAAACAAATGCATTTTCAAAGATTTTATATTTTCAAAGCATTTTAGAATAATAGGTCAACGATACACAGAAAACCGATTACGATTTTATCGATAAATAAAAAAGATATAGCATAAACAAAGTGTCCACTTTATAAAATGAACAGTCCTTATATATATATATTTTTTTTTAATAACACTGCCTTTGCATTATTCGAAGATATTATAATTCAGAACTTTTTAAGTGATATAAAAGACAGTAACCTGAGAAGTGCATTTTTTTGTAACCAAATCATTATTAATCTGGTAATTTATGATGGTATTTTCCCATCAAATATTGTATAAAACGATTTCAAACCGCTTAGCAGAACAAAAGGAACCACTGTGCGACGGCAGCTTTGTTACTGGATATCTCCAACAACGCGGTCTGGGGGCGTCGCCCCGTTGAAGATGGTGTTTACTTTGCCCCGTTATCTGCCTGTTTACTTCAAGAGGGCAGAAGAGAGAAAGAGAGACCCGTAGAAACAAGCAGTTTGCTTTTACGGGTGGTTTGTTTCGGAAAAGAATGCGTGCGGTTGATTGTCACGGTTCGGAATCAACATTGCGGGCAGGCAAAGCCGGCTTGGAAGATTTACTTGTTTTGTAATAATATTAAATGCTTTTGAAGCTCGTCGAATTGCTGCTTGGGATTAGTGCTTGGGGCCTTGAGTGGTGTTACCTACTTGGGGAGCTTTTCTTTTGTATTTTTGGAACGCTTCAGACTTGACAACAACAAAGAAAGCGCGATTGAAGATTATAACTCATGTGTGCTTTCTGTTGGTAAACGAGTGTCAAATTGGGATATTTTATCAAAGTAATATGAAACATAATTGTTTCAATTGGATATGATTAGTTTCAACCAAAATTTTTGATGGTTGCTGATAAGCATTAGAATGATTGACTACTCTCAGTTGCTACTCCTTCATTGCAAGAACAGCTGTATTCACACAGGAAACTAGTAGATGGTACTCAGGATCAGTAGCATTCTCATTGTGTAAGTAATTGTGCTCTCATTATTATAACAAATAATAACGGCGTTGGCTGCGTCAAATTGCAGGTCAATTTGGGAATGGGAAGGAGTTGTTGACGTGTTACTTGTTTGTGGGAGCCGTTGAGTCCTCTGCACTTCCACAAGAAAACACCGGAAGTTTGGATAAAAGAAAGGGATGTTTTCAGAATTCGTATTGATAAACGATTAAACGTGATTTAAAATGACCTCATGGGTATGAACAAAGATGACAGATACTTTTTCACAATCGCACAACGTGAACGGGACACAATTGATCCAGTATGAAACCTGGAGGAAGTTGACGTAATATTAAGAGAAACTGGTGAAGAAATTGATGGATTGATATCCGAAGAAACTATTTATAACATTGTACCATGAATTCCTGAAATATCCGTAAGTATCTTGACTAATTTCCTATAAACTCTTCAGAAGAGTCAAAGAACTTGTCACGACGAAATGTTTCAACAAAAAAAATAACAATTTCTCCTTAATATAATTCAAAACAATTCTACAGAACCTATCATTCACGCCGTTCTGCATTCCCAATTCGATAATCCTTCCACTTCCACTTAAAGCGCCATCTTATCAACCATCAATATTTATTCGCCCCAACTAAAGCTCCTGCTCACCAACCCAATTCGACTATCCTTCTTCGGGGAGCTGGGAAGTCCTATCCTACATTTAATTTTAATGCGAACAAGTTTTTGCCGAAAGTTCTTTCCCTCGGAATGATGCAATTCACCGATCCAGTCTGGGGCACCGTAGCCATCTACTACGAAAATGATATGGATATTTCCGTTCCGGCGGGGGTTCACCATTCTTCCGCCAACATCGCCATATCGCTTTCCACTATCAGTTAGATTGTTTTTTTTTTCCTTTCTCGTTCGCCACTATCTCCTTGGTAAGGGTATGCGACATGCATATTTTTTATGTAGATACGAAACGGAACGATACATGGGATTTCTTACACTGAAAATGATGAAATGAATCGGAAATTATCTCACGGAATTCATTTTTAGGTTTTATTTGTATTAACTAACGTGATACCAAGTTTGTATGCGCAAATTGCGGAGATAACCAGAAGTCTAACTTTTGGGATTGCCTTTCTGGCAAACGAATTGTTGAGGTTCGTACCAGGCAGATAAAACTTTTATACTTCCTCATCAAAAAACTTCCAAAGAGTAACTTATCATTCTTGGTTGGCATACGGAACAAATGTTTTCAGTTGGAATATTTTCCTGACAAACGGAGAAATGCCAAGGTTGTATCAATTTCCAAACCGGACAGAAATCCTGCAGAAGCTTCTTGTTATCGTGCTTTCGTCCATCAGTAAACTTTTTAAAAGGTAGTTTTGAACAGAATGATGGTCCACAACAACAAAAATTCATTTTTTGTAAATGATCAGTTTGGATTTCGACATGGACATTCGACTTTTTTCAACTTTTCTCATTCGTTCCAACAAATCTGAAGGCATGAAGACTTTTTTGTGAAAAAAAAACTTTTATTTTCCAACATACATTGTTAGAATAATCCAGAGTTTCTGTCAAACACTACACTTTAGATTAATTATGAGAATTCCAAGTCCGATAGATTCCCTGTAAGAGCTAGTGTTCTTCAAGATAGTATTTTTGGGCCATTATAATACAATATTGTCACATCTGACTTTTCTAAGTTACCTCAGAGAAAACCGTTGAAACGAAACGGAACGAAATCTGAAAACATATATCACGTCGCGGTTTTCGGATAATTCACGGAATCATTCTCAATATCGCATTCCCTCACACCCTGGCTGCTTTCTTTTCCCGCCGAAGAAGACACCGATGACCGTCTTTTCGTTTTACTACACACCATCACTTTCCATTTGGCCGTAACACTTACGATTTTTTTTTTGTTTCTCTTCTCGCTTGATTCTTGCAGATCTTCCCACGCTGAAGCTCGAGCTGGGCACGAACATGAACCCGGAAGACATCGAGGAAGGAGATGACGTGTACTTTGAATGTAAAGTGAATGCAAATCCGTCTGCATACAAAGTGGTGTGGAAGCATAATGTGAGTATCCCATTTCCGATTTCGTGTGGCTGGGAGTGGAGACACAAGAAAAAAAAGACGACGGGAACCATTTTCTTTCTTCGCCCGGGTTCGATTTTTGTCTTCGGCGGCGATAGCGATGAAGGCGGATGAAGACGTTCACCAGCGTGGACGACGGACGATGACGACGATGAGAAGCGATAAAAGTAGTGTTAGTTTTGGATGGGATTTCTTTAACGATCTCCACTAGGTGAGACGGGAAAATATTTGCCGGGAAAAACTGCTCGTTTCCAGCTGTCTAAGCGTTTGAGTACCTTTTTCAACCATTATCGGAAATTACTTTGTGGAAATTGACTTTTTCAACTTTGTTCTTCGGTGGAAAATTTAAATCATCTGTTTGAAGTTTGAAACTGCCCGAAGGCTCCACTTTAAACTCTTCACATTTAAAATTTTCACGTCAATTATGTAGCTGTAGCTACTGGAAACATATGGCTCATTATCATCTAAAAGTCAAAGCAGAATCAGGTATCAGATATCAGAAGGTCGGCTCCAGAGACACGTTCCCCGCCATTTAAGTGATAACATCGCCATTTTTGAAACAATTTCATCATCTATCCGAAGAAAAGAAGAAAGAAATGAAAAGAAAGAAAATGAGAACATGGGAGGGTGGAAATGGGGGTGGTTCTCTTTAAGATGAAAAATCGTATAAGCGTAATGACCAGGGTTTCCAGGATGTATTGCGTACAACCAGATGATTCGTGACCTTCCATGAATTCACTAAACCCCCACTGAAGTCTGCCTATCTTCATGCTCAATAGTATTCGCTTCTATATACACTTGATATAACTCGTGATGCATGCGTCTTAGGCACAAAACTTTATTTAGTCTATCGTCGTCAACGAGGTTGACACCTCGTCTGTAATTTGAAAACTTACACCTATGCTTCAGCCTGACTAGCCTCGCCGAAAAACCATGTTCAGTCATTATCTGCCACATCTAATTACTTTAAACTTACGATTAGACCAACCTGAGGGTCATTGGTTCGAATCCCACCGGTCGAGGATCTTTTCGGGTTGGAAATTTTCTCGACTTCCCAGGGCATAAAGTAACATCGTACTTGCCACACGATATACGCATGCAAAAATGGTCATTGGCATAGTAATCTCTCAGTTAATAACTGTGGAAGTGCTCATAAGAACACTAAGCTGAGAAGCAGACTCTGTCCCAGTGGGGACGTAATGCCAGAAAGAAGAAGATGTATTAAGAAATGAGAAGTGGCAGAAAATGTCTGAACATACTTTGAGATGAATAAACATGTAATGAGTCTGCAAGTCACACTCCTTGAATGCATCTAAAATCATTCGCGAGGAAAATATCTGGCCCGCTATCGAAAGGCCCTCACGAAAACCAGCCTAGTATTCACCTACGAGAGACTCCTTGATGCGTATCAGTTCTTTGTTCGCCGAATACAGCAGAGTAATCTCTCTGTAAATGGCATACTCCAGTCCATATCTTTCTTGTAGATTGAACGTATGAGGCTATCGCTATTATCACATTTTTTACTTATTTAGTACATTTTGCGTAAATTTGAATATATTGGTTATTGTTGATATTGTTTCATATCGCTGTACATCAGTGATACTAATAAATTTTTGATCATATTTTGTTTAATCCAGTAAAAAAGACATTAAAGAATTCCTCCAAAGACCTTACGAGGAATACCCCTTGTGACTCTTCCACTTTTCAGATATTCAATCATGTATTTTTAAAAGATTTAATCATACGAGAGATTTTTCTAAGAATTATCACGACGATTTCTTCACGAATTATTTGCGTACTTTTTCAGTTCTGCTGTAAAAGTTTTCATTGAGTTCCTTCTTGGGTTCCCACCACTAAAAATCATTCCCTGGTTCAGAAGAGATTATTCAACAGATTTTTCCTGAAGTAACTTTAATAGTTCTGTTCTTACCAGAAAATTTCTCCAAACTATCTTTTGAAAAGTTCCGCCAGATAATGCTTTAGAAATCTTAGCATTTCTCCTGAAGCTCCAAGATCACCGAGCTAGGACTCTTTTCACAAATTCTTTAAAGATTCTACCAAATATGAATGAATATTTTAAATTCAATTTCGGCAATTCTTCATGAATTAGTTGAAAAATACGTGGCTAAAATTATTCACAATTTCCTGTACAAAACTTTAAAATATTCTTCTAGATGTTTCTCTAATATTCTACAAGGTTTTTCACTAGCATCCTAATATCCCACAAGATTTTCACCAGCAAATTCATTTAGGAAAATGTTCTTTGCGTTTTCTCAGAGAAATTCTCCGCAGAACCATCCGCTTTTTTTGAAACAAAGAAATTTAAGTTTTCTTTAGACTTCTCTTGAAAGCAGTTACGTTGATGCCCGAATTCCTGCAAATCTCTCTCGAAATTTTTTTTCAAAAAATGCCTAGGAAAAGTGTACCAGTTATGGCCACAGTGGATCCTTATTTGGCCATATGTGCTATTTCGATAACTTTCACATTCTGAATCTTTTTGAATGCTTTAAAATCAAGATATATCTTAAATCTAACTACTAGAACACACAAAAATTTTTAAATTTTGAAGACATTAAAGTAATCACGTATGGCGAAATAGGGAACCACTACGTCCATAACTGGAACACTTACCCTATCTATAAAAAAAATTAAAAATCAAACAGTCCTACAAATTTTCTTGCTTATTTTATTCAAAAGCTCTTCCGTGGGAATTCTAAAAAAATCCCGAGATATTTGGTCAGCGATATCTTTAGAGAATAATATTACTGTATCCCCCGAGATGTCGTCCTACGATTTTTCTTGAAAAAAATCTTTGAACAGCGCTACCGATTCTTCTGGTGATTTTATTTAGTACTATTACAGTAGATTTACTAACGGACTTTGCAAGTTATTCTTGATTTTCTAAAAAAAAATCTACAAAAATTCCATCATGTTTTCTCTTAGGGTGTAAAAATTACTTCAAATTTTTTTTCCGAATATTAATTCTTAAATTCTTTCATAAATAACATCAAGAAATCTATCTCCCTTCCATTTTTGGTTCAAAAACTACTCGAATAATTTCAGGGATTATTTTACAAAATGCTCATCTAATCACTCTATATGCATATCCAATTTATATCAGATTTCTAAAGTACCGTAAAATGGGGTGAAGTTGATCACTTTTGAGCGATTCTGTTCTATAATTCCTAGTAGGATGCATGCATTCTCATCCAAATATTTTTAAAACCTGTACTGCTTGGATGTTTATCGAATAATAGAAACGAAATTTCTACGAATTGTTATCATAATAACAAAAACATTTTTTAGAAATCAAAAATTGTAATATTTGATTCCGGGGTAAAGTTGATCAATTACTGTGACATGTTTCCTAAAATAAAGAGACATGCTATTTATTTAATGTGAGATCACTGATCCCGAATCAAGTCTCAAAAACCTTACAATTTGTCGATAAATTGGTCCATTTTAGAATTGAATGTTGTAAAATCCAGAATACACCAAATAAAACGCCTAAACGTATGCAATTTTCTTTGAAATTGGCAACTCGCTCACAAAAAGAACATTTTTATCTCTGAAAATGATTTTTTATCCTCAATGCAAATATAAAACTGGGTTCACAGAACATACATGGAATCTACGAAACAGTTTATTGAAATGGTGTCTTTATATAGCCTTAGCTATAGTCGAATGTTTGGGGTAGAGCCCTTTAACAGTTCATCGAACATTTCCTTAAAAATCTGTTTTTCCATGGTATAACTATCTTGAACGACGAACCGAATTAAGAAACATCAAGAGCAGCTATCAGGTAATACGATATGACATAACTTGTGATAATTGAAAACGGATAATAGCTCTCTTGGCAGTTCATACTTGTGGGTACGGGAATGATCAACTTCTCCCCACTGATCAACTACACCCCGAATAACGGTACAAAAATAAAAAAATGGAAGAACTTCTGAAGAAATTTCAGCTTAAATTAATTATTGTCGAAAAATTCAAGAATTCGCCGAAAAATTTCTGAAACTTTTTGACGAAATTCAAGACTACTGAAAAGCTTAAGTGATTTGTATAGGAATAACTACATAAAATATTGTACATCCTAGGGGATGGACCTGGTGTAGTGGTTAGAACACACGCCTCTCACGCCCCGAGGACTTGGGATCGAATCCCATACCCCAGATAGTCACTAAAAATTTCAGTGACGACTTCCTTCGGAAGGGAAGTAAAGCCGTTGGTCCCAAGATGAACTAGCTCAGGGCTAAAAATCTCGTTGATAGAGATAAAAAAAAATTGTACATCACATATGTTTTTCAGAATTGACAATGATAAGTGTTAAAACGGATGGAAATTCTACTGAAGGCATTTCTTTTGTAGAGGTTTGTATGAACTCCAAAGCTTCGTGATAATATGACTAATACATTGATTATTTTTGTGTTAGAATTCACGAACTTAAATGCGACAAAATGGGTTTTATTTTTATTTTTTAAGATTATTTGCATCTTATGACAAATTCCTAATTTAAAATTCAACTTAATTTTAATTTTGAATGCATTTTTTGGATAACTTTGAAAATTTGTTGAAGTATTCATAATGGACTTTCAGGAACAACGTATAGCAGGGGTTTTCAGCCTCTTCGGCTCGTGGAGCACTTTTGCAAATATATAAGAGATCTGATGCGTGGAGCACCTGTTCTTATTCAGTACTCAATTTGAAGACTGAACTTTTTACTTGCTTAATTCGACCCTATAATTCCTACAAAAATCGTGAAGTAAGATTTATGTTAGCCAATTTATTATGAAGGTGAAGATAAATCGAAGCCAAACCTGAATATAAAAAAATAAGCTAAAAACTTAATCGTTTGGTCACTTGCTGTTGACGACTAATCGATCATGTTTCCAGCTCAAACGGATGTTCAAATCTCCAAATTTAGTTTGGCTCCGATTAATCTTCACCTTGATTATGATTTCTTTTGAACTTTTAATTCTAATCTAAGAAGATTTGTTTTATTTGATTGAGAATGCTCTTTTACTTCAGGTTTTCACCGTACAATTAGGCGTCCAAATGAACCTTATTTGGTTTATCGTCAAATATTTCAAAATTCTTAGTTTGAAAGCGGAAGAAGTACTTTGGTCGATAAATTTTAGATTTATTTATTTTAGTTTGAACAACTTTCTCAAAGACAGGAATTTTCTATCTTAAACAATAAAGTTGCAAAACTAAACGGGGCACCACACACTAAATTATACCCTAATGAACATAATTGAGCAATTCCACCGAACATGACGATTTTTTTTTTAAATTTAATTTTTGTATTTTTTGAATCGCCTGAAAATTTGCATACAGATTCTTTATGACCAAAAATGCCATTATGCACCTTCAGACCGCCATTTTGAACCTCGCCTTATTTTTTAGAAGGGCGTATCGGAAAATGCATGGCAAATCTTTAAAAAACTGTAACTCGAAAACGGTTTGTCCGATCGATTTGAGATCTTCTACAAAGTTGTAGGTATTGCTTAGGACTATATGGAAAAAAATATGCACGGTAAAAAAAAGTTACAGATTATTTTTTATTTCAAAAACAAAATTTTAAAATCGATTTTCTCCAGAAACGCAGTTTCGATTTTTTTTTAATTTGGATATGTTTTAGGGGACAACTTATGTGATTTATTGCACAATGTTTCAAAATGGAAGAATTATGGACAAAAAAGTTATGATTTTTTAAAAAATTACAGATTTTGAAAAAAAAATTGAAATTGAGGAAAACAATATTTTTTATGTGATTATTTGAAAGTACAGAAAAATTGCAATCGAAAAGTACTTAGGTAAATTTTTTCTAGGTTGCATCCATTTCGAGATATACTCATATTTATATAAAATTTTCAAATAAAAAAGTAAAATAGGCCCTTTTCAAACATATTTCGTGTTTCTCCATTCCAGATATATTTTATTTTGATTGAGTGAATCGTAGCTGAATTTTTTATTGTTTGATCAAAACCTATATACTAAAGTATTTAAAAAAGTATGTTTAGAACAACTTTGTTTGAACACTTTAATACATCTTGAACTGATATAACTCATTGCGAAAAAAATATATTTGTACAGCTTCACGCACAACAAAAATAAATACCTCTGTAAAACGCCTCCTTAATTCACAATATAATGCTGTATGTTCTTTCGTAGCACGTCAATTTCATAGGCAAATAAACGTCACCTACAATCACTGAACAATCACTGTTGATACAACACTAATGCTCTCACGGTTTCAGACTTACCTCATATACTACATAGGTACTTCATACCACCAAGTTTTTGTACCGCATTTGTGTCAATGATGATTGCTACAGTGATAAAACTTGACAACATAGCGCATTATTTTTGTACCCATGAAGTCCGTTTAAAAAAAGCATAGTTTTTCTTTTATTCATTTACCATGTCCAAATGTATGGGTATGGGAAAAACGTGTTTGTTCATCATACCTACTAACACAGGCAAAAGTGATGAAAACCCTTGTGGAGCCTGTTTAGTAGAATGCCTGTAAATATACAAAAAGATGAGTAGTACTGTTCCTTTTAATTCTACTATTGTATCCTTCGACAGATACGCGTATTTCAACCTCAACTGTAAAGCCGTCTTCAGTGTTGTGTACTTGACTTGACTTGGTTTGTGTTGTTGAAATCAAAATAAAATTTTCCGGAATGGAGAAACACGAAATTCAATGAAATTCCAATGCATTTTCTGTACTATCAAATAAACACATAAAAAATAATGTTTTCCTTTATTTTTTCGATTTTTTTTTTCAAAATTTGTAATATTTCATAAAACTATAACTTTTTTGTCCATAATTCTTCCATTATGAAACATTGTGCAATTAATCACATAACATCACATATCCAAAAATAATAAAAATCACAGATGAATTTTCATAGAAAATCGATTTTAATTTTTTTTATTCAAAAATTATGTCATTATTTTTAACCGTGCATATTTTTTCCAAATAGTCCTAAACAATACCTACAACAACCGCAAAATATATCCAAAAATTAAAAACATCAATGTTGCGATTTTTAAGAACTATTTTGTCAAATTTTATTTGAAAATATCGTTTATATTTTTTACCGTGCACTCTTTTTTTCAATACTTAAGCATAAATGTTTTGATCAAACGATAAACGATTTAGCTACGATTCGCTCAATCAAAATATTTTTTTCTGGAATGGAGAAATACGAAATATGCTTGAAAAGGGTCTATTTTTCTTTTTTTATTTGAAAATTTTATATAAATGTGAGTATATCTCGAAATTGATGCAACCTAGAAAAAATTTACCTTTTCGATTGCAATTTTTTTTGTACATTCAAATAATCACATTAAAAATTATTGTTTTCTTCAATTTCGATTTTTTTTTTAAGTCTGTAATTTTTTAAAAAATCATAACTTTTTTGTCCATAATTCTTCCATTTTGAAACATTGTGCAATAAATCACATAAGTTGTCCCCTAAAACATATCCAAAAATAAAAAAAATCGAAAATGCGTTTCTGGAGAAAATCGATTTTAAATTTTTGTTTTTGAAATAAAAAATAATCTGTAACTTTTTTTGGCGTGCATATTTTTCTCCATATAGTTCTAAGCAATACCTACAACTTTGTAGAAGATCTCAAATCGATCGGACAAACCGTTTTCGAGTTACAGTTTTTTAAAGACCTTCGACAATATTGTTCGCTATTATATCAAGTAGTGTTTTTGACATTCTGGGTTCAATTGAACGCGATCAACAATTTTCCTGGACTAAACAGTAAAAGATGTGCTGATTCCCATATGTTGGAGGTGAAAATCCCATATTAACTACAATTCAAATGCGCCAGCTCATGGAATGACCAAATGAGCTCAATTTTTCAGGAAGTCTTCTTTTAACCCTGAGGAAAAATCCTGGGGGGGTGCCCCGTGAAATCAAACAACTTTATTTTTCTCTCATACTGAGCTGGGCCAGTCTATTCCGAGATATTCTTGAATAGTAGTAAACCGGAAGTGTTTATGTACACTAGCGCCACGTAGTGCAAGAATTTGGAACTTCTTTGGGTCCCTCGGGGAAGCTCAGTTCACTCTGAACAATTTTCTCGAAGACAATTCCGGAATAACCAACTTGCATACAACCAGCGGGAGGTGGGCAAAAAATGTGAACGGCCAATTCTCAGCCATGGTGGCATAAAATTTCAATTGGTCTTCACTAAACGCATCCAGGATAGTAAACGGTTGCAATGGTGAAAAAAATAAGAAAATTGATTGAATATCAGCTGAGATATCGTCGTGCAAATTTACCGTTCACATTTTTGACCCTTTGGTTCTTTACGTTACAAAAACCCCCGTCGGTATAAGCAGTGTTAATATACATTTTTTCAAATTGCCAGACGTCCACTCTTCTCCTGAGAGGGAAATGTGTGGTAAATGTCCTGCAAGGAAAATTAAATGCATTTGTATAACTTGGACCACTTGGAGCAAGGACAATTTTCTCAATGCTCCAAAAGTGAGAATAACGAAGTATATGTAGATCATTGATTTGTCGGATTCACATCCCATGGAGGTGGCCCCATTTTGCCTGCATTGTTTTCATTTCGCCCTTTTTCACATCAGACATCCATATACCAGTATTGATAGAAAAACAGTTGTGTATACCAAAGTTTTACCAAAGGTTCACTGGCATTGATCGAAAGCCATGTTAGCTTTTTTGATTCTGAATTCAAAGTAAGGTGTCCAGGGAAGTTTGGAATTAAGAAAACTGATCGTTTTCTGCTTTCTAGGCGTTTGAGTACCTTTTTCTATCATTAGCGGAAATTACTTTGCGGAAATTGACTTTTTCAACTTCGTTCTTTGTACAACATTTAATTCCTCTGTTTAAAGTTCAAAACCACCCGCAGGGTCCCTTCAAAACTCCCCACCTTAAAAGTTTTGCACATCAAATATGTAGCTGTAGCCATCGGAAACATGTGGCTCATCATCATCTAAGAGCCAAAGTGGGTCAAATAAATCCCTCAGGCCAGCATCCAAGCTCACCCAGAGCTTCCTCGAGCACTTAGCCGTTCGAATATTTCTAAATGGCAGACACGTACCACCCGACTCTACACAGCGGTATCGATATATCTTCTGCCATGTGCCTCTTGCACATATAGTCAGAGAGTGCTCGTCTGCAGTCAGTCGGTAGCAGGATTCAGCGCCCCCAAAGCTTCCTTTCTACGGTGTGCCCTACACATCATCTCGGTGCTCATGAATATTACATTCCCCTCTAAATGGCTCAAAATTTTCGGCCAGCTTTTGCAGCACCCACACCTCGGCAGCCAGCAGAGGTCGCCCAGTTAGTTGTCTGCGGTGCTGCTGGCTGATAAACCTACAGTATTGGGCAACACGTTTGCAAATTGTTAGAATTTCCATACAAAATTTTGATTTTGATTCACAATGGCTCTTAGTGCTTGAAAATTTTATTAAATCGATCCATTACAGTTCTGGTCCGCCAAAATTGATCGTTTTGTATGAAATTTCGACAAATGGATTGTCCAATACTGTCCCAACCTACCGGTGAGGAGGTCGTTTTGTTCGATCCGTGCTGAGATGATGACTGCGGCCGCCCGACCAAAACGACGACGCGACCCAACGCTGACGGGAAAAGCTGACTGGAACAATTTCCCGATGTGAATATTGTGTCTCGCTCCTCTTTACATGGTTTGCGCAGTGCGACAAAGCCATAACCGCACCCCACAGCACCGTTTGTTGCCGCCAAAGAGGATCAAGGACGAACCACACGGGTGGGGGTCAAACATCATCGGGCGGAGTTGTTGGTTTCGGAAACGGACCAAGGGTGTGCAATGTTGTACCTAAGTGAAGACAGGACTCAAATCTTACAAGAAGGGTACACAATGCTAGTAACTTTCAATCAGGGTTTGACAATTAATTTCGTAATATACATTCAATGGCTCATCATGACGTTCGGTGAAAATACAATTGCAGCCTGTTTAAGGTAAAAATGGATTGAAGCCAAACCTCGAATTTTAAAGAGCACAAATCTAGAGAACCATACAACCGTGATAATCAACGCCTAATTCGTGACTTAAAGCCGAAATCCAATTATCATCATCAAAGTCCGGTCAATATTCTTTAACATACAACCGTGTGTGCTGAAAAATCAACGCACTTGTAATTCACTGGTGGTTACCAATCGATCAAATTTTCATCGTGAACGATTGTCAGATTCTCTAGATTTATGCTCTTCAAAATTCGAGGTTTTTCACCTTAATGCACCAATAGAAAAGTGAAAATGCTCCATGAATGAATACTCCGTAAGGAAAGGAGTAAGGTACCGTGGGGGAAGTGTAGCAGTGGGGTAAGTGGATCATTTGACCATATTAAGCATAAATACTTGAATATTTCGAATGTTTTCACACCTTTGCTTCATTTTAGGTTATATTCTCATGTATACACTGATACTACTGCAAAACTGATACTACACGTGCACTAACACAAGCAAACTTGTTGAAAGCAAAAACCAATTAATTTTATAGTTGTTTTCTGTCGATGAAAAATCCATTGCATCTCTGCCTAAAATCGAATACTATTAGTTTTTTCAACACATGGCGAACAATTCAGTTCTAATTGTATGAGTCACAATGAGAAAAATGTAATTTTGATAAATAAATATAGATATATTGGTCATGGTACACTTACCCGTACTTTTCAATGGGATGGGGTAAGTGGATCAAGTATTGTTATCAAATATTGGCAGACTACTTACGCGGATTTGAATGAGTTTTAATGTCATCAAGTGTTGTTTTCCTTTTACATTTTTCGTTCCTGGCTTGAATGTGTCAAATTGACCTGAGAAAGTTTTAATTAATCCACATAAAAGTGTTGTACAGTCTTTCTATTATAAAAAATGAGAATCGAAAACAAAACCACACATTTTTCGTGGTATATCTAAGCTGAAATGCAAAAGAGCAAAATATACAAATTCTCCAACTGAAATCATATTATCGTACGTTTGTTGACCATATCGATTGTTCTAGACAGATGATAAAAATACTTTCATAAATAGAATACATTTTTTTCAGTATGTTTAACAAAAGTAAATGTAATTAATATTTTTAAACTACGAGTGTTTTTCGAAAACATTGTTAGGAATAATCCTCAATCCTTCTTTATAACTCAGATGTATAAAAGGAATGAATTTTCTCCAAAATATTCAAGTTACAATGTTTGTGTTTGTTCCAATAAGTGTAAACTAATGTACACATATTTTCCATAATATTTTGATAAAATAAAGATTTTTTTAATTTTAAAGCTATCAAAATATATAACATAGCACTTATAACAAATATGACAGTAATACTATTCATGATTACATCATATTTGTTTTGAGAATAGGGTTTATTTAAAGGTGATCCACTTACCCCACCATGGTGGGGCAAGTGGATCATTTGGCGCAAATTTTCAAGTACCTCATACTCAATACATAACAATCAGAAAAATCGAAACAAATAACGATTTGGAGTATATTGATTCCTCATTTGTTATCCAGTGAAGAAAGTTAGAAAAACATTATTCACGTTAGCTGAAAATAACAATGAAGTTGACTATTGATTTTTCTGTATCCACTTACCCCACGGTACCTTAATTCACATATCAATTGAAGACATGTTTCATAAGAAAATTAGCCTGGTAAGTAGCTTCTGTATTGACTGCAAACAAAATAGCGATCACAAAATGTCGGTACTCCAAGGTGCATCGGAATATCTTCAAAACTAAATGACTAATGATCATCACAAATCGACACAGATTCCAACAAAAAAGAAAAGTTTTTTGACAGCTTCTAGAAAGTTAGTAAAAATGTATGAAAAAAAAAACAAGAAAAAAATGTCACGATTCCAATATTTTTTGTGATAAAAAAATGATTCTGCCGGTAGAGGATTTGAGCAAAGAATTTACAAGAATGACCATATTGCCGAGTCTCTTAATACTGCGCCATTAAAACAAATCCAAGATGACGTAAATCATGTGGGCGCTTAAGTAGTTATCTACCCTAGATGATTAAATTTGAATCAGCTGTACATTTCTCTCTATCTTCCCAGAAAAAAGACCCATGAAATCGAATTCATAGTTGAATAGTCTACCATTTGAATTAAACGCTTGTAGAGTCCCAAATTCATGGGACTGTAGGCCAAAAACGATTCATCACAACTTTCTTGGTATGTAAGTCACGTCGTCGAACAGATCCAGCTCCCAAATAGCTTAGACTCGACGTGCAGAGAAGGGGGGGGAGTCCCTCCCAGACATCAAACTTCAGCTCCGTCGTCACATCGCAAGGAAACCATAAGGACCTCGACTAATAACAAATTCGTCTTGCATATGCCATTCGAACATGACTGGAGCACACGTTTGCTGCTCCTCCAATACTTTCCCTGGGCACATGGGTGGAATAGATTTAGCAGCACTGATTAGATGGTAGGACCAAGTTTTGATTAAAATTACTTGCTCTAGTGCCACACATCAGCTCGTAAAACATGGAATCTAATTGAAACACACTCAATCAGTGGAATGCGCAAGCAAATCGCTTCAAATCCAGAGCAATATTTGGTGTGAAGAGGCATCGTTTTCTGTGGCGATGGCACAATTTTCCGCTTTTATGACTACATATATCGGTGTGTCTGTTCATTTAGTCGCTTCAGCCCCCTTGTGTTTCTTTGGAAGCGCAATTCCTTCTAAGCGCATAGACGAGTTGACAGAGGTTTCTTCTATTATTTTCTGGATTGCGTGTATTGATTATTAAAAGTTTCAGCATCTTAGGTCTCAATGTATGTAAAAACTTAACTACAAAACACAGCAGATGGCAATAAGGCTGTCAGAACAGATCATCTGTAAACTTATGATGAAATAAAAACGTTACAGCACATTCTCAAACAATAAAAAACAACTCTTCTACAACACACGCCCATAAGGGGTTGTCCATAAACCACGAGTTAACAAAATATTGTCAGTCTTTCGGATCGATAAATCTTAATTATCGAATAATTCAAGTTATTTAAGTCGTATCATCAGTTGGCATTTGGTGTTATCAATTGCATCCTGGAAAGCAAAAACAACACTGGTTAAATAGAACAAATGAGTTATGCATGCCTAATACATGGCATGACAGCACAGCACTGAAATAAATCATTGTCAATTGTTTGAATATAGGACAACATATTTTGAAAGCTCAAAATGGAATACAAACAAGTGTAATGTCCTAAAATCTTATGAAGAATAGCCCGTTTGTGCATTCAGATTAGTTTAAATATGCCTTAAATGCTATTCTATGTTACACACTAAGAAAAAAAACTAATATTACGCAAGACGTACATTTCATGATAAACCAAATACATGATGTAAAACTTTCATGACGTAAATTCGACGTTTTTTAAATTAAAAAATACGTCATTCTTGTAAAATCACGTCCAATATGATTGAAAATTATTGTGATCCGGATAACATTACGTTCAATGTGACGGGAAATTTCGTCATATGCTCCTTAAATGTACGACATTTTACTTGCTTTAATATGTCTCCCAAGAAGCAAAGTTAATTTTATGTAATTCTTGATGTATTCTCTTACACCAATTCTATAAAAGTAGAAATAAAATCAGTTAATCTATAAACCCGCACTAACTCAATGATAAACCTCTCATAAGACTAAAGTGGCCCATACTAGAGACGATGTACACAAGTAGTTCTCAAGACAAGTTAAACTCACAATATGTTAATCATGTTGGTTTAGCTAACGAATTTTCAAATACTTCTCCATAAAATTATCAATCAATAGTAAAACAAAATGCAAATTGAAACATCTGTGATGATAACTTTTTTTTTCAATACCTACCTGTTGTCGGTTGTCACGCTTATTACATCGTGAATATCAAGCATTAAACACCCGAAACGCACAATGCGCCTCGACAACATTGCATTTAAAAAAAAAATAAATTAATTCATCAATTTGGTGCCCGAAAATGTTGAACAATCCAGCATATAGTTGTGTTCAGAATAATAGCAGTGAAAGCCGATTTTCATACAAAATGCTCAACTTTGGCATGTTGTAACTTTGTTTCCTTATGAGCAATCGGCATGAAAATTTGGCAGTGAACTACAAATATACTCAATTTCATTATCACAGAATTTGAAAAATTTTACATTACCGGCTAAAAAGTTAAACACCAGGTGAAATCTACAATGTATAATGTATCAATCAACGCAGATGGGGAGAAATTTATGATGTTCTCGGCCAAGAGTTCTTACTCTCGCTCGAGCGCGTTCTTACAGATAAGTACGAGAGTTGCATAAAACTGCTGCCAAGGTCACTTGTTTTTAGTGGAAATGATGTTTTATGTGATGCATCAGAAGTGTTCTTGAAAAAGTATTTAATACCAAAAACGGTTCAAGATCATTTCTACTAGGTGAAAATTACTATAAAACCTAGAAGACTATGCAAATCTACGATAAAACTATCATAAAAATAAATAAAGCCAGTTAGAATCTAAATTGTTACTTGAGCTGGCACATATGATGCAAATTTGAATTATTTTGAATAATGTGTGTACATAAAAGTTCACTGCTACTTCTATTGCCAACAAAATTGCATTACAGAGCTATGTGAGGTGTTTTAAAGGAGGGGTGGTGGTGCATACGTGTGTAGTTTGAGCTGACTATTCTGTAAATTTCTTAGGTTTCCCACCTTGTCATATTCAAATTTCCTCTCGATTCAATCATCCTCTTACTAACCCTTTCATTAACAAAACCCCTAAACGAATGTAAAAAAATACGTTTTTCGCTGTAACTTTTTAGTTTTTCTTTATTTTTGAACAAATTATTTGACACAATATATCGGATATCCTTCTTATTTCAGGGCTTGGTCAGAATTTCACGATTGGCCACTTGTTTCCGGAATTATTCTGTGACAAATTAAACTTTAGGCCCTTTTTTAAATTCTTACATCCTAATGCTTAACTGTGTAAGAAGCAATACGTGTGATCTGTGTATTTCTGTTGTATTTTCGGCACGTATATATTGTCCTGATATTCTGAGATATCTACCGTTTGCTGGCTGCTTGGGCACGTCAGGAGTTAATCATCAATATTAACCTCCTTTTCCCGAGCAGCCTAGATAGCCGCGTAGTGTCGGTAGCGGTTGTTTCAACTGGCTAAGAATTAACACTACGGATTGCCTGTTCCGGTGGTAAAAGTCCACCTCACAGGTGACCCCTAATTTATGGTGTGATGCGTACCGTGCCTAAGAATGAATGGTTAGGGGGGTCTAAATAAAACCTAACCGCAAACGGAGCCTGTGGGGTACCAGGGCGCCCTCCACAGTATTGAGTCCTTCCTGTGCTACCCGGAGCAATGGTGCAGGTGACCTTGTGTTTCTCCGAGATAATCGGCTGCCCTTCTTCAGTCTCTATCTTGAGGCTTAATAAGGGTGGGATTATGAATATGTTGACATTTAATTTAAATTATCACCTATATGGATTCGCATCATGCGTTTTACACAGTGTATTCTGTGCTCTTTCGCCTTTGGCGACTTTAAATAGATACCGATCTGGTTTTTTCGTTGCTGGTCTTTTTCGTGCTGAGATTGCAAAAAGCTTAATCCTGCCTAGTTTGGGTAGTGGCTACGGTTAGGTTAGCTCAGATCAATCTTCAGCATAAAAGAACAGCAACGATCAATCTTTGCAGACTCATGCAAAATGGTGCAGCCCAAGTGGCGCTAGTTCAAGAACCCTACTTTCGTAGAGGGAACTTCTATCTAGGTAACCTTGTGGACCCAGTTTTTGCTACTTTTAGCAAGCTTGAAATGGCTAACTCGCGCTCCATGCCCCGCGCATGCGTGCTCGTTAATAAAGCAATCGTTGCTACACTCATTTCTGAGTTAACTACCAGAGATGTATGTGCTGTCACAATCGATGTTTCTGTTGGTGACCTCAACAGGAAATACGTCTATTGTTCGGTATATTTACCACATGATGAACCATCCCCAACGGATGACTTCAAACGAGTTGTCGTACACTGCGTAACAAAAGGCCTTCCGCTGATTGTGGGCAGTGATGCCAATGCTCATCACATCATCTGGGGCAGCTCGGATATCAATTCGAGAGGCTCCAGTCTGATGGAATACTTAAGTAGTACAGACCTTGGATTACTTAACATAGGTAATCGCCCAACCTTCATGGTTTCTAATAGAGAAGAAGTGTTAGACATAACGCTCTGCTCGAATAGAATCAGTCACGAGTTGACGAATTGGCATGTATCAGATGAGGAATCATTATCTGATCATCGCTACATCTTCTTTGAACATTCAAATGTAACTGCGCAGACTTTGCGTTTTAGGAATCCCCGGTCAACAAACTGGGAACTCTACATTGAATTGGTTGCGACCAAATTTCATGGATATTCTCCGTCCATTGAAAATCCAAGTGATCTGGATGATGCCGTTGATACTACAACATCCTACATTATGGAAGCTTTTGAAGAAGCATGTCCTCTGCGGTCTGTAAAGACTACAAGAGGGACCCCATGGTGGAATTCCGATCTGACTAGACTCAGGAAACAATGTAGAAGGAGTTGGAACAGACGCCGTTCAGCTGGATCAGAGTCGTTCAAGTCAGCTCGCAAGGCTTACAAGAAGGCTCTTCGTTCTGCTGAACGATCCGGCTGGAAAAACCTTTGTACAAATGTTTCCAGTTTGAGTGAAGTCAGTTGGCTGAACAAAATCCTTGCAAAATCTAAGGATTTCCAAGTGAACGAAATTCGCTTACCTAATGGTGACTTTACTTCTTCCGATGAAGAAGTTTTAGAATGTTTATTCAATACACACTTCCCCGGATGTGTGGACATAGCATCTACGGATGAACCAAATGTCTTTTCGTGTAGTTACGAGTCTCTGGCTCGCAGTATCGTAACTACTGAATCGATTCAATGGGCACTTAATAGTTTTGCTCCTTTCAAATCTCCAGGAGCGGATGGGATTTATCCTGTTCTGCTCCAAAAGGGATTTGAGTCTATCAAACATGTTTTGAAAAAGCTACTTGTAAGCAGTTTTGCTACCGGGTATATTCCCAGATCCTGGCGTGATATTACTGTAAAGTTTATCCCAAAAGGAGGACGTGCGTCGTATGAGGAAGCGAAGAGTTTTAGACCAATCAGTCTGACCTCTTTTCTTCTGAAATGTCTGGAACGCATTATCGATCATCACATCCGTGATGTTTATTTGGCAAACATGCCTCTTCATGTGAATCAACATGCTTACCAATCTGGAAAGTCCACTGTGACTCTTTTACACAAAGTTGTATACGATATCGAGAAAGCATTCGCTCAGAAGCAATCGTGCTTGGGTGTTTTCTTGGATATTGAGGGTGCCTTTGATAACGTGTCTTTCGATGCCATATTGGAAGCCGCACGAAACCATGGGCTACATACAATGATTACCAATTGGATTCATCAAATGCTCAAAAACCGACATCTCTTCTCGACATTGCGTCAAGCAGCGATTCGAAAATTGAGTGTTTGTGGATGCCCCCAAGGGGGAGTCTTGTCACCACTTTTGTGGAATCTCGTAGCAGATACGCTATTGAGGCAACTCAATAATTGCGGTTTTCCAACTTATGGATTTGCCGACGACTATCTAGCTCTGATAGTTGGTATGTGCATAAGCACCCTATCCGACCTGATGCAAAGTGCTCTTCAGGTTGTCGAGAGTTGGTGTCGCCAATATTGGCATATGGATGTCTTGTGTGGTGGCAAAAGGGCGAAGTGAGAACAATCCAAGCAAAATTGGGCCATCTCCAAAGGATGTGCTTGATGGCGATGTCTGGTGCGTTCTCTACAACTCCCACAGCAGCGCTCGAGGCCCTTTTCGACGTTGCGCCACTACACATATATCTTAAACAAGAAGCACTTTCTTGCTCTTACCGTTTATGGGTACTGGATCTACTGGAGAAAAATCCAGTGAATCGTAGATCTACACACACTTCGTTGTTTCCACTTTTGGTGAATTGTGACAACATTGTCCTTGCTCCAAGTGATCTCACAATTGCTTGTAACTTTCCTTACAGGACATTTACCACACAATTCCCTTCACGGGAAGAGTGGACGTCTGGCTATTTGGAAAGAAGTATATCAAACAATATAGTATGTTACACTGATGGCTCCCTTCTTGAAGGTAGAGCTGGTGCAGGAGTATATTCTCGTGAGCTAAGGCTGAATCAGTTTTACTCACTTGGTAGAAACTGCACCGTTTTTCAGGCGGAAATATTTGCTCTTATGTGTGGAGTGCAATCAGCACTTCAACAGCGCGTAATGGGTAAAGTCATATACTTCTGTTCAGATAGTCAAGCTGCTATCAAAGCTCTCGCTTCGTCCAACTCAAGGTCGAAGCTTGTTATCGCATGTCGAACTCAAATTGAGGAATTGAATTTAGTCAACTCTGTAAACCTTGTATGGGTACCTGGCCATTCTTCCATCGCTGGAAATGAATTGGCTGATGAGCTAGCTCGCGATGGAGCATTGCATGACTTCATTGGCCCTGAGCCGGCTATTCCAATTTCGAAGTGCTGGGTGAAGCTTCAGATAAACTCTTGGGCGGCAACTCAGCACAAGCAATATTGGAATAGTTTGGAGTCGTGTCGTCAAACAAAATTGTATATTACTGAGCCATCTCCAAAGGTGGCGAAGTATTTAACAAATCTGTCAAAGCAGAATTGCAGTCTCTTGGTCAGAGCGTTGACAGGCCACTGCCGACTCAACTATCACATGGCAAATATTCAGCGTGCTGACTCATTTGTGTGTGATAGTTGTGACTCCGATTATGGAACTTCGTATCACCTGATATGTAACTGTCCAGTTTTTGCGCAAATGCGATTCCAATTACTTGGTAAACACTTATTAAGTGAAACTGAATTCAGAAGCCTGAATCTTCAGGACATTCTGTTATTCTTAACCCGCTGTGGTAATGAGCTATAGGCTCTCTTTACGCTCATGCGTTTTGCAGTGCCCTTTTCAGGGCGCTGTTCGAACCCATTGTGGTATGGAGCTACATGCTCTCATTTCGCTTATGCGATCTTCCCTCTTCAAGGGACCCCACTCCTATTTCCTCCCATCTTTCCCTTCCCTTTCCTCTTCCATCGGGTAGATGATGAAATAGGCTCAAATATGGCGATGGCACAAATCTCCCAACTGGTGGGGAACGTGCCTTTGGAGCCGGCCTTCTGATAACTGTGTAAGAAGCAATACGTGTGATCTGTGTATTTCTGTTGTATTTTCGGCACGTATATATTGTCCTGATATTCTGAGATATCTACCGTTTCAAGCAAGAATCCGAAATTTGCGAAACAATTCACTTTTTAGGATTCAGTTCCGCCGCACAAACTACAGTTTAAATTGTGGAATCACCGGTCTGCTGAGAATTTTCAACCGCGTAGCTTCCGTTTTTGATTTCCACTATTCTAGAGCTACTTTAAAGCAATTATTTGTCACGACATTTATACGATTTATGTAAACCTAGATTAAGTTTTATCATTGAGACTACCATAAGGTCTGTTGATAATAAATAAATAAATAAATAAATAAATAAATAAATAAATAACTGCACAGTACAGTACCCATTTGGCCACTTTGGAACCAGTATCCGGGTTTCCAAGGAACCGATTTCGTTGTCAATTATTGAAATTCAGTAAACATTGTCGTACGACACACAAAACTTCGTGATTTTAAAAGATATTTCCTTCTATGGATGAGGTGCAACGCCTGCAACCTATTTGAAACCACTTTGAAACCGTTATCTGGGTTTCCAAGGAACCAGTTCCGGGGTCAATTATTGAAAATCAGTAAACATTGTCACGCAATGTATCAAACTTAGTGATTTTAAGAGATCTAACATTAGGGCGGTTCAAAATTCGAAAATGTTTAAAAATCCAATCTCTCATATGTTTCTTAAGGGGCGTCCATCAATGACGCTGCATTTTAGGAGGGAGGGAGGACTTCACGAATTTGTGATGATGTGCGACGTGGGGGAGGGAGGGGTTCCAAGTAGTGGACGTAGCATTTTGAATCATGTCGTCGAAAAGAGTATGAAGAAAAATAATGTGCTGGAAATAAAATGACAAACAGGTGATAAGGTAATCGCGCAGATTTTATAAAGCTATCAATGGATATGTGAATATTCTATTGTGTTCAAGTCTAAACTTATTAATTTATAAATAAACTAAGCATTTAAACATGGACTTAGAAAACATTACTTTCTAGTTTGTTAACAAGACATAAAGTCAATTGTTTTAGTTTTGTTCACATTTTCAGTTGAAGCTTATTTTCGCACGAATAATTAAAAAAATGGAATTTACGGCTACGCAGTCTTGGAATGATTAAAACAAGTTTTATTTCAACCCATCGTTTCGACACGGGGATTGTGTCTTCCTCAGGGGAGATGTTTCGTCCAGGGTTGTGTTTCTTTAGGTCCCGAAGGGGCAGACGAATGAACGAACGATTTGACTTCTACTACTGACGATAATTTATTGCCCACCACCGAGAGGCAGTGCTCCTACTTGGTGGGGGATACTGTACGCTACAACAACAACTTACAACCGACACAATCCCCGTGTCGATACGTTGGGTTGAAATAAAACTCGTTTTAAGCACTCCAAGACTGCGTAGCCGTAAATTCCACAATTAAAATGTACAGTCAATTGTTCCACAAAATAATAAAAAAAATACAACGAAATTCCGGTTTAATATATCATAAAATATGTTTTACTGTTACTCATCCGATCATCCGATTTAAGGTTTTTCTACATTTTCAGCTGTAAGCTTTGTTCAGGTTGACATGGTAACAACAGCAGAATACTACAAATTAAATTTAACCTGTATAAACAGCAAACCAAAATTAGATCACCTCAACAGGAAATCATTTTGTTTAAACCATTTTCCAAAGGACTTTTTAGCGCTACGCTGCCGTGAATCGCAAGTCAGTCCCATCTGTAAAAAGTAGGCATTGAGAAAATGAGCTGTGAAGTTCCCAAACTCGTTTTATATACGAATTTTCAAAAAATTGCAAAGGATTGGAACATGTTCAAATCTAAATGAAAATTTTAAAATTTGCTTTTCACTGCGATATCTTTCCGGAAAAAATATAAAGATGTTCAAAACATGGTCCTTTTTTGTGTTACACGGTGAGGAAATTTTGAGTGGGACTGATATGCGGTTACTTTTCATTGTGGGACAATTGATTGATTTTCTTCTAATTTTTTTTTTCAAATCATAAAATCTCATAAGTGCAGCTGAAAGAGCATTAGAAGATATGTTGAAAACTGAACTCAGCTCATTTTTGACAAAAATGCAGATAGCTTGTGATTCACGGCAGTACGGCATATCAAATTATAGATTATCATGAGGTTTTAAGGTTTTGGTTAGTAAAAAATATCAATGGATTTTATTGTTTCGGTTGAGCTTGATCACTGCGGAAAACAAATAAAAAATGAGGGGGGGTGTGCTTGATATGCTACCTATTTTTCAAGGGTGTTATCAGAATTTGTGACGAAATGCTACGAGGAGGAAGGGGGGGTGTAAAACATCACTGAAAAAATGCTACGTCATTTATGGATGGCCCCTTACCATCCTTACCATCCTTACCATAAATATAGTGTTCTGTGAAATTAACAACTTTTATATGTGACACTATTCTTTGATTCTTTTAAAGACAATGTAGATTTATGTGGAAATTACTATGGAGAAATTTTGAGATATGTTCCTAACACGCTACTGTAATGTAAGTTCAAACTTATTGTCCCATAGTAAAAACTCATTCTTCAAACCATAATAAAGAAATTTTCAGAAGAGAAAAATTCAATCCGAGTTTGTTTGCTATGATTAAACTTAATAAGCGACTTTAGCCCTGCGAACATCTACAAAAACCCCAAACAAAATTAAGTTAAGTAATAGATAATAAGTTTCTACTTACATTACAGTACTAGCGTGTTTGGAACATTTCTTAAAATTTCTCCATAGTAATTTCCATAAAAACATACATTGTCTTTGGGCCTTCAAATCACCACATAGAAAGCTCAACATTTCACAGAATACTATTTTTATGGTAAGGCTGGTAAGGATCATATGGGAGATAAGATTTTCAAACATTTTCATAATTTGAATCGCCCTAATCTAACATTCTATGGGTGAACTGCAACGCCTGGGACCAATTTGGCTGCTTTGGAACCTATACCTTGGTTTTCGAGTAATACTTCCCGGCGTCAATCTTCGACGGTGAGTAAGTACTAATGTGACACCTCAAACTTCATGATTTTGCAAATTATTGCAATCAATGGCAGAGGTGCTCAATTTGGAACCAATTTGGCCACTTTGAAATGGTTTATCGGTAACCTTGATTTCAATTTATATTAAGGCTGCTAAGCCATTTACAAAAAGAATACCACATGATTTTCAAATAGGAAGCCCTTTCTAACTGTTTAATTTTAGTATTACAAAGGTTACTACATTCTGTAGGAATAATGCAAAATTTACAATTCTTAGTTCATTTTAGGACAGCTGTTTGAGTTTGCTTGCAAACGGTTCTGAAATCAAAAGATTATAGCAAGCAAAATGTGTTTTTATTGATGTTTTTGATTTTTTTTCATAATATTTTTCGGCGATTTCTCTTGAGAATCATGTCAAGGATTCCTTCAGAAAATCTCTTGGGAAGATACTATCTCTATTGCTTTTTCTTTGTTTCAGATATTCCTCTAGGAAAGTTTTCCAAGTTTCAAGAATCTTTTTAAGAACAAAACTCGACAGTTTCTGTTTACAGCATGACCAACAAACGTATGTAAAAGTCGCATAATAATGATCGCACTATATACGGCTGGAGTAGAACACAATTTAAAAACGGTATATCTCAAAATCCAAATAACTTCTAAACTTGGGGTCTTCTGTTAAGTTGTTCGAAAAGTGAAGCGCTATTTGATGGCACCACATTTGATTCGAAATTTGACCGCTAGGTGGCACTAGTGAGCAAGAATCTTTTCCTTTTTATTGTTAATATCTTAGGAGCCTGACCTCTGATGACTTCGAAAAGATGGCATCTTCGGCAAAGTAGTTCAGTAGCTCAAAGGCATTCAGGCAATCTCGAATTTAAAAGCTTAACTAATGATAGGCTTCGAGTGACTGAACAAATCTGCTCAAGACGCCATCTTTCGAAGTGGTCAGGCTCAAACGTTTCATGCTCTCTGGCGTTACCTTGTGGCAAAATTTAGAATGAACGGTATTGATCAATGAAAGTCCTTGGCTTATTAAACAACTTTGCCGAAAACCCCATCTTTCTAAATGGTCAGAATCCTGAGGTGCACGGAAAACAAAAATTGCATGTTCACTAGCGCCGCCAGGTGGCAAAATCTCGAAATTTTTGGCTCAAAAATGATAGCTCTTGATCTACTGAACAACTTTGCCCAAGACGCCATCTTTCTAAGTGGTCAGGCTCCTAAGATATTTACAAAACAAAACTTTCATGCTCACTAGCGCCGCCTGGTGGTGGAATCCCGTATCTGATGTATTTCCTCATGTCAGCCCTTGATCTCCTTAACAACTTTGCTCAAGATGGTGTTTCTATATTTAATGTAGATAGCGAGCTATTTCCTGTTGAACATGAAAAACCAAGGGCGTTGTACAGAGTAAATCGCGTGACTACTCGCGTTACAAATATTTGCGCGAACCCGAAAGGTTAAAACCTTATAATATCTTCAAATTACATTAAAACGAAGACCATTATAGCAAGACAACAGGGAGCTCTGCTGCAAATCAGGAGTCATTGTTTGCAGTGCTCTCGATAAGTTGAGGTGGAACTACTCATATCAGTTCAGTGAATTTTATCCGACACGATCGTTGGAATCGTATGGATCGAAAACAGAGATCCTAGACTTTTTTTGTAGTGGTCTTCGCTTGAAACATGGTTTCCAGTCTTTTAATAGCTGCGGCCTCCTTTCAAATTTAGCCTACACGTGGGATTTCTCTGGAAATTTACTGAAACAAAATTTATTTTTCGAAGTTTTAGTATTAAGTATTAGGAGTGTTCATTGTAACTAAAAACAGAGTTCAAATTGCTTTTCTTACAAATTCATCGAATTGAGTTGAGGTCCAAAAATTTCAAGATTTCTCCCTAGAAGTTCAACCAGGATCTTTCAAAAAAATTGCCATTGATCTCACCAAGCATACAAAAGAGATCTTGCAATGAAGTGCAGATATCGGTTAAGATCCCATTAGAAACAACAGAAAAATGGAGCAAAATGTTAAGAAAATTCAAATCAATCATTTGATCTACTCTATACCTGTAGCAATTAGCGATGGGCGATTTAAAATCGATGTTCTGAAAATCATTTTTTTCGTTCCACTTAACCGATTCTTCAAATCGATGTTGGGAGCACTCAAAATCGAGAGAGTCAATTTTCTTCATTCAATTTTTTGTGAAGGAAAAATTAACACCTTGCGTCTTATTGGAGAAAAAACATTTTCAATTATTTTTTTTATCACGCACGGATGATTTGGACTTAAAAGCATAAACCAGAGTGTTCAGGTTGATACAGAGATCAAATTAAGTGAAAACATATCAAAAATTAGGATTTTAGAAATCTGATAGCTGTAGATTTTTTATAATGGGTTACAATCATTTATGATAAAATTTAAGTCTGAGTTCATGTCGCTGTGTTAAGATAACATCCGTTAATTTGGCGTTGTGCTATAGAACCAAACAAATTCATCGTTTTTCTATCAGAAACAAGATGATATCCTTAAAGTGTTCCTTTTACCACCACTTTCCCTATGAGCTACAAAATCAAATCAATTCAAGAACAAAGATTCAAATGATACTATTAAATCGTTGAATCGATTTGAATTTTTTTTTTTCAGAATTCTTAATTCTCTTCTCAGAAACTTATTGAATCTTTGGAAATTTTGATATATGGTCATCCATAAACCACGTGGTCATTTAGGAGTGGGGTGAGAGGCGGTGGCTTTGGGCGAGGATCACGCTCCATACATTTTTATGTGTGTGTAAAAAATGCTATTAGGGCGGAGAGGGGGGTCTAGAAATCTTTTGTGGACAGTCCCTAATGAGCTACAGAACCTACTATAAATCATTAGAAGAATGGTTCATAAAAAATACCAGGAACTATTCAAGGACCTTGTTAGATATCAGTTAAAAATATTCGCAGAAAACTATGAAGGATTAATTTTACACAGGCATATGTCAACAATCTCATAAGAAATTCTGCTAATAACTGCAAGAGGATTCTTTAAATGGAATAAGTGATGTATTTAGCTTTTCTTATTCTTGCCAATTGTTCACCAAGAAATTTTCAAGATGTTTTCAAAGATCTCATCAGTCTCATCAAGGCGTCAAGGCCAGGCATTGTAGAAGTCGCTCTCAGTTGATTTCGAAGCACGATCAAAGCAAGCGAAGAAATACATAGCATCTGTATCGGTCCATGATAGGCAATGTTTAGCAAGGTGTGACAAACTTGATAAATAGCAACAGTGAAAGAGATCCCCAAAGAGACAGAGATGGTAAAATCCATTTTTTTCGCTTATTTGCTATTGGGGGTAGGTGTTTTACTTTATTGGCATGATAAACAATATTCGAACATCCTGTAGTAGTAGTTTCTCCAGGTTTGGAGCTTGTGGACAGTCTCAAAGTTTACAAAAATATTGGAAAATAACTTCGAGACCCCCTTGATAAGTCATCGAGATCGAGGCTCCTGGGGGTCTTCGAAACACTGGTCGGAAAACGCTGGCTTTAAACCTCGTTTAAACTAGACGATTAGCAAAAATTATGATTTGAGCAAATTTCTATAAAGAACGGGTAATTTCTTCTATTTCTTAACACGGTAAGAGCGACTGACACCATTGAGCCGCAAATTCACTCCACTCGTTCACTTCCACCGAAGGTAAACGTGCATACCTACGAAAGAACGTAAAATTTTGAGCAACTTGTTCAGAAGCTTAAAAATTTATTTTATCACTCAGAGACAACGGCTGATACTAGGAACGCACACCTAGCGGCGAGCAATCTTCGAAATTGCTCGGTGATAATCCTTCTTCATTGCTTTGGGCCGTGGATGGGTGAGTTTTATGGTGACATTACGCTCTTTTTTGTTGAGATTCTTCGAAGGATATGTGCAACTTTGGTACGGCGACGACCCCGACGACAACGCATCATGTCGTTTGTCTTTTTGTTGAGCAGAAAAGTTCAAATCTGCGTTGTTCGAATGACATGGCAAATGGCTTAGAGGCTGACCGCTGCTTGCTGTTCTGTTGTCGACGACGACGGGCGGCTTTCGTGTCATAAAATCATAAACCGTGAAGGAATTGGATTTAGATGACGATGATGATGATGATGATGACGAGGATGGAGGTGATGACACCGGGGTCATTTTAATATGCTGTACAAGGATGTGATGTGATCTCCCCTCGGGGAGGGACAAAGGGTATTAGAATTCAGTCGGACGACGACGACGGTCGGATGGCCGGTATGATCCAGGTCGTTAAATTTGGAACAATCTGGTGAACCACAAATGGAAGGGCCTGTGGTAAAGTTGATGGCGATGTACCCACAGTACCATCTGTCACTTTAATGGGGATGGTGGAGGCTTATTTTGATGCGACCCTTGATCTCCAATTTTTGCTTGATTCATGACACGTGTCATCTGACTCCCATGGTGAACCGTGAGATATTTGAACGATGCATGAAACCTGAGGCTTTTAATTGAAAAAAAATAACATGCAGAATGTTATGATTCCCACACTAGTAAATAATAGATTTCAGTAATTTGGGATGGGTTTTATATTATCAAAATTGTATCGAGTATCAGAAGTTCAGTTTCTCAGAAATTATCATGTCTTGATGCTATCATCACTCTGGTGTAAAACTCAAGCCTATGAAAGACGTAAACCCTTTTAAGGGGCCTTCCTCAACCGAGTGTTTAGAGTCCGCGGCTACAAAGCAAAGCCATGCTGAAGGTGTCTGGGTTCGATTCTCGGTCGGTCCAGGATCTTTTCATAATGGAAATTTCCTTGACTATCCTGTGCATAGAGTATCATCGCACCTGCCATACAATATTCAAATGCGAAAATGGGAACTTTGGAAAAGAAAGCTCTAGGTTAATAACTGCGGAAGTGCTTATAAGAACTCTAAGCTGAGAAGCAGGGTCTGTCCCAGTGTGGACGAGAAAAGAAGAAGCAACCCTTCTAAGTCAATGAGACGATTTAATTGAATTTCACTACTAAATAACGAGTTCCTTAAATGGTTTTGGACGCACTGTAAAATATATGAAGATTTGATTTTTATCGAAAGAGCTCCAAAATCCCAGTCTCCAGAGGGAATCATTTAACGGTTTATCCATGAATAACTCCAAAATATCTGCAAACATCCTGCAAATAGCTCTTCAAAGAATTCCTCCAAGTATCCAGTTTAGAATGGTTAGAGATCTTATTTTAAGAATATTTCGAATACATCTTACAGAATTCTTTGAGACATTTCTCATGTGAGTTCTTCTAGCACTTCTAGCGAAAAAAAATGATGGAATTACTTCATCAATTTTCCCAGAAATTCAGTTAAACATGCCTCTATCTATCTTGGCACGGTAAATGGCTGAGCATGGCGTATCATTGGTACCTCGCGTACCTACAGGAATAAAATAGACCCCATTGTGTGGTCCTTAGCATCTTGCCCAGCAACTCCTATCCCTACCTCCTCGTGGTACTGGCCGGGGTACGAGTAACCTTGGGGAAGATCGGGTAACCAACCCCCAGTGGGAACTTTGGTCGTATGCTGACAGGGAAGGGGGGTTTGCTTCTGCAAACCTTGGGCGTCTGTACTCCATGTTAGGAGCGGCTCACAACAGCGTCTGTTCCCCATGTCAGGGGCGGCTGATCATTGTCCGAGTGCTAGAGAAGGGCTCTACGCTAAACTGCGCACTATGGCCCTCCGAACATTTAGGGGGAATGGTCCTCCGGAAATCTAGGGGGTTGGTGTCAGGCCCTGCAAGCCAGCCGTAAAAATACTCCAGCACAGGAACGTAAACGAGAGAATACGGACCGGAACAGTCGGCAAAGACCACAGCGATGAAAATGGACTAGCGATTGGAAACTCGGTATGTGGAACTGCAAATCTCTCAACTTCATCGGAAGCACACGCATACTCTCTGATGTACTGAAGATCCGCGGTTTCGACATCGTAGTGCTGCAGGAGGTGTGCTGGACAGGTTCGATGGTGCGAATGTTTAGAGGTAATCATACCATCTACCAGAGCTGTGGCAACACACGTGAGATGGGAACAGCTAAATCTTCAGGAATTACTGATGATTTTTCCAAAAAATAGTATAAAAAATTCTAGGAGTCTCACCAAAAATACCTTCAAGATATCTTCAAGATCACTAAAAAGTCATTCCGCGAATTCTTTAGAGAGCTCACCAACAGTTTTTGAAGTTCATTCTAAAATTTCTCTACAGGATTGTTTGAAAAGTAAAAATTTTCCAAACTTCCTGCAAAACTAAATTAAATGACTCTTCCAAGTATTACTCTAAGGATTTATCGTAAAATTCTACAAGACTTTCATGAGCAATTAAAAATTCAGTTGGGAAAATTTTATTCCTGATTTCTTAAAGAAGATCTCCGAAGATCTATTGGCATTTTTTCACAGATAAATCTGTTTTAGATTTCTCTACAATCAAGGAGAAATACCCCACATTTCTTCAAAACTCTCTCGATTTTTTTTTTTTTTCAAAAATACCCATCCAAGAAATGTTTAAAGAATTCTAACATTCTTTTTAAGTTCCTGGCGGAATACTTGCAACTATTCTTGAAGAAACTCTTCCGCTAAAATACTCAAAGACTTCCCGAGTAATTTGTTATGATACTTCTTAGAGAATTATTTTGTTGTTTTTTAGATTCTCCATAAAAACTGACCCTAGATTCATCTTAGTATTTTCCAAAGATTTTTTTGTTGAACCGCATAAACGTTTTTGTTTTTTTTTAGAATTTTTGAAGAAATTTTTCATCAAGTTTACTGAGATTTTGCAATGAATTCTTGAACTTCTCAAAAAAATTCTTCAGGAGTTCCATCAAGTATTCTTCCAGGTTCTAGAAAACTATATTTTTTCGAATGGTAATCTCAGGATTCTTCAATAAATATCATTTAAAAAATTATACACTCACCATTAGTTAGTTCGAACGCAAATATTATGTCCATCAAAATCTCTTTCATATATTATGAAAAATAGCACATTTTACGATGTTGTTCTGCTTAATATTACAGGTATGTTCCGTTTTTATCAACACGATCGGCGATTTTCAGTTGACAAAAACGGAACCGTGACAAAAACGGAATAATTTTCTTAGACAAAATGTTTTACAAATTTGAAATGAAAATTGCAGTTTTGTCAGAATAATACACATTTCCATCATATAAATGCATAGTACCGTTTTGATTCATATTACGGACAGCTCCAAATCCCGGACACTCTACTTTGTATGGGAAACATTTCACACGAAATGTTTCAATTTTTGCCGTTCAAAAGTTCTCAATTTAGTAGGCTTTTTCCATAAATATATTTGAAAATTTATAATGCCCAACTACCTTACATGTCTCTTTAGTGGTTTGACAAATTCAATTGATGTTCCATTAATGATTATCATGAACTGTCCGGAATTCGAATCAAAGTGTCCGGAATATGAGGCAAAAGTGAGGAAGCGTCCGGAATAAGAATCATGAAAAGGCCACACATTTTGATTTATTTTAAATTATTCAAGTTGCGAAAGCGTATTCTTTACCCATAATTCGAAAGTTAAGGGCTTCCGACGCTCGATAAAGCTAAAGAATCATACAGCATGTTTTGTTTATATGGTCTATGCTGGGTTAGACGTCGCTGAGGCCTTTAGTGTCCGTAATATGAATCAAAACGGTATTGATGTTTAGGAGCCGTGAGAAGCATTCAGATTGTTCATTCTTATAGGTTCGTAATGGAAGTTGATTGCAGAGTCCTATCAGTCAATATGATTTAGTAATAAATCATTAACAGTTTTAGTTTTCTAGGTTAGATTTTTAATAAATGAAATATAGAATATCAAAACAATAATCACATAAATGTCCTTTACATCACATGGTATGTCATATTTGTAAAAATAACTACAGGAAGTGGGGCAAGCTGATCATTTTTTTTTTAAGAATTAAAGAATAGAAAAAATGAACAAGAAACAACTTCTTTTTCTACTATTCATCCTCATCCTTCTGCTTCAGAAGATTCATGGCATTACATTCCAACTGAGAAAGAGCCTTCTTCTAGGATTAGTGTTCTTATAAACACTTCCGCAGTTATAAACTGAGAGCATATTTGCAAAGATATATTTTTTTAATTTTTTGCCACATCCGACTGACGATTAAATGTGGAGTTATGTTGAGAAAGTTTTGCAAATTTAAATGAATAATTAGGTTTTCTGTGCTTTGAATTTGCCAAATTTAACAGTAAAATAATTTTGGTAATGTTTCTTTCAAGTTATTACTACCAACTTCGACAAAGATGTACTAATCGTCAATTTAGAACAGCACCACCATCGCCATTAAGCTTTACATTAGATCACAAATAGACTGGCAATAAACTAACCTTAAGTTCTAGTTTTTTGTTAAGTAAATATAATAATAAATACAAGTGATCCCGTCAAGCTTTATTTTGCCATCAAGTAGGCTGCTTTAAAATGGCATGCAATCTCCTATACCAAACGACAGATTCGATTTCAGGTGTTTTTCCAGTTGTTCCAGATAATTTTCCAAATCGTTTCCTTCACTCAAATACGTTGGAACACTGATCCGTGAAATAATCATGTCTATCAGGCCGTTCTTAAGGCATTTCGTGACGTGAAAACACAATTCCATTTTTATTTATATAGAAGTTCATCAAAACCACAAAAGTGTACAAATTCTAGAACAAGCATCACCAAATAAGAACTTTTTGGTAAGAAACTCTTTTGTGAAGTTTTCTGAATAACCGTTTGGTTGTTGATATAAGACACCTAATTAACCTCTTAGTCTCCATGTGGTGAAGGGGTTCATGTCTGCTCAAAGATCAATATTCCAGCAAATTTGGCAACAAAATCTTCTACAGATTGCTTAGTTTTGCTGGACCTCTTCCCATCCTCTCCTTTTTCTTCTTCTTCTTGGCATTACGTCTTATCTGGGACATAGCATGCTTCTCAGCTTCTTATGAGCACTTCCACAGTTATTAACTGAGAGCTTTTTTTGCCAAAGCTGCCATATTTGCATGTGAATTTGCGGTGTATATCAAGGCAAGTACGATGATACTCTATGCCCAGGGAAGTCAAGGATATTTCCATTCCACTCGGCTAAAAAAAGACCTCGTACCCTACCCCTTGAAACAGGATCTAATCAATTGCTGTTTGCTATAATTTGTGCAATGCTTTAGAGTTTGTGAGATAGAAGATAATGTCCCAAATATGACAAGGTCGACAGTCTTATCAAAAATAAAATAAACCCGATCATGCCTCTTGCCGTTGCCTTGCCTTCTTGAGTTCATTCCCAAGTGCATCCCTTATCAAAAAGAACTGAACATATATGGTATCGTCCATTAATCATGTAAGCGGTTATTGGAGGAAGCTGGGGGATTTAAGATATCTTAAGTGCCATACAAATATTTTTCTATTTTCATACAAAAAATCAAACCATAGAGGGAGGAGGTATATATGTCTACCAAATTTACATAGAAAATTCTTTTATGCCATGTTATATAAGAAAAGGGCAAGGTCTCTGCAAATCTCTTAAATACGTATTCAGCTAATCACAAATTCCAGTTATTGTTAGGACGTGGCCAGAGCAACTCTCGATTGTTGATGGATGGGTCAATCTTATCCAACAGATCATGCTAAGTTTGAAAACTCCAATTGATTAGTGCATAAGAAGGGGTCAAACCTTATTGAATCGTATATTTCTTGACACCTACCTTGATACCTACCATCGTAGATGCTAAATATTAACATAATGTTGAAAATTCAACTCTGAGACTATCAAAAAGCATTTCAATTGTTTCAAAATAAGTATTAAGTTTATATTCTAAACATTTTAAAAATAAAAAAAACAATTTTTATGTGTTGATAAGGGAATAATTTGTTGACGAAATCGGAACGTGACAAAATCGGAGCGTGACAAAATCGGAACGTGATAAAAACGGAACATACAGTACTGGACAGAATAAAGTACGCATTGGCCGTTTTTCCATACAAAATAGTCAAGTTTGGAGATCTCAATCTCAGCTTCTAGTGGTCCGATTGATCTGAAATTTTCACCACAGCCTAGATATAACATAGATAGTTAGTGGCCCAGATAGCCGTAGCGGTAAACGCGCAGCTATTCAGCACGACCAAGCTGAGGGTCGTGGGTTCGAATCCCACCGGTCGAGGATCTTATCGGGTTGGAAATTTTCTCGATTCCCAGGGCATAGAGTATCTTCGTACCTGCCACACGATATACACATGCAAAAATGGTCATTGGCAAAGTAAGCTCTCAGTTAATAACTGTGGAAGTGCTCATAAGAACACTAAGCTGAGTAGCAGGCTCTGTCCCAGTAGGGACGTTACGCCAGAAAGAAGAATATAACATAGATTTAACTCCATTAGAATATAACTGTATTTGAACCACAGTCTTTTGAATTATTTAAAATCTCTCAATTTGCGAAAAATTGCATAATTTTATTTTGAAAATATTTTGAAAACAATCAGTTTTACCAAAAAATGACGTTCTGCAAACTTGTGTGTCTCATCAAATTGCAAATTTTCGCAGAAGAACGCATTGCTCTAAATATTTCCATTTAAAAATTATTTCTATTTAAAAATTTTGTCGTTTTAATAAAAAATTGAGATTTGCGATAACATAAAAGTTTGTTAATGAAAAACTATGAATTTCTAGCCAAGCAAATTTGAGATTACTTTCAAGCTGCGGTGAAAACTTCAGGTCAATCGGACATCTAGAAACCGAGATATAAGCTTTCAAACTTGACTATTTTGTATGGAAAAACGGCCAATGCGTACTTTATTCTGTCCAGTACTGTAACTGTATTGCATGTTTGATACCATGATCGACTGAATCCATTAAAAATAAATGTATTTTTAAACACTGGCGCAATAATTACAAAGATATCATATAATAAATCGAACTGTCCGAAACTGGGGGACAGAAGGTGCATAAACAAAATTTTAATTTCTTCACTTTTAATTCAATTATGGTGCAAAATACATTGATACAATCAAATGAGGATTATGTTTAATAATGCTTGCGTGATCCAAAGTATTTTGTCATATTCAAAATAATTACTGAATAGGCTCAAAACGTAAGCGATACGTCAGATATTCAAATATTTCTACTTTTTAAAAAGGCATGCATATTTCAAGAATGTGTTATTCTACGCAAACATTAGTCTCCATAATAGCTTTTTTTTCTACTAATAAACCATCTTGATTGGAGCACGATTTCTCAATTTTTCCACTTTGTCCGGTATTGGGTGCTGTCCGGTACTGGAGGATCTCACCCTAACTTTAAAAAAAAAACTTATTTCCGGTCGTAAAATGCAAACATTAAACCGTAGAATTTCTGGATATTCTGAATTTCTCACAGAAAAACTTGTAGGATTTACTTATTCTTATTAATTTTTTTTTAATCGAAAATAATTGGTGCTAAAAAGGAAGGAATTTTATCTTAAAATGTTTGTAACTTAAGTATTAGATAATATTGTGTATGACCTCCGAAGATTCATGATACTATGGTGAATATTTAGAATGAACCAATTGTTTCTTCCTTTAGAAATTCCAAACAAAATTTTTTAACTGATCTATTATCGTACTGTAGAAGTTTAAAGGGAAAACATTGTCGGTATATTTGAAACCATGAATATGGGTTCTGACAATAATTGGCAAAATTATTCCAAGAGAAGTGTTTTAAGGACGATCAGTTCAAATTTTTCTATCGATATCCTAATAAATCCTTTCCTCCTTCCCAGTTATTTTGCTACACCGCGCCCGCCATGCTTATTTCTGAAGCAAAAGTTTTCCTGGCGTTTTTCAACAAATTTCCTCTGAAGATTCGAAGGCAAGAGACGTATAAAAAAACTCAATTCTTGATCAATCCGGGAATTTGAAACAAAATTTCTAGAAAATAAAACAGATGGATTGTTGACGCAGTTTGTGTTCACAAGCGGGAATCCGCTTTGAAAGTATCAACAAGTCCCACAATTTTATTGGACTAACTTCTAAGAGATTTGCAAAAGTTCAGAAGCTACCCTTCAATATTTATTGAGGAATTCATTTTTATCTAAAATTATATAAAAAACATCAAAAAGTTTTTTTTTTATTTTGCTACAAATCTATTGGATATTATTCAAATAAATCATGAAATAATAAGTTTTGTTGAAAAAAAATTGTTTAAGCAATACATATATTTACTTATCCGAAAATACTTAGAAAATTGAATCAAAAACAAAAATATAATTTATTGCTGAAATAAAAAAAATAAAAAAATGATGGATTTTGTTATATTTTATGCAGCAAGTTATATTTCTGTCATTTATCTGATAATTTCGGAGGGTGCTAGGCCCCCTAAGGTGCAACTTAACACTCTGTATGACATCAATGAAATTGTCAAGTAGTATCAACGCCCTGGAGTGATTTGACCTGGTCTCAAATATATCACCTACTTTTTAATGCCCTGCAGGACATCATTTAATAATTTCAAACTCTATAAGCGCCCTACAGTAATTTGATCTTATCGTATGTGGATGAAGTGCATCCTAACAACCTGTAGGGCATCAATTGTAAATTGCATGTTGCATCAACGCACTGGAGTAAATTGACATTATTCTACGTAGATCAGATGCAGCTGTATGGCAGAAAACGATCAAGCTATATTAACGTTTTTATTCCACAAGGATTTTTGCATCTGGAGCATCTTTACGCTTTGAAGAAAATCAATAAAAATATCTGAGGTGTATTCATGTCCAGAAGTAATTTGACCTTATCGTATGTAGATCAGGTGCATCTTAACGCCATATATAGCATCAATCGAAATTGTCAAACTGTATCAATGCCCTGGAATAATTTGCCTCAAATAGATCATCTGCAACTTAACGCCATTTGGGACAATTTTTGATGATTCCAAACGTATAAACACCGTGGAGTAATTTGTGTCTATCCTTTGTCGTCAGCTGCACCTTAACGATATGTTACCATCAATGACCAATGAAATAAACGGTTTTCTTATCAATACAAACAACATATCTCGTACAACAAAGAAACAAGTATTCAATCGCTGGTTTTTCCCTCGAGTCGACTGTAAAATGGGATGACCATTTGGGTTAAGAATTGGGTGACTATCTTGTATTTTGACGTTATTTTGGTTTTAAGCAATAGTATAAGCTATTGCGTATGATAGCATCGCTAAGCTTCAACCCAGGTGAAATGACATTTAGTGTAGAAATTCACAGCAGAATGAAAGAGAGGCAGATAGAAAATAGTCATTAATGCAAAACTTTAGTCATTCTGTGACTATTTTTATTTCTGAGTGTACTCATGAAATCTCCCATAATCTGAGATAACGCCCTAAAAGCCATTGGTAACCCCTGTGTAGCTTGTTGTTTCTGAGTAAATGAATGAATAAGCATCCAAACCAACACCACTGGAAGGTAGAGAATGATCCTTTCTTCACCACAGAGTTGTCAAATAACGTGTAAATCCATTCAAATACTCGGAAATAACGAGCTACACACATGGTTACCAATGGCTACTAGGGCGAGATCTTAAGTTATGCGAGAATTCTTCACAGAATTTGTTGCAAAATCAGTGGAAGAATTGATGAACAAAAATAACAATAATTTCTTAAGGAATGAACATATTCTATCAGGAATCAAGGCTGTTTTTTGTATATTACTGTAGGAATTGGACAAAGGTCCGTGGAAATTTGATTTGGAGAATAAATCTTTGGACGAATTTCTACAGGCATCCGACAAATTCAAAAAAATATTTAAGGTTAAGGTTTAAGGTCAAATTTGTATACCTATAGCTTCAAAATTTTTTAAAATTTAGTTGGCGCAACGTTTGTTAAACAATTGATGAGAGCAAACATTTAAACAGTTCATATGTAGAACAAAGCATGATTCAGAAGCAATTCCGACAATTTTCAGTATTCTCAAGTTGATTTCCACTACAAGTTCAACCTAGTAGAATTAAGTAATGCGAAAAGCTCACAACCTACACCGCATGACACTTCAAAGCAACCACTTCCATCGAGAAGTGGCGGCAAGCAGCAAGATTCAACCATCCGCATAATTTCCGCTCGGTAATGATCGAAAAACATTTCTGCACTAATAACAATTAATCTTTGTAGGTACCGTACCTAGTCGTAGTCGTTGTTCCAACCTCAACAGTTCTAGCCTGTAAACCACAGCCCAGCAATATGTTCCCGAGGCTGGCACTCACAAGTGCCGGCGGACTTCCCCTTCAGGCATGAGTGCAGAAACCCACATCGCTAATGGATTTTTTTCCCTCATTTTGCTCACCACGCCAACCAAGGTATTCCTTGGAGTTCGAAGTTGAAAGACCGGGAAAGCTTTTGCAACCTCTCAGATGTTCGTTCTACATGATGTTTTTTCGCACCACTACTCCAATAGTCGGTGGTAGAAGGTAGCAAGCAGTACTTACTTTCTGTATTATAAAGTATGTCAACAATTAACTCTGCTGCCTACTGGCACCGTTTCAACGCCATCATCATCTTCCCTGCCGACTAGGCCGCTTGATGGTCGGGTAGGATTAGTGCCAAAAACTTGTAGCGCTCCCGGGTCCAGAACCAAGCGACCGCGGAACAGCCTTTGGTCCGCTCGTGTTGGCCCGGTAGTAAAGCAGCCTGCAAACGAGCAATTCCTGAAGTGCCTTATCCTAGGCAAGACGACATGGCCGGTGCTTGGGCGAGTGGGACGCTACGGAAACCCATGTTGCAAGATAGTGAGCAAGCGGAAATGCAATTTTCCAACAGGCAATGAACATTTTTTCCTCGTTCCTCGATGATGCTTTTTTTTTCTGCTCTCATGAACCAGCTCACGCCACGGATGAAGGAAGACGGGGTTATATGCACCCTCTTTAGGGAAAACTTTATTTGAACCGCGAATTTCCACGAAAACTTCATTGGTTTTTGTGCCACCATTATATGTGACGCGTTTTTACTCTCTTTATGCCAAACGTCCATTATGCGAAACGGCCCGACCCGACAAAGATATTGGAAGGAATGTTTGATTTTGGCTTAAATACCTCTTACATTGCAGTTATTGTGCTAGCACTTTTTACCCCAACGGCGCATTTCACATCCTAGTTCCCCCACTGTTCTTCGTTCCGTCGACAGGAACAACTTTTGCATCTCGTGTAATTGCAGCCATTTGAGCAATGCCATTTTCTTCGGGCCGCTACCTCGACTTTCGTTTCAGACACTCTCCTCGTCCGGGATGGCAACGATTTCATTCTTGCTGGAAATGAATTTCCTTGCAAGAATGTTGCAATCTGTTCTTTGGAAAGCTTCGAGACGGTGGCGATGATGGTGGGATCACTTGCTGGAGAAAAAAAAGAGTACAAGTTGAGAATCGAAAGTCTGGCAGTTATAGCCTAGTTGCGAACAAGCACTTTTGGAAATTGGTCCAATTAACGAATGTGTGCATGATGTGGGGTTTAATTGTACCTTGTGGAAGAAGATTTTAGCCTAAAGGTGTGTATATTAGCTCATTTAAATCGCGTTGAACCATACAGAAATAATTTATGTTACAGAAGGAGCAAAGTGAGATCCATGCGTAGATCACTCTTCCATACGATACTTGTTGAATAATGTTTCAATAATTTACCAGTGTTATTCTCATTTGTAAAACATCATATTCGGCTGAAAAAAAAAACATCGCATAGGTGTTACTTTTTCTCAAGAAAAAAAACGTACCTTTTTGTGTTAGAGTTACATACCTTATTGTTGCTATCTCTCTCTCTCTGGTTCAATTTTTTTTCACTCATGTTTATGTCCTGGTGGACCAAGGTTCCACACATGAATGTGAGAAAACCTTATTTTAGCAGTACACGAGCATGACTAAGAAAACTGAAAGCGAAAGAGAGATTGAAAAAAGAAAGTTGAAATAAGATAGTTTTTGGGGTCTTAGTAAAGTTGTTCTGGAGGCAGAGTGCTCGCTCAATTCGAAATTCAACTGCTAGGTGACGCTAGCGGGCATCGGTACTTTTGATTTACAGATGTCTCAGAAGCCTGTCATCTTAGAAAGATGGCGTCCTCGGCAAAATTGCACAGTACGTTAAACCATTCTTCGAGATAAGGCTGATACAAATATTTTTTTTTATGTCGAAACCACTTGGAAGGTACGAGGGGGGGGGGGATAGAAATAAATAAGGGACAAAACAATAAAAACAAAAATAAAAGTTATTTTTTCGAATTTTTATTTCAAAAGATAATTGTTAAATTTTTTTCAAACGTCTTCTGGATCATTATTTTACTTGTTATTTACTTTAAAAATTGAAAAAACCTAATTGTTTGTGCAAACCAAATAATATGTGTATCTACCCCTATATGTATATGTACCGTCAGGGATTGAATCCTGAGAAAATTGAGAGAATCACTCACGTATCGCTCTCTGTAACTATCATAACATGCTGCACATTATGAGAGACTGTTTATCGTATACTGCTACAACTTTGATCAGATTGGGGGGATAGTAGTGCATGATAAAACCCCTCTAAACATGCTCCAAGCCTGGGGGACACTATTGCTATTGGAAGTTCGTGGATTGTTTATCGTGCCAGTAAAGGAAAACATCTACCCCCAACGGTAAACAAGTGAGAAAAATGGATTTTATCTTCACTCTCTCTTTGGGGCTCTCTCTCGCTGCTTCCATTTATCAGACTTGTTACACCTTGCTATACAATGACGATCGTGGACCGCAACAGATTGGAAGTTTTTCTTTGCTTGCTTTGATCGTGCTTCATACTCAAATGAGAGCAAATTCAGCAATGTCTGTGTACCGTAAATTCGGGTGAAATTGATCACTGTGTCACTCCATTTTATTTCTTCCTAATGGAGCACAAATATCAATGTAACCTGCAGTTAATGAACGTTGTTTGTCGTAAGTATGTCCTAATTGTGTGTTGTGAAGTTTTTTGCGTTCAAAAATGTTCATTTCCATGAAAATAATGTAAAACTTAAAAATCATGTACGGTGCAGTATTGACAAACATCAATAAACTTCTAGTTCTAGACAAGGATTTGGACATGGTATAATCCTGAACATTTGTTTGGATACTTAAAAATATCCCCAAACTAGATTTCATTTCCAAAACTCGTACCAATTCGCTGATTTGGTTGAAATAAATGAATTTCTGTAAGATATCAGGAAACTCCTTAGGAAATTGCATACATTTAGGCGTTTTCTGCGTTATTCTTGAAATTTAAATATTCATTATTTCTATAAATATTGTATTGTTAAGAATTTGGCAAGCATATTCGGATTCAGGAAGCTCAAATTTATTGTGTAGAGTTGTTTTGAAAACTAAAAATAATCGTATTGATAAGTGATCAATTTCACCCCGAAATGAGATCTCCCGATTTTTTATTTTAGAGATATATTTTTGCACTAAAATGACATTTGTTAGGAAATTTCGGTGCTTGAGTTAATAAGGCTCACCTTCATACTTGTTTTCCTGCATTCAGTTGTTTGACATTGTCAACATTATAGAAATCAGACAAGAAAAACCGTGAAAAGTGATCAATTTCACCCGAAATTACGGTATGTATTCCTAAATATTAGAACAATAAAGTCAGTAATTACTAGACAATTGCCATGGCAAGTCACCTCCGTACTCCGTGTATATTAATCCTTGTATCACAATGGATAAAGGGTCCTACCCGTGCGCGAACACTAACTGATGTCAAAAAAATGATTTTTTTTTCTCCCCTTCAAAATTTTAGGATTTATGAAGGGGAGGGGGACATAAAAGAAAATAAATATTTGTATCAGCCTAATTGGTGCAAAATTTTGCCACCAGATGGCACTAGAAAACATGAAGTCGAGTCTAGCACAAGACACTGAAGACGGCCTTGCAGTTGATGTCGAAATACGCGTATCTGTCAAAGAATACAAACCCTATAGTGAAACTAAATGGTATTGTATCAAATTCAGGTTTTCATTTTATTTTTGAAACTTATGTTTTGCAGATATCTCAGAAGCTTGACCACGTTATGATAAATGGCGTCTTTGACAAAACTATTCAGAAGTTGGAGGGCTATCATTATTTTATCCAAGAAATTTGAGATTTGGCCATAAAGCTGCGCTAGTGAGCGTGAAACTTTTGCTTTGCTCATATTTCAGGAATGCGCTTAGAAGGATGGCGTCTTCGGCAAAGTTGTTCAATACCTCAAGGGCTATCATTATTTTAGCCAAGAGAGTCGAGATTTTGACACCAAACAACGCTTGTCATCATGGAACTTTTGTTTTGCGTGTTTTTCAAGGTCCTGACCCCTTAGAAATATTAGGTCTTTAGGAAAATAGGAGAGTTGGGCTATCAGTATTCGAGAAGGAATCCCTGAAAAATCCCAGAAGAAATCCCTGAAGGAATGACTGAAGGAATCCCTGGAAAAATCTCTGAAGCAAACCCAGAAGGAATCTCTGAAGGAAACCCTGAAAGAATCTTCGAAGGAATCCCTGAAGGAATCCCAAGAGGAATCCCTGAAGGAATCCCAGGCAGAATACTTAAAGAAATCCCTGCAGCAATCCCTGAAGAAATCCTTGAAAGAATCCCTAAAGGAATGCTTGAAGGAATCCCTGAAGGAATGCTTGAATCAATCCCTGGATGGATTCCCTAGAGGAATTCCTGAAAGAATCCCTGGAATACCTAAATGATTCCCTGAAGGACTTGTTGAAGGAATCCCTGAGAGAATCCCCCAAGGATTCCCTGAAAGATTCCCCGAAGGATTTCCTGAAGGATTTCCTTGAATCTCCTGAAGGAATTCCTGAAGGATTTCCAGTAGGATTTCCTGATGGAATCCCTGAAGGAATTCCCGACGGATTCTCTGAAGAAATTCCTGAATGAAACTCTGGAGGAATCCCTGAAAGTATCCCTGGGGGAATCCCTGAAGGAATCTCCGAAAAAATCCTTGAAAGAATCCCTGAAGGAATTTCTGAAGAAAACTTTGAAGGAATCCTGGAAGGAATCCTCGAAGGATTCTCTGAAGGAATCCCCGAAGGAATTTCCAAAGAAATACCTGAACGAATCCCCAAGGATATCCCTGAAGTAATCACTGCACTAATCTCTTAGGGAATCCCTGACGGAGTCCCTGAAGGATTCCCTGAAGGAATCCTTGAAGGAAACACTGAGAAAATCCCCGAAGGAATTCTCGAAAGAATTCTTGAAGGAATCACTGCACTAACTTCTGAAGGAGTCCCTGAAGGAATACCTGAAAGGTTCCCCGAAGGATTTCTAAAGGAATACTTGAAGGATTTCCTGATGGAATCCTTGAAGGAATCCCCGAAGAATTCTCTGGAGGAATCCCTGAAAAAATCTTTGAAGAAATCCTTGAAGGATTCTCTGAAGGAATCCCTGAAAGAATCCCTGAAAAAATCCCTTTAAAAATCCCTGAAGGAATCTCTGAAGGAATCTCTGAAAATATCCCTGAGGGGATCCCTGAGTGAATCCCTGAAGGGACAAATGAACGAATACATAAAGGATTTTCTGGAGGAAATCCCGAAAAAATCCCTCAAGCAATTCCTGAGGGAATCCTTGAAGGAATGTCTGAAGGAATCCTAGAAGGAATCCTTGAAGGAATCCTTGAAGGAATCCTCGAAGGATTCCCTGAAGGAATCTCCGACGGAATTCCCAAAGGAATCCCAAAACGTATCCCCGAAGATCCATGAAGGAATCATTATACGAATCGCTTAAGGAATCCCTGAAAGAATCCCTGAAGGATTTCCTGAAGGAATCCTTGAAGGAATTCCCGAAGGAATTGCTGCACTAACCTCTGAAGGAGTCCTTGAAGGAATCCCTGAAGGAATCCCTGAAAGGTTTCCTGAATGATTTTCTATAGAAATAGTTGAAAGATTTCCTGAAGGAATCCCCGAAGGATTCTCTGAAGCAATCCCTGAAAGAATCTTTGAAGAAATCCTTGAAGGATTCCTTGGAGGAACCCCTGAAAAAAACCCTGAAGGAATCTCTGAAGGAATCCCTGAAGGAATCCCTGAAGGAATCCCTGAAGGAATCCCTGAAGGAGTCCCTGAAGCAATCCCTGAAAGAATTCCTGAAGGAATCCCTGAAGGAGTCCCTGAAAAAATCCCTGAAAGAGTCCCTGAAGGAATCCCTGAAGGAATTATTGAAGGAATTCCCGAAGGAATCACTGCACTTTCCTTTGAAGGAGTCCTTTAAGGAGTCCATGAATGAATCCCTGAAAGATTCCCTTAGGATTTTTTCTGAAGGAAGACTTGAAGGTTTTCCTGAAGGAATCTTTGAAAGAATCCCCGAAGGATTCTTTGAAAGAATCCCTGAAGGAATCATTGAAGGGACAAGCGAACGAATACAAGAAGGATCCTCTGGAGGAATCCCAGAAAAAATTCCTTAGGCAATCTCTGAGGGAATCCCTGAAGGAATGTCTGAAGGATTCCCCGAAGGATGTGCTGAAGGAACCCCTGAAGGAATCCCCGAAAGAATCCCTTAAGCAATCTCTGAGGGAATCCCTGAAGGAATGTCTGAAAGATTCCCCAAAGGATGTGCTGAAGGAACCCCTGAAGGAATCCCTTAAGGAATTCCTGAAGGAAACCCTGAAGGAATCCCTAAAAGAATCCCTAAAGGAATCTCTTAAAGAATCCCTCAAGAAATCCCTGTAGGAATCTCTGTAAAGGATCCCTGAAGGAATCTCTGAAAGAATCCATGAAGGCATCCTTGAAGGTTTCCCTGAAGAAATCCCTGGAGGAAATCCTGAAGGAATCTCCTTAGGAATCTCTAAAGAAATCCCTGAAAAAATTCCTGAAGGATTCCTTGAAGGAATTTCTGTAGGAATCCATAGAAGAATCGAGAGGAATCGACGGATGAATTCTGTAATGAGTTCCTGAAGGAACTACTGAAAGAATTTCAGGAGGAATTCTAGTAAAAGTTCAACTTCAAATCCTTGGAGTAATTCCAGGAGGAACTTTTTTAGAAATTCTGAGAAGAATTCTCGAATGATTTCCGGGTGAACTCTTGAGAAAAGCTGAATAAAAATAATAAGAAGAATGGAAGAATTCCCTAAGCAATCCCTAGAGCAATACCCTGAAGAATTTCTGGTGAAATTCCTTGTATAACCTTTAAAGCAAATCTTACAGGAATCTCCAAAAGTGCAAAAATAGCAGTAAGAATTCTTTGAGAAATTACTGTTACTTTCCAGATTTTTCTGGAGAAACTCGTGGAGGAATTCTTATCTTAAGTTTTATTTGTAACAATTTAAAATAATCCCTGCAGGATGTCCTACTGGTAACCCTGGGGAAAGTCTTGCTGGAATATCTGAAGTAAGTCTTGTGGGAATCCACGGAGCAAGTCTTGCACGAATCCCTAGAAGTATTCTTGTTCGTTCCTCTGGAGCAAATCTTTGACGAATTCCTGGGAGCAATACCGATGGGAATTTTGTAATTTGGGAATCAATTAAAAAAATCCTCTGGACAGTTTCCTACGATATTCTGTGAAGTACTTATTCAAAAAGTTCCTGGAGGTATTCTCATATAAATCCTTGGTAATGTTTGATCGTCAAATCTCTTTAAGTTTGATTCGTATTGTGTTCGGCATTTCATGCTTAAACAATTGGGGCTCTCCAACTAGGATTTCAAAGTATTCCATTGATTTTAGAAGCTGCTGGATGCGCTGCAATAAAATTTATATCTATGTTTTATGAAACTACTAGATACATGCGTCACTCATGCGTTTGAAAATAGTACCAGCATAAAAAACCGTGTTAATGACCACTGCAATCAAAACCGATCAGCTATAACCGAACTCGCTCGCTTCAAACATTCCCATCTCTTGTGAACTTGCGCACGTTTCCGCAATACGGAAGTTCTTTCAATCGCGGGCTGGTCCTCCCATTTCCAAGAAGGAAGTAACCATCCACGACGACAAAATGCAGAGCAATCAATAAAATTACACACCAAATCAATATCACGACCAAATCGACAAGCCAACACCACACAGTGACAGCCGGAAGAGCCATTCCGGAAAGAGAAACGAGCTGGAATGCGTGCTGCTGAGCGAGCAATAAAACTCGAATAAACGGGAGCCACATATGTTCGCATAAAATGAAAAATGGAACTCGGACTGTCGCGCAAACGGTTCGGTGGCTGTGGTAAGGGTATGCGATATTTCGAATGATTCCGTAAAATACCATGGAAACGAAATTCCGCGAAATACCACGAAATCCCATGAGGCGGAATTTACTTTTTTTCAATTTCGTTAAAATAATTTATTTTTAAAACAGACTAAACCAAACAGAATTTTACGAATTGGGTTCATGCGAATCGTACGGTGGATAATAAAGAAAACTTAATGTTGAACATTTTGTGGAACGTCGCTTAATTCGGATAATAGGTGAAATTTTATTACATTGAGTATATATCCTAAATTTCGTTTCAAATCGAGTACCATATATTTTTTCCATATTTCGTTTATTCAATTTCGTATCGACATGAACAAATGCATATCGCACACCATTAGGCTGTGGGATGCTGGAAGGGAAAAAAGTATTCGATGGACCCTTTCCACGAACGATTCTACCGGCGAACGCTAAAACGGTCCATGTAAGTGGCTTTCCTCTGTTTTATTTCCGCTCTCTGACAAGAATTTTGAAGCCCCCCCAAGGATCGCTTATTCGTTCGTTGAGTGGAACATTTGGGTCGGTACTTGGACTGATGTACGACTTTCACCCACATGCTAAACTTTCTAGGGGTATTAAATTGTAATAAGAAACTTACACAATTCTGCGTTTGCATCAAGCCGGTTGAAAAAGTTCATGCAGAAACATCACAAATTAGCCAGAAAAATCTCGTATCACGTCGCTTGGTCTCTGAAACTTGTTTCAACCCTGTCGGCTTCCAGCGTTGTTTTCTCCCATACATGTGTAAATTTATGCATTTATTATTATACCAGTTTTTACGACCATTTCACATTTTATGGCTGCCTTTATAGGCTACAGAACCGCTTGAATAATGTATGTCTCGATACTCCGTGTGTCCTCCTCCCACCCCCGACCCAGAATCTGTCGCCTGACCCCCAAAACAACCGAAACCGATCGACCCCTTCGGCGCGAATGACCCAACCAAATTGTAGCAGGAAAAGAGCTATAGTTGGCACCATCATGCATCATCGGAGCTTTCTGCTGCTACAGCCTCAAGTGCCAGAGCCGGAAAGTAGCGCTCGGAAATGAAAAATTTACATAACATTTACGAGCATCTTTCCGGTTTGCATGGAGAGAAAGTTGCAGAGAGCTGTGGCGGATGTTGTTATAGAAAGTTGTTAGATTCGGTTATGTGTTTGAGTGAATGTCTGGTTGTGCTTCATCAAAAATGGAAAACTATCACACCACTTATATTCGATTCAAGCCAGAAGCTTTAGGAAAAGGACTTTATAGTATTACTCTGCGGGACGCGGACTTCTCTACAGCCTCTGTGCCGGCCTTCTCTAATCACCGATGAAGTAGTCAGCTTCTCACTTTTTTCTATTTTTCTGTCTTGGTTATTCACCTAGACCGGTAAATATCTCAATGGAATTCTTCACGGTTGTTTGATAGTTCCTGTTATAGATGATGTTTTGACATTTTTTTTTGTGTTTTTTGACTTATTTTGGCTGTCGAGACCGGGTCGACGATTCCGATAAGAAGTTGGCTTCCGATTCATCGGCCGACGACCCAAAGCCACGTAACTCTTGCATATATTTGCCTTTCTTCGCCAGGCTGGCGTTCAAAAGCCGATGTTGGTCAGACAGTTTCAGTTGGAGTAGGGGAACATTGCCCAATACGCACTAATACGCGGGGTAAAATGGCTCGAATCATTGGATCATTCCTAGAACGCTTCAATTTGTATTCTCTGCCAAACGATATTACAAAATGTATACCCATGAGTTGCCGCTACAAGCCTTGGACATAAACTCAAAAATTGTCCTTCAATTTGCTGGTGAAAATCTACAATTTTGTACTTTTTTGCCTAAATCGTAAGCTTTTTCGATTATTTTGTTAACGAATAAGCATTTCCATGCCACAGAGCAAAGTTCATAGAGAATATTGGTTGCTGACTCTTCGTGCTCTATACTAAATGGCATTCTACCCCATCCATTCGGTCATTTTGAACCACCCCCATTTTTGAACCAACTTTTCAACACGGTTTAAATCCGTTAAAGAGCTCAAATTTGGTCAGAACGGATTTTAAGCCAACTCGACAAAGGGATTGGCAGCACCCCTTCAGAGTTCAATGAAACTTTCTGAGTGGGAAGACTATGTGAAACTTAGATACTTTTCACACTTTGTTTTTTTTTTCAAAATCGATCTAGACCAGTGAATTAAATTATCATTAAAATAGACGAAAAACAAACAACAAAACAAGCTCGCTCACAACCGTTTGACACAACTGTTGCGGATAAGAACACAATCAAAAGCAAAATTGTCATGACAATCACAGAGCGCAACATTGTTGCAACTTTTCCAAATCGCGATTAATCAGTTATTTTAAACACAAAACCTAATTCGTATTATGGATGCTGTTTGATAATGTGTCAATGTTTACCAACACGGAGAAAGTTCTCGAAAATTGCAATGCGAAGCCCAGAAAATCACGTGGTGATCGATCTTTGTCATATTCTGTTCAAGTTATGATAAACTCATGTTGCGGAATGAAATTGTTGCAACAAGCATAGGAGGTGACAATGTCTTTGTTGCTGCGTGTTGGGTGACAATTGATTCACTGATCTAGACTAACATTTGGAAAGGGTCAAAGTTTATTAATTTTTTTTATAAACCCGTTTAGCTCGAAAACGGTAAGACCTACAAAAAAGTGTTGTATGGGGGACTGTCGTGAAATTTCCTTAAGTTTTTGAAAAAAAAATATTGGAAAAAAAAACATTTTCTACACTGAAAAAACAATGATTCAAAATAGCAAAATCGATTAAAAATAGTCCATTTCAGATTTTGATCGTTCTTGGGCAAAAAGTTTCGCAATTAAGTTTACTAAAAGTCGACCATACATTGCGAATTGAGCATATTTAGGGAAAAAAATGTTTTCTGACAACGAATTTTTCAAGTCCAAACCTGTTTTTTTTTCAAAGATTTTGTTCTAAACCATCAGGTATGATCGTGTTTTCAAGTGATAAATGAGTTTGAATCAGAAAATAGATTGTATTTTTTTTTTGAGAATAGTTAAAAAACGGAATTATACAATGTTTATGTTTTTTAAATGAAGGCAATCAATGGACTTCGCCTCTGCCTATGAGAAAATCAACTTTATTTAACAATCCTTAAATTCTCCTTAAAAATCTAACTTCCTTCAAATCTAACAATCTTAAATTCTCTTCTAGAAAAAGTTTTGCAAAAAAAAAACTTACTAAACGTCCCTGCGTTACTCGCCAGATGAATAAGAAATAATGAATATGTTTGTTTTGTTATCTACCTAAAATGTCCGTTAACCCTCTAATACCCAAATATTTATTTTCGATCTAAATATCATTTTTCGTTATCTAAAATCGTTCTAAACACGTTTTGGGCAATGATTTATTTTTATTCGCAAATCTATGAATTTTGGTTTTTGATTTTTGTAATTTTTATTTTTGAACATCCCTATTCTTTTTTATTTTTTCTTGAAGCCTCTCCTGAGTACTGATTTTTGGCAATAATAAAAAATCACATTTTTACGGTACTTTTGAAAATATTATTTTTTTATTTTTTTTCGAAGCATGTTTTATTTTCCATGTAACTAACGGAAAAACAGATTTGAAATTATTTCAATACCATCAGGCTCTTCTTCTGTGATAGGTTGATTGTAGAAAAATAATAGAGATACGTTTTTTTATATTACACGTTAAATTAACCCCAGGCATTTGTAGGTCATATAAGAATACAAATGTTTCAAACATTTTTCAAAAATACAAAAAAGTTTCAAAAGTCATAAAGAACTTTCCTAATATGCGTGTTATGAGCCAAGGTTTAAGCCAAAAATAAAATCATTTTTATTTTCGAGCTACAAAAAAATACACAAATTTGCCAAGTGTACCCCGTCTAAAGGCGGGGTTGGGTATTAGAGGGTTAACCTTTCGGTCGTCGCGCGAATTTTTGTAACGCGAGTAGTCGCGCGTTGTACTTTGTACTACACCCTTGGTTTTGCGAATATCTCAGGAGTCTGACCACTTAGAAAGATGACGTCTTCGGGAAAGTTATTCAGTAGCTCAAGGGCTATCAATATTTTAGCCAAGAAATTCGAAAGTGTGCCACTAGGCGGCGCTAATGAGCATGAACCTTTTGTTTCGTAGATCTCAAGATCCTGACCACTTAGAAAGATGGCGTCTTCGGTAAAGTTGCTCGGTAACTTATTGACTATCATTGTTAGAGCTAGTTGATTCAAAATTTTGCCACCAGGCAGCGCTAGTGAGTATAAAACATTTGTTTTCTCAAATATCTCAGGAGCCTGCCACTTAGAAAGATGGCGTCTTCGGCAGAGTTGTTCAGTAGTTCAAATTATTTTTTTATTAATTCCTTAAAGTTCGAGATTTTGTAAAATAATGATAGTTCCTGAGCTTCTGAACAACTTTGCTGAAGGTGCCTGTCTAAAAAGTCAAGATCCTGCAGTATCCGAAAAACAAAAATTTTATACTCACTAGCGCCGCCTGGTGGCAAAATATTTTATTTCTTCCATCAAATAATGAAAGTCCTTGAGCTAATGAACTACTTTGCCGAAGACACTATTTTTTTAAGTGGTCAGGCTCCTGAGATATCTGCAAACAAAAGTTTCATGCACACTAGTGCCGGCAAAATTTTGAATCAACAAGCTCGAACAATGATAGTCCTCAATTTACTAAACAACTTTGTCGAAGACGCCATCCTTCTAAATGATCAGGATCCTGAAATATTTGTAAAACAAAAGCAAAACTTCCATGCCCACTAGAGCCATCTAGTGGTCAAATTCCGATTTAAATGCGGTACCATCAGATAGCGCTTCACCTCCAGAACAACTTTACTAAAGACCCCAAGTTCCTATATTATCTGGCTTTTGAGATATACCGATTTCAAACTGTGGTTTACTCGAACCGAACGTTCTACAGTTCATTATTATGCGACTTTCATGTACATTTGTTGATTTTACCGCATTATAACGGGTCATGCTGTAAATAAAATCATCGAGTATTGTTCTTAAGAAGATTCTTGAGAAATACATTTTGGTTTGGTGTCGATAGATATCTTTGTTGCAAAATGATAGCATATAAATCACAACTGTTGTACAAAGTACAACAGCGCGACAGCCCGAAGGTTAATTAATCGGTCGAGTTCTAGTTTTGGGAGTGCTAAAACCGAAGCGGTTATAAAGTATAATCGCTTCATCTGGGGGCTCAACCGGGATCAGAAGCCATTCCGAAATATATTTAAAAAAATTTCTCGGTTAAGACGCGACGACGACGCCAGCAATCCATTGTTCGCGGGGCTAATATATACGATATCCATGTGAGATAAGGGAGAACGTGGATGGGTTTAAGTGAATAGCAAGGAGTGGTCACATCTAAAACAGTTCGGCGAGGTGGTGAGAAAGTGAGATTGTTCGGGTGGAGATATTCAGAAGCGATGAGTGAAACAGCAGCATGTGCTGGAGTGCTTTTCAAATGTCGATGTTAGTGGCCTATGAGATGAGTTGAAAATAGTTATCGTTTGGAAGAGAGTATTAGGAAATTTGAGTTAGTGATAGTGTTGCATCAAAATATCGTAGAGATACACAGATGGAAGGGGTAAATAACGATTATTCGTGGTTGAGCTTCCCAACAAGTCAACCCATGATGCCGCGGATTCATAGAGTGCAATTTGCTTCGACGCCTCGATCCACAGCGGGCGAGAATGATGTAAATTACCATGTTGGACAACCCCGACAGCAAGCAAATAATAATTTGCCTGATGGGGACGATCGAGCTCCACAGCAGGCGGAACCGAGTGTTGAGTCAATTCCCGAAGCGGCTGAAATATCAGAGGCATGTGGGCAAGGAATATCTGGAGGATCAGAAAATAATACTGCGGAGCTTTTGGAGAGAAACATAGAGAGCCAAAATGTGTTGGTTGATATGATTAGAACATTAAACCGTCGTATTGAGGCTCTGGAAAGAAATGTAGTTGACAATAGACCTCGACCTAGTGAGCAACCAGCATTAGAACCACGTAACGAAAGACCATCATCAGCGGCAATGCATCCAGAAGAAAGATACGATCCAACAATACTTCACGCAGCACCAACGTTTGTCAACATCCCGCCGGAACCAGAAAATTTTATGAGATTTACGACACCAAACTTTACCGCTACTGTACCACCAAGACTACCTCAGGCTTACAGTACAGCTTTTGGAGATCCAACGTATGCTATATATCATCCGATCGGAGCTCCCGCTAGTAGATTTGCAGGGCTTGCGACTGGATTTTCAACTTGCTGACATGCTCTAAATGCAGGATGGCCAGGTGGTAGCGTACCAACAGGAGATAATGGATTGCAACCAAGTTTTTCTTTTCAACCAATGCAGGGCCCTCACGGAATCGGGTCAACACACAATACCGGTACCGTCGGAATGGCCCCCACCTCTCTCAATGAAGGACAAACCTCCCGGATTGGACTTTTTCCGAGACCTACCTTTCGATGTGAAAATGACGACCGCCATCCAATAGAATTTCTCACAGAATTTGATCGCTTCTGTTACCATCAAGGATTAGTTGAGCTAGAAAAGCTTCCTGTAGTGTTATCTTGTCTAACCGGAGAAGCTAAGGTTTGGGCACGAGGATTTGAGTACTTGTTCCTAGATTACACCACGTTCGTACACCATTTCAAAGAAAATGTTTGGGGACAAACAGCGCAGCATCAGGTTTCCGAGGAAATTATGTACAAAGGAATGGATCGCGAATGGCAGAATACTTTTTGAGAATTGTGGCTAAGGCTCGATATTTAACACCGCCACCTACAGAAAGGGAACTTATCCAACATTTATCACGACACTTTCCGCGAAATGTTCAGCATTTGTTGGGATCATGTATGGATATTGGGTCTGGCTACAACATTCTGCAATCAGAGGATCGGTTCATCAATGGATCGTTACGATACAACAATGGGCTTGCGAGAGAAAATTTTAATCAACCAAACTGGCGAAATCGAGAAGCTGCCTCCGTAAGAAGCTCAAGAGGAGCGCCTAATATGAATGTAGGTGGGATCGCTGGTACCAACAACGTAAGAATGGCTATGGTGGAAGAGGAGGAGTCTGTCGAAGGAATAGACCCTGCAGTATTAACAGTGTTTGTCGGTCGTGAAGAACTTCTAGAAGGAGAAAGTGACACAAAAGTCAAAGAAAATAGGAAGTTCAAACGATCCTCCTATATTACTGTAGACCTGGAGGGTATGCAATTTAATGCACTCGGATGCGAGTTATCTTGCATCTCGATCGATCTATACGATCAATTGAAGAAGGCTAATATTACTATGCCAGAGTTTCCAATGAAAACTATCTCTTTACGCGGAGCATTTGGGAAGAAAAGCAAAAACGTCTATTTGCAAGTCTTGTTGGAAATAAGTATTGGCCAACGTACGTTTGACGTTCCTTTTGTCGTCGTTCGAGAGTTGATCAACTCCATGATCCTAGGAGAGGATTTTCAAGATAACTATGCTGTTTGGATACACCAAGATGAAAAGAAGATTCGGTTATTACATAATAACGTCGAGCTGTGGGTGGACTTCAGTGTAGGTGTTAAGAGATCGCGCTGTATTGAAAATGTTGTATTATGTGAAACCATGGTAAACTTTGATGGTGAGGAAGATAGACAATTGGAGCAAGATGCCGCTCAGATCAGCTCCTTGGTACTCACTGAAGAAGAAAGGCAGGCCTGGAAAGAGCTACAGAAGGAGTTTGAGGATATGTTTTCAGATCAGAAAAATAGTCTGACCAGCGAGTACTGCCACGAAATTTTGGTGGAAGATGACACGCCTTTCAACCAGAAACAGTATTTCTTTCTCCCGGGTCAGCAAGGTCGATGAGAAATTGCATCTAATGGAGCAGTGGGGTGTGATTTCCCGTAGCGCAATGGCATATGTGAATCCTCTTGTTACCACCGTTAAGAAAAACGGAGATGTCAGAGTGTGTCTAGATGCGCGCAGACTTAATAAAGTGCTAATCAAAAACCATGAAAAGCCACCCAATATACAGAAGATTTTGCAAAAATTTCATGGCTCTAAGTACTTTTCAACAATCGATTTGACCGCCTCTTACTGGCAAATTCCTATAAAACATGAGCATCGGAAATATACTGGATTCATGCATAATTCAAAAACATACGTTTTCAACGTCTTACAATTTGGGTTGAACACGGCAGTTGCCAGCTTTTCTAGAGCGATGGATCTCATCCTTGGTCCTGAGATATTGGAGTTCGTAGAAAAGTACATAGATGATTTGATGGTACATTCGGCTACTTTTTCGGAGCACATAACTCATCTACGCCGTCTCTTTTTGCGACTTCGAGATGCTGGCCTCAAAGTTAGCATATCTAAATCCACTTTTTTTTCCAAAAGCAAGTGGATTTTTTGGGGCATATAATAGGACAGAATGGTATTTCTATTGATCCCGCTAAAACGGCAGCGATACGAAATTTCCCAACTCCAACATCTGTACAAGATCTTCGCAGCTTCATGGGACTAGCCAGTTACGTTGCACGTTTTGTGCCCAATTTTGCTATGAAAGCCAGACCCCTTTACGACCTGCTCCAAAATCATCGAACATGGAGTTGGGGTACAAGCCAAGCCCGAGCAATCCTGGAGTTGAAAGATTTGTTCCTCGAACATACCATGTTGAACCATCCGAACTTCAATTAACAGTTTGTTGTACAATCGGACAGTTCTATTAGAGGCATAAGAGCTGTTTTGTTGCAGAAGGATGAGTTTGATAATAATCGAATTATTTCTTATGCCAGTTGGGCCCTCAAACCCGCTGAAACAAATTACACCGTTACGGAATTGGAAGCGCTGGCTATTATTTGGGCGCTAGATAAATGGCGACAATATATTTTAGGGCGGCCAATTAAAATAATGACTGATCACAAGGCGCTTATTTTTCTAAAACAATGTAAGTTGCTCAACGGACGGTTGACTCGCTGGATACTATTTTTGCAACAATACGATTTTGAGATCGAGCATGTCAAGGGTTCAACCAATACCATCGCAGACGTGCTTTCACGGTATCCTCCGGGTACGCGAAGCCGGGAAGTAAAAATTGACGAATCATTATTCACGATAGTCCGATTGTCAGCATCCGAACGAGAGTTGCGTGCTTCCATGAAAGATCTGGAAGAACTTCAACATCAGGATCTACAGATTAAGAAGATCAAGCAAAGCTTTTCCAATACCGACGTGGTAACGAAAGGAAAGAACCGGTACAAAATGGGGGATAAAATACTATTCATGCGCACCATTAAAGATGGAGATTGGCGAATCTGGTTACCAAAAGCATTGATTCCCAACTTGCTCAAAGTCTACCATGAGGAGAAGGGTCATTTCGGCGTCTATAAAACCACAAATTCCATCAAACGATTGGAGAGGAATGCGTAAGGATATTAAAAACTTTATCAAGCAATGTTTGGTTTGCCAGCTTGCCAAAAACCAGAATTTAAAACTGGTAGGCAAATGTCGGAGTATCCTTCCACAAGAAAAGAACCAAATCATTTCAGTGGATCTATATGGTCATCGGCACCGCAGGCTTGAGACACATCATTGTTATTTTGGATGTTTTCACCAAGTTTGTAATGCTTTGTAGCATCAGAAAACCCACAGCCCCTGTACTGTGGCGGCGTATTGAGAAATATATCAAAGACATGGGAAACCAGAAGCGCTTTTTTTGTGATCAGGGCACCCAGTTTACGTCAAAAGTTTGGGCAGCAAACTGTGAACTTCAAGGAATAAGACTGATTCACACTTGCGTACGTCACCCACAAGCCAACCCGGTCGAAAGAGTTATGCGAGAGATTTCACGCTTGTGCCGCACTTACTGCCATGAAAACCACAAAACATGATAGGAAATTTTGCCGAATTGCTGAACGCGGTATGGCACGAATCAACAAATTGTTCGCCGTATGAGCTGCAGTTTGGAGTGAAGTCCACAGATACTCTTCGAAACCTGATTAAATACCCATCCGGGGATGCTGGGAGCGTTAATTTGGAAGCCGTAAGAGCAACTATGAGAAGAAAAGCCAATGCTCGAAATAATAAGGCCCCACCCCGAACCAAGGTGTTTCGCGTTGGTGAACTGGTACTTCTTCGAGCCAATCCGATGTCTTCTGAATCGGAAGGAGAGATTAAAAAGTTTTTCATGATCTACGAGGGACCATATAAAGTTGAAAAGATTTGCCAGGACGACGTATATATCTTAACCCATCCACACCATGGAAAGGAAGGAGGACGGTTTCATGTTAGCTCACTGAAGCCGTAGTTCGGCCCAAATGGGCCACCTCAGTAAAGAAAAAATTATCAGACTAGGAGTGGCAAAAAAATGAAACCGCGAAACTGCAGAATGTGCCATTCCTAGTGATCGCTGGAGGGGGGTGTTGTAACGGACCACCCTAGCAGATGGAGCTGAGTTTGATCAGCATAGTGGAAAGAGAGACAGTTTACACCTTATTGGGTAAGTGATAGGAAGCTTTTGCTTACGGCGGGTTATAATTCGATAGTTATCAGTAGTTTTCTTAATTAATCGGTCGAGTTCTAGTGGTGGGAGTGCTAAAACCGAAGCGGTTATAAAGTATAATCGCTTCACTACAAAAAAGTGTTGTATGGGGGACTGTCGTGAAATTACCTTAAGTTTTTGAAAAAATAAGAAAAACATTTTCTACACTGAAAAAGCAATGATTCAAAATAATAAAATCGATTTAAAATTGTCCATTTCAGATTTTGATCGTTCTTAGGCAAAAAGTTTCGCAATTAAGTTTACTAAAAGTCGTCCATACATTGCAAATTGGGCATATTTAAGGGAAAAAAGTATTTCTAACAACGAATTTTTCAAGTCCAAAACTGATTTTTTTTTTCAAAGATTTTGTTCTAAACCATCAGGTATGATCGTGTTTTCAAGAGATAAATAAGTTTTAATCAGAAAATAGATTATTATTTTTTTTTTTTTTTGAGAATAGTTAAAAAACGGAATTATACAGTGATTATGTTTTTTTAAATGAAGGTAACCAATGGATTTCGCCTCTGCCTATGAGAAAATCAACTCCGTCTAACAATCCTTAAATTCTCCTTAAAAATCTAACTTCCTTAATATCTAACAATCTTAAATTCTCTTCTAGAAAAAGTTTTGTGAAAAAAAACTTACTCAACTTACCTGCATTACACGCCAGATGAATCAGAAATAATGAATATGTTTGTATTGTTATCTAACTAAAATGTCCGTTAACGACCTGAGTTACTCAACAACCACCGCGTGAGTGTATAGAAAGATAGGTATTTAACTTACAATTGTCGTTCTACCTATTCAGATAACTATTTAAGCTTGATGTCATTAAAACTCTCTTCATTTTATCTGAGTCATTTGTGAAAAGAAGTTAAAGATTGATCAACAAGATTAATCGCGCATTAAAATTTCGAGATGTTGCGCCGGTATTAACAATCCTAAGTAGCCAGTTACGAAACATTATTTTATATTTCTGAAGCAGTCCCGTGCTGTTCATCTTTGCCATCCGTCCCATCAGCGGATGAATTACTAGGCACCTACAACGTGGAAAAATACAACAGTATTATTGGAACGTTGAATTTATTTCCAATCTCGAGAAACATGAGGAGCCTGGACTATCGAATTAAAAGGTCAGTGGAGATCACCAAAGCTATGACGTACATTGCTACTTATACTTGGCATGGATGCAATAGACGCCGTCAAGGTGGAGACGTTCGAACTCACCTGGTGCTGACAGAAATGACCAGTTGAAAATATTATCGGTTCTTCCTAAGTCGTGGTCGATCAACAAAATTGTCGAGGGGTTCGAGGCACCAATTTACATGGTGAGACAAGTGAAAAAACTTGTGAATGAACATGGCACTCTATGCACCACAAGAGCTCGAAGTGGGCATGGAATTAGTGAAACAGATAAACAGGTTGTTATTGATTTCTTCGATAGTGATGATATTAGTAGGCATATGCCAGGAGCCAATGACTTCGTTTCTGAGTACCGAAATGGTAGTAAAGAACAAGTTCAAAAGCGTCTATTGATGATGTCTCTTAAAGAACTAATCTCGCTTTTAGAGGAAAGAACAGTCTTCTTTTCTACGAAACAAAAAAGATTCCTTAAAACAAGGTGAAATACTGGTTATTAGCGGTTTTTCTGAAAATTATAGTTTTATCATACAAAACGATGTGCTGCAAAACGGTGAGTCTAGGAAGGAATCCAGGCCTTAGCCTGACTGGTAAGTATCATACAAAACGCTGCTCAAGGATATCACTGGAATAATGCCCAAGCAAAGATACACCCATTCGAGATTCACCATAAAAAAGATTATGAATTGGAAAACGTTAGTTTTATTATAATATCAGAAGTGTTGACCCATGACACAGTAGCAGTTCGGCTATTTATTTCAAACAAAAAATAAATATCTCAAAAGTTATTTTTATGTCAGATGGAGCTTCAGCTCATTCTAAAAAAAAAAAAAAAAATGCCAGCTTATATAATTTCAAGAAATTGCCAGCTTATGTAATTTCAAAGGCCCCTGTGACGCTAATGGTGGCACTCTCAAGCGAATGGCAAAAAGAGCAGGTCTTGCAAAAGACTATGGAAACACAATCGTAATTCCGCGAGAACTATTCGACTGGGCAGTGAAACAAACTGATACATGTATCACCAAATTAAATTTCTGTTATATATATAATGAACAATATGTTAAAATGTCAGAGGAATTGGTGAAATTGTTTGATGAGGTTAAAACTGTCCCTGATACCCAAAAATATCATTATTTTATGCCTATTAGTGATACACAAATTGCAGCCAAACGGTATACCAATTCAGAGGATGAACCAAACATATTCAATTTATATCTTTGTTTGCGGATGACACAGGCCTCTCCGCCAAAGGACGAAGCCTGCGTGTCATCTGTAGTCGACTGCAAACAAGTTTGGATATTTTTTCTTCATACTTGCAAAAATGGAAGATTTCTCTTAATGCTTCCAAAACTCAACTAATAATATTCCCACATGAACCAAAAACTCTTTATTTGAAACCTTCAAGTAGACATGTTGTCACGATGAGAGGGGTTCCAATAAATTGGTCAGATGAAGTTCAATATCTAGGGCTCATGCTAGATAAGAATTTAACTTTCAAAAATCAAATTGAGAACATTCAAGCCAAATGTAATAAATATGTAAAATGTCTCTATCCCCTTATTAATAAAAAATCAAAACTTTGTCTTAAGAACAAGCTTTTGATATTCAAACAAATTTTCAGGCCAGCCATGTTGTATGCTGTACCAATATGGACTATCTGTTGTAATACCAGGAAGAAAGCTCTGCAAAGAAATCAAAATACAATTTGAAAATGATTCTGAGGCTTTCTCCCTGGTATAGTACCAATGATTTACATAGTCTCCGAAAATGGAGAGATGCGGCCACGAACCGAGTATTGTGGCGTGAAATTGTTGATTCAGTGTCATCTAAATAAATGAATGAAAGTGAAAAACAATTAAAACCTCATAAAATATATAAACGCCGTAATGTCTATGGCAATGTGATAAATAAATTAAACTAAATTGGTAGGGGTGAATAAACTTGTTTTGCACACTGCATATCACTTTTTTTATATTAGACAGTTTATATCATATTGTAGAAGTAACGCCACTGGAAAAAAAAGGTCTGGCAATGATATCCACCGCTCCAACAACAGGTTATCCGATTTTGGGCCTTCGTATTTCCTGCCTAACTCATATAGACATAGTGCGCTTACATAAGCCTAGAACTCAACAAGTAATAAGATTATCCGATTTCTAATCGTGTTTTCTAGTAAACTCATTACATTGTCTTCCATGATTAGTGAAAGTCAGGGATAAGTCACCTGACTGGATACACCAGTTGTAACATGCAAGACTGATGATTGTTATTTGTTTATCCAAAAATATATCAAAACAATTCAATAAATAGCTTCGGAAAATAGAGTTCTGCAAAAAGGAAAATTTTCTTTCATTTCATAGAATTTTTTTTCCCCATTACAAAAATCAATACCGCATCGAATTGAATTCTCACACCGAGAAAAATGCATTCAACCACAACAATGGATGACGCTCTGAACAGATTCTCCGTTCGCTTCACCGACGCTGAATACCCCTGCACCACGAAGTTCAAACATACAACAATAGAGGCCACGTTTACCTGATGGCGGCGTGAGCTTTTCGCCTTTCTCTTCACTAGCTGTGCGACGACACGGTGCGCCATTTTCTTATGTCACGAACGAGCGACCTGCGGTTGGTCAACTGGAAAATGAGATTCATTTCTCAACCGCCGTCGTCGTCGTAGTCAACGGAGCGAGCGGTTCTGCAATTTTGACGTTGAATTTCTTTTTCCATTCGATTGCCGTCACAGCAGCGTTGCACTTCATCGCTGGTGGACTTTTGAAATGCGAAGAACATGGCATGGCGGCAGTAAAAGGCCAACCATTTTATTATGCCACTTTGGGTGGGTGTTTTGAGCATCTGAAAATGAATTTCTGGAACCGTTATCTTTATAGCTCATCTTGGTGCTGTAATTTTGTTTAACTTGACTATTATCGAGCTGCTTTCACCAGGGGGTGTCCGTTTTTTCATAAATACGTTTCGCTCAAAAACGATTACCATAGAGCATGAAGAAGAAGAAAGAATAACAGTTGCATTTTAAATAAAGTATATGATGATGTGCTAATATCCATCATAATAGGCATTGATCCTGCAGTTTTCCAGTATTGTAGTGAATTATGCTAATACAAACTGATGCCAAAATATTAATTAACTTGACGGCTTTCGCATTATACAATAAGATTTCGTTGAATCTTCATCTATATTGGAAATAAAGCACAGAAATTCTTACTTACCATTGTTTTTATTCGTCATATTCGTTTTCATATCAGTCGTTATCAGTTTTGATTCGTCTCGCACGAACGGCTCACTGTGATATATTAAGTGATCGAAATACACCCGATTCTGTTTTTGCACGGACTTTTTTTACACAGCCGTGCAAAAAAAGTTTCCATACATTTTTTTCCGCCAAAACCTTATTTTTGCATGAAACGTCGAGAAATGGTGTTACTTTTTTGAAATTTTGAACTGAAAACTTTTTGCACGGTATGCATCTCCCGTGCAAAAACAAAATTGGGTGTACACCACTTCAACGTTATAATAAAATGTTTCACTAGATTATTTAGATCTTCGGGCATCCCTCTCCATTCACACAGCATGATGAAATAGTAAGATTTCTATTAAAATTGTCCGGACGGATAGAAAACTGTGTTTACGTTTTCAATTACATGTGATCGTTGAGGAAATTTCTTACAATTTCGTGAAATATAGACACTTTACGGCGTGTGAATGGAATGAAATCTTTAAGTGAAGATGTACGAAGGGTTTCCATAGCGTAATTGAGCGCTCGGTGAAATGAGTCACCCAGGGGCAGTAAGAAATTTGTATCGTAATGTGGTGTGGCTCAGTCGGTCGCTAATCAAATTTCGCTTGGTTCGTCTTCGTCTACGCGATACCGGTGAAAAAGTGCAAGATGGATAATTGAACTGAAGTTATTTTTCAAAGTACAGTAGTTTTATCGCCTTTTTGGTGTACAAAGTACGAGCGGACGATTCACAACTTACCGTAAATATCGAGATAACCTTTGATAGACGTTGAACAACGATAATAAAATCATTTTATGAATCATGACGTTCCATCTCTCCTCTTGAAGAAGATTAAAAAAAAACAATGGCAATGATGAAATACAAAAAAAAACTTGATCTTCTCTCTAAAAGTATTGATTTACAGAGAATCACAAACTAATCTCTCCCATCAATTGCTGTCCCAATAAAGTTCGGGGGCGTAACATGACCGACATTAAATAAAAATGGTTGCAATCAAATTCGACACCGTCTGCGGTGGTGTCTGTCTCGCTCTCTCTTCTCCCATCTCCACCAGTAAAATGAATGGGGAAATGTGCAAACAATTGTGCAAATTGTCGAACGAATGGTCTGCACGCAGGGTCTGGACCTGGAGCCATTCCGAGACTCGAACGAACAAACCAACGAACGATTTGCTGGTGGGTGTTGGCAATTTCTTCCTCTGCAGAAATAGACAGGGCCAGAGACAGAGAGAGAGGAATCTCGCCGAAGACAATTTCAGTAACAAGGAAACGGAAATGGCACTGATGGCCTCCTTGTAATGGCAGTAGACGGAAGTGGGAAGGGAAAGTCACAGGGGACGAACAGGAAAATAGTGACATTTTGATAGCATTTTATTGCCTACCAATTTTACTGCTTATTGAATGTCCAGACGGAACATGGAGCTTTGACCTGGGTGAAAGTTTAAATCTTAGTTCTGGGTATCGTTTTCTAATTTGGGGATGAGGAATATACGAAATAGTTAAATAAAGTTATTCTATTTGAATTGTCTGGAGTTATTTAGATTACGTGTTGACCTCAAAATAGTTTTGATCCTATACATCAGTGTAGTGAGTGAACATTATTTTCTTCAAACATTGTGTTCAAGAATCATTTCAATAGCACATTTGCACCATAAGAAACTCCTTACTAAATAAAGTGATAAATATCTAGACTTATATTAAAGAGTTCACCAGAATAAACGTACTAACGCACAATAAATCCAAAAACAATTCCTTAATTGTTTCCAGAAGTCTTTGCAGCGATACTTCTAAAAATTTCTTCAGTTGGCACTCTACAAATTTCTTTAAAAGTTCCTCCAAATATTTTCCCTCAGATGTTTTCTAAAAACACTCCTTTTCAGTACACCAGTGAAAAACTCAAGGGATTTAAAAAAAATCCCGCGATTTCCCTTTGTTTCAAATTTACTCATGAAATTATCAAGGATTCAAATAATTTGACCAGGAAGAATTATTGAAAGCGTATTAAATATATTTTTTTCAAGGCATCTCTTCTGGAATTCTTTCGGGACTAACTCCTATTATTCTTATCAGAAGATCTTCAACAATTTTAGCTGTGTTTGCATTATTTTTCTAAGAAACTCCTACCAAGAGTTGCACAACAATTTTCATCAAAACTCAAATCATTTTGTATTTAATATTTCCTGGATTTTCGGAATTTAACCTAATAGAATCGAACCTTCTTTGTGTCAAGAAGACAGGAGATTCAACATGAAATTATTTCAGGCATCAAAAATCTTTCATCAATTTCTAAAGCGACAGAAGACAATTTTCCATAAGTTATCAAAAAAATAGGTATTGTTTTGAACAACTCCTCTGAAAATGCTGCAAGAATCTCCGTAAAACTACTAAATTAAGCTTTGGAGGATATTCAAAAAAAAAAATAATGCTAGGGATATCGTTGGACGAAATTTTTGAGAAATGCTGAATTCATTACTGACGGAATGAATACAATTATTTCTGGCAATTATTTCCGAGAAGAACCAAAAAGCAATTTCTAAAAGAATTATAAGTGTTAGGTTGAGCGCTTGGGATACTTTCTGGAATATTTTCAGGTAAAGTTGTATATATTACTCTAGAATACTCAATGAAATGATTCAGATAGGGGAACTTATGTATTCTCGGCAGCCTAAGTTTGTTTACATTCGTGCACTGCTCAATCTTCTATCGATTCACACCGACATACTTGTAAAAATCATTCTGGAATCGTTTTTACAACGCTGCGAACATCTCTTGTCAGTGTGACTATTGTCGGCAACTTTCCCATAAGCGCTGCAGGCGAATCTGTTCGGCAGCTCCAAATCAGTCGCATTTTGAGGCGTGTTCATTTAAATTGATGACATCACTGGCATCTGAACTATTTTCATTGGTGTGTTTTGATAGAAAAATACTGTGTATTTGGTGTTTGAAAATTGGTTGCCGATAATAGTCGAATGGTGCCGAAGCCGTAAGTCTCCCTATTTCTGACTAAACTCAGTAAGTAATCTTTGTAGGAACTTTTGAAGGCATATCACCGTTATAAGCTGAAATATTTCATAAATCATAATTTTCCGTTTTGACCCAATCTCACCCCCTAGACCCATTGTCACCCCCATCGACGGTACATGAAAAATTATTGACGGATTTACTGATTTTGTTGTTATCTCTGGATGAATTTTTTGATTGATTTCTGGAGAAATCCATGGGTAATATTTTGGAAACTTCTCATACAAATTCTTTCACAAGACAAACGGAAGAAGGAATCATAGGCCAGATTTCATTGAAAATTATTGTTTTCTTTTTTCTGGGAGAATTCTCTGAGCAATTAATAGCTGACTTCGTGTAGAAATCCCAGGAGTAATTGCTGGATTATTTCTTGAAATATTGTTTAAATTAATCTACATACATCGCCATATGGCGAAGCGTGTAAGGGATATCTGAGAGTATTTTAGGGTAAAATGTTGTACCGAATATCTTTAAATTTAGGCATATAAATTCCTCAAATATTTCTTCAAGAATTCATCAAAGTAAATACTCACTTTTTCTTTCTGGTGTTACGTCCCAACTGGGACAAAGCCTGCTTCTCAGATTAGTGTTCTTATGAGCACTTCCACAGTTATTAACTGAGAGCTTTCTTTGCCGTTTGACCATTTTTGCATGTGTATATCGTGTGGCAGGTACGATGATACTCTATGCCCTGGGAATCGAGAAAATTTCCTTTACGAAAAGATTTTCGACCAGTGGGATTCGAACCCACGACCCTCAGCATGGTCATGCTGAATAGCTGCGCGTTTACCGCTACGGCTATCTGGGCCCCCAGATACACACAAGGTACTCTATTAAAGTAAACCAATTCCATTTTCACAGCTTTGGGCAATATACTTGAGAGAATTGTTTAAGGATAACCTGGAAAAATATCTCAAATGTTATACACTGTAACCTTAATTAACGAACTAGGTCGGAGGTTCTTGAATTGAATTGGTTCATAAATTGAACAGCTTGTAAAACGAGGAAGCTTATTTTTCGGGTTTTAATATGGCACAAATATAAGTAAACAGGGTATTGCATGGATAAGTACCGATATTCTTGGTCCAAAGAACTCAATGGAATACAGGCCAGAGGATCTACAAGAATAAGCAGTAGTATTGATGGTTACTAATTATGGCATAAACTCTCAACCTTTGATAGAACTAAACGGATATTGCGCTTATTTGTACCGATGATATTGATCCTCCAAGAACTCCGTTCAATGTAGGTTATCTATCAATGTCACTTTTTGCGAATTCAGGTTCAATGATATACATTCTAGGATGCTATTGAATAAAAAAAGTCTTTTGAACACAATAGTTTATAGATATTAATAAAAAGAGTTTACAAGATGTGTTCCTCTTATTAAACAATCAGTTATTACACTGCCTTTCAGAACTGCTTGAATAACTAAAAACTCCATTGATTTCATCAAAATTCACAGTTCAATTATTTAACCATATCTGAAAATACACCGAATTCAAAATTGTTCAATATGTAACAAATAATGCTAGCTGATTTGAAATACTCAATTTCAGGAAGTTCTTCTTTGTATGGTTCCGGGTCATTTGGCCGGATGCCATTTGGCCAAAAGGTTAATTAGGCCAAATGCCGTTTGGTCGAAATTGAAAACCAATAGTGAACTACAGATAACATGCATTAGTAACGAATTTAAAAGTTAGTGTTCAAGAAACAGCCAGTGTTAGTTCAAGGAACAGTCAGTGCTGAAAGAAGATCATCCTAAATGTAAGTAAGTATTTATTTCCCAGCTAGCGGTAATAGCTGCCAGCAAAGGGTTTCGCATTGCGTTTGTAATCAGATTCTGATAGTGTAAGTAAAACGGTTAACGACTTCACTTAAAAGAACAGCCTGTAATCAAAAGAAGGAAAAACCTCTTATGAAAATTTAAGCAAGGCTGATGCAAAAGCTCATTGAATCAGTATAACTAAAAAGAACTGCAGATGGTTTAGCGAAGGTAAAATTTCCAATTCATATATCAAATTGAAAATAAAATATCAATTGTTATGAAGTAGTTATGAAATCGGTATAACTCGAAAGAACAGCCTATGTACAGAAAAAGGAAAAAATCTAATGATATCATTAAATACCGTTGAAACCCTTGCACACCGTTGGTAATTCAGAGACGAATCAACCATCAGCTTAGAGTCTTGACCCGATGTGTGGAGTTAACAACTTCGTCCTGAATTAACGGGTTGATTTAACCATTCACTTGGAGCACTTGTTTAGCAACAAACACGACGTCCTATCATATCATTGAAATATATAAACTAATTAGCTGATCATTGGATTGGACCACACTTATGGATCCTACACATCAGAATGATAGCAATTTGATTATTTTGTTGCAAGTAATTCGGCCAAACGACCCGTTCGGCCAGATAGAATTCGGCCAAATGGCATTCGGTCAAATGGACGGATACCGTGTATGTGTATGTCCACAAACATTTCTTAAAAGGAACTCTATTTTAGTGTTAGTTCAATGGAACATGATGGTAAACTATGCACCTTATGACGTGTGTAAATTCTAAGACCTATAATCTAAGTAGTCCTTGAATGACTCAGAACATCTCTCTCAATGCATCAATATCAAAGGAACATATTGCTCTGAACTTTGTTGCATATGCAAAGATGTCAAAGGTCCATAGATTGCGCTTGTAGATTTATTGTCCGGAGTATTCAGAAGTTTATGGCAGGTAGTACCAATAATGTGCTATAATTATTCACAGACTTAATACCGAAACTACAAAGCATAAGTTGAAAATAAATCATATCATTTCCCTGTCTCTCATCATTCTAATACATATTTTCCCATTTGATTGTCTAACCTCAACTTACGCACTTTACATACAAAGGTATCAACCGTGATAATTATATTAAGGGTATTCACTTAAGAGCGTTAATCACTGCGTAAGTCATGCTAAACTGGTTATATGAAATGTTTCATGAACCTGCGTATATAATCAATAAAATCTTTCAGCATGTTCAAAATCAATCGAAGTATGCTTTGGTAAAGCCAGTGTGTCACTATGGGAATTCCAAACAAATACAAATATTATGTTACGGAAAAGACAGAAAACCCAAAGTTTTACCTTTCTACTGCAGGGAATTGTAAAGAATAGAGATTAAAATAGAAGACTCTGGGCAAACTTAAGTGTACACTTGGAAATAAAATAACTTGGCCATTCTACGTCTACGTAGTTTCCGTTTACGTTGGTCTCGTGTCTAGTGAAGGTAGTTGAACCGGGTACACTGGGTACATGGCTCGTTGTAGCATGTGACATAGAAATTGCACCTATTTGGCTTTGTCATAGGTCCCATAATTATTCCCATCTTCACGTATGCCCATACCATTACTCTCCCAAATCATGCACATATGAAGATCTTGGACATTTCCGTTTACACGATACAAGGAACAATATCCTGGAAGACCACAAACAGTGCACTGGCTCTCATTTATTGCTGTTTCTTAAGTTGGATTCAGATTATTTGAACGAATAATGAATACATAAACATCAGTTCTGAAAAATTATCCTCCTGCGATAAAATACAATTTTGAGTTCAAACAACAAACCTTGGACGACTGTTTGACGTTTATAATGGATAACTAGATTGCATTTCTTTGATTTGACATTCTATTGAAGCAAACGAGGAATATTTCATTTGAAATGTTTCATTGCTAAAGTTACGCAGGATTTCATTTTACGCAAGTTTAAGTGAATACCCCTATTTTGAATTTTTTCACCGACATATCGATCTATTTTGCTCGAAGTAAGAGGGAGCAAGGAGAAGAAAGCAATGAATACTAGATGGATAGGTACCGTAAGGGAACGGCGAGAGAAATTAGATTAGATGTTGAAGGGGGCATACCATATGAAACAGCATTGCTTGAAACGTCCTTCCTTGTGGCTAACGTCCCCTTTGGGAACGGCTTGGCGTGTTTTTAGAATAACACTACCAAAACAGCCAAAAGGAAGAAGCACTTTAGTAAAAAAAAGTAAATTAAGTTTTTAGTGTGACTGTAAAATCTGTGGATGATTTCCTGTAAGAAGTTTAAACTGGATTTCATGTAAAGTTATTATTAGTTTTATCTGACAGTACATCTGCTTGAGAATTTCTAAGACCGCCCTTCGATTTTTAATGATATTTTGAATGAATTTGGTATTGGCTGAAGGGACCCATTCTACAAGAAATTTCACTTGAAAGTTCTTGAAGGATTTATGCAGAATATTCGTAGAAATTTTTTCTCAGTACAAACAAAATATTACCAACCATTTGTTTTATTCTAATATCAATGTTTACGTTCTTTCAAATCCCTGAGATTGATTGCGGAATTTATTGTAGGGTTCAAACATAGCGTATGCAGTATATTTTCCATTTATTGTTTTTCTCAAATCTGAATGTAACTTACTATCTGGACTTTGACATCTCGCAAGTAGATTTTCTAGAATGACTCGACCAGTTTTAATTTTCCTTATCGGTTGACTAGCGTTCACTTTTCGATCGGGTTCCCATTTCAACCGGTATAAAACCGTAAAAAGTAAACATTCCTACAGTACTCCGTACACTCATCCACACTCCCATTAATGACTAAGGTGGATGCTTTGGAGCAAATAATGATCTTCTCCGCTGATATTCGTTCGGAACGAACCTCAGCTCAGTCCCGCCATCGAATGGACACTACCGAGGCTGCGGATGAAGCGAAATTAAATTTAATTGAAAAACTACTCGACAATCGACGATGGCGTAAAACTTTTCCAATCAAACTGTTAGTCGATAGTTTTTTAATTGATTGAAATTTTTACCGCCGCCTTCAGAGCATCTGGGGCAAGAGACTGGCAACAATATTTTGCGGCAATCTGTTCGGGTGGAAATGGTTTTTGTGTCCTAACGGCAGAATAAGGTGATTTGATAGCGTACCAACCCGAGTCGGAACGAGTACCTTGTATCTATCTTTGCATACCATATTTTGATATTTTACCTTAATTGAGTATTGTTGTGCAATGCAGGTATTGTCCATACCTGAAATTGGTATTATTATGGTATTGACAATATAGCCTAAAACAATTAAAAATATCTCATTGAGGTAATCAAAAGCTATCGAGGTCAGTATTGGAAATAATTTGGTATGGAATATTTCAGTTTGATATTCCGCTACAACATTCTTCAGCTCGGGAGCCCACTTCCCGGAATACCTAGGACTTTGTTACGATTGGAAAACGCTCTGCAAAGTTCTTGCGCAGCGACCACGATGATGATTCTCCGGAAAATAAGCGGATTAATTTCTGTTTTGTCGGGCAGGGGGCGAAGGGAGGCGGGAGCTTAGCCCGTGACACGATTCGGTGGTAAGTGAAAGAGTGATTTTTTTGTTTGGCCATTCTTTCCGGTTCGACCAGAAAAAAAAACGGCTATGATTCTACTAGGTTTGGCAACTTTTACGACCGACTCGAATCTGTTGCTGTTGGCACAAAAGAAAATTTAAAACCGAATGATTACCCATAAAAATGGTGCCAGTCCTTTAGCCGCCTTTTTTAGAGAAATAAATCGGAAACGGAACTTGTTCGTTCTGCGGGTGGGTTAGGTTATGTATATATTTGTATACTTTGATTCCATTATTGCTAGAGAATGAGCAATAAAGAACGAGCGTTATGGCCTTTCAACTTGAATGACTTGACATCTTCATTCATTAACTGAGCTGACAGAGAAATTGACAACTTGGATGGGAAATTGATTTACAATAGTGCGTTGAAATGTTCGTAGCTGTATGAATTGAATTAATTGTAGGATATGAAGAACACTTGTCATCTTGGTCCCGCACCAAAATCAACAAACGGGTTGGTACACTTGACTGCTTCATTTTCAATTATTTTCGAGCCAACTGAAATAAATATGAAACATATATCAACCTTGATCTAAACATTTTTACAAATCAAACTTGACATTGGCAATGCTCTTGAAACTTTGATAAAATACATTGTTGAAGCAAGAGTTATTGCAATACCTAAATATGAAGTAAATTTAAATCCGTGATTATAGACGATGTTATGAATATTATATGGCAGGATCTGCGAAAAGAAATTACAAAACGATTTTCTCAATAAGAAAGATTTTTTTTAAATAGAATTCCTTAATTGGACCCTGGCTCTATATTTTGTAAATTATCTAAAACTTTGAAAAAACTACAAAAGCCAATTCCGCTATTGAAAGAGGGAAACGAATTATTACTAACTAAAGGCAAAAAAGCTCAAAAACTTTCTATGCAGTTTGAATGTGCACACAATTTTAATTGAACATTTAATAGTCCAATAAAAAATCAAGTTTCTCAGGATTTCGAAAAAATTCTCTATCAAGAGAACATATTCGAAAATTGCTCAACGCCATGGTTTCGAAAATCAGGCTCCAGATTTGGAGAAGTAAGAACTTTTATTTAAAAAAAAAAAAACAATGCTATGAAAGCTCCTGGCGATGATGGAATTTTTTACATCCTCATCTAGAAAGTTCCAGAAAGTAATTGGAATTGGTAACTAATTGGATTCGTTCCAACAAATCTGAAGGGCTTTTTACTGGTCTTGCTCTTCTAGACATAGAAAAAGCATTCGACAATGGTTGGCATGAAGGCTTCATCTTCTTCTTTCTGGTATTACGTCCCCACTGGGACAGAGCCTGCTTCTCAGCTTAGTGTTCTTATGAGCACTTCCACAGTTATTTACTGACAGCTTTCTGTGCCAATGACCATTTTTGCATGCATATATCGTGTGGCAGGTACGAAGATACTCTATGCCCTGGGAAGCCAAGAAAATTTCCAACCCGAAAAGATCCTCGACCGGTGGGATTCGAACCCACGACCCTCAGCTTGGTCTTGCTGAATAGCTGCGCGTTTATCGCTACGGCTATATGGGCCCCATCAATGAAGGCTTTATATAAAATCGAAAAACTTTAATTTTCCAACATACATTGTTATAATAATGCAAAGTTATCTGTCAAATCGTACACTTTAGGTTAATTATCAGAACTCCAGGTCTGAGAGACTTATTGTAAGAGCTGGTAGGCAGCATTATGGGACCGATATTATACAATATTTTCACATTTGACTTACTTGAGTTTTCTCAGGGATGTCAACAATCTTTGTTTGCGGATGACACAGGCCTCTCCACCAAAGGACAAAGCCTGCGCGTCATCTGTAGTCGATTGCAAAAAAAAAATGGATATTTTTTCTTCATACTTGCAAGAATGGAAAGTTTCTCCTAATGCTTCCAAAACTCATCTTATAACATTCCCAGATAACATGTAAACATGTTGACATGATGAGAAAGGTTCTAAAAGTATCTAGGGCTCACGCTAGATAAAAACATAACTTTTTAAAGAACATTTAGGATATTCTTAAGGAGGGTTAAAATGAAGCTAATAGTAACATAACTTTTGAAAATGGACATTTAGGATATTCTTAAAGAGGGTTCATTTTACAAGCTTTTATAAGCTACATTACACCACGAATTGCGGAACAACTGAAAAGTGATATTAAGGTACTTAAATTAAAGGTATTACATCCAAAGCCTTGCTCACCAAGCTAATCAAAGATCAACACTTGAAAGTTCAAATAAGTCTGAGGTAAAAGAATTATAACTTGAAATCCAAACAGTTTAACGCTTTCCATTTACTCGGTCTCGTGGAAGTTATTGACGTGTTGGCGTAGCTTGTCATCATCAGCGTTGTCTGCCCAGAGGAGACACCGAGCGATCTCAAATTGCAAATTGTCAAAACGCTCTAAAGACACATCTCAAAAAGGCAGACAGTGACTAAAACCCAGCTCGTTTAACAACTCCAGGAAAAGAGAAAAACGTAATTTTTCCACCATTTATCTCTCGCAACTGGCCCCCAAGAGGCGCATATCGTGGGAGGACACATCGTCAGGAGAGTCATAAAAGCAGGCAACAGCCTCGGCATCTTTTTCCAACAACAAGCACAGAGCACTTCCATCATGATCATCACCATCAGCGACAGCAATAACATATAAGCAAGAAGCTTTACACGGTGTGTTTGAAATCGTTATTAACGAAAAAATGTCCAATAATGTAGCACCCACCATTCGAAGGATAGAGTTTCTCCGTGAATTTGATAATGTTTTAACGAGAAAATTTAAAGTTATCGTGATTCAAAAGCTTCGAGCTATTTCTGAAGGGATATTCACATTTTTCAAAACATTCCTGAACAGTGCATCATTATAAATTTTTAATCTAATCAAGTTATCATCAGGTATGCCTTAAATATTTATAACATGTGATATCCAAGATGTTTTTCTTAAAATATGAAATCATTTCATCGAGAAAATCAGAAGTAACAGCGATTTGTATATTTACCATAATTTCAAAAAAAAAACATCAATTGAGAGCTTAATTATGTGCCTTTGTTACATCAATGGAGATAATTTACAAATGAAAATGTACTCGGCATTCAAAAAAATATAGTATTTAAGCATCTTTACAGTTAATTTGAGCATACCTGTATACAACTTTAAATAGAATGCTGTTTGTTTGTCACAAACTGATTCGAGAAAGATTTACGTTTAATACACACCGGATGGCTACTTGGTTGGTTTACAAATTTGAAATGCAGTGAATTATTTTTTAGAAAATATTTTTAAGGTGAAGATGGATCGAAGCCAAACCTCAACATTTCATGAGCACAAATCTGGAGAACCGAACACCCGTTTGAGCTGAAAACTTAATCGATTAGTCACCACCAGCGAGTGATAAAGTTTTCAGCTTAAACGGTTGTTTGGTTGTCCAGATCCGTGCTCTTGAACATTTGAGGTTTGGCTTCGATTCACCTTCACCTTAAGTAAGTGAATATTCCATCCAAAGTAGGTCAAAACCTTCAAATTACGATAACTTTCGATTCCCTCGTTATTATATTTTCAAATTTACGGAGAAAATTCTTAGAATCTTTTATTTTAGTGGGTGTCAAATTTTCAGACGTTTTGCTTCGTTAATTCCAGTTCCAGGCACACCGTGGTTCGCAAAGAGCCACCCGAAAGCACCGGAGAGAGCTCGTTTGTCGCTTTGGAAAGACAACAAACGACGCGTCGGCGATGGCGGCAAAAAGTGTCACCGAAGGGAGTTTCCCAAAACTGGCGGCAGTAGCATCGAATGAACACATTTTCTGCTAGAATTTAATTTTCTTTTATTACTTTATTGTTTTTGTAATCATCATTGTTTGAGCGCGCTTATCAACGCAGTGGGAGCCGGGAAATGGGGGTGAAGTGCACCGCACTTGGTCTGGTGGGGTTGGGGCGTTTTGTTCGATGCTACGAAGTTATCTCGTTTCCCGTTGAAATAGGTGAAGCTTTAAGGGTATAGGGCCAAAACATCAAACTATTATCTGTATAACTGTGACAAATGATACGTAATGACGAAATTATTGACAGCCCACAATCACGTGAAGCCAATCATTTCATAATAGAAAAAAGTTGTGATCCTATGGTAATAGGGGAACTGGGGATAATTTTCCCATAGGGGGCAAAACACGCCACCCTCAATTTGGTCGGACGATGTGTTTTAGAATGCCTTTTTTTCACCCTAGATTGTAGTGAATGGATAGAAATGATTCTCCTCATATATTTCCATGTGCTTTTCTCAAGAAAATCGTAAAAAAACGTATAAAACCGTTTTTCGCTGTTTTCGTAGCAATTTTGTGAAATTTTTTAGGTCGATATATAACCAGATTTCTGAAACTATTGATGAGAGCCAACTTAGGGGCCCAGATAGCCGTAGCGGTAAACGCGCAGCTATTCAGCAAGACCATGCTGAGGGTCGTGGTTTCGAATCCCACTGGTCGAGGATCTTTTCGGGTTGGAAATTTCCTCGACTTGTGCACTGTCATAATATGTATTACAGGCAAAATATATATTAAAATTGTCCTTAAAAAGCTAATTGAAGGATCTAAACTTTAATCAACTCGTGGGGCAAAACGCCCACCTTTATTTCATAACACCAAAACAGCCGTTTGAGTTCAAATTTTATTAAACGTAATACCGTAAAGTTGCGCGCAAATTGGAACCTTACAAGTACACATCATCATGCATATACTATATGAACCAATGCATGAGTTCACTTGTTGACGTTTGAGTGGTGCCGTGTTATTTATGAGACCATGGTAACGAGTGTATACGGCACCGCTCAAACGTCAAATTAGTGAACTCGTGCATTGGTCCATTGAACAATAACATCTGAACAAACGCCCGGAGGAATGCAGCATATAAGCAAACATGATTGTGTGTGTACGTTCACAGCACGAGTAACGTTGGATTAAAGTGGTGCATTTTACCCCGCAAAGCAATACATATGCAGATAAGCAAGCATTTTTTGAAAATTGATTTATAAACCCCATAAGAACTAAAGTAGATAGCTGTTTCTACTATTTTATAGAGAACATGTTTGTTTATCCGACAATAATTAAAAAGGAACATAAAATAAAGTTTTTCACATCTAAAATCGCTGCTTTCCTTAGCATGGGCATATTACCTCCAGTCACCCTATTCTGGTTTTACTTAAATTCAAAAACTCTCATTACAAACAATAAAAAAGCAATGTTGATGTACCTTTTTAAAATTCATCTGTTTGTTATCAAAATGTATAGTTTTTAAAAGTAAAAATGTTTGATTTTTACTGATATAGGGTAGGTGTACCAGTCATGGACATAGTGATTCCCTATTTCGCCATACGCGATTACTTTTATGTCTTCTAATTTTGAAAATTTGTGTGTGTTGTAGTATTTTGATTTAAGATGCTAAAACATTCAAAAAGATTTAAAATGTGAAAGTTATCAACATATCACATACGTCCAAATAGGGAACCACTATGGCCATAACTGGTATACTGTCCCTAATCAAAATGAATTTATCGGAGGCGTCATTCCTGATGGCCGCTAGGAATTTTGAAGATACATTTTCTCTAAATTCTAGATGAGATGAATCAAATGTCCTATTGATGTTTGTGGTTTGCTGAAGGATCTTGGCCTAAGGCAGTGAAAAAATATTCGATTCAAATCCAGTGAGTTCAAAGGACATTTCCCTTCGGTCATAAAGCTAAGAAAACGGCTTTGACACATTTGGCTTGGTTTAACAAACATTTGACACCAGAAACATGCCAAACTTTATTCTTACGAATATAATATGTTAAGATTTGGTGGCACCAAATGCGATAGCGCATATGGAAAAAATCATTTTCTTCAAAATATCCCGCTAAAACATCATCAAATTGTAAAAGTTATACTCTTTCCTCAAGATTATCATGTTTCATCAATTATAAGCATTACATGGCCGTTTTTCTTACACTAAATATATATTTTTTTTTATATTAAATTGTCAATGTCAGTGCCTCTAAGTTAAATTTAATATCAATAAGACATAAGCAGTGAGTGACACTGGATGGTGCGTGTGTTATAATCCCTCTCTTTCTCGTCGCATTCGCTCTCGAAGTCAGATTGGCTTCGTGCTAACGATGTTTGTTTTTGTTCGTTTTTGCGCTAATCGGGAATCAGAGATGGTCGGGTCTCGGGTTTTCAAACCCGAAACCCGACCCGAACCCGAACCCGACGGGTTCGGGTCGGGTTCGGGTTTGAAAATTTTATTTTTTTCGGGTTCGGGTTCGGGTCGGGTTTGACGGCTACAACATTATCGGGCACGGGTCGGGTTCGGGCTTGAAAAAAGTCGGGTTTAGTCGGGTTTGAGTCGGGTTTGGTGAGAATGGTGAAACGAGTAACAACCTAAAAGCTTCCCAATGCATCAGAAACGATGAATTTATAATCTTTTAAAACTCGGGTCCTATTCGGGTTTTTCTTAGAATTTTTTTCGGGTTTCGGGTCGGGTTCGGGTTTGAACAGCGGAAATTTTTCGGGTTCGGGTCGGGTCCGGGTTTGCTTTTCAATTACAGTCTCGGGTTCGGGTCGGGTCCGGGTTTTAAGAAATAAAATAAGTCGGGTACGGGTCGGGTTCGGGTTTGAAAAATGTGAAACCCGACCATCTCTATCGGGAATAATACTTCAAATTTTTACGACACTACTAGTAAGGATATGAGGCGCACGGTAAAAAATAGCACCACGATATCGATAGTTTAGCACTATGATTTGCACCACTGTTCAATCTTGGCAATATCAAAGAAACATCTGTTGAATTCAACTTTGCATGTTGTGATTTGAATTAAAAAAAAGTTAAAATAAACGTTTACGCCCGATCCAGACTTGGACCTTCGATCTTTGAGATGCAAGTCTCATCCAGACTTGCACTTCGACACCAACTTGTATCTGTAAGAATGGGTAGAACTAATTTCAATCACTTTCTACAACCAGCTGCCATTTATTGCTTGCATACAAGAGATATGATGTTCAACATCAACGACTTTTCACTTCAGAGTCTAGTGCTAGAGACAGTAGAGCCAATCCAAATTTGAAACTCTTCAAATCATGGTGATTGGTGTTTTGAATTGAGTCAAGGGATCAATCCATTCAATCGAACGTACTGATTTTGCGTGCGAGACTCGCGGCCATAAATACGACTGGCTGCATTTAACGTTACATGACAGCGCAATCTGGGCTGCAAATGACTTTGATAGTTTTCCTCTTCACGAGTCTTTCTCAGGTAAGGATCAGTTGATATGACGTTTGGCTTGGGTCCATTCATTGTAAAATGACCCAAGCCAAACGTCAAATCGATTGATCCCTACCAGAAAGCGAGCCTGATTGTGACAGTAATTAGCTTTCGTAAAAATCTGGACCACGGTCGATTAAAAATATTGTAGGTGGTTAATCCACCACCGGCAGCGCTCGTATCGTTTTTGTTTAACGTTTGTACACTACCGCCATCTGCTGATCCACCGGCCAAATAAATCGATTTAAGCATTGAACGTAAATGTTCTCTTGACTATGATTTTGTTCTAAGTGTTACGTCTGCTTGCTTGAGATCTGAATATTAACACTGGAGAGATTTAAACTAGATCGGTAAAAGTGGAAAGACTTTGCTTCTTTAACCTTTTCTTCTTTTTCTCTTATTTTTACTTATATACACATATTTTTTTCTTCGGCAGAGTCAATTTTCCATAAAAAAAAAATTATGATTGAAAATCATTGTGACGCAGTACAAAACGAAATAACCTCTCTGACAGTGCACAGTTTAGCAGTTTCGGGAATATAAATCGCGGTTATTTACGCAAAAGTGGCGATTTCAATAGAAATGTTTAACATTGTCCATCCCACTAATGTGTGCTTGTGGGAAAAGCGGATCCTCTTTATCACCCAAGCAGCACAAATTGTTACAAGTAGCTTACAGCAACGGCTACTTAACATATTCAATAGTTACAATATGATACATTTGCAACATGGAAAAATACTGCTATGTAACCGAAAAAGCGCAAAAAGTCGAGCCTTGTGTAACTTGTTTGTTCGTTACATAAGAAGTTTTCAAGCGACTGCTATGTAATTTGTTGATTACGCATGGGTTTTCCTGCGACAAAGTAAATGAAACGGCGTTGAAGTTGTTGTTACTTTCTGACAGTTTTGGAACCGAACAACCATTTTAGAATTGAATGTCAATAAAAGTAATACGAATGATTTTCGAACGCGTAATTATTCACAAGTACATAAGATTTAACATGCCGATTTGAATTTGTGGTGAAATCAATAATTTTACTTGCTCAAAATTGATGCGCTCATAAAATAGATAATAATTTTATATTGAATATTACATGATACCTGGATTGTTGAGATATTATTCCATTAGAACTGACACAAAAAAATGGAAATTGACGCTGTTACTCAAATCAGCAGTGTTTTTGATTTTAATTTAATTGTTTGTGAAGATTGTGATTCCGAAATCACGTTGTTTCGTGTCCCGCAGTTGGATTTTCTGGGTTGCCTATCATAAATCGCCATTTAATTTCATCTTGCTGCAGAAACACTTCCGAATAACTGTTTGAGGACAGCCAATCTAAATGATGAAAACTATTAAAAGCTGTTAGAGAGGCTGCAAATTGTAAATTCATCAATTTTAATTAATCACTGGAAAAATATCTATGAAAACAATAACAAGTCATAAAATAGTAAAATTTTTATATCAAAATTCACAAAACGTATGAAAATTTTTGACATGCAGTGTTGACCACTGTCAGCAAGTTACTCGTTTGTTACACATTGGTTACCCAGAAATCTTTTGTTATTTTGAAACTGATGTGTAACTATACTGAAACTGCCAATAAATTGCACTGTTGTCAATAGGGGAAGGGGTATTAAAATGAACACCTAAACGATATCGTCTTGCTCTTAATGGGAAAAACGATGAATTTGCGATAAATCATCAAATAATGTCCAGCCAATTGACTGGAACCTTACAAAAGTATGAAAATTAAATGCTCCGTCCAAGAAAGTACATGGTTTGTGACGTGCTCAAATGGCTCAAATAGCTCGAAAGAAGGAAAATTCAAGCGTGTGCTATGATAAGGGTGCAAGTCGCATGATCGATTTCTCTTCATCGATCCTCTCTTCTATGAATAAAGGTGACAAGATGCGGGTTTGTTAACAATTTTTCATTACAAGACGCTAGGAAGTAATGCAATCTTGCGTCCCGAGGTGAAACAACAAATTGAATTTAGAAATTGATTAATTTGTGCCAATATTAGGGACTGAGGGGAAATATGCCCATGATTAGGCAAATAGCGATTTAGATGTGAAAAAAATGCTTTTTTTATTATAATCGCATATAAAAATATGTTCTTTATCAAATAGTAGAAGCAACATCCATCCATTTGAGTATTTCTAGGGTTAATAAATCAATTAAAAAATGCGTGCTTATGGGAAGAAGTAGTCATTTATTGGGGGAGGGGAGAGATTCTGCCCAATGACCACGGTCCATACAAATTGTATATTTTGTGTATGGACAAATGACTACTAGGGGGAAGGTGGGTCTAAAATTGAGAAAAAAAACGCGTTGATAGGAGGAGGTATCGACCGTGAATAACCGCGTTGTTAATGGTAGCCCCTTGTGCATTTCTGTGCTGTCACTTCAATAGGGCCTAACTAACATGAGTGATTTCTCTTCGTCGATTCTGCATATATAATGCATACCTACAGGCGTTTGTTCTGATGTTATTGTTCAATAATAGATACATGCTGATGCGAAAAATTTACATTTGTAAGGTTCTAATTTGCGCGTTACTTCAGGGTAGCATTACGTTTGGTAGAATTTGAATTCAACAGCTGTTTTGGTATTATGAAATAGGGGGTGGGGGTTTTGCACCCACGATTTGGTTAAAGATTAGGTCCTTCGATAAGTTTTTCAAGGACAAATTTAACATATTTATTGCACGTAATACAAACTATGACAGTGCATAAGTGGACCCTGTGGTAGTTGGAATCCCAGAAAAAATGTCAACAAAGAAGACAGCCACTGACTGCTGTCGTCTAAAAGTAATTAAGCTTCACAAAACACAATCATTTACGGGTTTGACTGTTTAACGAGAAACTTGCGACGATCGACGCGCCACAATAATTCGTGGACGGAGGGTATTAGAACTAAGTTGGAGATGTTGATTTCAAAATTTTGAAGAAAAAATCACCTCCCAACACTATTGTTGAATGTTGACGTTTGATTACGAATTGTCTAGAGAACCCAAACACTTAAACGTTCAAGGATCCGTCATCGTAATCATCAAAACTTCAACAGCCATTTTTCTGTTCAAAACTGAAATTTATTCGTCGAATATGTGTTCACTGTGTTTCGGTTGGAGAATAAAATACAGTGAACACATAAATATATTCATGATTTTGAACGAAAAAACTGCTTTTGAAAATTATCGAGTTGATGACGGATCCTGCCCCTCGTCATTCCGTGTCATCGGCTCAAAGATTGGCGTTCCCCACAAAAGTAGAGAACATTACAAATGTAACTCGATGATCTGTGATATGTCTAATCGCAGAAATTGTCCTTCATTTATTAGTTTGTTTATCAATTATAACTAGTTCTATCGCACAACATCAAAAATAGGGATGTCAATTAACGCAGCGACACGATTTAAGACTAAGACAGCTAAATTTTCACATACTTTCATCGTCATTAAAATATTATGGAAATGTTCATTTTATGTTGATGGTAAAACACACGAGCAAAACAAACATTTTTGAATTTTTTTATCACGGTCCTAAAAAAAATCTATGAATGATTATAATCCCTTCGAAACAGTTCGAAAGGTTTCTGCTTCGACATCATATCATTACGATATTCACCTCATTGAAAAACCTTAACATCTCCGTGCCTAAAATTACATCAGTTTTAATTTCTGAACGTGGTTCTGACTTCAATTTATCTCCGTATCAACAAAAACACTCTTATTTATGCTCTAAATCATCCGTGCGTAATGAAAATTATAAAAAAATGTTGTTCATGCGTAACAAGTTTGGTGTTCATTTTACCATCCTGTTCATTTTTTCGCCCCTTCCCCTATGACAAATGGTAAACAAACTTCATGCTGTTACACACATGTGACTAAGCAATCTGTATGTAACCTGTAAGCGTGTTATTTGTTTCTTTGCAACCACAGATTCAATTTCAATGTAACTTATTCATTTTGACAGCTCTAGGTTAAGTTACATGCAAGTAAAAATGCAACACCTATGTAATGTAAACAAAGCGTAAGTTACAGTGTAATAGTTTAGTAACCAAAATTGAAAATCATCAATAAGATATGCTACAAAGTATCTGAAATGCAACGGAAATGTAATTTGTTCTATTTTTCTAAAATATTGCATTTGTTACCAGTGCTACTTGGGAGGATCCCATAAGAAAACAACGGATACCTCAACTTTAGGAACACAAATTAAAAATATACCAGAACTAAACTGCCGTGAATCGCAAGTCAGTTCAATCTGTAAAAAGTAGGCATTGAGAAAATGGGCTGTGAAGTTTTCTAACTCGTTTTCCATACGAATATTCAAAAATTTCCAGAGGATTGGAACATGTTCCAATTCGTTATGAAACTTTCACAACTTGCTTTCCACTACGATATCTTTACGAGGAAAATATAAAGATTATCAAAACAAGTTACATTTTTATGTTCGATGGTGCAAAAGTTTGTAGTGGGACTGATATGCGGTTACTTTTCATTATGGGACAATTTGATTTGCTATTTTTTCCTATTGTTTCCGAACAAATCATATTATTTCATTAGTGCAGCTGAAAGAGCATTGGAAGAGATGTTGAAAACTGAGCTCAACGCAATTTTGACGAAAATGCAGATGGGACTGACTTGCGATCCGCGGCAGTAAAGGAACAGTGCATCAATAATGGAGGTACTATTTTTCACTGACATGCCGTGGGTTACTGCGATGAAATCATTTTTCTGATTAAGTCAATGGTCGTTACTTCCCGTTACAACATTAACATGTACATTATTCGCGCTCCTTTGATTTTGGATGTTAAATGAAGTTCAATCGTGCTTAGTACCTGCACTATTGGTACATCTACCCTATAGATTTATAGAGATGGGATCTGAGAGTTGAGGCCATTTAGTAAGATAAGATAGGGAACTAATATTCCAGGCCGTTTATCTAAAGCCTACTTAAGTGAGGTTACTATGTTGACTCTCAATGAAGGACACAAATGTTTCAGGTCATTTAGAGAGTCGAGCGAAGGAAACAATGATTCCAGACAATTTAACTTATCCAGTATTGGATAGAGAAAGCGGAGGGAGATGAAATTCCAGTCCGCTATGCCAATTGAATATATAATATTGATTAGAAGTCTGTCAAGAAATATGGATAAGTTGATTAATAAAACAGCTTGCTGTGAAATGCTTAAACTGTGCTAGAATGTTTAATTTCTGCCTTATTTATTTATTTATTTATTTTAACAAAAAATTGAAAAAGAACCCTTCTGAGTGATTTGTTTTTCCAAAACACTTCACAAAAGGGCGCAAAACCTCTTCATCTTTTCGAAATACGTTGTAAAATAAGTAAAACTAATACTAAATGCTCAACCGGAAACAATCCATAACAGAGCCAATATCTTGAAGGAAAAACATCGCTCAGCAATTGTTGAGGGACAAATATGTTACTAACTAAGACAAACGAACCTACGCTTGTTATTCGAAGAACAAGTTTTAGTATGATTATCAGTTTTTTTTTTCAAATTCAAACAGATAAGTGATTCAGTTATTCAAATCTACACGGAAGTTACTTGAAAACTTCATGTTACTAATGCGTAACGATTGACCTGAACAGAGTGCCTTTACCCTAGCACCGAGAAAACTGATGCCTCCGTAGAAAAAGCGGAAAATGTATACTCCTGCCGTCTGTTTGGTGGTGCGTTGATCAATTCCAGTCGAAAAATTAGACATGAATCTCTGTTACGGAATCCCCGCTGACGTCGTCTCCTGATAGGGACGCGAAAAATGGAACTTTATTTCGCTTCTATCCACCAACAGCAGCAACAACATAGAAACGACCACCGCAGTCATCGGCCTCCGGGGCTATAGCAATAATGGCACCGGATGTATAGAGTGACAACAGCGTGGCAGTTATTGGTGTCAGTAGCAGCATATCGCTTGACTTGATGCTTCAAAAAATGGGAACTCCCTGCACACTGTTATTGTTGTAAACGTGAAATCGTTTCGGTCCAGCAAAATGAGCCCCGAGCGGTCAACTTCGACTTGGCTGAACCGACTGGACTTGAAGGAAATGCCATTTATGTGCTCCCCTCTTCCTTCAAATGGATCGATTTTCCGTCCATCTTGTCTCCCTGTCTGAACGACCGTCAGACATATGGAAGTTTCCATGTAGGTTTAAGATGCTTTCGACACAGTCAAACAGATGTAAAACTAAGAGCAAACATTTTTTTAAATCCATCGCCAGAAATACTGAAACATCAATCACGAACAAAGACGTTGGAAGGCGTGCGGCCTCTGGTTGGGAGATTGGACACATAGCGAATTCGAAATGATCGTTAAATGAGTGATCGATGGAAATTTCGTCAGTTTTACTTCCGTTTATCTGTGGTTTTGGTGTCTGATGGGTTTTTATCTACTGCATAGAAAGGCTTCCACCGGAGTTGTCGTTGTATTGCTGTATTGGCGGTGGGTGAATGGATTTGGCATTTGACCTCTTTGGGATCTACAATCGGTCGATTGACATGTTGTCGTAAAATTTGGATTGATAGTCCAGTGAAAAATGGGGTATCGAATGAAGTAATCAAGTCAAATGACCGTCTAGGATGGGGTCGCAACTTAAAGAAGAGGTAATGAAAAGAAGATTGATAATTTATATCATCAATCTGGTCTGATGTGTTTGTATCGGTTTGCAAGATGTAATTTACAGATTGGCTTCAGTGTGGAGCTTGAGTGCAATATTCCATGCAATCAATTCATTTGTTTAAAATTAAGTTGTTAGGTGTAGATTTCAGATTTTTTATCTGTGATACGTTATTTGAAATCTTGGACTTTGGTGGGACTTAAACCCATAACTTCTAGTTCGTGGTAGGACATAATTACTGATGAGAGCTTAGCAACTAAATCATGGAAACCTGCCACAGCACCGAAAAAGATGAACCAAAATTCAAATTCCCATAGACCGTCCAGAATGATTCAATTCGCCCCCGCTTGAAAACCATTGCTTTACATAATTTTGACTTATAACGAAAGCAATCTCATCCTACCAGATGTCCAGAACCAGACAGTAGTCTATTCGCAAACAAAATTCCGCACGAATATCTTTTCACCCGTGAACCATTGAAAAACCGCTGCTGCTTTGCTCATTGCCTCTCATTTAAATTAGTGAAACAAGACAGCAGTAATGATGGAAACTCATTTGTACATCCGAAACAACCAATTCGAAAATTCCAGCGCTGGTATCGCTTCTGGTAGAGCCAGCTAGCAGCACAATGACCCGTGCTAATGAATTTGCCAACTCATATTCGGGAAGCGCGCGCATCACGGTGTGATTGTTTCTCTAAGGAGCGAGCGCTCCGAGCGGACGAATGATCAGCGAACTGAATTTATAATTATGAATTATTCGCGCGTCCAGTAGAGGAGCTTCGTCGCTTGCTTGCAACATGGAGATGCGTTCGGGGGCTTGGTTTTCTTGTAGAAGTTAGATTCTGCTGATGCCAGGAGAAGAATTGCATAAGTTTCGTGCTATAGTGCTTCGCACTATGGGCCATAAATAAAAATTTTGCGCCAAAATTTCAAAAACTTTCATAATGAACAACAATTTGAATCGTAAATTAATTTAAACACAAATATGGATGAAAACGTTGTGTTGATTAAGATGCATTTTGAATTAGGTTGAAATTGAGATAATTTGTAGTTCGTTACAGAAAAATTAATAGATAATCCGGGAAATGGCCAAAACTGGAAGGATATGATGGGCAGAGCGCGCTGTGAGAATACCCGAAAACAACTCTGCATCAATGGTGTTCGCTACGATTCCGATCGCGGCAAGAAGGCGTTGGGCGCCTTGAGTTGGTGATAATTGTTGGCGAGGTATTTATCAGGATTATCGACGTAAAACCAAACGAATGGTTAGGTAATAAATGCAATAAATGTAAGAAATTATTATTATTATTATTATTATTATTATTATTTGTATATTTCATCCGACTTTTGAGTCTTAATGAATAAAATCTTAGAACTAGTTATAAACATATCGCAAAAGCCTTGTCTTGAATTTCTTGGTCGTAATATTAAAATCGAACAGATGAACAACTTCGTTAAAACACTCCATCATTGATCGCACTGGTTCTTGGGAAGCGTAGTCTCGTCGTCTGAATGGCAATCGAAGAAACTCGGGACGGCGAATGGCGTAGTTTGGAGTATTGAAGCTAATCATTTGAAGCAAGTTCGGCGCATCAATCTCCGCAGCTATTAGTTTAGCTACAAACAGAGCTTTAGCCCGTTTTCTTCTTTGCTCCAATGTTTCAATTCCTATCAGAAGACAGCGACCCTCGTACGGTGGTAGATTTAGTGGATCACTCCATGGCAAGTTTCGTAGTGCAAATCTGATGAACCGTTTTTGAATGGATTCTATACGGGAAGCTACAGTGCTGTGGTAGGGATCCCAAACAATTGAAGCGGTTTCAAGGATTGGTCGAACAAGACTAACGTACAACGATTTGAGCGTGTACGGGTCTCTAAACTCTTTGCTCAATTTGCACATAAACCCTAATTGGCGACGTGCTTTGTCGATGATCTCTTCATGGTGATTCCTGAATGAAAGATCATCTCATTATAGGAAACTCATCTCAAATAATCCATTCTAGAGAAAAAAAAAGTTTTTCTTAACTTTTGACGTAAAATTTTGATTCCTGTCCCATAATGCTCCACTATGAACAACTTTAGAGCGCTCAATTTCTTGTGGAACCCAGAAAACTTGTTCCTTTCAAGTTTCGCCCTCTCGCAGTCGTCCGAAAAAAGCGCGGATGGCAACGGTAGGTAGTGATGATGATGATGCTGATGGACAAGAATTAAATTTTCTATTCAAAACCGTTGTAGAGGTCCTTTCTGGCGGCGGGGGATGCCGTCCATCAGGGTGGAGAAGATCTTGGTTTTACTTTTTCGCTTTTCTGGTCATTTCATCCTCCTTGTGGCGGATAGCACACCCTCTAGCAGACATGATCTTTTTGCGCGCGCTGCTCGGTGAAATTTCCCGGCGAATGAATTTTTAATTTGACCATCATTCAAATGCAAATCACATTACCGTCCAGTCATTCAACGAGGGAAAAATATTATTATGTTCTTGGAAAATAATAACCATGACTATGAAAAAGCATGATTAGCAATTAAATACTTCGAAATAGCATTGTGCGCCTTGCGCGTTGTGCGTCGTTGAATGGGGCAGCCAAATTAACGAGCATTTAAAAAGGGGGACTTTCTATGTCTTATCAAGAAGGAATCAATTCCTTTAAAAAAAAATAACTAATACAAATTTCAAACTATCACCTAACAAAATAAAATAAGCACTTAAAAAAACGTTGCAATAAAAAATAATAATTTGCACAAAATGAACATTTTTATTTATTGTTATTTTTTATTGCAACGTTTTTTTAAGTGCTTATTTTATTTTGTTAGGTGATAGTTTGAAAATTTGTATTAGTTATTTTTTTTTTAAGGAATTGATTCCTTCTTGGTAAGGCATCGAAAGTCCCCCTTTTTAAATGCTCGTTAATTTGGCTGCCCCATTCAACGACGCACAACGCGCAAGGCGCCCACAGTCTGTTTCGATTCGGTGGGAATAGCTGGGAGGCGCCTTTTCAAGAGAGTGGTGCACAATAAAAGAATGGCAGGATTCAGTGAATGGTGAAGGATGATGGCTCGCGAAAGAATGAACAAGACAATTAGTACGGTTCGGAGCCGTAACGGATGCTAAAACATCGTTGGGGATAATTTGTTTGACTACATCTGACTATAAGATGAACCCTTGCTCCAGCGATAATTGGAATAGTCAAGTGGCTCATTCCGAGAATTTCGAAACTTGAAGGAACCTTCGGTAGCTCAGTTGGAAAACGGGCAGGTTTTCGATAAAACTGGGCATGGCTGAAATCTCGATTCGGCTTAGGAGCTTTCTGAGCAGGAAATTTACTCGGGCAAATCGTTATAATGGATGTACGTGTTCAAAATTGTGACTATCCATGATCACACAGCTCATGTAGGAGACAATACTTTCCAGTACTGCTTTTTATACCCATTGATCCTATTTCGATCCTTGTTGGGACTTTGTTTCGATCCTTGTTGTCTTCAAGCCTTTGAATTTTCGTTGGATCCATTAGCGGAAGCTAACGATGGTAATCCTTCTTGAACACCGTATTGATAATAAAAGCCATAGAAGGTCTCGTCAAAATATTCACTAAATATATTTGCTAGACCTAACAAAAGGTAGGGTGAATCTCTGAATTCACAACTTCCTTACAAAAATCTAGGTTTCCTTCCAAAATCGCAAAGAAAGAAGACTACCGCTGTTTTCCTGAAACTCTTAAATATCGCGAACTTGATAATAAATCTTCGAGCTGTTTAGTAGAATACCTATAAGTAGATGAAAAAACCGAATTTCATGATCATGATACAAACTGATATCGAGTCTAGTACACGACACTGAAGACGGCCTTACAGTTGAGGTCGAAATACGCGTATCTGTCAAAGGATACAAACTCTAGTGGAATTAAATGGTATAGTACTAAATTCGGTTTTTTCATCTACTTATCGCGAACTTCTTCTCAAACATCTTGACAGCTCAAATATCACCTTCTTGAACATGATACAGTAATGTCCCGATTTTTTTGATTCTACCCCATTACCCCGAATGCCATTTCCCCGAATCCCATCACCCCGAATTCCATTACCCCGAATGTACCATTACCCCAAACTCCATCATCCCGAATGCTATTTCCCCGAATTCGCAATTATCTTGACATGATGATATTGATGACATTTCCCCATGATTTTGGAATTCGAGGTAATGTCATTCGGGGTGATGGGTCGTTCGGGGTTATGGAATTCGGGGTAATGGCGTTCGGGTTAATGGCATTCGGGGTAATGGGATTCGGGGTAGTGGGGTAGAATCATTTTTTAGCCCCATGCTTAATTAAGGGTTGAGAAAATCGGAAAAGAGCTAAAATCAGGAAAAAAAGACTGGTTTCAAGCTTTGCGGACTTTGTTTTAATATAAACATTGTGTTCTTTACTTCAATTTTCTATGTACCGTGATGCAAGGTAATATTGATCAGTTTCATGAATAATTATTGAAAATTTCAGATTTCAAAATTTGGTCTTTAAATGATTGTATAGGCATGGCCAAGGTCATAATTGACTTTAAGCACCCAATATAACCAGTATAGACGAGCTTTCTCTGATTTAAATAAATATCAATTTTAAGGCTGACAAAATCGGGCAAAAAGGATGATAAAATCGGGGGTAGACAAAATCGGTTCATTACTGTATTTCAATTATCATGATACAAACTGCTCGAACGCAAATTTGCAGCAATCTTGCGGGTATTTGAAATAAATGTCATTCTGAATGTTTGTTTTCATATTGGTTCCTTTGGTAAATGGGCTGATGGTAAACGAAGAACGCAAAAAAACTGAGCAAACACTGTCAAACCAAGAGAAACACAAAATGTAAATAAAAGCGCGTATAACGGAATCGGATTTGACAGAAAGTATATAGAAGGGGCCTTCCTTAACCGAGTGGTTAGAGTCCGCGGCTACAAAGCAAAGCCATGCTGAAGGTGTCTGGGTTCGAATCCCGGTCGGTCCAGGATATTTTCGTAATGGAAATTTCCTTGACTTCCCTGGGCATAGAGTATAATCGTACCTGCCGCACGATATACGAATGCGAAATGGCAACTTTGGCAAAGAAAGCTCTCAGTTAAGAACTGTGGAAATGCTCATAAGAACACTAAGCTGAGAAGCAGGCTCTGTCCCAGTGAGAACGTTAATTCCAAGTAGAAGAAGAAGTATATAGAAGAATAACATTGTACAGTAAAATGTGCGAAAATAGGTTTTAAAATACTCAGTCGGTAAAGCAGGTTCAAACCGCGCTTCGAATATACACTGGTAGAACAATAATGGTGATAAATATTGCAATCGGAAAAATGCGACACTTTGTTTTGAATATAACTTTTTAACGCGTGGGTAACAATTAATGAAATTTTAAGTAATACTAGTTTGAAGTGTAATGTTAATTTGTGCAAAATTTGATCGCAATCTGTCAAGTAGTTTTCAAGATGTATTCGGAACAAGAAGTGCTACGCCAGCAAATCTTGGGCGCGGTTATCGATAATCCTAGTCAGTCACACAGATGGATTGGCAAAAGGCTTGGAATCCACCATTCCGCCGAGTTCCGCGTTGTGAAGATGTTCCAGAAGACTAAGACCATCGAGCGGCGCGCTTGTAGCGGCCGAAAACAGAATTCCCAGAGAAGGCGCAGAAGATAAGGCAGTACTTTAAAAATAACCCGAACCTTTCCATCCGAGGCGTGGAATAAAAAGATCAATTCGTCGAAATGGTTCGTCCAGCAAACCATAAGCCCGTGGCTGCGTGTTTTTAAGCTCAGGAAGACGCAAAACCAAACGCCAAAATTTGAGTCAAAAATATTAACATCTAGAGGTGGCGCAAGCGACTTGAAGGTAAATTTTCAAGTTATAAATAATCTAAAAATAATAATGCTTTGTTAAAAAAATATGTTTTTGGGTAGTTTCTGTTGAATAACTAAGTCAAAACCATTTTTCAGAAAAATGTGTTGTTTGAATAGTTTGAGAACAACTAAATTTGCTTCAAAAACATGCAAAAAGATTTGGAATCGATTGAGTATTTATGAAGTTATTGACAAACAAAGATGATTTTTTAAGTAAAATGAGGAGAAATTTGAAAAAAAACCTAATTTTGATTTTAGTTTTTTGATTTTGATGTTCTACAAAGCTTGCATTTATTTAATTCTGAAGATAATGATGCTAAAACTCTCAAAATAGATTTGAAAATAATGAAGGTATGGTGATTTCACTGGAGGCCATTTTTAAATAACATTAAAATTTACCTTCAAGACGCTTGCGCCACCTCTATATCTTAATATTTTCAGCTCAAACTTTTAGGTTTCTCTTTGAATGTGATTTGAATTCATATGAGCATACGAATGTTTGGTTTTGAGAGCTTTTGAAAAATAGGCCGCACCCTAATGGAAAGGCTATTTTGTAGGGGTTTTTGGAAAAAAAAATCTCTTAACAAATTTCTTCAAAAACTCTGGGATAAACCTCAGTGGGTTGTTTTGATTAATTTCTGTGGGAGTCTTTGTAATATCTTCTAAAGTAACATCTGAAGACATTGGTTGAACAAGTGCTCAAGGATTTTCTGAAAGCAACAGGGGAGAAAGTCCTGTTAGCATCCTATGAAGAGTCGCTGGAAGAGTTTAGGTGAGAATTGGTAAAGAACATCTTCAGAAGAAATTGTGCAAGGATCCTTTTAGGACTCTAAGGAAATATTACTGGTGAAATATCTGTATGATTCAATGGAAAACGTTTTTTATCGGGGAATTTAAGAAAAAAAATGGAGATTCAGTTGAATAGTCGCGTAATAGTTTCTGAAAGTTTCTCTTAATAAAAGAATTTCCTGAGAAATTTTTGAAGGATTTCTTGCAAGAGATGTTTTTGTTGGATTTTCCGAAGGAATTTCAGGATAGATTTGGGGGAATATTTTGGGAGAATCTTTAAAAAATCTAAAAATCTTGGTGTATTTCAGTTTTCAGAATGAAAATCCCTACGAAAGTTCCTCTAGGAGGTCCTATAAGAGTTCCTCCGGACATTCCTATGGAAGTTTTGTGCTGAAATAAAACCAGAGTTTTCTAGAAAGATTCCTTATAGCAATTCTTCCAGGAATTTTCCCAGAAGTTGCCTCGTGGCTTCTTCTTGAAATTTCTTCAGGAATGCTTTCTTCCTTCAATTCATTCAGAATTTTCACCTGATGCAATTTTCATGACAAAATCTTGGGGAATTCTGGAACAAATTCACAGTGAATTTATGGTGCAATTCACTGATAACTTTCCTGAATAATTCTTGAAGCGAATCTCTTGAGGAATTACTAAAATAATTTCCTGAGGAATTTTGGCAGTAATCCTCTGATTCAAGGTTGATAGTAGGTCTCTTTTAAGATACTTGGTCTCTATTTTAATGCAAGTATCTGAAAGGTCTAAATTTTCAATGAATGGTTGCTAAAGTTTCTATTTGAACCAAAAGGATGTCTAAAGTTTTTTTTGTTATTTTGCTTGCAGTGAATTCTGTTGCAAAATTAGACAAAAATTTCTTAGAAAATTCTTTCATTTATTCAACTTATTATTATGTATTATTATAATTATTCCTAAATTTCCATAAAAAAAATCCTCTGAAGATCATCTGGGAAATCTCCAAAAAATCTAAGGAAAATTAGTGCATAAAACAATTAAAAAGTTGTTAAGGATTTTTTTTTTGTGAATTTTTCCAAGAATTCATATGGTTCTCCTACTGATTATATCAGCGATAACTCAAAGACTTTCAGGAATTCCTCCAGAACTCTTATGGCAATTCCTCAAAAAGTCCTGCTAATAATTCCTACAGAATTTCTTCCTTCTGGGATCTCCTTCGGAATTTTATCGGGTATTTTTCTAGGAACTCCTTAGTAATTTCCCCAGAATTTACCAATCATGTTTCTCTAGAAGTTCTTCGGAACTTCCAGTAGTTTCTTGTGTTATTGTGCTAGAAATTCCTCAAGAGAAACATCTAAAAAAATTTCAGGGAACTTATTCATAAATTCCTTCAAAGATTCTTAGGAAATTTTGGCAAGAAATCCCTTAGAATTTTTCAGATAATTCGTTCAGAAGCTATTCCATGAATTGTTTTGGAAACTTCTCCATAAATTCTCACATGAATACCTCCTTGAAATCTCTTAGAAGTCCCTTCTTTCGTCCATAAATTATCTCCGAAAATTATAGCTATTATTCCTGAAGGAACTTCCTGAAGGAACTTCCTGAAGGAACTTCCTAAAGGAACTTCCTAAGGAACTTCCTAAAGGAACTTCCTGAAGGAACTTCCTGAAGGAACTTTCTGAAGGAACTTCCTGAAGGAACTTTCTGAGGGTACTTCCTGAAGGAACTTCCTGAGGGTACTTTCTGATGGAACTTCCTGAAGAAACTTCTTGAAAGAATTTCCTGAAGGAACTTCCTGCAAGAACTTCCTCAACGAACTTCCGGAAGGAATTTTCTGAAGAAGCTTTTTGAAGGAGTTTGCCGAAGTAACTTCTCAGAGAAATTTACCGAAAGAACTTTGCAAACGATCTTGCTGAAGGAACTTCCTGAAAGAGCTTCTCGAAAGAACTTCCCGATTGATCTTCCCAAAGAAATTTTCCGAAGGAGCTTGCTAAATCAATTTCCCTAAGGAACTTTCTGAAGGAAATTTCAAAGGAACATTCATTAAGCAAGCAGTTCTTGAGGAATTTCATGTATAAACTACGAGTAGGAGCTTCCTAAAAAACTACTTTGAAGGACTTCCAAAAAAACTACTTTGTAGAACTTTCGGATGAAACCACCAGGGCGATCTTTTCCGATGATCATCTGGAGGTGAAGAATTTTAGAAGAAACTTCCTAGAGAAACGTCCAGAGCAGTAATATTTTATCGAACAAAAAGTAATCAATGAAATTTGGTAAGAATAAGGAGTTAAAACCAAATTCCAGCTGTCAAACAATATCACCATAATATCCAAAGCGAATGGGTTTCGTGCACACTTAAACAGACTCTATGAGTTCGGTAATTGAAATCACCGAAAAAGATCGTTGATCCAAAAAATTACAGACGTTTCGGTATATTCCGGCTTGACTACTGAAATCTGCGAAAAAAATCACTGAATTTCGGTGAATTGTTTCAAGATTAACGATATCGGTGAAGATAATTACCGACAAATCGGTAAACGAGCTAAAGTGCTGACTTCGGTGAAATATTCTGCTGAACTGTCGGTAATGAGTACCGTATTCGGTAACTTGGAGCAAGAAACGTCAAATCCACCATAATGGTATTTTCAATCGGTTATTATAAATAAACCGCAAACAAACATATCCGTTTTTGCACAAAGTTCTTTAATCTTTGCTTGAAAGAAGTGATTGGGAGGTAACATAACTGGTTAGTAATTACTTTTTTGTTAATATCTGATCAAGATCTGTAGTGGGTATATTTACTTTTAATTATAGGATGTTAGGAAGCAAAAATCAACGAAACGGGACTTTCCAACCATGCACCTAGCAGCATTTCGTGATGGTGTAGCACATGTGTGGAGTAATGCTGACATCTGCGAGTTTCGATTGGGCAAATCTGCAACGGCTTGCAAACAAATGTTTTCTACTATTGTACTGGTTTATTGGTGATTTTAGGACGACTATGCACCTCTAATTTGATGATGATGATCCGAGATGAGTATTCATGCCATAGAAATAAATGTTTGTATTGAAAATAAGATTGTGATTTGATTTTTTACTTCGCACAAACATCTGCAATTTCGCTTACTCCTTCCAAAATAACCGATGATTCGGTAAATACCATTACAGAATAGGCGCGAAATTTCGGTAATCACTACCGATATACCGGTAATTTTGACAGCTCATCCGTCGGGCTCAAATTACAGTCCTTTCGGTAAACTTTTCGTTTACCGAACGGATTACCGACCGTTCAGCTGTTGAGATTTCGGTAAACGAACCACCGACGTCGGTGATTTTATCTAGCTGTGCAGCTGTGTGATACAGTTGTATCACGATGCTTATATCATGAAACAACTGCGTAGCCTGAACAAGATATTTCTCAGGATATCGAAACGTTTTCTCAATCGTTTTCTCAATCAACGTTTTCTGGGGAACTAATTTGGAAGTAGTACTGGGGAAATTTCTGGGGAACTAATTTGGAAGGAATGAGAACTACTGTTAAAAAAATCAAATAGGGGAACTGGGGGTAATATACCCATAGGGGGCAAAACGCGCCACCCTCGATTTGGACGAACGATGTGTTTTAGAATGCTTTTTTCCACCCTAGATCATAGAAAATGGATAAAAATTCTTCTCCAAATATATTTTTAGGTGTTTTTCTCAAGAAAATCCTAAAAAACGTATAAAAACGTTTTTCGCTGTTTTCGTTGCAATATTGTGCGATTTTCAAGGACATTTTTTAGGTTGATAAATAACCAAATTTTTGAAACTATCGCTGAGAGCCAACTTGTGCACTGTCATAGTTTGTATTACATGCAAAAAATATGTTAAATTTGTCCTAAAACAGCTTATCGAAGGACCTTAACTTTAATCAACTCTGGGGGCAAAACGCCCACCTCTATCTCATAACACCAAAACAGCCGTTTGAATTCAAACTCTATCAAACGTAATGCCACGTTGAAGTTATGCACAAATTGTATACTATTATTGAACAATAACATCTGGACAATCGCCCGCATGTATGCAACCTATAAGCAAGCATGATTGTGTGCGTACGTTTACAGCACAGCTAACGCCAAACTGAAGCGGGGCATTTTACCCCGCAAAACAATACATATGCAGTTAAAAAGCATTTTTTTAAATTAATTTTTAAACCCCAGAAAAGCTAAAATGGATAGCTGTTTCTACTATTTGAAAGAAACCATGTTTGTCTATCCGAGCATAATTAAAAAAAGAGCATAAAATAATGTTTTTCACATCTAAAATCGCTGTTTTCCTTAACGTGGCAAACTACCCCCAGTCCCCCTATATGGCGATATCGGAAGTTTTTACATCCTCATAAAAAAACTTCCAGAGAGTAAGTAGTTGAAAAGTAGAGAGTAGCTTATTATTCTTGGTTGATATATTTAACAAATGTTTTCGGTTGGCATATCTTCCTGACAAAAGGAAAATGCCAAGGTTGTACCAATTTTGGAATCGGTCAAAAATACTGCTAGAGCTTCTGGCTATCGTCCAATCAGCATGCTTTCCTTCATCAGTACACTTTTTTAATGAGTCATTTTGAACAAAGCGATCAACGAAAATTCAATTTTTACCAAAGAACAGTTCGAAGTTTGACATGGACATCGACCGCTCATCAACTTTAACGTGTAACAAATTTGATTCTTTTAAACAGATCCCATGGCTATTATTTGTGTTCCTAGACCTGCGAACCATAAGCTATCGAAGTTTAACATCACTTCTCAATTCGCCGAGAATTTCTATAAAGTCTTATGATTGCCCATTTTGCCACAGCTGTTTACCTCATCTAACCTTGCCTCCCAGATCTCAACAGTCAGATATTGAACGCTGCCGCTCTAAAGGAGCAGCCAAACCAAATGACGGCAACGATGAGAGCCAGTAATGGAAAGTTAGTGCTCCGAAATAACACCGTTTCCCAAACAGTAGCAAAAATTCAAACAAACAATCCCCACTTCCACGGTTGGAGCCCCCCAAACACTCCCCAACCTAGAAAAGATACTATCGTCACCGATCTATTCAAAAGTTCAACTCCTAAACTGGGCCAAAAGTCACGAGGAGGAGGAAACGGCGCGTTTGGTTATCTCATTCTCCGGCCCCCGATGAAAGGAAAATCATTTTCTTTCAATTTTTCCTCCTAAAACATATTTGAATGGGAAAGTAGGAACAACGCAAGGAGATGGGGAAATTTTTTAGCGATTTCCCCTCCGTTTAATGAAGCACTTTTGGGGCCCCGTTTTGATGTGCTTGTTTTGTCGGCGACGTGGCACTTTGTTCGTCGATTTACCGAAAATTTCTATGCTGCCATCACCACCACGCACCGGGCGGGTGAGCGTTGTGTCGCGTCTGTTGACTGTTGGTATATTGCTTGTAGTAGCGGAGCCAGTACAAAAACAATAGGTTCCAGAAAAGCATGGGAATTGAGTCTTCAAGGTTCTTTGTTTTTAGAGCGATGTAGGTGGATGATAATAGCGAATGGAGTCAGATACATTTTAGATAAGGAACCAGCGCTCGGTGTCACGGTTGTAAAAATATTTAGCAAACATTTTGATGCCAGGGCGCGTTTTGGCACTCAGGTAAAAAAGGTGAAAGGGAAAGTATGTTGTAATGGAATTTTATTTGCTGTTTTCTACGGTGATAGGATAGGTCTAGGTACTATCAGCGATGAACAAACAGTTAGTAACTGAATGTTAACACTTTAGTCGTCGCGCTGTTGTATTTTGTACAACACTGGTGAAAAAACCTCGCTTTTCGTTCACAACAGCAGCGTGGTAGCCAACCATGCAACGACTGGAAGGGTAAAAACGAATAACGGGATGAAATGTTGTCTCAATTCAAATGTTTCCAAAATTTTACTTATTTCACTGCGTACGACATTCTTGCCGATTTTCGAGAGGATTCGTACCCTTGAAGCATTCTACTGGTCAACGAGGCGCACAGTACCCGTTCCTGGTAAACGAGGTGACCACTTGATGCTTTCTACTGGTCATCGAGACACACAGTAGAAGCGTTTACCCTGGCCATCGAGGCGATCGAGAAACTCTCGCCAATCAAGGAATCGAACGGCCTCATTGCTGCTCTTCTCTGGTCATCGAGGCGACCAACCGAGGAATCCCAGATGATCAACGTGACGATTGGTATAAACGGTGACATTTTTGCCGCCGGTAAGAACACCATAGAGTGTGGAATCTCTGTCACAGCAGACCGTAAGAGATTCTTGCCAACCATAGAGAAGATTGGTACTTTCGAAGTGTTCTACTGGTCAACGAGGCGCACAGTAGAAGCACCCGTTCTCCCTGGTCAACGAGGTGACCTCGGTAGTACACCCAATTATTTTTTTGCACGGGGAATGCGTACCGTGCAAAAAAAAGTTTTCAGTTAAAAATTTCAAAAAAAAAAAAAGTGACACTATTTCTCGACGTTTCATGCAAAAATAAGGTTTTGGCAAAACAAAATGTATGGAAACTTTTTTTTTTTGCACGTCCGTGTAAAAATAATCCGTGCAAAAACAGAATCGGGTGTACTGCAGTTATTTATCGGTCAAAGAGGCAAGGAAATTCCGTCGATAAGCGAGAGGATTGGTACGAAGCGTGACATGCTTGCCGCCAGCAAGGATATCATAGAAGGGAGAAGCATCTACCGATCTACGAGGCGATCGGTAACAGCGAAGCCGTATGCTGATCAACGAGTGTATCAATATCTGCAGACTCCGTTTCCCCTGGACAACAAAGCGTGTACCCAGACAACCAGAAATCGCATTAAAGTTCACGTTACAACTCGTTTATTCATACTAATTACATCAAACTCGCAAAACACCGTGGATAAACTCGTCAGATTGATGACCTTCCTCGCATAAAACACTTCTTTTCTGAGTTCACTTGTACATTTTGTTTCGTCTCGTACACTCGTACAAACAAAATCGGATCACTCCGTAGCAGCTGTCAAATCAACATTTGTTATCATAAGTTAAGTCGGATAAGATCACAGGTTAGTTCGGTAGAAAATTTATACACTCGCATTGAATGTTATTAATCATCACATAATGTATGCACGCATATCGCCTCCACTTTTGTACTTAGAATGCCTTTTCGCGACATCTTATAAGTGAAATGTTGCACATACAAAGCCTCCAGGTGATTTTGTTATACGTACATTTTGGTTGTCTGGGTAATACAAGTGGTTTCTGTGTCTCGAGGTCAACAAGGTGGTCATTCTATAAATTCCTGCTGATCAACAGGGCGACTAACAGAGGAGTCGCAGCCGTTATGCCCTGAGAACTTCTATACGCTGACATTCAGAGAACCCCACATGGATAAGACGCAAAATCTTATCCATCTACTGGGGTCATGCACAAATTACGTCACGCTCCAAGGGGGGAGGGGGTCGAGCCAAGCGTGACAAGCCTTACAAAATTTTCAGAGAACTTATTCAAAAAGTGTGACAAATAGGGGGGGTGGGGGTGGAGGTGGTCGAAAAAGTGGAAATTTAGCGTGACATAATTTGTGTACCATCTCACTTGATCAAGTCACCCGAAAGGTCACGTACGTAATTCGTAACCCAGAAGAGGCTATCCATGACGAGATCGTCACTGCTGCGAGCCTACGAGAAGAAGCTGGATATGTACCATCGAGAGTACGCGAGTCTTCCTTAGCCGTGTGTGGAAACTTCCTTAGCCGAGTGGTTAGAGTCCGCGGCTACAAAGCACAGCCATGCTGAAGGTGTCTGGGTTCAACTCCCGGTAGGTCCAGGAACTTTTCGTAAGAAAAATTTCCTTGACTTCCCTGGGCATAAAGTATAATCGTACCTGCCACACGATATACGAACAAGCATGGGAAAATTCACTCGCTCACCCGAACGCCACCGATAAAATATCTGCAAAGTATCTGCTGCCACCGAATATTCAATGACTGCCGAACGCTACTAGGGTGAGCGCAATCCCGACGAATCGTAAACAATTGAGATGAACCAAAAATGAAAAGATATACGGAGTGGAGAGAGCACCTACCCAAGTAACCACAAGCATTAAGGCATTACCGTATTTCAACTTTTATTCAACGAGTGCAATGCATCATTGCTTTTATTCTGCAATATGCGTGCAGTAATGCTTTAATTCCATTTTATGAATGCAATGTAGCATTGTTCTATTGCAGTGTTGTTCAGACTCATTTCCCCGAAAAACCCATTTTCCGAACTACGAAGCCAAGAAATACTACAACCATGCTCTATCCTCCTAAGATAGAAAAGCAGATGGTTAAGCTTGAGTACTGCACACAAAATCGATCAATTTTGATCCCAGAGAGCCTCAATTCAAGTTTCGGTGAAATGAAATGAGTGAGTGAGTGAGTGCGAATCATTTCACCGAAACTTGAATTGCGGCCCACCGAGATCGAAACTGTCGGATCCCATGTGCAACACTCAAGCCCAACCACCTCCCCCTCCATTTCAGGAATACAACGCACAGTTATAACAGTTCATGGCTTCACAATTCGAATTTCGGGGAAATGAGTCTGGTCAACACTGTTCTATTGTAGCAATGAAATGTGCATTAATGGTTGATATACGGTCACCATTCAATGCTTCATTGCATCATCTTACTCAATGCTTCATCGCAACAAAAATGGCAAGATTTCATTGCTCTATTTATTGTCAACCTTCCCCTCACTCAGGCAAATAGACTATAGAAATAGTTGAATATCGCTTATGAAAATTCGCCACAAGAAATCTTGTTGAAATTCGTAGATTTGTCTTACGAGAAACCAGAATTTGAAAACAAAAAATAAGCAACAGCCTGGAATTGAACCAAAAACCTTCCGATTGATAGGCCCGTGCACACCCCACACGGCTATCGACGATTCAATGTGCCGAGATGCTAAAACGATATATAAAACGTGAAGATTTAGCCCCACACAATGAAAACAAAACAAAATCTCAACAGCAAAAAAGCGACAGCCGTGGTAAACTTGGAAGTGCAACAGTCGTGTCCACTTACTTATTGCGCACTTCACCCCAAATTGGACTATCACAATGTTTGTAGAGTGCAAAAAAGTGTGATAAGGGTGCTCGCTTGCATCGGATCATTAAAACGTATTCGGTACACTTAGGCTGACCATACGTACCGTATTTAACGGGACAGTACCGTTTTCATCCCCTCGACGGACTGTCCCGTCGTTTTATGGAAAATGCTCGAATTGTCCCGTTTTTTTGGAAATGGAGAATTGGCACATATTTTTCAACACCAGTAAAAAAATAAAAATAACAACATAACAAACAGTTTTTAGAAATATTTCAGAGTTTATTGTCTAACTCATCTATTTTACAAGCAGTTATTAGTTTCTCAAACAGAGTTAAACTTGATCCGTACATGCTTCTGCTTAACTTTTTGCGTTTCTTTACTAATATTTATGGCAAATTTCGGTGGATTTCCTAAAATGAAAATGAACAACTATGTGTTTACTTCTAATACGCAATTGATTGAATTAACTGTTTAAAAAGTGAATATTTCAATAAATGAAATATTAGAAAAATTTACGTTTGAATTTGAAAAATTGAAAAGAGTAACGATTTTTTTTTAGGAAATTCTTAAAAAACGCTGCTTTTTGAAAATCAAAGAATGAGCTTCAAGGTTCTTAAGTGATTTTTATTGAATCATACAGATATGTAGCTTGTGATTGCATAATCTGGTTCTGCTACTTTCCCTCGAATGGCGGTTTCCCGAATGTCGTTCTCCCAACGCCAGTTCTCAGAAAAAAAAAACCGTTTCCCCGAATAGCTCAGTTCTCCGAAAAGTTCTAACACTCATAATTGTCATAACCTTTTGCATTTCAAGGTAGTGAACAATATATATTATTGCCAATATGTATTTAGTCGAGAATGATCAAATATCTCCTTCTTTGGTAGCTTATCGATCTTTTTAATTCAACAATATCTCGCTACCCAAGCAGTAGCAAAGTTCTGACCATTAAATCGAGATATTGATTTGATTGACGTAAGAGATAAAAGATCTGAATATAATATCAAAATTTTATTCCTGGAACTTCTGAGCCATAGCTAAATTTGATGTTAGAAGATCTAAGGAATAGCTCGCTGATATTGGTGAGATCTTATTAAAGCTAAATTTGATATGCTAATAGTATTAGCAAGGAGTAAATTTTGGATATTTTTTCTGATCTTTTATCTCTTATATCTCTAAAGTTAATATCACTTTTGTATGTCCATATCCAAATTTGCTATTATTTAGCTTTTTTCGCCTGCTCAGGTAAAGACTATTATTGCACTTTTTGAGCTGCATTGCATGACAAGGGAACGGGTCATTCGGGGAAATGGCTTCGGAGAAACGGGTCATTCAGGGAACTGGAGTTCGGGGAAAACAAGTCCAATTGCATAATCTATGTCTTTTAAAATTGTCCCGTTTTTGTTTTTTATTTGTCCCGTTTTCATCTGGTTGGCTTATGGTCAGCCTAGGTACACTTGTTCCTTGAACCACAAGGAATAAGTGAACTAAAAACACCATCATGATTCGACGTAATCCTGAGCTGCCTACACACTTTGAAGGAGCTTACACACTTGGGACGGTCCAACTTGGAGTGAAATCGACAATATTTCTCACTGGCAATGAAAGGGAGCAGCTTGAAGTTGCACAATTTTCCCGGCCAAGACATCCAGCATTCATGGTCCGGAGGATAGGCGCGGCGAGTCATCGAAAACATCACACAATTAATTTAGGTTCAAATCCCAGCAACAGGGAATAAACAAAATACACATATGAATCATAGCAAAAAAAAAAAGCAACGCTGACCTGACATCCAACGAACAAAAACATTTTTGTGTTTCTTTTTTTAATTATTTCCTTCATGCATTAAATACACTTTGGCTAAAGCTTTTATACGGTACAGACAGTAACTATACTTTAGCAATTGCCAACATAGAGCTAGGAAATGTAGCCGTATTTACACTTTAATAGCGCCCTTTTCCACTTTAATACTGCATTAATGAGACATGTAATGCAGTATGACTTTATATGCCATATTTTATAGAAGCATATAAAGTGATATTGATGCAACTATATACAGCTGTACGGTTACTTGGGTATCCTCTCTTGAATTGGAGACACGAAAGAACGCGTTCGCCATTCGATCACTGAAAGCTTCCTGCGAAATGTACAGATTTTGCGTTCACTGAAACATTTCGCCTTGTGTATTACCAGTCAGTGAACGCTCTTCAGCTCTCAAATACGAATGCCATTCGTGCGGAATCGGAATGTAAAGAATCATTCGCTACAGCAATCGGATGCCTTCGGCACAAGGAGTCGGTAGTGAATCATTCTGTTGCCATTTTTGTCTAACTTGTCGCTTGGCGAACAAGAAGAAAGCGCATTGGAAATTGAAACACTCAGCTTGGTCGGAGAAACGGCAATCTCGCTCTTGACCGCTTGTGGATGTGAGCGAGAGAAATGCAATATTCGAGTGAATGTTTCCCATGCTTGTATACGAATGCGAAAATAGCAACTTTGGCAAAGAAAGCTGTCAGTTAAGTCTAGAGCCAGTTATGATCGATTTTTGGAAAGGATACGGAGTCGTTACCAGTCGGATTCTGCTATGAGAGAGTGCTCCAACCCGTCTTGCTCGGATGTGCCAAGAGAGCAGCTCGAGCAGCCTAATCCGCCAAGCCCGTTTCGGAATCATTGTCTACCAGAGCCCTCCAAAGAAGGGGTCTCCGAATCAATCAGTTCCAACTCACGGTCGGGATGCGATCGGACTGACATCCAATCAAAAAATGCTCGAGAGGAGCGGAGTTACCGAAGTTACCGAGAGTTACCATCCGACATGCCAGCAATCATGGTACATCAGCGAAATGATAACCTTGAACACCGTCAGGCAGGAGTCGACTCGAGAGGAAGCGTCCTGGCTATTCGTGCCAACCAAGTGGAACCCGCAGGTCAAACATTTCAGAGAAGTGCGGTCACACCAAAGACAAATTAGTCACACCATTCACCCGCTGAGACTGTGAATACCGCATACTTTCGTACGTATGAGCACACTCAGCCGTCTGGAATGGAGCCAAATTATCTCGATGCGGCTACTAGAGAATTTTTGACTGACAACGAGGTATCAGAGTCTGATCGAGAGGAAGTCTCTGATCAGTCCATGCGACCCAGCTTCTTCACGAGGTGACAACTGCTGTACAACCGGGTATCGATCATGGAGAGGGTTACCTGTTATCCAGAAGACTGCAAGATGGCACAGTGGATACCAACCAAATGGAGCCCATACCAGAGGAGTTCGCTCAGGATGAGCACAGCAGGCTGTCTTTTGAAAAGCCATTGAGTGTTATGACAGTTAACAACAAAATGAAGCTCGCTCAGGAAGAGTCCACCGAGCAACCAGAGAACGTAACGACATCGCCAAATCGAACGGTGCACTTCACTCATTCGGGATTCGATGTAGTGGCTCGTACTCGTCGGAAGGAGTACCCTACTTCGGAATACATGGAGTTGGACGCTGACACTTCCAAATCTTCCACTTTCTGGGGAAGAATTTGCGTTGTGGATGAGGAACCAGGTCACTATCACCCAAGGACTACGAGAAAATGGCCCATCAAACCTGTGAAACTAACACCGACGGCCATTGCGAGCAATCCGAGATTTGTAGTGAACTGGATAACGCAGGTTAATCAACAAGAGGAATGTCTCAACCTGAGTCTTCCTGAACCGGTCAAGCAGTTGTGTACCCTGCCGTTTGGATTGAGTCTGCTGAACAGCGATAGGACTCCTTCCGAGCAGTTGAGCCCAACTGAAATGTAGAGAGTATCAACTCGGGAAGTCTAACATCGAGTAGCTATGCTCATCACACAGTGTTCTTAATCAACGTGAGTCTGCGGACACAAGGGAAATGACGACCAGAAACTCTAATGGACGTATACCAACCTGTCTTAATGGATCCTGATCAATTGTGTTACGCTGTGCAGCCCCAGAGGGAGAAATTACGATTCCTGTATAACCTCGAAGATGGAGCTGGTTTTGTCATGAGATGTCCAAGTGGTCAACAAGAAATCGTCCAGCGTTGGAACCGAGAAGGAAACTGCGACAGCAAACACTAGTCAATAAGTCAACGAATTTCTTCGAAAGTTGGATTCAGTTATTCCTGAAAATTTAAACCGAGTATCGGAAACTAGCTGAGTTGTGATGGTCGTTACAATCTAGATAACTCATCCATGCTTGTACCGCCTTCTGTCTTTCAAACGACGAAGGAAGAAAGATTCTGCTACGAACAACTGGGAACCTGAGAAGAAAACTGACATCCGATGTAAGAGCTTTGATACAATTCATGCCAACCCGGGGGAAGTATGTTCGCGCCCGAATCGACCGCTCCGGTGGCGAAATTGCCCCACTGTCCCCTACAGAAAGGAGCATGAGTAAAAACGTCAAATGCGGGAGCATCATCATCACCAGCAGCATCGAATCCACCCGAAGCACTCACTGAGTGGCAGTGCACCCAGATTCCCAGCATTTCTGGAATGCTCGATTTCGCGTTCCCGTGACTGCTCCCCGGCGCTATCATACCTTCTTGGTGTAGCTAGCCTCCCTCCAGCAAGTAGCATTTGCGATGGGTCCCAATCGAAAGCAGAAGGCTCATTCGAGGGTTTCCGGAAAACACCCCGGAGGCAATCATCGAGGAAATGGTGTTGGCCGGACTGAAGCCGACGAACGTGTTCCCCATCCGGCGAGTGCAAGGAGAAAGGCATCGGGACAGTCTCTACCTGGCCCACCTGGAGAAGGGATCCATCACTATGGCGGGCCTGACGAAGAGGAGAGCGCTGTTCAACATCGTGGTAGAATGGGAGCGCTACTGCCCGAAGAAGAGGGACGTGACGCAGTGCGGCAACTGCCTCGCGTTCGGTCATGGGACGAGGAACTGCCACATGAAGCCCCGCTGTGGTAAATGTGCCGGCGCGTACGTCGGTACCAATGGAGTAGGGCATCGAACTGAAGTGTGTCAATTGCGGTTCCATCCACGAGTTCAGCAGCCGTAATTACCCCTAACTAGTGGGGTTCCTGGCGATCCGCAGGCAAGTATCCGCCAAAAAGCAGAGACGAAAGCGCCGGCCACCCCCACCGCTGACTGAGGAGCACTTTCCAACTCCCCGCTACCAGGTGCCACCAAACCAAACCACCGGCAGGCATCCCGCCAGACGGCCCCCTTCGTTCAGCATCGCTTTGTGGCCGCCGCCGCTACTCCACCGGTGCAGAGAGCGCCCCCAACTGGATGGGTGAATCCTGGATCCAGTGCCCATGGCACTCCTCCCTCCGACGACGGCTTTTTATACGCACCGGAGTAAATGTTGGAATACACTAGGAACTTGTTCCAACGGCTGGCGTGCCGCTCCAAGTCGGAACAGATCGACGCTGCCAACTCAGTGCTTTCCTCTCCAAATATGGCCCGTGAGGCCATCACCAGGATCGCAAACTGGAATGCTTGTTCCCTCCGGAACAAAGCTATCGAGTACGTCAACTTTCTCGAGGAGAAAATCATCGACATCGTCATCATCACGGAGACGCACCTCAAGCCTGAGTTGAGCGTCTCCATTCCCAACTATCGAATTGTGCGGCTAGATCGGACCGGCTCGGAAGGAGGGGGAGTCGCCATTGCCTTGCGCCACAACATCAACTGTCGCCTGCTGCCGAGCTTGCAGCTCAAACAACCGGTTGTCTTCCAGGAACTCAGCTCGAACCACTATCCGGTGGTGGTGGAAGTTGGTCCTCGGTCAACCGGCATCTCACGACTCGGCGCAACTATCATCGTGTCTACTGGGACCAGTTCCGGCAGTGTGTAGACACCCACGGTGACTACGAGGTGCGACTCGAGACAGCTGATGACATCAACCGGCAGCTGCAGACCATCGAAGAGGAGATCTCCTGGCCAGAGAACGACACGTGTCGGCAACCAGTCAGGTGAGCAACAATTTACCAATTGATAGAGTTACTAAAGATTTGCTCAAACTACGAAACACCATCCGCAGGCACAACCAGCGAACTGGGGTGCCTGCCCTTAAATCCGAAGTCAATCGCCTGCTGAGAAGGCAGCCGAAACAGGTCGACATTTCGTCAACTCTCACAATCTTGGACACAACATCATCTTTCCGCATGAAGCTGCCGTTAATGAGCATGCAAACAACCAGCATCAGATTCCCAACGACTTCTCGAAGGAGTTGGAGATCACAGCTGACGATTTCTCGACCTATTAAAAATCCTCCAAAAACATAAAGGCTACAGGTTTCGATACTATCATGAACTTGGAACTCAAGCACTTGAGTGTCCAGTTCTATGATTACCTCCTTCCTTTTCGAAAGAGCAGCTTATCATCGACTTCTTGCTTCTGTTGAACAAAACAACATCCTGCTCGAGGAACAGTTTGGTTTTCGACGCGGTCGATCAGCTGTGCACCAACTGTCCCGAGTCACCAACATCCTCAAATGGAACAAGTCCTTATCCAAAACCTCTGCCATGGCTCTGCTGGATGTTGAAAAAGCATTCGACAATGTCTGGCATGATGGCCTGGTGTTCAAGCTTCACCAGTACAACCTTCTCAGCTACCTGGTGAAAATAGTGCATTACTATCTGTCAGCGAGGACATTCCGGGTCTCGCTAAACGGATCAATTTCCGATGCGCACGACATCAGGCATTCCTCATGGCAGTATCCTAGGGCTCCAGCTATTCAACCTGTTCATCTCCGACATGCCTGCACTCCCAGGAGGTGGCGAGCTATCTCTGTTCGCAGATGACTTCTCCATCGTCTACAGCGGAAGAGTGATCAGAGCGCTCACGGCAAAACTCCAACAAGGCCTGGATGTCTTGACAGCATACCTCACCAGCTGGAATATTCGTATTAACGCGGCGAAGTCCCAGGTCATCCTCTTCCTTCACTCCAAATCCCCCAGATTTGTTCCGGCTGAGGATTGCAAAATCACCCTAAAAGGCCCAGCGGTGGAATTGTCTAACGAGGCCGATTATTTAGGTTTGAGTTTAGACAGCAAGCAGATCTTTAGACAACAAGTTGACAAAACAGCCACGAGGTGCAGCACGATGCTGCGAACGCTGTATCCCCTCATAAACCGAAGGTCGACACTGTCCCGAAATAACAAGCTTGCTGTCTTCAAACAAATCAATCGTCCCATGATCGAATGCGGGATGGGGATTTTTTTTTTCATTTCCGCACAAAGTGGGCCGAAGGGTCTCAGATTTTCATGAAACTTTTTCCACAGGCAGGGCTCATCAATATATGAATAAAAAAAAATTGAGAAAAATTCAGGGTTGCTTATTTCCCCGGAAAACTCAGTTGGATTAGTTTTTGTTTTCCTCTGACTCTACTTACTTTGAAAAATCATAACTCACCCAAGTAACATTTTTAGTTTTTTCACATACTACAAGCTGTTGTTACCACCATATCGTTAAAACTCATTTTAGAACTTATTAGTTTTAATAACCTTAATAAAACTTTAATAAAACTCCGTTGAACCCCAAGAGGCCCACACTACAGGAGTTTGTTAAAACTATAACTTAAAACCGTTTCTAAACTTCTTAGTTTTGTATAGTATGAATACATCAACCCTTGTAGTGTACGTTAAAACATACATAAGAGCTATTGTATAGTCTTGTTGAGCTCAACTAGCGGTATTACATCTTTTGCGCTATCCTAAAACACGGAATAAAACCAATGTTAAGAGCTGACGATCGAACAAACATCGGCCAACTAGTTGTTTATCAATCAAAACTTTTTTTTATGATATTGAAACCATCATGATGCCTGCCGACTCATAATATCAAATTAAAATAATCAGTTTTGCATGGCAGTATTTTTTTTTTTTTTGCAATCGCGTGAAACTCATGCCAAAGAAAATTTACTGGTGGAATGACAAAAAAAATTGATTTACGGCTGTCTAATATTCTATGCCATTACATTTTTAGAATCATTTCATGCTCTTCTCAATCTTGAATTGAAATTTCCCATGCATATTGTAATTATGAACCCGAAACGGCGTCAATAAAAATGGATTCCATCCAGTTAAATCTTACTGGTCTTGTCTGAGATGGTTTAAGATCAATTGGTGATTATTCCGTACAATATAATCATTCATGAGAGGTTTTGATCTTAAGAATCCTTGCACAAAATCCTCCCATAGCTATTATATTCTTAAATCAGATTATTTTTTCTGCAGTAAGACAAATTGGTTTTTTGGGAGCCTTGGCTTAAACTTAATGCACTCAGGAAAGCTAGTGCTGTCAAAAAGGTAAACATTGGAGAAGATTTGATTTTGTGATGTAGTTTAATTTAGTTCTTTCGTTCCGTTGTGCATCTAATTACGTTTTTACTGGCATGAATTGGTCCGATAAAGCCCGTGGTTGATCTTTTGTGACGCAGAAAACGGTAAGTGATAAAAGGCTGAAAATGGAAGCTTTTTTCGAGTAGCTCAGCTGTTATGTGCTGCATAAATTTCCCACGAGAACGGGAAGTTCAGGCAAGCATGAGAAAAATATACTACACACGGTAGTCAAATAATTCTACGAGCAGAATTTTTATTATTATGCCGTTTTATTTTCGTGTTTTATGATTCTTCACATTTGTGTTTCATAATTCTTTACATGATTATTACTATCGACATAATGATAATGATGACCACACGCAGACAATAACATGCATCAGACATTTTAGTTTTAAGAAGACTTTAACATGACTTAGTGCAGTCTTAGGAGTTTTATCGATGTCTTTCTAAGACAAACAAGCTGAGGTTTTAAGTATAAGTTTTAATGGACACTATACAGCTTCTTCAACATACAATTTATTATCATCAAATTTAGCTAGCAAAAAAGTTTTAACAGAAGCACTTATTGGTATCTACAAAGCAATTTAAAGTGGTTTTTACTGTAAAGATCGTTTAGCACTTTCACATCCATTATTAAATCTGTTGGGATTTAATGCATCTAGAATAAAACCTCAATAAATAACATCTAAGATCAAAGAGCATTGAAATTGTTACTTGGGCAAGAACGAAGCATCGTAGAAACAAGGTGTTTTTTTATGGAAATGAAAGTATATTTTCTCAGGAATACAAAAAATATTAACTGGAAAAAGTTTTCCACAAAATTTTCTACCGTTGAGAAAATTCGTAAAGAAAAGCCGGAAAAACTATGCTCCAACTCGTGGAAAATTTTCAAAAGTATATTTTTGAGAAAATAATTTCCTAAGCTTCAATCGCAGAAATTTTTGAAATGTACTTATTTTTGTTTTTGAGTTATGGCCAATTTTGAGAAAAATGTGCATATGTGCCATTTTGAGCCTTTTGTTTGAAAAATCATAACTGAAGAAATAAGCATCGTAGAAACAAAGTATTTTATGAAAATGAAAGAAAATTTTCACAGGAATACAAAAAAAAATATTAACTGGAAACAGTTTTCCACAATATTTTCCACCGTTAAGAAAACTCGTAAAGAAAAACCGGAAAAACTATGTTCCAATTAGTGGAAAACTTTCAAAAATTTATTTTTGAGAAGGTTATTTCATAAGCTATAATCGCTGAAGATTTTGAAATGTACTTTTTTCCATTTTTGAGTTATGACCAATTTTGTGGAAAAAGGCCATCTTCTTCTTCTTTCTGGCGTTACGTCCCTACTGGGACAAAGCCTGCTTCTCAGATTAGTGTTCTTATGAGCACTTCCACAGTTATTAACTGAGAGCTTTCTTTGCCGATTGACCATTTTTGCATATGGAGCGAATGGCTAGAGATGCTATTATTAGAAAGTCAACAGAAATTAAATACGCCAAACAATTTTTCGACTGAGCTGTGTCGCAAAAGGTGAAAGAACAATTTAAAAAGATTGGGAAATTATCTATGCAACTGAAAATGACTATTCAGAGGCTGACAAATTTATTCAGGAATGATTTTCTAACCTTCTTCCAATACCTGGAACAAAAAAATATCATTCATTTATACCAAAAGACGAACGAAGCATTTTTGCTAGTGAATTCTCAGATGTACATGAAAACCAAGAAAATACAGCATGCTTTGCAAAGAAACGAAAATCTTCTGGTGTTAGCAACCAAAGACAATCTTCCCGGTTGAAAAAATAGATAGTATTAAGATGAAAATGTAAGTTATATACTGAATAATTTAATAAATAAAATTAAAAAAAAAATAATCATCTTATTTGTTCCATAGAAAAGGAAGAATCCCTTTTCAGTGCAATGAAAAATTGAGGCAGAAACAGTTTTTTTCAGTTTTTCTTAGTGGTGTAATTTTTCATGAAAAATATCATCCATTCCGACTTATACTTCATTTAAACCAATATTATATCTTTTTTTCAGATGTTTTAGAAAATTTGCATTTGCTTTAAGAAAAAATCTTTGTTTTTCCGATGCTTCGATTGAAATATGGGTTTTCAAAGAAAATGCTTATATGGTCATTTTCCACAAAATTGTCCATAACTCCAAAACAAAAAAAAAGTACATTTAAAAAATTTCAGCGATTAAAGCTTATGAAATTACCTTCTCAAAAATATATTTGTGGAGCTCAGAATCGTTGTTGGCAAGCGGGAGCACCACGAAGAGCCTTGCATTGCATTCTGACATTACTATAGGAGTGAGGCGTCGAAGTTGTGCCATGCCTACTAGATCGTTTGATGTCCGATCCGATGCTACATTCTCGGAGTTCTTTCAACAGGCTTTTGATTGTCAATCATCATAACACAAGATCTATGATAATGTTCATTCAGTACCACACAATATTTATGAAATTTTTCCACTAATTGGAACATAGTTTTTCCGGCTTTACTTTACGATTTTTTTCAACGGTGGAAAATTTTGTGGAAAACTGTTTCCAGTTAATATTTTTTTTGTTATTTCTGAGAAAATTTGCTTTCATTTTGATAAAAAACTTTGTTTCTACGATGCTTCTTTCTTGAGTTATGATTTTTCAAACAAAAGGCTCAAAATGGCATATTTGCACATTTTTTACAAAATTGGCCATAACTTAAAAACGAAAAAAAAGTACATTTCAAAAATGTCAGCGATTAAAGCTTATGAAATTATCTTCTCAAAAATATTTTTTTGAAAATTTTCCACGAGTTGGAGCATAGTTTTCCGGCTTTTCTTGACGAATTTTCTCAATAGTGGAAAATTTTGTGGAAATCTTTTTCCAGTTAATATGTTTTTGTATTCCTGAGAAAGTTTGCTTTCATTTTCATAAAAAACTTTGTTTCTATGATGCTTCGTTCTTGAGTTATGATTTTTCAAAGTAAGTAATGTCAGGGGAAAACAAAAAATTGCCAACTGAGTTTTCCGAAAATAGGCGACCCTGAATTTTTCTCAATTTTTTTTATTCATATATTGATGAGCCCTGCCTGTGGAATAAGTTTCATGAAAATCTGAGACCTTTCGGCCCAAACCCGTACGGAAATTAAAAAAATCCTCGGATGCCTGTCTGGGAGAGCTGCGCTAAAACACATCACCTTAAGCTCCAGAGGGTTCAGAACAAGTTTCTGAGTATGGCTCTGAACGCCCCTTGGCGAATGCGATATTCTGAGCCGAGATACAAACTCTCGAGGATCGCTTTAGTGAGTCTATCGAGAGGTACAGGGCTCGTTGCCGTGCATCAAACCAGCAGGTCGTCCGCGCTATAGTCGCACCCCCCTAGATTATCAAATTTAGTTATTGTAAATAGTAGTTAAGTAGGTTATCATTTTTTTTAATTACCGGCGCTCCAAAGAGCCAAACTGTAAAGTAACTTAAATCTTAATATTTCCAATAACAAAACTACAACAACGAAGATTGGAAGGCTTTTAGTCAACCTTATTAGCTGAAGAAACTTGTAAAAATCTGTACAAAATAATGAAAATAAACATGAATTTAATGAAAAATAATGAATCATACCGAATAACAGTATTTTCTAAACCGGCAAACGGTTAAGTGGCATAAGTAAAATAGAATAGTTGTTTCTGATCCGGAAAACGGTCAAGTGCTAAATGCACTTGAGTGAAGCGTAAATTGAAATCGAGCTTACTAAAGCTCAAATTAGTGTAACTAGTAATAGTACATAAAGTTGTGTTTAGTGGAACAGTAACCCACCCCCATGTTCTTTATTGCGAAGAAAGAAATTTCCACTTGAGGCACTGCGGTGCCTCAACAACCCCTCCCCGCGATGAATCATCCGCCGTTTGTTGTTGTTGACTGCTTTTTCTCCCTAACAGCTCTTTTCAGCCTCGAGCTGCATTGCAAGTACAGTAGTGATATCCAGTTGCTTTAGACAGATGCTCCAGGTTAATTCGAGGCGGGCGTCGGTACCAAACATTATGGATGGCGTATAGTTTTCGCCGCTGTTTAACCATTGACAGGTTCAATTCAATGCTAATTTGCGTTCATAATATCGAACAATTTCAGCGTATCAATCAAAACTAATCAATTTTTGATTCCGTCTGCCTTAATGATTCTCAGGTGTACCGAAACGGAAGACTGTTCTGGAAACATCCAACCTCATACTGACTAACTTGAGCGTTAAAATCACTTATGTTAAACTTAGTTTAGCTTGGATATGCTACTTTACAAAACGAGATTGAATTAAAATTCAACGGAATATTCTAAAATTCCAAACTTTCCAGCAAATATGTTCATTTCACAATTCGTTGTACCAATAGTTCAAACTGGTGTCTATGCAGTATCCTTTAACTTTACGAATGAATTGACTATATTGACTTAAATCGATTCGATTGAGTGTATCTCTAGTTTAAATGAATGACAAAGATAAACCGAGACTGAAGCCACAATTTTGTTTCCATTTCATTCCAGGATCAAGTCGTTCAGCACAACTCCAAGACCGGTGTGATAATGAGCAGTACGGCTCTGGCTTTGCAAGCTGTCACTCGACATCAGGCCGGCAACTATACCTGCATAGCGTCCAACGTGGAAGGCGATGGTGAGAGCAATACCGTGGACCTGAAAGTGATGTGTAAGTACCTGCCATGAAATATTACATGTCTTCCAAAGAATTCATACTCATCGAGACAAGTATGCCAATTGGATCCCATTTGTGGTTCGAATTGTTGACCAACTACCATATGCGACAGCTACCGATAAGTCCGAGTTTCAATCTGATTACCACGATGCAACGATTGCTGCCGGGTCAGAAGTGTATACAAATTGACATTTCATTCCGGTGCAGCACACCGCCCGGTGATATCGCCAGCCAGGGAAGAATCCCACTTGTTAACTCGGTTACAGCTCTCACATGAGAGGTTAAGCACGGCTGAATTCCTGTCCTCCACACACCTGACGACGGAGAACATTCAACCAACTACGAAGAGCTACCATATTAAAAATGTATACACACAACATCATCAAGCACATTGCTCGATGACTGCAAATTGACTTTCAACAAGCTCGTATAGCCGATAAGATGTACTTATACGAAGAGTTGCCCCCTGTTCTCCACTTCAAGAACGCTCCAAAGCAGAGGTTTCCATTGTGTTGATCACGGTTCATTACGGGCGATAGGCTTTATTGGGGATGCTTCTCCCTGCTTCAATCCGTCTAACATCACAAACGATGTTGACACTTCTTCTGCAACCCGAACACTTGATTAAGAACCATTTAGCGTTGCACGTATCAGCCTAATAAGTTTCACCGGAAAACCATGTTCACATATAAAAGTTAATGGACCGAAACGTCAGTGAAGATAAAATATCATCAACGCTAATTAATAAGTTAAATACTGTCATAGCCGAGAAGCCAGTATATTTGATGCTTAAGAAAAAAATTGGGAAATCTTGTGTGAAAATTTTCTGAGAATTCACCTAAAAGTATTTACAAGGGATTTAATGGAGAATGCAGCGAGTATTCTAAATTTATCGCAACACAGTTGGAGTTTCCATTGAAAACCCCTGCCATCTGCCATCCAGAGCCATGTATGCACATAGTTGGCATTCATACATATTCCTATTTGGCACCTCTTTTTCCCACGCGACATATCCTAGATTCTTCTGCGCTACGAAATGTAGCGACGACATCTTACGACAACGGCGTTGGTACAGCAATCTCTTTCGTTGTTCGCTACTTCTCCATAAGAAAATGATCCAGGGAAAAAATGAAAGTGGAAACAAAGTACTGAACATCATTTTCCCCTGTCGGATCCGACCTTTTTGCTCTCTGGGCCGCACTCGTCTAGTCAGGAAACCATCTAGTGCAAAGAAACTATATACAAATTTGTTTCCATCCTGAACGTATGACGACGGTGAAATCGAGCCAAAAACAGACAGAAGAGGCGCGACTCTAACAAACTCTGGTCGACGGGAGCCTCTTGAACTCGAACTGGAAGTGTACTTTGGTACCCGGGGTAAATTGAGCCATGATGGTAAATTTGCTGTGACCTCTCTCCCGTCTCAGAAGCTCAGATCTGAGACGTCGTCGAGTGAGATGAAGACACCACCACTCGGGTGTCACTCTGTCGATGACAGCCAGGATATGTATGGATGATGAGGTCCCGCACTTATTCCATTTGGCCGCATAGGAAGGTGACGCGACGACGACGATGGTAATAATAGTGGCAATTTATGAAACGGATTACATCGTATTTATGCACATACTTTTGGGAGGATTCGATGATTGGAGGAGGTTTTTTTTTTCTTTATTGTCGTTGAGCTGTATATGGCAGTTATATATGGGAAAGGAGTGTACAAAGGTTTACGGTGCAAGTTATTTGTAGGAAATATATAATTAAGTGAATAGGAAAGTTTTTGTGCATAACCCTGTTAACAAAGATTTCCTGAACAAATTTTTGAAAAGGATTCATGCAAAAATAATGAGCTGAATCCTCCTAATATTTCGATGAGACAATCTGAATACTCATTGGAATGGTAACAATTTTCTAATTGAATAGGCAACGTATCACTGGAATTGGCCTTTCAACCAAATGTTTTTGCTCGCGGTCAAATGTTGTGCAATGTGGCAAAAATGGGAGAATTGACGTGTCTCCAGGATACGTGCTTCCTCCCAAGGATAATGTTGAAAATTTCATCAAAATTATCATCTCGCATCAGCTGCATTTGACAAATATACCAAGGAACACATCCTAGCAGCCTCTAGCCCATGTTCGTCGATTTAAGTAAGGAAGCGGAGGTATATTCGAAACTACTTATTTTTGAGCTATTTGATAGTTGTTGTCTCTAAAAGCGTTCAATTTTTATTTTATTTTGCTTCGCATTCTGAGAAAGTACCCAAAAGCAAGTATTGATCCAATACTTGGTTTTGGATGAAAATTTGTGTTTGGTCGTCGGATGAATGCAGGCGCGCTCCGGGTAAGTCATTTTTTAACGTTTTCTAATTAAGTTTTTATTATAATCACTTATTCTTCTATATTCAACAGATGAGTGAAAAACTAGCTGCCACCCTTGGACATAAGGATTATTCAGGGATCAATATGGAGTGATCATTGGTATGTTTGTTATTTCATTTTATCTACGCCATTAGATATATAACCTCAATCTTTCCCAAAATTACAGCCTCCTAACTATGGTCGTAGTGGACGTAGGAATGTCCTGCTGGTAAACCCATAACAACGGGAGCACTGCTCGGAAACGGAAGACCGGGAGCAGATTTGCACAACTGTGCCAGCATGCATCAAATGATGAAAATTGTACATATCATGTATGTTTTTATTTAAAATCAAATAAAATGTACTTAATGTAGTTGTATATATGTTTTGGAAATAATAAACAACAAAGAAATCACCTACTTCATTTTTTAAAAAATCAGCTTCAACACAACTCTCGGTATTGGGTACTTTTGATCCAAAATACAGTTATTGCAATACAGTTAAAATCACTCAATTCAATGAATTAGTGGAATGACTCAGAATTGAGTACTTTACAAACAACTCAATTTTGAATCATTCCACTTAGCTGTCAAGATGAGTGAAAAAGACTTAATTTTGAGTTGTTTCGGTTCTCCGTGTATGCTAGTCTACGTGTGTTCAAATGTCACGAAGCACTATAGGTGCCGCCCAAGGTATCTAGAAGGGAGGTAGTTCAATCTGTCAGCTTTCTCATTCAGCCATTTTGAAATAAGAAGTGACAACTAGCGAGTTCGTTTTGGTTATAAACTAATACCATCATGTATAAAACCTAGCAACAAAGTCAAAAAAATCTTATCAGGCAGTAGGCATTTTCTTTAAATTTGACGTATTCCAGGTGCAGGGCATGGCATAGTAGAGAAAGTTTATTTTCCACCCATACATATGGTACACAATTCCGGCATTTCTTTGCCACTTTTTTGTAGCTTGTATAGTAAAACTAAACGGAACACTGAAGTCCATGCTTCGTATGTCTGTATTTTTAATAAAAAAAAAAAAAAAGCATCCTTTACATAAATACTTCAAACGCCGGAATAAATGTATGTTTGCATTAGGGACTCATGGACGCTGGAGAAAAATTGTCATTTTACCGTGTTTGTTGCAATTTTTTGGGATTCCAGACGATCCCCCCTTGTGGTCGTTTGTCCAAACAAAAATTTTCAAATTTGTATGGACCGTGGTCTTTCGCCAGACAAACAGCACGAGCGTGGCTGGATTTTGCTGGTTACGGCTTGGAGTACGACCGCTCTTGAGCGAATTACGCAACAATTTTCTGGCAATGCTTAGGTACAATTGCAACATTCTATCGATGTCATGTATACGAATCGCAAAATATGCCGATTTGCTTTTGTTATTTTGTAGTCAAATTAAATTTAATTTACCCAAATGTTGTTGAAAAACATGCAGTTTTTCTACCGTGTAAATAAACCACTGTAGGTACATGCAACTAAAATTTTCTTTTTCAAATCAATAATTCAATTAACGACGCGCATAACAAACACGCCTTTCATTGCGCACCAGCCTGTTGCAAGCCCGTATGAAGATGATCGAAGTGAATATTTTCTTGCTCTTCGCGAAGAGCAGGCCGCGTGGATCGTACCGCTCACATTACCGAGCGATGGAAAATCACTCGATAATAGCGTCGGGAGAAACAGCGCACACTGTAGCCGTCGCTGAAAAAACGTGATCGAAATTGTTTTGACCTTGAAAACATGATTTTAGTACTATAGTGTCTTCGGGAAAGTTTTTCCATAAAATAATCGCTATTTTATGAAAGTGTCAATTTGGTGATTAATCCACCTAAAAGTGAGAACGAAATTTTATTTTTCGTTATTATGAATTTAAAAATAAACTTTATTCTGGAAAGTTGTAGGTAATATTAGAAGAAACAACTTTGCTGAAGACACCGTATGCATATTTTTTTATTTTCATGTACATTTGTGGATTTTTTTGTGGAACGCCCCTAAAAATCACTTTTTTTATCATAAGTTGGTTGGATGATTTTGTACAATTTTCAATTGTTTTAGTGTTATTTGTTACTTGCAAAAACGCATAACTTTCTCCAGAAGAGCATATTTTTATCTCTCATACTTTTCGAGTTATTGAAGGTTTTATATAAAACTTTGCACCTTTTTGACACTAAAAATCATTAGGTCGCGCACATTTTCGCAGTCTGAAACATGTTCATCCAATGGTTTGAAACTAATGCTATGAAATGCAGAGGAAGCCGCTTTTAGCTTGCTTTAGCCTGACGGTCAAAAGAAAGTCTGAAAAAATGTTTACTTACATGCAGATATAATTTACACTTATTCACTACACCCTATATTGGCTTAACTTGAATATCTGGCATCACAGTATCGAATTTTATGCAATCAAGTCAACAATATAATCAATCAACAAAAGGTCGGAATAATCTGTTCAGACAAGTTTATCACAGACAACATATCCAACACACTTTTCGTCGTTCATCTTTCAATACAGATGGAAAAATAATAAGGTTGTTCCAATTCTAAAACCAGACAACAATCCAGCAGAAGCTTCTAGCTATCGTCCAATCAGTTTGCTTTCCTCCATCAGTAAACTTTTTGAAAAGGTTATTTTGAACAGAATGATGGCCCACATCAACGAAAATTCAATTTTTGCCAATGAACAGTTCAGATTCCGCAATGGACATTCGACCACTCATCAACTTTTACGTGTAACAAATTCGATCCGTTCCAACAAAACTGAAGGCTATTCTACTGGTCTTGCTCTTCTAGACATAGAAAAAGCATTCGACAGTGTTTGGCATGAAGGTTTGATCGTAAAATTGAAAAACTTTAATTTTCCAACATAAATTGTTAGAATAATTATAACTTTGAATTGTCAAATCGTACACTTCAGGTTAATTATCAGAACTCCAGATCTGAAAGACTTCCTGTAAGAGCTGGTGTTCCCCAAGGCAGCATTTTGGGACCAATATTATACAATATTTTCACATCTGACTTACCTGAGTTACCTCAGGGATGTCAAAAATCTTTGTTTGCGGATGACACAGGCTTCTCCGCCAAAGGACGAAGCCTGCGTGTCATCTGTAGTCGATTGCAAAAAAGTTTGGACATTTTTTCTTCATACTCGCAAAAATGGAAGATTTCTCCTAATGCATCCAAAACTCAACTAATAATATTCCCACATAAACCAAAAGCTCTTTATTTGAATTTGAAACATTCAAGTAGACATGTTGTCACGATGAGAGGGGTTCCAATAAATTGGTCAGATGAAGTTAAGTATCTAGGGCTCAAGCTAGATAAGAATTTAACTTTCAAAAATCACATTGAGGGCATTCAAGCCAAATGTAACAAATATGTAAAATGTCTCTATCCACTTATTAAACTTTGTCTTAAGAACAAGCTTTTGATATTCAAACAAATTTTCAGGCCTGCCATGTTGTATACTGTACCAATATGGACTAGCTGTTGTAATACCAGGAAGAAAGCTCTGCAGAGAATTCAAAATAAAATTTTGAAAATGATTCTGAGGCTTCCTCCCTGGTATAGTACCAATGAGTTACATAGAATATCCAATGTTGAAACATTGGAACAAATGTGAAATAAAATAATCAATAATTTCAGGCAAAAATCGTTACAATCTTCTATTGCCACGATTAATGCGTTATATGTTTAGGTTAAGTTAGATTAAGTATATTCAAAACGTTTTTTTTTCTCTTATAAGAAGGTGAAATCAACTCACCTGTAAAAAATCTGAACTGCTACGGCAAATGAAATGTAATATGTTGTTAATAAAATGTTAATAAAATCTTAGATTTGTTTTACCAAATTAGGATGATAGTGTTGTCTAATAACACAGAACACCTAGATATAAGAAATTATGAATGTAATGTTTGGAATGATACTAATAAAGATATAAAAAGCATGATTCTTGAACAAAGTACTAAACCGATTTAGACCCGACGGGCGAAAGTACGTGTCGTGGTCGGAAACGCAACGTGAAGATTGCACTTCGTCTCACGTTCGTAAGTGTGGCGATTGTCATGCGATTGAACCGAGATGAAATCGGTTCAGCAGAAATGAGTGGTAGTGGATTTCAGTGGAATCCTCAGACATTCTGGTAGGGTAACTCGATGTAATACGCCCCAACGGGCCAATACGCCCCTCTGTATTTTCACGGAATTGAGGCTTCTTTTACACGTAAATATGATCACATTTCTTAACTATTCGCGAAAAAATGATGTTGCGCATATATGATCTTTGAGAAGTATAAACAAACAATAGAAATTCAAAAAATATCGAAAATCAAGTTTTTGGCGTAAAATTATGCGTCCTATAAGCAAGCCTTGCTGTAAATGAAGCCCTTCCTTTACTATTGTACTTATTACAAAAACTTTTACCGGAAGACGACTGCTACCCGAGGAGGAACAAATAACTCCCCAATAACTTATGCATACCATATTTTGGTATCATACCAAAATTAGGTATTGTTCAGTTGTCAATACCTCAATTTGGTGTTATAATGATGTTGAAAAAAATCTTTAAAACAATTAAAAATACTTCATTGAGGTATTAAACAGCTATTGAGGTCTGCTGAAGGTATTGAACTACTATTGAAAAAGTTCACTTTTATATGAAAATCCATCAAAGTATTATTAAGGTATTACAATACCTGATTTAGTTATCAGTTTGGTGTTCGTAGAATAGGCTTGAGATATTATTTGAGGTATTTTACCTCTTATGCAGGGCTCATTCATACCTCATTCAGGTTGTAAGTATTGGAAATTATCTGGTATGGAATACCTCAGTTTGGTATTCAGTAGTTATTTTCTTCTGCTCGGGTAATGGACCCCTTTAAGCTTAGCAAGTGGTTGAATTCTCCTTGGAAACATTTCTACAACGCTGTGGACCTTTCTTCTATGGGAGGGGCATATTGCCTGGGTTGTTTTGAAATGTAAACATTGGGACGGTTTACAAAAAAAAACACCTTGTACACTTTTTAGAAGCAACCTGGAACGAGAAAGTTGCATGCAGAGCATGACCAACTTAATAAGCAACACCTTGACATAAAAAACTTTAGGAGTGATGCATTTGCTACTGCGATAGAGCAGTTTTTCCTTCCGGGGGGGGGGGCGTATTACACCTTTCTACCTTAACTATCGTAGTAGCGATCAGATGTGAATGTATTTTTACCATCTTTCGTTCACTACATATGGTATGCAAGAAATGTCATAAGGGGGTGATTTCAATATTATAGCAGGCTAGCGTGTTATATAAAAGATGGAACCTAGAAATGTTTTCCAATTCTCAGTAAGCATTGATTAGCTAATCCATAAACGATTTCTTAAAATAATGAGTAAGTGTTTCATAAGGTATTTCTGGTGGCATTTCAGTTATTTATAGAAGAATCATTGTTCAAAATTCATTGGAAAACTTCATGGATTCTTAGTATTCCCTTTTTTTTACCTAAGACAAATATTTGGTAATAATCCCTGGTAATCCCGGCAAAATTGACGCTTCCTCTAGCAGTCAAGACTCTAGAGTTGTTCTGGCCACATCCGTGAGACAGCTGGGGAGTGGAAGTAGAAAATATTTAAAAACCTACTAAATAGATTGAGTGGCACTTCTACGATTCAGGAATTTCACAAGAAAAACGACTATAGTCTACTTAGGGTACACCGACCCAAATGCTAGATGAGATCTCGTCATAAAATATGTTTCTTATGTAAAACATTTGAAGGATATCGTTCTTTTTCTTTTTTTTCCTTCTTCTAATTTTTATTCCTGTCATTACATTTGAACTGAGAACCCACCGTGTTCAGCACAGTAATGCATAAGAACACTAATTTTCCACCGCGGGCTTTTTTTCTATTTTCGAGCATATCATGTGGTAATTAAAACTACTTTCAATGAGTAGCTTGAAGATTTATTATACTTTCTATGTTCAAGAATGTCGAAAAATCTCTTAGAAATCCTAGACCTAATCCGAATTAGCTACTTTCAATAAAGTCTTGCTTTAAAGCAGTGTATTTGTACTCAAGAACAGTCATCAGCAGGGCCTTCCTTAGCCAAGTGGTTAGAATCTGCGGCTACAAAGCAAAGACATGCTGAAGGTGTCTTGGCTCGATTCCCAGTCGGTCCAGGATCTGTTCATAATGAAAATTTCCTTAATTTCCTTGGGCATAAAGTATCATCGTACCTGTCACACGATATACGAATGCGAAAATGGTAACTTTGTCAAAAAAAAAGCTCTCAGTGAATAACTATGGAAATGCTCATTGATTACTAAGCTGGGAAATAGGCTCTGTTCCAGTGAGGACGTAATGCCAATCAGAAGAAGAACACTCATCAAAAGGTAACTAAGTAATATCACGCTTATACTGTGTACAACAAGCGTTCTTTTCGGATTGTGGGTGTTTTCAGTATGACGTCTCTGCTTCTGAGTTAAAAGCTGAACTGAGAAAGGCTTCTAGACGTGGTACACATTATTCGTAATAGTTGTCAGATATTTTCTAAAAGTGTTAGAGATTATAATGATAAAAAATAACCAACTTGTATTTCCAGAATTTAGTAACATCCCAGATTTGGCAACATAAAACTCACGCTTGCTTACAACTGTACACTGTAATTATAAATCTATTTAACAATAAACAATACGTTTAAGTTAACTGTGAAACATAAAAGTCAACTCCAATATCAATGTGCTTCATCTGCAGACCCATTGCTCTGCTCCCCTTTCTATTCAAATTGTTCCCAAATTGCACTAAATTATATCGACTGCCATCGAAATCCGATAATCGCTATCCGGACACAATCACGCACCAATAAACTAGCAGATAATCTCCGCCCAGACAACCAAAATGTACGTATAACGAAATCACCTGGAGGCTTTATATGTGCAAAATTTCACTTATAAGATGTCGCGAAAAGGCCTTCTACGTACAAAAGTGGAGGCGATATGCGTGCATATATTATGTGATGAATAATAACATACAATGCGAGTGTATAAATCTTCTACCGAAAAAACCTGTGATCTTATGCGACTTAACATATGATAACAAATGTTGATTTGACAGCTGCTACGAATTGATTCGACTTACTTTGTACAAGTGTACGGGACGAAACAAAATGTACAAATGAACTCAGAAAAAAGTGTTTTATGCGAGTTATGACGAGTTTATCCACGGTGTTTTGCGGGTTTGATGTAATTAGTATGAATAAACGAGTTGTAACGTGAACTTTCATGCGATTTCTGGTTGTCTGGGCGTCCATTCAGCTCCAGAACCTGTAGATCTCCAACATAAACAACCTCCCACTCATCCCGCCTGAGTGTGTGTATGTGGGTGTGCCGACTACTGGTGCCAATCTCCATCGAAAAGTCGAAATCATCACCACCAAACAAATATAAATTCCGTTCGCTTAATTGCGTAACGTGCCTTCGGTTCGATCGACAGGACTACGGGAGAAACAGAACACATATACACAAGACCAGCTGTCCTTTGGGTACTATATTTCAGTTCGGATTTGCTGGGCAACCGGGCGTTGTTCAACGAGAGTCGGAGATTAGAATCCAGAACTACAATTGGATGGGGGAAGGACATTGGCGTAGAATAAAGGGAGTGAGGGGGCTAGCGCCCTCCCAGCGGTTGTTAAAGCGAGGAAACTTGTCAATTATTAGTCTATGAATAATATTAATCAAGAGATTCATGAAAACTATACAACATCTTCATTACCAGAATATACCTTCTCTAGGCTCCCTCCATAAAAATCCTAACTACGTCAATGGGAGAGGAATCAGGACCAATCAAAGTGTGGGGTAGACGAGGTACAAACGAAATCTCGAAATTCGGATTTCACACCAATCTTGGCCAAGGGAAAATCGAATTCTTTTCGTAAACAAATGATATCTACCTTCTGCAGTCGGAGATTTTGCTCAAGTCTCCCAGGTAAAGGTGTTTCTGATTGTTTCGTTCCGTTCGTCTGTCTCTCCGGTCTCTCCTGGTTGATTTACCGGTATCGATTATCAAACAAGCAATGATTTTTCTCTTCTGGGACCAGAGCAGGTTTTGTTTAGTGATCCTTTATAGAGAGATAAGCGGAAGTAAAATGGAATGATTTGGCAACAGACCAGCAGTGCTGATTTTGCTTGGCGTCGAGAATAATATTGTAACACGGACATGACTTCCTCATTGCTAAAAATTGTATTTTGTTTCGTTATAGATCTTTGAGCTACATATCCAAACTAATAAACAGTCGAAAAAATCAACAACTAAAAATTGCATTGACAAAAATTTGAAAAAGGAAAATATTTCATTTTTTTGCTTCATGCAAAATTACTTTATGTGGGCTTCGTAGCCGTGTGGTTAGTGTCACCGAGGCATTTAGACGCATCGTGCTAAGGAGTGTGGGTTCGATACCCACTTCAGGCCGAAAAATTTTCGAGAGGAATGTTTTCCGACTGTGCCACTGGGCGTTGCATGCTAGTCCGTTGTCTAGTGTGGTGCTTCCTTCAAAGGGCAAACAGCCCACTGGAAGCATTAACGTGTAGTGTCTTTTTTACTTTTACCGAAATAATTTCAAGCGGATTACATTACTTCTCGAGAAAAGTTCAAAACAAACATAACGCATGTTCGTTTGGCTCACACTTTGACAGCTCTCGCTGCTCGATTGGCTCACACTTTGACAGAACTGTCAGCTTCCGCGAATCTCTCTTATAAAGGATTACTAGTTTTGTTGTTCTATCCGGTCAATTTTCGGTCGCCTGCCTTTCTAGTCCTAGAGGTGGATCGAAATCCGATTGCGGTTAACGTGCGACTTGTGGTCCCAGGACATGCTCGGGACTTGATTTGTGGTGATATTTTTTTGTGGTTTAATCTTATCATGCCCAGTAATTAGAGAATGCATAATGGCTTTTCTCCATTTAATATACTGTCATTGACGTTTCATTTTTGGAAACATAATTTTACTCACTTGGAAAAGTTGCGATGAGTACTAAACAAACGGCTAATGAAATCAGAACGCAGACTTTGATATAGATTGGGTTCTGAAATGGAACTTGGAATTGCATTTGTATTTGATTTAGATTAAGATTGGATTGGAATTGGATTTTTTTTTATTGTTGCTTTTAGATCGTTGTTTTTGGATTGTTGCATTTGAATTGTTACTTCTGGATTGTTACTTCCGGATTATTGCTTTCGAATTTTCACTTTTGGATTCTTGTATTTGGATTGTTGATTTTAGATTTTTCCTTTTGGACTCTTGCTTCTGGATGCTTAGTTTTGGATTTTAGTTTTTGGATTGTTGGTTTTAGATTGTTCCTTTCAGAATTGTTCCTTCTGGATTATTACTTTTGGATTGTTGTCTCTGTATTCTTGCTTCTGGTTTGTTTCTTTCGGATTTTTACTCTTGGATTGTTGCTTTTGAATTTTGCCTTCTTGATTATTGCTTCCGTATTCTCACTTCTGGAATGTTGCTTATTATTTATTGCTTCTGGATTGTTTCTTTTGGATTTCTGCTTTTGATTGCCTTTGGATTGGGATTTCGATTGGTTTTGGATTGTGCTTGGAATGGAATAGTTTAGATTTCAGTTTTTTGAGATCTAGATTTGGATAGGCTTACTTCTTTTTGTTCTTTGGAATATTTTTGGTTTGACTTTGAAGCTTGAAAGTTCAATTGCTTAAGTTTGCGACGATTCTTGTTTCAGCAGTTTTAATGAACCTGAACTATAAAATTTCCAATTAACAAGTTTAAATTACGCCTGCCAATAAACTTCACATAAAACGGCCCCGTTGCACCACCTTCCATCCGATACAACCCCAAGCCAGTCGATTCCATTTTGACAATTATGAGCACGACAGCATCGCACTTCATTATAATTTAGAGACTAATTTGAAATGCATTTAACTTTTCCAACGTGCGCCCGAGATTCTCCTTCCTCCTTGACTTGTGTATTTAAAATTCAATTGCCAAAGCAAACAGTGCCCGGGCTGCAAACGTGCCATCTTTCATCTGTAAAGTATCTCATCATCGTTTCTATCGCCTTCATGTTGTCAGCATCATCATCATCATCATCAGAAGCAGCACCAATAAAACCATCACTCGACTCCGGCATCGAGCTCCAAAGTGTTAATATTCCATTCGGTAATTCTAACGCATCTCTTCTGGTTGGTTATGCTACCGAGCTCCGATATACACTCCAGGGCGAAAGTTTGGAGTCAACTACCTTGTTGACCTATGCATTTCAAACTGTCAGACTAAAAATATAACTCATGAGTAAGTTTTTTGAAGGTTTTTCCATTTGATTTCAATACTGCAAGTTACATATTACAAGTTATGATATTGACCTGAGTGTATTGACGGCTCGTACTCCACTTATAAGATTATGTACATCTGGCTACAGTCTTCATGTCTTCTTCAGATATGATCTCCTTGAGTTGCTTCCAAAGTGCCTGCTTCATTATGGTCCAGTATTTTTAAGGCCCCAGTTCCGATACGTTGAAGAGGGGTAGGGTGTTCGTGTACTTGGGTACGAAAGTAACCCCGTTATCTTCAGGACAACATTTGACTAGGGGCACGAAGCTAGATCTGGCCGGAAAGTCGCAGGGCCCTCGTATTGCTTCAACGGAGGAAGCAGACGCTTCTGTATACACTCCTTATGTTAGATCTTCCCGTTTACTGTACCGGTATTAATGAACAGTGTATTTCTTTTGCCAGATGAGCATCTAACTTGTGTTTTGTGGAGAATAACGGAAGCTGACGAAAGTCCGGCTTGACGTATAAGTCTAATCATCCAGGATGAGACAACGAGGCTTCGACAGCATCTCCGAGCTCATTACTGCCTTTGTACGTGTGCAGTACCTCCTGGCTCTTTGAACAAAATACTTGGACCGATTCAACTTTTCGGTCACATGTCTGACCGGTGCTTCGTAATTCTACTTGAACGCTTTCACGATACGCTTGAAATCCTCATCATTAAGAGAACATCCATTCTGACCGTATTTACCTATCTTTCGATACACAAAATTTTCGTAGAGACGTTCGATCATACGACTTGCCTTTGACTGCATGATTCCGAGTTGTTTTCCAAATTCTTGATGAGAAAGTTGAGGGTTTTGAAGGTGGTTGCTCAAAATTAATTAACGACGTTTCTTTTCAAGTGACACCATGCCAGAGTGAACAAAATCTGTGTAAACATTGTACTCTAAACTGTTTCTACTAAAGTTTTCAAAAAATATCTTAAGCATCATTTTCATTGGGGACATCCATGTTGAACTCTTGAAGTATCCTCAACAAAATTCTAAGAGAAATTTTCTGTGTAATTTCGTGAAATAAATATTTTGCAAATAATCAAATATGCAAATAAATTTCATGAATAAATTTTTCTAATTTCTTCTCAGGAAAAAAAATCTAATGAAATTCCTAGAGAAAATCATAAAAAAAAAACATACAGTAACACTTGTCAAAATGTCACGAGGAATTCTTAAAAAAAAGCCTTAGACCTTAGAGAAATATCTGCTCCGATGCTATGAAAAATCGAAATCTTATCTACTGGTTCCTATTTGGTTTCGTGTTGTTTTCTTGGTTCCTGTTTGATCTTTTTTCGGCTTCTTATTGGCTTCTTTTAGGTCTCTTTATAGTCTGAACTTTTAATTAATAGGTCTTCAATTCCCTATTTTTAAATGTATGCTAATTGTGTGTGAGCCACCAAAACAAGCCAATCTTCTAAGAATTATGTCATCGATTGTACCCCGTTTGGCATGAAGTCGTTTGGCATAAAGCCGTTTGGCATAAAGTCGTTTGACATAATGGTCGTTTGGCATAATGGCCGTTTGGCATAATGGTCATTTGGCATAATGGCCGTTTGGCATAACGATTGACTTGAAATAAATATCGGCATTTTTTAAGCTTTGACCGAGATCAACACCACCGAGCCCACTGCAAAAAATTTTGTTAGGTTCTAAACAAGCGTGGTGTTCGTTCAGAGATTATCCGAGCTAAGAATTTCAAAAATAGTTGTGACATTATAGAGCATTACTAAATAAAACTCGTGACGGGTCTCTACATCTCAGAACATAGAATACCCTTGAGCTTGTTGCGATATACATATTTGAAAACAGTAAATTGACAAGGAAAGTTCGCAGTTATTTATCAAGGGAACGCTCATAGAATATTTCGCTGCATATCAAACTCTGTCCCAGTTCGGACGTAACACTCGCTGAAAATTACTTGATAAAAGAATGATTTTTTTTTTGCAAAATATCATAAGCTCTAATCAAAAGATCTATTAATGCGACTTAATGCAAAAATAGCCTTTATACAAGAGCAGATTATTCTTCGTTTAAAATGTTTCAGACTCTAGCTTAGCTTAGCTTAGCTTAGACTGACTACACATATCAATGGTTGCTATTCCGTGATTGACCAAAGTCAGTGAAAATGCACAAAGAATCAACTAGAAGTTCGGCTGGGATTGGCCATAATCTTCTTCAGTGTGCATAATTCAGTGCCTCTATTTATACATGGTCAATAACGGCGCCGGCCACGTCCTTGCAGTCAGGTGGGATTGGGGGAAGGAATGTTAGTGTGTAACCTTTGCTATTTGGAGACCGTGTTTGCCTCTGCATCTCCACAAAGGTTACTGGGAGGGATGTTTGTTAATGGGAAGGATCGTTGGGTCACAGGATTCACTTTGATAAGCGATTAGACCATGATAAATAATTATTTGTGAGATATAAACATGCTTATATGTAAATATAATATTTTCATTTGATATGAACAACATCTATGTAGAGAAAAAATATGCCGACACTTGATGTGACGAACGTTTCAAAGTTTGTTGAATAAAGTGAACCTTTTGGAAGTCTACACTTGAAGTGTCGAACCATTCAAAGTTTTTTTTTTAATTACAAAAATAAAGGTAAAAAGAAGAAAGTGTTTTGAAAAAAAAAATTAGACATAAATAATTTATGAATCAGAGTTTATGTCGACACTCACAGTGACGAACCATTCATATTTTTTTGAAAAATCATATTTACGTCTCACCGTTGTAACGATTAAGGGTGCAATCATACATATTTTATAGATTAGAAACAGTAGCATAAAACGAGCTCACCAATTGATCCGTCATCCTTGAGCAGCAACAATCCTCTTTGAACTTCACTCGTTTAATAGGCTATATAAAAGCACTCAGAGAAAATAGGCGTGCAACCCGTGAGGGAAAACAACTGACGACTGCTCGGGCTTTCTTGACGCACTGCCCAGGAGCAAGCGTCAACGTCGGAAGATCAAAAAGAACTAATCAAAAGCGGCACTTTTTCACTTTACTCGATCGACGCGCGACATGTTTGATCCTGCCCTCATCGCCGGCCCCCGCAAGAGCAAGCGTCAAGGTCGGAAGATCAAACACAACTCCATGCCATGGAATCGGAAGACCACACATTACAAACGCGAATCTCTTTTCGCACTCGCGCCACGCGGACCGAAAACAATTGGTCTTGATTCCATCGCTCGCCCTGCAAGAGCATGCTATGGAATCGAAAGACCACACACTACTAACGCAAACCTCTTTTCGCACTCGCGCCACGCGGACCGAAAACAATTGGTCTTGATTCCATCGCTCGCCCTGCAAGAGCATGCTATGGAATCGAAAGACCACACACTACAAACGCGAATCTCTTTTCGCACTCGCGCCACGCGGACCGAAAACAATTGGTCTTGATTCCATCGCTCGCCCTGCAAGAGCATGCTATGGAATCGAAAGACCACACACTACTAACGCGAACCTCTTTTCGCACTCGCGCCACGCGGACCGAAAACAATTGGTCTTGATTCGATCGCTCGCCCTGCAAGAGCATGCTATGGAATCGAAAGACCACACACTACTAACGCGAACCTCTTTTCGCACTCGCGCCACGCGGACCGAAAACAATTGGTCTTGATTCGATCGCTCGCCCTGCAAGAGCATGCTATGGAATCGAAAGACCACACACTTCTAACGCGAACCTCTTTTCGCACTCGCGCCACGCGGACCGAAAAAGATTGGTCTTGATTTCATTGCTCACCCTGCAAGAGCATGCTATGGAATCGAAAGACCACACACTACTAACGCGAACCTCTTTTCGCACTCGCGCCACGCGGACCGAAAACAATTGGTCTTGATTCCATCGCTCGCCCTGCAAGAGCATGCTATGGAATCGAAAGACCACACACTACAAACGCGAATCTCTTTTCGCACTCGCGCCACGCGGACCGAAAACAATTGGTCTTGATTCCATCGCTCGCCCTGCAAGAGCATGCTATGGAATCGAAAGACCACACACTACTCCGTTTAAAATGTTTCAGACTCTAACGCAAAAAAAATCTTTTCACAGCACAGCTCAAATGAACAACACATCTTTATAAGAAAATATTTGTGGCAAAACTTTTCAACGGTTCAATATAAATTCTAAGTTTTGGAAGTGTACATCTAAAACACAGTCTATTATCGAGAAAAGGGAAAATTTGTGATTGAAATAATATATTTTCCAGCATATCTCGAAAGGAGATCACGCGTTTGCCCCAAAAAATTATATATTGAATATTGGCAGGTTCTGAAATAATTATAATTCTAACAACACATCTGGCAAGAATTGATAATAAAAATGGTTCACAATTAGCTTTACTAAATAATAAAATTTATAACAGTATAAGCATAAAGAACAGCCTATTTTTAAAAGAAGGCAAAATTTACAATTAAACCAATACAAGAATTGACGCCAAAAATTATTGCGGCAATGACTGGTTCCCCCGAAAAGTGGTGACGAGAAAGAACGATAAACAGTCAAAAAGAGGAAGTATTCTGTCATTCTCGGCTATACACATGTTGGCAAAAATGCTGAAGACGGTAAAACTCGAAAGTACCGCCAATTAAATAAAGAAGGGTGCATATTAGATGGTCAGTTCGTTCACCCTCCTGAAATGTATATAGTTACGACAATTATGGGTGCTAAAAATTTTCCGGGGGAGTGGGCTAGTCGACGAAACGGGATATTCGGGAAATGGCATTCGGGGAAACGGCATTCGGGGAAACGACATTCGGGGAAAAGTAGCACAACCCATCAAAGTAACTGCAGTAATCGATTTCTTTTTGCACTGATAATTTGAGCAGATCAATGTTATCGATTGCCGCCCTTTTGTCAGTTGTATACAAAAATACTTAAAATATATAGCTCTAAAGAACAGCCTATGCATAAAAGAAGGAAAATTTATTGAAATTTAAAATCAACAGTTTTCATACCTCTAATAATGGTTACATCATAATAAGGAAAAAGAATAGAACAATTAATAGAAGAGTAAATTTGTGCTAAATATATAAAAATCTTCAGTGCAAAAATTTGTTCCAATAGCGAAACTTAAAAGAAGAATTAATATATGAAAGAAGGGTAATTTCTGGATAAATAATAAAATACTATTGGCAATAACTTTCCTAATATGCAAAAATTGATTCAAGAGCGAATGATTGTTGAATAGAGTGCCATTTCGTATCAATTAACTCCAAAACAAGCCTTGTGTCATCAGAAAGATTCAATAGAAACGTAAAAACGAAAATTGAGAAATTCTTGGTTTCAGACTCATTATGCCAAACGACTATTATGCCAAACGACCATTATGCCAAGTGACCATTATGCCAAACGACTTTATGCCAAACGGCTTTATGCCAAACGACTTTATGCCAAATGACCTACCACCATGTCATCTTTTCTGTTGAGCGAAAAAAAACACCTGCAAATATTGTTGAAATACTTGGAAGCAGTAGAACTACCTCAACTTAACTCAACTTAAAACCAACAAAACTGCTACTAACACTTCTTTGTGTTTGAGCCCCTCAAATATAGTAACTTTCAATTTTCAGTCCAGGGTTAAACTTTTTCTTAACTTCATTGCGCACAAAACATTTGTCAACGTGTGCCCTACCCGTGATTTCGAACGTGGACGCGCCTCTGACGGAAAATAAGGTAAAAAGTCGGTTAGTTATACAAGTTGCATTATACTCGCCTTACAGGATGGATCAAATTGTTTGATTGGCGAATTTCATCGCATAAGACGCTACTTTTGAGTTCATTTGTACATTTATTTCCGTCCCGTAAACATGTGCGAAGTAAATCGAATCAATACAGCACACTTAAATAAATTTTAAATTTACACGTCATGCTATTTTAACATCAGTCGTGTAATACCAAAAGTATTGATTATTTTATGTTGAATCATTTAAACGCATCTATTACATCCAACATTATTAACAAAAGTCCCAATGTAGAGCGCAAAGCGGGCACTTTTTAACAATGTTGCAAGCAAAACAAGTCCCTTTACATTATTTACGCTCAACATTCAATCATTAAGGGTCAAACGTTAAGTTTTTGCGTCCAACATTTGCCAACATTGCATGCTTTCTTGCATCTTGAAAGTGAAATTGCAAACAAGGTTTCGCTGATTACATGATTATACTGTGAAAAATCCGTCCAAAACCATGCATTTATGTATTGGCCCATAAATAAAGGCCCGAAGGCAATGATAGCGGAACGGCAACGGTAAGCGGAACCGGTTTGATAATTATTTCACCTCGAAAAATATAATAATATTTGAAAAATGTTCTAGGAAAAATGTAGGCATTGCCTTAAGAATTCTCACAGGATATCGTACATATAATGTGTCAAGGGATCTCTTCACGAAGGTCTCCAAGGAAGTATGCATTCTAGTTGTGAATTCTGTAGTGATTCCTATAGAAATTCCTTAAAGGAACACCCAAATGGAACTCTTCAGGGATTCCGCTAAAAGTTATTATTATTTTTTTTTTCAAGATATTACTACAATACATGGACACCGTCTTCTACCATTTAGTTGCACAGGCGGAAACTTAACACTTGACAACGTACAGACACAGCCGAGAAACATTTCTGACGAAAAGTTTCAATGGCTGAAGTGGGAATCGAACCCACACACCATGACTCGATGCGCTTAAATGCCTGACGACACTAACCACATGGTCACGAGGCCCACAGTTCCAATATAAGTTGAATATATGATGCTACAATTTCTTCGAAGAATTTATTTTGAAGAAAATAATTCAGAGACACATCTTGGAATCTCCAGAAAATTCACAAACATTCCCTACAGAATGCATCCCCAACAAGAAATTGTTCAAGTATTCTTTCACAGATTTCTGTCTAGGATTCTGTTAGAATTTTTATCATATTGCTCTGGTGATTCCCTAGTCTTAGAGATACTTCTTAGAAATGCTCTGGTAGCATCTTCAGGAATGAATCTACCCAAATTTTATCTTCGAAGTATTCTACTTTAAATTCTTGTAAGAGTTCTTTTTAGACCTCCTAAGATCCTTTCCTGCAAAAATGTATTCAAAGGTCCATTTTACCTAACAAATACATGAGAAACATATCGTTCGTGTTGGCGTAAACATCTACTTGGAGTTTATGGTTCACTTTGGATTAGGGATTTTTCTTAGACGAATTGTCTAAATTCAATAAAAAGCACTTTGATGCGACGCATATTGTAGCCAAATGTGAGCTCAGTAGATTCGAAAGCAATCAAAAATGTCAAGAACCGGATCCTTCTCCCTACCATATGTACTGACACTTGAACTCGAATCTCTTGTAAAACTCCAGAATTTTTTTTTTTGGTGGGGTTCTTCAAGAAATCTTAAGAGATATATTTAACGAAAATTTTGGCAAAATCAATATGTAGTAATTTATCAACCCTCCATAAATTACAACATATTGATTTTTCCAAAAATTTCTTATAGATTTTCTCTAAATATATCTCTTAAGATTTTTTTGAGAATCCTGTCAGAGATATTTTTTTGTAATTTTACACAAGATTCAAGTTCAAGTGTTATTTCAGAAATTTCTCAAATAATTTCTCTATGCGTTTTTCTAAGGCAGCCATTCCATTAAAAACCGATCTAGTGGGTCACCGTATTCCGTGAAAATTTGGTATTTTGTTCCTTTTCCGAAATAAAAATATACGTGTTTTTGGATTTTTTGATTAGGGTGACCATTTCAAAAATAGGGTGACCATTTTTTTAAATAATCATTGCTCTTGAACCGCTTGACCGATTTTCAATTTTCTTGGACGAAATGAAAGCTATTTTGACTTTTCAAAAATAATATAAAATTTCAAAAAAAGTGTTTTTTTACAAGGAAAAAGTAAAAAAAATCCGTTTTTTTTTCGTGTTTTCAAGGCTTTGGGACCAAAAGGGCTATTTCTGATCTCATTTTTCCTGAAAGTTCAGAAAATTTTACAATTACTGTCGAATTTTCAGCGATGTTTAATATTTTAGTTTTTGAGATATATTTTTTTGAGAATAAAAAATCTGTCATTTTTTATCTGCACACACTGTAGGGCTCAGCGCATTATTTTTTTATTAGAAAAAAAAATCATAACTTTTCAACAGCTCAACCGATTTTCAATCTTTTTTTATGGATTGAAAGCTTAAGATTTCAACTTTTTAGGAAAAATATAAAACTCTGAAGATATTTTTTTCACATGAAAATGTATACAAATTTCCTAAAAACAACTAGAAATACAGCTATTCCATGAAAAACCGATCTAGTGGGTCTCCGAATTCCGTGAAAATTTGCTATTTTGTTCCTTATCCGTATTTTTGGATTTTTTGATTATGGTGACCTTTTCCGAAAAAGGGTGACCAGAAAAATCGCGATTTTGCAAAATTTTTATTTAAAAAAAAAATTATAACTTTTGAATCGTTCGACCGATTTTCAATATTTTTGGACGAAATGAAGGCTAAAGATTTTGACTTTTCAGGAAAATATAAAGTTTCACAAAAAATGTTTTTTTTACATGAAATAACTGAATAGTTTCCGTTTTTTCGTGTTTTCAAGGCCTCGGGACCAAAGGGGCTATCGCTGTTCTCATTTTTTCTTGAAAGTGCAGAAAATTTTACGTATACTGTCAAATTTTCAGCGATGTATGTTTTTTAGTTTTTGAGATATATATTTTTGAAAATAAAAAATCAGTCATTCTTTATCGGCACACACCTATAGGTCTCAGCGCATTAGATTTGTAATGTTTAAAAAAAATTATAACTTTTGAACAGCTTAACCGATTTCCAATCTTTTTGTATGGAATGAAAGCTTAAAATTTCAACTATTCAGACAAAATTGAAAAATCTGATAAAAATATATTTAAAGTGAAAAAATATAAAAATTTCTAGTTATTTTAGAAATTTTCATATATTTTAATGTGAATTTTTGTTTTCAAAGTTTTCTATTTTTTCTATTTTTTTCTAAAAAGTTGGACCTTAAGCTTTCATTCCATAAAAAAAGATTGGAAATCGGTTGAGCTGTTCAAAAGTTATGATTTTTTTTAAACATTACAAATCTAATGCGCTGAGATCTACAGTGTGTGCCGATGAAAAATGACAGATTTTTTATTTTCAAAAAAATATATCTCAAAAACTAAAAAAACATACATCGCTGAAAATTTGACAGTTTACGTAAAATTTTCTGAACTTTTAAGAAAAAATGAGAGCAGCAACAGCCCCCCCGAGGCCTTCAAAACATGAAAAAAAAACGGAAACTATTGAGTTTTTTCTTGTAAAAAACACAATTTTTGTGAAATTTTATATTTTTCCCGAAAAGTCAAAATCTTTAGCCTTCATTTCGTCCAAAAAGATTGAAAATCGGTCACACGGTTGAAAAGTTATATTTTTTTTAAAATAAAAATTTTGCAAAATCGCGATTTTTCTGGTCACCCTATTTCGGAAATGGTCACCCTAATCAAAAAATCCAAAAATACATGTATCTTTATTTTGGATAAGGAACAAAATAGCAAATTTTCACGGAATTCGGAGACCCACTAGATCGGGATTTCATGGAATGGCTGAATTTGTATAGGGTAAATTATGTATTTTGGACAGGCTAAGGATATGTCTGGAAATGGCGATCGATTAACTGCATTAGATACTAATATTTCATTACGTAATGATACTTATATGCTAAATGTCTCATTGTATTTTGAGTTTCTGGGGAAAAAAAAGCTTACAAACTGTAGCATTAGCTTCCAAAATAGCGTTTTTAGGCGGCCTGTCTGTTATACATTTCGGACACCTAATATACAATTTGGACACCCTTATGTGAATATAATTTGGACAGGGGCGTTATCTCAATATCCATGCAATGGTTTCTTAAAAAGACGATTGTTTCATAAAACTTTGGGAGTTTACATGTGACTTATGCATTTTCTTCGCTTATTGGATGTGTATATTAGTGATAATCAATAATTTCATTTAATGCAAGCAAATATCATCAGATCCACGATAAAACGCCTGCAAGTATGCATGCATACGACATTCCAGTGTATTTCATCAGATGGCTAAATTATATCAACAGAACAAAAACCATAATCTATTTTGGACATCCCCTGATTTATGCCCTATATACTCGTGTTAAGATTTCAGATGAACTTAGCTTAAAATTTAGACATATTTTATCATATTGTAAATTTTAAACTTTTTATGAATGCCAATTCTGAGCGCTATTATTGCATTTAATGTATGTTCTTGAAATGCACTTCCTCTTGCATTCGTAGGTTTCACAGATGTTCTATTGATATAATTTACAATTTTGATAGTTTTTAAGCTAATTTGTATTTTTTTTGAAAATGGTCATCAGTATTAAGTAGCATAGTGTATTAATAATGCAATACATGATTTCCCGTACATATATTCCTCACCATCTCATTGGAAATGAGCATAGAATGGCTAGCCTGTCCAAATTATATGCATGTCCAAGTTATATACGTTACCCTATATTTTCATGTAAAAAATGTTTTTTTTCGGTTTTTTATATTGCTCCTGAAAAATTGAAATTTTAAGCTTTCATTTAAAAAAAATATTGGAAATCGGTTGAGCTGTTCAGAAGTTACGATTTTTTTTTTTAAATAAAAAAATGAATGCGCTGCGAACTACAGTGTGTGCAAATAAAATATGACAGGTTTTTTATTTTCAAAATAAATAAAAGTCATAAACTAAAAAACATACATGATGTTATGAACTAAAAAAAAAATTGCGAAGTCACGATTTTTTTGGTTGCCCTATTTTGGAAATGGTCACCATAATCAAAAAAACCCAAAAACACGTGTATCCATATTTCGGATAAGGAACAAAATAGCAAATTTTCACGGAATTCGGTGTCCCACTAGATCGATTTTTCATGGAATAGCTAAAGAATAATATAAAACATTTCTCTCGTTTTCCAGGGATTTCTTATATGACTTCTCCACAAGTTTTCGGGTGATTTCTCCTGCTAGAGTTTTTAGGGGTTGACACATTGCTGTGATTCATAACTGTTCGGCACAATGAACGAATCAAAGATAAGGCGATACTAAAATCAACACCAAAAAACATGCTATCCCTTAAGAAAATCCTTTACAATTCTACAAAAACCCCCAACATAATTTACACAAAATAAAATTATTCATTAAACGCCTCAGCTCGTTAATACTTTAGCATTACGGTTTGTTAATGTATATAAGCATGAAAGTGTTTGATGTATCATTTAAATTTTCCATATGAATTTAAATTTGAATATAAAATACTCAACCGAAAATTCCACGGTGTACTAAATTAAGAAGGTAATGTATTCCGGAAACTGACAGCTCCTTGACGACGTCATTCCTATCCACTTCGAACAAATTTGCGAAAACAATGATCTAGTGGTCCGGAAGGTATATGGTACGATAGGAGTGACGTCACATGTTTACAATCAAATTATATATTTACATGAGTATGGAGCCTGCCTTGTTAATTTTTATGCCGTCCAAAAATTCATTATGGCAGAACCTTCAACGCCATCTTTGATTGCTGATGTGCTCCGCCACCACCGCCGCCAAAAATGGCTAACAGCATGACGCCGTCATCGTCGGTTCAAAAATACTCTGACGCCGCCGCCGATGGAAAATATTTCGGCGCACAGGTCTAGTTACGCTTATGAAGAATCATGATTATGACTCCAGAAACCATGATTTGTGATCCTGATATCATGACCTAAACAAATTTATTTGATATTTGATTTCCATGTATAAGGTTCCAGATTAGTTCGCAATAAACAAACACTGTCATTTCCAATCATATGATATATGCACGCAAATTTTAGAAGTGTTCTTGAACAATTATGTGAGCCGTACTGGTTTCAAATTTTGCTCGATATATAGCTGAAAAAATCAGCCATATTTTTTCCTGTAGTACTTTTGAGAAATATAAAAGTAAACATTTAGTACAATGTAAAAGTAAACATTTCATACAAAAAAAAAATGGAAACGTTTTCGTTAAAATACAAAGAATATAAGATTTACGCATTACCTGTTGAACGAGCCACAGTGTGTTTCAGTTAGATATTATATGACAGGGATATGATAAAAACACATTTGTATGTTTTTAGTATGTGACCTCAAACTTTTGCACGGGAGTGTATTCATAGCCATCGCAGATACAGTTCCGACCTGGGCTTCCACCGGTGCAGTTGCAAACCAGCAAAATTTCATATCACTTTCAGAATTTTAAATCATTTTCCTCCGCACCCTCCTCGTTCCCAAACCACCGCGCACCCCACTCAACGTCCTTTTTAGGAGTCACATATTCGTCCTGCGATGCAATTGCTCTTGTGGAGCCAGGGCAGATTTGGAACACTTGTTTTCACACGCGAGATAAGAGCAGAACTTTTCCCACAGCAGCAGCAGCAGCAGCAGCAGCGGAGCGAAGCTCACACTCACAGGAATATGTTGGCAATTTAAACATTCATCTAATAAAATTTATGCGTCTCTCGAAGGCAGAGCAAAAAGCGAGCAGCTTCTTCTTTTTTTTATTGCGGGGGGCTAGGGGAGGAGGGGCTAGCGTGTGTTTTCCTGGCTGCCGAGTCGTCGTTTTGCAGTCAGGTGCTCTGACTTCGTTGTCTGACTGCCTGTCTGGTGTGCTCCGGTTCGGTCTGCCAGGGCTGTTGATGTATGCCGGGGTCACCGTGGAACGGTGACAAACTGTTAGGGTTCCGGAAGGTTCAAGATTTGGGACATTAAATTCTCAATCCTAACTGGAACGAGTTCAATAATGATGATGGCTTGTTTCAAAATATCGTACATAAGCTTCATGGTTAATTTTAACGTGCAGTTTTTGGTATGTGGGTAAAACTCACCTCAGTTCACGGTACAACTTGTGCTGCTGGTGCGGTTTAAAATTTTGTCCAAATATTACGCTTTCTCCGGAAGTGCGGGTGCACATACATACTCCAAATCAAACAAGCCAAAAGTGGTGGCATTTTCAGCGTCAACGTAGCCAACATCCCTGCATTCCGCGTCTGTTTGCCGACCTAGGCTAAGAAGATAGTTCATTTTTTTATTCTGCACTCTGTGGGCCACCCTACCTTTTAGTCACCCTCTTCCCATCCCGGTATCCTGGCTTCGAGAGCAAACATAAATTTTTCCACAATCTATGTGTGTCCAGCCGACAGAGCAACGCGGCCACACGAGTGATACATATTGTAGAGATTGTTTATTCTGCAATTCCCTCGCTGCCTACCCTCTGGTTTCCAGACCACCAAAAACTCTTCATGTTCCGATTCGGTAACAACACCGAAAGTGCCAAACAGCAAACGACCGTCCAGCCGGTCAGTTACACAGCCCCTAAACGGGTGTTTTTGTTTCGGTTGCAAGGTTTTAGATTAAACAACTGCAGCGTGAGTGCAGTGCCCATTAGACTTGCTCATTTTATGATGAAAAGAAAAATCGGAAAGGTACAAAAGACCACACAATTGATTTGATACACTTCCAAAACTTTACCAAATAAGCTGATTTTGAGACACTTGTTTGACTTGTTTTGATAAATAAGTTCGAAATTTGATGCGACAAAATTGCCTTAAAAAGTGAACAAGTCTAGTGCCCATATTGTTGACTGAGATGGGAGGCTCTTGTACGAGGACCCCCTGAGGCCCTTTTCGGAGCAACAAAATTTGGGACGAACTTTGGGTGCTGGGTACGATGTGCTGTGCATGGCATTTGTCGTATACTGAGTAAGGGCGACAAGATGACCTCATTGATAGTGTCCCGTAACCGGAGCAAGATAAGACCTATTGACGCAGATTTAGGCAATGGTGGTTGGTGTTTGACGTTGCTCGGAACAGGGTAATAGTAACTGATGTTATTTCAGGACATATTGAGTTGAGTGCTTTTGACTGAACCAAATACCAGATTGGATCAGTTTTCCTTATTACAAATAATTTATATATATTTTTTAAATTAAATAAATTCAAGCAATAAAACAGAGCTTTTCAGTGCTAAAAAACAGTACTTTTCAGTGCAACAAAACAGTACTGTTTTTCTACTAAGTATTGATCCCTTAACAATCCTTGTTAGGACCCGTGCCTTCGATTTTTCGTTGGATCCGTTAGTGAAAGCAATCAGTGGTATTCCTTCTTCGACACCGTCTTGAAAAAATAACTATAAGAAGGACACGTCTCCTTTCGTTTGTTCAATAAACATGGTCACAACCACGAACAAAAGGTAGGACGAATCTCTGAATGCACTAGTTTCTTCCTAAAAAGCAGGATTAAAAACTGTCACGAAACATGGCATAAAGGGAAGAAAGGACGTTTCTCCGGAATGCGAACTTTCTTCCATGGGCGAAAGGAATAATTTTGATACAGCATCGAAATAAGCAATCAGTTCGATGCTCTAGACAAATTTTCTGCCAACACCAAATCGAAGCAGTCTCTAGCCCAGGCTCTTTGATTCAAGTGAGGAAGTAAAGAGTGCCGCCTACCCAGTAAACACAAACTCGTATACAATAGCGCATAAGAGTACAAATGTGGAGGCGATATACGTACATGCGCCATAAGGCTGAATGCAAGATGTACGTATATCGCCTCCACATTTGTACTCTTATATCTAATCATAAACGATGGTGTGTTTACTGGGTATCGTTGTCAGTTGTTCCAAATTTGGGGGATTTAGGCAGGAGATCTTGAACTCCATTAAGGAAATCAAGGTTTCCTTCCAAATCGCAGAAAAGGAGACTGTCGGGGGGCCTTCCTTAGCCGAGTGGTTAGAGTCCGCGGCTACAAAGCAAAGCCATGCTGAAGGTGTCTGGGTTCGATTCCCGGTCGGTCCAGGATCTTTTCGTAAAGGAAATCTCCTTGACTTCCCAGGGCATAGAGTATAATCGTACCTGCCACACGATATACACATGCGAAGATGGCAACTTTGGCATAGAAAGCTCTCAGTTAATAACTGTGGAAGTGCTCATAAGAGCACTAAGCTGAAAAGCAGGCTCTGTCTCAGTTGGGACGTTAATGCCAAGAAGCAGAAGAGACTGTCGGGTTTTGCCGGGAACTCTTAAAGATCGCAAACTTCTTCTCAAACATCTTGAAGAGAAAAAGCACAATTTTTTTACTTATGACGACAAAACTGAACGTTTGTTCAAAGTTGTCTTAAAAGGTCTCTCAAGTGACCATAATTCAACTGAAGAGATCAAAAATGGAATAAATGATTTACTTGGATTTTTCCCAGTACAAGTAATCAATATGATAAAGAGAACCCAATCTGGCATTGTTCGGAAAGGGCTTTATCATGAATATTATTTAGTTCACTTTAACAAAAAAGAACTAAATAATATTGAAACTTTATAAAAAAAAAACTTTTGTTCGATGTCCGTATGGCATGGGAACATTTCCAGAAACCTGAAGGAAATGCCCAGAACCCCAGTGCCGTCGGTGCCAAAAGTGGGTCTTCAAGTGTCTGCCTCTAATTTTAATTTTCTAACTGAACAATTCAATCTAATGATTGATGCAAAGCCACCACTATGCCGGAAGCAGTCCAAGTTGGTGTAAAATTTACAAATCAAATTGTTATTGGATTACGTTTTTCTAATGGATCCAAATAATAATTTAAGTATTTTAAATTGGAATGCTCGTTCCTTGAATGGTAAAGAGGACGAGCTGTTTAGTTTTCTTACAGCTACATGCACGTATATAGCAGTTATTACTGAAACATATTGAAACCTGGATCCAAACTTAAAAACGATCATAACTTTTTTGTTTATCGTAATGATCGACTTGATGGGGCATAAAACATCAACTGTTTTTGTCATTTGAAACTAAAGTTTCTGAAACTTTAGATGTTTCTGTTGACACTAGAGTTACAAATTTCTCAGGAGCACAGAAATGTACTGACGAGCCTACGTTGTATTGTATGTATTGTAACGAGAACTACAATTTCAGTTCTCATTGTAAACTTTTGTAATCTTTTCAATTATTGCGCTGAATTTTAAACAGCACATGTGACGGAGCGCATGAGACCGCAGTGACGCACATCTCAAGAAAAATGAGGCGCTCCAAAAAAGGTCTCACAATGTACAGCGCGCCCGTGAGCTTGCAAGCAATGAGGCTCCTGCACTTAAGGCTACAGCACGTGCACAGTAACTCTAGTTGACACACAGTTTGGTGAATATACTTTCATAGCTGCCTATTTGCCTTTTCAATGCTCTGGACAGCAAGTAAATTTGCTCCAAACTGACTTGCGAAAATTGACTCGCAATAAGTCAACATTTTTGTCATTGGTGACTTTAATTCCAAACATCGGTCATGGAATGATTCTCAAAGTGATTCCAACGGCAGATTTTTATTTGATGAGTGCTCTTCAGGATATTTCTCAATTCAACACCCTGATAGCCCTACGTGTTTTTCCTCTTCTAGAAATCCTTCTACGATTGATTTGGTCTTAACCGACTATAGTCATCTTTGTAGCCAATTAGTTACTCATGCTGATTTTTCCAAATGAAAATCAAGTTACTCAGGACTTCGAAAATATTCTAAATCATGAGAACATTTTTGAAAATTCCTGGGAGACTGATTTGGAAGAAGTGAGAACTATTATTTTAAAAAAAATCAAAAATATGCAAGCTCCTGGCGATGATGGAATTTTCTACATCCTCATCAAAAAACTTCCAGAAAGTAGCTTATCATTCTTAGATGATATATTTAACAAATGTTTTCAATTGGTATTTGTATTTTCCTGACAAACGGAGAAATGGTAAGGTTGTTCCAATTTTAAAACCGGACACAAATCCTGCAGAAGCTTCTAGCTACCATCCAATCAGCTTGCTTTCCTCTATCAGCAAACTTTTTGAAACGATCATTTTCAACAGAATGATGGTCCTCATCAACGAAAATACAATTATTGCATATGAATAGTTCGCATTCCTCCATGGACATTCGACCACTTATCAACTTTTACGTGTAACAAATTTGATTCGTTCCAACAAATCTGAAGGCTATTCTACTGGTCTTCCTCTTCTAGACATAGCAAAAGCATTCGACAGTGTCTGTCATGAAGGCTTGATTGGAACATTAAACAACTTTAATTTTCCAGCATACATTGTTAGAATAATTCAAAGTTATCTGTCAAATCGTACACTTCAGGTTAATTATCAGAACTCCAGGTCTGAAAGACTTCCTGTAAGAACTGGTGTTCTTCAAGACAGCATTTTGGGACCAATATTATACAATATTTTCACATCTGACTTACCTGAGTTACCTCAGAAATGTCAAAAATCTTTGCGGATGACACAGGCCTCTCACTCAAAGGACGAAGCCATAATGCATCCAAAACTCAACTTGTAATATTCACACATGAATCAAAAGCACTTTATTTGAAACCCTCAAGTAGACATGTTGTCACGATGACAGGGGTTCCAACAAATTGGTCGGATGAAGTTAAGTATCTAAAGCTAATGCAATATAAAAAATTAACTTTCAAAAATCACATTGAGGGCAATGAATTGTTACCAAATGCCAAATGTAACAAATAAATAAAATGTGAGTATCCACTCATTAATAGCAAATTAAAACTTTTTCTTTAGAACAAGAGTTGATCATCAAACAATTTTTCAGGCCAGCCATGTTGTATGCTGTACCACCATGCACAAAAAACTTGAAAAAAAAATCAAACGCTTATAGACGACTATGCTGGTTGAAATACAAGTTGTTTTAATTATGCTCAGAAAACGACTATTGACTATTCTTCAGGAAACCACAGTTTTCAGTCACGTAGATTTCACCCGGGATTGTGAAAAACCAGTAGCAGTTCCCCAACACGGAAATCAATTGGCTCGTATCGTTCCGTCGGTAGTGGCACAAAAATGCGAAAACTTTCGAGCTTTTACAGCCAATCATCTTCGTTGCCGTCTTCGTGTTGTCTTTCGACAACCGCTTCGCTATCCGATTTCCTACAACATTACAAGAAAGTAACTAAAAATTCACCAGAGAAAACTCATTAGTCAAAAAAGTTTTCTCTGCACTTTGCGAAAATATTTTCGTTTGTACTTTGCAATGCGAAACAAACCCCATCCCGACGCTCACCCCCCGCCAAAGAAAGCAAAATAAGGTAAAGTTTGGAATGTGCTTCACTATCTTTGTAGCCTAGGAGGTTCGATGCTGTTGTTTCTTTCCTACTTTCGACAGTATATTTCATTTTCCCTCATTTGAAACGACCAGGGGTCCTGACCTGTGAAGGGGGAAAAAAATAAGGAAAACTTCGAAGCCCTTTTGCAGCGGTGGCATTTTGACGACGTAAAATATCCCGGCATGCCGAGAACTCAGTCCCGCAGAGCCAAAAACAAGAAACCAACAGAAGTAACTTTGGCGCGGGTCGAGACGAGAACACAATTTCAAATGTAAATTATTTTGTTTATTCTAAATTTGAGAACTGGCTCTTCTGCTTCCCGAATTTGCTGGAGACGGAGAAAGGGAACACTCTCCCGCTACGTTACACTATCAACCGGGCTGGGTTGTGCAGTGTGGAGGTTTGAATGAGGAACTCGTAGTTTATTGGGAAAAGTTTTACCAGTTCGCCCTGAGTTGGGAGGGCACATTGCGAATAATGTCTATGCCTTCGTACGGTTTGTTGCGACCATGTAGGTGGTGCTGAAATTTGAGGCTTTCATTGCTTACAGCATGGAAAATTTGAGTTTGTAACTTTATACAGTGGTTACTGGTAATAGGTTCTGAAGGTTGGTCTGGGTAGGTCTCTACTGGGAGGAGGACATAAAGTTGTCAACAATCAGTATTTTAGCTCAGATCGGATTTACTCTGCGCAGAGGGAATATTTGTCTGAATTTCATGCTGGTGGAGAGATTTTTATAAATTTTCAAGATAGCTTTCAGCTGATACATACTAGTGATCAAAATCATCCTCATCAAACACTACTTGCTAAAGCACTAGCGCCACGAGGACTACATTAAGCTCTATCTACAGTCAGGCACATCTTCGTAGTTTCGCAGTTCTAAAGTACGAAGGCCCTCTCTAGTGGCTTGCAGCCAATTTCAACGAAATCACCATGGGCCGGAAATCTAAGGAGTAAATGATTTAGCCACCTCTTTTACACGTATCAGCTTAATTAGTTTTGCCAAAAAACCATGTTCGCATGTACGAACAAATCGCGACGCATGCACCATAGAGAACGCCATTACACCAAATTACAGACAACCAAATGTAGGACATTACACACAATAACAAAAACACAAAATCCTATCCCTTTGAAGAAGGTTGAATAAAATAACCGAGACGTCGGACGTAAGAGCAACATACGTGTTAGCTTATTATTAAGACTGCAGTGCCGAAAATGTTTCAAGCAAATTAAACCATCCAGTCGTTAATAATAACCGTCATGTTCAGATATTACCTACCACACCTCTTTTATTGACACTGAATTACTCCCGAGAATTTTCTAAGATCATTCGCAAGGTGAGTAACGAACACGTTATCGAACACATTCATGCGAACCACCAATGAAGAACTCCTTGAGCGCTCTTAATCTATTAAACAAGATATGTGACAAAATTTTGTACGCAAAATCCAGAAAGATAATTCCTTAGTAAACAGTAAACGCACTCCAATCTATGCCATTTCTTGTAGATTGAGCGTATGAGACTGTCCAACCAACTGGGAGGAGGAGGTGTAGGAAGAAATGTTTTTACATAACTACAGGAGTACTCAATTCATCTCACCACCGTTCTTGAAAATCTAGATCGGGATCCCATCCTTAATTTGTCCAACTACCTAACAGTTTTTCAGCTCACTCGTGGCCTTTTGAACCACTACTAAGGACCCATTCACAAATTTCATAACGCTGAGGGTGAGGGTGGGTGGTTGTCATCGTGCTGTTACAGCTCATACAAAATTTGTAAAATATTCATACAAAAAGCGTTACGAGGGGGTGGGTGGGTGTCGAAAAAGGCCATTTTTGGCGTTATGAAATTTGTGAATAAACCCTAAGGCCAGTGAGTCTACAGATCGTCCGTCATAATCAAAGCTCACCATGTTTCTCGCTATATTTCCATTTTATTCATTCAATAATTGCTGAATGTAAATAGGTACGCCTTCCATATGACAGTGCCGTTTTAACGTTCAGAAAATTATCCTCTCGGCCATTGCACATGTATGGTTTCCTGTTATTCCGGGTATCAACAACTATCATACGGCTGCTGGCGGCATTCTTACCCGTATGTCACTCTCTTGCTCTCTTTATCAAACCAGTCGTTCCATCTCCGTCGTTGAACATTTCCAATCACGAACCGCGCCATTGTGCTCAATGCTTCATACATTAAGTCACACTAGCTGTTGGCATCTTCAACAAAGTTTCTTTACAAGTGCTCGTACATCCGGTATTCATCAGATACCCATTAACCAACATGCGTTCGATAAAGAATTACATTTTTCTGCTTTTACCGACATTTTTGACGCTGAATAGCGAGATATTGATCCAAGTCTGAGAAATACCGCCTATCAACCAGTACGTGGTCTATTTGGGAGCAGATTTTGCAACCATTGTCCGACATTTCCCCGAAAACCATTATCCCGAACGATTTTTTCACTATGGCTTTTCTCTCGAGTCCATTTCCCCGAATTAACAGTTTCCCCGAAAGCATTTCCTTAATGCATTTTCCAGATTTTGGTTACCCATCTGTGTAGTAGCAAGTTTGATAATTGCTTCGAATGAATGGTTCTCTTTTGAATGATTTGAATCGAAAAATTACAGACGAGCTAATTTTGGTTGGAAAGAAATCGATGACAGCTTGCATTGGCAGGTTGGTTACAAAAGTATGTTGATTAAATTTAAGCTCAGTATTCAAATTTTATTATGCCCAGAATTTCAATAAAAATACATACATTTTAGAAGTTAGGTTTAAGAAAAATAATTGAGAGATGAACTAATCTGATACTATAAGTCGTTAGTGACATTAGTTAGAATATTTGAAAACAGTTCAAAGAATTCAAAGGCGTGACAAAAATGTACATTTTGATCTCCAATGCATAAGTACTTAAAGAGAAGGTGATAAATTGGTTTGGGACGCATCTTAGAGCACATCGTATCGAGGTTATTATTACCTCCGCGTTAAAAGTGTATTTCATAAAAAAAAACAAGCAGGCGGTTTAGTATTTTATTCTATTTTTGACAGGTCAAATAACCATTGACATCAAAATAAAAGATAATTTTAAGGCTAGTCTCGCATTTTTTGAACGTAAGCAGTTCTTTGAAGCTATGCTGCGTTGATATTATTATGCTTGCAGCTACCGTGGTGAATCAAAATCCGGACACTCAGCTTAAATCCGGACAATTTCAGCTTAATTTGAATGTTAATATGTTTGAAATTTATTCTTACTCTTTACTTTAAATACTGAAGATTATTCACTATCATTTCAATCTAGTTAACATTGCCAAATAATTATTAAAAATAACAATAAGTTTGATGTTTCTGTCGGATGTCATTCTATCGCGGTTCATTTTAGTTCAAGTTTAACCATCTCTGCACGCATGAGCCAAGGCACGAACAACGTTTAGTTAAATGAAAAGTGCGTGAAGTATAATTTTGTGGAGTGTGTTGAACAAAATTAAGTGCAAAGTGATACTTTCAATGTTCGATAACACTACTGGTGTGAAAAATGATGGAAATGTGTATTTAACAGTGTATAAAGGGACTGTCCGGGATTACGAGCCAGTGATTTTAAGTTCGGACAGCGAGTGAAAGACCCACTTTTCACTAGTGGAACTGTTTTTTCCATGGAAGATAAAATAAGAGAAGACTTGAAAAGTATACATAAACAGTTGTGAGTTATCAGAAGACGGGACAATTTAAGATTAATCGTGTATATCTTCCGTTATCACAATCAAGCCACACGTAAAATGGCTCGAACAACACGCGCTTTGGTTCAGGTAATTAAAGCTTTAATAATAGTTACGTTTTGTTCTTCGTGACATTTTAGGAAAAATACATACATCGAATTGATATAAGAAAGATATTAAAACAAGTTTGTGAAGTTTTCTTGAAAAGATATACAAATATTCCATATTATATCATATGTGTCCGGATTTCGATTCGAAAGTGTCCGGATTTAAAAACACCATTTGCATTAGGTGTCCGGATTTAAAGACAAGATAGACTCCAATATTTTATTGATTTTCTTGTAAAAATCTTGAATAATTCCAACAATTCCATGACTTTGATGAAGATCTGAAGTGTAAGAAAGTGTTGCATAATAAAATATTACGAAAATTCTAACTAAACATACTTAAATCGTAGTTTGAACATTAATGTCGTCTTAAGCGTCCGGGTATTGATGCACCACGGTACCAACGATTTGAACAGGATTTTTTCATTCTTTTAAGAGAAGGCTTTTCTATACAGAGAAATATATCAGTAAATGGAGCAGGTAATATTAGGAATTCGATATTGATGGTCAGAAAGTTATTAAAAAAGCACAGTGTAACGTATATTTTGAAAGCATTTTAAAGACAAACTCTGAAGGATCAATTATGTAGGGCAAGATATAAAAGATTTTATCTGTAGCCTGACGTACTAAGGCTTGATTGACTTACTGAAGTTACAACCCTTTATGTCGTACTGATTATAATGTAAAAAATACGTTTGATCTAATGGACATACTTATACCATAGGGGCGTTAAGTTGCATAACAAATATCCCATCATTCCAAAAGGCAAAATTCAGCAAAACAGCCATTCGGCCAAATGTCCATAAGACAAACATTTATATGCCAAACTTACTGCTTTTTATGAAACTACCAATCATGTGCTCTGTTTCATGTCAGTCACAAGAACGATTTTCTAATTAATTTGAGCATAATGCACGTGGCACATCCTGTTGAACATCATTTACATTATACAAATGAATTTTATAACAAATTTTCATCTAAACTTGCACCAGTTATCACGTTGAACACTTTTTGGCAGCAGGATCATGAAATGCTTTCAGTATGAGCAATGCATTTTGATTTTTTCGGGCAAATATTATATTAGGGGAAACGGTTTTCGCAGAAATAGTTTTTTGGGAAAACATTATTCAAGAAAATTGCATTCGAGGAAATAATTTTCGGTGTGTTTTCGGACAATCACAACCGGTTGTGTTTCTTTTCTCGAATGTCAGTTCCCCGAATGTCGTTTTCCCGAACGCCTTTTCCCCGAATACCAGTTCCTCGATTACCCCGTTCCCTCGAATAGCCAATTTCCCTGAAGAGCCCGTTTCCTCGAAATGTTTTTGGCACTTTGTCATATTTGGCATAACTTCATACATTTCGGGATGGTGAACGAACCGATCAATTGATATGTTCCCTTTTTTGTTCCCTTCCGGTTCTTTAGATAATAAACATTCGAGCTGTTTAGTGGAATACCTGAAAAAAATCGAATTTAATACCGGAATTAAATTGTATTGTACTAAATTCAGTTTTTTGATTCTTTAGAGTTTCGCCAACCTTTGTAGTTTTTTCTATATGTGTTTAGTCAAAAACGAACAAAACATCTCAATTTTTGATTGCTTATCATTCTTTATAATTCGTCACCCTGTCACTTAAAACCTGGGGGGTGCGAACAGGATATCAACAAGCAGCCAGGCTGCTGTCAAGCAAAAATTTTCATCAGAATGATCCGAGTATGCCTAGGAGTGTGCGGTCACTGATTTGTCACGTTAAAAACTGCTATACATTTTATGTGACACAAAAACTATCAACTGTTGAAAAAACGTTTACTTGGTCTTATTGATGCGTAAGTTTTTCAGCACTTTTGTGAAATATATTTCTAACTAACATACAATCAGAAACTATCTAATTCGGCTGATTTATTGAACTTATTGCCTGCATCAAACTGCAGAAGCTTTGTGTGAAGTATTTTAGGTGTGCATCTTTAAAATGGTTTCCTGCGAGACAAGCAAACAAACAACAACTACCGAAAAGCTACACATTACATATACTTTGCAATTGGATTAAACGGACAAATTGATGTGAAGTTTTGCGAAAAAGTTACACGTCTTCTCAGTGAGAATCGAACTCACGACTCCCTGATCTCTAGTTAGGACGCGTTACCCCTACACCATGAGAGGACTCATGAACGCAGAAGTTAACCTGAATTCGATTTCAGCTCAAAAATCACGTGGTCATTTTTCGCAAAATGCACCTCTTTCGGAAGAATTAGATGCCCATCCAAACACGACGCTTTCTATATATATCCAATGCCTAGCCAGAGAGCGCAGCCCACACAATAGAAACCTCAGCCAGCGCAGTTGCTGGCTAGTGTAGTGTGCTATTTCAATACCTAAAAAACAATGCGCGTTAACACAAAGACCGCCAACTGTTAAAGAATTATTGTGTTTGGTCCAAATTATGCATAAGTATTGTACAACTGCTCAAAATATGTTTCTTACTAACATACGGCCAGGAACTTTCTAATTAAGTATATTCATCAGGTTCATTTCCTGCATTGAACTGATGGAGCTTTGTGTGAAGTATTTTAAGTGTGCATTTTGAATGTGGTTTCCTACGAGACAAGCAAACACACAACGGTGAGCACTCGTGGAAAAGATTGTGTTCAATTTGAACAACCAAAATCTTCGAGTCCGCACCCCCTAGCTTAAAACTATTCTTGAATATTTTGTAGCCTTATCACATTTCAGAGAATCATGTCATTCGAAGAAATGGGATTCGGAGAGAAGGGTAATTCGGGACACTGACGTTCGGTAAAATTAGATTCGAGGAAACGACATTCGAGGAAAACTAACACAATTCATTCAACTTAATGCTAACAAGGTAATGCAGCAAAAGACATGTTTTAAATCATTGTATTCTTCTGATTCATATTATAGACAGATTTTAATTCCAGACCAATTCAAACTTTGCCGTTCAAATGTTCTCACTTTCGAGGCTTATTTTAGACAACATTTTCCATAGATAACTATGAAAATTTAAAAAGACACTACACGTTAATGCTTCCAGTGGGCTTTTAGCCCTTTGAAGAAAGCACCACACTAGACAACGGACTAGCATGCAACGCTCAGTGGCACAGTCGAAAAACGTTCCTCACGAAAAGTTTGTCGGTCTGAGGCGGGAATCGAACCCACACTTCTTAGCACGATGCGGCTAAATGCCTTGGTGACATTAACCGCACGGCTACGAAGCCCACAAATTTATAACGATCTACTGCCTTAGACGCCTCTTAAGATGTTTTTTGATTTCAATTAATGGTTGTAATTTGTAATTTCAAGAGCTGTCCGTAATTTGAATTTAAGTGTCCGGAATATGAGGAAAAAGTAAAGAAGCGTCCGGAATAAGATTCAAGATAAGTCCACATGATTATATTTATTTACAACTAGTGGTCCCGGCAAACGTTGTACTGCCATCAAGTAGGCTGTTGAAAAACGCCATGGAACGTCCTGTACAAAATGACAGTTCTGTTCACTCCCATTTTCTCGACCTTGCCGTTCAATATCCTGCACTTTTTATAGATACGAACTCGTCGGAACAGTTTAGGAACATAACTATGGAAAAATTGTCAATATCCAATAGCCCGTTTTCATGCCATTTCATGACATACAAACACCACTCCATTTTTATTTATATAGATAATTAATTAAGTGGAATCCAAATCTTTACCCAGGCAAATCTTTGAAGGCTCCATAACGCGGGGGAATCATACAGAATTATTTATTTTCTGGAGTTTCTGGGATATTTGATAATTTTCTGGAAAACCACCAGAAATTTGTAAAATTTCCGGGAAAATCTCAGTATTTAATGAAAAGGATGCTCATCACCTCTGATGATGCAAAACGCAATTTTAACTATTCTTTCGTTTTCTTATGTTGCAATTGTTTTGGCGTTCAATATTGTATTGTTTTATTCATTAATATTGCCTACTTTCAACATATACTGTTTTTTTTAGAGTTGTTCTGTTATAAGACAATATTTGATAATGCCTTTTTATATTCTGCTGTTTGATTCATTCCTTTATACCTTGCTGTTAGAATAAGCGTTGCTTTGCATCATGACAATATTTCAACACAAATTTATGTTTACAAACACGGGATCTTGTTTAGAGATATTCTCGAATAATGATTATCTCAATTATAAATTTTCCCTTCTTTCAAAAATAGGCGGATTAACACTTCCAAAATTAAACTTTATATAAGATCGTTCGAAAATTTTGCCAAAATAATTTAATTTTAAAAATGTGTTGTTTATTTAAATTTTGCTGTGTTTGTATATTTTGGTAAGAAGCTTAAAACATTTCAAACAAAAAATCTGCTTCATTCTATTTTTTAATTTTTCTGCAATAATGAGTCTAAGAATCAATGTTTTCAATATTTTGAACATAAATTAATTATACTTTTACCAAGTTTGTCTTCATCAGTGTTATGTTCTTTTATCAAGTCATACCTTCTTATTATCACTGCAAACCTGTTCGCGAATACTTCAGTCATATATCAATCTGCTTTCTCGACAATCACTGTTGATAATTTAATTAAAACTCTACTCAGGATTTAAATTTTTTTTTAATTTACTGTTTCTAAGACTTTTTTGAATTTGCTCAGGTTAAAAGAGTACGATGTAAACGCCATCTAAATTTCGTTCGGCTTTTATTGTCACTGCCTTGTGCAATAGTCTGCTGAGAACTAGTCTAAAATTCATTTAATGTGCACCCAGCACAGCTGCCAATCTCGGTGAATAGCTTCGAATAACGCCAATACTCAAGGAAAAAACATATTGTAAATTTTCAAAGGTGCAGAAAGAATCGATAATTACATATGATATATTGTGATTGAATTTGCTTATTCTAAATCACCCATTATGTCAAACGGCCATTATGCCAAACGGGGTACAATCAAGATTATCGAATCTTCATTCATTTATTTAGTTAACATCTAAACAGGTAACAATGAATCAACAATTTCACGCCACAATACTCGGTTCGTGGCCGCATCTCTCAGTCCTCGGTTCTGCCCCACGCTCGCCAAATCAATACGCACTTTATCCATCCAACTAGCTCGCTACGCTCCACACCTTCTTGCACCAACCGGATCCGAAGCGAGCACCATCTTTGCAGGGTTGCTGTCCGGCATTCTTGCAACATGCCCTGCCCATTGTATCCTTCCAGCTTTGGACACCTTCTGGATACTGGGTTCGCCGTAGAGTTTGGCGAGCTCATGATTCATCCTTCGCCGCAACACTAGCATGTACTTTGTCTTGGTCGCATTCACCACCTGTCCAACTTTTGCTGCCTCGCATTTTAGATGGGTGTACAATAGACTGATGCAAATTTTGAAGTTTTTGCTCCCCTATGCTTAAACGATGCCAATTATGATGAAAATGATCCTCCCAAAATTTGAAGTGATTCGGAAGAAATTTGTTTGTGCACACGCTATTTGAAGTTTATATGGAAATTACTATGGAAAAGGCAAACCTTTTGTGTTCAGTCCCCTAACTGCTCGTCATAATAATCTATGGAAAAGTGAACACATCTTCACATCTCATGTGAAAACTTCTCAGCTACAACTTTGCCGAAGACCACATTTCGATGGGACGTAAGGATAATTTGTTATTATTGATTCCAAAGTCTGAACCATGCTGAGATGATCATTCAGTTACTTTCAGAGCAACACTGTTTTTTTGCTGTAGAACATAGTAGTCTGGATAACTTTGATCTATTCTTCCCGCCAGGAGCACCACTGTTGCCTGCTGAACAGTTGGTGAAGCATGCTACATGCAAACCAACTTTACGATGATGAATAACAATTTATCCTGACGTCCAATCGAAAAGCGGTCTTCGGCAAAATTGTAGGTGGGAGGATGTCACGTTAGAAGAGTTTGTTCACTTTTCCATAAAATATTATGACGAAGAGATAGAGGACTGAACACAAAAGTTTTCAAATGTTCGGCCAACAATGTCTATATCATCCGCGAAGCGAACACCTTCTAGCGCAATATTGAACAACAGGCACCTTGTCGTAGTCCCCGGCGGGATCCAAACGAGTGTTCGCCTGAAACCTTCACACAATTTTGCACACCTTCCATCGTCGCTCTTATCAGTATCGTGAACTTCCCGGGAAACCTGTTCTCGTCCATGATTTTTCATAGCTCTACGCAGTCTATCGTATGCCGCCTTGAAGTCGATGAAAAGGTGATGCGTTGGGACTTGGTATTTACCACATTTTAAGAGGATCTGCCGTACAGTAAAGATCTGGTCCGTTGTCGATCGGCCATCAACGAAGCCGGCCCGATAACGTCCCACGAACTCGTTTACTACAGGTGACAGATGACGGAAGATGATCTGGGATAATACTTTGTAGGTCGCATTTGGAATGATGATCGTTCAAAAGTTCTCACAATCTAACATGTCACCTTTCTTGTAGATGGGGCATATTACCCCACTCCTCCGATAGCTGTTCTGTTTCCCAGATTGTGCTTATCAGTCGGTGCAATTATCAATTCTATTCTATGTAACCAAATTACAAAGGTTGGCGAAGCCAGGCTTAAAAGGAAATTAGAATCATTTTTCAACTTAACTTTGAGCCCATTCTTCTGTTCGTTAACTTTTCGTACCCGTTTCTTCGAATCAATCAATTCCTAGAAGCCCAGGCGCTCTTCCGTAACGCAATTCTGCACATGCTCGATTACCCAATTCCGGCGTCTTTCATACAATCTCACATGTGCTTCGAACCGGAGAATGCTCATGTCGACCTTTTCATTGCGAACCAGACTACTTTAGATACTTGCAGTATTTACGCTTCTCAAACAGCAAATCCCCGGCAAGCAAGACAAAGTGAAGGATATTTTATTGCAAATATATTTATCGTATTTGATTCTGTTTGCTGCATGCACGCCTTACAGTCAGTCAGTTGCAGATGTAATAAAACTTGAGCATGGTAAATATGCTTGCTCATTGTGCGGTAGGGTGCGGCTTATTTTTCGAATGTTCCCATGATTGAAAGTTTGTGTGCTCTTCTGATTTTAAATCACAATGAAAGAAAAATCTTAAAATGTTTAAGCTTAAGAGGGGACGCAAGCGATTTAAAGGTCGATTTCAAAGTTATAAATTATGGCCTTCAGAAGAATTTACAGCACTTTGTTATTTTTCAACCAATCTTGAATCTATTTAGTTTGGCTAAAATCTTGTACTTTTAATGTTCTATAAATTTTTCAAAAATGTTATTCAAAAATAATTATGCGAATAGATATAAAATTAATTGAAAAATTATGTTATGTAAATTTCACTAAAGGTTTCATTTTAAAACACAAAAAATACCTTCAAGTCGCTTGCAACAGCTCTAGATCTTAATATTTTTAACTCAAAATTTGAGGTTACTCTTTCCATATGTTTTGCCCTTGAAAACTTTTGAAAAATGAGCCACACCCTACCGTGCAGCAACTCTTGTCCAGATACAGTAACATCCAATCTGGGTCCCGGGTGGTCTCGTTCGTTGGCCAATCAGTAGCAGCATCATCATGTGGGATGCAAATGATATGTGGATGCATACGAAAAACAAGCCAAGGAAGACGTGGCATCGCAAATGGAGCTTTTGGTTCCGATTATTAAAGTTCCTCGTATCATTCCCATTGGCTTACCCTGCCCTGCCATCGTTTTCAACTGGACAGCTTGTGGTTTGCTCATATCGTTTCTATGCTGAATCATTCCCTTTTGTGAAGAATGTGGTCAAAGATGAGGGCGAGCAAATTGTTCTTTAATGATTCAGGAAACCAACCTGAAGCTTGGAGCTGCAGAATGGCCAATCACAAATGGCAGATGCTTAATATTATGATACGTCAAAAGCAGGATTGCTTTCTGATTGAACAATGAATATCTATGCGAAGATTTTCATAGGTTTGGAGTTTTTTGTTAGAAATAGCCATTTTGAAGGTGTCTTAGTTCGATTCTGGTTATGCCTACAGTTTATTGTCTGTAATCTCATTTTTTCATTTTTTTTTTCAAATCAATTCAATCATAACATTTACTCTTTTATCTAGGTGTTCTGTGGCAATATGGAGCTTCTCTTAGCTAATAAATATATGTTTTTTTTTTGCGAAAATGGAGCCCCTATACAGAAATTACTGTATGGCCTGCAGAAAGTATTCTAAATACGTCTTGCATCATAATCAAGTACACATTCGTGGGAATCGGCATTTGCTTCCATCATAATCCCAGCGCTGCCACCATCAACTGGTATTGTCTGGAAAGTTTTCCCACTCGTAAACGAGGATCCAATTGGTAGCGAATCCAAGAAGTAAGGTACCGGAATTTTGATAGCCTAAACACGAACAATGCTCAAAACTTCTTGCAGGAAAACTGACTTGCATGATCCAAATTGAAAAGCGCCAGCAGTTATGGTTACCTGCAGCACAGAGGCGTTGATTATTTCGTGAGAGCGGATCGTTTCGAGCGTGCTTCTTTAAACACCATAAATCGATTCAGTCACACAAGGGATAGCAATCAGTCGCACTCCCAAAGCACTAGGGCATAGCGATCCAAAATGCACTCATAGGGTGAAATGGCCCAGTTTAAATTTTAGTTAAATAAAAAGTAAGAGGTTGTTTCCGAGATACGACCGCCAAAGTGACGTTGGATAACGTTAGCTTCTTCTATTTGCTGGCTTGAGACAGTCACAAACTTATGAAACATTTCTTTGCTAAAAATCCAATTAATTTTCACACTATTTGTTGCATGTCAATTCTGATTTATTATAGACATTGTGTGTTATTATTTTGTGTTAATACAAAATAATCACTTTACATGTATTCAGAAGCTTAGGCGATTATATTGAAGAATTCCCAGACAACCAGAAGTTGCATAACAATTTACGAACGAAGTCGCTTATTTATACAAATTGCATCACAGTCACACTACATGGTGAATGAAATCGTTTGATTGTTGGGTTTCCTCGCATAAAACGTTATTTTATGAGTTCATATGTACATTTTGTTTCCTCCCGTATACTCGTACAAAGTTAGTCGGATCAATCCGTAGCAGCTGTCAAATAAACTTTGTTATCATAAATTAAGTCGCATAAGAGTACAGATTAGTTCGCAATAAAATCGATACACTCGCATTGCATGCAATTTTTCATCATATAAAAATGCACGTATATCGCCTCCACTTTTGTACGTATAAGGCCTTTTCGCACCATCTTATACGTGAAACTTTTCACATATAAGCATCGCATAATGCAAAAGGTGATTCCGTTATACGTACATTTTGGTTGTGTGGGTTGTTTTTCAAATGTATTAATTCAAAATAACTCTTTTTCATTGATTTTGTGGCCCTGAAAAGGGCCGTTTGGTTTGTTTGTTGGTTGATTAACACTTCAACACCGATAAAACCGGTCGATGGAAGAAGGAGCCTGAGCGGTAAATCTTGCTCTCCAAACAAATATTCCAGGTGAACGTTAGGTCCACGCATCGCCCGATGAGATTTGCGGTGCGGATGACGATGTGCGCTTGAACAAGCGGCTTTGGTCGATTTTCTTCAGCCATCTCGTACAACAACTTGCCTCTGGTAGCGAGGAGCTGAGCAGGTTTGGAGGAGCTCTTACCAGCTCGAAAGCGAAAACAGAATGAAACCAAATTCAACGAAGGAGGGATGCTTTATACCCTTAGAATAGCAAATGATGCTCCTCCTTTCATATTCTTCGTTTTCTTATCTGGGAAATAGGCTATATGAAACTGATGTCTGGGTAAGGGATGTACTGATTAGCATTGTGCTGTTATTGCAACCCGACGGCACTGCAGCAGCATACTCGGAAACAGCTTCAAATTGCCGTATTGTCAATTATTCGTAATAAATCAATTATTGTATGATGCTAGGAGATGAATTAAGAGATTATAGCAAGTATGTGGTAAACACATTAGGGAGTATTATACAAATAACTCTTTAAAACACATTTGTTGGTTCTCAAAAGGGCCGATTGAATTGTTGAATTTGCGTAACACGGACACATTTTGACGGCGCACTGGTTTCAATCCTCCTCGCCCGATGAGATTTGCGGTGCGGATGACGATGTGCGCTTCAATAAGCGGCTTTGGTCGATTTTCTTCAGCCATCTCGTACAACAGCTTGCCTCTGGTAGCGAGGAGCTGAGCAGGTTTGGAGGAGCTCTTACCAGCTCGAAAGCGAAAACAGAATGAAACCAAATTCAACGAAGGAGGGATGCTTTATACCCTTAGAATAGCAAATGATGCTCCTCCTTTCATATTCTTCGTTTTCTTATCTGGGAAATAGGCTATATGAAACTGATGTCTGGGTAAGGGATGTACTGATTAGCATTGTGCTGTTATTGCAACCCGACGGCACTGCAGCAGCATACTCGGAAACAGCTTCAAATTGCCGTATTGTCAATTATTCGTAATAAATCAATTATTGTATGATGCTAGGAGATGAATTAAGAGATTATAGCAAGTATGTGGTAAACACATTAGGGAGTATTATACAAATAACTCTTTAAAACACATTTGTTGGCTCTCAAAAGGGCCGATTGAATTGTTGAATTTGCGTAACACGGACACATTTTGAAGGCGCACTGGTTTCAATCTGCCTCGCCCGATGAGATTTGCGGTGCGGATGACGATGTGCGCTTCAACAAGCGGCTTTGGTCGATTTTCTTCAGCCATCTCGTACAAATTAGGGAATATTACACGGACGGTGACGGCTGTGCCGCCCGATTTAATGAACCAGAATGACCACGCTAGCCTCCCGCATGGCAATGACAGTGGAGCACTGGCTGGTAGCGACGGATTTCTGGCCGAAAACGATTATGCTGGCTGGTGCACTCAAATGAGCGGCTTCAGTTGCTGCGGCTCCGAAATGCGTAGTTCTTCGGTTATAATGCGTGTCGTATTCGCATCCTATTGAAAACTGAACTGAGGACGCGAATGACTCTCGAAATTTGCTCGCCGACCGTGTTCACAGTCTGACGGCAAAAAGAAGATTGAGGGAAGAAGCAGGGTGCGGTGCGCTTTTATAGTGGGAAGCGGAACCGAAAAATGTGCTTGAACGTGATTGGTTAGATAAGAAAGGGGTCAACGTTTTACGATGTTTCAATAGTTTGTTGATAATAATCAATAGTGTACTCCATTTGAATCGACGAGTAGATAAATTTCTAATCGATTCATGGATAAATATTGAAAATCTATCGATAAATGACTGAGTTATTAGCGGTCAAAACCTGACCATTTTTCGTAACATGCTCAATTTTTCGTTTTTCTGAATTGTACCCCCATATGTTGCCGTAAGACGTTATCCAACGTCAAAAGGACATATTAACATTAACATTGGGGCCTTCCTTAGTCGAGTGGTTAGAGTCCGCGGCTACAAAGCAAAGTCATGCTGAAGGTGTCTGGGTTCGAATCCTGGTCGGTCCAGGATCTTTTCGTAATGGAAATTTCCTTGACTTCCCTGGGCATAGAGTATAATCGTACCAGCCACATGATAAACGAATGCGAAAATGGCAATTTGGCCAAAAAAGCTCTCAGTTAATAACTTTGGAAGTGCTAATAAGAACACTAAGCTGAGAAGCAGGCTCTGTCACAGTGGGGACGTAATGCCAAGAAGAAGATATTTACATCACTCCATTTCACCAGAAAAATATTCCAGAAATTTGTAGTTTTTGGTGAATTTGTACCAAACTTAGGATAAGCTTTTAACACTATCACGATAATAATGAATGATAAAATTTGTGAGTTATTACAAAACTTAATCGGTTCCGTAATGTCGCATATCACGTAAGCCTACACGTAATCAATTAAGTATGCTAAACTTTTATAAAAGTACATGATTTTTAATTCAAAACTTTCCAATACGTCTTTAAAAAGGCGTGACTCAAAATTTCGTCCAAGGTTTTCTTTTAATCTACCCAGAGGTATTCTTACTTGAAACTTGATGGGCAACAATTCCTTGCTATTGCATTGAATCTACGCCGAATGAGGAAGCCTTTTCCATTAGACCCGGTCCTGGGCCAATCGCATCCAGTCGCCCTGAACGTTAAGCGATCTTGAATCCTCCTGGTCGTTGTCATTGGTTACGGAGTGAAGGCTCTGATTGGACGGAAAAAGTCCTCTATCCGACCTGCGCGTTTGCATCTCCGATGACGTTTATCACATCGTGTTTTGTGCACTTGCTTGATAAGTTCTTCATAGAACGCGTCCTTTACGTCATCGAGTTTGTCGTTTGTCGGCGAAAAGATGTTGATCAGGCTGTAGTTGAAGAATTTGCCCCGTATCCTCAGTACACAGATTCGCTCGCTAATCGGGTTCACTATGGAATCGACGCCATGTTCTGTCTTATCGCCGCCCGGAATTCAAGTTCTCCAGATCTAGGACACTGCACTTGTTGAGTGGCGGCCACGGCCACTCTAACCTTCTGCAGCTCACGAGCCAAAAGGCTCGCTCGTCCAGGTTCATTCAACGTCCTGACTTTCCAGGGACCTACCGCTGGATACCAGAACAGACGCTGTTTGAACCGCACCTCCTGGTGAAGGGGGCAGGATTTTGGAATTTTCAAAAGCAGTTTTTTTGTTCAAAATCAAGAAAATTTACAGGAAACTGTGTTCACTGTATTCTGTTCTATAACCGAAACACAGTGAACACATTTGCATCGAATAATTTCTAGTATCGAACAGGAAAACTGCTTTTAAAGTTTCGAGAATGACGATGATTACGATGACGGAGCGTTGATCGTGAACAGACGCTCTGGACAATAGAAATATTAATGCTTCTACTCTCTGGGCGCATCCCCTTACTCTAAATAGCTGATGTCAGAAGGGCAACAGTGCCCAGATTGCACTATCAGCTAAGTACGCGACCCTTAGCTGGCGGTTTTTGTCATCGTTTGACCCATGGAAGCGTGAGGAATGGGCTTATGCGGACCAGAGCTATGTTGGACGCTCCTTCCTGGTTGTCGACTCACCATTTTGCAACCCAGATGTGTAGACTAGGTATGGAAAACATAAGGCGTTTACATTAAATTAAGATAAAACACCGATTTATCAAGAATTATAAAACTGATCAAATATATTCTTACATTGCACCATCTTGCTCTGTTATATGATAATTTAATAATACCGATCCGCTACCATAGTTATTTGATAATCAATCTTGAAGTGGATATAAGGCCGTTCGAGTATTTTTAAGGGGAATGAACCAGACAGCAGGGGAACTAGCAGATTGAATACTTTTCTATATTCTCTTATGATCCCTGTTTTACATCCTTTTATAAGGGACTGAAGTTGTTTATTAGTGTCCTTGAAGTTTTAAGGGAACAAAAACAATTTTGTTACAGAAGAGTGGGAATATCTTATTCCAGAAGGGGCGTAAGCTAGTTATTGTATTATTTATATACTTAGGGAGCCAAAAATTGTGTACTGGGGCTGTTTAAAGGGCTTCCCAGGGGAGGGTATGCTTAGTTAAAGTAAGGGACGTATTTGCTGTTATTTTATTTTTCTATTTCCACTTAATTTTCTTTATGTTGAATAATTAAAATTCTCGTTCAGATCTTTTTGGATCCTCATAATGACCCCAGTCCTGTCGTTCTGTTTAGTCGAACTTAGTCAAATACTAAGAAGTTGTTCTTAACGCCCATCAAGCAAACATCAATTGAAAATTTAAACTGTATCATCGACCTGAAGTAATTCGACTTTGTTTCATGTAGATCAGGTGCAACCTAACGCAATTTAGCACATCAATCGAAATTGACGACCCGTTTCAACGCCCTGACATAATTTGACCTTGTCTCACATAGATCAGCTGCATCTCAACAGCCAGTAGGGCATCATTTAGTAATTGCAAGCTGTATCTACGCCCTGGAGTAATTCTACATAGGATACATCTTAACGCCCTGTATGACATCAATAGATCAATCTGAATCAACGCCCTGGAGTAATGTGAGTTTATTCCACATAGATATTTGCGATATCTGGAGCAGCTGCACACTATATAAAAAATTGATCAAGCTGTATCAACGATTGTACGACATTTCCCAGAATGACGTTCCCCAGAACGATATTCGCCTGAATGCCATTCCCCAGAATTGGACATTCCCCAGAAATCCATTCCCCAGAATGGGACATTCCCCAGAAAACCATTCCCCAGAATGGGACATTCCCCAGAAAAAAAATAACAAGAGATCTTTGAGGTGTTCAAATCCAGGAAAATGGTAAATAGTAAATAGTGAATGCATCTAACTGGAAAATTCGAGGAAAACCATAATTTTCATAGGTAAAACATTTTCGTATTGTTTTTTTTTATTTTTAACGGTAGGACTTTCGGTTTGTTGCAGTCTTTCATTTATTGAATGGAGAATCTTTAAATCAAAAATTCTTTAAAATTAACCACCTATAGTCGGAAATGTAATTCGAACCATTTGGACGATTTTTATATTTTTTGACGACTTTCTCGTGGAAAAAGTTAAAATTTAGCGTGACATAATATGTGTACCATCCCTAATTATTTAGACAATAAACCTAGGAAGAACAGCATATGTTCAAAAGAAGGGAGAATATGCCATGAAAGCCGACAAAACAAAACAAACAAAATTAATTAGTTTATTTCGTGACATATTACACTACACCAATCTCTCTTTGAAAGTACAATTAGAAAGAACAGCCAATTTTTAAAGAAGGAAGAATAACTATGAAAACATAAAAACAATAGCTTGGACCAAGTTTGATCATAAAACACAGTATGGCATATGTAGGAACAGCTTATGTTAAACGGTTGAGCTACTTTTCCTCGAATGTCAGTTTCCCAAATGTCGTTTTCCCGAATGCCAGTTCCCAGAATGCCAGTGCCCCGAACAACCCGTTTCCCCAAATAGCCTAGTTTCCGAAAAGTTTTTAACTCTTATAATTATCATAACTTTTGTGTTTCGAGATGGTAACGAACCGGTCATCTAATATGCACCCTTCTTCACTTGATTGGCGGTTCTTTCGAGTTTCACCATCATTGGCATTTTTGGCAAGATATATTTAGTCGAAGATGACGTTCAAATCTTTATTATCTTCTTCTTTTAATTGCTAATCATTCATTCTAGTTCAGCACCCAGTCCTTAAAGACTTTTCTTGCACCTGTTTGAACTGCATCACTATTCGGGGAAACGGATCATTCGGAGAGGTGGCATTCAGGGAAATGATATTCAGGGAAACGATAGTAGCACAATTATGAAATTAATTAAGACACAATTTAGAAAATTTTTAAACAGCATTTTCCTCCTAAGATTATGGTTGGGTCTGCCGATGAACCACTTAGCCACAAAACCACCTCTTTTCCCCTTCCCCCCCCCCCCCTCCCTTCCATAGAAGACCAAGTGATTTATGGGTGGCAGCTTAGATGGTTTGCCTAAGAAAAAGGAAGCAAACACTCGCCGTTCAAAAGATTTTTCAACTCAATTCCGATTTTATTCGCTTGAGATCCATAATAATGAATTTGACAAAATAATATTTTGGGTGAATTGACGTCTGTGTCCGGAATTCGAAGCTTCTGGGAATTCGAACAAATTCAGTAGGTACATTTCTTAACGATAAAAAAAACTAAACTAACAATTTTTTTCCACTCTTTACAAACGTATAAAACCCATTCTGGGGAATGTCCTATTCTGGGGAATGGGTTTCTGGGGAACGTAATTCTGGGGAATGTCGTTCTGGGGTTTGACTTTCTGGGAAATGTCCTACAACCGTATCAACGCCCTGAAGTAATTTAACATTTTTCCACGTAGTTAAAATAGATGAATCTTAATGCTCTGGGTGATATCAATAGATCAAGCTGTATTAACGCCCTGGAGTAATTTGAGTTATTCCACATAGATCTTTGAGAAAAACAATCAAGCAATCAATCGAAATTTCCTAGCTATATCAACGCTCTGGAGTAATTTGACCACGCCTCACGTAGATGAGGTGCATCTCAACGCCCTGTAGGATATAAATTGAAAATTCCGAGCTGTATCAACGTCCTGGAGTAATTTGACTTCGCTCCACGTAGACCATATGAATCTAAACGCAATATATGTCAAACTTAGTCTATCGCCCTGGAGTAATTTAACATTATTCCACGTAAATAGAACAGATGAATCTTAACGCTCTATGTGATATCAATAGATCAAGCTGTATCAACGGCCTGGAATAATTTGACTGTACTTCACACAGGTCATTGCGAGATGTAAGTGTAATTGCAAATTTTAAGCGGTATATTACATGGAGTAATTTCACCTTACCCTACGTAGATCAGCTGCATATCAACGCCCTGTATGATATCAATCTAAATTGTCGAGCTGCATTAACGCCTTGGAGTAATTTGATCTTGATTTGTGTTTTCATCAACTTCATGCCTTGTGGAACTTTGATTTAAAATTGAAAGCTTTATGAACGCCCTGTAACAATTTGACCTTAGTTTTTGAAGATCAGGTGCTTGTAAACGTTCTGTTGGACATCAATCGAATTTTTTAAGACACCCTGCAGTAATATGACATTATTTCACATAGATCTCTGTTAGATCAGGAGCATCTTAAACGCCCTGTACAAAATCAATCCAAATTTTCGAACCATACTCCCTCGGGGGAATATGAATACTAATATTCGAAGCTGAATGTAAAACCTTAAATACATAATATCAATAGTGAACAGTTAAGCTTTCAGCTGTTTGTTTTTTATTCTTTTTAAGTATCATTTCAAACGTTACTTTCATATCTTATATCTAAGTGATTTGAGTTAGAAAATTTAGTTTTACTAAATTAGGATGATAGTGTTCATCCTAATTTGGTAAAACTAAATTAAGCATTTATTTACATTTTGTTGAATACATATTAAGATAGCCCAGGGCAAGTAGGACCTTTAAAAGCGACAATTCAAGCAAATTGTTCAATAAAACTTTCAAATGTCAATATTTTTCAAATCCAACAACACAATCACATATAAGCAACATATATACTAGTGTGTGCATGAAATTGATTGAAAAATTTCGAAAACGTGAAAACCTTAGAAGAAAGTTTTAGAATGAGCCTTACCTCAGCGCAGTTACCTCGCTAAACGGGTGAGTTGATATCACCTGTTTATATGAGAAAAAAACGCTTTCAATAAACTTAACCTAACTTAGCCTACAAATATATAACGCATTTATCGTGGCACTTTGCAACGATTCTTGTCTAAAATTATTAGTAATCTCGTTCGACAATTGTTCCAATATTTCAACATTGGATATTCTATGTAACTCATTACTACTATACCAGGGAGGGAGCTTCAGAATTATTTTCAAAATTTTATTTTGAATCCTCTGCAGAGCTTTCTTCCTAGTATTAAAACAGCTAGTCCTTATTGGTACTGCACACAGCATGGTGCGCCTGAAAATTTGTTTAAAGTTCAAAAGCTTGTTCTTAACACATAGTTTTTTTTTCTATTAATAAGTAGATGAAGTCGTTTTACATAGCATTCAATGCTCTTAACGTGATTTTTTTTTAAATTAATTTTTATCTAGTATGAGCCCTAGATACTAAACTGCATCTGATCAATTTATTGGAATCCCTTTCATCTTGAAGTTCAACTTTGTTGTTTCTCTGTCAATTCCTATTGAGCATGAGATGGCATTTTGAACCATCTTCCCCTATAGTTTGCGCTCCTTTCAGCAATCTTCCAGCAGCGGGAATTGAAATTTTAGCAATGGAAATGAGTCGAAACACAGGCATCAGTCAGAAATTGATTAACTACCGTGCGGCAAACGCTGATGACGACACTGGAATGGATGGATGGATGGATGGATGGATGGGATGAATGAATGGAACGCCGTATCCGTATTCCATCCCATAAATCCGTCGAAATTACGATCGACAGCGAGGTGTTCGTTCCATCGAATGTGGATACAGGAACTTGCATCCGACGACTTCGCCATGAACATTTGCATTGGAGGAAGCGAACGCCTCCCAGACTGCATTACCATAACCAACCATCGTTCCCACGGTTCCATTTCCGCCGCCACCCTGAGATATAGTCTGTTCTGGGTTTACACAAATGCAATCCCAACAAGTTGCATAAATTCTCAATCAAAGTGAATAAGATATACAGGCGGACAGGTAGTGTGCCACCACCAGTCCGTCACAGCAGCGGTGCCAACAACCAACCACCGGATGGATGGCACGGAGAGGGTTGACGATACGAGGATTATCAATCCGTTTTTGGGGTATTTTGGAGTTTAAATTCTGTTGAATCCCATAATTTTGCATTTAAAACTGACCCACAGTCGACCGGATATACTGTTGCATGTACGCCAGTTCACGCGAAAAGGTATAGGAGTAAGGTGCAGAGAGGTTTGGTTTTGGTTAGCAGACTGCATATGTATCAATCTCAAGGATAGGCGTGCAATAATGATGGAAGAATGAAAGAGTGTGGAAAAGTTTTCTTGTCCGTCTCTAGCGCCCTAGCGATTGCTATGAGTGAATAGCTAATTGAGAGTGGAATATAAAAGTAAGTGAAAGATACAACTACTAGTAAAATGAAAGGGACGGGCCAGGAATTGAACCCATGACCTTCTGCTTATGAAGCAGATGCGGTAGCCATTACACCATCCCCATTTTTAACTCAGCGTTTTAATTTAATGCCAAAAAGTAAAGCTCGATTTGTAATTCTACGCATTGCACTCCCTGAGCATCTCTGATGTGTTTCTACTACTCCCCACCTCCCAAGAACAAGTCACTTTCCACTGAAGGTGACATCATGTAGTGCAACGGTCGCAGAGGCGTACATAGTAATGCAACAGTGAGCCATCAGTTTTACTATTCCAAAAATTATCTATCCCTACACACCTTCTAGCGTGTCGACCATAGCCTTCGGGACAGCAGCACTCCAGACTCCGGCTAAAGCCACAAACATCACCCGCAGCTATACCCGGGAAGCTGGAAACTTAACGGCGCTGTTCGCGTAAAATTCAACATCAAGCATCAAGTGCATCCCCGTTGCGAAGCAGCAATGGGAAATCACATTTCATCTGAGCTGAGGATCCGGTCGTCGTCGTCGCAGCTTTTCCACCGAATAAAACTTCCAAAGAGCAGAATTTCCATTTTGCCAAGCTTTGCACAGCGCTATGTTCTGGCTGCACCATCGTCACACACAGGAGTAATTTGGGTCAATCATGGCCAAAATTATTTACTGCCTTAATTGTCTTATTATGTCCTAATAGTAATCAACAGACGGTTATAGATTAATTAGGATTAATTGTCTATCCTCGCTGTCTCTTCACAGGTACGAAGGCCTACGATCGTGGGATAATAGTGCAGTTTCTCTGCAAGCCTGATCTCCTAATAGAATCTCTAATTGAACAGTAAATTCGAAAGTGCATCTTTCTACTTCAATCCGTCTAACGTCACAAACGAGGTTGACAGCTCGTCTGCAATCTGAACACTTGATTTCGAACCATCAAGTGATGCAAGTATCAGCCTAATTAGTTTTGCCGGAAAACCATGTTTCGATATTATCTGCCACAGCTTATTTCTTGTCACTGAATCCTACATTGCAATTGACTTGAAATCAATAAACAGATGCTGTACTCCCAGAATGTATGTTAGATCATTTGTAAGGTAAACATCCGATCCGTTTTCAAGCCAACCTCACAAAAAACAGCCTGGTATTTGCAAATGAAGGACTCCTCAAATGGTACCAGTCCTGTTAAACAGGATTCTTGACAGTATTTCGTACACCGAATTCAGCAGGGTCATATTGGTACGGTATTGTGCCACGCGCCGTTGATCGTTTCATAGAATCTCCGCATATCGTTCTGGTTCATGCTACCTTGAGCTTCAACAATCACACTTTTTTTCCATAATGCCTTTTCTATATACGATGGGGGACCTACCTTAGCCGAGTGATTAGAGTCCACGGCTACAAAGCAAAGCCATGCTGAAGGTTTTTTTTTTTCTCGATTCCCGGTCAGTCTAGAATCTTTTTGTAATGGAAATTTGCTTGACTTCCCTGGACATAGTGTATCATCGTACCTGTCACACGATAAACGAATGCAAAAATGGCAACTTTGGCAAAGAAAGCTCTCAGTTAATAACTGTGGAAGTGCTCATAAGAACACTAAGCTGAGAAACAGGCTTTGTCCCAGTGAGGACATAATGCCAAGAAGAAGAAGAAGAAGATCTACGATGGATTCGCTTTGCTTCAGTTCTCACTACCTTGTAGAGTTCTCTTTTGTACCGGGAACCGGCCACAAGCATACGGCTTCTGGTGACATTCTTCACGTTTGTCACTCTCTGGCACTCTTCATCGAATCAGTCGTATCACCTTCGTCGTTGACCACAGGCTGTTTACATCTCCATAAACGTTAATCTGATCGTCTAGCTTCAATACTGTCAATACTAACAACACATGTAAGAGCACGTCCATAAACCAAGTGGCCATTTAGGCAGGAAGCGGTTGATATTACCAAAGACCACGGTTCATTCGAAATTTGAAATTATTGTGTGGATAGAAAAACACAAAAAAATGACCACGTGGCTTATGAATAGCCGCCAATTGAAATCGAAAATAGATGCGAAAACCATTAAAAACTACTGTTTCGAAAATTTATTACATTTTTAAATGTTCTTAACATCTTTCCATTGAACATATTGTAGGTATACCATTGACTATGTTTAAAAATGTAGCAGTGTCGAAAAGATCAATTTATATTTTTTTTTTTAATTAAATTATGGCCATAAATTTATTCTAGGTGCTCCTCTGTGCGTTGGTGGTGCATGTGCTGGAACAACGACGATGACGACGAGCGCGAAACACCGCTGCGGAGAAAATATGGAATGCCCAGGCGTTGCATAATTCGCTCTCATTTGAGAATGAAGCACGATCAAAGCAAGCAAAGAAAAACATCCCATCTGTTGCGGTCCACGATCGTCATTGTATCGCAAGGTGTAACAAGTCTGATAAATGGAAGCAGCGAGCGAGAGCCCCAACGAGAGAGCGATGATAAAATCCATTTTTCTCGTTTGTTTACCGTTGGGGATAGGTGTTTTTCTTTACTGGCACGATAAACAATCCACGAACTTCCAATAACAACAGTGTCCCCCAGGCTTGGAGCATGTTTAGAGGGGTTTTATCATGCACTACTATCCCCCCAATCTGATCAAACTTGTAGCAGTATACGATAAACAGTCTCTCATAATGTGCAGCATGTTATGATAGTTACAGAGAGCGATACGTGAGCGATTCTCTCAATTTTCTCAGGATTCAATCCCTGGGAATGCCATAAATCAGAGAAATGTGATGCAATTGTACTTTATTACTTTTGAAATGCGTATCGATCCTGGAATAACTCTTCCGAGCGCGTTCGTTCTAGCGAACGGGCTAGAAGAGATTATGTGTGTGTGGACTTACTACGAATGCGAAACGAGTCTGTGCCGCAAAGTAGAAGTAATTTGCGGCTTTTCTAAAGATAATCACTCGCTTTTCATGCAGTGATGCGAGATTTGTCCCACAGAGAAACAGACGTAACGTTGATCCATGGAAGTCATACGTGAAGCAACAGTTCGCGGTAGTTCGCCTCATCATGTTCCATGTGTATTATTCGAATCCAAAATCCATTTATCTCTTATACCACATGCATTTTAATCAAATACCTCTAATAATGACTGGTCTCTCTCTGCACTTGTTCCGTCTTTCAGATAAACCCATTTGCCGACCGGACCAGAAGAAGATCTACGGCGTGGCGCGGAACGAAGCTGCCGAGATACTGTGTCAGGTGGACGCCTACCCGGCGCCGGAATCGTTCAAGTGGTCCTTCAACAACACGGCGGAAACGATCGATATGCCCCAGAGCGGCTACCGGGTGCATACCGAGCAGGCGTCCACCCTGACCTACACGCCGGTTAAGGTGAGTGAACGTATTGCTTGGTTGGAATTTGATCTGTACCTACTTCTTGAGTTTAAGGGAGAATCCTATCATACGTCAAAGACATACAGTACACTATTTCCACAATTTTTTTTTAAATCTTTCCTTTCACATATTTCTACTGAAAATTCATCATCTAAGTTCCAAAACTTCCTGTAGTATGAGTCTTAAAATCCACAAGCTAAGGAAAACAGTTTTTGAAAGACAATCAATTTTTACATACAAATGAAGGTACAAGGAGAGACGAAGTTTTGAATACAACAGAGATCATACAAAAAAATCCTAGAATAAACTAGGCATACACGGACATCAAAGAACTTCCTCATTATTAATCAAATACTCTATTTTCTATGGATATTATTAATGATGATGAAAGCTTATAGTATAGTACCAGACACTATAATATTTACGTTTTGGACACTGCACTTACTTTACTTTTGCTGGCTCTACGTCCTTCAAGACATGACCTGCGCCACAATGTTACGCCAACTAACTCGGTCCATGGCTGCTAACTTCCAATTCCTCGATCGCCCCACACTTCCAAGATCCTGCTCCACTTGGTCAAACCACCTAGCTCGTTGTGCTCCCCTTCGTCTTGTACCGGCCGGATTTGAGTTGAACACCATTTTTGCGGGATTGTTCTCCGGCATACTCACAACGTGTCCCGTCCATCGTACCCTTCCAGCTTTGGCGACTTTCGTGATACTGGGTTCACCGTAGAGTTGCGCAAGCTCGTGGTTCTTTCTTCTCCTCCATACGCCGTTCTCACGAAGATCGTCTTAAGCACACGTCGTTCAAAAACTCCTAGCGCTTGCAGGTCCTCTTCGAGCATTGTCCACGTCTCATACCCGTAGAAGACTACCGGTCTTATAAGGGTCTTGTACATGGTACGCTTAGTACGGAAGTGAAGTTTAACAGACCGCAAGGTCTTGTGGAGTCCATAGTAAGCACGACTTCCGGCAATGATACGTCTTCGAATTTCTCTGCTGCAGTTGTTATCCAACGTTATCAATGATCCGAGGTAGACAAATTCGTCAAACACCGCGAACTCATCCCCGTCGATCGTCACGCGTCTGCCTATGCGAGCTCTATCGCGCTCGGTTCCTCCAGCCAGCAGATATTTCGTCTTCGACGTATTTACCTTCAATCCAACCCGATTTGCTTCACGTTTCAGCCTGGTATACTGTTAAGCAATCACCTGGAACGTTCTTCCGACAATGTCCACGTCGTCAGCGAAACAAATGAACTGGCTGGATTTATTGAAGATCGTGCCCCGCATGTTGAAGCCCGCCCGTTTCATAACACCTTCTAGCGCAATATTGAACAGGAGGCAGGAAACACCATCGCATTGTCGAAGTCCTTTGCGTGTTTCAAACGGGTCCGATAATGCACCCGATATCTTCACACAGCACTGTACACTGTCCATCGATGCTTTGATCAGTCTAGTCAGTTTCCCGGGAAAACCATTCTCGTCCATAATTTTCCATAATTCTTCGCGGTCGATGGAATCATAGCCCGGATAAAAACGTATCATTCAGTGAATGGAATAAACCATTAATGTACAATATAACGTACAGCGTATTGTAATTGAATGTCGAAGCAACATTATTCTTGTTTGGATATACAATTCAAAAACAATATAATATATTGTAACAGAACACTACATTGTTTTTAATTGGTTTTATACCTTACAATTTTGGTCAAATTCATATTTTCGCGTGAAACAACTCTTGCTTTTTTCTATGTAGCTTTGCTGAAAGAAGTAAACAAAACAATTCCAGAAAGCAAGAAATGTTGGGTGAAAAATATTCAAAACATAAAAATAAGTAGTTTTTTAGAAGTCACTTGACATAAGCTGTAACGACGAATGCAACCATGATAAATATAAGGTAAGTTGGGGGACAATCCATACAAAATACAAATTCTATACTTTTCACCACTAATTGAAATACAGTTCTTTGAATTGTTTTTGTATTGTACAACAATACACGAATTGCTAATCAAGACAATACATGAACAATATATCGTATTGTATTTTCAAAATGCATGTATGAGAAAATATCTAGATTTGTATTGTTACGATACTTAACCACCCATACATTATATTACAAAAATCTCATATACCATACAGTGAACTGTTCAAAACAATATATTGTACTGTAATTGTATTGTCATTTCACAATATACTGTATTGTATTTCCAATATATTGAATGGAACTGTTCCAATACGTTATATTGTTTTTTTTATTGTATTTTTTATCCGGGAGGCCGCTTTGAAATCGATGAATTTCACGTGGTGCGTGATGGTGTGCAGGGACTTGATATTCGCGACACTTTTGGAGGATCTGCCGCAACATAAAGATTTGGTCTGTCGTCGATCGCCCGTCCCTAAGACCGGCTTGATAACTTCCCACAAATCTGCTTGCCAGTGGCGATAGACGGCGGAAGATGATCTGGGAAAGCACTTTATAGGCTGCATTAAGAATAGTGATCTCTCACATTCTAACTTGTCACCCTTTTTGTATATTGGGTATATTATTCCCTCCTTCCACTCCTCCGGTAGCTGTTCTGTATCCCAGATCCTGGCTATCAATAGGTGCAGACAAGTGGCCAACCTGTCCGGGCCCATTTTAATAAGTTCCGCTCCAATACCATCCTTTCCAGCTGCTTTGCTGTTCTTGAGCTGTTTGATAGCATCCTTAACTTCACCTATTGTGGGAGTTGGCACGTCTCCCTCATCCGCCGTACTGATGAAGCCATTCCTCCTGCTGTCTTGATCTTCCTCCTCTGCGCCGTTTAGGTGTTCATCGTAGGGCTGCTTCCACCTTTCAATCACCTCACGTTCGTCCGTCAAGATACCTCCATCCTTATCCCGGCACATTTCGGCTCGCGGCACAAAGCCTTTGCGGGATATATTTAGTTTCTTGTAGAACTTTCGTGTTTCTTGAGAACGATACAGCTGCTCCATCTCTTCGCACTCCAACTCTTCCAGGCGGCGCGTTTTATCCCGGAATAGATGGGTTTGCTGTCTTCGCTTCTGTTTATATCGTTCCACGTTTTGACGGGTGCCTTGCTGCAGCATCATCGCCCGCGCTGCATTCTTCTCGTCCAAAACCGTCTGACACTCCTCGTCGAACCAACCCACAGTGGGACGGATTGGGGTTTTAGGAGGAAAGTTGAAACTCACGCCGTCAACTGTGATTTTACGTAAAAATGATGTTCTACAAAGTTGTTCCTATTATAAAAACAATTTTTTTGGTCGGACCGAAAATTAGGGTGGCCCTTTGTAAAAAAAGATAATCATCAAAACTTTTTTATTTTAAGGAATGTTGCTATAGTTTGTTCTACAAAGTTGAAGATCAGAAAATTTTAAGCTGATTTGACCAAAAAAGTTTTTTTCTAGCTCAAAAATTGACCGTTGTAGAGAATTTTTCGCTATTGATGTAGGGTGGCCCTTTAAAAACAGGTTTTAGAGTTTTATTTTTATAATTTCAAGTTTTGTCGGAAAAGTTGCCTTCCCATCACTTTAAGCTTATTGAAACGCAAACATACAAGATATAGCAAGTTGAAACAAAAAGATACAAGAATCTTTTCGTGATGAAAATTTCAATTACTTTTATGGACATGAAGTATCATCGATACGATATCATACATACGATATACGATTTCGATACGTATCCATACATGCGATACACTTATGCAGAATGACAAATATGACAAAGAAAGCTCTCAAAAAAGACTGAAAAGTCAGCATTATAATCAGAAATCATACTTTAATAATCAACCGTTTCATGTACGCTTTATCTCCTACGGTGCACAAATTACTTGTAAACGGATTTCCGGTAATTAAACATTTGTTACTTCCAATCAGAATGTTTCCCGATGAGGCTGGTGAATCCCAAAACAAAAGTATTTGAAAGTTTAGAAGGATGGCATAATACAAAATTCAACCGTGAAATACATTTAGAAGAAATTTTCAAAAGACAATTTTTCTTATTTTTATTGCTTAACTCTTTTGAATGTATTCACAAGTATTTTAATATAAAAATGAAACAAAACATTTTGTTATTCATATTTAAGCCAAAAGGAAATTATTGTCATGCAAAAAAAAAACTTTTTGTTTGCCTCAAATACATCTACATGTGGAAAAACGTTTGTTTTTCATGAAAAATGTTTATAACTCTTCATAGGAAAAATTGTACAGGCTTGAAAATATGCGTTTCAATCGGCTCTATAGGTGATGGGAAGGCAACTTAGCTGAGAAACTCAAATAAAAATAATAGAACACAAAAACCTATTTTTGAAGGGCCACCCTACATCAATAGGGAAAAATGCTCTAAAAAGGTCAATTTTTGAGCTAGAAAAAAAACTTTTTTTGTCAAATCAACTTAAAATTTTCTGATCTTCAACTTTGTAGAACAAACTATACCAATATTCCTTAAAATAAAAAAAATTTGATGATTATCTTTTTTTACAAATGGCCACCCTAATTTTCGGTCCGACCAAAAAAATTGTTTTTATAATAGGAACAACTTTGTAGAACATCATTTTTACGTAAAATTACAATTGAAGGCGTGAGTTCCATCTTTCCTCCTAAAACCCCAATCCGTCCCACTGTGCAACCGTTCCGTCGATTTGCTTCCGCGAACCCAATGGCACCTTCCGCTGCGTTGTTTATGGCTGCTTTGAGACTACTCCAGCAGTCCTCAAGAGGGGCTTAGGTGAGCTCTCCCTCTTCCGTCAACGCTGCTTCAAGGCTTTGCGCGTAATCAGTTGCGACATCGGGTAGCTTGAGTCGTTCCGTGGCGGGCGTCGGTACCGAATGTTGTTCACAACGGAGAGTTGTTGGCGCACTTTAACCGTCACTAGGTAGTGGTCCGAATCGATGTTTGCGCCGCGATAGGTTCTGACGTCGATAATGTCCGAGAAGTGTCTTCCATCAATCAAAACGTGGTCGATTTGCAATTCAGTCTGTTGGGGTGATCTCCAGGTGTACCGATACGGGAGGCTGTGCTTGAAGTAGGTACTACGTATGGCCATGTTTTTGGAGGCGGCGAAATCAATCAGTCTAAGGCCGTTTTCGTTCGTAAGCTGGTGAGCGCTGAACTTCCCTATAATCGGTCTGAATTCCTCGTTCCAGCTGCGCGTGGAAAGTGTTCTTATCATCATCGTCACTTGCTAGGTGAGGGCTGTGCACGTTGATCATGCTGATATTGAAGAAACGGCCTTTGATCCTCAACTTGCACATTCTGTTGTCGATTGGCCACCACCGAATCACGTGCCTCTGCATTTCGCCCATCACGATAAAAGCTGTGCCCAGCTCATGTCTGTTGCCGCAGCTCTGGTAGATGGTATAACCATCCCTATACGTATGTACCGTCGACCCTTTCCAGCAAACCTCCTGCAGCGCTACGATGTCAAACTTGCGGACCCTCAATAATTCGGAAAGAATGCGGGTACTTCCCAAGAAATTGAGAGACTTACAGTTTTATGATCCGAGTTTCCAATCGTTCGTCAGTTTTCGATGCCTGGGTCTATGCCGATTGTTCCGGTCCGAATTTACATTGTATGCATCCTGTACTGATGATTTTTAGGGCTGTCTTGTAAGGCCTGCACCAACCCCCTGTCTCGCCGGAGGATCATCATGCACAGCACTGTTTAGAGTCCCATGCTGGCACTAGGACGATGATCAGCCGCTCCCACCATGGAGAACAGACGCTGTTTTGAGCCGCCGCTAACATGGAGAACAGACGCTCTGATAAGCTACACCCTCAGAAGCTCCTTCCCTGTCAGCATACGACCAAGGTCCCACCAGGGTTGGTTACCCGATCTTCCCTACGGTTACTCGTACCCCAGGCGGCACCACGGGGAGGTAGGGATAGGAGTTACTGGACAAGAGGCCAAGGACCACACATGGGATCTATTTTATACCTGCAGGTACGCGAAGTACCAATGGTACGCATTGTCCAGTCATTTACCACCCTACCTGGACACTGCAATACAATTTTAATTTCAACACCGAGCTTAAGTCCTCCATAATAGGACGCCACATATCAATGTAATTGGTAATGTTCTTAAGTATTGTGTGCCCTGCAGCTCAGGCTGGCCCATAAGGTTTAAGTAGTCTGAACCCATTTCAAGGATGATCTGATCATATAGCAATAACTGACAAAAAAAACATAATATAAAATTTTAATACTGAACTAACCACATTAACCAGATTTATTTTACATATTGAACTTTATATTATGATCGAATTTAATAGGGTAAAAGCATCGATTTTGGCCATCGTGCACATTATTGCCATAGTGTTTATCTGGGAGGGAGAAACCGATACGAAATTTGTGCACGTCAAAGTAAGCCGAGATTCTGCTGTTACGAACTGACACTTTCCAACAAGATAGCAAAGTATTATGACTTGGCGGAGGAGTTGAAGCAGATGTGGCACCTAAAGGACGTCCATATAGTTTAGGTAATCCTCTAAGCGACCTGAATTGTTCGAAAATCCCTTCTAAGGTTCGTAGACGAACTGGAATCGGAGAAAGACCTACACTGTATCCAGAAGCGGTGATTTTTGGATCCTGTAGTATAGTGAGACGATTCCTGATTCACCACAGCTGAGAAGCTTATCCCTTAGACTTATTACACACTTAAATTATTTTACGATTTTTGCCCCACCTAACAAATTCAACTTTCAATCAACCAATGTTTGCTTTTGGAACGTCTAATTTACGGATTCACAAAATGATATAAGCTTAGCTTAGCTTAGACTGACTACACATATCGATGGTTGCTATTCCGTGATTGACCGAAGTCAGTGAAAATGCACAAAGAATCAACTAGAAGTTTGGCTGGGATTGGCCATAATCTTCTTCAATGTGCATAATTCAGTGCCTCTATTTATACAGGGTCAATAAATGCGCCGGCCACGTCCTTGCAGTCAGGTGGGATTGGGGGAAGGAATGTTAGTGTGTAACCTTTGCTATTTCGAGACCGTGTTTGCCTCTGCATCTCCACAAAGGTTACTGGGAGGGATGTTTGTTAATGGGAAGGATCGTTGGGTCACAGGTTTCACTTTGATAAGCGATTAGACCATGATAAATAATGATTTGTGAGATATATACATGCTTATTTGTAAATATAATATTTTCATTTGATATGAACAATTTCCATGTAGTGAAAAATTATGCCGACACTTGAGGTGATGAACCATTCAAAGTTTGTTGAACAAATACCTAAATGTAACATTCCTACAGGACGAAAGCATGTGTTGTTATATTTTACTTATTTGAAAAGAAACAAAAAACTCGATTGGTTGGAACATCATAGAACACTCTTATTCTTATGCCGACACTTACAGTGGCGAACCATCCAAAGTTTGTTGAATAAAGTGAACCTTTCGCAAGTCTACACTTGTAGTGTCGAACCATTCAAAGTTTTTTTTTAATTACAAAAATAAAGGTAAAAAGGGGTGTTCTGAAAATAAAAAAAATGTGAAACATAAATAATTCATGAATCAGAGTTTGTGTCGACACTCACAGTGACGAACAATTCATAGTTTGTTGAAAATTCATATTTACGTCCCACAATTGTAACGATTAAATGTGCAGTCATACATATTTTATAGATAAGAAATAGTAGCATGAAACGAGCTCACCAATTGATCCTTTATCCTTCACTGTGCAGCCATAATCCACTCTCAGCCTCACTCGTTCGCTCGGCTATATAAAAGCACTCAGAAAAAAAAAGGCGCGCGACCCGAAAAGGAAAAAAAAACTTGACTTTCTTGACGCACTGCCCAGCAGCAAGCGTCAAGGTCAAAGGATCAAAAAGAACTAACCGATCACGCCACTTTTTCACTTACTAGACCGACGCGCGACATGTTTGATCCTGCCCTCGTCGCTGGCCCCCGTAGGAGCAAGCGTCAAGGTCGAAAGATCAAACAGAACTCTTTACGGATTCACAAAATGATATTTGATATAAACTCATTTAGTATAGTTAAGGTGTTAAACAAGACATGCACTCCGAATGTTTATGCTCAAATCTAGACTCGAAGGCGAGTCTAGTACACGACACTGAAGATATTGTACTTAATGCGTTTTTTTCCTTAGGCAAACCACTAAACAGTTCTAAGATTTATTGTCATATGCTATATGCTTCGTGTATGAATACATGAATTTATGCTGCAACTTATCGAATGTACTTCTTTAAAGAAAGCTAACTACCCATGCTCTACGTTATGAACAGATAAAACATCGCACGAAACATAGCAAATCAACTTCATCCATCTGCAAGTTTACCCTCAGCAAAACCTATCTATTCAATAAAGTATTTCCATTTTTATTTCAAAAACAATCTGAATTGCATCGTTTTCGCTCACTATTTTTTTTTTCCTCACTATGTACACTACTCGCGAATGCAAACAACACCATCGCACTACCACACCGCACCAAAAAGTGCAGATTCTTTTTTCTTCTAAGGACTGTGATGAAATTAATTGATAAAATTCTTTATTGCATCTATGCACTTTGAGTTTGTTCCGCTTGATAATAGTCTCAAGCGTATGGCGAAGGTGTAAATAAGACTTTTTTAGTTTTGTTTATCTATGACAAAAAATTCTGCCAAATAGAAAAAAAAGCTCAATCACCCACCTTATTTTGGGTATAAAAATTGAAAATTGACATATCTTGCTGTTAATTTTTATATAAATCGGTAAACTGAAATAAATTTGTTCAATATACAAGGTAACAGCTTTGACCTGGCGTGGAGGGAAAAGTTCTTTTTACAATTTTTAAGCCTATTGTTCTTCTTTTTCTTTCTGACGATACGTCCCCACTAGACAAACTCTGCTGCTCATCTTCCGACTCTCATGACAGAAGTTTTTTTTTACGATGTTTAGTTAGAAATGAAAAAAAAAACATTTATTCACACTAAATAATTCTGCAGTATACTCTCAACAAGATGCAGGACTTCAAATTTTCCCAAGTTTAGTTAGTCACAGCCCATATTTTATCTCTCCGGTACCGGCCTCACGACCGGAACGAGTTAAAAATCCTTCGCTCATTTTTCGTTACGTTCCCTCTCGGCGGCAGCCACCATACCATGTTCACAAAAACCAAGCGAACATTTTCCGGCAGTATCCGCGGGGATCTTCTGTTGTTCGGAGCTCTAGTCGGTTGATGCCGGTGGTGCTACAAAATTCATTCAGCGTTTAATTAAATATTTAAATGATTTGACCTATAAAGCGTAGGTGCATGTACATCGAGCCAGCCCACCCAACAGTATAAGGACTGTACGGGAAAGAAATAGCACCGTTCATGATGCTTGTTCTCTGATGTTTAGCTTTTTGTACCGATATTTCTGGCAAGCCTCCAAAATCATTAATAGGTTCAGATAGGGCAATTCAATTTGCAAAAAGATTTGTTGTGTTTATTTGTATTTGAACAATGATTATGATTTCCCATTTTGAAATGAAGAGAATTTCAAATTTTGAAAACAAAATTTATTATGAAACACTGTTTAACAATTTAAAAATTATTTGAAAACATAATTTCTTCGAACAAAAACTTGGGAAAAATATCAATTGTGTTGGGAATTCTGTTTGCTTTATAAATCTAAAGATTTTATAAATCAGACGATAGGTAGCAGGTCAATTTGAAGTCTTGCCAAACATAAACAACTCAAACAGTTAAAATTTTATTTTTTTTTGTTTTCAATGCTTCAAATGTATGTTCAGAATGATTTCCAATATTAGAAACATTTTTTTCTGTTTAGTTTTACTTTATAGTCCTTATCGATTAGCAGCAACGTCAGTGTCCAAAGGAGATTGCAAAGCGAGAGAGAGAGCAGAAAACGAACGGATGCAGCAATTCGGTTTGGTTTTGTTTCGCCACTTGGTCAATGGGTGCCTATGCAAAATGGATGCAGGTGGTGAGAGAATTCATCTACCTCTGCAAGATTTTTTTTTTATCTCGTCTGTCAAGGGAGTTATCAATATCTATAGAAATATACACAAGGCAGGTCAAGGTTGAGAATTTTAGTGAAGCAGGTAATCTGCATTTGAATGGAAGTGGATGAATTCTACAAACTCCGATATTTAAAAAAAAATAAATATTTTTTCCAATGCCTGAAAAATTTTACTAACAATTCACCTTTCTCAACTTTTATAACAACTTGCATGAGTTTACTCACTTCCAAACAAGATTTAGCCCATGTTTCTCCAAAGAAGTAGAGATTTAAAATAGATATCGAGTAATGGAGAACAATTTTCCGCTCCCGTGACATAGACTAGTAGAGATATCGAGTTATAGAAATATTGAACTTTGTATGGAAATTTTAAGGGATCGGAAAATCCATCAAATTATAGAATATCGATTTGGGGCAGTTGACTGCAGTTCAATGTCGTCATGGAATCTATTTAGTTTATGTTCATAGTTCAATGTTGCCAGGGAATCTGTTTTAATAGAACTTCAATCGAAATTGAACCTTAACCACGATTTATCCCATTACGACCACTGATATACTGAAAATATGCATCCCTCCACCGTTTCGCCAATTTATCCCGTTTCACTGACCTATTACCGCTATCAACCCAATTTGGCTTCAACGCCCACTCCAGTGATATGATGCAGTCCATATGTCATCCACATACCGCACCCAAACACCGGTATTTATGATGATAGGTGCCAGTTGATGCCTATAATCGTGACGATGATGGCGCTGGTGATGATGATGATGATAGTGATGATGATGTTACAGTTTATGATAAAATACCATGCCATAAATAACAGGTGCCAATTATGAGAATTATTTCAACACAAGAGCGGGCTGTATTCAAACCCACTCGGTTGGCGTTGGCAATGAATTGCGAGCGGATTGCTCACTCACTTTTGCACACTCGGTTCGGAATGGACTGCCTACGGGAAAAATATGATTATGCCCTAGGGAAAGGATAACCATTACTAGTTGATCCAAAAGTAGCCAATGAAAGACAATTAAATAACCAAAAATTTGGTATAAATAAACAACTAAGACTTTTTTTTTTTTTCTCTTATAAGCAGGTGAAATTAACTCACCTGTAAAAAAAAAACTGAACTGCTACGGCAAATGAAATGTAATATGTTGTTAACAAAATGTTAATTAAATCTTAAATTTGTTTTACCAAATTAGGATGATAGTGTTGTCAAATAACACAGAACACCTAGATATAAGAAATGAATGTAATGTTTGGAATGATACTAATAAAGAAATTAAAAAAAAAAAAAAACGACTAAGACTAAGGGACCTTCCTTATCCGAGTGATTAGAGTCTGCGGCTACAAAGCACAGCCATGCTGAAGGTGTCTGGGTTCGATTCCCGGTCGGTTCAGGATCTTTTCGTAATGAAAATTTCCTTGATTTCCCTGGGCATAGAGTATAATCGTACCTGCCACACGATATACGAATAAAAAAAGAAAACTCTCAGTTAATAACTGAGGAAGTGCTCATAAGAACACTAAGCTGAGCTGCAGGTTCTGTCACAGTGAGAATATAATGGCGAGAAGAATAAGAAGAAACAACTAAGAATTCGAGAGTAGCATTTAAGAATGTTTTTTCCTTTCTCGTTTATATATTTTTCAAGAGCTTTGCTTCCTTCATTGGATTGGTTTGGTTATTGGTGCAAATTTTAAATTTTAATTGTTTTTAATTTTCTATTGCTTATTTATTATTTTTATATGATTTATTTATTATTGCTAGTTTCCAATTTTGTATTGCTAGTTTTCGTCAATTTTTAGGTGAAAATATATGTCCATTGCTTATTTGAATTTTCCGATTGCTAATTACGTTCAAACTGTTAGTTATATCTTGTTGTATTAATGGCGACTTTTCAACAAAACGCAATACATTTACCTTCTCTAAATGTTTGCTATTTTGGTTGTCAGACTGCCTACACTTGCCACGAATGAAATGGACAACGGTTCTGTGCCTTTTTTGCATTCCATACCGTCGAGTCTCGAGGATTGAGGCAAATCGTAGCCCCTGTTGACTGGGTGGTCCTTTCTACTTGATACCGAGGCAGTCTACAATGAAATAGAATGGTGCCTGTTTAGATATCGCAGGCTTAGAGTACGTATCGTACTAGGGTAGATCAAATTTAGAAAATGTTGGGATTATTTAATGGGGTGCTACCGATGAGATATCTGGTCAACTCAAAAGCCTAGCCCTTTGATTCATGTTCAAATGAAAATACTGCTGAATAAAACACATTCCGAAGAGATCTTTTCAGCCACCCTAATGCCATCCACGGGTATGGGTAAAGGTATGTGTCTACAAATTTGCATTTAATGGGGCAATGCTTTTTACGAGTGATGAAAAATGAATGCATTTTCCCTGTTATATTCCGTAGCGCTAGTGGAGCACGGTGGACCCACAAACAGGCACTGGCATGCGGTTGCAGAATTAAAGTCACGCTAGAGTGAGTAATGAAAAAATAGTCCTAGATTATGATGATCATGGTGAAAGTATGCGAACATAAAAGTCATGAAGGTGAATTTATAATTCATATTCATTTTAATCAAAAGGTCAGTCCGGCATGGTCTTATTTCAACTTAGTGTCCATGTGAAACTTCGTATGTATTCTAAATCAGCGGATATGATAGTTCATTACCAGCAATCTTTAAGAGGTTTTGAGCACCATCCATAGTTGATCTTCTCAAATTTGTGAACTATCAATCAAACAAACAAACTGTGAATTTAGAAAGCTATTCATAATTGTTTGATAAAAAGGTGTATATAAGTGTAAGAAGGACATTCCGATAAGCTTGAGCTTGATTGGCCGCCCGTGGTTGCTACTCCAGTATCTCCAGATCATCTGCATTTACACAAGCAACCAATCAGATGACTGCTTGAGACTAACAGGCACCCTCAGTGTACAAGTGCTGATGATCTTCTATTTTTAGGCAACAATGGCGCTTGTCACATCAGAATGCAGACCAATGAGGGGAAGCAAGAGGAATAGGGCGATATTTGAAACTGAAAAGGCAATAGATAGCTCTTTTTCAGTGGTAGTAAAAACGAAATCCTGAAACAAAGAAAGCACCATGGAAGATGAACTAAGCACAAAAAGTTATCTATTCATATTACGCTTGATTTCTAATCACTACTTTTTCGATCCAGTATCCTAAATACTAGTAATTTATGTTTTTCATTATTTTCCATACGTTTTGACAGCTCTCAACTACCATTCTTCCCTACGCTTGTGTTGGAAGTTTGATAAATTTGAGAATCCTGCGTAGCGCGATCAGTGACTAGAATACAAAGATCAGTATCGCCGCTCGGCGGCCAGTGAGAGAAACTGCATGTTCGAAAGGTTGTTGTCTGTACTTTTTGCCGCAAGCGCCAACTGTTACCAGTTATGAATGAAATAAACAGTCGTTACCCTATTGAAGATACATTACACTGACTCCCACGGAAGACCGGATATACCCCTCCATCTGCGTCAGTTCATGCGGGAAGGTGTAGGGGTGGTGGATTTATGGCAGAGTGGCTTGCTTGTTTGGTGCAGACTGCCTATGGTTCGAGCGTGAGAGAGGCGTGCTAAAATGATGGAAGAATGGAATCGTAGGAAAACAGTTTTTTGTCCGTCTCTAGTTCGAGCAAATGATATGAACTGTGGGTAGATCAACTGTGATATATTAGGAGTCGAAGATAGAAGCAAGTGAACGATGCAACTACAAAGTACGAGGAAAGGGACAAGCCTGGTGCTGAACCCATGACCTTCTGCTTATGAAGCAGAAGCAATAGCCGTCGGAACACCAACCCCGTCTAAGCAGTTTAAGGATTCGATTATATAAGTCAAGTCGATCAAAACGACTCGACTGGAGTCACTGTCGACCAAAAAACTCACTCGACACGACTCTGTCACTCGAGTTTCTCGACAGTTGTCACTATATGTGACTGGATTACTATGGGAGTCGACGGGTGACATCTGAAATATGCATGCTTACTTTGATCGACAGTGATCACAGACAAGTCACATGAATCTGCTCGATTTGCAAAATAGACCCCTAAATTAGCAGATAAGATAGTTCATTAAAAGAAATCTTCAAGTAGCTTTGAGCGCCATCCTTCATTGATCTTCTCAAATTAGTGAATTGTCGAAAAATGGTGTAGGGTAGATGTACCAATAGTGGAGGTACTAAGCACGATTGAACGTCATTTAAACGTCCAAAATTAAGATGCGCAATTAATGTACATGTTAATGTTGTAACGGGAAGTAACGACCGTGGACTTAATGAGAAAAATGATTTCATCGCAGTAATCCACGGCATGTCAGTGAAAAATAATACCTCCACTATTGGTACACTGTTCCTTTAGTTGCGGTATATTTTTAATTTGTGTTCCTATAGTTGCGGTATCCGTTGTTTTCTTATGGGATCCTCCACTATAGGAACACTTTACCGCAACTATTGGTACAAGCAAGTAAGGTTTTAGCAATTTTAGTGATATTTCATCAGTTTTCAAGCAATTTGAACGCTCTTTTCAACTATTCCGCGTATCAACAAGCCAATACGTCGATTGGCAGTGTCGGTTCTGTGGTTAATGTAATAAAATCAGTGAAAACGGCACTACCGCAACTATAGGAACACCCACAACTAAGGGAACACTTACCCTATATGTGTGGACTAGGGTGATTTGAAATATAAAATTTTGGAAAACCCAATCTCCCATATCTTCCTTAACATCTTTACCATAAAAATAGTGTTCTGTGGAATTTTAGGCTTTTTCGGTGACGATTTATAGGTAGCCCGAAAACAAAGTTTATTTTAATGAAAATTACTATAGAGAAACTTTGAAAAATGTTCCAAACACGTTAGTACTGTATTGTAACTTATCATTCAAGCCTTAATGAAGGATGTTGCTGAAGAAACGGATTCCTTTCAAAGCTATATTTATTTGGAATTTTGTAGATTTAGCTTTATATGGGCTATAACCCCATATAAAGCTAAATAATAGCAAATAAATTCATGAAAACTTCTTCTTCTATCTGTCAGATTGTTCTCTCCAGCAAATTTCTTTGTTATAGTTTAAAGAAAGTGTTTCTGCTATGGGATGATAAGTTTGTAATTACATTCCAGTACTAACATACTTGGGACATTTTTCAATATTTCTTCATAGTTATTTCCATCTAAACCTGCATCGTCTTTGGGCCACCTTTAAATCACCACCAAGAAAGCTGAAAATTTCGCAGAACACTATTTTTATGCTAAGGGTTGTACGAAAGGTATGAGAAATTGGTATTTCAATCATTTTTTTTAATTTTGAACCAGTGATGCATTTCAAACTGAACGCGAGCTAAAAGTGAACTGAACGCGTTTCAATTTTGCACGAGAACGCAGCAAACATTAAACTCTCGAGCAAGATTCTGCCACTGCTCATGAACGGCCCGTTCAATTCAAAATGCACAATGAAGCAAAAAACTCGAATAAGCTACATCGATCTGTATGGAATTCAACTCATTCAAAATGTATGGAACCTAAAACGTTCCATAATATCTTTCGCAAATCTTTCGCATTGAAATATGTTGTGCATCTGTCATAACATCAATGTTTATTCGCGTTCATTTTTCAGCTCCCACGGGTTCAAATTTTTGAACTGATCAATGTTCAAGCCTACTTGAACCCTCGTTCAAAAATTTGAACTGGAACGCAAACTGAACGCGTTCAAATGCAACACTGTTTTGAACCGCCCCGTTAAACACTTTGACGATATTTTTTCTGTCTGTCAGGTGCTGACTGTCAGATGTTGATACAAAGTTATAGTATCGACGATGTATTCAGGTGTTCATCAAAATACTGCTGTCATCTTTCAATCAATATACATCTTTTCATCAGGATGCTTCACTGCATGTATCTCCATATTTTGGCTCGTGACATCAAATTTGAGGTGGATTAAATCTCTACAGTATCTTGTGCATTTATTTCAGGCTCAATTGTTTGTAACGCTTTACAGAGCTAGTTTTACTTGAACTTTAAAAATGCAAGGATTTATGATAAGTCCACCAAATACATCAGTAGATATTCTTCGAAGTATTCACGATCAATTGGTAAAAAATGAAATTCTCGACAGAGTATCCATTGTCTCCTAAGAAGAAATCATTACACGTCTCACCAAATATTTTCGAAAAATGTCAACCACAATTCGTGAACAGATGAAGATTCTTCAGATGCACACAAACAAGCTTTGTTCATGCTTAATTTTTTCAACACTACCAGAGATTAACATTAGAGTAGCTAGGATTTTTATTTGGAGGGGGCTAGCGTCCTAGGTTCCAGGTCATTTGGCTGAATGCCATTTGGCCGAACGTCATATGGCCGAAAGGGTCATTTGGCTAAATGCCTTTTGGCCGAATGCCGTTTGGCCGAAATAGAAAACAATAGTGAACTACAGTTAGCATGCAATTGTAATGAATTTCGAAGCTAAATTTCAAAGAACTTATTCAGCTTATTATTAAAGAAGGTTAAACATCATTGATATTCAAATAATCGGCTCTTAAATGTTAGTTCAAAAACCAGTCATTGCTAAAAGAAGAACATTCTAAATGTAAGCAATTATTTACTTTTCTGCTAGCAGTAAATGTTGCCAGCAGAGGTACTTTTTCGCATTGTGTTTGTTAGTCAGCTTTTGACAGTAACTAAAACGGTTTACAACTTATTTGTTCTTCTGTAGGATCGGTTTGCTTCGATCTCTCATTTTATTTCATAGTTCTAGCAACCACAAATTTTGGCTTCTTCTTTTCACAACGGAGAACCAGTAAGATTTTTTTTTTGACGTAATTGTTCACCAAATCAATCGATCAAAACGGTGCAGAGCTCAATTCACACGTTGAAATCTTAATTTAGGAAGAGAATGACATCTCACCTAAATTTTAACCCTCGTGCTACAGAAAATGTTTTGAATAAGACTCTTTATGAGCCTGAATTCCAATTATTATGAACAATAGTTGTTTATTGAAAGAACAGCCGATGATCAAAAGAAGGAAGAATCTCTTATGAAAATTTAAGCAAGTGCAATGCATATAATCGTTATAATATTATAAATACAAGGAATTGCCGATGATTCAAACAAAGCAAAATTCCCAATTAAAATATAAGCTAAATTTTCGCCAACAGTAACGAAATGAGTATAACTCGAAAGAATAGCCTATGTTTAAAAGAAAGAAATACTGCTGATGAAATCATTAAAAAAGTCGATTTTGTCATCCTCTTGGAGCTCAAACATGACGTCCCGTCATATCATAAAAGTCAATAAAAAAAAGCTGATCAATTGTTGGGCCACACCAAATAAACCTACACATCAGCGTTGTGTCAATTTTAAATTTTGTTGTGTTCGAAATTTGGCCAAACGGCATTTGGCCTATTGACACCAGCGTTATATGGTGTTGGGGATATTAAATTCGTCGAAATAATCATAATTTTCGCAAATTTCACAATGTCCATGGATTTTTAGTAATCGTTGAGAAATTCAGAGCAATTCAACAAATCATCCGACGTCTATTCGATAACTCACAAAACAGTACTGAAAAGCTCTACTCTTCGATACTGTTATTAGTGCTAAAAAGTAACACTTTTCAGCACTGTTTGCATCGGTAGGAAAAGTAGACCGTTATGTTGGTCATTCCCTTGATAAAAAGTAAGCCAATATACAAACGAATTGCAAAAAAAAAAGAAAAATAAATTGAAATGACTTAAAAATCACTAGTTAGTCGAGCAAATTCCCTTAAATTTCAATATTTATGTCACAAGATAAGCGAAATCATAAAACCTAACCAAAGTTTTCAGTTGTTCTTCCAAATATTTATCACAGAATTGTTTTTGTCTTCTGTGGAAATTCGTCCTAGCATTATGACGAGGTTGGTGGTCTAATGGCTACCGCTTCTGCTTCATATGCAGAAGGTCATGGGTTCAATCCCAGGCCCGTCCCTTTCCTTCGTACTTTGTACTTGTATCATTCACTTGCTTCTATCTTCCACTCTCAATCTATAACACTCAAACCCTACTCGTTCATAGCAAACGCTAGAACCAGAAAGAAATCGTTTCCCTAACGCTTCACTCTATCAACATTATAGCATGCCTTTCCTTACGCCTGATACATGGGCACTCTCTGCCATGCCTTTCCCCCAACCCATACACTCCCGCTTCAACTGGCGTGGACGCAGTGGTATATACGGTCTACGTGGGAGCCCCTTCCTCTCATTGGTCTGCATTCTGACGTGGCAGGCGCCATTGTTGCCTAAAAATAGAAGATCACCAGCACTTATACACTGAGAGTGTCTGTTAATCACAAGCAGTCATTCGGTTGGTTCCTTGTGTAAGAACAGCTGATCTGGCGATACTGCAGTAGCAACCACGGGCGGCCAATCAAGCTCAAAACTCAAGCAAGCTCTGTGGAAATTCGTCCTATCATTATTCTTTATCTATGAACTTCACCAGGCATTTATTTTCCAAAAATTTTTCAAGAAACTATTTTTAAAAGTAGTGAAAAAAATGCGAAATTCTACTTTTAGTAAATTATCCAGTAGTTCATCCCGCTGTTTCCTCAAGAAACTCCAAAGATTACTTCAAACACTCCTCGAGTAATCATTCTACGTATCAATGTTTGAATATTTGCGGGTATTTCTATGAATATCATTCCATGATATCCTTTAAGGTATTAGCCAATCATTTCCCTTCAAGGACATTTCAAAGACTTAACAGAATTTCCATAGAAATTAAAATCGAGATATGCCAATGTACAAACATGGTTTTATTTTGCCAACATAACATGTTTCGAAGAAATCGCCTGTTTAGGTCTGGAAAAATTCCAATGGAAATTAATTCCATTAAATTGCTTGAGCAATTCCTGACGTAATGAAAATTTGAGTAACTTTTGAATATTTTGACAAAAATTGTAAGATCCTCATCATCCAATATTACTGTCGAGGTATTCTAACATTGTTTATGAAATTTCAGAGAGCGTAACCGGTGGTAGAATAAGGAAGATTTTTTCTACCGAATTGTCGTTGACAATTGCAGGTTTTGTTTCTAATGTCATTATTGTCAGGGTTAGCAAAAGATTTGGAGTTCCGGAATATATGTCAGAGTGTATCTCAGAAGTTTTTATTTAGTTGTACGTCAGGTACAGAAACAGTAAAATTACCAGTGTTATAATTACGAAAAGAATTCTTAACAATAGTGGGAATATTTGTATACTCAGTATACTACTATCACTCTCTCCGTCAAGAGGGCCTGAACGAGCCGGGGACTCTGTAACTTGCCGGGATCGAAGGGTTTGCTTCCCGTTCGAGCTTCGAACGGCGCACAAGAATCACAGACCACAAATTAGCACCACTGACGGCCTCAAGATGAATCTTCTCCTTCTTCGCCGAAGGCAGAACGATTTCACTATCACTCCTTTCGAGATCTTAATCTTCGCGCATCAAATCGCTACCGTGTTCTTCACTCACGCACCAAGTACGTAACCGCCGACACTTGATCAAGCAATTAGATCTGATTGCCCCTTGGCCACTAATGCAAATATCTGTTGCTTTCGGATCGATGCAGAAATTAGATTTATTCTTTCTACCACAGCACTATATTTCGCACCAACGGATGAATGGATAGATAAAAAAACGACACAAAGAGACCGACCGACCGTACTACTGTGCGCTATCGAGATGTATTTCCAACTGATTGGCTCTTGGATATATGATGTATGGTCAGCATCAGCTTGACCGGTGCTGAGTATTTCTACTCTCAAATTTGCTCTCGTGAGCGTATAAAGTTCAAATAGGGTGGTCCAATATTAATTGTGGGTTAGTCGGAATTCAATTCAATAAACTTAATATTAGGGTTAGTTTTATATACAATATTTGCAGACATAGTGAAATTCTGTTTAAACCATGGTCGGTGGATACCGATCAGGGCCTACTATTGGAATAATTCGCAAACTGTCATTGGCCTTAGCATGGTGAAAGCTCAATGACTCTCTTTCTTGCTCTTTTGGTGGTAACAAAAGGGCCTAGCTCTGGATCAAGACACGCTAAAAAAATTCATGTTGGCCTATAAAAAAGGTCAATGCCTGGTTGCAAATCGAACATGGGTCAAGCATTTAAACTCATCATTTTTTCAAAATTTTGACAGTTTTCAGAATAAAAGCGATTCATATCGTCTTTTAAATTCATGATGCTCAATACATATTGAATGCCAATTTATTATTAAATTGGCATTGAATATGTATTGAGCATCATGAATTTAAAATGTGGTGAACAATTCTCACATCGATTTTTCTCAGAATCAACTATCTGAGGATTGGCCATGTTGAATTGTTACGCAACATGGCATCGCCGAAAACGATTCTGTTGTCAATATTTTCATGAGTATTTTCATTTCAGCCGTGTTGTTAACAAAATGTTGATAATAATCTAATTTAGTTTTACCAAAATACTCGACCTGTAGCTGCCCTTCGTGTGTGGTCTTTTAATAACACCATTTTGTTAGCAGTGCTTCTAGTCTAGATATCCAAACATTCGTGTGCCTGCTTCATTAAATATAATTGTTTAATTTTATTAAAATCCTTGTGTGCCAGAGTCCTTGAGGTGATTTAATTACTTTATACCTTTTTTATAATGCCTAACTAGATGCTATCAAGAAATTCCATTAACCTTCTCCATTATTGGAATTTTATAATTTACTCATTGTTGAGGTGCGTACATGTCCGTTCCAGAACGGATGCATTCAAAGCCATTTGGGTACCGGTAACCTTGCAGAGCTCAGAGGGATAATATAATTACCGTATTATTTTTTCCTCTGATGTGTACTTACAGCGAAGCCAGCTTGTAGTGTGCAGCTCTGAACTGGAGGCTAGAGAATATGCACCAAGCTCGACTCTAATTAATCCACCCAGTCCCAGAGCTCAGGGAATTGCGAGCAGCAGGCGCCACACGAAGCGAACGTGACTGAACTCCGGGACAATAGATTGCAGTGGAACAATATTAATTTAATAACATTAATAATTTTATATCATATTTACAATATTATGGAAAGCACATAATAAATTGGCGATGACCGAACGTAGTTCGCGGGTCTCTTGAGGGGCATGATTTGGTCTGCACATGTGCGACAGCCAACCCGACAACAAGGGGATCACTAAAATTGACATCCTAATGCTTCCAAAACTCAGCTTATAATATTCTCTCATAAACCAAAAGCTCTTTATTTGAAACCATAAAGTAGACATGATGTCATGATGATAGGGGTTCCAAACAATTGGTCAGATGGAGGTCTAGGATGCGCCTAGATAATTATTAAACTTTTAAAAATCACATTGATGCCATTAGAATCAGATGTAATAAATATATAAAATGTCGGTATCCACTTGTTAATAGAAAATCAAAACTTTGTCTTAAGAACAAGATTTTGATCTTCAAACAAATTTTCAGGCCAGCCATGTTGTATGCTGTACCAATATGGACTGGCAGTTGTAAAATCAGAAAAGAAGCTCTGTAGAGCAATCAGAATAAAATTTTGAAAATGATTCTGTAACTTCCTTCCTGGTATAGTACTAATGAGTTACATAGAATATCCAATGTAGAAACATTAGAACAAATAAATATAAAAAAATAGTTGGAATCTTCGCAATATTAATGAGATACCGTTTTGTCTCCAACTCCACATGACTCATATTCTGAAAATAATTACCTTCTACTCGGGATGCTAGGGGTGGCTAGCTTAGCTCGTCCAATAATTTGAACTCAAATGAAGTTAATTTTCACACTTGTCACAAAGCTGATCTCCCCAGCACTACTTTTATGCTGTACCAGCTCTAATGACTCGTCCCCATTATAGCGAATCACGTCTTGTTAACTCGCAGTTACCAATTATTCACATCCCTGGTTGGTACGGCAAGGTGTGTTTCCACCATCCACCATCCCACCAAACCCAAAAACAGAGGGGAGTTGGTCATCCCATGAAACGATGAGAATAATAAATAATAGCTTTTATTGTGTTAACAAACTGCGCACCGGACTGTAGAATATTGGATTAAAGGAGGATTAAAAGCGAGCGAAATATGTTATAACGATTGAAAATTTATGAGCTCGACTCGCATCACACTTCTCCGCCGAAGGAGGAAAGCACGTCCGGTCCGCCTGCAGGGCTGGTAGTGGTTCTCTTACTAAAGATTTGAACTCTAATTTGAAGCTAGTCTCTAAAAAGTCTCTATTTTCAATTATAAATAGATCTCTAAAGTACTTTTCTTTACCAAAATGGCCTCTAAAGACACTTTATTCCTTTTCCATGCAGTGAATTCTGATTCGATATACTTAACCCGGAATTTCTATAAGGACCACTCTGAAAAATTCAAGAATAATATTCAGAGATTTTCCAACTCAGTTTAGTTTGACACCCATTTTTTAGTAGTTCTTTAGCCATTTTCATACGGATTCCTTTGTGAATGCATCTTGTGCTTATCTCAGCAGTTTCTCCAATATTCTTTCGAGGATTATTCTTGGCAATCTGTTAAGAACTTCTCCAGGAAATGTACAACAAATTCGACAAGCGATTCGTTATTTAGTTCCTCAACAAATTTGTATAAAAATGTCTCTAATATTTCATCCGCGAATAACTCCTGCAGTTCTTTTAAAAACTCAATCCATTTTTTAACCAAAATTTCCATGGGTGCTTCAAAATTTTATTTAAATTGAGAGCAATTATTATATTTTTGGAGGAATAACTCCGATATTTATTCTTGGATAAATTCCAGGAGAAATTTCTTAATAAATCTCTAGACGAAATCTTGAATCCGGAAACCGAATGAATTACTGGAAGAATCCTTGGAGAAACTGCTGGCGTATATAAGATTTTTTCTTGGTGAAATTTTTGAAAAAATCCTATAACTATTTGAACAGAAAAAAAAATCCTTAAGAAATCTGTAGAGAAATCCCTGGAAGAATTCATGGTAATACCTTTATAGGAGTTGTAAGTGGAATCTCTTCAAGGATTACTGGCGAAATATCCCTTATAAAAAAATCCCTAGTAATTTCTCTAGAGAACTTCCTGAATAAGATTGTAGAGAATATTCTGGATGAGTTCTCGGAGAATTTCCTGGAGGAATCTCTAGAACTGGAGCAGAAATTTTTCGCAAAAAATCCCATAAGGAATTCCTGCATAAATTCGTGATGGAATTCAAGGAGCAATTTCTTGAGGATTTCGTGCAGTGAATGATTGATGGAATTTTCGAAGCATTCTTTGAGGACATTATTGAAGAAATTAATAACGAAGCTCATAATGAATTTTTGGAGGGATCCTCGGATACATTTCTGGCACACATGCGATTTTTTAAAGAAATTTTTGAACAAATCATACAGGGAATGATTGGAACCCTTAGATGATTTTTCGAAATCTTTGAATCATTCCCTGGCAAAATATCCCTCGAAAAATTCCTTGGTAAACTTTCGGTAAAATCCCTGAAAAAGCTTCTAGAGGATTTCCTGAAGGAATCCTGGAAGGAATTCCTGGTGGAGTACTTGTAAAAATCCCTGAAGGAATTCCAGTTAGAGTTCTAAAGAATTCCTTGAGGAAACCCTTGGAAATATTCCTGGAGTAATTCCTGAAAGAAATTTCTGGAGGGATCTTCGGAGGAATTCCTAGAAGAATCCCAGAAATTCCTAATCCTAGAATAGAATTTGTAAATCTCCTTGAAAAATCCCTGCAGGAATTCCTGGAAATAGTGTAGGGGGAATTTGTGGAGGCATCCCTATAGACAGTTTTAGAGGAATTCTTTGTGGTATCTTTTGTGGAAATTATGGTAGGATTTCGTCAAGGAATTCTTGGAAGCATTATTTAATAATATGGTCGAGAAACTTCTAAAGGAGCAATTACTGAAAGAAAAGTGAAAACTTTGAATATTTTTTTGGAAATGATGGAATCCTTGAAGGTGTATATGAAATATCTCTCAATTTTTTCTCGGCGAAATGATCCTAAAACAAATCCTGGGAAAATCTCAGGAGAAATACCTTAAGGTTATTCTAGTGGATTCCCTAAAATTTCTAGAGGAATCTTAGTATGACGTCCTGAAGTAATCCATGAAGAATGTCTAGAGAAGTCTCAGGATGAATTTCAGAAAAAGTCCCTGAAGAAATTTCTGGCAGATATACGATTTATTGTTGACGAAATATTTGAATAAATTCTGGATGGAACAATTGGAATTCTCTGAGAAATTTTCCAGCCAAAATAATTTAAAAAAAATCCTTGAGAAATCTCTGGAAAAAAATCTCTAGAATCTTCTTTAGAACTTCCTGGAAGGCTTCTCCAAGAAATCCTTAGAAAAACAGTTTGAGTTATTCCCGGATGAATACCAAGGAGCATCTAAAGAATTTCCTGGAAGCATTCTCGAAGGAATTCTCGCAGGAATCCCTGGGAACATTTTGTTTTTGAGCTTGAGCTTGATTGGTCGCCCGTGGATGCTACTCCAGTATCGCCAGATCAGCTGCACTTACACAAGGAACCAACCGAATGACTGCTTGGGACTAACAGGCATCCTCAGTGTATAAGTGCTGGTGATCTTCTATTTTTAGCGACAATGGTGCCTGCCACGTCAGAATGCAGACCAATGTGGGGAAGGGGGAGGAATTGATGATGCATTGAACTGGCTCCCACGTAGACCGTATATACCACTGCATCTACGCCAATTCATGCGGGAGTGTATGGATTGTGGGAAAGGCATGGCAGAGAGGTTTGCTTTTGTGGTTAGCAGACTGCCCATGTATCAGGCGTAAGGAAAGGCATGCGCGTGGAAGAATGGAAGCGTTATGGAAACGGTTTCTTGTCCGTCTCTGGTTCTAGCGTTTGCTATGAACGGATAGTTTGAGTGTGCTAGATTTAGAATGGAAGATAGAAGCAAGTGAAAGTTATACAACTACAAAGTACGAGGAAAGGGACGGGCCTGGGATTGAACCCATGACCTTCTGCTTATGAAGCAGAAGCGGTAGCCATCAGACCACCAACCCCGTCCTGGGAACATTTTGTTTTTGAGACTCTAAACTAATTCAGAGAAAAATCCCAGGAGAAATTTCTGGCGTCTACAAGATTCTTTTCTTTGCGAAATCATTAAATAAATCCTAGATTGAATACTGAACTTTTGGAATCCTTGGAGGGATTCTCGAAAAAAATCTGAATCATTCTCGACGAAATGTCCCTTAAAAAAATCTTTAGTAAATCTCTATAGAAATTCCTGAAAAAGCTTGTAGAGGGTTTCCTGAATGAATTTTCGGATGAATTCCTGGAGAAGTCCTTAGAAAAAAAAAGCCTCGAAGGATTTTCTTATCAAATTCCTGGAGAAATTTCTGGAAGAATCCCATGAGGAACTCCTAGTGATATCCTTGAGGAATTCCTGGAAGAATTTGTGATGGAATTCCAGGTGCAGTTTTTTACAGAATTTTTGGTGGAGGAATCTCTGAAGGAAATGCTTGGTGGATTTCTTGAAGGCATCTTTGGGAGCATTATTGGGAGAAGCTCTTGAGGAATTTTTATTGAATACATCGACACGTTATATGTTTCATCGAACGATTTCCCCATTGACGGACGCACCACGCTAGTCGAAATTTGAACCTGAAGACAAGTCTTCCAGGCTTAAGCGGGATTCCAACATTTTTTGAATCAATGCAGCGGAATGCTAACACTAATCATACGGCCCCAAAGCTAAATTTCTGATAGATAAGTGATTTTTCGGCGAAATCTTTGACTAAAGCCTTGATGGAACTATTGGAAATTCCGGAGGAATGCATGGTGGTATCTGTGGAAGAAATCCTTACAAGAGTTTGTCGAGGAATCCCTGGAAGCATTTTTGAAGATTATTTTTTCGGGGAAGCTCTAGAAGAGAAATTTGTGAAATACATGCGAAATCCTAATTATTACCTGGTGAAATGTTCTTATACAAATTCCCGGGGAAACCTCTGGAGGTATCCCTAGATGAGATTCTAGCAGATTCCGTGGTAAAATCGGTGGAGGAATTTTTGAATGAATTTCTTGAGGAATTCCTGAAAGGAAGGTTCTTGGTCAAATTTCTGGAAAATACGTGAATTATTTTCTTGCAAACTTTTGAGGAAGTTTTAGGAAATATTTGAATTTTAAAAGGAATTTACGAATAAGTATCCAAAATATTTACTGACGGAATTTTTCGATGAATCTCTGGGGATATTCTTGAGCATCTTGAAAATTCCGTGGAGGAACGCACAGTATTTCGATAGGCCGAAATCGTAAACTTAATTCACTAGCACTCTTAAACGTGATTTTGACCTTCGCACAATGGTCGGAAAAATACGAAATTTGGCCAAAACTAGTTTTGTCGCCTTAATCGATGAAATATATAATCTGAGTATGTTATTTGGGGCTTTTTGAAGAGTGATTAAATATATTTTAAATCAACTTTGTATGAAAAATATCGTCAAAAAGTATGAAAATACTGAACTATTCAAATAGCTCTATCTTGAAAATCAGCAAATTTCTGCAAAAAATTTGAACGTTTTTGTAAGATATAACGATGCTTTTTGATCTGCAATTTTCGAAATGGCGGCGACATGACGCGACAAGAGTTGTTTTTCATGGTCAAAATTATTAAAATTACTGAAGTGTTATATTGAATAATATTAAAACTTCTACAAAATATTTTTTCCGTCCTTATGCTCGATAAAAGTGTTGAATCATAAGCTTCCAGATAGTGCGTAACTTTGGGGAAATATTTTATTCCTTAAATTTGAATTTTGTACTCTATTTTATTGGTACATTTTTCAGTTTTTTGACTTCAGCTAATTTGACGTTATGAAAGTCAAAGAAATTTAAATTTAAGTTCTATTTCAATTAAGAATCATAATAATATAAAACATGGAGAATATTTTAAAATGATAAAAACCATAAAAATCACAAAAAAAGTTTTTAGTAGTGTTGGCCGCCCGACCATTGTGCTTCGGACGAAAATTTTCAAAAAATATAGCGCATATATTAACAACAATTAAGTTTTAACAAAGCAAGCACAAAACTAATCGACAGGCAAAGGAGCTGTTCCGTACCTTAAAAGGAATCTATACAAATACTAAAAAGAAAACAATTTAAAGTTAATCTTCACATGATTTCAATTATTTTAAATAAAAGATTTTCTTTTCTGCAGTAAAATAGAATGAGACTTTTTTAAGCCAATGCATTAAAAAAAAAAAATTTCCTCAGTACAACATTATTAAATCTTGATTCTTTCCTTAAAAAATACCCTTATTGACAAAAATAATAAATAAGAAATTAAAAAAAATAAATACACACAATTAACGTATTGCAAACATACATAACTTCTCAGGCGCGTGATCGAAACTTACTTTAAAAGACTCTGATAAAAATTCCGTTAACAAAAAGGGGTACTCGTGGATAATCATGCACAATCGACATTGACTACTACTTATGATATATTCTCATCCCGAGAAAATATACGACCCCCAAAATGAAATGACATTTGCACTTAAATTACCACCATATTCTGGAAATGTGACTAGATACAGACTAGGTGTCTTTGGCAAAGTATTTTCTATTTAAATTATCCACAACTTTGCCAAAGCCACCATATTCAAAGATCATAATTTAAGAAATTTTAATTTTAATTATTTTAATTTATCGCCAATATATTATTAGAAAATTTTCGTCCGAATGTTCGTCCATTCCAGAAAAAAATCACGTTTAAGAGTACAAGTAGATTAAGTTCACGATTTCGGCCTATCGAAATACTCTGGAACGTCTAGAGAAAATTCTTTAGGAATTGTTTTGGAATTCTTAGAAGATATGCTGGAATAATCATCCGGAAATTTTTAGATAAATTAAGAAAAAAATCAAAAGAATGATTGAGATGTTTTTGACTTTCCTCGCCTGCGGTAAAAGCGGATAAAATTTGTTTTATTTTGATGTTTTTTTTTTTTTTGAATTGTTATACATTTGGACCAAACAAAAATGGAACACCGTTGAAAACGAACTTAGGTTGTTTAAGCTTAAATTTGTGTTCAAATTCCGTGGATATCCTTAAATTGAAAGCTTCTAGAATTGTAACTGACGAATATCGAGATAAAATCAGAAGCCTGCTTTTATTGTAGGTAAAATATATTTTTTCCGTTATTTTGAAATTTACATTTAAATATTTGCCACGAAAATATGAATTGCGTAACGAAAAAATAAATAAGCAAAATTAAATAAATCTTCAAAAACACCAAATTATACCTCTTTGAAATTTTGACATCCGTTTCATTTTGTATAGTTTTTTAGTATTCGTCAAATTAAAAAGTTATGTTGTGGCGTCACCTATGTGAACGATTCACGAACTATCCGTTTATGTCAGTAGATGGTCCTCGTTGTTACAAAAAAAAACTTGGCCAAATACACCAAATGCCGAAAATGCTTCGATACTGAGTTATTAATTTTGTCCCACCAAATTGCGTCATTGGCCCATAGTGCACTGATAAAATCGAAAGAGAGCGAGAGTGAAGAGAATCTCTCATTGTAACCTGAGAGCAAGAAGACAACTTTCTGACAGTTGAAATATGTTTCTGTCTTCTTTAACTTTTTTCTTCAATTATTGAGTGGTGCACTACGATTAGATGAACTTATTCTGGTCGAAATCACATTCACTTCTTGCTGTTCACTATGAAAAAAGATATGAATATTAAAAAATCAATAACTGTTTGCCAACACACAGCTTTATTTAGGTATTCGACTTTTTAAAATGTGAAATCATCGAAAAAAAACTGCAAAATCTCATTACGTTAACTGGAATTTTAACGGCTTTTCACGCTCTGCCCTTTAAATGTGCGGTTTTCCAGAGACAGTTGGTGACGGGTTCCTTTGACTTTTGGGAGCTTGCTAAATGGTTAGAGCCCACGGCTACAAAGCAAAGCCATGCTGAAAGTGTCTGCGTTTGATCCCCGGTCGGTCCAGGACCTTTTCGTAATGGAAATTTCCTCGACTTCCCTGGGCATAGAGTATCATCGCACCTGCCGAACGATATACGAATGCAATAATGGCAACTTTGGCAAAGAAAGCTTTCAGTTGATAACTGTAGAAGTGCTCATTGAACACTAAGCTGAGAAGCAGGCTATGTCCCAGTGAATAAGTGAAGAAGAAGGAGAACGTCTCAGAAGTTCCTGTTTAAAAGGCACTCAGTCGCAACCAGCCCTGCGCATGTCGTTTCAGCAGCATCACCAGCAGCCTGGAAGCGATGGGTGTGGAGTAGGGTACCTCAAAAATTGACATGTCAAAAAGGTAACCTGCTCACCCTTTAAATGATAGTTAATAGTTGTTATATTAATAGATGAAAGTCGTTAGTTGACTTGTCAAAAAATGTTTGGCACTACATGCTTGTGCCTTCTGGTTTGAACCAATATTCATAATAGCAATCCTTTTTTCATTGAAATTTTCAAAAAGCATATGTCTAACAATGTTATTTATTGAACCGAATGCAATTGGTTTATTGAAAACAGTTAGCAAAAAACAATTTTGTACTGAAAACAGTGCCAAAAAATATGCCAAGCATATGAAATTCATATTATTAACATAAATTCGCAACCAAACTTTTTTTTATAGGATCTGGGACTATGATTGTACAGTATTTGTTTCATCAATTTCTATATTTTCACTCATCTGAGCACATCATTGATAAATACACCAAAAAAACGTCCAACCCCTATGCATTTTTTAATTGAGTGGTCATGTATAGAGATTTTACTTCTGAAATTATTATCTATAATATTTTTTTTTTAATTTAACATTTTTCACTTTTCTTTTTTCGGATACCCTAGCCTAGTGCCCTCTTCACATCGCTTCTCCATAACCACTAATGGTCCCGGCGTTTGCCATCAAGCTCCAAAACGAACCGTGATTGTTTCAAATGAGTACACGATTTGCAATATTTGCGGCTTAAGCAGGGTGTTATTGGAAACTGGTTGCTTCATAATTAGCTTAAAAAACAGTACCAATTGGGTATGCTATTTGCTGGGTTGAATTGTTCGATTAATTGTGCGGTAAACGTTCGACAGGATTTGATGCGAAAAAGCAGTGTGCAGAAAAAGTGGTTCTAGTTACACCGTAAAATGACTTGCAGTGGTTAATGGCTCTTTTCATTCGATTCAGTCATCCCAAGTGGCACTGGTAACATATGCAATATTTTAGAAAAATAAAACAAATTACATTGCAGTTGCATTTAAGATAATTTGTAGCATGTCTTGTTGACGGTTTTCACTTTTGGTTACTACCCAAGCAGCACATATTGTTACAAGTAGCTTACAGCAACGGCTACTTAATATATTCAAAAAATACAATATGATACATTTGCAACGTGGAAAAATACTGCTATGTAACCGAAAAAGCGCAAAAAGTCGAGCCTTATGTAACTTGTTTGTTCATTACATAAGAAGTTTACGAGCGACTGCTATGTAATTTATTGATTACGCATGGGTTTTCCTGCGACAAAATAAATGAAACGGCGTTAAAGTTGTTGTTACTTTCTCACAGTTTTGGAACCGAACAACCATTTTAGAATTGAATGTCAATAAAAGCGATACTTATGATTTTCGAACGCGTAATTATTCACAATTACATATTAAATTTAACATGCCGATTTAAATTTGTGGTGAAATCAATCATTTAACTTGCTCAAAATTGACGCGCTCATAAAATAGGCCTAAGTAACATGAGTGACGCGCTCATAAAATAGATAATAATTTTATATTGAATAACACATGATACCTGGATTGTTGAGATTTTATTCCATTAGAACAGACACAAAAAAATGAATATTGGCACTACTACTCAAATCAGCAGTGTTTTTGATTTTAATTTAATTGTTTGTGAAGATTGTGATTCTGAAATCACGTTGTTTCGTGTCCCGCAGTTGGATTTTCTGGGTTGCCTATCATATATCGCCATTTAATTTCATCTTGCTGCAGAAACACTTCCGAATAACTGTTTGAGGACAGCCAATCTAAAATGATGGAAACTATTGAAGAGCTATTAGAGAGGCTGCAAATTGTAAATTCAACAATTTTGATTAATTACTGGAAAAATATCTATGAAAACAATAACTAGTCATAAAATAGTAAAGTTCTTATATCAAAATTCACAATACGTATGAAATTTTTTGACATGTAGTGTTGACCACTGTCAGCAAGTTACTCGTTTGTTACACATTAGTTACCCAGAAAGCTTATGTTATTTTGAAACTGATGTGTAACTATACTGAAACTGCCAATAAATTACACAGCTGTCAATAGGGAAAGGGGTATTAAAATGAACACCTAAACGATATCGTCTTGCTTTTAATGGGAAAAACGATGAATTTGCGATAAATCATCAAATAATGTGCAAAAATCTCCTAAGCTAATCGACTGGAACCTTACAAAAGTATGAAAATTAAATGCTCCGTCCAAGAAAGCACATGGTTTGTGACGTGCTCAAATGGCTCAAATAGCTCGAAAGAAGGCAAATTCAAGCGTGTGCTATAAAAAGGGCGCAAGTCGTATGATCGATTTCTCTTCATCGATCCTCTCTTCTGTGAATAAAGGTGACAAGATGCGGGTTTGTTAACAATTTTTCACTACAAGACGCTAGGAAGTAATGCAATCTTGCGTCCTGAGGTGAAACAACTAATTGAATTTAGAAATTAATCAATTTGTGCCAATATTAGGGACTGAGGGTAATATGCCCATGATAAGGAAAATAGCGATATAGATGAGAAAAACATGCTATTTTTATTATAATCGGATATACAAATATGTTCTCTATCAAATAGTAGAAACAACATCCATCCATTTGAGTATTTCTAGGGTTAATAAATCAATCAAAAAAATACGTGCTTATGGGTCATCCATAAACCACGTAGTCATTTATTGGGGGAGGGGAGAGATTCTGCCCAATGACCACGGTCCATACAAATTGTAAATTTGTGTATGGACAAATGACTACTAGGGGGAAGATGGGTCTAAAATTGGGAAGAAATAACCGCGTCGTTAATGGTAGCCCCTTGTGCATCTCTGTGCTGTCACTTCAATAGGGCCTAAGTAACATGAGTGATTTCTCTTCTCATACCTACAGGCCTTTGTTCTGATGTTATTGTTCAATAATAGATACATGCTGATGCGAAAAAAAAATATACATTTGTAAGGTTCTAATTGGCGCGTTACTTCAGCGTGGCATTACACACTCAATCTGTTCGGTAAAAATAACTGGGTTTTGGAACTACCGAAAAAGTCAGTTAACTAAAAAATGAATGTCAGAAATCGAAAAACAGAAATTTTTCACTGAAATTTTGCAGAGCTTTCTTTTTATATCATATATCGATAAAAAATAAAACATGGTGAAATTTGTTTTTCAATTAAGCGTGGCGACAGTTTTCATTTGACTGACTTTTTCGGTAGTTCCAAAACCCAGTAAAATTTTACCGACCCCAGTAATTTAATCTAAGTGTGTACGTTTGGTAGAATTTGAATTCAACAGCTGTTTTGGTGTTATGAAATAGGGGGGTGAGGGTTTTGCCCCAACGAGTTGATTAGAGTTTAGGTCCTTCGATAAGTTTTATGACAGTGAATAAGTGGACCCTGTGGGAGTTGGAATCCCAGAACAAATTTCAACAAAGAAGACAGCCACTGACTGCTGTCGTCTAAAAGTAATTAAGTATAACAAAACACAATCATTTACGGGATTGACTGTTTAACAAGAAACTTGCGACGATCGACGCGCCACAATAATTCGTGGCCGGAGGGTATTAGAATTAAGTTGGAGATGATGATTTCGGAATTTTGAAGTAAACATCACCTCCAAACACTAGCGATTTTGCGGTGGAATGATGACGTTTGATTACGAATTGTCTAGAGGACCCAAACAAGATTTGGATGATTACGACATCGAAACTTCAACAGCCATTTTTCTGTTCAAAACTGAAATTTACTCGTCGAATATGTGTTCACTGTGTTTCGGTTGGAGAATAAAATACAGTGAACACATGAATATATTCATGATTTTGAACGAAAAAACTGCTTTTGAAAATTATCGAGTTGATGACGGATCCTGCCCCCTTGAACGAATTCTCGTCATTCTGTATCATCGGCTCAAAGTTTGGCGTTCCCCACAAAAGTAGAAAAGAGAACATTACAAATGTAACTCGAAGTTCTGTGATATGTCTACTCGCAGAAATTGTCCTTTATTTATTAATTTGTTTATTAATTAGTTCTATAGCACAACATCAGAGATGTTAATTAACGCAGCGACACGAATTAAGAAAGACAGCTAAATTTTCACATACTTTCATCGTCATTAAAATATTGTGGAAATGTTCATTTTATGTTGGTGGTAAAATACACTAGCAAAATTAACATTTTTAATTTTTTTTTATCACAGTCCTAAAAAAACATCTATGAATGATTATAATCCCTTCGAAAACAGTTCTAAAGGTTTCTGCTTTGACATCATGTCATTACGATATTCACCTCATTGAAAAACCTCAACATCTCCGTGCCTAAAATTACATCAGTTTTTATTTCTGAACGTGGTTCTGACTTCAATTTATCTCCGTATTAACAAAAACACTCTTATTTATGCTCTAATGCGTAATAAACGCACGGATGATGCGTAATAAAAAATATTAAAATTTGTTGTTCATGCGTAACAAGTTCGGTGTTCATTTTACCATACTGTTCATTTTTTCACCCCTTCCTCTATGACAAATGGTAAACAAACTTCATGCTGTTACACACATGTGACTTAGCAATCTGTATGTAACCTAGCGTGTTATTTGTTTCTTTGCAACCACAGATTCAATTTCAATGTAACTTATTCATTTTGACAGCTCTAGGTTAAGTTACATGCAAGTAAAAATGCAACACCTATGTAATGTAAACAAAGCGTAAGTTACAATGCAATAGTTTAGTAACCAATCATCAATAAGATATGCTACAAACTATCTGAAATGCAACGGCAATGTAATTTGTTTTATTTTTCTAAAATATTGCATTTGTTACTAGTGCTACTTGGGTAGGCTATAACATTGTAACATATGTTTTGTTTACATTACATAGGTGTTGCATTTAGCCTCGCATGTAACTTAGCCTAAAGCTGTCAAAATGAATTAGTTACATTGAAATTAAATTTGTGGTTGCAAAGAAACACATAACAAACTAGGTTACATATAAATTGCTAAGTCACTTGGGTGTAACAACATGAAGTTGTATGTTTGGTTACAATGTGTCATAGGGGAAGAGGTGAAAAAATGAACAGGGTGGTGAAATGAACACCAACCTTGTTACACATGAAAAACAAATTTCAATGATTTTTATGACGATAAAAATATGTGAAAACTCATCTATCTTAGTCTTAATTCGTGTCGCTGCGTTAATAAACATCTCTATTTTTGATATTGTGCGATAGAACTAAATATAATAAATAAACAAATCAATAAATTAGGGAATATTTCGCGAGTAGACATATCACAGAGCATTGAGTTACATTTGTAATGTTCTGTTTACTACTTTTATGGGGAACGTAAATTTTTGAGCCCCACGGGATGACGAAATTTTGTTTACGGGGGCAGGATCCGACTTCAACATGATAGTTTTCAGGTTTTTCGTTCAAAATCATGAATATTTTCATGAAAATGGCAGCGTCCATTTGTTAAGTAACGCTAAATTTGGAAATTTTGACCCCCTCCTCCTCTTGAAGTGAAAAATTGCTAACAAAACCGCATCTTGTCTCCTTTATTCACAGAACAGAGGATTGATGAAGAGAAATCGATAATTGCTAGCACACGCTTGATTTTGCCTTATTTCGAGCTATTTGAGCACGTCACAAGCCATGTGCTTTCTTGGATGGAGCATTTAATTTTCATACCTTTGTAAGGTTCCAGTCAATGGGCTTGGGGATTGTTGCACATAATTTAGTGATTTATCGCAAATGCATCATTTTCTCTTTTGAAGCAAGACGATTTCTTTAAGGTGTTCATTTTAACACCTCTTCCCCTATTGACAGCAGTGTTATTTAATGGCAGTTTCAGTATAGTTACACATCAGTTTCAAAATAACATAAGATTTCTGGGTAACTGATGGGTAACAAAAGAGTAACTTGCTGACAGTGGTCAACACTACAGACCAAAAATGTTCATACGTATCGTGAATTTTGATATAAGAATTTGACTAGTATATGACCAGTTATTGTTTTCATAGATATTTTTCCAGTGATGAATTAAAATTTTTGGATACACAATATGCAGCCTCTCTAACAACTTTTAATAGTTGTCATCATTTTAGATTGGCTGTCTTCAAACAGTTATTCGGAAGTGTATATGCAGCCAGATGAGATTAAATGGCGGTTTATGATAGGCAATCAAGAAAATCAAACAGCAGGATACGAAAAAACGCGATTTTGGAATCACAAACAATGAAATACAAATGAGAAACACTACTGATTTGAGTAACAGTGTGAATTTCCATTTTTTATGGCATTTACAATAGCATATTATCTAAGCAATCCACGTATCATGCATAACTCAATTTTTAATTATAAGATATTTCATGAGCGCGTTAATTTTGAGCAAGTAAAATGATTGATTTCACCACAAATTTAAATCTTCATGTTAAATTTAATATGTACTTGTGAATAATTACGCGTTCCAAGATCATAGGCATAATATTTGTTGACATTCAATTCTAAAATGGTTGTTCGATTTCAAATCTGTCAGAATTAAACAATAAGTTCAACGCCGTTCCTATTATTTTGTCGCAGGAAAACCCAAGCGTAATCAACAAATTGCATATCCGTCGCCAGTAAACTTCTTATGTAACGACCAACAAGTTACATAAGGCTCGACTTTTTGCGCTTTTTCGGTTACATAGCAGTATGTTTCCAGGTTACAATGTTTCTTATTGTAACTATTGAATATGTTAAGTAGTCGTTGTTGTAACTTACTTGTAACAATGTGTGCTGCTTGGGATGCCAATATGTCAATGGTTTTTAAGAGTTATGTACACAAACAAACAAACAACATCTGCCGCTTAAATTTGCTCTACATTGACAATACCAAATCGCACTAGTTCAAGTTCTGTTTGACTAGTTGAACGTCGTCAACAGTCAAACAGAAATATTTTTAAGTATGAACAAAGACATTTTGATAATAATTAGAGACTTAATGTGCTGCGTGACATACATGTAGCAGTTATTACAGAAACTTATTTGAAACCTGGATGCAAACTCAAAAGATCCAAACTTTTTTGTTTATTGTAATGATCGACTAGATGGGGCATGTTGAAGAGTTGCTACATCTGCACTGGGCAGCAAGCTCATTTGCTTCAATCTGACGTACGGAAATTGACTCGCAATGAGTCCAACTTTTTTGCCATTGGTGATTTTAATGCAAAACATCGCTCATGGAATAATTCGCAAAGCAGTTCTATCGACAGACTTTTACTTGATGAGTACTCTTCAGGATATTTCTTAATTCATTACCCTCATAGCCCTGCATGTTTTTTTCCTCTTCGAGAAACCCTTCTATGATTGATTTAGTCTTAACCGACTCTAGTCACCTACGTAGAAAACTGGTTTCTCATGCTGATTTTGATTCTAAAGGGCGAACACGAAATTATTGCGACATATTCAACAGGGCATAACTTTTCTACCATTGGGTGAAAATCAACCAAATTTTGCACACTTTCTCATTGATGTGTATTGTTTACATGCTGTCAAACTCGAAGCCGTGTTTTTCGATGCAACGAAAATGGAGGTGAACCAACGCGAGTCGAGAGAACAAATTCTTTCTAAACACCTGGAATTTCCTGACCTGTTGCATCAGCAGCTGGGAAAAATGTTGAATATTTACCATTCAGCCGTTCCAGAATGTTGAAGCGGTTCCAGGAGCGGTTGACGTTGGACCACGGCAAAGGAGCTGGAAGAAAACCGGGACCGTATAACAAAAAGACGGAGGGAAAGGTGAAGCGGATGATTAAAGCAAATCTCAACGTCTGAAGCCGCGATTTGGCTAAAAAGATCGGCATGTCGCAGAGCTATGTCCAGAATGCAAAGAAGAGAGCTGGACTACATACATACAAGGTACAGAACTTCCCAAACCGCGATGAGCGGCAACAATCTACGGCTAAAACTCTGGCACGGAAGCTCTACAAGAAGATGCTGACAAAATACGGCTGCTGTGTGATGGATGACGAAACGTATATAAAAGCCGATTTTAAGCAAATTCCGGGGTTGTAGTTTTTTACTGGCAATGTGGACGACAAATTTAAGAAGAAGAAAATGTCGAAGTTCGCCTCCAAATATCTCATTTGGCAGGCCATCTGCTCTTGCGAACTGAAAAGTGAGCCTTTCGTGACAAAGGGCACAGTAAATGGTGAGATCTACAAATCGCCTTTTGCCGTTCTTGCAGCAGCACGACGAAGCTCCGATATTTTGGCCAGATTTGGCATCATGCCACTACTATAAAAGTGTCCTGGAGTGGTATGAGGTCAATTCTGGGACCGGAGCTGCGGCCGGTGGAGCAGTACTGGGCAATAATGAAGCGGGAACTTCGGAAGAGCAAGAAGACAGTCAAAGACGAGAAGGACATGTTAAGAAAATGGAAAAAAAAACTGAGAAACTGGTACCGGATGACACTTTGACTTTGATGAGGGCATCAAGCGAAAATGCCTTCAATTTTACACTCAAGGATCAATCGATTAACTTTTCTTTTAATTTTTGAAGTAAATTTGTGTATAAAACTACCCTAAAATTTTGGTTTGATTCTAAACATTATAAGAAAATTGGCATGACATTTTAGGTGTCGCAATAATTTCGTGTTCGCCATTTAATAATGTCAACTACAACTTCTTCATAGAACGTTTTCTCTAAAATCAATAGTTTGGAGCAAACAAACAAGCGAACTACATATACAATACAACAAGTGGATAAATGAGAGCTTAATTGAATAATATGTTTCACCTCAATTTCCAACGAACTGAACCGAAACGAACAGGTTGACGACAATAGTGCAAACACACATCAGATATTTAATATTTCATTATCTCCCAAAGCAAATCGCACCCGCTTCACACTACAAATGACCTTATTTCGTTGCTCGTCCATCATCACCCGGCGTTTCATCCACCCCTAAATTTTCCTAAGGGGAAAATTTTATCATACCCTTGGAAAAGGACGACCATCACTAATTTATCCGAGAGCAGCCAGTATAATAATACAAAATAAGCAATAGTTGCGTATGAACTAGCAATTAAAATGCCAAAAAAATAAGAAAAACATAATAATAAATAAAAAAAAATGGAAAAGGTTTTTTTTAAGAAAAACAAAACTGAAAACAAGCACTATGATATTAGAAACTTATGAAAGGAAACTCGAAAAGTTCTCTTGAAATCAAATAAAATTATAGTATTTCTTGGAAACCATTTCCTATTTCATCATTGCTTATCGCTTTACTGGTAGAAAATATATTTCAAAATATATTATTTGGTAAACCTTATTTAAATGCTCAATAATAAAGCTATAATTTACCTTCTTCTGTCGCCATTTTCAGGAGCTGGACTATGGGACGATCATGTGCTGGGCGGACAACGCCGTCGGACAGCAGCGGGAGCCATGTGTGTTCCATTTGATTGCCGCTGGCAAACCGGAGATGCCCTACAACTGTTCCCTGGTCAACCAGACGTCCGAATCGCTCGAGGTGAACTGCGGAGAAGGTAATTAAATGCTCATCCATTAAATGCGCCGCTCTGTGAGTGTGTCTGTCTGGCCGAGTTGACTGAAACCGACAACAACGGATAATGTTGCGTGACTTTTCTGGGGGTGCCGTAAAAGGGTAAAACTATTTATTTATACACTGAAAACAACGTGGTTTTGTCTTTGTCTATGTTCTGAGGGTCAATATGAATTATTGGTTGTTGTTTAACCCAAGAGCAATGCTTAGAAAACCTGTTTAGGTCGGAATAGTGTCACTAGGCACTATTGAGCTTAAAATATTTCAAACCCATATTCGTTCGTCACTATGGAATTAAACCGGGCTTCCGGTTTTTTCTTAACCTTGTTTTACGAAAATCTGGTGAAGCAACCAAAGACCAAAGATTTTTAAAACCACAATTATTCCCAATCCCCATAACATTGACTGTTGGCAACGTTTTAGATAGATTAATGGCTCTGGATACATATCTAATGGACTCGAAATTCCGCCTATATCGATTTTGTTTCGATTTCATAATGCCAAATCCATGCGATTCTCCAAAGTTTGTAAAATTTAGAAATTTATTATCAATAGTTTCTACAAATTGTCAAAATTAATATTTTCTTTTAAATATATGTTTATTTAAAATTCTACCACCTCGTTATAAGACTTGTTCGCGAGAGCCGCAACCCCTTCTTGTATTGATGTTCTCCGATCAGGCTGAAATTTTCAGGGATTATTCTACTATATAAAAGATGATGTTTTGCAAAATTTTAGTTTTTTATATTAGGGGGAAGTGGGACAAAATGACCCCCAATGATTTCATGTCACTAAACATGCAAAATCACAAAAACTGATACAACTATAGTAAAAGTGCACGGATTATGTTGAAATTTGGCATGAATACTCTACGTTATATGAACTTTGAGATTGGCATGGTATACGGATTTTGAAAGTACTTCAAATCGAGAAAAATGAGTTTTTCATAAAAAATTTAGTGATTTTCAAATCGATTTTTTTCTTACCAACCGAAAACTAAATGTGACGTTTTGTAGGGTAACTCATGGCCTTTCATTTGAGGTGCATTCCAGATATGCCGTTTCAAAAATTTTCGAAAAAAATTTTTTTTTCGGGGTAGTGTTTGAACTTGAGCCATTTTGCGAGTACCGCAACCGCCTTGTCTAGAGAGGTTGTATTGATGTTCTCTGATCGAGCTGAAATTTACAGGAGTTGTTTTTCTATATAAAAGAATATATTCCGCAAAATTTCAGATTTTTATATTAGGGAGAAGTGGTACAAAATAACCACTAATGATTTAATATATAAAAACATTCAAAATCAATTAAAGTGCTGTAATAGCGATAGTAAAAACAATCGAATTTGCATGAAATTTGGCATGTTTAATTAACGTTATATGAACTTCAAAATGAACATGGTATTTGGATTAGAAAAATGTTTCAATTCGATAAATAAATCTGTTTTATTTTTTTTAATTAGTTTTTTTTTCAAATCGACTTATATTTTTGTCAACCGAATTAGTTTAAACAAATAAATATGAAGTTTTGTAGGGTAACTCAGGAGCTTTCATTCGCGGTGTACCGTAGAGAATCAAAATTCGGACGGTACCAATATCCAGACACTCTGATAATATTTACCAATAAAATGCTAAATTGACAAAATTTATACAACTATATTGAATGGAAAAATGGCTGTTTTTGTAGTTATTACGACGTATTGGCCTTCCGGAGGTCTGTTCAACAAACTCATCAATGTCCCCGATGAGATCAGCTCAAAGGTATAAATTTATTGGTTAGAGATAATCGTATAGCATATTTTTATTACTTACATTTGGTCTCTTACTAGGCAAACAAATTCAAATTTTTAAATTCAATATAGGGTAATTTAGGTCGCTATCTGTAATTATTCAGTTTTAATAAGCATATAGTAATAATATATAAATTACAATTCACTTAATAAACGATTTTGCATTCACATCGATCAATCAACAATGAGTAGGTATTTTTTTTTTCAATTCTCATTCCCCCACTTGACATTTCCCCCATGCGTTCGAGGGGCGCTTAGATGGAGGCAATCGTCGCAGTAGTAGTGATTATAACATAATAATACACAAAGTTATAGTTTAAAAGTTTAGTGACACCACATTGAAAAAATATGCTGTAAATATGGTTTAAAAAAGTAAAAAGAGGCTGTCCGGAATTGGAGCCCAATGTTTTTGAATCCGGACATTGTATTGGAATTGTATGTTTCGATGCCGTAAGTACACATTTTTCAAATAAAACTGGAATAATACTTTGAACATCATCAAAACATGAAAAATATGTAATAAGAACACTACTGTGCGTCGTTAATTGAACCAATCAGTGATGATTGCAGTTTAAACCACCAACATGTCTGTCCAAACAACTAAATCACAAACATTGCTTACACAATATGTGTTCATTACTATTCAAACAGAAACCCATTTGGCAGAACTACACTTTTTATAAGGGAAAAGTGGGTCCAAATGACCCCCAATATTTTTGTGTCGGAAAACACACAAAATCACAAGAACTACTGTACCGTTTAAACAGATTGTACTGAAAAATATGTTTTTTTTTGTAAAAAACACGCAATTTTCCGTGGAAATATGCAATTTTTAACAATCTTCGTCTCTCTTTTACTCTTTCGAGAAATTTGCAAACATCAAGGCTAGTAAAAGTCAAAATTCCATTCAAGATATAAACAGTACAGTGTCTCATAGCAGCCATATGTGCAGTCAGTCTAAACTAAGTTAAACTCAATTATTCACAAATTGATCTCTAGCAAACATACCATTATACACACATACATATGACCCTCCTAATCAAACCCATCAAACATTATCCAAATTAAAAAAAATGCAGTAGTTGATTCCCATCCAAACAGCGTGAGAATAAACAACGCTTACTACTGAACCGCTGAAGCTGCTAACGAAAACATTGGTGCAATGACTTATTGTTATCCACATCATCACTTTTACAAGAAAGTGGCATTTCTTTCAGATAAGGCAGCGGCAACACGGTATAATATAATCGGTATTACAACTACCGACAAGAGGCCTCCATACGCTGCTCATACCGCCCGGATTTTGATTTACCACGGTACACCGCGAATGAAAGCCCTTGAGTTGTCCTACAAAACTTCAACCTAGTTTGGTTGACCAAAAATAAGTCGATTTGAAAAAAAAAACTAATTTTACAAACAGGTTTTTCTCGATTTGAAACATTTTTTTATCCAAAATGATCATTCATATAACGTAAAGTAAACATGCCAAATTTCATACAAATTCGTGCATTTTTACTATCGCTATTCTTCTTCTTCTTTCTGGCGTTACGTCCCGACTGGGACGAAACCTGCTTCTCAGCTTAGTGTTCTTATGAGCACTTCCACAGTTATTAACTGAGAGCTTTCTATGCCGATTGACCATTTTTGCATATGTATATCGTGTGGCAGGTACGAAGATACTCTATGCCCTGGGATGTCGAGAGAATTTCCAACCCGAAAAGATCCTCGACCGGTGGGATTCGAACCCACGACCCTCAGCTTGGTCTTGCTGAATAGCTGCGCGTTTACCGCTACGGCTATCTGGGCCCCTACTATCGCTATTATAGCAATTTAATTAATTTTGTATTTCTTTATATATTAAATCATTAGTGGTTATTTTGTACCACTTCTCCCTAATATAAAAATCTGTAATTTTGCGAAATATCTTCTTTTATATAGGAAAACATTTCCTGTAAATTTCAGCTCGATCGGAGAACATTAATACAACCTCTCTAGACAATGCGGTTGCGGTACTCGCAAAATGGCTCAAGTTCAAACACTACACAGAAAAAAATTTTTTTTTTCGAAAATTTTTAAAACGGCATATCTAGATTACACCTCAAATGAAAGCTCATTAGTTACCCTACAAAACGTCATATTTAGTTTTTTGACCTAGTTCGGTTGGTAAGAAAAAAATCGATTTGAAAATCACTAAATTTTTTATGAAAAACTCATTTAGTACTTTCAAAATCCATATACCATGCCAACCTCAAAGTTCATATAACGTAGAGTATTCATGCCAAATTTCAACATAATCCATGCACTTTGACTATAGTTATACCAGTTTTTGTGATTTTGCATGTTTAGTGACATGAAATCATTGGGGGTCATTTTGTCCCACTTCCCCCTAATATAAAAATCTAATATTTTGCAAAACATCATCTTTTATATAGAAGAATAATCCCTAAAAATTTCAGCCTGATCGGAGAACATCAATACAACTTCCCTTGGAAAGGGGGTTGCAGTTCTCGCGAACTGGCTCTTATACATCAATTACTTATTCTATGTTCAACCACTTGCCAAAACAATACAGGAAGTATTTTCTATTATTCCATCTGCAATCCCTTATATTTTTCCTTAGAACAAATAAACTACAGTTCGGGTAACTATTCAAAACATACGTGTACGTAAACATTGTCACCCATAAAGCTGCCTTTTGTCTTTAGTGTTTATTTTCCAAGTAAGAATATCTTGCGGATCTGCTACAACTACTTGTAAACGGTCTTTCAAAACATAAGCTAACCAATCTATCACAGTTTTCGTACGTATACATTCCTTCAGGATATGTCTGTTGCTTTCAGTTTTTGGACAGAAGTCACATTCATTACTAGTAAGTCTTCCAATGTTGTATTTTACTAACTTATCCTTGGAGACAATCAAATCGTTATACAGCAAAAACATTTGAGATTTGCACTCAGATGGTATGAATCCATGAGCGAGATTTTCCCAAATGTTTTCCCAATTAATGTTGGGAAAAACATCCTCAATCTTTGGATGTATGTTTCGTTCACCCACAAAATGGTCATAAAGGCGTTTCACTGAATCCAAGAATGGATTTTGTTCAACTACCAAAGCAAGTTCTAACCATTCTCTGGTGTTTCTGCCTAATGATTGCATCTTTGAATGGTAAAGCATTACTGAATCCTCATTGCCTTCAATATTTAAGACGTTTTTGATGAACAAGGCTTTTGCTTTAGACTCAACATCAATCAATTTTATGCCACCTTTTTCAAAATCTAAATACAATTGATTCCGATCGACTTTGAAAATTTGTTTTGGTCCCCAAACAAAGCCTCCAACAATTTTCAACAATTTTGTCATGTGCTGATTATTTGGCGTGAAAACTTGACAAATGTACCACAACTTTGATAGCACAAATATATTAACAAGCCATGTTCTTTGTATCAAATTAAGGTGCCTAGTTTTATGCAAACTCAAACGGAATTGAATATCATTAACTAACTTATCAAAGTTATGTTTTAAAATCAATGACCATTGCTCCGATGGAAATACACCTAGGACTTTAATTTCTTTGACTTCTTTGAACTGTTGTGGTCCACTTCTGGCATAATTGATTCTAATGAACGACGATTTCTCCATATTCAGCTTGATACAGGATATTTCGGCGTAGGAGTTGATAATTTGAAGGACCAAATCAAACTCAGCGTCGTCCCTAAGACACATCACTAAATCATCAGCATAGGCCAGCACCCGGATGAACTTTCCAGATGTTTTAAGTTTCCTACACATGATTGCTCTTCTGTACACGCTATCTGACCTGCTCCTAACAATGTCCCAACAACTGATTGGAGACGACTAGCTAAGATTTTCGTGAATATTTTGTAGTCCGTATTGAGCATGGAGATTGGACGGAACTGATCTAATGTAGCAGCTTGCTGAGTCTTAGGTATTAGAGTTATTATTCCCTCACAAAAGTTTTTTTCTGGTTTTAACGATCCATCAAGATATGCATTGAATAGGCAAAGTAGATCCACTTTGAGTTTTTCAATGTTCAACTCGTAAAATTCATAGGACAGCCCATCTGGTCCAGGGCTTTTCTTTTTTACAGCTTTTTGAATTACCTCTTTCAACTCTTCTTCAGTTATTGGTCTAAGCAAACTTTCAGCTTGTTGAGAATCGAGTGATTTACCAGCAGAATTCAAGATAGATTCGGTATTTTCCTCATTCAATTGAACATCCTCGCGACACAACGTATCAGTGTAATATTTGTGAATAACCTCTCTCAATTTTCCAGTTTGTTTGACTAATTCATTTCCAATTTCTAATTGAAATGCGGATGGCTGGGAAAACTTATGGAGTTGATTTGTAACATGATACAAACTCAATTTTTCATTTTCTAACATTAAAATACCTGAAAACCTGGAACCGTAGTATTCAATCCTTCGCTGCTCGATATCCATCAACTTGGATTTCACAATTTGTAGTTAATTTTTTGTATCAATTCCTCTAGATCTTTCAGCAGCAAGCTCATTCATTCGGTTATACAATGAACTTTTTTCTGCATTAATTCTGAAATTCAATCCTACTGCCGTTCTTATACAAGTTTTGTATTTTTGGTTTCAAAGCGGTATTCCACCAAACACTTCGGTTTTCAGTGTAGATTAAACGATTTCGCAAACTTCCTATTTCATCATCAACTATCCTAGAGATCTCATCATCTTTCAAAAGACTTGCGTTTAGCTTCCAGTAGCCACGACCACGAAAGCATAAGCACTTGGGATCAACCTTGTATGACATTATGACTTCCATGTGATCCGAAAAAGCGACTTCTACCGTACGTACATTGGAAACATTTGATAAAAAACCTGAGTTGACGTAAAACCTGTCCTAGCGTGATGCTGAATCAGATCTGAAAAACGTGAATTCTGTGTTGGTACCATTTAGCTCTGTAGCCACATCTTTCAGATGCATTGATTTAGTCAGATCTCTGAGACCATTACTTATGTTGGCAATTGCACTACGACTATCACGTTTGTTGAGAATGCAGTTGAAATCTCCCCCAATAATGGTATGCAAATTATTTCCCTTTACTATATGAGCTGTCATTTGATTTCTGAAGAGATCGTCCCTTTCTCGCTTCTTATTTGTCCCTGAATGCGCATACACGTTGATCAAATTAACATCATCACATACAATCGAAAGTATTCTACCACTAGGATCGTAAATCACATTTCTGAATCCCTGATTTTTCCTGATAAGAATAGCTGTTCCCTTGTCTTGATCACTGATGTTCACGAATGCTCTATGAGTATTGATGGAAGAAAAATCTTCAAATAACACTTCTTAAAGAAACACGAAATCTAGATTCTCATTTATGATGAAATCCCTGAGCAACGATTTGTTAATATCCGTTTTAATGCTGTTCAAGTTGATCGTCGCAATTTTCTTCGAAAAAGTCATTCTAGCTTAATTTTCACTTACAATGTTGTGGCTCGTCAGGATTAGGCTAGAGCACTTCAACCTGCTCGATTCAAGGTTGCTTACTTTTACTTCTCGTTCTCATTTGCTGGGCATTCAACAGAGATGCACCATCCGGAGCTTTCACCATTGCTTCAGATTCCGATTCGTTTGAAGACTCGCCCTTGTCTCCGCGATTCTTTTTTCGTCCTCGTTTTTTAACTTTTTGCTCAACGAACAGCTTTTCTCGGCTGATCGTCAACATCTCTCTTACCCTCATCCTCTTGTTCTTCGGCGGTCGGTTGCACTGACGTCACATCTACTGGGAGTCCAGGAGTGTCGTTCGCATCGATCGCTTCCTCTGTTTGCCCTATGCACCGGTCCCGGAACCAGATGGCCCCTGCTGCGCAGGCTCCGATTGCTTCTTCAGTATCGTCATTTGGCATTCGAGTTGTTTCTCCTCCACACGGTTGGCGAAATCTGGACGAAGATCGCGGGCCTCCACGATATCGTTGTACAGCCTTACTTGAACAGAAGATGACTGCTGAACCGCATTCCTTCTTGGACAATTTGCCTTAATATGATCCGTACTCTTGCAAATAAAGCACTTGTTGATCATTCCGTCATAGTAGATCCTCGCTTGGACATGTCGTACCCTGACTTGAGGCGGAATTTCTTTCGCGACCTCCATGTACAGCCCTCGCACTGTTGAGAACATAGGGAAACCTTGCTGGGATGATACTTCTCTCGAACTTGTTGCCTTATGATTCCATACGAAGACAACGCCTGATAAATTTCTTTATCCTCTATCTCTGGGGGGAGATTGAACACTAGAGTGATGCAAATTTTGAAATGTTTGCTCCCCTATGCTTAACCGATTTTATTTATGGTAAATAGCATCCTCCCAAAGTTTGAAGTGATTCGGAAGAAATTTGACTGTGCACACGCCATTTGAAGTTTATATGGAGATTACTATGGAAAACGCCAACTTTTTATGTTCAGGCCTCTATCTCTTCAACATAATACTTTATGAAAAAGTGAACAACCTCTGCTCATGTGAAATCCTTTCAGCTACAACTTTGCTGAAGACCACATTTTGATAGGACTTAAGGATAAATTGCTATTCTTTTTCATAAACTGGGTTTGCATTTTGCATGCTTAACAAACTGCTCGGCAGGCAACAGTGGTGCTCCTGGCGGGTAGAATAGATCAAAGTAATCCAGGCTACTATGTTCTACAGCAAAACAGCAGTGTTGCTCTGAAAGTAATTGAATGATCATCTCAGCATGGTTTAGACTTTGTTATCACTAATAACAAATTTTCCTTACGTCCCACCAAAATGTGGTCTTCGGCAAAGTTGTAGCTGGGAAGATTTCACATGAGTAGAGTTTGTTCACTTTTCCATAAATTATTATTACGAGCGGTTAGAGGACTGAACACAAAAGGTTGGTCTTTTCCATAGTAATTTCCATAGAAACTTCAAATGGCCTGTGCACAACCAAATTTCTTCCAAATCACTTCAAACTTTGGGAGAATGATTTTCATCATAATTAACACCATTTAAGCATAGGGGAGCAAAAACTTCAAAATTTGCATCAGTCTATTGAACACCCTGATATATTTGAACGATATATCCGCTTCAGACACTGTAACGTTGACCGCTTTTCCATTCGCGTACTGGAACGTTAACACCGGATGCATATTATGCAAAGCCGCCTTCATGAAACATTCGCTTTTGAACTTGACAAAGATTGCCCTCGAATCCTTTTCCTTATGGATCGAGTAGATTTCCTCTGGATTGAACTGTCTGTCCCGACCGAATCCAAACCTTTCCGCATCCGTTGCTTTTCAAACAAAAACCGGATAGTCTCAGACGCAACGAACATCTTTGTCGAAATTACTTACAACACATTTTACATACGTGAGCCATAAATCTGTACAGCATCACAATCAATCATAATGTGCTTAAGTATGTCCGTGTGACATAGAAACAATTCAAGAAATTTGGAGCGTCATGTTACCAAACATTGACGCATGGATGCCAAATGCATGATTTGCGGATGTTCATCTCACGCTAAGGACGTATGTCCTGTGACAAACGATACAAAAAATATATAGCGCGAACTGCGGGTGCAACAATATGTATAATTTTTAGATTGCCCTTCTCGCAAACGAATCGTTGAAGTTCGTACTAGGCAGATGAATGGCAACGTTTTTCGTAGCAGGGATTCCCCAGGCAGAATAACCAACAGTTCTAATCTTTCATTTAAAGAACGTTTGCTTAACAATCAAACCCATCAAGGTAAATTATAATCATGCTCATTCAGAAGCTAATTTTCCTCCGTCGGGTAACAGTTTGAATGGAAATAGCCAAAAATTTTCTAATACTAATGATGTCGCAGATAATTTCAGCTCCTCCCCATCAAACTCTTTCCTACGGATAACCATTTGAATTTTTTCAATGCAAATGGAAATACCCATGCTTAGAATGTCAGAGGTAAATTCTATTCCGTCTCTTCACCAACGGAAAATCCCAACAGAAAATCTACCTTCTTCTAGTATTTGAATCAAATGATTGATTTTTTAAACCACCACTATGCTTAAAACAATCTAAATAGGTGTAAAATTTTCGAAATGCATCATTTTTTTTAGCTGAATTTGAGCATTCCTTGAATGGTTAAGAGGACGAGCTGTTTAAATATCCAACAGCTCATTCCAACATTCATTTCTGACAATTATTTGAAACCTGGATGCAAACTCGAAAGAGATACAAATATTTTTGTGCATCGCAATGATCGGGTGGAGATGCTATCATCATTCATATCGTCATTTGAAACCAAAGTTTTGGAAACCATTGTTGTGAAAAACTCAATTTCTCATAACTCACGCTTGAGATTTTTCATGCGTGAGTTGTCAATCACATCACGCAACTCAGCAAACAAAAAATCATAGATGAGTTGGCTCACCTTTTTGACTCATTGTCTCGTAATTCCACAGTTTACTCACATACGGCAATAATTTCTTGTTAGTCTGGTAAAATTATAGTAATCCTTTCTAACGTAAACAACAACAACCCGGTTTGACGAGTTTTTGACGGGTTTTGCGACTGAATCATTTTTTACGGTTTGAGTTGATTGAGTGATCTTGCATCAAAATTTCAAGCGTGAGATCTGCAAAGCAGAACTCTAATGAGTTTGCTCTCACGGGAGAGCTTATTGATTGAGATTTGAGTGTGAGTCTATCAACACTGTTTGAAACTTTAAGCGTTTCTTTCGAAACTCAGATTGGTAAATCTGGTTTCTTAGCTGCCTATTTTCATTTTCAATGCATTGAACAGCTTTGTTTCAAACTGACTTGCGGAAATTGACTCGCAATAAGTCAAAATTTTTTATCATTGGTGACTTCAATACCAAACATCGCAAAACCAAGAAAAAATAACTGTTTGCCGCACCTTACTCTACCGAAATGGTGCAGCACCACATGCCCCTGAAAGAAAGGACAGACATCGCAAACAAAAAAAAAAATAACGACACGGTGTAGTACCACGCGATTTGAAGGACACTTATAATTAACTTAAGAGTAGTCGCTTAGTATACTTGGTACACGGGCCATTACATAAACCACGAGCTGCTTTTTGGGTTAAACTCTTTTTAATGAGAGAGAACCACTACTTGTCGTTTTCGATACTTCAAATATAGCGATCCAAATCAAAACTTTCGGAACACTATCGTCACATAAACGCCCCATTATGGATCCGTGAAAACTCCGGCAGCTGTTTGCATCCTCATTTTCCCGTCAATTAACCCATTACACACGTTCGCGTCGTTTTGATAGTCGTAAGAGCTTGGGGCCAAATTAATGTGTGAAAAAAGGGGAGAGTAAAATGCTCAATCAATATAGGGAGCAGGATGGGGCTATACTATAGGGGCTCCGGAAGACCTTCGTGTTAAATGTGCAACTATTTAGCCAGCCAAGCTGAGGGTCATGGGTTCGGAAACCCACCGGTCGAGGATCTTCTCAAGTTGTAAATTTTCTGTTACACGATATAGAGATGCAAAAATGGACAATTGATAAAGAAAGCTCTCAGTAAATAACTGTGAAAGTGCTCATAAGAACATTCATCTGAGAAGCAGGCTTTGTCCCAGTAGGAACGTCACGCCAGAAAGAAGAAAAAGGCAGTGCTATACTAACGGATTCGGTCGTTGATACACGCTGTGTTGTGGCGATGGTGGAACCAACCCAGCTACACTTTTTGCTGCCCCGGGAGGCGAAAACACGTTATCGCCGTATGAAGTGGGTCGTTTAGATGTGGGTTCTTTCGACCCAGGACAAACGGCAACTATATGCCACGGCACACGTCAACACGCAAGGTCACATCACCGACGACCGTAGGGGAATTAACACCAATCAATATTACATACGGAGAGGGTTCTGGTGGTGTTAGTTGGATGGTTGGTAGGTTTGTTTCTAACAATGTTAACATGTGCTTATATGTAAAAATAGCATATGAATAAATCCAATACACCAGGAGTCAAAAAAATTACTTCATTCATATTTCATGATGAGATTTTGAGGCTTTTCTAAAGTTTGTGACCTGAATGTTTGGTAGCATTCCTGTCTAATCTTGAACAGGATTCACCTCGAATCCTAAATAAGATTCACCTGGAATCCAGAACAAGATTCGCCTAAAACAATATTCGCCTAGAATCCTGAAGGATTCACCTGGAATCCTGAACAGGATTCACCTGAAATCCTTAACAGGATTTACCTGAACAAGATTCGCCTAAAACCCTGAACGGGATTTGCGTAGAATCCTGAAAAGGATTCACCTAGAATCCTGAATGTGAATTCTATTCAGGATTCACATAGAATCCTGAGCAGGATTTGTTTAGAATCCTTAACAGGATTCGTCTAGAATCCTGAACAGGATTCGTCTAGAATCCTGCACAGGATTCGTCTAGAATCCTGAACAGGATTCGTCTAGAATCCTGAACAGGATTCGTCTAGAATCCTGAACAGGATTCGTCTAGAATCCTGAACAGGATTCGTCTAGAATCCTGAACAGGATTCGTCTAGAATCCTGAACAGGATTCGTCTAGAATCCTGAACAGAATTCGTCTAGAATCCTGAACAGGATTCGTCTAGAATCCTGAACAGGATTCGTCTAGAATCCTGAACAGGATTCGTCTAGAATCCTGAACAGGATTCGTCTAGAATCCTGAACAGGATTCGTCTAGAATCCTGAACAGGATTCGTCTAGAATCCTGAACAGGATTCGTCTAGAATCCTGAACAGGATTAATCTCGAATTTTGAGCAACATTCACCTAGAATCCTGACCGCAAATAAAATCATGACAATTAATAATCTACAATTGATGTGTTATATTAGTTTTATTATTGTTCATGAAACGAAATCAAAACATATGATTTATTAAAAAAAAAACAAGTTTTTGGCTCAATATTGCACATACATTACCAACATAAGGGGTCGTCCATCAATTAGGTAAGGGTCTATGGGGGGAGGGGGGGTTTGAGATTTCTTACGCGCCATACAAATTATTTTTAATTTTCATACAAAAAATCTTACTATGGGGGGAGGGGGGGTCTAAAAACCGCCAAAATTGTCTTACGTAATTAATGGATCGCCCCTAACGCACTTCATTCCCCTCTACTACGGAAACGTGACTTCATTCAGATTTTCCCGATCAAGCTAACCTCAGTTTATCGGTTCCACGCCACCATATGCAACCGGAAAGTGCACTGTAAGCACACACACGCACTCGCTGGCTAAACAATCGTGGTTGCAATTCATCACACTACTCGTCGATATAATGGTGGTGGCATGACTTCAATGCACATTCCGCTCCGCGTCCGGTAAATCCTCCGTGAAGGTAGTAGGTAAGCCTTCAGAAGCGAGGATCAACACCCTCGATGCCCGTACAGAATTATCGATGCTTATTAAATTTATGGTCCACTCGAGTGGGGCACACCTTACCCTTACCATCATTCGTCTTTCTAGCTTGAGTGTGGTCACTTAGCCACGGTGCTTTGGTTACCGTTATTATCGTAAAAATCTACCAAATATTAAAAGCCTGATTGGTTTGATACTTATTGTACACCTCTGGATAGGATTCAAAAAAATCGTTAGACAGAATTTTGATTTACGCCCGTTAACCATCAAAATCGACAATTTTGATGCATTATCAAAGTATTTTAACACCGAAAGCTGTTTTGAAATATTTTAATTACATACAAGCATTCAATACTATGAAGACTTACCAGGCTCACGCAGTATGATGCATTACGCAGTCGATTTTATTTTGTAACTACTCCATGTTACGACAAAGTCATCCCAAAAGCCTTATTAAGATCAAAAGCTCTGAGGCTGGTACTCAGCAAGCCCATGCTGAGCATTGTGGTTTTCAGTCAAGGATCTTTAAATTTATTAGAATTCTCTGGGCACTGAGTATATACTCTCAAAATAGAATTTTAAGTATATACAAATTGAAAATGGCTCCGTAATGACTCATAGCGCTTGAGCCTGCATATAAACAGTTTATTATGAGTCATCAATAGATTGAATGATTGCATGCAAATAAAATCGTTGCAAAACAGATTCCGGTATTGAATTTCTTCGTTGATGTATTAAAAACCAACGATTGACGATTGTGCTTTCAAAAAGGCGTAACTGAAAATTTCACCCAATTTTTTTTAAATATGTTTCAAACTGTTGTTGATAGCTATTCATTTTTCCATAATAACGGAAAATGAAGCACCGTGCTAGCGCTATCAGAACATTGGGTGGCGAAATCGATTTCCTTCTCAAGTACTCTCCATATAGCTAAAGTCCTGGCGGGTAGATGGACACGCAAGCTATAAATCATTCCTTCCCGTGAGGTATGTGTACGGTCCGTTGTTGATCGACGATGAACTAGAAATCGACAACAGTGTTTGGAAAGGGCGTTACTGATTTGTTGGGCGAGCACCCTACATAGGGGCTAGTGCAATACAGCGTCAACGAATTCTGTCGTACCAATACAGCATGTGTAAAAATACGCTCTTTTCAAATGTTTCTACTTGAAGAACAACGTACGTACTTAAACGCCACCACATAACGCCACCGTGAGGCATAGGTCAATTGGACGAGGCTGCTGACCAGGTAACAGGAACTACGGTCAAGTGGATGATCTTATAGCAGCATTTAAACTCAACATGCGAGGATATTATGCCAACACGGGGAATGAACATTTTGCAGGGGTTTGGTGTTGGCGTTTTTGTTCAGCTTAAGCCAGTCCTTGACATTTTTGGCACTAACGATCGCAGCTTTTGCACAGGTGTCTCAATATGGTGACACATTCAATCCTTGGTCAGATCCTGTGGATTTTCTAGTCAAATACTCTAAGTAGGGCAGGCTCTGTTTATTTACTGCATTCCCTTTAGAACTACTTCTTCGTAAATATTTAAAATAATTTTTGAAAAACTTAATATGAAGAAATCACTAAAGAGTGTCTGAAGATATTTCTGGAAGAAGAATTAAAGGAGGATTGTCAATTATCTGAAATTATTACTAGAAAAACCATTGGATCTAGTTGTGCAGATATGGAACCCCTTGATCGTATTTCTGTGGATGCTTACAAAAAAACTCGATGGAATTTTTTTTTTAGAAATTATTAAAAAAAAATCTTGGTAGGTAGAGAAGTTTTTGGAAGTTTTGGAAATTGAGAATTTCTAGCGATTGTTTTCGGCAGAGGGTAGAATTCTCAAAAGTATCTCTCAACGTACTCTTAGACTAAATAGTGAGGGTACATAGAATATAATAAAGTCATCCCTGGGGATCTCCAAAAAATTGAGAATAAACCATTCATTTTTCATCCAGATTACTAACATTTCCTAAGGAAAAACTGTTTGTTTAAGCTTTTTCTACCTTGATGATTGGTACCACTGAAGAAAACAGAAATTGAATTCTCGATAAAGTTGTTCACATGGTCGTTAAGCTAGTATTTGATCGTGAAGACTAGTTTCATAAACGATCGTAAAAAGTTAAACTGGTGGCACCACCTGACATTTAACCGGCTCGGTATCTAGTGGCATTTTTAATTCTCAGCAAACCCGTTGAATTACGTACTTGCTTTATCTTAACACTCCGAAAGCCACCTGTACGGCAGCTCTACGAAACTCAGTGCGGTAGTACGTTACGGCAAATAACATTATCCAGTTTTATTTTTTACCTTCCGTGAACCGGTCGTTATTGGAAAACCTACCTACCTCAATCTCAAGAGGTATGTGAGCGTTCCTGGAATGAGCTCCATTCGTCTCCAACTTGCAATTTTCTTCTACTTTTTTTTCCACGTGCAATTTTGTGCACCCGGTCTCAGTCCTCATCTCGATTACCAACTGTCGCACAGTGGTACGATCAAGAACAAATGCCGGCTAAATCAATTCTCAATCCTATAACTTCATAAACTTAATGTAATATAGTTTTGAGCTTATCAACATAGATTTGAGAAAAACAAATACAAAATTTACATTTAATGTCCTTCAAACTTATCCTCATAATCTGCATCATTTGTTTCATCAGTTTTAATCTATTTAACTAGGAAAAAAAAGTCCATGCGAAGAGTGGCTCAGGAAAATTCGTTTCCTTTTAGCTGGATGCTGCATTTCGAAAATAGTAATTTACGCAACAAGTAACAGAATCTATAAATCACGATTCATCAACACGAGTTGTACATTCATCAAAACAGGTTTGCCGGGTTGGATAAGAAGAAATTGTGAAATAATTATAGAATTAAAGAAAAAAATCTGTACCAAAGTTATTATACAGATATTCCATCGCCTAAATTTGAATGACGGCTATGCGAGAATAATAAATCTTCGAGCTGTTTAGTACAATACCTATAAGTAGATGAAAAAACCGAATTTAGTACTATACCATTTAATTCCACTAAAGTTTGTATCCTTTGACAGATACGCGTATTTCGACCTAAACTGTAAGGCCGTCTTCAGTGTCGTGTACTAGACTCTAGACTAGACTAGACTCGAGTCTAGTACACGACACTGAAGACGGCCTTACAGTTGAGGTCGAAATACGCGTATCTGTCACAGGATACAAACTCTAGTGAAATTAAATGGTATAGTACTAAATTCGTTTTTTTTTCATTTACTGATGCGAGAATACCAACTGAGGAGAGTTTGAATGACGATACAAAGAAGCTATGAGAAATACAATGTTGCCAGTTCGTTAAACCAAGTATGCCCTATAAATAAATAGGATAAAAGCAAAGTATGCAGAGTAAAGGGAATATTTTGAACGCTTTTTACAAATATTTAATTTTGCCTAAAATTATTGAAAATTTCTATTCTACTCGGTTTTAGTTTATGTATTCAGAAACTGCTTCTCTGAATATAGTTATCATTGTGGCTCGCTTAAGGGCTCAAAAATCCATCATTCAATCATCAGCAAACATCAAAAATGAAAAATAAGGTTTGTCGTTCAAATTAATTGAAAACCTATTACTCTGGAACCTCAATTCATGAACTAACTTGGGTGTTAGGAAATTGAACGGATTTGTATTGAGGGAACTTAGCTCAAAAACGAGTCTTTTGAAATCTACTTTTAAGAAATTTCTTGAACACATTATGCTCTTTAGTACGCACTTAGCATATTACTGGAAAAGGGAAAAGCATGCATGGTGCTATAACTGCTATTGCATATGCTAACTTCAAGGCTACATTATGCGACGAGCCCAGACTCCCCCATAAAACCAATTGACTGCTTACGTTTTTGACGTTACTTGATGTCATTTTTTATTTTGGCTTATTCTGTAGGTCTGATGAATCGCGACGAGATGATATCAAATTTATTTAAGAGCAAATCCACTTTTGTTCCCCTAGTGGATTCGTCTCACCTCACGCAATACACTTGATAAACACATATTTTTAACAACTACCGAAAAGCTAAACATTACATATATTACATTCCAATGGGTCGCGACGTTCTCAAACGACCGGTTAAGGAACATGAGTCTTATGCACGATAAATACTTGTTCTTAATTATGAATCGTGGTTTACGGCTAACCAGCCGAGTGGAAGTTTAACAACTACCGACAGTCTTAACATTACATATAATTTGCAATTGGATTCATGAGCGTTCATGAGTCCTCTCATGGCGTAGGAGTAACGCGCCCTAACTAGAGATCAGGGAGTCGTGAGTTCGATTCTTACTAAGAAGACGTGTAACTTTTTCGCAAATCTTCACATCAATTTGTCCATCTAATCCAATTGCAAATTATATGTAATGTTTAGCTTTTCGGTAGTTGTTAAACTTCCACTCGGCTGGTAAGCCGTAAACCACGATTCATAATTAAAAACAAGCACATGTTTTTGTTATTATTTTCGATTGTAGTATTTATCAGCTTATTGTCAATCGAAGCCATCGAATCAGTTATCAAAGCCAAATGTTTACCCAAGAAATGTAATTTAATGGGAATTATTGTTATGATTGTGACATAACAATAAATCACCATGGGTAACGTATATACACGTAATTCATTCAAATCTCCGAATGACAAAATTGTCATCAAGTAACGTCAACAACGCAAGAGGTCAATAGATTTTGTGGAGGAGTCTGGGTGATCAGCTGGGATCCCAAAATATCGCTCATCACATGTTGACGGCTTGAAGTTTGTTCATTTCTCGAACTCTTCCATGTTTTTTCTAGCATATGTAACTCCAGTAATAGCACATATCAAACATGTTGTAAAATAATATGAAAATCCCTTTTCGACCAAATGTCCATTCGACGACATGTCCAGTCGGCCAAATATACATTCGACCAAACGTCATGCGACTGAATTTCATTCGACCAAATGTCTTCCTGTCGAAAGTACCTTTGGTCAAAAGGATAATTGGACGAATGACTTTAGAACATTTCGCCAAATGACATTTGGTCGGATGACATTTAGATGAACGGAAGTTTGGTCAAAAGCTTATTTTGAAATGGTTCATTGAAAGATCATTTGGTAAAATTGATTATTTTTGTTCAATTGTTGTTAAGTTGGTAAGATAACGTTTTCTTTTTAATAATCTGAATTATTAACTGATTTATTTATTTATTTATTTATTTATTTAACCAAAATTTTGAAAGAGGGAAAAACCCCTTTGAGTGATATCTGTTCAAAATCTTTCTCAAAGAGGCACAAAACCTCTTTATCTTTTCATATAACGTTATAACAGAAAAACTAAAACTAAAGGCTCATACGGTAAAAATTAACCATAGCAGAGTCATAAACTGCATCATGGATCCAAGTGAAGTAATGGGGTATGGAGTGGCTTCCAAAACGGGATGAGGGAGGGGGTCTACCAAAAAAGAGTCCATCTTCATATCTGCAAATAAAAACAAGAAAAAAAAAACACACACACCAGCAGAAATATCAAATAGTATATGAAATCTCATTCAAAAAACTATATAAAAGTTTAAGTATTTGATAACATTTTGTACCCAATATATCCCGAATAGATACTGGTATTGAATGTCCGTAATTCATTAAAGTGTTAAATAATGTAGTCCTTGGTAAAATAAACCTTGAACATTGAAGGACAATATGATCAATGTCTTCATAAGATTCACCACATTCACATAAATTAGAATCCACAATATTGATACGATATAAATGACTATTACAAATATAATGATTTGAAATGAGTCGTGAAAATGAACAAATAAAATTTCTAGTTGCTGGTATATTCCTAAACCAAGGAAAATTACTGACTTTTGGACAAATTGAATAACACCATCTCCCTTTATTACTGGAATTCCAACAAGTTTGCCAATTATCAAGGGAATGTGTTTTCAATTTAGGATAATATTCAGAAGGAAAAATATCACGATCGTAAATTATACCCCGAACAACACCAAATTTAGCCAATGAATCAGCCTGTTCATTACCATATATTCTACAATGAGCAGGGATCCACAAAAATTTAATTATAAATCCTTGACAATGTAAATCAAATAATAACTTTTTCAACATGAATAAAACATGATGAGTTTTAAAATTGAAAGATATGGTACCCAAAGCACGAAGGCAACTTAAGCTATCAGAACATACAATGTAAATATTTGGTGGGCAGTCCTTTATCAAGTTACAAGCAAAATATAAAGCAATTAATTCTGCAATGAATATGGAACATGGAGATTTTAATTTGAAAAAATGAGCCACATACTCATTGTATATTCCAAATCCAGCGATGCCTTGAACTAAGGATCCATCTGTGAAATAAAATTGTGCAGAAGTGATTCCATCAAATTTACGCATAAATAGAATATTGGCAAAATGAGAGTATAGATGATTTGGAATTTGTTGCAATTCATGGAATAGAGAGAAATCAATCAAAGGTAGATAAGTGTGAATATTAATTTCAAAATTATAAAAACTATTATATGAAATTGGTGCAACATTTTCAGTTGAACAAATAATGTAAGATTCCAATATTCTGCTCGTTGGGTTAATTTCGAATAGTGACTTCAAAATATCAATAATTGGATGATTATTCGAGAGACAATTAATCAAAAATTTACAATTCAGTTCTTGAAAACGAATTTTAAGTGGTACAACACCGGCAAGTACTTCTGTTGATTGAGTATGAGTTGAATTCATAAGTTTCAAACAAATTCTCAAACAACGAAATTGTATTTTTTCAAGTTTGACAAAATGTGTATGTGCAGCACTTCCAAAAGTGAAACAACCATATTCCATGACTGAACGGATAGTTGTTTTGTAAAGCGTAATTAAGTCAGATGGATTGGCACCCCACCAAGTACCTGTAATAGTACGAAGAAAATTGATTCGTTTCGAACATGTTTTTTGAATTTGTTTAATATGAATGTTCCAATTTAATTTAGAGTCAAACCATATACCAAGATATTTTAATTCGTCAACTTGTTCGATTTCGATTCCATCAAGATACAAATTAATGGATATGTTCGAATGTTTTCTCGAAAATATGATATATTTAGTTTTCTGAACTGAAAATGAAAATCCGTTTTCATGAGCCCATGAATCAATGTTATTTAAGGCACATTGCATAAAATGACTAATGACTTCTCTATTTTTGCCACTGATAGAAATAACATTATCATCAGCAAATTGAAGCAAATAGCAACCATTTGGAATTATCGATGCCATATCACTGGTAAATAAATTGTATAAAAATGGACTTAAACATGAACCTTGTGGAAGTCCAAAATAGCTATATCTTAATAACTTTGAATCTCCATTGTGAAAAAAGTTCATAATTTTGAAAGAAAATAAATAACATAAGAAATTAGAAATCATATTGGGAATTTTTAAATTATGCATCTTTTCGAACAATAAATCGATTAGAACAGAATCATAGGCTCCAGAAACATCAAGAAAAGTGGAAACTAAGTCCTGTTTTTTATTGAATGAAAGTTGAATTTGTGAAGCTAATAGTGAAACACAATCGCGAGTACCTCGACCTCTCCTAAATCCAAATTGAGAAGATGAAAAAATTTTATTATTCTCGGCCCACAATTCAAGACGATTCAAAATCATTCTTTCCAAAAGTTTACGCAAACAAGATAATAAACTAATAGGTCTCCTACTATCAGCTGATGACGGATCTCTACCAGGCTTTAGAATACTGATAACTTTGATTAAACGCCATTCATAAGGAATAATATTTTGAGTTAAGAAAGCATTATATATTGAAAGTAAATGGAGTTTTCCATCATCCGATAAATTTTTTAATACAATAAATTTAATATTATCAATACCTGGAGCAGTATTTTTAGTAATTGATAATGCTAAGTTAAACTCAGCTAATGAAAATGAACCACAAAGTTCAGGAAAATAATTTAGTGAACTATTTTTAAATTTAATGGAACGTGGGACAAAATCAGGACAAATTTTTGAAGCAAACTCATGTATCCATTTTTCCGAATATTCTAAAACATTAGGAATGGTGGGATCATAATTTCTTAGATTTCTGGCAACAGACCACAAGGTAGATAAAGAAGTTTCTCTATCTAAATTTTGAACAAAATTTTTCCAATAATTTCTCTTTTTGGATTTAGTTATCCTTATGAATTGTGCCTCAGCTTTACGATATAGAAAGAAATGGTTTCTGGAGCCTGATCGACGAAATAATTTAAAAGCATCAGATTTAGTTTTCAAAGCAATGGAACATTCATTATCCCACCAAAAAGAAGGGCGATTTTTTCTAATAGAACATGACTTATTTTTTTTATTTTGAGATTTATGCAAACAATCAATCAATAATTTTGAAAAATTATTGTAATTTTCAATTGGAGATAACAATTCAACAATATTAATTAACGAAAGAGATACCAGATCAGAAAATTTTGTCCAATTTACATTTGTACAAAGGTCAGGAGCATTAAATTCATGGACAAAATTATCTTGGACAGGATTTTGAATTTCAATTAAAATTGGTAAATGATCACTACCATTAGGATCGTCAATAGTTTTCCAAGAAGATTTCATAGACAAGCTATTAGAGCATAAAGATAAGTCAATACACGAATGATGATTTGGTGGTACAACAATCCTAGTAAAAGATCCATCATTGAGGATATGTAAATTTAAGTCATCAATTAGTTCCATAATCAATGAACCTCTACCATCCGTTTTCTCACTACCCCAAGCAAAATTATGTGCATTGAAATCACCTAATATATAAAATGGGAGAGGAACTTCGTTCAATATACTTCTAATTTGCGATAAAGAAAAAGTGGTATTAGGAGGAATATAAAAGCAAATAACTGAAAACTCACACTTTTCTTTTTTAACAGAAATAGCAATATATTCAACTTGTGAATGTATTGACAAATCTAAATATTTAAATTCTATATTTTCACGAATTCCAATAAGAACTCCTCCATACGAAGAATCTCTATCTTTTCGAATAACATTGAATTTAGAAACATGGAAGAATTTTGATGACACTAACCAAGTTTCATTTAAACAAAACAAATCAATATTATAACTGCTTATCAAAACTTTTAAACTATCAATTTTTGGAATAATACTACGACAATTCCATTGTAAAATATTCATATCATTATTTTTTATTTGAGCCATTACGAAGAGAAAAATGAAGACAAAAGAGGGCCAAAAGAATTCAATTTATTTAAAAAGGAAGCCAAAATAGGTAAAAATATTTTAATTATTTTTTTCCAGAAATCACTCAATCCTAAAAATTCTACTATTTCTTCTAAAATGTTCAAAATTGAGTTATCAGTATCTACTTTAGCTTTGTTTTCCGATAAATTGTTTGAATTTTGATTTTTATTGTTAGATGTAGGATCAGTCTCTATTTTACGAAATCCTGGAATATTTTTAGGAGAAGTAGTATCATTCAAGGATGGAAAGTGCAAATCGAAAGAAGTAGATGGTTGAGGTTCAAATATTTGATTGTGGTTGTTAGAAGTTTTATTGTTTATTCTTTTCCTTTTGCTAGGAGGTTTGTACACATAATTACCAAAATTTTCATGGTCTACATTACCATCATCATCTGACAAAATTTCAAAAGTATTTGCAGAAGCAATGTTATCAGTGGATTTCATTACTTCAGCATACGACAAGAGATTTTTATTTTTTATTTTTTGGTTGAATTTTGATTGATTTTCGATATAAACAGCACATTCTTTTAAAGAATTGTGTTCCTGTTTACAATAAATACATAAATTAGATTGATTCTTGCAAGTGGATGACGAATGAAATTCACCACATTTAGAACATTTTTGTTTGTTAGAGCAAAAATTCGAAGTGTGACCAAAAAGAAGGCATCGATCACAATGCATGAGCTTTGGATAATAAAGTCTCACGCGAAAAATAACATTATCAACATTAACGTAGTCTGGCAGTACAGATCCAGAAAACGTAATCTTGATACAATTAGAATGTACATACTTGGTATCATTCCCTTCAATAAATAATTTTGATAAACGGACACAATCCAGTATCTCGACAGGAGAAATGGATTTGTTTCTAAAAAACCCTGAACCATGATTTCTAATGTCATCACAGTTCAATGATTCATCATATATTATTCCATTAATTTCGCATGAATTACAAGGTGCATACACGCGATAGGAATTAAAAAATAACTTGGATTCCAAGAGAGCATTTGCTTCATCTCGCGATCCAAAAACAATTCTCAACTTGTCCAATGAAATTTTTTTAATTTCCTTTACAGATTTATACTTTTTATAAATCTCAGAGGAAATCAGCAAAACATTAATGGGTTTCTCCTTTTTTCGAAAATATACGACAAAAGGCCCAGAAAAACTAGAAGGGTAAACTTTTACACGAAATGGTTTGGTCAAAGAAGAGGATTCAGCACAATCGGAATTTTCTTTAGGTCCCCCCTCATCCCCGTCAATTTCCATAATGGAAACTTCACACAGATAGAAATAACAATGTCAAATGAGAACTACAATAACAGGAAAAGAAATAAATAATAAAGGTAAAATTATACTCAAGGTTTTGCAACGAACGAAACTCCAATGACGATAAAAGTGACCGAAAACTTGAATTCCAAATACTTGATAGGCAGCTCTTGAATTATTCACACTGGGAAAATCCTCCAAGCAAATCGTCAAAATTGAAATTCAAAGCTTCGGAAAATTCGGATCTGAAATGGAAAAAATATGACAAGCGAGGAAAAAAACCGTCTAACCTGGTCAAGGCCTACTTACCGGGTATGAATTATTAACTGATGTTGAATGAAAAACGGGACATTTTATGTAGTAATGTTTTTAAATTTAATTCATCCATTTGTTTATTCATTAAGTTCTGAAGGTATGCCAATATCGAGGATTTCAATGATTATTCAAATGAACTTTTTGAAAGTGATTTTTTTTTTGCACATCGTCTGAAATATTTGGCGCTTGTGAATTTATTATTCTTTTAAAGTATCATCATTCTTATAAAACTGCTCAACAAGTTTTTTTTTACGATAAGAACATTATGATTCATTGATTTTATAATTCTTTTGAAATACCATCGTTCTTCGTAATGAACTACTGATCTTCATCTGATGAAAACATTTCAAGGGAGTACTTGGGATCTTTCTTTGAAATCCGGATCTTGCAGCTTACGGACGTGGGTAAGATTTTGGAATGGAAAGGCACGAAAAAATTCTTTAAGGAAATCCTTTATGCCAAAGTGAATGTTAAATGTCGGTAACTCTACTTATGGCCAATTGGCTTATTGTGACTTTCAGCTTAGTAACATTCTTCAAGCTGAAGATGTTGATGACCTCTAGGTATACAATTTAAATAATTAAACAAGAAAATAGTGTCGGATAATGGAAGACGGGTTGACTGATGTGACAAAAGTAAGTTTGCTTCCATTCAAGATCAGCTTATCTCTACTCGCAGATCATGCCTGAATGTAAAAGCAGCATGAAACGTCAAAAACGCAAGAGGTCTATCAATATGTTGTAAGAGTAGGGTCCATCAAATTGAATAACAAAATTTTGCTGAACGCATATAGATTGTTGCTAAAATGGCCGATACCTTTTTTTTAATTATTCATTCGCTCTCATTCGCGACAAAAAAGCTACTTCCAACGATAATTGTAAAAAACGTAAAATTTTGTTTCCATTATATTTAGATTCAACCACATGACCTTTCCACGAAATGTCGGTTCGACCAAATACCATATGCTTCATGTTGCAATTAAACCTTTTCGACCAAATGTCCATTGGATGAAATGTACGTTCGACAAAATGTACTTTCGGCCAAACGTCATTTGACAAAATGTCATTCGACAAAATGTCATAGATTCACCTGCAGTAATAACACGGGAGGTAGGTCATTTGGCATAAAGAGGTTTGGAATAAAGCCGTTTGGCATAAAGTCGTTTGGCATAAAGTCGTTTGTCATAATGGTCGTTTGGCATAATAGTCGTTTGGCATAATGAGTCTGAAACTAAAAATTTATTAAGATGACATTTTTACGTTTCTATTGAATCTTTCTGGCATCAGCCTTGTTTTGGAGTCAATTGAAACAAAATGACACTTTATTCAACAATCATATGCTCTTGAATGAATTAAAGCATATTGACAACAGTATTTTATTATTTATCCAGAAACTACCTTTATTTTATTTTTTATTTATCCATTTATTTATTTATTTTTATTTTATTATTTATCCAGAAACTACATTTATTTCAAATATAAATGCTTCTTTTGAGTTTCGCTATTGGAATATATTTTTATACTGGAAATGTTTAAATATTTAGCACAAATTTACCCTTTTTTCAAACATTCTATTTTTTTAATATGATGTAACCATAGTTATAGGTATTAATAGTGTTGATTTAAAATTTAAATAAATTTCACCTTCTTTTACACAAAGGCTGTTATTTGGAGCTATATTATAGATAATTTTTATTTCCAACTGACAGAAGGGCGACAATCGATAACATTGATCTGCTCAAGTTATTGGCGAAAAGAGAAATCGATTACTGCAGTTACTTCGATGGGTTGTGTTACTTTTTCCCGAAGGTCGTTACCCTGAACGTAAGTTCTCCGAATGCCAGTTCCCTAAATATCCCGTTGCCCCGATTAGCTCACGTCCCCGAAAAAGTTATTGGCACTCATAATTGTCTCAGGGTGGTGAACAAACTAACCATCTAATATGCACCCTTCTTAATTTAATTGGCGGTTCTTTCGAGTTTTACCGTCCTCAGCATTTTCGCCAACATGTGTATAGCCAAGAATGACAGAATACCTCCTTCTTTTGATTGCTTATCGTTCTTGCTCGTTCACTATCCAGCCACTGAAGACTATTATAGCTTTTATTTAAATTGCATCACTTTTCGGAGAAACCAGTCATTCGGAAAACTGGCATTCGGGGAACCGATGATTCTGATCGCAATTTTTGATGTCTTTACGTTTTATCATGTCACTATTTTTTTTGCGTCCAATCTTCTATTGGTTTAATAATAAATTTTGCCTTCTTTTAAAAATTGGCTGTTCTTCACATATATACTGTTTTAATATTTTATTATTTAGTAAAGCTAAATTTCATCCATTTTTATATTTTGCTGAATTATCAATTCTTGAATGATGATGGCTTTTACTTTTGAATCTGCCAATATTCAACATAAATTTTCTTGTGAATGCATGATCTTTCGATATTGAATCGTTCAAAAGTTTTGCCTCACATATTTTTTTTAAATGTATTGTTCATTTGAGTTATGCTGTGGGAACATTTTTTTTGTGTTAGAGCCTCAAACATTTTAAACGAAAAATTATCTGCTCTCTTATATAGGTTATTTTTGCATTAAGCAGTAATAATAGGTCTTTGAATTAGAGCTTTAAATATTTTGCAAATAAATTTTACCTTCTTTTATCAAGTAATTTTCATCAAGTGTTAGGTTCAAACTAGGACAGGGCTTGATCTGCTGCGAAATATTCTATGAGCGAAATGTATATCGCAACAAGCTCAAAGATACTCTATGTTCTGAGATGTACAAAAAATTATCATCCCGAAAAGATCGTCCACCAAATCCGTTACGACATTTATTTAGTTATGCTCTCTAATGTCACAACAATTTTTGACATTCATAGCTGAGAAAATCTCTGAACGAACACCATGCTTATTGAGAACCTACTTTTTTTGCTGTGGGCTCGGTGGTGTTGATCTCGGTAAAAGATTTAAAAATGCCAATATTCATTCAAAGTCATTCATTATGCCAAACGACCATTATGCCAAATGAGCATTATGCCAAACGGCCATTATGCCAAACAACCATTATGCCAAACGACTTTATGCCAAACAACCTTATGCCAAACAACCTTATGCCAAACGACTTTATGCCAAACGGGATACAATCAATAACACGTACCATACATGCTGCCCTTTTTCAAAGCTCTAATTACTGTGTATTAACACCAAGTTTTACTCTGTAAGATAATTTGAAAAATCTATATTCGACTATATTTTCGACTTAATGTCCTTTCGATCAAATTTCACATGCTTCTTAAAGCAATTAAATTAAAAATTATTTATAAAGCAATTAATCTTTTCGACCAAATGTCCAATCGACGAAATGTCCATTCCACCAAATGTATTGTCGACTAAATGTCATTTTTCCAAATTTTCCACATGAGCTCGCAAGGCTTAATACATACTGTATTCCTTTACTTTTACATAAATACATTCGAAATATATTGAAGTTTTATCAAGAATCACTGGTGGAAAAAATAGTTCGAAAACTCGTCCACGTCTTTTATGGGTTACACACGTTTGAACTGAACTATGAAAAATAATTTAAAAAATATAGCACATGATTTCCGCGAATCTTATAGTGCTAACACAAAATTTGCCATTCAATTCAATCATTTTAATTTAAATTACGAACTTCGTAACAAAAGTAACGTAACAAAGACTTTGTAAAACAAGGTTTTAGTGTACCGCATTACAGATAACAAGTACAGTGCAACGAACGATTTTTATGGACAATAATGCTTCGATTCTGACTATTTTCCTCTAAAACTTATAAAGCGTATAAGAATAGAATGGAAAATAGTAAATCAACTACATGGTACACTCAAAGAAATGCATAAAATTCAAAAAAGAATCTGTTTAAAAATTTGAATGGTAAGGAAGTTGTGAAAAATAGGTCCGTTCGGAGAAAACAACTTTTATTTTTGACTTTTTAGCCTCCCTCGAACCACAGTGCGTTGGTCATAAGTTGTGTGAGCTTACGCTTTTGGCTGTAGCCTTTTTCCTTCCATTCAGAGGGGCAAAGTCTGATTATTTTCCTCCCTCCCTATCAGGACATTATTTCTGCGCTTAGCTTTCATTTAACGCGCCATGAGCGCGAAATGAGCTCGACTGTTGGAAAAGAAGGAGGAGGGGCTGAAGGGACCGGAAGATTTGCCACATTTCCTCTTGGGAGGGCCGGCGCAGCCAGTTGGAATCCAGAGCAGTAAAATTCCAGTTTTATGTGCTTTTTAAAGGCTTTCCAGTTCGATGGAGTGGCTTTGCCGTGCTTTGGCGCGTTTGCTTTCCGAAGCTCTGGTGGTTCACTTCGTTTTACTTTGGAAGGGGACGGGGAGGCGAGTCTGGCAATGAGTGGCTTTAAAGAGCTCTTTAAGCAGGTGCTAATCGGTGCTGAGCGCTGTCAAAGTCGGAAAATTGTGGGATATCAAAGAGGATTTTGCGGTTGCTTGACGAGGAAAAATTGAGCATAAACACATACATACATCACAGCGAAGGCTTGGAGCGAGCTGAATATGATCCTTGTAAACAATGTGGTTAATTATAATCGTTAAAAATTTGAGATTGTGGTTATGAGAAGAGCTTCGAATCGGCTAATGAAGTGGTGGGTAGTTTCCGTTGGAATTTCTTGAATTAGTAATATTGAAGGTAAAGATATCCGATATTTGATGATTTTATCTTTGCTCATTGGGTTATCACGAAACAAACACCTTTAAATGTGAATACTTTTAGCTCAAACTTTGAGGTTTCTCTTTTGATTTGAATTCATAAGAGCACACGAAATTATAGTTTTGAGAACTTTTGAAAAATAAGCCGTACCCTAATGACCAGTCTAAGAAATCTAAGTATATGAGACTTCAAGCTTGGAGAATAGATTGTGCCATTGATGGAAATGTTATTAGAGCTGTAGATCAAATTATGTATCTTTTTTAATTATAATTCGTGGTTTACGGCTAACAAACCGAGTGAAAGTCCAATTTTAATATGCAAATATGTCAACCTTTCGATGAAATCATTATAGGGAAGAAACCACCTCCATGATCCCACTCCAGAGAAATTACTGCTCTCTAATTGATTGAAACAATAAATTCCGAATTCCAATGTCTCCCTTCATCAGTGTCCATTAGATATTTACTCACTGCCAACGGACCAAGATGGTGCTGGCATCTTCGGGGCATTCAAGTTCATCTTCATCTCCCTTGAAGATATCTCCAACATTCGGTGCCAAAATATGGAAAAACTTTCTCCATTGAACCATCTCCGTGCGGCGGTCAAACTCCGAACAGTGAATAAATTGAGCTAACACGTTATCGCAACGGTCATTTTGGTCGGTAAATTAAGCTTCTTGCAGTGCGATGTTCTCTCCAGGTCGTCAGATTTGTTCTCACCGAATTGTGTGGTAGGCCGAAGAATGGTCCCCATTGCTGCGTTATCTTGCCAGCTTCAGGTTGCACCAGGAGCAGCAGCAGGATGAACGGCAGTCGGCGAGCATTTAGCTCCCGGGGGCAGAATGGCACGCAACCGCACTTGAGACGTTTCTTCGTTTCTCTGCAAAACGAAGTGCACCCGGGCAGAATGGCAGAATGAACCACACACTTGAGCCGGGGTAAATTATGGTGGCACATCATTAAAGTGGTAAAGTTGCTCGTTATTCGTGGGGTGCTTTTATTTGTTTTAATACGAAGTCACAGGCCCTTCAGGCGCGGAGCATTTTCACACCAGTGGCAATTCATTCTGAGCTAAAGCGCTTTGAGAGCGAAGATGGCAGGTAACAGCTCGTTAGGTTCGTTAGTGTTAGCGTCCCAAAGCAATGAGGGGTTGCAATATGGTATAACTAATGCAACGCTGTCTAGAAGGGATTTTCCTAGGGAAGGGTTGCATACAGAGAGCGAGAGCGTTTGTTCCGAGGATTTTCCGGGAAAACATTGCGTCAATTAGAAATTTCCGTGAAATATCGTTCCTAAATAACAGTTGCAATTTAAATGAATGTAAATATCATTGCAAATAATTTACTACAACTAATAACAAACATCTTTTTCTAAACAAACGATTCGCCTCTCATTGAAAAAGCTACACTCTCGTGCAAAGGTTTGGTTTCTCCCCCTCAAAATCGATCAAAAGTGTTTTGTCCACATCTCTGTGATTACACAACTAATAAAACTCTCTTCTTCACACGCATTCGAAAGGCAATGAGTTAATCTTACTATTTTTTTTGAATTTGTTCAAAAATATTTATTTAAAGTTGTGACATTTTTCAAAAACCACACAGAACAAACATGCTTACTTTTTTAAGCATTGGATCAACTTGCAACGGCAAATCATTCCATTTTATACACAAAAGCTGCAGAGGTACCCAGTGCTTATATGAGAAAAAAAACGTTTTCAATTTACTCAACCTAACATAACCTAAATATATAACGCATTAATCGTGGCAATAGAAGATTGTAACGATTTTTGCCTGAAATTACTAGTTATTTTATTTGTCATTTGTTCCAATTTTTCAACATTGGATATTCTATGTAACTCATTGGTACTATACCAGGGAGGAAGCTTCAGATTCATTTTGAAAATTTTATTTTGAATTCTCTGTAGAGCTTTCTTCCTAGTATTACAACAGCTTGTCCATATTGGTTCAGCATACAACATGGCTGGCCTGAAAATTTGGTTGAATATCAAAAGCTTGTTCTTAAGACAAAGTTTTGATTTTCTATTAATAAGGGGATAGAGACATTTTACATATTTGTTACATTTGGCTTGAATGCCCTCAATGTGATTTTTGAAAGTTAAATTCTTATCTAGCATGAGCCCTAGATACTTAACTTCATCTGACCAATTTATTGCAACCCCTCTCATCGTGACAACATGTCTATTTGAAGGTTTCAAATAAATAGCTTTTGGTTTATGTGGGAATATTATTAGTTGAGTTTTGGAAGCATTAGGAGAAATCTTCCAGTTTTGCAAGTATGAAGAAAAAATACCCAAACTTTTTTGCAATCGGCTACAGATGACACGCAGGCTTCGTCCTTTGGCGGAGAGGCCTGTGTCATCCGCAAACAATGATTTTTGACATCCCTGAGGTAACTCAGGTAAGTCAGATGTGAAAATATTGTACAGGATGTCTTTCAGATCTGGAGTTCTGATAATTAACCTGAAGTGTACGATTTGACAGATAACTTTGATTTATTCTAACAATGTATGTTGGAAAATTATAGTTTTTTTTAATTTTACGAACAAACCTTCATGCCAAACACTGTCGAATGCTTTTTCTATGTCTAGAAGAGCAAGACCAGTAGAATAGCCTTCAGATTTGTTGGAACGAATCAAATTTGTTATACGTAAAAGTTTATGAGTGGTCGAATGTCCATGGCGGAATCCGAACTATTCATTAGCAAAAATTGAATTTTCGTTGATGTGGGCCATCATTCTGTTCAAAATGACCTTTTCAAAAAATTTACTGATGGAGGAAAGCAAACTGATTAGACGATATCTAGAAGCTTCTTCAGGATTTTTATCTGGTTTTGAAATTGGTACAACCTTAGCATTTTTCCATTTGTCAGGAAAATATGCTAATTGAAAACATTTGTTAAATATATCAACTAAGAATGATAAGCTACTTTCTGGAAGTTTCTTGATGAGGAAAATTCCATCATCGCCAGGAGCTTTCATATTTTTGAATTTTTTTAAATAATAGTTCTCACTTCTTCCAAATCAATCTCCCAGGAATTTTCGCAAACGTTCTCTTGATTTAGAATATTTTCGAAGTCCTGATTAACTTGATTTTCAATTGGACTAGTAAGCCCTAAATTAAAATTTGCGCGCTTTCAAACTGCATAGCAAGTTTTTGAGCTTTTTCGCAATAAGTTAGTAATAATTTGTTTTCCTCTTTCAATGCCGGTATTGGCTTCTGAGTTTGTTTTTTTTTTTTTCAAAATTTTAGATAATTTTCAAAAGGGCTTAGAGTCAGGGTCCAATTGAGAAATCATATGTTCAAATTTTTTGTTTCTTAATTGTGCAAAACGTTTCTTGATTTCTTTCTGCAAATCCTACCATATAGTGTTCATAAGTGGATCGCGAGTGCGTTGAAATTGCCTTCTCCTCACGTTTTTAAGACGGATCAAGAGTTTAAGATCATCGTCTTTAATCACGGATTCAAATTTTACTTCACATTTTGGAATTGCAAAGCTCCTGGCTTCAACAATGCAATTTGTTAAAGTTTCAAGAGCATTGTCAATATCAAATTTTGTTTGTAAAGAAATGTTAACATCAAGATTAGAGTCAAAATGTGTTACATATAAATTCCAGTCGGCTCGAAAATAATTGAAAGTGGAGCTGATATGATTGAGAATCGCTTCATGGAATATTTTAAACGTAACAGGGACATGATCAGAATCAAAATCAGCATGAGTAACTTATTGGCTACGAATATGACTAGAGACGGTTAAGACCAAATCAATCGTAGATGGATTCCTAGAAGAGGAAAACACGTAGGGCTATCAGGGTATTGAATTGAGAAATACCCTGAAGAGCACTCAACAAATAAAATTCAGCCGTTGAAATTACTTTGAGAATTATTCCATGACCGATGTTTGACATTAAAGTCATTAATGACAAACAATTTTGACTTATTGTCCAGAGCATTGAAAAGGTAAATAGGCAGCTATGAAAGTATATTTACCAAGCTGTGATTTAACAGGAACGCCTACAGTTTCAAAAACTTTAGTTTCAAATGACGAAAACAGTTGATGTATTATACGCTTATAGGTTTCAGTAATAACTGTTATATGCACGTTATTAGCTGTAAGAAAATTTAACAGCTCGTCTTCTTTACCATTCAAAGAACGAGCATTCCAATTTTACATATTTAAATTATTATTTGGATCCATAAAACGTAATCCAATAACAATTTGATTAGTAAATTTTACACCAACTTGGACTGCTTCAGTCATAGTGGTGGCTTTGAACATTACATCAATCATTAGATTCAATTGTTCAGATAGAAAATTAAAATCAGAGGCAGACATATCACTTGAAGTGGGTACATTATCTGATGATTTCCCATTAGAATTTTCGGTAGACGAAGAAGCTGAGTAGGAGTTACCTGTGGTGGTAGGGTTTTTTCCATTTGATTTGAAACAAGTATAATGGGTACTCATGGAACAAATAGGGGAGGAGTTCAAATTACCAGATAGGGGAATTAGGGGCATAATGGACACGTAAAGCAAATGTTCGTTTTAAGACCATTAAATGGCAATGTTTTTAATTTACCCCCGGCAAGTTTTCAAGTTTGATGTTAGTACGACGTGCTACATTCATTCATAGTGATAAAAATCATATCATATGTCAGAAAAGCGAGATAAAAAATTTGGTCGTAAACAAGGCTGGTAAATAGGTATCGGGGCGAAATGAACACCTGCATCAAATTTAGTTATTCCAATATATTCAATGACTGTCAATCATTCCGATATGTAAAAGGGCTCTCCCTCAATCATAATAGCTAAAAAGAACCTTTCTGGGTTCGTTACTTTGCTCAAAAATTAGATTCTTCCACGGTTTTGCTTATATGCCAATTTGAAACTAAGTCAAATTTTGAAGAACAATTGAAGCAAAAAATAAATTTTTATACCGTCAAACATTTCAAATGCAATACAGATTTCATGCAGTGAATGAACTTTTGATGACGTATGCGTATTATCAGATATTGAGAGGGTGTCCATTTCTCCCCGTATGTTCATTATGCCCCTAATCCCCCTGCATTCGAAATTGAAAGATTCGAACGACTACCCGACGGATTAAAATTAGTTTGTTAATGAGCATGATTATGATCTTCCTGATGGGTATGATTCCTAATCAAGCGATCGTTAACTGAAAAATGAGCATTGTTCGATACTCTACCAGGTAAATTCCGGAAACGACCGTTATCGTAACGGATATTATTTTTCATTTGCCTGGCACGAGCCTCAACGACTCTCTTGCGTGAAGTGCAATTCCAAAAATTGGACTTATGATTTGCTTATTCTAAAGCTATAATATTATTTAGTTCTTTTTTGTTAAAGTGAACTAAATAATATTCTTGAGAAAGCCCTTTCCGAACAATGCCAGATTGGGTTCTCTTTTTCATAATGAATACTTGGAATGGGGAAAATCCAGGTAACTCATTTATTCCATTTTTGATCTCTTCGGGTGACTTATAGTCACTTGAGAGACCTGTCAAGACGACTTTGAACGAACGTTCAGTTTTGTCGTCATAAGTGAAAAAGATGTTTGAGAAGAAGTTCGCGATCACGGCAAAACGCGGCAGTCTCTTTTCTTTGCGATTTGGAAGGAGATTTTGATTCCCCTAATGGAGTTCAAGATCTCCTGCCTAAATTCCCCAAATTCGGAACAACTGACCACGATAGGCGGCACTCTTTGCTTCCTCACTTGGATTAAAGAGAAACGTCCTTTCTTCCATTCTTGATACGTTTAGTGACAGTTTTAAATCCCACTTTTTTTGAAGAAAGTTGTGAATTCAGAGATTCACCCCTCCTTTTGTTTGTAGTTGCAACCATATTTAGTGAATAAACGAAAGAAGGCGAGACCTTCTAAGAGGTTTTTTTTTCCCAAGACGGTGTCCAAGAATGATTACCACCACTAGCTTTCGCCAATGGGTCCAACGAAAAATCGAAGGCACGGGCCCAAACAAGGATCGTAAAGGGATCAATAGTAGAAAAAAATAGTACTGAAAAGTACTGCTTTAGTTGCACTGAAGAGTACCGTTTTTAATAGACATTTATAATAGTTGATTCATTTCACTAATATGTGCCTGTCAAATTTCTTAAAAACTATGAACATAATTTACTACTACTATATGATTCTTACTTTACCAATCCATTAACATAATTCAAACCTGATTTTTTTTTCAGAGCACTAATTCAGTTTGTCTGCTTTCAATGCATACCTTGCTGATATTTTGCTAGAGTGAATTTTTGTGCTAGCACGAAAAAGATTGAAAGATTTGAAATGGTGATTCGATTTGCCTCGCACAAAAACAAATAATTATCCCCTGTACCTTGCTTTGAATTTAATCGGAAAGAATGAGAAACGCACAATTCTTGCGTTCAGAGTCTCCCCTTGTTCACTTTCTCTTAAATCAATTACTGAGCCACATTTACCTCTTCTGTTGCGCCAAGGACAGCTTCACAAAGGCTTTAGTATTGCACTGTTATAATCGATGAGAATCACAGGTCCATTAGTTTAGCGAGAGTTAATTTCGGAATGGAACGCAAGTATTTTGCACATCGAAGTGTTTTTAGACATTCCTTGACTTTGACAATTGAACATTGCAAATATCTTCCATCCCCGTGGAAAAAGTAGACGAAAAATAGTTTTCCTTGTGACAATTTTTGAATTAACTTGGTTAGCTATATTTGCTGATGCTTTATTCGGCATGAGAGAGCAATAATAGTATTTCAATTTTTCATTTGATATTTAACAGCATTGATTGTGATCAAGGAGAAACAGGAATTTTGTTCGAGCTGAATTTCGAAAACTGTTCAAGAAACTTTGTAAATGAATAGGTTGTGATTGCTATTTAGGAATGTGGCCTTGGAAATATGCCCAATTAAAGCACTTTAAACATTTGCCTGCAGGAACTACACCAGCAGTGCTTTTTTTGTTCCTGTTTTTTATAAATTAATCCCAGCATTTATTTAGTAAATTAATCCATGCGTCTTTTAGAAATTCCTTTAAGAAATTCTGTAGAAATTACAAATGAACAGAAGAGAGAAAATGAATTAAAAGCAGAAATTTCCCAGTTTAAAAAAATATACCAAATTTCCGCCAGAAATTTCTTCAGGGAAATCGTACAAGTGTTTTCAAGAGTTCCCCCAGATAATCAGTTTTTTCAAGGTTCTTCGAAACAGAATTATCAATAATGTCATCAAAGTTCCTTTCGACATTTTTTCCAGGATAACAAGTGTCGGATTACAAGTTTCTCTAGTAATTCCCTAAGTATGTTCACATGGCTTTCCCTAAATGTTCTGAAATGTGTGGAAATACTCAAAATATTAATGGAGAAACTTGAAGTTCTTCAAAAAAAATCATAAGGATTCTTTGATGAAATTTGTGGAGAAAATATAAATTCCCTAAGGAAAAATCAGGGAAAATTTCTGAATAAAATGGAAGTATCGAGTATTTATGCAATTAAAAATAGTCGAGAAGTTTTATAAAAGTTTCAAAAAACTTCTAGTGTAGGTTTTTATAGTAGCGTCATTGTTTTTATTTTATTTTGTTATTAAATTTTGTAAAATTTCCAGGATTGTCGCCATTGTAAGCGGTTCTAAAATCTAGCTAGCGAAGTACTAAGTGTCGTGTTTTCACAAACAAAGTCTAAAGGAGACTTATTTAAGAGTTCTTTGCTCTGGAAGTCTGACTCTCCTAAGATCGTCGCTACTTCAAGAACGTTTTTGAAATACTAATGCACATTCCAAGCTAAACAAATCTGAAGGAGAAAGATTTAAGAACTTCCAGATAATTGAGCCGTAAACTAGTGTGTTTTGTATATCTGGTACCTAGGGAGAAATAGCCTCTTCATCGACGGTATTATAATCTAGTTTGTGACATATGAAATTATATGACTTTGTTTTTAATGACTTGACAATATACTTATACATTTCTAATATTTGATTCCCAGGGAAAAATATTCACTTTTTGTAAATTCATGACGGCAGGGTTCTTGAAAAGTCTGTAGCTAAAATCATATTAATTTGTTTGGATTCCGCAATATTGAATCTAGGAATTATTATTAGAAATAAGTGTTGAAAAGACTGTATTCACCAAGTTACACACAGATCAAAAACAGGCAAGGAATTTCCTAAGATCTTGAAATTTGTTTTTTAAGTGGCAAACGAGTTTCAAAATTTCCCAAAATACCAATAGATTGAAAAATACACAGAAAGCAAAATCCATGTAAATTTCAAATTTAAAATCATGCACATGAGGGGAATTTCAAATTTGTCGCAAATTTACATGACACATTGTGTAAAATTACATCAACGTCATGTAAATTTATGCGAATTGTCCCGTAATAGGTTAGAGTCCATGCTAGATTACACGATGTATAGCGAAAACTTACATGATGTCATTCTAATTTCTAATTAATCATGCACATCGTGTAAAATTACATCAACGTCATGTAAATTTATGCGATTTGTCGCGTAATAGGTTAAACTCCATGCTAGATTACACGAAACTTACATGATGTCATTCTAATTTTACACGATGTGACGTGTAAATTTACTACAAATCTGACATTGCCCTTATGTGCATGATGTTACTCTGAAATTTACAAGAATTTTTCTTTCTGTGTAGCGTTTAGCTTGTTGATAACATTTAAACTCGATTGATTGCACTACGGATCACGTTTTTGTCTCAAGCACCAAAATACCGCTATTTACTTAATTAAGGGTTGCTGAATCCATTGCCATTTTCAGAAATATCATAGCACGTCAAGTTTTCGAGATATTGGCTGTTGAAAATGCTAAATTTGACTATTTCAGCCAACTTGCATGCAAGTTTGTCAGCTTGTATGGCAATTTATTTGCATAATCTGCCTCAAAACTCAAACTAAATGTGTATAACAATACTTATCAAAAAAGCTCATAACACTTCCGATGCTCAACATTTATTTTTTGTTGGTTCAGAAAAGTATTGTATTTTATCATATAAAATAAACGAATAATTTCGTATGGAGACTGCAATCATGTTGAAAAACCGATTTAACCTCAAATTAATCGTTCAATTTCAACCAAATTATATCCGAAATGAAAGTTAAAGTCCCATTTGTCATGCTTGGTAAATTAAATCATAATATTTTTTGATGAGTCATTGTTTAAATTTGATGTAAACATCAATGAAACCAATGTTTTATACAACTTTGGCGACCTATAGCTAAAAATTGTGAAGTGTTGACACATTTCTGCGAACGGCATCAGATTCAGCAGACCCAAATCTACTAAAGACACATAATTTGATTCTTGAGACACGCAAAAATGTTACGCTGTGTTATAGGCCTTTAGTTAGTGAGATGTGCAAATCTTGTACGCGAAACTGAAAATTATTCATCATTCAAAAGTCCCCAAGAAACTTGCATTTAGACAAAGCTAAGTCATCCAAAAACTCTTGAATCAATCTCTTTTATACTGGGTCTTTGAGAATCATGAAGTTTTACAAGCCACATTTGCGTTTCAAACTCGATATAAAAGTGGTTTCTAAATCATCAAAGTTGGATACCGTACACTGCGATAAAGATAATCGTTTTTGAACGATTATGTTCTACTACATCTTGTGGGAAGCATGTATGATCATCCAAATATTGACACCTGTACTGGTTGGATATTCATCAAAATATGATATGATGAACGGAATTTTGACAAAAAAAAATGAAATCGAATAATGAAATTTTTGATTCCGGGGAGAAATCGACCAATTCTTGCGAAAGAAAAATAAAGAAATTTGGTACGCATTAAATTGAGGCTAACTATTCCTGCGAGTTTTACAACTTGTTGATAAATCTATCAATTTAAGAATTGAATTTAATGAATTACATGTGGCTACGGAAAAAAACCATTCCTCTCCACTGATCAACTATACCCTAAATTACTAAAAAGTACCATTCTAAATTTCCAAAAAGATTTCCTAAGTGTCGTGTTTTCACAAACAAAGTCTAAAGGAGACTTATTTAAGAGTTCTTTGCTCTGGAAGTCTGACTCTCCTAAGATCGTCGCTACTTCAAGAACGTTTTTGAAATACTAATGCACATTCCAAGCTAAACAAATCTGAAGGAGAAAGATTTAAGAACTTCCAGATAATTGAGCCGTAAACTAGTGTGTTTTGTATATCTGGTACCTAGGGAGAAATAGCCTCTTCATCGACGGTATTATAATCTAGTTTGTGACATATGAAATTATATGACTTTGTTTTTAATGACTTGACAATATACTTATACATTTCTAATATTTGATTCCCAGGGAAAAATATTCACTTTTTGTAAATTCATGACGGCAGGGTTCTTGAAAAGTCTGTAGCTAAAATCATATTAATTTGTTTGGATTCCGCAATATTGAATCTAGGAATTATTATTAGAAATAAGTGTTGAAAAGACTGTATTCACCAAGTTACACACAGATCAAAAACAGGCAAGGAATTTCCTAAGATCTTGAAATTTGTTTTTTAAGTGGCAAACGAGTTTCAAAATTTCCCAAAATACCAATAGATTGAAAAATACACAGAAAGCAAAATCCATGTAAATTTCAAATTTAAAATCATGCACATGAGGGGAATTTCAAATTTGTCGCAAATTTACATGACACATTGTGTAAAATTACATCAACGTCATGTAAATTTATGCGAATTGTCCCGTAATAGGTTAGAGTCCATGCTAGATTACACGATGTATAGCGAAAACTTACATGATGTCATTCTAATTTCTAATTAATCATGCACATCGTGTAAAATTACATCAACGTCATGTAAATTTATGCGATTTGTCGCGTAATAGGTTAAACTCCATGCTAGATTACACGAAACTTACATGATGTCATTCTAATTTTACACGATGTGACGTGTAAATTTACTACAAATCTGACATTGCCCTTATGTGCATGATGTTACTCTGAAATTTACAAGAATTTTTCTTTCTGTGTAGCGTTTAGCTTGTTGATAACATTTAAACTCGATTGATTGCACTACGGATCACGTTTTTGTCTCAAGCACCAAAATACCGCTATTTACTTAATTAAGGGTTGCTGAATCCATTGCCATTTTCAGAAATATCATAGCACGTCAAGTTTTCGAGATATTGGCTGTTGAAAATGCTAAATTTGACTATTTCAGCCAACTTGCATGCAAGTTTGTCAGCTTGTATGGCAATTTATTTGCATAATCTGCCTCAAAACTCAAACTAAATGTGTATAACAATACTTATCAAAAAAGCTCATAACACTTCCGATGCTCAACATTTATTTTTTGTTGGTTTAGAAAAGTATTGTATTTTATCATATAAAATAAACGAATAATTTCGTATGGAGACTGCAATCATGTTGAAAAACCGATTTAACCTCAAATTAATCGTTCAATTTCAACCAAATTATATCCGAAATGAAAGTTAAAGTCCCATTTGTCATGCTTGGTAAATTAAATCATAATATTTTTTGATGAGTCATTGTTTAAATTTGATGTAAACATCAATGAAACCAATGTTTTATACAACTTTGGCGACCTATAGCTAAAAATTGTGAAGTGTTGACACATTTCTGCGAACGGCATCAGATTCAGCAGACCCAAATCTACTAAAGACACATAATTTGATTCTTGAGACACGCAAAAATGTTACGCTGTGTTATAGGCCTTTAGTTAGTGAGATGTGCAAATCTTGTACGCGAAACTGAAAATTATTCATCATTCAAAAGTCCCCAAGAAACTTGCATTTAGACAAAGCTAAGTCATCCAAAAACTCTTGAATCAATCTCTTTTATACTGGGTCTTTGAGAATCATGAAGTTTTACAAGCCACATTTGCGTTTCAAACTCGATATAAAAGTGGTTTCTAAATCATCAAAGTTGGATACCGTACACTGCGATAAAGATAATCGTTTTTGAACGATTATGTTCTACTACATCTTGTGGGAAGCATGTATGATCATCCAAATATTGACACCTGTACTGGTTGGATATTCATCAAAATATGATATGATGAACGGAATTTTGACAAAAAAAAATGAAATCGAATAATGAAATTTTTGATTCCGGGGAGAAATCGACCAATTCTTGCGAAAGAAAAATAAAGAAATTTGGTACGCATTAAATTGAGGCTAACTATTCCTGCGAGTTTTACAACTTGTTGATAAATCTATCAATTTAAGAATTGAATTTAATGAATTACATGTGGCTACGGAAAAAAACCATTCCTCTCCACTGATCAACTATACCCTAAATTACTAAAAAGTACCATTCTAAATTTCCAAAAAGATTTCCTAAATTTCAAAAGATTCTGTAATAGATCAAGAAAATTCAACAGAATTTCATAAGGAGACGTCTGAGAAATATACATAATTTTAAAATTTTGATCAAATTTGGGGTCATAATGGTCTGAAAAAATACGTAACGTAACTTTTTCTCACACAAGTTTTTTTTTTATTTATTTATAGTAGAGTACAAAAAAACTTCAAAAGCCTGGCCTGTTGTGTGTTGGCACGGTGTGGGACTCACTTTAGGCGTACTCAACCACATAAAAGCTTTCCCTACTGCTCCTGTGCCTCGATCCCTCCCGGAAATACATCAGGCAACATCATCGGGAGAAGGGCTGTACTCATGCACTTCGTCAATCTCAGCCACTAGCTTTTCTGCTAGTTCGCTATTGGAGCTTAATATTGTCAAAAACGCTGCTCACTACGACATTTCTACGGTGTCTCTATGACTACTCGTTTTGCTCAATAGACGGTTGAAGATCTCGCCGGGGCTTTGGACAGCTTTCTGTGCGACGACGCATACTTCCCTTGGGCTCGCCTCGCGTCAGAGCCCTGTTGAACTTCTACTGGTCGCTCATGTGCATTGCATTGCTCTACAACGACTCGTTCTCCGCTACAGCTGTTCCAGCTCTCCTGGTTGACCAGTTGGATGCCGAGGCCAGTCGGGCGATTTCGGTTGGAGGATGACTTCCGGTTCACTGGCGCCCCGAAGAACAAAACTGGTTTGTGACTCAACCTATTCCCCGACGGTGAAACTAGCCTACTCAGGCTACGCTCTTCTTAATGCTTCGATACTGGCCGGTGGAGTGCCGATGTCGGTTCAGCGATTCCGTTTGCAGGATGGCTTCCGGTTCACTGTCACTCCGACGACTCAAGCCGATGATACGCTAAGCACTACTCAAAGTAGTCCCCGGTAGAGGATCTATCCTATTGCGACGAAGATTTCCCCGGCGTCGGAAGATCTCCCGAATCGATGCTATCCGGGCAGATGCCGCGGTCGGTCCTGCGATTCCGGTGGTGGTAAACTTCCGGTTCACAGGCGCCTCGACGACCATTTGCCGGTGCTGTTTCGCGAATTACTCAGCTGGACCCCAGTGGTGAACTCAGCCTACTCCGACTCGACGTTAGTCGGCCAAGTGCCAGGGTCGATTCTGCAATTCCCGTTGGAGGATGACTTCCGGTTTGCAGCCGCCCCGACAACTTTTGACCGATACTACGCTACGCCCGCTCTACTCGGTCTAGTCCCCGACGGAGGATCTAGCCTACTCCGATCGCGATTTGGAGCTCTCTGGTCTTCACTCCATGTTCTTTGCAGCGACGACATAAACACCGTTATTCCCCTGTTTACCGCATCCCAAGTGCTTTCATGCTGGCACATGTTTTGTACGATGTTGTCCGGATTTAGGACGCATGCGGTTTCTGGCATCATCTCGCGTCGTATATCCCTGAACCGAGGGCGGTCGAATATAACATGCTCCAGGGTCTCCTCGATATTTGGACAGGCCGGATAATGTGGAGACTCTGCGTGTCCGAATCTGTGCAGATATTTCCGGAAACATCCAAGGCCTGACAAAAACTGAGTCAGGAAGAAATTAACTTCTTCTTGTTTTCTCGACGTCCACACTGACACGTTAGGAATTAGTCTGTGCGTCCACCTTTCTTTCTCCGTGTTATTCCACTTCTGCTGCCACCTTGCCATTGTATCCATTTTGATGGTATTCATCCCATTCCTTGTGTCCCTTTGGTGATAGCATGCTATGTCCTCAACCAGATTGATGCAGATGGGGACCATTCCGGCGATAATGCACACTGCCTCCGACGATATAGTGCGATAGGCACTCTCCACCCGGAAGCCATGAGCCGGAACGTACCTGTCAGCTTCTCTCGGTTACGTTTGGTTCCCAACGCTGCAGCCCAAACCGGGACTCCGTACCTCAGTATAGACGATAATACAGTCGCCAGGAGACGCCTCGTATTGTTTCTTGGTCCTCTAATGTTGGACATGATCCTAGGCTACAGTGTTAGCTGTTTTCGCTGCCTTTTCGCATGCATAGTCTACGTGGCTGTTGATGTTTAGCCTGTCGTCGACCATTACTCCAAGCAAGCATGGGAAAATTCACTCACTCACCCGAACGCCACCGATAAAAAATAGCAAAATATCGGCTGCTACCGAACATTCAGTGAAAGCTGAACCGTACTGGGTTGAGTGTAGCATGAAAGCGTCGAAACCAATTGTGTAAAAGCGAGAATCGGAAGGAACACGAAGAGAAGTGAATACCAATACACTTGTATCTGCGAGGCACGAGTGAATGCACTTAGCATCCATTCACCGAATGCATTGAACTGACTGAGCGGATTCCCACTCACTGAATCATTCCGTGGTGTGGATTGCCAGTCAGTGAACGCTCATCAGCACTCAAACCCGAATGCCACTCGCGCGGAATCAGAATGTAAACAATCATTCGGTTTGCATTCGGCTGCTTTCGGCTTTCAGAATCGGTAGCGACTCAATCAGTTGCCGTTTTATGTTTCGCTCATTGCTCGCCGAAGAAGCGGAATGGGCAATGGAAATTGAAACGTTCTCTTGGACAAAGAAACGGCTTTCTCGCTCCCGACTGTGCGTGGAAGCGAGTGAGGGAAACGCAAAAACTGAGTGAGTGTTTCCCATGCTCGACTCCAAGGCGCCTTAGAGAGCGCTTAGATGAGATTGCGTGTCCTCCGACGTTGATCTCGAGTTGCTGAACCATCTTGCAGTTGCTGACCAGCACCACCTCCGTTTTGTGATGTGTCAACTGCCGCTTGTATTCAGTCATCCACGATTCAATGGTGTCTAGCGATTCCGTTGTCAGTATCTCCACCTCTTCCGCAGTCTCGCCAGTTATCGCAAGAACGACGTCATCTGCAAATCTGACGATCTCGACTCCATTTGACAGTGTCAAGGTTAGCTCTTTATCACTCATCATATTCCACAGTGTTGGGCCAAGTATGGATCCCTGTGGAACTGCCGCCGTGACTTCAATTGACATCCGCCCCTGGTTTGTGTCATAAACCAGTACCCGGTTCTGAAAGTAACTGTGCAGAACTTTACACAGATGTTCGGCAACCCGCATTCTGTATAGGGCGGCGATAGCCTCCCAACTGGCACTGTTGAGCGCGTTCTTGACGTCTATTGTTACCACTGCGCAGTATCGATTGCCTCTTCTCTTCTGCTTACACGCTTTCTCCGCACACGCGATGACTGCCGAATAGCATCCACCGTCGAAGTCTTTTTACGGAATCCGAATTGCCTTTCCGTCAATTCGTTCTCGGCTTCCATGTAGATCGTCAGCCTGCAGAGGATCTCCTGGCGGTTTTCCCGGTTTTGGCAGCAACACCAGCTTCTGCACCTTCCATCTGTCTGGAAAGCAGCCTTCCGCTAGACACTTCTGCAACGCTGTCCTAAATATGTCTGGGAACGCCAAGATTGCTGCCCTTAGCGCCACATTAGGAATACCATCAGGACCGGAAGCTTTGTTTAGCTTCAATCCTTTCGCAACCGTTATGAGCTCAGCGTTAGAAACTTGGAAACCGGAATTTTCTTCGTAAGCGTACGGTGTAAGCGGCCACACAAGTTTAAAAAATGTTTAAACCTAAACGCCCCCTTATGCTAAACCCTCAAACTCATTGTTTGACCAACTAAGCTATCAGTCTCAGAAACATGCCTAATGTTGTACTATGTCGGTCACATAGCACCAATATGGACCAGTTTCTGAGGGTAGCAGCTGCATTGGCCCAACAGTCCGCATAGTGCGTATGGGGGGAGGGGGTTGTACATCACGCAACCGATATATCAACTTATCTGTGTAAGCATTAACGAACCTGTTCCAATAATAAAATCTAACCCAATTTCGATTTGCAAATTGTGGCGAACGCCGCTTCAAAGCGACACAAATTGCAATAATTCACCTACTCAGTGATCAATGGCGGCCATGCAGTTGTGCGTTTCGTATCTCAACCGCTAAGCCAACCAGAACGGTGCGGACAAGCAATTTCCCGGCCATCGAACCATTCGTTACTTCCCCGGAGCCAAATAGGCGAAGCCAGCCTATCAACCGATATGTGCAATGCGCGGAGGTTCATTTATATTCGAACAAAGGTTCCCAAGCCGAAACGTTCAGCGGAAAAGTGGAAACCGATTGCATGAAGCACCAGCAGCAGGCACTCGTGAAAAATGTTCAGTGCATAACCCTTTAAATGTTTTGTAAACCTCTCAGCTAGGAACCCAATTTATGAGCCACAAATTGAGCCCATCAAATGAGCTCCCCAACGTCCCCTTTTCGACTTTGCCTTTCCGGTTTGGGTTCCGGTCAATCGATTGAACGGACAGTATTGGACAATTCATTTGCAACTTTTTGAATTCTTCTTAGAAAATTATTAACTTTTAACAGATTGATCTGAGTTCATTATGAACCGATCTCAATGAAATTTTTCATATTGTCTTACAAGTAACTTGAATTGAAATATGAAGGCTCAATTCGTTAACGCCCAAGATGTCCTACAACTGTAGGACAGCAGTTCCCATAATATAAATTTTGTTCTCATTATGTAAGCACAGGCAAAATTATTGCTAGTTGATCCTTAGAAACCATTAGTAAGCAGTTCAATGTACCGTCAAAATAAAAAAAAATCAGAAAAGTTGCATATATACTGTCTAATACTGTATATCCACAATACTGCCAAGCACTCACAAAATGTAATAATTTTGCCATCCCAACCTATTTGACCGTACTTCTTCCATCCTTCCTTTCGTCCCATTCTACCAGGTTTCGACGGTGGTCAGCGGCAAGCGTTCGTCATGGAGATCTATGACCAGCAAACGCACATGCTGCTCGCCAACGTGTCATCCGGGCTGCCCATGTTTACCGTCCGGGGGTTGGATTCCGGCCGGTTGCTGAAAATCGTCATCTATGCAACCAACATGCGGGGCCGCAGCGAACCCATCCTGATGCCCGCCTACACGCTGAAACCCGCCGAGAAGCAAACCGGTGAGTACATTTACCGTGATGGAGTAGGGTGCGACTTATTGTTCTGAAGTTCACAAAACCAAAAGTTCATGTCTTTTTTTTTAATAAAGATCACATAAAATGAGAAACCCTAAAAATTTGAGCCAAAATATTGGGATTTATAGATGGCAACTAACAGTTAAATTAACATAAATTTGTTATTTTTCTACCAATTTTCAATTCTTTCATTAAATATTTAAGTTGTAGTTTCTGGAAAACAACTAGCCTAAAACAATATTTTAACTTTATTTTCTACCACACTGTTTAAAACAAACACTCAAATTGGCTTTAAAATCATGTAGAAAGATCTAGAATCGGTTGAGTACTATTTTCTCATAAAATGAGGTAGAAATGAGAGCTGCTTTTAAATAATTTCAACTAATACTAATAAAAGTTAAGGACATATTTGATTTTCTTTCATATTTCCATAAATCTTATTTTTAAGATATAAAAATTATATTTTTTTTAAACATCTTATTTTGGGGTACATAATGGTGGTTAAAAATACAATTTTTTTTCGAAAACTAACAAAGTAATGTTAACTGAGCTGTGGGTTATATCTTAAATCTCCGAAATTCACCTTAAAGTCGCCTTCTGTGCCTCTGAATCTCAATGTTTTAGCTCAAACTTTGAGGTTTCTCGTTTTGAGTGATTTTTATTTAGAAATTTCTGGTTCTCCATTTCGAACAATACGCTTCACCCTACTAATGAGCTAGCGATGCGTATTGTTTAAACAGTTGCGACTCGTGTTGCACGTCAGAACCTAGTAGACAATAATCAATAAACGATCTAAAGGAGGTCCGACTGTATTATGGGAGGGCACAACTTTTTAGCTTATTTGAAATCTAGTGGATGGTGACGGTTACCGGGTGGTGACCGGTGAACCGTAGTTAGATCCGTTCGAAATTGATTCCACCTGACACATGTGGTGGCTTTCAGTGGTCTACCACGCTCGTGTCACTCCAAATGTTGGAAGGTGAGCTTATTAGACCAGCTTTGAACAATTATATCAACAGTTTTACTGTTGGAAAACATAAAATCAATGGATATTTTTCTGTAAGCTTCTCAAACAATTTTGGTTTGTCTTAGGAATGTTTGGTGAACGCTACGTTTTTGTCATTTTCTGCTCAGGAATACAGTTCCCACATGTTATATCAAATCATTCAAGATATGAATGATCTTCGAGTAAAAAGTTTCTTTAAAATAAAAAAAAATATAAATATGAAATCTAGGGATGGGTGCATAAAGTTGTTTCGAATAAGGACGTTTGGCATAATTAACATTTGACATAATGAGAATTATGTCCTGAATGCCGCCTACAAAGTGCTATCCCAGATTATCTTCCGTCGTCTATCACCAATAACAAATGAGTTTGTGGGAAGTTATCAAGCTGGTTTCATCAACGGCCGCTCGACAACGGACCAAATCTTCACTGTACGGCAAATCCTCCAGAAATGCCGTGAATACCAAGTCCCAACGCATCACCTGTTCATCGATTTCAAAGCGGCTTATGATAGCATCGACCGCGAAGAGCTATGGAAAATCATGGACGAGTACAGCTTTCCCGGGAAGCTCACAAGACTAATAGACTGAGCGAATCCTGCCCAGGATTCTGAGCGAATCCTGCCCAGGATTCTGAGCGAATCCTGCCCAGGGTTCTAAGCGAATCCTGCCCAGGATTCTGAGAGAATCCTGCCCAGGATTCTGAGCGAATCCTACCCAGGATTCAGAGCGAATCCTGCCCAGGATTCTGAGCGAATCCTGCCCAGGATTCTGAGAGAATCCTGCCCAGGATTCTGAGAGAATCCTGCCCAGGATTCTGAGAGAATCCTGCCCAGGATTCTGAGAGAATCCTGCCCAGGATTCTGAGAGAATCCTGCCCAGGATTCTGAGAGAATCCTGCCCAGGATTCTGAGAGAATCCTGCCCAGGATTCTGAGAGAATCCTGCCCAGGATTCTGAGAGAATCCTGCCCAGGATTCTGAGAGAATCCTGCCCAGGATTCTGAGAGAATCCTGCCCAGGATTCTGAGAGAATCCTGCCCAGGATTCTGAGAGAATCCTGCCCAGGATTCTGAGAGAATCCTGCCCAGGATTCTGAGAGAATCCTGCCCAGGATTCTGAGAGAATCCTGCCCAGGATTCTGAGAGAATCCTGCCCAGGATTCTGAGAGAATCCTGCCCAGGATTCTGAGAGAATCCTGCCCAGGATTCTGAGAGAATCCTGCCCAGGATTCTGAGAGAATCCTGCCCAGGATTCTGAGAGAATCCTGCCCAGGATTCTGAGAGAATCCTGCCCAGGATTCTGAGAGAATCCTGCCCAGGATTCTGAGAGAATCCTGCCCAGGATTCTGAGAGAATCCTGCCCAGGATTCTGAGAGAATCCTGCCCAGGATTCTGAGAGAATCCTGCCCAGGATTCTGAGAGAATCCTGCCCAGGATTCTGAGAGAATCCTGCCCAGGATTCTGAGAGAATCCTGCCCAGGATTCTGAGCGAATCCTGCCCAGGGTTCTAAGCGAATCCTGCCCAGGATTCTGAGCGAATCCTACCCAGGATTCAGAGCGAATCCTGCCCAGGATTCTGAGCGAATCCTGCCCAGGATTCTGAGAGAATCCTGCCCAGGATTCTGAGAGAATCCTGCCCAGGATTCTGAGAGAATCCTGCCCAGGATTCTGAGAGAATCCTGCCCAGGATTCTGAGAGAATCCTGCCCAGGATTCTGAGAGAATCCTGCCCAGGATTCTGAGAGAATCCTGCCCAGGATTCTGAGAGAATCCTGCCCAGGATTCTGAGAGAATCCTGCCCAGGATTCTGAGAGAATCCTGCCCAGGATTCTGAGAGAATCCTGCCCAGGATTCTGAGAGAATCCTGCCCAGGATTCTGAGAGAATCCTGCCCAGGATTCTGAGAGAATCCTGCCCAGGATTCTGAGAGAATCCTGCCCAGGATTCTGAGAGAATCCTGCCCAGGATTCTGAGAGAATCCTGCCCAGGATTCTGAGAGAATCCTGCCCAGGATTCTGAGAGAATCCTGCCCAGGATTCTGAGAGAATCCTGCCCAGGATTCTGAGAGAATCCTGCCCAGGATTCTGAGAGAATCCTGCCCAGGATTCTGAGAGAATCCTGCCCAGGATTCTGAGAGAATCCTGCCCAGGATTCTGAGAGAATCCTGCCCAGGATTCTGAGAGAATCCTGCCCAGGATTCTGAGAGAATCCTGCCCAGGATTCTGAGAGAATCCTGCCCAGGATTCTGAGAGAATCCTGCCCAGGATTCTAAGAGAATCCTGCCCAGGTTTCTGAGAGAATCCTGCCCAGGATTCTGAGAGAATCCTGCCCAGGATTCTGAGAGAATCCTGCCCAGGATTCCGAGAGAATCCTGCCCAGGATTCCGAGAGAATCCTGCCCAGGATTCCGAGAGAATCCTGCCCAGGATTCCGAGAGAATCCTGCCCAGGATTCCGAGAGAATCCTGCCCAGGATTCCGAGAGAATCCTGCCCAGGATTCCGAGAGAATCCTGCCCAGGATTCCGAGAGAATCCTGCCCAGGATTCCGAGAGAATCCTGCCCAGGATTCCGAGAGAATCCTGCCCAGGATTCCGAGAGAATCCTGCCCAGGATTCCGAGAGAATCCTGCCCAGGATTCCGAGAGAATCCTGCCCAGGATTCCGAGAGAATCCTGCCCAGGATTCCGAGAGAATCCTGCCCAGGATTCCGAGAGAATCCTGCCCAGGATTCCGAGAGAATCCTGCTCAAGATTATGAGAGAATCCTGCCCAGGATTCCGAGAGAATCCTGCTCAAGATTATGAGAGAATCCTGCTCAGAATTCTAAGCGAATCCTGCTCTGGATTCTAAGCGAATCCTGCTCTGGATTCTGAGAGGATTCTGCTCAGGTTTCTAAGAGAATCCTGCCCAGGATTCTGAAAGAATCCTGCTCAGGTTTCTGAGAGAATCTTGCCCAGGATTCTGAGAGGGACCTGCCTAGGATTCTGAGCAAATCCTGCCTAGGATTCCGAGAGAATCCTGCCCAGGATTCAGAGAGAATCCTGCTCAGGACTCTGAGAGAATCCTGCTCAAGATTATGAGAAAATCCTGCTCAGAATTCTAAGCGAATCCTGCTCTGGATTCTGAGAGGATCCTGCTCAGGTTTCTAAGAGAATCCTGCCCAGGATTCTGAAAGAATCCTGCTCAGGTTTCTGAGAGAATCCTGCCAAGGATTCTGAAAGGGACCTGCCTAGGATTCTGAGCAAATCCTGCCTAGGATTCTGAGAGAATGCTGCCCAGGATTCTGAGAGAATCCTGCCCAGGATTCTGAGAGAATCCTGCCCAGGATTCCGAGAGAATCCTGCCCAGGATTCCGAGAGAATCCTGCCCAGGATTCCGAGAGAATCCTGCTCAGGACTCTGAGAGAATCCTGCTTAAGATTATGAGAGAATCCTTCTCAGAATTCTAAGCGAATCCTCTGGATTCTGAGAGGATCCTGCTCAGGTTTCTAAGAGAGTCTATGATTCTGAGCGAATCCTGCCTAGGATTCTGAGAGAACCCTGCCCAGGATTCTGAAAGAATCTTGCTCAGGTTTCTGAGAGAATCCTGCCCAGGATTCTGAGAGAATCCCGCCCTGGATTCTGAAAGAATCCTGCCCAGGTTTCTGAGAGAATCCTGCCCAGGTTTCTGAGAGAATCCTGCCCAGGATTCTGAGAGAATCCTGCCCAGGATTCTGAGAGAATCCTGCCCAGGATTCTGAGAGAATCCTGCCCAGGGGTCTGAGAGAATCCTGCTCAGGATTCTGAGAGAATCTTGCTTAAGATTCTGAAAAAATCCTGCTCAGGATTCTTAGAGGGACCTGCTTAGGATTCTGAGAGAATCCTGCCTAGGATTTTGAGAGAATCCTGCACAGGATTCTGAAAGAATCTTTCTCAGGTTTCTGAGAGAACCCTGCCCAGGATTCTGAGAGAATCCAGCCTAGGATTCTGAGAGAATCCTGCTCAGGAGTTTAAGATAATCTTGCTCAGGATTCTAAGAAAATCTTGCTCAGGATTCTAAGAAAATCCTGCTCAGGATTCTAAGAAAATCTTGCTCAGGACTCTGAGGGAACAGTGCTAAGGATTCTGAGAGAAACCTGTCCAGGATTCTGAGAGAATCCTGCTCAGGACTCTGAAAGAATCCTACTCAGGATTCTGAGAGAATTCTGCTCCCGATTCTGAAAGAATCCTGCTCAGGATTCTGAGAAAATCCTGCTCAGGATTCTAAGCCAATCCTGCTCAGGTCTCTGAGAGAATAGTGCTAAGGATTCTGAGAGAATGCTACTCAGAATTTTGAGCGAGTTATACTATAGATTCTGAGAGAATCCTACTGAGGCTTCTGAGCAAATTATGCTTACGATTGTGAGCAAATCATTCTCAGGATTCTTAGCAAATCGTACTCAAGATTCTAAGCAAATCTTGCTATGGATTTTGAGTGAATCCTACTCAAGATTCTAGGATTCTGAGCGAATCCTTCTCAAGATTTTGAGTTAATCATGCTAGGTATCTATGAATGCGAAAACAAACAACTTCTACAAAAAAAATATCTGTTAATAACTACTCATAGAATTCTTATCCTTTTAGCGGATGTATGTGCTATGTTTCACCAGAAAAAAAAATCGTGTACATCTTTTTAGATGTAGATCTCATTCCAACTGTTCCTATTTTCACTTAGTTTTCTAATCCCTTTTGGGATTCTGTTATTTTATTCTTTTTTCATTATAATCACCTTAATTTATTTTTATTTCTGATCATTATAAACATTTTTCCGCTGGTAATAATACTCAGATTCTCATAATTGTAGTTGAGCCCATGTGATTAATACGATCTAGTTTTTTTTTTTAATTTCCATCGTTTACGTTGTGGCCGCAGCGCGAAAAATTCCATTACTCAACCATATCGCCGCAAACCAATTACGACGGGTCCACAATTCGCAGTCTCACGCACCAGAAAACAAAACCCCAACCACAATCAAATCAAGTACCTAATCGCGCAATCAACTAAGCAGAAATGGCTAAACCGCAATCAAATGGTTCGCCAGAATTACAGAACCAATTTATAGCGCTTTGGTGCCTTCGAAACGCGTACTAACTGGAGGCAGTGCACAATGGGCGGGCCTTCCTAAAAAGTGGCCAAAACTACCTAAATGATGTGGATATTTTTTTTAAACATACATGTTTAATATATTCTTACCATCCTTAATTGAAATTATTCTTAAAAGAAAATTGACGATTTTACATATTTGTTAGTCATGTTTGTTATAATAAATTCTTTCAAAAAATTTTAATACTTTTTTTATACACATTTTGATCAAACTCTAAACCGCAATCAAATGGTTCTCCATAAATACAAAAAATAGGTATTCAATCAAATTTGAATGTGGTTAAAAAAAAAACATATTCATAAATGAATCAAATAGCATATTAAGTTTAGATATTCCTTCGATTACGGTGAAAAAAAAATAGCTTTGGCCTAACTTTTTTGTTCCGACCATTGTGCAATGCAGTCAATTGAACTCAGTAAAAGCCAAACGATATCTATTGGATTGCAATTCCTGCTGGCTACTGACTGCTCTGTCCTTCTTGGGAGCTTCCAATCCGAGTGGATTCAATTAGCTTTTACTTCATTATCACCCTCCGCCCCTCCTCCCCCTATAAAGAGATGCGGATGCAGCGATAACACTAAATTTGAGATTAGCTAGGAAATGGCACTAAGCCACTTTGAACAGTGAACGTTTGCATAGTTTTGACTGCACCAAACCGGAAGATAATGGAGCTGTAGCAGGTTGAAATATGGCCCTTGTCACTACTGCAACCGGGTTGCATTGGAACCTGATCAAGAGGGCCCTCAGGCGCGGCGGAAACAGAAACAATCCGCTCGGAAACTGTATCGAACCAACTTTGTAACAATTGATTAATTTTTCCGGTCAACTTTCGGCTTCTGTCGTCTTGCTGGTTTCTATTATTGGAGTGAGCGCACAGAGAGACCAGTGTGCCAAAATTGGCGATTGAAATTAAACTATGCCTACAGAGCTGAATAAACCGCATGAATGCTTACTGGAGTTAGGCGGAGAGTTGGTATGTTTATTGAAACTTTATTACAGCGTTTGCAGTTGCAGACTACAACAAAAAACTGTAAGGTTTATGTCCTTAAGCCCTACAAACGGCAAAAAGAAAACTATACAAAAACGGTAACACTAACGTGATAATTTCCTAGTGGACAGCACTTGTTTCGGATTATCTCAAGTGATGATAAGGTAATTTCAAATATTTTTTTACAATTTTCTCAGGACCTCTGATAACATATGATCTGAAAACGTCCATTTCTTTGTTTACTAAAACATCATAATAAAGATAATTTTGGGTAAAAACCTTCAATTAAATTTCAAATATTGCCTCGTTTCGTGTGTACCTGAAGAAACAAACCCCCAGGTGGTATCCGGCCATTTGGCGAATGCTGTTTGCCCGAATTGCATTGCATTTTTTCACAAGGATTAGCATAGGTGGGATATCATTCCCCTTCAAGATTAACTGTCAATTAATTTACTTAGTACGATTCGAAGGATTGAAGCAAACCGCATAAGTCGTAAACCGTTTTAATTATTGTCAAAAGCTGACTACAAACTTAATGCAAAAACCCGCGGTCAACCGCTTAGTGACTTTCGATAGTTCTTGATATCGATTCGTTTTGAATCGTTTGGCAATCGCTATCGTTGGACAAAGACCTATAAAGAAATTGTAAAGCTTGTTGATCGAGACGCTGCTAGCAGCTATCACCGTTAGCAGCCGTTAGCACACGGATAAAAATCTGATCCCCACACCATGATTTACAAATCATGAAATTCATAAATTGGTTAGATCATAATATCAGGATTACAAAACATGGTTCCTGGAGTCATAATCATGATTCCTCATAAGCGTAACATCCAGTGTGAAAACACTAAGCGGCGCACTTTGCTTCATCTCATTCAAATCGACTTCAATTCAAGATGACGAAGTGGTTAAGTGGTAGAGTATGTGGCTTACAATCGGAAGGTTATTGGCTCGAATCTCAATGTATGCTATTTTTAACTTTTTTTTTATTTTGTCGATCATAAACGGATGCGCGACTCAGTTCTTCTATCAGCATTGACTATTTCTTGAAATAACACTAAAGAGCTGTTTAGCAATGATGATTTATCCTGACTTCAGTATAAACTGTTCTTTGAAATTCATTGCAAATGCATGCTAACTATTGTGTTCAATATCGTCCAAATGGCATAAAGCGAAACGGCAGTCGGCCAAATGACCCGGAACCTTCCAGATAGCCAAGGCAGCAATCACAAGTGGAGGGTTATGGGTTCAAATCCCGCCGTTCGAGGAGCCGTAAATGAAATTTTTCAGCTTCCCATGGCGTAGAGGATCATCGAGCTTGTCACATGATATATGCATACAAAAATGGTCAAGTGGTAAAGAAAGCTCTCAATTAATGACTGTTGTACTACTCATCAATGGCACTAAGCTGAGAAATGGACTCTGTACCAGTTGGGATGAAAAAGTCAGCAAGTAGAAGACTGATCTTGCGGTTGAAACTGGAAATCGTTCAACTCTAGAAGTTATTATATATACTCAAAAATATCAATCTATTGAAAGATCAACAGACATTATGGGTTTGTTTGGCATGTTCTTGGTATGTATGTATGTATATATATTTATTAGAGACCGTTTAACCATTTGGTCATTCCGGTCGCATGTTCTTGGTGTTTGTACAACTTTTCTTCGAAAATCGTTCCTCCAAATGACCCGTTTCCCCGAAAATATATAAAGTTCGAACAGTTCAATTCTCCAATGATATGGATTTAAACTAGAAAGAACAGTGAATCAATCAAGGGAGAAAAATGTTTCTCGATAACTTTTTCAAAATGACGTAAGTAAATTTTTCATGGTTTGGAGAAAAAATGAAAAGAATTAGAACCTTATTTCCAAATCAATTTCGAAAAAATCAACATTTTGACATTTTTTTCTTCTCGTGTATTCTTAAAACTCAAACATGTATTGTTTTTTCCCATAAGAACTAAATGAAGTAATGATAAACCGTTCAATTACTTACGACGTTTTTGTAAAAGTGCAAGATTGACTCAAGCAATGTTTTTTTTCATTCGTAGTTAAGGTGGTTAAGTCACTTTATCTCTCCTTATAACAGAGCAATGAAAGTAATGGTTAGGTCGCAAAAATTAAAAATCTTACTTACGTCGTTTTGTAATTAAAAAAAAAAGTTATAACAGTAAAAATCGAGTTGGTTCAGAGTGGAACTTGTAGAATTTCATCTGCGGAACACGTTTTTATCATTGAACTCTGTTTGGTTACTCTTCTGACTTACAGCAGTTTGGAAAAGTTCTCGAGAATCTCTTTCGACAAATCACTTGATGACGAAACCCGGAAGACAATAAAACTCAGAAGAATTGCTTATAAAATAATTTCGTTCGACACGTAAGGCATATAGTATACTAAGTCAAAATTTCGAGAGAGACAAGAGTTTATTTTAAGGATGTTTAGCTCAATTCAAAACAAATGACGGATTTCACGCCAACTCGACACGCGATTGGCAGCACCCCTTCTGGATTCAATGAAACTTGCTGAGTGTAAAGACTATGTGAAACTAAGATACTTTGCATATTTTGTTTTTTCAAAATCTATCTAGACTAACATTTTGAAAGGGTCAAAGTTCTTTTACTTTTTTTTTATAACCAGTATAACTCGAAAACGGTAAGACCTACAAAAAAGTGTTGTATGGGGAACTGTCGTGAAATTTCCTGAAGTTTTAGAAAAAAATATTGAAAAAATAAAAAAAAAAACATTTTCTGCACTGGAAAAAATGATTCCAAACTTTAAAGTCGATTTGAAAAAAAAAACGGCCATTTCAGATTTTGGTCATCCTTAAGCAAAAAGTTTCGTATTCGAATTTATAAGTCCATTGATTGTCTTCATTTAAAAAACATAATCACTGTATAATTCCGTTTTTTTTTTATCTATTCTCAAAAAAATATAATCTATTTTATGATTAAAACTGATTTATCACTTGAAAATATGATCATCCTAGACTATTTCAAGCGAAATAAAATAAATAAAAAAATCATTTTGGACTTAAAAAATTCGATGTAACAAAAACTTTTTTCCCTAAAATATGCCCAATTTGCAATGTATGGACGAGTTTTAGTAAATTCAATTACGAAACTTTCATACCTTCAAATTTTATCATGCAGTCATAAAGTACAATATCTTTGTGACGAAAATTTCTAAAACATCAACGATGGAGTGAGGACCTTCATAAGCCTTGTCTACAGAAATCGCCCATATCAAATGATAGAATGGATTCATACCTAGATCACTGGAGACATAAACCTATTTTCGAAAAAAAAATGCACATTTTGGAGAGCCGTGGATGAACCTTCGTATAAGTGTGATAAGCGGCTCTATTTTGCTCAAAACCTATGAGCTAGTATTGATATAAGATGTCTCTAACCGAAGTAACATTTTTTTTCCTAAAAAAAACTGTTATAGACCTCTGTGTTTTTTTATAAAACTTAAACTATAAATAATTGCATATCAAACCCATAAGATGCAAATGCCCTCAATAATAAGAACCTGGCAAAATATTTTATTATGACCATGAAAAACACTTTTTTTAAGAACTCCTCCATCCTCTGATACCAAATAAACTAATATTTTCAACAATAAAGTGTGATATTCGAAGGTGGAAAGTTTATCACCAGAGTATACGACAATCAGACGCTGTTTTTAGCTTTGAGCGGACAAAACCTTTAAACTTTTTTGATTTATTACATTATTTTGAAAAGTAAGAAAATAATGTCAAAAATTGTCCTAGATAGCGAAGTTGTGTAAGAATAGATTACATTAATCAGAAATTACATTCACTCACAAAAACAACGAAAATAACGCTTGTGGATGCCAAATTCACGTTCAAACAATTTTCGCATTTTTTTTATGGGCCATACTGTAACAGTTGTGCTCATGCAACATGTTTTATATTACCCTATCATTCAAAACTTATTATTTGGATAAACTTAAATGTACCTACAAAGCATATTGAAGTTCCAAGATGTCTATAAACATAAATATAAACTAACTGGTAACCTATGTTTACAAAAAAATGTTTTGCTACGTTAGTTGCTCCTCTAACAATTTGAATGACGTAGAATGGCCTAGATTATCCTATGCTAATCTTTGAGGTACCTGGAGACTCGACGTGACTTGAATGACTACAGTTGTTAACTTGTCGTTTATCTGATTCTCTGAACTTGTTTTGAACTTGGAAGAATACTTATTAAACTTGGTTGAATTTATACTGTTCAAGCTGTATTGCAAAAATCTACTGTTATGACTGTTGTTCTAATGCTACTAACTCTTCAGTTAGAACTGTAGATCCTGTGTTGTAAACTCCAGAACAGTTTTTTATGTTAAAGAGTTTTAAGAGTGCGGTATCATTGAGTACCCTTAATCTGATGGAAGATTCACGATTTCAATGATCAACAGTTTTTTAATTCCTTATCATAACTCATTAATCGCATTTAAGTTCAGATGATATTTAGGATAGATCTTGAAATGCAAAGATGATTCAATGTCTTGTAGTTGTAACTAAATTTTTTTGTCCAACATGTGTAACTAAAACTATTTGTCTTCTTCTTCTTCTTTTCTGGCGTTACGTCCCCACTGGGACAGAGCCTGCTTCTCAGCTTAGTGTTCTTATGAGCACTTCCACAGTTATTAACTGAGAGCTTACTATGCCAATGACCATTTTTGCATGCGTATATCGTGTGGCAGGTACGAAGATACTCTATGCCCTGGGAAGTCGAGAAAATTTCCAACCCGAAAAGATCCTCGACCGGTGGGATTCGAACCCACGACCCTCAGCTTGGTCTTGCTGAATAGCTGCGCGTTTACCGCTACGGCTATTTGGGCCCCAAAACTATTTGTCAAATACAGTTAAACCCCCATGAGTCGATGTTCCATTACTCGATATCGACTCATGGAACCATACTGAAAATCAAATTTCATGGTTACTATGATGGTCCCCTCAAACGGCTTTCCTTAGCATTGCTGTTCCATGACTCGATATTTCCATGAGTCGATGGTCCCTTCAATATCGGCTCATGGAGGGTTGACTGTATGTAAATAAATCTTTATTATTTTGCAAATAGGTTCCCTAGCTTTTCGGAATCATGACCCACCTAACCGTCAAGTAAATTTTTCGCAACCCACAAGAGAATAACAATAGCAAAAAAGTTCCTGTATTTCCTAGTCCTCAATTTCCTAAATGTTTGATAATCATTGCTCCTAGTTTTCAAAAGTTAAAATTAGTTAGTTATACTTCCAATGGAAATGAGTCAGAATGTTCATGCATTGAAGAAAACTTTGGTTTATCTATGAAAACAGAGAATTTCGTGGACAATTTTACGCAACCTTAATTGGAAAAGTTGTTTGATTTTTGTTGAAAATCCTTCGAGTTTTTGTTGGCTATCAATATTTTGTTTTTTTGAAATTTGATGGGAAAAGATCGAGTTAACTAAAACGTTATTGCATTTTCAAATATTGTTTTATTCTTCGATTATTTTTATGTTTCTTTCGAGTATGTTTCAGGCGATTCGTTGAAAAATTCGCAAATGTTTTTATTTTTCTCGATGAATACATAAAATTTTGTAAAGTAAATCAGCCAACTGAAATGTTTAAAAAATATTGCACATTTTCCAAATTGTATTTGGTATAGTTGGAAGGGTCGACTGATACTTGATGTTACTTATTTATTCGGCTATCTCAGTCTTAATGTTCTACACGATTTTATTTAATTCTTCCCGACGTTTCGGCCACGGATTTTGGCTTTTTTCAAGGGTAAAATTGTCTATCATTTTGTCCTGGTTGAAAACGGTATTTGGTATATCTTTCAGAGTATTTCCGAAAATTTATTAGAAATTTATCGAGCTATTTTAATAGATGAAGGCTTATCAAATCCAAAATATTCCAAATAAATTATTGCAGAACTTCATAACTTTTACTTCCTTTCTTAAATTTAAAACTAAATCTTTCCGGAATTGAATAATTGTTTGGTAGGTAACTACTGTCAAACAGTTGATAAGAAACTCCCACAGTTTAAGTTTAAATCGTGATCCACAGCTTAAGAAACTCTCTTTTAGCTCATAGATTGTACGGAAAATATACTGAAATATGTAGGTTTATTTTACATTGTGTTTCTCTAATAAATGTATAATACAAATCTTGTACCTTTTTAAACCTCTTGTACCTTTTATACTCTAACAACTCCTATACCTGATGCATCATGATTTCGATAATCTACTGGACTGGCAAGCTGGGTTTTCACTTCTGAATTTTCTGATCTCAAAGCTTAGGGTTATCTCGCCACTGTTCTATTGTGTTCTTGATTCTGCGCAGGAAGACCTCTCGATTGTTAAACCACTCGACGTTCCATACATTTCGAGGCATTTGTTTCACCCAGCGGGTAGCGTCACAGTATGGCACGATCAAATCAGATTCAGGTACCCAGACGAAGGTTATGTTTGTGAACCGTTGTACTTCTATAAACCACGGATCGGTGTCAGGGCCGCATTGAAAGGGGTTCGAGGGCCCTACAAATCTCAACAAATATATTTATAGTTAGGCTTATACGAATAATTAGAATCAATGCAATGGTACATACTATTTTTAATTTTCTCCATATGATTTGAAAGATTCAAGATGATTCCATAAATCCAGAATAATGGGCAAAATTCATGCAAATAAATTCAAATGAAATTACTTAAACAACATATAATAAAATTAAGAATGGGATTTTGTTGACTTCACAAGAAACAAGAAAATTAAGGACTGTTCATTTTATAAAGTGGACACTTTGGACATGCAATATCTTTTTAATTTATCAATGAAATCGAAATCGGTTTTCTGTACATCGTTCGACTAATATTGTACAATGCTGTGGTAATAAAAAAGATACCAAAATAATATGATTTCACACTAATAAGGCACAACGCTTAGAACGGTCGATTTTTGGAGGTTATCAAAATCAAGGATTATTAAAAATCGGCAGGAAAATTCGACAATTTATATTTTTTTATTTAAAAAAAATGGTTGTACTTAGAAAGCATCATCAATTATAAGCTTGCTAAAAAATATCAAGTTATTTTTGGAGATGCAATTTTGCAGATATCATAAAATAATTTTTTATCAATTTTTTTAAAGAAAAATATTTTAAATTTAGATGGAACTGATATGAGTAGAATTTTAAGGTTTAAAGTACGTCCAGACGGAAGTAATAATATAGTATTTATAATAAAAATAACTTACGCCTTCATAGAGTTGCTGATTTAGTCCCCACGTCATATTTTAAGCACAATAGAAAAACAAATAATTTATTTTCAGAAGACCACTCAAAGCACAATGACAATCATCAAGATTGGGAACACTGCTTGAATTAAATCTAATTTATTTTGCATGTATTATTTTCAGAATGTGTTATTCTGAGACTACCTATCAAAATATTTTGAGAAAAACGCTTACAGTTTGCTCTAGATCAATTAACAAGCGTATATAATGTTAAAAGTATGGGATTTTTTAATAAAACGACCTTAAAGAGTAAATTTGGTACCCAAGAATGCGGTTAAAACTGAAGATTTTGCTTTTTTTATACATATATAGTTTCTTTAGTAATCTAAACCAGTTTTGAACACGCTTATTACTTTACTTTTTTGCTGGTAGTAAAAAGATGGTGTATCAGCAAATTTGACCATAAGGAATAGATCACTAAAGCGATTCAGCGTCAGGAACTGATGGAATATTATTGATGTTTTTAAAAGCTCTACCTTAAGTTGAAAAGTAAAGGATACCAACATACAATTTGTTCATTAAATTTAGGATTTTTTTCATGCGAAAAATAATCAGCCCTGTCGTCGTAAAATTTGAGCTTCTTAGTCATCCCCTTTTGAGGAGGGCGTTGCCAAAGCCCAGAGAGCGGTTGTACTACCAGGCGTTAAAGAGGGAATCTCACAAGAAAATTGTATCAAGTTAATATATATTCCAAACACATGAGAACTAATATGCATTTGCACGTGTTTAGTTTGTGTTAGATGCTCATTCCAATTAAAATGTGAAACGGAAAAACACCTATAATTTTTTTTTTAAATATATGAATGATTTCGAGCCCTCTAGATACAGTGAGAGGCAAAATAAAGTGCCCACCTTACCAGTTTTCGAATTTCTCTCATTGATTTGGTTCAAATTAAAGTTAACACACCTAAATCTTTTGTGATATTTTATTTTTGATGTTCTTTTAAAGTTGCACTTACGAAATTTTGATTAAAAAAAGAATTTTACTTAAAGAAAAAGAAAATCAATTTGTATTGAAAAAAAAGTAGTGACAAAAATAAGTGCCCACTTCCTTCTTGGCCCCAGAAAAGATGATTTAAGAAAAATAAAAAGCAATTTAATAGTTAATGTGTCCTCCTTTGGCCTTAAGGACTTGCTGGAGGCTCTTCGGCATGCTTTTCACCAGGTTTTGTAGGTGTTGTGGATCTAGTTCTTCCCAGGCGCGCTCCAAGGCTTCAAAATAATTATTTTTGTTGGTAACACCAGTTTTTTCAACCCTAGCATCGAGAATCGCCCACAAATTCTCGATGGGGTTGAGGTCTGGGCTTTGTGGAGGCCATTCCAGCGGTTTAATCCGACAAGACCGGAAGAAAGACTTGGTCTTCTTTCCAGTATGCTTCGGGTCGTTGTTCTAGAGAAATATGAATTTCTCTTCAAGGCCCGTCTGGATCAGCGAAACCTCCAGATTTTCCAGCAAGATGTTAATGTAGGAATCTGCCGTCATTATTCCGTCGATTTTCACGACGCTTCCTACTCCACTCCATGAAAAACACCCCCAGACCCGAAGCATACTGGAAAGAAGACCAAGTCTTTTTTCCGGTCTTGTCGGATTAAACCGCTGGAATGGCCTCCACAAAGCCCAGACCTCAACCCCATCGAGAATTTGTGGGCGATTCTCGATGCCAGGGTTGAAAAAACTGGTGTTACCAACAAAAATAATTATTTTGAAGCCTTGGAGCGCGCCTGGGAAGAACTAGATCCACAACACCTACAAAACCTGGTGAAAAGCATGCCGAAGAGCCTCCAGCAAGTCCTTAAGGCCAAAGGAGGACACATTAACTATTAAATTGCTTTTTATTTTTCTTAAATCATCTTTTCTGGGGCCAAGAAGGAAGTGGGCACTTATTTTTGTCACTACTTTTTTTTCAATACAAATTGATTTTCTTTTTCTTTAAGTAAAATTCTTTTTTTTATCAAAATTTCGTAAGTGCAACTTTAAAAGAACATCAAAAATAAAATATCACAAAAGATTTAGGTGTGTTAACTTTAATTTGAACCAAATCAATGAGAGAAATTCGAAAACTGGTAAGGTGGGCACTTTATTTTGCCTCTCACTGTACATCGGAATATCTTCAAAATCAGGGACAAATGATCGAAATTCACACAGATTTTTAAAAATGGAAACTATTTGCTTCAACTCAATTTTTATTTCATTTCAACATGAAAAGTATCATCATGCTAAATAACTCATACTTATGCTGAAAATCAAAATGGCGTCATAATACAATATGGCCGCCAAATTTTTTACCCAAAATTTAATCCCATTTTACAGTTTACTCGAAGAAAGAACCAGCGATTGAATACTTGTTACTTTGTTGTACAAAATATGCTGTTTTCATAAATTTAGAAAATCGTTCATTTCAAACGGCCATTGCTCACCTAGTTTTTGCAGCTGTTCTTACTCAGTTTTTTCTTGGGAAAATTTCAAATATGACGTCCATAATTTTTCTGGATTTCTAGACCCCCACCCCCTCTATCACGCTTTTCCCAATACCTAATACATGCACTGTCACACTTCCGTAGACCACCCCCCTTCCTCAAATGATGAATGTCATTTTTGGGTGACCCCTTAGTTATCTTTTTGATGGTGGCTACAAAATTAAAAACGAATGGTGCACTAATGGGGAAAAAAAAATTTTCTGATAAAATTCAGGATGACCAGATTTAAAATGACCAAAATTATTGCATATTAAAGCTACATACTTTCTCAGTTTGATCTGTGTTTTAGGATATATGAAAAGAAAGATACGTGAAGAAATACCTAAAATGTATCAAAAATTAGCTTCTCTCCAAACTGCTAGCTAGCGTAAGAGAGTTCCACTAACATGCCTGCTTCCCCCTGTCGAGATTTCCGAACAACAATTTCGCCAGAGATGTAATTGATTGAAATAAATACGCCTCAAATTGCGGCTTATGTGGAATTGCCGAACAGATTTGCCTGCAGTTCTTATGGGAAAGGCTGCCGAAAAAACGAGGATGCCGACAACAGTCACAATTACATGAGATATTTGAAGCATTGTAGAAACGTTTCTAAGAAGTTTTCAACAAGCCTGCCGGTGTGATCCAAGACAGGATTGAGCAGCGCATAAATGTAACAAATATTTAGTTTGTCTGCGTATGTCCGAGAAAATTCCATATGAATCGCGGCATTGGCTTAGATTGTAAAAATACGAAAATTCCCTTATATTATTTTATATAAAAAATAGAATCGAAAAATTAAGTTCACGAACAATTGCTTAAGGTTTCTCAAAGCAGGACATCTAGAAAGTTTGAACCTTATTTTTGGATTAAACAAGTGGTTCGAACTTCAGCCAAATATTACGTATTTCTTTCACCATGGACTATCGCAGAAGTTTTTACAAGTGTGGAAACGCTAAAAAAAAGTGCGTAGTTGCATCAATTCGGGTAGGTGTCTTCGAGGGACTTATTCTTCGTAAATCAAAGAAACAGTGCTCTGAAGGCACCAATAGGATTCAATGCAATCTCGCACTTTTATTTACACTTTCGCACTTATGAGGCCGCAATTCGCAGTCCAGTAGTGAAAGAAATATACAATATATCGCTCAATTTTAAAATAAAATGTCTCTTTTGAAGTGATATCAAAGTGCAAAAAATTTGACAATTGCCCTGGATTTCAAAATATTACTCTATTAGTTTGGCGTTGGATCTATTAGTGGATTTTAGAATTGTTAATTATTCATTACAGCAGGTTTGCAAACTCATTTCGGCAAATACCGTTTTTGATAATGAATTTTCGTCACTACCACATAAAAACTATTGGCCCAAAATGAACAAGAATACGAATTGATTGTCTTTAGAACATATGGTCGGGGTTCTGCTAAACCGCACCAAGTACCAAAACTATTAACTTTAAAGTCCACTCACCTGCAAATAGATCGCGAATTACTTTTTTTTTAATTTTATCGCTTTCAAATGACTAACAGGGTCCAATCAGTAAGTTTAGATAGAATATTCAAGAAAATCATCATATATTTTTCATATAATTAGATATGATTTCATATTTAAAGGTACTTGGTTCACTCTGGCTGAACAAAAATTGAAGAAAATGGTTTTCAGTTCGGTTTGGCTGAATGTGTTTCATGATTTCCAGCAATACAAGAAAACAAACGGTTCGTTTCATCGCCATGCATTATGAAATGCATGTTACAATTGTTTGTACACTACGAATGGGAAGGATTTGTAATTTCCCATAGAACTGGCCCACAATAAAATGCTGGGGACCACATTTGTTCAAGGCATCCAAAACGTATTCTGTCTGCCTTTCTCTGGGTGGATTATCTATTTTACCTGAAATTATTTAAAATCAACGTCCTCACGCGAAAAAGATTCGAAAGAGACAACAATGAAATGTGAGAAATGTGATGATCGAAGAAAACCATAAATTTGTTCTGCCAGAGCGCACCAAGTTACTCGCATAGAGTCCCTTGGCTGAATAAGTTCACGATTCTTTACGGAAATGGATACCAGGAATGGCATGAAGTTCTCATTGTATATGAAACCGCTTCTGCTCTATAGTTAAAAAATAGTCACATAAGCTGAAAGTTGATTGATCTACGAGTAACGTAAAAAAATATTATTTGTGATTCGAACTCGTGTCCTTTGAGTTTGTTACTGGGCGTGCTACCTCTAAGTCATTCCGAACTGTTGAATTGAGAGCTAAAAACTCGAAACAAATTATGCGCAATCTGATCAAATAGGCTTGATGGTGAAAACGTCATTTCCTGACCAGCTAAAGCGTACCAAGTGCTACCAAATTATTCAAACAACATCAAACTTAAATGTCTTGTTATTTCATTACGGCTCCTGTATGGATCCATCAACATATTATATAAAAAGCAAAGGAGAGCATTTAGGGCGTGTTGATACCTTTTGTTCATTCAAAAACACGATTTTTATATTAATGGTACTTGGTGCGGTGTGGCTGAACAAAATTCCAATGAAAAATTTATCAGCACCACCGAAACAATACTTTATTTTGCATGGCTGTTCGCTTACACTACATGCTAAAATCAGTTGGTGTCGATCCTGTATGTTGTCCGGAATGGCCACTTTGCAATGTTTTAGGAAGAATTAAAAAATAAATTACATTTGAATCAAAATACTAAATTACCTACAATGACAAGCTTAGGTTTACGGTTCACTCTGGTTGGCTATAAATTCAGTTTTACACATTCTGTCAGAGGAAAACTTTGAATTTTCACAACGAGGGACGGTTTAAATTATTCCATATTTGTAATGTGGATAGGTTATGATAATCTGTATCCTCGTGTGTAATAACTTATTTTTGAAAAAATGGCGTTTAGTGCGGTTTGGCAGAACCCCGACCAATATGAAATGATTTTTTTCTGCTTCAAAATTTCATGTATCTCATCAAACTTCAAGAGTTACTTGACATGATTCGATCGATATTGTTTCATGTTAAAGTTATGTCGCAATTTCAACATATGTTTTCTTTTCACACGAAAATGGGATTTATAAACCAAAAGAAAATCAGAATTTAAGAATTCAGTGGTGACAAGGGATCGTACAGCTCGGAAATTTCAATTGATTTTCTACAGGGCGTTAATTTGCTTCTGACTACTCCAGGGTGTTTTTACAGCTTACGATTGATGTCCTACAGAGCGTAAAAATGTACGTGATCTATGTGGATTAAGGTCAAATTTCTGCAGGGCGTTGATAAAGCTTTGAATTTTAAATAATTGTTCTACAGATAATTAAGATGAGCTATCTGAGACAATATCAAATTACTCCAGTGTGTTAATACAGCTTGGGTTAATTTTGATTGATGTCATAGAGGGCGTTGAGATGCAGCTGATCTAAAATTTATTCCAAGGCATTTAAACAGCTTGACAATTTTGATTAATACCATACAGGGCGTTGATATGCATATGATCTACGTGGAAGGAGGTCAATATACTTCAGAGCGTTGAAATTTTTAATTGATGCCCTACAGGACGATGAGATGCAGCCGATATATACAGTATTGGACAAAACATTTGCAACTTTTTCGATTTTCCATACAAAATGACCAACTTTGGTAAGCTATATCTCAGTTATTTATATACCGATTTGAATGAAATTTTGGCAGAACATCAGACATAACTTGAATTTTAACATATATTTTTGAGTAATTTTTTCAATCACAAGTTCAAAAGTAGTAACGGTTTGACTAAAATCAATTTTTTGACGATTTTTTATAAATTACATAACTAAACATATTGAAGGAATAGCTTCATGGTATCTTCAGCAAAGTTGCAGATTTTAACGAGGTGAACAAGTTTGCTGAAGACAGTTTTTGTGTAGGGCTATCAGATTTTGAGATAAATAGTCTTGATTTTTTCGTCGAAAATTACACTTTAGATAAACCGTTATAATTTATAAACCCGTGATTGGAAAAATCACTCAAAAATATATGTTAAAATTCAAGTTACATCTGATGTTCTGTGAAAATTTCATTCAAATCGGACGATAAATGACTGAGATCTAGCTTACCAAAGTTGGTCATTTTGTATGGAAAATCGAAAAAGTTGCAAATGTTTTGTCCACTACTGTATATATATATATATATATATATATATATATATATATATATATATATATATATATATATATATATATATATATATATATATATATATATATATATATATATATATATATATATATATATATATATATATATATATATATATATATATATATATAATAAAGTCAAATTACTCCAGAACGTTGATACTACTTATGCTTATGTCTTACAGGTCTGACCTAAATGAGACATGGTCAAACTCCATGACGCTAATGAAGCTTAACAATTTTGATTGATGCCACAAAGGGCGTTTATGCAGCTGATCTATGTAGGATAAGCTCCCATTACTCCAGGGCCTTGATATAGCTTGAAATTTTCAAATGATACAGGGTGTTAAGATGCAAATGATCTACATAAAACAATGCCAATGATTACTCTAATGCGTTTTGGAAGCTTGTGTTTTACAATTGATAACCTTCAGGGCGTAAGGATACTCCTAATCTTCTTGCAATAAGATCAAATTACTCCAGGGCGTCGATACAGCTTGGAATTTTTAATTGATTTGGGGCGTTAAGGCGCATTTTATCTAAATAGGATAAGGTCAAATTTGCCGTAGATATCGCTTAGAATTCGCAATTGATCTTAATCAGGGCGTTAAGATGCAGCAGATCCACATAACACAAGGTCAAATAATTTCAGTGTGTTGAAGCAGCATGGAAATTTCGATTGATTTTCCAAAGAGGTTTTAAGATCCTCCAGATCTTAAGATATAGGATACAGGTGAAATAAAGTCAAATTTCTCCTGGGTGTTGATACGTCCTATAATTTATAATAGACGTTCTACAGAGCGTTAAAGTGCACCTGATCGACAAAGGATAAGGACAAATTACTCCAGGGCGTTGATACAGCAACGAATTTATTAAATGATGTCCTACAGGGCGCTAAGATACAGCTCATCTCTTTGAGGGAAAATCAAATTACTCCAGAGCGTTGATACAGCTTGACAATCTCGATTGATGTTATGCAGGGCTATGAGCTGCGCATGATCTTCATAGGATGAAATCAAATAACCCTAGGGGTTTGATACAGCAAGAAAAATTCGATTGATTTGCTATGGGGCGTAAAGATGCTTCAAATCTCGCCAAGATCTTTGTGGATTCTTACTCCAGGGCGTTGATGTAGCTAGGAATTATCAAATTAAGTCCTAAAGGGTGGTCACATGCATCTGATCTACATGGAAAAAGGTCAAATTAATCCAGGGCGCTGATCCAGCTTAGAGTTTGCAATTAATGTCCTACAGGACGTTAAGTTTTATCTGATATACATGGAATAAGCTCAAATACTCCAAGGTGTATCAACGCCCTGGAGCACATAGGTTTCGATTGATTTTCTACAGAGCGTTCAGATGCTTTAGATCTCACAAAGATCTGTGTGGAATAGAGCCAAATTTTTCCAGGGCGTTGATAAAGCTAGGAATTTTCAATTGATGTCTAGGAATTTTCAAAGATGCACCTGATCTACATGGAATAAGGTCAAATTACTCCAGGACGTAAATACAGCATGAAAATTTCGATTGATTTTCTACAGGGCTTTGAGATGTTCCAGATCTCGCAAAGATCTATGTGGAATAAAGTCAAGCTCCTCCAGGGCGTCGACACAGATGGATCTATTTATGTCATACAAGGAGTAAAGATGCATTTGATCTACGTGAAACAATATCAAATTACTACACGGCGTTGATAAAACTTCGAATTTTCAATTGATGTCTTATAGAGCGTTGAGATGAACCTGATCTACATAGGGCAAAGTCAAAATACTCCTGGGCGTTTATACAGCTCAGAAATTTTGATGGATTTTCTACAAGGCGTAAAGATGCTCCAGATCTCGCAAAGATATGTGTGGAATATAGTCAAATTAGTCTGGGGCGTTGAAACAATTTGAAAATTTCGATTGATGTCCTTTAGAGCGTCAAGATGCGCCTGATATACATAATAAGGTCAAATAATTACAGGGCATTACAGATACAGATAAGAAATTTCGATTGATTTCCTACAGGGCATAAAGATGCTCCCGATCTCGCGAAGATCTGTGTGGAATAACGTCAAACTATTCCAGGGCGTTGATACAGCTTGATCGATTGATGTCATACAGGGCGTTGAGTTGCACCTGATCTACATAGAGCAAAGTCAAAATTCTCCAGGGCGTTGATACATCTAGGAATTGATGTCTGCAGACCGTTAAGATGCACTCGATCTACATAGAATAAAGTCAAATTACTCCAGGGCGTTAATATAGCTTGTAATTATTAAACAATATCCTACAGGGCGTTAAATGCAACTGATCTAATAAATACAAGGTCAAATTACTCCAGGGCGTTGATACAGCTTGGCAATTTCGATTGATGTTACACAGGGCGTTCAGTTTCACCTGATCTACATGCAAAAAAGTTTAATTAATTTAGGTCGATGATACAGCATGAATTTTCAACTGATTTTCCAAAGGGCGTTGAGAAAATATCTGAGAAAAGCTTCTTAGTCGTCGACTAAGCGCGACTAACCAGGACGACAGGGCTGAAAATAATGCTTAAACTTGACGAACAGTTTTTCTTAGGAGTTTTTGCAAAAACTATTTAGTTCTTCAACCAAAAGCATTTTGTAAGTTTCTGTATTTTCATAACATTGTAGAATAATAGTTGAACGATACACAGAAAACCGTTTACGATTTCATCAATAAATAAAAAAGATATAGCATAAACAAGGTGTCCACTTTATAAAATGAACAATCCTTAAGAAAGATAAAAAAACGATTTGAAAAAATAATTAAAGAGACATCCATTGGCTTGAATTCCTAACGATTTTCAACGTTTCTTCAGGCCGAACATTTCTCTTTTTTTTTGTAATTCCTTATGACATAGCGATTGTTTTAATGTTCCTATTACTGTATGTATTTTTTCATGATTTTCTCAAGAAATTTCGTGAGAATTTATGTTTTTTTTTTTTCAAAGATTTCTCCAGGGGTTCATTAAGTAATATTTTTTTGTAAAATTCTTTAAATTTTGGATATCTCAAGAACATAACCTAGAATTTTCCAAGATTTCATCTGAGATTTGTCCGAAAAATCTTTTCGATATGTTCCAAAGAAAACCCAAGTCCTCCAGGATTTTGTTCATTGACTCTTTCATGGATTTTCTTAGTTTATTCTCCAAGATTTTCGAATAGAATATCATCAAAAAATCGTTGTAAAATCTTCTTGAGAAACAACTGGAAAACTCGGTTGGAGGATTAGTGGACAAATATGTGGAGAAATTTCTATCGAAAAATCAAAGTAATCCCTGAAAAAATAACTGGAGGTAGTATCGTTGGAGTACTCAAGGATCTCCTGGTGAAAATCCGCTAAGCAACCTTTGAAAAATTGGGATGAAATCTCTTGAAGAAATTTTGAACTGGAAAGAAATTGGTAGAGAAATTTCTAGAATTTTTTTTGGAGAGATCTCTGTAGGAGTTCCTGAAAGGGGATAGGAATAACTAACCCTTCCTTCCAATCCGCACGAATGACACTGGAGCGCCATACCTGGTTTATAGTATCCAAATAAATCAACCAGCCGATAATTGGTAGCTTCCTATATCGTCAGGATCCGCAGCCTTTCCAATGCCGCGACTGGAGGCCCATTTGAGCTCGTTCAAGTCGAAATCTCAGTTATAGTCTAATTCAAGACTACAACGACTTTCGTCAGAGTAGCTAACTCCGCTTCAGCTATCGACTTGGCCCGCAGGAAGGTATCACTAAAATTGCTGTTCGCCGACACAATTCTCATCGAAAGACCTTAGTACGCCACTGCTAAGCCAAGATGGTGGCTCTAATCGCATTTCACCATCAGTACAATGTTGGCGACAAGCCACAACAAGTACCTCTGCCTAGCCCAAAAGCTGGCACAAATTTCTAAACCATCATAAGTATAAGTAATATCAGCCGAAAAAGCAAATTCCGACAAGTCGGTGGTCGAACTAGGCGAGGGTACTCAAAGTTTCAAAGCGAAAACTTTTCGATACAAAATTCCCACAGCTCCCACCGCACAGGCGAATACACGAGAAGCCTTCGTCCATATTTGTTTTCAACTCTCTGTTGCTGCTTAGTGCCCACTTGGGCCTGCTTCCCACTTGAACGGGCCCGGCAAAAGATGTGCCAACTTCAAAGCCATGCGAGTACTCGAAAATTTATACCTTTTGAATCCCGCCGGGGATTAAATCTAATACAATATAATGGTATTAATTAAGATTAAACAGCTTTTACACTGTACTGCCACCCGCACTTCCCAAACTGCAGCACACTACGGACACAGAGAAATAGACGTAACACTAGCCTTGTTGCGCTTAATAGTATTTCATGAAAATAGTCACCAGATGTAGATTTTGTGAAGTGGACAAAGAATCTTCAAGAAAATCGTTATAAGTGTAAAATCTGTTTGTCTGTGCTATGGCGGTGACAACGGAGCAACGGTACCACTTTATCTAACAATGAGAACGACAGTGAACAGCGAGCGGACCATTTCGGAAGGGACAGAAGGACCAACTATGGCAAATTCTGACACACAGTCCATTGCTCGGCGAAGCTTCGAATGAATCCCGATCGGTAAAATGTTTCCAATTAGCAAAGAAACCGGAAATTGAGTTATAATACAATTGGTAAAAATTGGTCGATATATTTGATATATTTCATTTCAAAAATGGATTCAACGCAAAATTTCAATTCATAATAATTTCCCACACATTCTTGGACACCATGGAAGAATACCATTTCAATCAATTGCTAATGGAAATGCTCTACAACAATATTGTCAGAAATTCATTCACTTGTAGAAGTTTTAAATCTCTCCACAAATTTTGTCCATAAAGATTTCCATTTCAAAGGATCGAGACCACCCAAACAATTTCCATTTGGTTGTTCTCTCTGGGTCAGGGCAACCATCGATGTCCAGCTACGGAGAACACACGTGCTGAAACTGGTTCTGGATATGAGCAAGGGGAAATGAAAGTGCTACTATACTGCTACTGATGCCGGTGGCTAGCTGTCACACATAATGGAGAATTTCAAATGACATCTGTGCCGCTTAAGATAATTAGATTTGAAAGTTAGCTGTCCTGGTGCTGCTGCTGCTGCTACTACTGGTAAGCGCTAGAGAGCTGTCTTACATCCACTCTCGACAGTCCATAAACGGGATTCACCAGTCCCTTGGCGATGGAACGGGTGGCGAACATTTGGAAAATGTACTTTGTACTGACAATGAGGTTTTCGAAAACTCAGAGTTTGAAAAAATAAAAAGCTTAGGCACATTGCTATAAGCTGCACGTGGGCTTAGTTGCATTTGAAGGATTTTGTTGCAAAATTATTACAATTCACTACGGTAGAAATTCTGCAAATAATAAGAACCGGACTTATTGAAAAACTGAAAGTAGGGATATGTCTTACCATTCATACATGGAAAAAACTTGATCCCCAAATCATGAAATTCATAAATTGGTTCATGGATTCATACTCATGATTCTTCAAAAGCGTAATATCATGAGTGACAACACTGAGCGATGCACTTTGCTTATTTGGTTAAACAAATTAAAGATTTTATTAACATTTTGTTAACAACATATTACATTCCATTTGCCGTAGCAGTTCAGATTTTTTACAGGTGAGTTGATTTCACCTGCTTATAAGAGAAAAAAATAAATTATTATTATTATCTTTATTAACGAGATTTGCAGCCCGAGGCTGGCTCATCTCGGAAAAAAAAGAAGTTTTCAATTTACTTAACCTAAACATATAACGCATTAATCGTGGCAATAGAAGATGAATTTTTAATTATTTTATTTGACATTTGTTCCAATGTTTCAACATTGGATATTCTATGTAACTCATTAGTACTATACCAGGGAGGAAGCTTCAGAATCATTTTTAAAATTTTATTTTGAGTTCTCTGCAGAGCTTTCTTCCTGGTATTACAACAGCTAGTCCATATTGGTACAGCATACAACATGGCTGGCCTGAAAATTTGTTTGAATATCAAAAGCTTGTTGTTAAGACAAAGTTTTGATTTTCTACCAATAATGGGATAGATACATTTTACATATTTATTACATTTGTCTTAAATGCCCTCAATGTGATTTGTGACAGTTATATTTTTATCTAGCATGAGCCTTCGTTACTACACTTCATCTGACCAATTTATTGGAACCCCTATAACCACATGTCTACTTGAAGGTTTCAAATAAAGAGCTTTTGGTTCATATTATAAGTTGAGTTTTGGAAGCATTAAGAGAAATCTCCCGTTTTTGCAAGCATGAAGAAAAAATATCCAAACTTTTTTGCAATCGACTACAGATGACACGCAGACTTCGTCCTTTGGCAAAGAGGCCTGTGTCATCCGCAAAAAAAGATTGTTGACATCCCTGAGGTAACTCAGGTAAGTCAGATGTGAAAATATTGTATAATATTGGTCCCAAAATGCTGCTTTGAGGCACCAGCTCTTACAGGAAATCTTTCAGATCTGGAGTTCTGATAATTAACCTGAAGTGTACGATTTGACAGATAACTTTGAATTATTCTAACAATGCATGTTGGAAAATTAAAGTTTTTAAAGTTTACTGATGGATGAAAGCAAACTGATTGGACGATAGCTAGAAGCTTCTGCAGGATTTTTGCCTGGTCTTAAAATTGGTACAACCTTAGCATTTTTCCATTTGTCAGGAAAATATGCTAATTGAAAACATGTGTTAAATATATCAACTAAGAATGATAAGCTACTTTCTGGAAGTTTCTTGATGAGGATGTAGAAAATTCCATCATCGCCAGGAGCTTTCATGTTTTTGATTTTTTTAATAAGAGTTTTCACTTCTTCCAAATCAGTCTCTCAAGAATTTTCGAAAACGTTCTCTTGATTTAGAATATTTTCGAACTCCTGAGTAACTTCATTTTCAATTGGACTAGTAAGTCCTAAATTAAAATTGTGCGCACTTTCAAACTGCATAGCAAGTTTTTGAGCTTTTTCGCAGTTAGTTAGTAATAATTTGTTTTCCTCTTTCAATGCCGGTATTGGCTTCTGAGGTTTTGTCAAGATTTTAGATAATTTCTAAAAGGGCTTAGAGCCAGGGTCCAATTGAGAAATTTTATTTTCAAAATTTTTGTTTCTTAATTGAGCAAAACGTTTCTTGATTTCTTTCTGCAAATCCTGCCATATAATTTTCATAGCAGGATCGCGAGTGCGTTGAAATTGCCTTCTCCTCGCGTTTTTAAGACGGATCAAGAGTTTAAGATCATCGTCTATAATCACGGATTCAAATTTTACTTCACATTTTGGAATTGTAATGCTCCGGGCTTCAACAATGGAATTTGTTAAAGTTTCAAGAGCATTGTCAACATCAAGTTTCTAAAGAAATGTTAACATCAAAATTAGAGTCAACATACGTTTTATATATATTCCAGTCGGCTCGTAAATAATTGAAAGTGGAGCTGATAGGATTGAGAATCGCTTCTCGGGATATTTGAAATGTAACAGGGACATGATCAGAATCAAAATCAGCATGAGTAATCAGTTGGCTACAAAGATGACTAGAGTCGGTTAAGACCAAATCAATCGTAGATGGATTTCTAGAAGAGGAAAAACATGTGGGGCTATCAGGGTATTGAATTGAGAAATATCCTGAAGAGCACTCATCAAATAAAATTCTGCCGTTGGAATTACTTTGAGAATTATTCCATGACCGATGTTTGGCATTAAAGTCACCAATGACAAAAAAATTTGACTTATTGCGAGTCAATTTACGCAAGTCAGTTTGGAGCAAATTAACTTGCTGCCCAGAGCATTGAAAAGGCAAATAGCCAGCTATGAAAGTATATTTACCAAACTGTGTTTGAACAGAAACACCTAAAGTTTCAAAAACTTTAGTTTCAAATGATGAAAACAGTTGATGTTTTATACGCCTATGAATGATGATTGCAACTCCCCCACATGCCCCATCAAGTCGATCATTACGATAAACAAAAAAGTTAGGATCTTTTTTCAGTTTGGATCCAGGTTTTAAATACGTTTCGGTAATAACTGCTATATGCACGTTATTACCCGTAAGAAAATTAAACAGCTCGTCCTCTTTACCATTCAGAGAACGAGCATTCCAATTTAAAATATTTAAATTATTATTTGGATCCATTAGAAAAACGTAATCCAATAACAATTTGATTTGTAAATTTTACACCTACTTGGACTGCTTCGGTCATAGTGGTGGCTTTGAACATTGCATCAATCATTAGATTCAATTGTTCAGTTAGAAAATAAAAATCAGAGGCAGACATGTCATGTGATTTCCCATTGGAATTTCCGGTAGACGAAGAAACGGAGTTACCTGTGGCGGTAGGGTTTTTTTTTCATTTGATTTGAAACAAGTAGAATGGGTACCCATGGATCGAACAGGGGAGGAGTTCGAATTTCCTGCTACGATATCGGCAAAGGATTTACCGTGGGTAGATACATTCGAAATTGAAAGATTCGAACGGCTGCCCGACGGATTAAAATTAGTAGGAGAAGGTTTCGACCGTGATTGTTTTAAATTATTTTTGTTTATGGCTGTATCGGTCATGCGACTCAAAGGTAAAGGGAGTCTATAGAAGCAAATGATGGAAACGAATAGGTGCATAGGCGTCGCAAGGGAGCGACAAGATTGAAAATTTAATTAGTGTTGGTAGCAAAGCTCAAAGCTTTGAGCCAACCCTTTTCCAGTAGAGAAGCTAGGCAAAATACAGGACGCTTCGATGCTTACTGACTTTAAAATGGCTTGCTCAATTTTCACCACCTAATTAAATTTTCAATCTTGTCGCTCCCTTGCGACGCCTATGCACCTATTCGTTTCCATCATTTGCTTCTATAGACTCCCTTTACCTTTGAGTCGCATGACCGATACAGCCATAAAACAAAAATAATTAAAATTAGTTTGTGAATGAGCATGATTATGATCTTCCTGATGGGTATGATTCATGATCAAGCGATCGTTAACTGAAAAATGAGCATTGTTCGATACTCTACCAGGCAAATTCCAGAAACGACCGTTATCGTAACGGATATTATCTTTCATCTGCCTGGCTCGAGCCTCAATGACCCTTTTGCGTGAAGGACAATTCCAAAAATTGGACTTATGGTTAGCCCCGCAATTACAGCATATGAATTTGGTGGTATCTTCCTTCACTGGACAGACGTCTTTGGCGTGAGAAGAACCTCCGCAAATCATGCATTTAGCATCCATGCGACAATTTTTTGTACCATGACCCCACTTTTTGCACCGACGGCACTGAGTGGGGTTCTGGTAATTTCCTCCAGGTTTCTGGAAATGTTCCCATGTCACACGGACATCAAACAAAAGTTTTGCTTTTTATAAAGCTTTAATATTATTTAGTTCTTTTTTGTTAAAGTGAACTAAATAAAATTCTTGAGAAAGCCCTTTCCGAACAATGCCAGATTGTGTTCTCTTTTCATAATGATTACTTGGACTGGGGAAAATCCAAGTATATCATTTATTCCATTTTTGATCTCTTCAGGTGATTTATAATCACTTGAGAGACCTTTCAAGACAACTTTGAACAAACGTTCAGTTTTGTCGTCATTAGTAAAAAATTTGTGCTTCTTCTCTTCAAGATGTTTGGGAAGAAGTTCACGATCTTTAAGAGTTTCCGGCAAAACGCGACAGTCTCCTTTCTTTGCGATTTGGAAGGAAACCTTGATTCCCCTAATGGAGTTCAAGATCTCCTCCCTAAATCCCCCAAATTCGGAACAACTGACCACGATAGGCGGCACTCTTTGCTTCCTCACTTGAATCAAAGAGCCTGGGCTAGAGGCTACTTCGATTTGGTGTTCGGAAAACTTGTCTAGAGCATCGAACTGATTGCTCATTTCGATAAAATTATTTATTTCACCCTTGGAAGAAACTTCACATTCCGGGGAAGCGTCCTTTCTTCCATTCTTGCCACGTGTAGTGACAGTTTTAAAACCCACTTTTTTGGAAGGAAGTAGTGAATTCAGAGATTCACCCTTCCTTTTGTTTGTTGTTGATACCATGTTTAGTTAATAAACGAGAAAGACGTGACCTTCGAGAGGTTTTTTCCCAAGACGGTGTCCAAGAAGGATTACCACCGCTAGCTTTCGCCAACGGGTCCAACGAAAAATCGAAGGTACGGGTCCAAACAAGGATCGTAAAGGGATCAAAAGTAGAAAAAATAGTACTGAAAAGTACTGTTTTAGTAGCACTGAAAAGTACCGTTTTAAATTTTAGCACTGAAAAGTACTGTTTTTGTAGCACTGAAAAGTACTGTTTTATTGCTTTAGGTAGTTTTTAAGAAAACTTCCAAGAGCAGAGAGGATTCGTGTACGCACAGCACGAAGGTACGATGCGCACTGAGTGGTAGAATAACCAGTGATGCATTTGAACGCGTTCAGTTCGTGTTCCGGTTCATTTTTTGGAACGGAGCGATCAAGTAGGCTTGCTCATTGTTCAGTTCAAAAATTTGAACTCTAATGAGCAAAAATTTGAACGCAGATTGTTCTGACAGATTTCACAGCATCTTATCGTGCCAAAATTGTTTGTGAGGTGAACAAAGACCCAAGACATAATATATTCATTTATGATCGAATTAATTTTATTATTGATTCAAGACATATTTTCAGATTAAATACCTAAATCTATGCTTTAATTACCATTGTAGTGCATTGCGATCTGAACGGGCCGTTCGAGAGCAGCGACAGGCTCCGGCTCGCAAGTTCACTGTCTACTGCGTTCTCGTGCAAAATTTGAACTTGCTCCGTTCAGCTCTGGCTCGCGTTCAGTTCAAAATGCATCACTGAGAATAACTGCTTCTTTTGATTGCTTATCGTTCTTTCTGCACCATTTTTCGGGGAAGTGGCATTCGGAGAAAAGGGGCATTCGGGGAACCGACATTCGGAGAAAAGACATTCAGGGAAAAGTAGCACAATCACTTCGATGATTCTGAACGCAATTTTTGATGTCTTTTCGTTTTATTTATTTATAATTTCCAATCTCCTACTGGTTTAATTATAAATATTGCCTTCTTTTAAACATAGGCTATTCTTTATATTTATACTGTTTAAAACTTTACTATTTCGTACAGCTAAATGTTAACCATTTTTATATTTGACTGTTTTATCAATTCTTACAAGACATGCTGTTATAATGATAATAACTTTAGAATCTGCCAATATTCAACATATTTTTTGCAAACGTTTGCTGGAAAAATATTATCTCAATCACAAATTTTCCCTTCTTTCGATAAAAGACTGTGTGAACATCAACACTTCCGAAAATAAAATTTTTATTGAATCGTTGAAAAGTTTTGCCACAAATATTTTCTTTTAAATATGTGTTGTTCAGTTAAGTTATGCTGTGAGCTTTTAAACGAAAAAGAATCTGCTCTCGTTCATAGGTTATTTTTTCATTATGCTGCAGTAATAGATCTTTGGATTAGAGCTTCTAATACTTTGCAAATAAATGTTCCCTTCTTTTATCAAGTAATTTTCATCAAGTGTTATGTCCTAACTGGGACAGAGCTTGATCTGCAGCGAAATATTCTATAAGCGTTCCCTTTAAAAATATCTGGAAACTTCCTTTGCCAATTTTATATTTTCAAATATGTATATCGCAACAAGCTCAAAGATACCCTATGTTCTGGGATGTAGAGAAAATTATTATTCCCAGAAGATCGTCCATCACACCCGTCACGAGTTTTATTTAGTAATGCTCTCTAATGTCACAACAATTTTTGACATTCATAGCTTGGAAAATCTTTAAACGAACACAACGCTTGTTGAGGACATAGCAAACATTTTTGCTATGGGCTCGGTGGTGTTGATCTCGGTAAAAGCTTAAAAAATGCTGATATTAATTCTAAATCAATCATTATGCCAAACGGCCATTATGCCAATCGACCATTATGTCAAACGACCATTATGCCAAACGGCTTTATGCCAAACGACCTTATGCCAAACCACTTTATGCCAAACGGGGTACAATCATGTGAAATGTAACAGGGACATGATCAGAATCAAAATCAGCATGAATAACTAATTGGCTCTAAAGATGACTAGAGTCGGTTAAGACCAAATCAATCGTACACACTTAAAATTATTTCACCGACCTCAGTAAAAAGTTTCGCCGAGAACCCAATACCTGAAAATTCAGTAATTTTCAATGCTGAATCTCGGTACTTATTTTACCGAGATCTCAGTAAAAGTTTTACCGAGAAGCGTCAAATTATTACCGAGATATCAGTTGCTGGGTTCTCGGCGAAACCGTTTAAGTGTGTAGATGGATTTCTAGAAGAAGAAAAGCATGCAGGACTATCAGAGTATTGAATTGAGAAATTCACTGAAGAGAACTCATCTAATAAAATTCTGCCGTTGGAATAACTTTGAGAATTATGAATGACAAAAAATTTTGACTCTTTGTGAGTCAATTTTTCGCAAGTCAGTTTGGAGCATATTAACTTGCTGTTCAGAGCATTGAAAAGGCAAATAGGCAGCTATGAAAGTATATTCACCAAGCTGTGTTTTAACAGAAACAGATTTATCGTGGGGAGATACATTTACAGTTAACAGATTCGAACGCCTACCCGACGGATTAAAATTAGTTTGTGAATGAGCATGATTATGATCTTCCTGATGGGTATGATTCCTAATCAGGCGATCGTTAACTGAAAAATGAGTACTGTTCGATACTCCACCAGGGAAATTTCGGAAACGATCGTTATTATCTTTCATCTGCCTGGCACGAGCCTCAATGACTCTCCTGCGTGAAGGGCAATCCCAAAAATTGGACTTATGATTGGCCCCGCCATTCGAGCATATAAGCTTGGTGGTATCTTCCTCCACTGGACAGACGTCCTTAGCGTGAGAAGAACCTCCGCAAATCATGCATTTAGCATCCATGCGACAATTTTGTGTTCCATGACCCCACTTTTGGCACCGACGGCACTGAGTGGGGTTGTGGAAATGTTCCCATGTCACACGGACATCGAACAAAAGATTTGCTTTTTCTAAAGCTTCAATATTATTTAGAAATTTTTTGTTGAAGTGAACTAAATTATATTCTTGAGAAAGCCCTATCCGAACATTGGCAGATTGGTTTCTCGTTTTCATAATGATAACTTTGACTGGGGAAAAACCAAGTAAAGCATTTATTCCGTTTTTGATCTCTTCAGATGACTTATAGCCACTTGAGATACTTTTCAAGACGACTTTGAACAAACGTTCAGTTTTGTCGTCATAAGTAAAAAAAATGGTGCTTCTTCTCAGAGCCGTAGCGTGGCCTCATGGCGCCCTTGGCAAACCGCCATTTGGGCGCCCCTTATTATTTTTTTACAAGTTGACGTGAAATTCCAGAAAATTTTCAAGGACACTTCTTAAAATTATAGGGCGTTTTCTGTAAGAATTGTCCATCAAAATTTTTAAAAATGTGTCATGATAAAGATCAAATAAATTCAACCACAAATAAACAGACGTCACATTTAGAACAGTGTCCTTTGAAATCCATCGTCCACTTCACACAATTATCATCTGGTGGCTAAGTTGCACGAAATACGTTCATGTGCAGCAAGACTTGTAGATGGCGTTAATGAGAAACGTCAAACATGAAGGAAAACTATATCAAACATAAATAATTATTTTTAAGAATAAGAGGAGTAATAGCGCATTAAGTTGTGTAAAAAAGTTTAAAATTTAGGAAACGAATTTGTGTAGAAAAGTTTAAGTTTTGTTTTCATGAAATAGTTGAAGAGATCAAAAGAAGATTTCTAAAGAAATCTTATCAAGGTATCCTCTATAAGTTTTATAAAAAAAAAGCAAAAAAATAGTTAAATAGCAAATGTTGTCAATCAATGTTACGAAAAATTCTGTACGGACTCAAATGTTTATCAGTCAATCCAGATCATTGTTTTGGAGAAACAAAACAAAATTTTAGTTATTACAAATATATTCTATTCCAATGGTTTTCACTCTTGCTCTAATCTCAATGTTACATAATTATCTGATGATCTTTTCCAGGATTCTGTGATTGCGTCCTCCATTCAATCAAAACTTTCATTTAGATTCAATGAAAATGTTTGGCTTGATATTCTGTAAAAACATTGTAAACTAATACCAAAGAATCCTGCCTAAAATATTGTTCAATACTGGCCTAGTATTTTTATATGATATTAGTTGTTAAGGGTTATTTATTATAAGTCATTAAATTTCCCATTTTGGCGCCCCCTATAGCCTGGCGCCCTTGGCGAGTGCCAACCTGGCCAATAGCACGCTACGGCACTGCTTCTTCTCTTCAAGATGTTTGAGAAGAAGCTCGCGATCTTTAAGAGTTTCCGGCAAAACGCGACAGTCTCCTTTCTTTGCGATTTGGAAAGAGACATTGATTTCCCTAATGGAGTTCAAGATCTCCTCCTTAAATCCTCCAAATTCGGAACAACTGACCACGATAGGCGGCACTCTTTCTTTCCTCACTTGAATCAAAGCGCCTGGGCTAGAGACTGCTTCGATTTGGTGTTCGGAAAATGTGTCTAGAGCATCGAACTGATTGCTCATTTCAACGTCCCTTTCTTCCATTCTTGCCACATTTAGTTTTAAATCCCACATTTTTGGAAAAAAAAAGTTGTGAATTCAGAGATTCACCCTTCCTTTTGTTGTAGTTGATACCATGTTTAATAAATAAACGAAATAAAACGAGACCTCCTAGGAGATTTTTTCCCAAGACGGTGTCCAAGAAGGATTACCACCGCTAGCTTTCGCCAACGGGTCCAACGAACAATCGAAAGCACGGGTCCAAAGAAGGATCATTTAGGGATCAATAGTAGAAAAAATAGTACTGAAAAGTACTGTTTTAATAGCACTGAAAAGCACCGTTTTTAATTTTAGCATTTAATGGTACTGTTTTGTAGCACTGAAAAGTACTGTTTTATTGCTTTAGGTAGTTTTTAAGAAAACTTCCAAGAGCAGAGAGAATTCGTGTACGTACAGCACGAAAATACGATGCGCACTGAACAATCTAGCTTTGCGAACCTGTTTTCTCTGCTTACTTCATAGCTTGCGAAAAAAAAACAATCGAAAACATATCGTGACACGATAGGCTTTCGATTTATCAAAAGCGCGATACAATGCAAAACATAATGGCAATCGTGGGAGTCGCAGCTTTTATTATCCTTATTTTATCCGGCAATTTGGTCACTTGTGCGTAAAACGTAGCTGACGAAAAGTCTGGCATTGTGGTAGGCTCAAACGCCGATTTGGCATGTGGTTTCATTCATTCGTTCGTTTTGCGGATTTGGATTGATTCTAATCGAAAAGCCACTTTCGCACTGGGCTCATAAAATTCACTGCTTCGGCTGTTCGAGAATTTGGTGGATTTCAATACCAGTGCGGGCCGTTATTAGCTTTTATAGCCTTGCAAATGTGCAAATGTGTATTTTTTATGTTTACGGGAGGAGTAATTTTCTTTTACGATCACTTTAATGCCCCCCCTCCGCCATCATTCGGCAGTTCAGCACGTCCGGCTGTTGGTCTTTGTCCTTGCGACTGCTAAATACGCGTCGTGGGAAATTCGAGCTGGACACAATTGGACGCGACCGGAAAATTGTTTGTTTTCCTTTGGTGCTTTTCACCGGGGGAGCGATATTCCTCGAATGGGAAGTGGAACGACGAGTGCTGTTCGATAATGACTCCAAATAGGATAATTGTTCGCTCACGCGAAACCCGCTGTCTAAGTGGGGCGAAAACATTAGAACGGAACGACTTCGCAACTCGTGGAAGCTTTTCAATCAAACAAACGGAATCGAAAGCCACAATTATCGCGTGAGCGAGCAGGAAAATTCAATTCAATATGCAATCGATTGTCAATTACAGATTTCCCACGTTTAGAAGGATTAGAATGACTTTCAAAAGTTAATTGGAATCAGTTAGCAGAATGATAGCTGTGACCTTGTTGAAGCCTTGATGATTTTAAATATTCCTTGTTGAATGTGCAAACCCGAGTTTTGACAAATTAGCAGGTATTGGAAACAGACTACCTGCCAAAAATGATTGTTGCAATGTTTAAAACTGCAACTATGCCTGGAGCTGTCCAAGTTGGCGACAAATTTATAAAAAGAATTTGTAATTGAATTACGTTTCCCAAAAAAGTTCAAAGAAATTTTAAACATTTTAAATTGAAATTTCCGTTTTTGTGTAATATAAGAGATGACGAGCTACTTATTTTCTCAACATTCATTATCATTGAACTTAAAACTAAAAAAAAACTCCAAACCTTTTTGTTTATCGAAATGATTGCCTGGATGGAACATGTGGTAGATTTGCTATCCATTCATAGGCGTATGAAACATGAACTTTTTTCGTCATTTGAACCGAAGTTTTTGAAACATTGGATGTTTCTGTTGAAACACAGCTTTTAATTTGCTTCAAACTGACTTGTAGAAATTGACGTACAATAAGTCAATTTTTTTTATAATTGGTGACTACAATGCCAAACATCGCTCGTGAAACAATTCGCAAAGCAATTCTCACGACAGAATTTTATTTGATGAGTGCTCTTCAGGATATTTCACAAATCAATAACCTGATAGCCTTATTTGTTTTTTCTCTCCTAGAAATCTTTCTACAATTGATTTGTTCTTCAGCGATTCTTGTCACCTTTGTAGTCAACAGGTTACTCACGTTGACTTTGATTCCGATTTCGTTCCCTATGCATTTCAAATATCCCTTGAAGCGATTCTCAATCCTATCAGAAAATTAGGTTTGTGACCACGATTAAACTTCTCCTTAAGCTGACATAAATATCTTAAATTTGCACAAACCATTCGTCTTCAGAACAATCCAATAAAAAGTTTAGGACACGAATCTTCATTGATGTGAACGCAGCAACAGATCTATCTAGACCACTCCGCAGAATGCAAAATCCAACTATCGGCCAGATATAATGGTCACATCTCTTCCCGATGGTGTACTTTGCTTCTCTCTCTATCACACCAGTACCGTCCCAGGAAATCGCCCAGCAAAGCACCGACTGCTCATACATTTCCTGTTTTCCGAACAGGAACCACTTTGCGAGTCAACAATGTACTACATTACAAAGTAATAATTCACAGTGGAAAACGAACGCTCACACAGTTCGCCCGGATTCCGAACACTCTCGACATCAGTCCCGGACGGGCCGGTGCCCCTCAATCCCGAGCCTCTTCAAACTTTAATCGAAGCTTAATCACTATTATGACTGAACATACAGAGCCGCCCGATACAAGTGTGTAGAGTTCGGTTTTGAAACAGTGGACTGTGCTCGAAAAACTATAATTAATACAAATCATCACCAAAAATTCATTTTAGGTCGGTAAACTCTCAAATAAGCAAACACATACAGTGACCCCACGCAGTTGAATCACCCACAATTTATGAATCAGCTGACTTCAAAAGACAAAACCATTATCAAACTTGTCACAAAACATCACAGAATTATTTTTACTGATCAGAAACTATGTGTAAAAATAATTCTGTGATGCTTTGTGACAAGTCTGATAATAATTTTGTCTTTTGAAATCAGCTGATTCATAAATTGTGGGTGATTCAACTGCGTGGGGTCACTGTATAACCCCAATGGAAGCAAAGTACATGCAAAAACGTGGAATTGATTTGATTAACAAAAGAGATAAAAGATCTACAGATAATATCAATATTTTATTTCTGGCACTTCTGAACCATATCAAACTTTTATGATTGCAGTTCTCATGAATAGTTTGCTGCTATTGGATAGATCTTCAGGTAACAGTTATGTTTTGTTCACTGATCATATGAATGGCTCGTTGCTGTTGGTTAGATCTCACAAAAGTAAAATATGTTATAATAATTAAATCCCAGGATTCAATTTCAGAAACCTGCTTGGCGTCCATTATGTACGTCATGTCGTCCATAACAATGCATTTCGGCTACAGCAACTTCTCACGGTACAGTTTTCTAGCGCGATGTTCGGCTACCGTATTCTGTCATGAAACTCAGCCCATTTCATGCTGGAGAAATCAGACGGTAAAATTGACCTTATTGGCGACGTCCCGAATTAAAAGGCTCGTATGTGCTGGAAGTAATCCCTCATCTTCCTTCCCTTCACAAAGTTACATATCAATCGCTTTTCTCCCGTTACCTACTTGCCGCTGGATCGTCTGCGTTTGCTTCAACGATTTTACCACACTAGTCACAAGCTGTGTTGTTATATGTTAACAAAGATTGACTGGACTTTGATGATGAAAATTGGATTTCGGCTTTCAGTCACGAATTATTTTTTTTTTATCTAGTTCATTTATTTGTGGCTCAATCGCGTTTAACGCTTTACGGAGCCGAAATTCATCTTTTGTATTTTTTACAATGTATTGACTTTTTGAGTGCCAAAATTAGTACGGGATGGAGCCAGGGTACTCGTGGCAACTCGAGGTTAGTGGTCACAATTGTTGAAGGAAGGACATGGTAAGGATTGGGTTTAGGGTTCTCTGCAGCTCATCCGGGAGGTATATCGTAACTTTCGTCTCATGGCGTTGGTACCAATTTCTTGTCGGTATTCGTCTGCCGGATGGCCAGGATCCTCAATCCAACACAAAGGGGACAACACAGAGAAAAAAAAACTGGGGAAGAAAACACAAGAGAATTAAACTTTTATACCACACAAGCGAAGGAAATCGTAAATTGCGACCATATACATGTAATCACGGGTTCCCAACACATCTCTAACTGAAACATAGGGTTGTCTACCTCGGGCCGCGAGGGTATCCAAAAGTTGCGCTCTGGAGGCGTCCATATCCGGGCACTGCCAAACTACGTGATCGATGTCATCATAACCGGAACCACACCTATTACAAATATTGCTCACCGCGAGGTTAATCCTGTGCAAATGTGCATCTAGCGAGTAATGGTTGGACATAAGTCTTGACATCACGCGAATGAAATCTCGACTTACCTCCAAACCTTTCCACCACGCTCGCAAGGAAACTCTAGGAATTATGGAATGTAACCACCGTCCCAGTTGGCCATTTAGCCAATCGCTTTGCCAACCGCGAAGAGAACTTTGACGTACTAAATGAAAAAATTCATCGTGTGAAATTCGTCTATCATAAATCTCACCTTCCTCAGCGCCCACCTTTGCGAGAGAGTCCGCCTTCTCATTGCCATAAATTAGGCAATGTGAGGGGACCCATACAAAGGTAATCTTATGTGATCTTTCGACCAGTGCACACATCTGCTCTCTTATTTTTGTAAGAAAGTAAGATGCATGCTTAACAGGTTTCATCGATCGGAGTGCCTCAATAGAACTGAGACTATCCGAGAAGATGAAGAAGTGGTCTGCGGGCATGTTTGAGATCATCCCCAAAGCGAAGTTGATTGCTGCCAGCTCAGCAACATAAACCGTGCAAGGTTCCTGAAGTTTTCGGAAGGCGGAAGAGTTTTCATTGAAGACACCGAAGCCAGTGGATCCATTTATACGGGACCCGTCAGTGAAATATCTCCTGTAGGAATCGACATTCTGGTACTTTGCGTTAAAAATACGTGGGATAGTAATACATCGAAGTTGATCTGGAATTCCATGAATAGCTTGTTTCATGGACAGATCATATTCAACAGAGGAACTGTCATTGGTGAAGCGTACACGTGGAGGGTTATAACATGGAAGGCTAATGTCAGATGACATGTAGTAGAGATAAACTCTCATGAATTTCGACTGAGTATTCAGTTTGAGCATTTCTTCGAAGTTTTCGATAACGAGTGTGTTGCTCACTCCACACTTAATAAGTATTCTTAGCGAGAGCTCCCAGAATCGGTTCTGTAGCGGTAAAACCCCTGCCAGAACCTCTAGGCTCGCATTATGTGTTGAGTGCATACACCCTAAGGCGATACGCAAACAACGATATTGAATTCGTTCCAATTTAATCAGGTGGCAGTTTGCTGCTGAGAGAAAACAGAAAGAGCCATACTCTAGAACAGATAGAATGGTTGTTTTATAGAGTTTTATGAGGTCTTCCGGGTGAGCACCCCACCATGTTCCGGTAATTGTTCGTAGAAAATTGATCCTTTGTTGGCATTTTTCCGTTAAATATCTAATATGGGTTCGCCAAGTGCCTTTTGAATCAAACCAGACCCCAAGGTATTTTGAAGTCAAAGACTGATCGATGTCTGTTCCCAATAGCTTTAGCTTTAGTTGGGCTGGATTCCGCTTCCTTGAAAATACGACCAGTTGAGTTTTTTGCGGAGCAAACTCGATCCCTAAATTTCTAGCCCATGTGGATAGATTATCAAGGGAATTTTGCAATGGTCTTTGCAAGATTTCCGCTCGTGGGCCCTTCATAGAGACCACAGCATCATCTGCAAGTTGTCTAAGCGTGCATGGTTCTTCCAAACAGTTGTCAATATCTTTAACATAAAAATTATAAAGCAAGGGACTTAGACATGAGCCTTGGGGCAGACCCATATAGCTAATTCTGGAAGTTGTCAGTTGACCGAGAGTGAAGCTCATGTGTTTTTCTGACAACAGATTGTACAAAAAATTATTCAATATTCCAGGTAGTCCACTATTGTGCAAGTTTTCTGACAATATTTCTATGGAAACTGAATCAAAAGCGCCCTTGATATCCAAGAAAACTGAAGCCAATTGCTCCTTGTCCGCAAAGGCTAGTTGAATATCTGATGAAAGCAACGCTAGACAATCGTTTGTTCCTTTACCCTTGCGAAAGCCAAATTGAGTACTGGAAAGCATATTGTTTGATTCGACCCAGTGGTCAAGTCGCAAAAGGATCATTTTTTCTAACAATTTCCTTAAACATGATAACATAGCAATCGGGCGGTATGAATTGTGATCGGACGCTGGTTTCCCAGGCTTTTGAATAGCTATTACTTTGACCTGTCTCCATTCAAGTGGAACAATGTTATGCTCTATGAATGAGTTGAACAGGTCAAGCAACCGTCTTTTAGCGATATCAGGGAGATTTTTAAGAAGATTAAACTTAATCATATCGCGTCCCGGAGAGGAATTGTTTGATGAAAGAAGAGCCATAGAAAAATCCAGCATAGTGAATGGTCTGTCCAACGCATCGTCACTCTGGGTTTCCCAGAATGGCGGTTGAGCTGGAACTGAGTCTGGACAGACCTTTTTTGCGAAGTTGAATATCCAACGATTGGAGTATTCGTCACTCTCATTTGAGGATGAGCGGTTTCGCATGTTGCGAGCCACTCTCCAAAGCGTCGTCATTGAAGTTTCTCGTGAGAGACCATCGATGAAACGTCGCCAATAGCTACGCTTCTTCGCTTTTATAAGATTCTTCAGTCTTTTTTCGAGCTTCGAGTACTCTAAATAAAGTTCTGAGGTACCATATCTGCGAAAAGCTTTAAAGGCATTAGATTTTTCTCGATACAACAGAGTGCATTCATCATCCCAACCAGGTGTGGCTGGTCGTCTTTTGAAGGATGCACTTGGAACTCGTTGCTTTTGGGATTCTAATGCACTTTTATAAATCAATTCTGTTAGGAATCGATACTCGTCCAACGGAGGGAGAGTGTTGAATGATTCGATACCAAAAGTTACCGCTGATGCAAATTTTTGCCAATCGATATTCCTAGTGAGGTCAAAAGGAACCTGAATTGACTGTTCTGACCTTTCACAATTATTTCTGATAGAGGTTATTATGGGCAAGTGATCACTACCATGGGGATCATCGATCACCTTCCACATGCAATCGAATGATAGTGAACTTGATCCCAAAGACAGGTCAAGACGGCTTTCTTTGCCGTCGGATGAAATACGTGTCACTTCACCTGTGTTTAAAATATTCAAGTTGAAATCGTCGCATAAGTCATAGAAAATAGCCGCTCTATAATCGTCATAAGATTCGCCCCATCCAGTACCATGGGAGTTCATATCACCCAGTATTAAAACCGGGAATGAGAGCATAGAGATTGCATTCCAAAGATGACGGCGGTTTATTGAAACTCTTGGAGGAATATAAACAGAAGCTACGCAAAGATCTTTACCCTTTACGTTTATTTGGCAAGCAACGATTTCTATGCCTGGATGAGTCGGGATGGGGATTCTGTAGAATGAATGGCACTTTTTGATCCCTAAAAGCACACCCCCGTAATTATCATCTCGATCCTGGCGTATAATGTTAAAATCGTAGAAGTTAAGATCATCTTCAGAAGAAAGCCATGTTTCACAGAGTGCAAATATATCACAATCGGAATTGTGAAGTAAAAACTTAAATGTGTCTAATTTAGGTTTTAGACTATGACAGTTCCACTGTAGCACAGTGATCATATCTTGTACCTCACTTGATGAATTAGCCATCGAAAGATATGATCGAAGCTAGGAGGGGCCATGAAATAGTCAATTCCTTGAGATACTCTTCTATTGCGGGGAGAAAAAGGTCGAGTATGCCTCTGAATGAGTCTGAAACTCCTAGAGCATTACATATGCGATCCACAAGGGCCGTAAAAGTTATCAGACCTCGCTTGGCCCTGGGGGTTTTTGAGGAAGAGCGAGGAGCTTCAGTAGCATTTCTTTTGCTTTCTTGTCTAGAGCTTCTTTTCGAAGTGTATTTTATCTGTGGAGGCGGGGGCGGCAGATCTTTGCTGCAGCACGGAACGGAAGCATCAAAGACCTGTTTCTTCGGGATTTTCAAATTTGCCCCACCACCTTTGGAATTAGGCAAACTTCTGAGGGAAGATTTTAATACCTTACGGCGCAATCCCGGAGAAGATGGAGACTTTCTTTTACCGGGTGCGTGTACCTCCGAAGAATCTCCCCCATCGGTTTCGTCGTCGTTCGCTTCATCGGAAGACAACTCTTGAAAAGAGTTACCAACTGGGATGGCTGATGAAGACTCTTTTGCAGGCGGATTTAGAGCTTTCACCATCTCCGCATACGTCTTCTTGGAGCGCTTCACAATTGAGCGACTCTCATTTCGAATGCGTCTTTTGTATGCCGGGCATTTCTGCAAGTCATGCAGATCCTTGCTACAGTAGCTGCATTTTTCAGCTTCCTGTGTGCAGGCATCTTCTAAATGAGCTTGGTTGCATTTGCCACAACGGGGCTTGTTGTCGCAAAAGCTAGCACTGTGGCCAAGCTGCTTGCAGTTGGTACAATTGAATACCTTCGGCACGTAAAGACGCACTGGGTAAAAAACACTATCAATGCAAACAAATTTCGGGAGGACGGAACCAGGAAAAGTCACTCGAAACGAGGCGGACGGCGAAAAAACTTTCTTATTTCCTTCCATGGAAACTGATTGCAACTGTTTGCAATCCAGTATAGCCACATCAGGAATTGACCGGTTCTCAAAAACGCCTTTGCCAGTCTTAATGTCTTCACATGTCAGACTCGCGTCGATGATTTTCCCTTCCACCTCGACTTCTCGTGCAGGAATGTAGATAAAGTATTCCACAGTAAAAGCCTCATGCTGAGCAATTTCGTTCGCTGCTTTGTAACTAGGTGCAGTTACACGCAGCTTGGATTGCTTCACTTGGTGAATAACGGTCCCAGGATATTTACGCGTCAGCTCTCTGGAAATCGAGAGCACATTCAAAATCTTATTTTTGCGCCGGAAATAGACAACCCAAGGCCCAGCCGAAGACGGTTGATAAAACCGCGTTCGAGCAACGAGATCTTTAGGAGGCGTATCGCCTCCATCCGATTCGTCCATGCGGGAAAAATCCAACCGCAACCGAATCAACAAAAATTAAAAAAAAATGCGGAGAAAAAAAATGAGCAGAAAAACTAATCAATTAGTGAGCTATTTTGTACACACCTCCCCTATAAGGGCAAAAAAAAAATAAAAATTAAAAAAAAAAAAAAAAAAACTTTCGAAGAGAAAAAAAAACAGTCAGTGGACTATTTTGTACACACTTCCCCTAACAGAGCCAGCAAAATAGCTCCGGGAGAGAGACAGAGGCGAAGCGAAAAACAACTTTGAACTCAACACTGTTTGTTCTGGGAGATGCGAAAGCAGTTCAATAGAGTATGGATAGGTATAGAAATTTGCTACTTATCCGTTCCCGTTCGATGACCGCAAAGCAGCTAGCCTTCCACGTCGTAGGTAGGCAAAAAATCGTATCGCCGTCTTCGCTGTTGATTTGCACGGGGGGAACCAATCACCGGGGGATGAAGGTGACAATGTTTTATTGTGGCACGATACCAGTTGACCCTTGTCAATCTGGTTCGCTTCCTTCACGATGCGCGGTTTAAAGCACTACGGTACAATACTGCACTGGTAAAAACCACACGGGCGGTGGAAGAAAAAACCAAAACACTACCGACTGCCAAAAACTGAACTGGCTTGTTCAAGCGCACAGCAAGGAATGACAGTCACGAATTAAGCGTTGATTATTTTAAATCATTGCCAACGTTTCGATCCAGTTGTTGGGATCTTCTTCAGGGCTCGATATGAATCAACTTGTCGTTTATTCGTGTAGCGAGACAAACACCGTGTGCGCTACACGAATAAACGACAAGTTGATTCATATCGAGCCCTGAAGAAGATCCCAACAACTGGATCGAAACGTTGGCAATGATTTAAAATAATCAACGCTTAATTCGTGAATGTGTTGTTATATTCACCAAAATGGTTTTGGTGAGCGAATTTGATGGATAGTCCCAACTGAAGTTTTGTTGCATATGATTTATCGAATGTAGCGCGGTTGTTACACCATGGCCAGATTCATTTCTCGAACGCGTGCAGGGAAAAAATAACAATTGTGATTGAACAAAGTCACCGAGTAACTAAAGTTTATGCATTATTGATTATTTTCTATTCTTCTTTGATTAATTCTGGGATTCTTTTGGAAGTTCATCTAAGATTATAAATTGAATCACTTTAGGACTCATCAAGAAATTCTACAAGAATCTCTGGGATTCATCTGAAAATTCTCCTGAGATTCTTCGGAATATCTCACTGAGATTCTTCCTGGAACCCCTAATAAATTCTTCCGAAAAAATCTGTGGAATTACTCCAAAAATCTCTGAAGCTCTTCCGATAATCCTCACACGGGTAGAAATCAGAATTCCAAAATAATGATTCTTCTTCTTCTTCTTTCTGACGTTACGTCCCAACTGGGACAAAGCCTGCTTCTCAGCTTAGTGTTCTTATGAGCACTTCCACAGTTATTAACTGAGAGCTTTCTTTGCCAATTGACCATTTTTGCATGTGTATATCGTGTGGCAGGTACGAATATACTCTATGCCCTGGGAAGTCGAAAAAATTTCCAACCCGAAAAGATCCTCGATCGTTGGGATTCGAACCCACGACCCTCAGCTTGGTCTTGCTGAATAGCTGCGCGTTTACCGCAACGGCTATTTGGGCCCGTGATTATACACCCTGATATCATGATTCCAGAGTCTTTTCATCTAATGAAAACCATGATTCGGACTCATGATATCATGAGTCAGATTGTCGTAACGCAACACAAGCCAGTCAGCCTGTTAATATGAAAACAAAAAAAAACAATATTTGTCAGAGCAAGGATCGAACCAAGTACCTTCTGATTGAAAGCTCCGTACTTTACCACACTTCCAACTTGTCGTGTTGAGTTGTGGGTGATCGATACGAATGAATTGAAGCAAAGCGCATTGCTTGTGTTGTCACTCTGGATGTTACGCTTTTGAAGAATGATGATTATGACTTCAGGAACCATTATTTGTCTTCCTGATATCATATTAAAGCTAATTTGTGAATTTACAAAATCATGATTTGGGATAAGATTTTTATCCGTGCATGGAATCGCTTATATGAAATCCTTCTGAAATTCATCAGGAGATCTCTCTGTAGTTCTTTCATAAATCTATCTTGAGCTGTTCTGACCAAAAATCCTTTATTGATTTTACTTCTGGAAATACTCTTGCAATGTTTTTATGATACTGAAAATCTTTCAGAGAATTTTTTCTATGATATTCTCCCAAAAATTCCTTCTGGGATTCTTTCAGAAATTTCTTAGAATTTCCTTTTAATTTCTTTCGAAAATCCTTCTGAAACTATTATAATTATATCTCTGATCGATCTGTGATTATTCCGAACATCTTCCTTATTTGGATTATCTCGGAAATTCTTCGTAGATTTGTATTGAAATTCTGCCGAAAATGTTTCTATCATTGCTTTCCTGAGGGATGGAATTATTCAAAATGATCTGGGATTCTTTTGAATATCTTTTGAATGTATTCGATGAAATTTGGGCACACTAAATAGGTCACCAAAAATTTTCCTTGAGCCCGATTCTTTTCAAACTTTCTGGAAATAAAGCACTGCTGAATGGTTAGGTTTTGACATCATTAGTTTATTGAACCTCTTCCCCCAACCCAAAAGCCCGCACCTTTGCCTTGACCCCATTCATCAGATTTTGGGCAATGATAGGAGCTTGCTTACTTACTTTTAACCACACTTTCTTTAGTTCAAGTTCATTTTCTATCAGTTTTGGAGTTTTAACGAGCTTTGCCTCCATGATTGCCCAAAATTTTTCAATTGGGCGAAGTTCCGGAATGTTTGGAGGGTTGACGTCTTTTGGTACAAAAACTACATCATTATCTTTGTACCAGTCTAAGGTCCGATTTCTTCACCTTTGCTTAAGCCGTAAACCACGTTTACCCATACGATTAAACCAGGTTTAACGCCTAAGTGGTGGTGAAGAAATCGCTTATAAGACGGGCCAGGCATAGTGACAAGAGGCCAAATTTGGCCAAAACAGTGTCGGGCCATCGTGAGATCTCAAGAAGAACAGAAGTCGTTTTTCGAGGCATTCGTCCTTGTAGATTTGCCCGTTGACGGTCCCAGAGGTGATGAAGAGCTGACTCATTTTGCCACATCCGCAGATCGCTTGCCAGACAAGGATTTTTTTTTTGCGAATTTTGACAGTTTCTTCTTCCGTACACTCGCCGGAACGGCCAACTTAGAGGTGACGACGTAGTGTTCCTGTCCTGGCATTTGTTTGGTGTCGGCTATAATGTAGGTCTCATCGTCCATCACAATGCAGAACGGTTTTGTCAGCCATTCCCTGTACAGTTTTCTTGCACGAGTTTTGGCCACCAAGTTCTGTTTTTCGCTCCGGTTCGGTGCCTTTTGGACCTTGTACACATGTAATCCAGAACTTTTCATTGTTTTCTGCACAAAATAAACTGAAACTTTCGCCTTTTTCGCAACATCCCTGATCGAAATGTTGGGATAACGCTTAAATTGGTTCAATACCATCCTGGCCTTCTCCGGATTTGATGTGCCACGTTTTTTGCCACTACCATTTTTTCGCATGGTTGTCTTACGGTCCATTGATGAGAAACGTTTGGGTTTTTCGAAGTGAGTGCCCAAAATTTTTGGCGCACTATTTCTTCATTCGAAGCCATCACTAAAATCACTTGACCGATTTTCATAAAACTCAGCCTTTGTAAACATTACACAATGAAATATATTCAGTTAAAATTTCAATAATTTTTACCCACACGCTAAAAAGTTACGAACAATAGCGTGTGTCCAAATTTCATCAAATACAGTCTCATTTCCAGAAATCTTGGGACTTTTTTTTGATATCCCTCTTAGATTATTTCAGTATTTTTGGGATTTTTTTTTGATATCCCTCTTAGATTATTTCAGTATTTTTTCCGATTCTTCTGTGTTGCTCCCAGAAATCCATCTGAAACTATAGTAAAATATCTATTCTTTCACTGTCAGATTATTCCGTTCAAATTCTTGGGATTCTTCCGGAAATCGTGTTGAAATTCTTCCAGATATCTTGATTCTTGATCCCAGATTCTCGGGGATTTATTTCAATATATTTTTATGGAAATAAAAAAACAAAAAAATTACCTCGGAATTTTTTTTACGAATTTTCTCAGAAATTCTTCTAGAACTTCTTTCTGGCCCTCTCCTAGAAATCCTTCTTACATTCTAACGGAAATCATGTTAAAATTTTTCCAGAAATCTTCCTGGGAAAATTTCGAATATCCGTTTGGAATTCTGACATTCTGATACAATCTCCCAGTGATTCTTCGGGAAATGTTCTTGGCTTTATGATTTATTAGTTAATCATCAGAAAATCACTTTTGAATTTAAATAGAAATCCATCGAGAAAACTTCCAGACAGCCCTCTCCATTTGTTATTCTTCCATAAATCTTCATGGGACTCTCTTAAGATTTTTACGGAAATCCTTAAGGTGGGCTTCGTAGCCTTGCTGTAAGCGGCGTCAGTCGTCATGGCGTATTGTGCCACAGGATGTGAGTTCGATTCCAGCTCTAGTCGGTGGAAACTTTTCGTTAAACAAAAAAATCATCATTGGTCTACTGGGTGTTTCTTGTTGTCTGTTGCCTAATGTTAGTGATCGTTCAGAAAAAAAAATCATTCAGAAATCCCTATATGCCTTTTTTGCAAATAATCTCGGAAATCTTTCTACAATCCCAAAGAAATTCCCAGAAGGATTTTCAGAAGCATTCCCAAAAGTTATTCGGAAAAGTCTTAGAATTATTGTCTGAGGAATCCCAATGGTATTTCCGGACGAATACCAGAACGATTACCAGTGGGATTCTACTGTTAATTACTGTTACTGGAAAATCTCCGTTAACATCCTTGAATGAAGTCTAGATGATATGTTTTTTTTTTCGGATGAATCTAAGAAGCTTTACGGAAGAGCAGGAATGATTTCCGGAAAAAAAAACTGGAAGAATCTTTAAAAGATATTATGGAGCCTTCCAGCAAGATTTCCGGAAGAAATTCAAAGCTATTCATTCCAGAAGGATTTCCGAATGAATCCTAGGTAGATACTATATAGCATAATTACACGGAGATTTCTCGAGAAATCAGGAGGAATGCTCAGAAGCATCGTAGAAGTAATTCCGGAAGAACTTATGAAAAAATCTTCGAAAAAAATCTAGTAGGAAGTATTCAGAGGATCCTTAGAAAGATTTCCGAAAGAATCCCATAAAGTTTTCCGAAAGGCTTTTTTGTTGGCGAAAGATTTATTCAATGATATCCGGAAGAATTCCAACAGGAGTTTTGAAGGAGTTTCAGAAGTAAGGGGTATTGACAAAAAATTACAGAGGCATTTAAGAAGAATTCCAGAAGGATTTTCGTAAATCTTAAAATATGTTTCGGAAGAATCTCAGAGTTCGGAGGAATTCCAGAAGAATTTCTAGGGCTCTAGGAAATCTTTGGAAGACTCATTTAAAAATATCCGGTAGAATTGCACCAGGATTTTCGGTAGAAACATCAGTAATATTTCCGAAAAAAAATGTTCTAAGAATTTAATTTCCAGAATCTTTAAACAAATTCCGAGGAGATACACGCAAAAACTACAGAGGGATTTCTGCAAGAATCACAGAGGGATATCTAGAAGAATCCTAGAAAAAATACCGAAGGCTTCTATAAAATTGTTTGGGAGAATCTCAGAGCCAGTATCCAGAAGAACTTACAGAGATATCAGAGATAATCCCAAAATTTCCAGAACAATCCCAAAGGAATTAAGGAGAAATTCAAGAGGTATTCAAGGAAGAATCCCAGGAGAACTTCCCGATGGAATCTATAGCTATTTCTTCAAGAATAGTTCTAATAATAACAATACTATTGATTTGAATATATTTCTTGTGTAGCATTGGATTTCACTCTAGAGACAACTCGTAACATCAATATTGCCTTAAATATATAAATCTTTATTCAGGTGAATTTTTGCACATCCTAATTGCAATCCTAACAGTGCAAAGAGTAAAACCCCATTCTCATTAAGGATATACATAAATTTGTTATATAATTATATAACAATATAATAATTATAATAACTATAAAAAATATGTATGTATGGAACCAACAAAGAGCATTGTTTCAAGTTATGATATTTTTTGTACCGCACAATCAGCATATCAGCAGCGTTTTGTTTATTATGTACTAATTAGAATTTCAAATCATTTCGTTTTGTTGTCTACTGCAACATGTTACCATGTTCAAGCAACATGTTGCAAAAATTTGGAGTTGTTTTTAAAACAAAGGCAGGATAATAATAATAATGATAACGAACCATTTCAAATCGAGTGTAAATCTCGTTCCGTGCGCGCGCGGAGCCGTCAAAACAGACTTTTGTTCGCTCTTCTTCACAACTCAGCACAATCCACCACGGGGTGGTTTGGTGAGCTGTCTGGTTGTTGCAGATGAACACTTATCATTTAGCGCGACATCATCATTGCAACCAAGATTGCAACTCACCAGAAAACGATAGGTTGGATTAACAACAGCCCTACGGTGTTATTGTCGATTGCCAGTTGTTTCACGATCCACCCGTAGGACTGGCCTGGATTTTCCCGATTTTCCATAACCGCACCGCACCCATCTTTTTCGTCGAAGCGCTTCGTGCTTGACAGCCAACACGTAAACCGCTTAACAGATTGTGACGAAATTTTGCAAATGTAAACATTACACTCTGATATGGTTTTACACAGAATTCAACCAATTTTTACACGTGTAATTCAACGAAAAGTGATTAAATGGCTTTAATCAAAACGATTGTTTAATTATGAAACCTTTGGACCGAAATAATGCCAATAAATCCCAAAATCATTCTAGACGGTCGATATTCCATGAAATTCAACGAAAATGTTGCATTTTATTCGAGTACAGTCCTTATATGTTGGTGATGTGGTATTGTATCCACTTGCATTTCCCTGCTGCTCTCTCTGGCCAAACATGGTTTCACACACATAGCCAGCGCACGTTCCTCCGGGACAGTAAGTCTGTTACGATACCAACTCTCCGTTAGTTCTAACTACTTTTGTGCATATACATATTTCCAAATTTATCAAGCAAATATTTGAACTTGTGACTACGAGCAACTGTTTCTCCGGTGCCATGCCACACCAGCAAGTAGGTTCTCACATGGCCTGGGCTCTAGACGATACTGCGATTGCTGAAACTTCTCGTAGAAACAGATGGGCGATAGTTTCGAAGCGACTGGTTAGCCAGCCAGGTCTTGATACCATTGCAAATAGAAATGCTGCGATAGGTGGTGCCTTTTCAGGAACGGATAGTATCGGCAACCGAGTGCTCATACACCGGTAGATTCTTAATCCGATGAACTGCTCCGTTTGCTAAGGCGTCAATTGAATGATAAAAACTTCAGGTTTCAGTAATTGCACGAAAAATGTGAATTTTTGAACTTGAATGAACTCCTGTTCTATAAAATCATCAATGCTTCACCATCAATCAAACCACATAACGTAGAAATCTCGTTTGCCACTCACAGCCCCCAATAATGATGATAGCAAATCCGTTCGATATCAAGGTTAACCAAAGTTCATAACTTTACAGCCAATTAATTCAACACATTATCAATCAATCCAATTGACCGATTGACCGACTGATGTTTGTGTGCCGGCCGTGAACTGTCCATGCCAGCTGGATGGGGTTGGATACGTATATGGCATCAACAGCAACCTGATGTATGACGAATGATGTCCAATCCATTCCAGATGGAAGCATTTTTCAGGGTACCCACTCGCAAAAGAATGGGAATCAGTGATCCGTTATCGGGCAACACATTAAAAATAATTTACGGAGTTGGTGGTCTAACTACTGTAGATTCTGCTCAATAAACAGAAAAGCTTTGGGTTCAATCTTAAACTCATCCCTGTCATCGAACTTCGTAGTTTTTTATGAGTGACATTCCGCTTTCCCCCACACTGAAAAGCTTGATGTTTTAAAGTGCTTCTTCAAAAAAGTACATATAAATTAAAAACTATTTCAATTTCAAATTCTGTATATATTGAGTAAGTTTGAACTAAACAATTGTAAAGTTTTGAAGCAGGCGTTTCAGGTTAGTTTGACAATGAATTAAATTTGTTACTTGCTGAAGACTTCTTGGAAGTTTGTTAAATTTTGTTGGATCTAAGAAAGAAAAACCGAATTTGACCGAAATAAGAAAATGCACGAGTCCTTGTCACTTGATTGGCTTGACTGGAATTGTAAATCTGAAGTACAATAGTGATCTGTGAATTTTTCAAAGTTGTTGTTGGCGTTCATTAGTTGAAATTTTTAATGCGCAAATTCGCCGCTATGTGGCGCTAGCGTGCATGTAATTTGGACATATTCTAACAGCCTCTAGCTCACGATCCTGACCACCTAGAAAGTTCGTGTCTTTAGCAAAGTTGTTCACAGCAATTAAAGAAAGCACAGTTTAGTTGGCAATTTTGGCGCTACGTGGCGGTAGTGTGAATATTATTTGGTAATATTCTAGCAGGTTCTAGCTCTTGATTCCGACCACTAAGAAACTTCATGTCTCTGCAAAGTTGTTCAGAAGCTTAAAAGCAATTTGAGGCAGCTTTTTTAACAACAGAAATGTTGCTGCTACGTTTTGCTAGCTTACATGTGAATACAATGTATTTTAGTAGGATATATACACTCCCATGCAAAAGTTTAGGTTCACTTCCTAAAAACATACAAAAGTGTTTTGTACATATCTCTATGGTTACACGTCCAATTGACACTCTATATGGCGCATTTGAAAGGCAATGAATTATTCTTGCTTCGTAGGTGTAAAAACATATTCTTGTCTTTTGTATACTTTTTTTTTTGGCGTCAAACTCTTCCTCGAAGGCATTCTGCGAGGGTTCGCAGTTTTCGATGGTACATGAAAAAGGCTTGTGGCAAACGTCAATTGGAACCAAAGGATCATCAACTTCCACAATAGTCAAACCATTCAACAATTCTTCACTTCACGAACAACAAATCCGAAGTGCAGTTTTTTATGCAGTTCGATTCCCACATATTGTTTGAACTCATTCCTTCTAGCAATGCCGCATTGGACTGCGTCAGAGAAGTTGAAGTGATGTCCACAGAACATGTGTGATTTACGCTTTTTAACCATCGAAGACCTGGACGATTGTATTCACCAAATACAGCAACTGCATCATGTTTGGCAATCACGGATTCCATACTAAATATATGGCGATTCGTCAGTTGTACATCCGACACTTTATACGGAGAAATATATGTTGCTCCTATAGCAAGACTACTTCACTTCATTTTCAGAGACACCCACACGTGCTCAAGTCCCTCTTCGTTATTCGGGATCAAATTGGACGATATGTTGTTATTGTTGTTTGTGAGGGACTTTAACCCGAAGGTCATTCGTCCCTACAACGATATGGTGAGCTTCACTGCGATATGGGTACTGCCGGAACGTTTTTTGGTGCTAGTTAGCTGTGTACGATCACCACGATAAACGACGTAATCAATACCGAACAGCATGGTTCGACTGTCCGACATTTCCCCGAAAACCATTTCCCCGATTAAATTTTTCCTGAAGGACTTCTTCCCGAAAACCATTTCCCCGAATAAACTGTTTCCCCGAATGTACTGTTTCCCCGAAAGCTTTTCCCAAAGACATTTTTCCAGATGTTTTACTATCGATATAGCAGACTAAATTCAGTAAATTTCATTATTGTTTCAAATGAATGATTCGAATCGAAAACGACAACTGAGATACAGTACTGGACAGAATGAAGTACGTATTGGCCGTTTTTTCATACATAATGGTCAAGTTTGGAAACTTGGATCTCGGCTTCAGGAAGTCTGGTTGACCTGAAATTTTCACCATAGCTTGGAAGTAACTTGAAATATGCAAAGCTTTTCATGAACAAACTTTTAAGTTATCGTGAATCTCAAATTTTGTCATAAATGGCAAAATTTTGAAAAAGAAATGTTTTTTGAAAGGAATATTTAAAGCAATATATGCTTCTGCAAAATAATGCAATTTGATAAGATACACATATTCGTTGAACGCTTTTCAGTAAAACTGATCGATTTCAAAATAAAAAAAAAACTAGAAGATGTCCTATAATTCAAAAATTGGTGATTCAAATATTGAGTGAAATATTTGATCTTTAGTGAAAATTTTCGATCAATCGGACTGCTAGAAGCTTAAATGCTTAAGTTTTACTATGCTTAAAAATATCAGAAAATTAAGTAAAAGTTTGACTGGTTGAAGACAGGATTCAAAGGCGTGACCCAAAAAATAAGAGGACATCTTGGCTACTGCATAAGAATTTCAAGAAAATTAATGAGGTTCTTATTTTGTTTGGGAGAGTTAAGCACATTGTGTCGAGGCTATTATTCGACCACTACATTCGCGTTAGTTGTTTATGTTTCAAAAACTAAATTGTCTGTAACAATAACTGATAACGTAAAAGTTACTACTTTTCAAATTCATGAATATCCCTTCATAGCATAGGTTGTTCTTCCATATTTTACTGGACTAATAATCATTGAAATCAAATTAGTTGATAACTTAAAAGATAGAAACCTTCTGTCAATTATAGGCAGTTCCTTGAAATTTTTGAGTCAATATTTATTTTGCTTGCAGCTGCATATTCAAACGAACAAAAATTTTTCTTTCTTGCTATAGAAGGCTGTTCTTCATAGGTAAATAAATTAATAAAATGAACAGAGCTACTGAAATGTTTAACTATTTCTAATTGTTAATTTTGTGATATTCCTTCAAGATTAGTTTCAAGAGAGATTATTTCAAATTTTTTGCTTTGTTCCAACATTTTAAAAGCTTTCGATCTACGCTTTTTTCTTATTTAGGCTTATACAAATATTAATTTTCTGTTATGTCTGAAACCACTTGTAATGAAAAAAAAATATTTTTGTGTTCTTATTTTTAACGCTAATTTTTGCATCTTTTTCAGTCTTCCTCAGGATCGTCATTTAACGTGTGTAGACAGGCTACAAATACTTAAATACCTTTAAATACTCAAAATACCTCACAGAGATCAAGAAAAGTATGGAACTTTTTTTCTTCCCTTTCGTCTTTTTAACGTCGGGTGTGACACAAAAGAAAATTAATATTTGTATCAGCCTTATGTAGTGATAATTTGGATTTTGATTACTTATTACTGACACGATTATTTTAATTGACTTTTCCGGCTAGATGACCTAATAAAACGTTTATTATCAACACATATCCTGGAAACTGATTTCAATTTTCAGAAAAGTAATTAAAGTGACACCACGCTTTTTTATATCTACAAAAAAACTCTGGAGGTGTATTATATGTAGGACAAGACAGAGAAGATTCTAGTTCTAGCATAATGTAATAAGGCATAATGGACTTACTATAGCCTTTATGTCAAACTAAATAAAAAAATGGCTTAATGGACTAATGGACATAGGGTATTTAAACGTTTGGATGGACAAATAATGTATCTCTGGGAAATAGTGCCAATAAATTTTAAAGAATGACCTATCACTAAAAGAAGGGAAAATGCTAAATAAAGTATTGTCAGCTTAGTGTAAATAATTATTGGAACAGTATTATTTAAAATCATAGCCAAATGTTAAAATGTGCATAAGCCAAATGTTCATATTTATGCCAAACATACCGCTTCCAATGAAATTATGTGCACTCATTTTCATTACAAGCTACCATAAGAACAATTTTTAAATTTTTTTAGAGTTTAATGCCCGTGTACAGTACACTGAACAACATTTACATTTTACACATGTATTTCATAACAAATTTAATATACTTGCATCAAAACATACATCAGTTAGCGCGTTGAACACTTTGTGGCAGCAGAATCATGAATATCTTTCGGTCTGTAGCATACATTACATTTTTTTTCGGGGAAATGGTACATTCGGCAAAATAATTTTCGGGGAAATGGTTCATTCAGGAAAACATCATTTGGGGAACTTACAATCGGGGAAATGGTTTTCGGGGAAATGTCGGACAATCGCATGGTTCATCCAACCAGGTTTCAGTTAAAATAACAACATCGTAGGGTGTTTGGCCGAATGCCGCTTGGCCGAACGCCATTTGGCCGAACGCCATCTGGCCGAACGGGTCATTTGGCCGAACGGGTCATTTGGCCGAACGGGTCATTTGGCCGAACGGGTCATTTGGCCGAATGGGCCATTTGGCCGAATGGGCCATTTGGCCGAATGGGCCATTTGGCCGAAAGCCATTAGGCCGAATTACGAACAAAAACATAATCCAATTGCTGCAACACTGATGTGTAGGATTCAGAAGAGTGGCCCAATTATTTTGATAGGATGGGACGTCATGTTTGTTGAAAATGAAAAAAATCGACATGTTAATTCAGGACGAAGATGTGAACTTCACAGCGTTTCATTACTGAAGTTTGAATTGATTTTCAATTATTTCTTCCGAAGTTCCTCCTTCTTTTAAACATAGGCTTTTCTTTAGAGCTCTAATGGTTTCATTACTGTTGGCAATTATTTTGCTTATATTTTAATTAGGAATTTTACGGTGTTTGCAAAAGCTGCATGTTAATTTGGTTGCCAGAACTAAGAAATAATTTACTAAGTACGATTCTTGAAGAATCTAAGCAAACCGATGCAGAAGGACGAGAAAGTCGTAAACCGTTTTATTCACTGTCACTGATTACAATCGTAATGAGAAAAACCTCTAATTATTTGCAGCTGTTGCCGCTAGTAGAGAAGTGAAAAGTTGCTTACATTTAGGTTGTTCCTCTTTAACTCTGACTATTTCTTGAACTGGAGAGCTTAATATGATGAATTATTCTTCTTCAAAAATAAGCTGTTCTTCGAAATTCAACTTTGAAACTCGTTTCAATTGCATGCTAACTGTACTGCCCATATTCGCATATTAGTCCTATGTATATTAGAAATCCCATAGAGCATGGGACTTTTATGCGAATATGGGCAGCCCTATTGATTTAATTTTCGGCCAAACGGCATTCGGCCAAACGGCATTTGGCCAAATGGCGTTCGGCCAAATGACCCGGAACCCATTGTAGAGCGAAGCAATAACAGAAGACTTAGTGTAAAAGTCAGTTATTTTTGTCCGTAGACTTCTGTCCTTCTGATAATAAATCCGGACCCCAGTGCGTTGTTCGTCCTCGTTACAGATTTGCAGTATCGGTTCAATAGTCGACATTGTCACTACAGAACCAGGGTTGGAGGAAGACTTCCAGAAATTTTCAGCTCACTTAGGATTTCCATCTCAAACAAATGGGAAACAGCACATCTCTTTGGTTCAGGAAAATTGTTGATCGCGTTCAATTGAACCCAAAACGTCAAAAAAAACTAGATGAAAACATTCCGAACAATATTGTAGAAGCTTGTATCATGTTTAAAATTGATAAAAATGGTATTTCAACTATCTGAAGTAGATTTGTTGAACTCATGCAATGGACCAATGTACGAGTTCATTATTTGACGTTTGAGCGGTGCCGTATTATTTACGTGACCATGGCAACGAGTGAATTTGGCACCGCTCAAACGTCAAATCAGTGAACTCGTGCACTGGTCCGTACTGCTTTGTATTCCTTTAACATAGACACCAAGTGCATCATAGCCGCCTATGACGCTGGACGAGCTGCAGCACAATTGAAATGTTAATAAAAATCATCTTCAGTCATGTTCATTAGGGTATGGACCAATGCACGAGTTCACTATTTGACGTTTGAGCGGTGCCGTGTTATTTACGTGACCATGGCAATCAGTGAATTCGGCACCGCCCAAACGTCAAATTAGTGAACTCGTGCATCGGTCCATTGTGTAACTAGTGAATTTGTCATTCTGGGGTCAATTGAGCGCGATCAATTAGTACACGAAACGAAACAGTGCTATAGGGTCATTTCAATACATTTAGAATGAATATCCCATACAAACTTTGAATTGCCAGCTGATGAAGCAAACAATCGAGTTGAAATTTTGAGAGAGTTTTTTTCTTGCCTCTGGAATGCTCTGTTGAGATTTACAACTTTTTTCTATAGGGGTAAGTCTAATTCACATGTTTTGTTCGAACCGTGTAGAGATGTTCGGGTTTTCAACGTCGTTGTGGATGTCAAATATAAAAAAAAAACAACAAAAAATGTCTAACATGAACACAATTTCAAACCAAAGGAACGTTCGATCCAAACCCAAAAACCAATGTCGCGATACAAAATTATCAAAATTATAAACCGTGGGATAATATTTGCCCCTACACACAAACGCTGCGCTTTGAAACGATGTCAAACAACATAATCCAATTTGAAAACTCTGCAGCAATACAAAACCGATGTCCCCATTATAAATTCGTGCTCGTGGTTTGATACCATAGCCATAATCAAAGCAAATTAATACAACGAAATTCAATTGTATCCTGCCCCTCCTACTGCTATCGGTGGGGCCGCTCCACCCCTCTACTTTCCAAAATCGAGAACAGCTTTCAGTGTGTACACTTTCTAAAACTTTAATTATTCAAATATCCTTCTCTGCAAATCCAATTCAATGTGATATTTATCGTATTCGATGTGCCTCCATCACGAGTGGGGGGTGAGGGTTGGGTGTTGAAAAAGGGGATGGGAATCAGCCACAGTCGGCATGGCAGGGTACTGTGTACATATCACGTTTATTAACATTTCAAAAGAGTAATGGAACATAATTAATGGCCATACACACATCGACGCTTTTCGCGAAAATCATCCCACCGAAGCGTCCTGCGTCGTCCGTTGGCTGACTCGACGTCCCGCACAGCTATCCGACACTTTACTGGTGGTAACCGAACCAAACACCAAACGCTACGCTGCTGTTGGATACCACACAGTCACACACAGAGGGATCCTAACACGCATCAAATCAAACGTTGAAAATCAAAGCGATACATGTTTGAACACCAGCTCTTACTGAAAGTTTAAAAAGATTGAAAGTTTCAATAATATTTCTTACCGATGTTTTCTGATTGATCAAACAATGTATGTAGTAAAATCAAAGTTTTTTTCAATTGACCATCAAACTCTTATGTCAAACATTAACGTAATTTTTTTTTCTATATGGTCGGTGTTCTGCTTAAGCTGAAGATGAATCGATGCCAAACCTAAAATTTTCAAGAATACAAATCTGGAGAACCAAGCATTCGTTTAAGCTGAAAACTTGATTGATTGGTCACTAGCTGGTGGTGACCAATCGATTAAGTATTCAGCTCATACAGGTGTTCGGTTCTCCAGATTTGTGCTCTTGAAAATTTGAGGTTCGGCTTCGATTCATCTTCACCTTAACCGCACCAAGTGCCAAAAACTTTATTCCGAGATATTTGACTTTGGAGTCTCATCGTGTACTACCTAGTTGATCGCGGACGATTAATTTTAATTATTCATCGCTCACATGCGATTAACTCTGAAATCCCCAACGTCTGACTTTTCATTGGCCAGTTACAGACCAATTTTGGATCTTTTGGTCTCAAACAAACCGCATTATACAAACAAACCGCATTATTCAAGATTTATTATGTTTTAGAATAAATGGAATTGGCCTCTTGGATCCGGAGTTATTCCGAAATTCAAATGGGGTATATTCGTTCCGGAAGCTATGGTTCACGTAGATTTTTCAAGATTAGCGGTAAGAATATTATTAATTGTGTACTTTCTAAGTAAAAAGCTGTCAGAAGTTTGAATGACATTGTTTCTCATTGATTCTGGCCTTTCCTGATACCTGGTCACCAGGTACTGGTTCCTGAATGTACCCAAAGAGGGCATATTCTGAAACTTAAAGAATAGTATCGTGCGATGGCTCAAAATTCATGTTTTTTTTTTCATCCTGAACATAAAAGATATAATGCCAAGGGCAGATATGAGTTTTGGCCACATTCGGATACCCCGGATTCGGTTCCGGCATGGTCTCAGTGGGACACTTTTGTAATCCTACTCACTCATATCGTGCGACGGCTCAAAATTCATGAGTTTTTATCTTGAGCATCATATCAATAATGACATGGATCAATGAGGTTCTGGTAATATGCGATTACTCCAGACATAATTCTGGTAAGGCGTACCCTTTGTCATCTTATCGACTCATGGAGGATTCACTATGGAAACCAGTGTTGCATTTGAACGCGTTCAGTTTGCGTTCCAGTTCAAACCTTTGAACGAGGGATCAAGTAGGCTTGAACAATGAGCAGTTCAAAAATTTGAACCCGTGCGAGCTAAAAACTGAACGTGAAATGGAAACTGTCTCCATGGCAGATACACGACATATTTGAATGCGGAAGTTTAGCAAACACGTTAGGAAACTTAAATGGTTCAACATATTGGTAATGTCATGAACGCAATATGTTCTGATGTAGTTTTTTATGGTTTTCAGCTTCGCTGTGCATTTTGAAGTGAACGGGCCGTTCTTGTGCAGGTGCAGAATCTTGCACGAGAGTTCAATGCTTGCTAGGTTCTCGAGCAAAATTAGAACGCGTTCAGTTCACTTTTGGCTCGCGTTCAGTTCAATATGCATCACTGATGGAAACCATCTTTATTGAATTCATTGAAATAGCTTTGGATCCATATCGATAAGTCAAAGACACATTTCTGGCAAACAAATAATGAAGAACTCGTAAGAGGTATTTCTGAAAGAATGTTATAAAGAATACTATGAGTTAGAAGGAAAACCATCTCACGATGTTTTCCTATAGGAATTCACCAACAAATGTTCATGTGAACTTTTCTACAGATTACAATCGATATTTTTTTTTTTAATTTTGCCACAAATTGTTGTAATTTTGCTACATTTTTTCCAGCATTAATATTCGAATTATGTAATTAATTACCGAACTTAATATACCTGAGGTCCTAACAGGAACCATGCAATATACCCTGTTATTGCACCTTAAATGCTGGTAAAGAAGAAAAGAATACAGTAAACAACTTAGAACGCCTAAATCAACTAAAAAACATCAAATATGCTTTCAAAATCTTTTCCATAATTTTCCTTGGCTCTCACCTATTTTACGAAAAAAAAGTCGGGCGAATTCGGACAATAATACAGATATGCTCAATTTTTGCCACGTTCTTCAATAATTATCCCATTTCTCTCAACATAAAAATAACACAATAAGAATGTTTTTGAATGCGTATAAATAAAAGGTTGAGTGTCCGGCATTATGATAGTATTGAGCACTGGTATATCGTAGGTGTCAAGTCCTGTACTATTATCGTGTGAGGCAGTGATGCATTTCAAACTGAACACGAGCCAAAACTGAACGCGTTTCAATTTTGCACGAGAACGCAGCAAACATTGAACTCTCGTGCAAGATTCTGACACTGCTCATGAACGGCCCGTTCAATTCAAAATGCACAATGGAGCTTAAAACTCGAATAAACTGCATCGATCTGTATTGAATTCAACTCTCTCAAAATGTTTGGAACGTCAAACGTTTCATAATATCTTTCTTGAATCTTCCACATTGAAATATGTTGTGCATCTGCCATAATATCAATGTTCATTGCGCGTTCATTTTTCAGTTCCTACGGGTTCAAATTTTTGAACTGATCAATGTTCAAGCCTACTTGAACCCTCGTTCAAAAATTTGTACTGGAACGCAAACTGACCGCGTTCAAATGCAACACTGGTGTGAGGGTTGCTTTTTTCCCTTAATCAATGTTTCCAAATTTAACTTGGGCTGTAAGACAAGGTTGATGTATCCTTCAACAGCCAAGAATTACCCTGGTTTCGTCCTAGGGACAACTGAAGAGTGTGATAAGATGAACTCCTACTTAAAAGACTTTATATGGAGTTATGGGTATGTACTTGATCTAGCACTCAATTCAAACCCGCAGTGCCCAAGTTTCTCAGTACACTTTTCTCAGCACTCTAGATTTTGCCCTAGTACCTCACGCGCTATAAAACATTTATGGGAGCATTTACTGTACACAGTTAAAAATATTTTTTCCAAAGAACATCACCACGGCGAGATGGATCTACATAGGTCCGAGCCGTGTCCAAATCGGACGACACAGCAAATAAAAAAAAAAAAGAACATCACCAGGGACCAGCTGTGAAAATTTAATTAAAATTGATTCATAAATAACTGAGGTCTTACTCTCGAAAGTTGATCATTTTGTATGGAAAATCGAAAAGAAATGATTTATACATGTTTTAACGTAAATATAAGGGATTATTTTCGACCAATTTTAAATCGACCACAGCTGGAATCGGATTGTTGTTTCTGTTCAAATGTTGTACACTTAAGGTTTTTTTTTTATGAAAATAACTGTTAGTCTGATTAGTAATAATGTCGGCACTGATGACTATTCATTTCTAACCTGCTAACCTAGCAAAAATTTTGTGTAACAAATTCGCTCAAAAATAATGCAATTTGTGCAAAACTGATAAGACGTGTTTTTAAGAAATGTAACGCCATCTTCTAATTGATTGGTTAAACATTGTTGAAAATTCGAAATCTTCTCTTGATAGATGCAGAAATCAAATATGTTAAAATAATATTTTTATCTGACCTAGTTTTGAGATGGCAGTATGGTGAAGTCGTGCTCATACTTTCGGGGACACCTTATATCGTCATCGGAAACATAGAGATTTCAATTCTTTAATTTAATTGAAAACTAATCCTCATAAAATTCTTTACTGTTTTTTATCAACATCAATTTGAACAACGATTCATCCAGATATTTTTTATAAAATACTAATAGGACAGGGCGTGACAGTTAAACTAAGACTTCTCCGTTGTTTTTTAGTCGATAACCTTGGCGATACAAAAGCCAGTGCTACCAGTATCTTTTCTAAGCAAATCTTGCGAACAAATTCCACCATCAAGGCTCATAATATGGTTGCTCTTTGCACGCTTCATGCATTCAGCGCAAAAGAGATTGCTATAACAAAAAAACAGGTTTTAATTCAAATCCAGTGATACTTTTAGTGAAAAATGGCACAATTTCCATAATATTGCTCTCAACGAAATATTTTTGATTATTTCAACGTTGAAGAAGCACATGCAGGAAAGTTTAAATCGAATATAAATAGATTCAAAACAAAAATATTTCATAAAAAAATCCAAACTTTTGGTAAAATACGGCCGGGTTAGCAACAAAGTGTCCTGTTGTAATCCAACTCAACGATATGACAATATGCCTTTGCCAAAACGACCGATGAGAGGTGGTCTTTTTTTACTGGCAATTGGCTTCGTTCTTGTAATTTGACCTGACACGTCTTGTCTTAGGTAGTTTTCCTCAATCAGGTAAGCTGTGGAATGACTGTCACATATTTTCAAACTTCCATAACCGATTCCATTTCAATAACTGATCAGGTAGAACCAGTGCTGAAAAGTAGCAATTTCTAGCACTCTTTCATTTGTTAGAAAAAGTAGGCCGTTTTGTTGATCAATTTCTTGTTAAAAAGTAAGCTGATAAACAACAAAAATGCACTAATTACTTTATTACCTCTTCCAAAATATTTCCATGGATACCACCATACAGACATTTAGGACTAAAGTGTGACTACGATGTCATCGTCTTCACCGAAACATGGCTTTGGGAAGATAATGCCAATAGCGAAATCTCCTCTGAATTTAAGATCTTCAGATGCGATCGTAGCAAGTTGCAATTATGCGATATCTCGAGATTGCGTACACATAGAAGGATGCTGTCTTCTGCAAATTTAGTTCAGAATTTGACCATTGTGTTTCGCTGGCATCAATCTGAACTTCCGTTAGGGGCTGATTATGCGATATCTCTAGATTGCAAACACATAGAAAGATGCTGTGAACAGCAAAGTTACTCAGGATGATAAGGACTTCCACATGGGTATACCACGTGGCATCGGTGTCGATATGAACTTCTGCTATATCTAGAGTTACTGTACACGTGCTGTAGACATAGGTACAGGCTTCACTGCCGTTCTACGCATATTTGTGCCGCGGTTCATAAGATTTACATAGAACATGGGACAAGTATGTGTGTGTAGAAGGGCAGTTGATTGCTTGCAAGCGCACGGGCACGCTGTATATTGTGAGACCTTTTTTGGTGCGCCTCAATTTTCTAGAGATGTGTCTCAATGCAGCCTCATGTGCTCCATCACATGTGCTGTTTAAAATTCAGCGCAATAATTGAGCGTTGACAACATCTTTCAACAACGATCAAAATTGTAACTCTCGGATCGCAAGTCTTCGACCATATCATATAGAACATCTAGACACCTGCATAATGTGGCGAAAATAGTTGTAGAGGCTCTTCGTTACTAAGCAGTTATTGCACAACTTGTCTACCGATGACGAGCCGTAGCGCCGAGCAGCGCATGAGACGAGTCTCACCTGGAGCACATCACCTAGCACGCGCTTTCAGAATTTTCATGAGCCTCTGGCTAGCGCAGTACACTAGGATTCCGATGAGCTGAGATACGGTTTGGTTTGGGATTCGTCAGTACATTTATGTGCTGCTGATAAATGTGCAACTCTAGCTATATCTCGAGATTGCGTACACGTAGAAGGATGCTGTCTTTGGCAAAGTTGCTCAGAAGGATAAGGTCTCCCACATGAGTATTAATTTAGCTCAGTAATTTAATCTCTAATCAAAAAAATCCAGGGGAATATCTGAAAAAAGACTATAAACATATTGGAGCGGTTTTGCAAAACGAAAATCCATCTTCGAATCGAAATAGACCATGTTAAGAAATTTCAGAGAGGTTTATTATTGAGATCCGCATACAGGTTCCTAAGGGGTTTTTAGTGCCATTTCTGACTAAATTTCGATGGATTTCTGACTAGAGTTTTCAATTTTCCCGGGAATTGACTTCCCGGGAAACGGGAAATAAAATTGTCATTTCCCGGGAATTCCCGGGATCCCGGGAAATTCTTAAAAACGTGAGAAATAAGCTAATTTAATGTATTTTCTAATTATTTATATTTCATATTTTAGACCATTACATTTTTACGGTTAATTCTCTCCTGTGTGAGTAATTTATTTTTGATTTTCAAAAAAATCTGTTGGCTTAGTTTTTTTAGGCTTGAAAAAAGATTATAAAATTAAGCTTAAGTGCATGTGGAGGTCATTCTAGACAAATCGTAAGAAGTGCCAATTTTTAAGGTGAAGTTAAGTGAAGCCAAACCTCAAATTTTCAAGAGAACAAATCTGGAGAACCAAACATCCGTTTAAGCTGAAAACTTAATCGATTGGTAACTAGCTGACGGTGATCAATCGTTTGAATTTTATATAGTAAATGAAAACCCGAATTTAATTCCACTATAGTTTGTATCCTTTGACAGATACGCATATTTCAACCTCAACTGTAAGGCCGTCCTCAGTGTCGTGTACTATTACTGTACTACTTTTAGTACACGACACTGAGGACGGCCTTACAGTTGAGGTAGAAATACACGTATCTGTCAAAGGATAAAAACACTAATGGTATTAAATGGAATAGTACTGAATTCGGTTTTTTATTTACTTATAGGTATTCCACTAAATAGCTCGAAGAATTATTATCATGAGTTTTATGCTCGAAAACTTGAAGTATGGCTTCGATACATCTTCATTTCAAAAATTCTTTTCGAACAATAGAATGAAAACCAACCAAATTGCAAACATTAAAACTGAAAACCATGAATGAACAATAGCCCTACCAAATCATGAAATAGATCTCTTGAAAGGGGCCTTCCTTAGACGAGTGGTTAAAGTTCTCGGCTACAAAACAAAGCCATGCTGAAGCTGTCTTTTCGTAATAGAAATTTCCTTGACTTCCCTGGACATAGAGTATCATCGTACCTACCACACGATATACGAATGCGAAAATAGCAACTTTAGCAAAGCAAGCTCTCTGTTAATAACTGTGGAAGTGCTCATAAGAACAATAATCTGCGTAGCAGGCTCTGTCTCAGTGAGGACGTTATGCAAAGAAGAAGATCTCTTGAAAGTTCCTTTATATTGTATTGCATATGAAGTTTCTTGAAAAAAAAAACCGTCAAAAATATATGCATTTTTCAATAAGTGTTTGATTGCGGAAAACAGACAATGAACATCAAAATGATCTGAAAAGTAATTTGTACGATTGGGTTTATTTGAATGTAGATGGTCAAGTCTTTATTAAAATAGAGCTTCCCGGGAAATGCGGATACCTCGAGAAATACGGGAATCCCGGGAAACAGAAAATCATTTCCCGGGAAACGGGAATCCCGGGAAATCTCATTTCCCGGGAAATGTTCCCGGGATTGAAAACTCTATTTCTGACCTACCCCTAATTGCATTACTGTCCTATTTGTATGAGAAACCATTAAGAACGTAGAACAATTTCGCGAATAGGAGCAATGATGAAATTTGTGACGAAATTTCAAGTTAATTTAGTGAAAATAATTCAAAATAATACATAGAGAAATTACCGATAGAATGCTTTGAAGAGTGATGGGTGAAATTCCCAAGAAAAATAACTGATGGAATGTTTGGTAGCAGGCCTTTGAAATTTGGACGAATTCTTCAGGATTTTGGATAGGAACTTCTAGTTGAAATTCTGGTTGGATGACCGCCCACTCACCCCCTCTATCGCTATGCCAATACCCAACCCAAAACGGCACAAATTCCACTGAGCCGCCAAACGCTTCAACGATACACGATCGATTGCAATATTTCCGCGGTGAAACACACGCACCGGACACTAATCAAACAAAAGGTTTAATGATAATTGTGCAAATATTTGTAATATATATTCAACCCAGGCATATGACGATACCAGCCATTCTGGGACCGAGTTCTCTCCACCACCTGCCGACCCCGCAGAAAAAGCCTAGAGAGCTTTGTTACGCAAAACTGCAACAATACTCCCCAGGTACGATTTGTTCCTCGCAGCAGGTCGACTATAGGGTGTTCCAAAAAAGTCAATAATCAAGATGTCATGGTGCTCTACCCTAGAATGGAAGGTATGTCTATTTAAAACATTTTTTGTAAAACAAATCATCTGTCTAGAAAATCGTTTTTTTTAGAAAATTGATTTCTTCCATAAAAATGCTATGAATAAGCCTAACTTTCATTTTAAAATAGAGCACCATGATTTCTTGAACATTGATTGTTCCTGGGACACCCTATTTGACAACGATACACGCCCAACTATATATTCATGTGCAAAACGGGCTTCATTTGAAACACTAATGTAGCCAACCCCATAGTCAAACGGGGCCCCAAAAAAAAACTAGGCACTATTCAAACTGAATAATTTATCGCTACAGCCGGAGCCGATTAATTATTCATCGGGGAAGCGTACTCTACACCATAGTGAACGAGGTCTTTGTTGCAGGTGAACAGGGTCCTTTAGGCGAGCGGCATTTGTGTCCCAGCGAAATTTAGTTACATTATGTCAAATAAATACGTGCCGCGACAAGGACTCTGCGTAAAATCGATGTGATCCACTTTTCTGTAAAATGGGAAATAATCGAGGAAAAATGCAATTAATTAAATTGCATTAAAATTACGTTTCCCATTGTTGGACTCAAATTTCTTACAAGTATCGAATGTACATGTATTGAAAAGCAGTTCATAACAGTTACTGAACGTGCGAACGTTATCAACCTCCAATAGCTTAGATCTGTCCAACTTTTCATCACTTTCGAAAACTTGTTCAAGTTAGTGGGGATTTTAATCGTTTGTGACATTGACCGCGGTGTCATAGTTAGTCATTCTTTTTTGTGACGTAGTGTATGAAGCGTGAGGACTAAGAAACGACTTTTGCTGCATGACATAATTTAATTAGGCCTGCTGAAGATTACAACCAAAATATTGCAATTCACTCCGATTCAATTACACAATCATTCAGAGTCGGGCCAGCCAATCAGAAACGTTACCATGGGACACTGCGTGTGTATGCGTGGATGATTGCCCAGCACAAAGCTTATCGTCGTGATTCAATTAAAACGAAAATGTTTAATAAACGAAAGTACACATTCAATTAAAAGCGAGCGCAAATAAATAATTTCCACGTAATGCAATTATTGAAGCAGTTGGATTGAACCCGTTCGTTTTTTTTCTCATTTACTGTGCACACACTTAAACATATGTGACGTCGGAAATGGGTCCTTTTTTGGCCATTTGAAGCCATTCGCTGAAACACGAGCTCCACCTTCGAAACTTTAAATAAAATTTGTGATCTAAGTTCATGAAATACAAATTTTGTCTCGTGAAAAATTATTCGAATTTGCTCAGCCTGTAACAGCAAAAAACATGAATATTTTACTTCCCGTGATACTCATTAGGGGGTTTCCATGAACCAAGTCGTACCGAGTGAAAATTTATTTTCGATCGACTGAGCCACACCACATTACGATTTATTGCTTAAAGTTTCCTTCTATTTACTGAAGATTTGTTTGAAAAATCATTTGAACATTTTCAAATCGAATTCCAGAGAAACACTAGAGAAATCTTTATTATAATTTCTGGAGAGATCCTTCGAAGAATCTTTGGATGTATTCCAGAAAAATCAGAGAGGATTGTGTACAAGACACGACGGCATGACGTTAACTACGCCATGTGATTTGCTGCATTTGAATTTTAGTCAATTGTCATAATTGCAACCTTCCTTTAGTTATAATTTAGAATGTAATGGTTTGTGCATTCAAGAACAGCGAGGAGCTCTCCGTTCGAAGAAGTGTCCCAGTCATTGATATCGTCATCGCTACCGTAAATTTCAATTTGCCGCATTGTCAATTATTCATGAAAAGGGCCGATTTAACTGTTAGATTCGAGTAACACCCAACTGTCTATAGTTTATCGTCAAAAATCAATAGTTTTCTTCATTAATCGAAAATCTATCGATAAATGGCTGAGTTATTAGCGTTCAAAATCTAACATAATTTCGTGACGGTCGCAACATTTTAGATTTTCAATTGACACTCAGTATATTGCCGTAAGACGTAATTAACGTCAAAAAGGCTCTAGACAAATCACTGGAAGAATTCCTGAAGCTTTTCTATGATGAATGTGTAAACCTATGAAATAGTCGCTTAGTAGTATTCGGAGTACAAACATTCATTTTGAAAGGCTTGGAGACCGGCTTGGTTTAAATTATGGATCAAAATAGAAATGTTTCCAAAGCAGTTCCTGGCTTTCTCCGGCTCAAGTTATAGAGGGCCTCCGGATATTTGATAATTTACTGAATAATGTATTTTTGAATCATATAGCACGACGCCCTGTTGAAAATAACTGTTTACATATGGTTGAAATAAACGCTGGATGCCACCGAGGCCCTCCAAACGTGATTTTCCCTTTTGAAACACATTTTAGTTCATTGAAAGTTGAATTTCTTCTGCTATGGGAAATTTATATTACCATTTCGGGGCCCCTAGAAACCCAGGGCCGCACACACCGCACCCCCTAGCTACATTACAGACGTGATGTTCGGCGTAGAAAACGATTTCTCGCGTAACAACTCTAAAGGGCCAATGATCAAATTGTAAACAAATCGGGTTTTGATACCATTCAATAGCATCTCCCAACACCCACAAACTATGCAAACATTGTCATTATAATATTAAAACTTACCGTTATAAATTCGATTTTCAAAACGGCCAATAACCGCTTTTTTCCAGATCATTCATTGGCCCCCGCTTGAAAAGGCCAATGATCGGTTCTCGCTCCATGAAGAGGGCCTACAATCGGAAAATTTTGCCAACTGTATTTGGCCTTAGCATGGTGAGAGGCCAATGACTCTCTCTTGCTTATTCATTGAAAACCGAAAAGGCCTAGCCTTGGGCCAAGCAGGCTAATAAAATTCAATTTGGCCAATAAAAAAGGCCCATGCCTTGATGAAAATCGAATATGAGCCTCATCCTTTTTTCCACATTTTTGTCAGTTTTCAGAAAAAAATCGATTATTAGCGTGTGGTAGGGGAAAAGCACTAATTTTCGACCCATTCATACGATTTTGGCCTACTTTGTATGAAAATCCGAAAATTGGCACAGAATTCTTGTGGGTCGAAAATTAGTGCTTTTCCCCTAATAGTAAATCACATTGATTGATTTGAATACTGAGAAAAAGGAATTGAAAATGTGGTGAAAAATATTCAAATCGAATTTTCTCAGAGTAAACGATCTGAGGATTGGCCCTTTTGAATTGTTACGCGAGATTTCTTTGATTGTGATTGTTTTCGCTGCACTGTGAGTCGTCATACCGAACAAATAGTCAAAATTAATTGTGCTTATACGTTTAGGCTGTTTTTGATGGGACCAATGAATTTTCAAGGAAATCCACATATTTCATCGTGCAACGGTAACGGAAAGAGATACCCGAAGATCTAAATAATCTTGTTAAACATTTTATTATAACGTTGAAGTTATAATATACTTAGACGACAATTAGTAATAATTTGATTCCATTATTTCCAATAAACGATTGAGATTTATCAAAATCTTATTGCACAATGCGAAAGCCGTCTAGGGAGAGAAAAGTTTGGCATCGGTTTGTATCGTTCACTGAAATACCGGGAATATTGCAGATTCTCACTGATCAAAGCTTAATACGATGGATCTAAGCGCCCTAATAAAAATTGCAAATGGTTCAATTAGGAAGCTTGAAAAATGTTTTTCCATGCTACTTTAAAAAAACCTTTAAAACTTTTAAAACTTTAACTTTTTATCAGCAATAAAATGTTTTTGGAAACTGAAAACTCCTAAACTATAGAATTTGCAAACCTTTTCTCTTCCAGTTTTCGTGTTAAAAATATTATGCCGTAGCCGTTCAAACTCGGCACGGTTCGATGCTGACACAATTCGATTTATACAATTTTACGGTTCAATTTTGCACACAAAAAAAAATCTTAAATTCACACGTCACGCAATATTAGACTAAATCATGTAATAATCAATGATAAATTAAATACTTAAAACACGGCTACACACAAAATAGTCTTAATTCACATGTCATAAAATACACTCTGTTTCAGAACTCTCAGGCAGATCAACTATCGTAATACATATGAACCCCTCATGAAAATTAACCACAAGAAGTCGGGTTGAAAATCATAGTTTTGCCATATGAAACCAAAATTTGAAAACAAAAAAAAATCGCGGCAACCTGGAATCGAACCAAGGTTCATTTCACGCTGTATGCCATAATGACTGGGCTTGTGAGCTTACATACACTCATATTCACCCATGAACATAATAAATACAAATAAACGACGTTTTTACTAGTTCTTTTTTTTTTCATATATATCTAATAGATGTGAGTCTTTCATAAAGCCTAGTCAATAAGCAAATTTTGTTTTAGTGATCAGATTTCAGATTTCTTTCAGTGATCGACGTGTTGTGATGTGCAAGTCTTGAGTTTTAAATATGCACTGTGGAAAACATTTGTCAACGGTTGGAAAAAGAAGGTTTTAGTGTTCGTGAGGTCGTGCGAGCTTAACAATTCTTGAAACTACGCATCGTTTGAAAAGACCTTAAAAACTTGTGAGCATGAGAAAACCGACACAAAAGACAGGAGGACCAAAGAGCAAGCTATCTGATCGTACTAAATGGATTATCATCAGAACAACAAGTAACTTCCTGAAGAGCTTGGTTGATATTATGAAAAAAAAAACTATGTCTTGATGTTTCTTTTTCGACAATAAATCAAGCTCTAAAATGTTATCCACGCATTCGGGTTGAAAAGGATAAATAAGCATAAGGACTGTTCATTTTATAAAGTGGACACTTTGGACATGCAATATCTTTTTAATTTATCAATGAAATCGAAATCGGTTTTCTGTACACCGTTCGACTAATATTGTACAATGCTGTAGTAATAAAAAAGTTACCAAAATAATATGATTTCACACTAATAAGGCACAACGTTTAGACCGGTCGATTTTTGGAGGTTATCAAAATCAAGGATTATTAAAAATCGGCAGGAAAATTCGACAATTTATATTTTTTATTTTCAAAAAATGGTTGTACTTAGAAAGCATCATCAATTAGAACAGGGTTTCTCAACCAGTGGTCCGCGGACCCCTAGGGGGTCGTGACGAACTCTCAGGGGGTCCGCGAAGCCATTGAGTATAAGTGTCGTTTCTCTTTATTAATGAATAAATGTGAGGAAACTGTTCCTAATATATTATCAACCAGTTGTAAATTTCGCGTTTTTTAGATATTTTTAAAACGCAACCTTTTTTGATTCTTTCAACTGTGATAATATTGGGAAATTTTCTTTAATGTCATTCTATTGGTTCGAAATAGCTAGCCAGAGCCATTTATGGCAAAATCCTCCAAAAATTTCTCAGAACTTTGATGGTTATTGGAATTATTGAAAAAAATCAAGATCTTCCACCGCTTTTAAGAAAAAAAAAAAACATTTGCGGAAGTCTTGTGGATCTACCATTAAGTTTTGAAGTAAAATTTTCGATCGATATTTGTCGCAGTAATCTTCGGTAGATTTTTGCAAAGATTCCTAACGCATATCTGACAAAGCTTTTAGAGATTTCCTGCTGAAATTTGTTGACAATTTTTCCTCAGAGTTTCTTAAAATATTCGATGCAGGGGTTCGAGAGCTGATAATTTCTGATGATATCTCCAATTGATTCCTGGGATGATGAATGTATCTTTTTCTTTGCACTTTCATTTCACGTCGGCAGGATATTTTGAAATTTGAAAATATTTAATCAAAAAGGCGTTGTTTTATGAAATAATATGTTAATCGGTTCACAGTCCGGGAAGTCTCTCTTCTGTGCCTTCGATATCCTGTATTTATAGTACAGAAAAGACCTTGGAAACAAGTAAAAGGTTCCAAAATCATAGGGTAGAATACAAAATACCGCTTGAGATAGGTAGATAGACGTATAAGTTTTTAAGAAACACTTTAATTGCAAAGTTTCGATCGAGTAAAATTTACCATCTCAAAATGAAAACAACGATTCACTTAAATTGTTTTTTACTCTCTTCTAAAACCGGACATAACTGCGATTTACTGAAGAGCTTCAGTGAACGATGAAGGTGCCCGAATAGTTTATCTTAATTGCTCTGCATTATTTTTGTTGGATTTTGTCAAAATTGTTCATGTAAGTGTCGTAGCTCCGAGACTCCATTTTGTGCCGAATATTTTCAATTTTCAGCAAAACGCGTGTTGTCGCTTCAAATTTATAACACTGAATCACTCGCCGTAGTAGAGTCTGCAAATCGATCAGAAGCTGAGCGTCACGCTTGCCTGCTTTTGGCGCTCTTCAAATCTCCAAACACGCTCAAATGTTTTAACCCAGTGGCAGTACAACCTTCATACAGTGAAACTTACACCAACAAAATGTCGATAAAATTTTCCGTTGATAATCTCGTTGAATCGGAGTTTGATCAACAAATTGCGTATACTCGAGAACCCCAAACTGTACTTATTTTTAAACCGAGTCTTGCGTTAGCCGCAAGCATTATTTATGTATTTTTTTTTTGTTTTTCAATATATCTGACTTTCAGCCTTTGTGCAAACACATAACTATTGAAATTAGTGATTTTATTTTAGATAAGGACCCATACAGTAAGTTCCTTGTAATACTCTTGAAAAAAATGATAGTAGCCAGAAATCTACATTCCTGGCTGAAATATTAGTGGACTCCTCCAAAGAATCATAGCAGAATGATTGCATCCGTTTGATGTCCAGAACGTTCATCTTTAGGGGTCCGCGAGACGTTTGTAAAGCTTCAAAGGGGGTCGCAACACCGAAAAGGTTGAGAACCACTGAATTAGAAGCTTGCTAAAAAATATCAAGTTATTTTTGGAGAAGCAATTTTGCAGATATCATAAAATCATTTTTTATCAATTTTTTTAAAGAAAAATATCTTAAATTTAAATGGAACTGATATGAGTAGAATTGAAGGTTTAAAGTACGTCCAGACGGAAGTAATAATATAGTATTTATAATAAAAATAACTTACGCCTTCATAGAGTTGCTGATTTAGTCCCCACGTCATATTTTAAGCACAATAGAAAAACAAATAATTTATTTTCAGAAGACCACTCAAAGCACAATGACAATCATCAAGATTGGGAACACTGCTTGAATTAAATCAAATTTATTTTGCATGAATTATTTCCAGAATGTGTTATTCTGAGACTACCTATCAAAATATTTTGAGAAAAACGCTTACAGTTTGCTCTAGATCGATAAACATGCGTATATAATTTTAAAAGTATGGGATTTTTCAATAAAACGACCATAAAGAGTAAATTTGGTACCCAAGAATGCGGTTAAAACTCAAGATTTTGCTTTTTTTTTATACATATATAGTTTCTTTAGTAATCTAAACCAGTTTTGAACACGCTTATTACTTTACTTTTTTGCTGGTTGTAAAAAGATGGTGTATCAGCAAATTTGACCATAAGAAATAGATCACTAAAGTGACTCAGCGTCAGAAACTGATGGAATATTATTGATGTTTTTAAAAGCTCTACCTTAAGTTGAATAGTAAAGGCTATCAACATACAATTTGTTAATTAAATTTAGGATTTTTTTCATGCGAAAAATAATGCTTAAACTTGACGAACAGTTTTTCTTAGGAGTTTTTGCAAAAACTATTTAGTTCTTCAACCGAAAGCATTTTGTAAGTTTCTGTATTTTCATATCATTGTAGAATAATAGTTGAACGATACAAAGAAAACCGATTACGATTTCATCAATAAATAAAAAAGATATAGCATAAACAAGGTGTCCACTTTATAAAATGAACAGTCCTTATGGCTTTCTAAGCCATGAAAAAAAACGGATTCGCTTGCGGTAATATGAGTCAACATTGGATTATTTTACAAACAGGTTAATGCTAGGACCATAAATTTTCAATTTCAATAAACTTGGTTCTCTGATCATGAGTTTTTTTAGAAAACAAATTCAAGATTCAAAGGCTGCTTTACAAATACCTCTCGTAAATATCGATTGAAATATTCAAATGATTAATGAGTTAATGAGTTAGTTTCACATTTTTCAATGCAGCAAAAATTTGTACCGATAGTTGTGAAACAAACTGTTTCGTTAAGCCGTTTCTAATAAATTATTCAATGATAAATCCTACAAACTGTCTATTATATCCAACATTGCTAACGAAATATTGCACTTAAAAAGTCTCATCTCAAAGAGTGTTGCAAGCAAAATAACTCCATTTACATAATTTTACACTGAAAATTAGGTCATTAATAACACACATAAAATGACAAGTTGCAAGCCGATCTATTTACGTGCATTATTTTCTAAAATCTTTCAGATCCGCTCATTTTTTTCAAGTTTCGCATTCAACCCTTATAAGGCGTGGACGACTCTGTTTCACTCTTTTGCTCATATCTGTTGACACAATTGATCAATTCTCCAAATTTCAACAGTTTTTGTAGGGGATCGATTGTTATCGGTTTTCTGTGCAACGTTTAACTATTATTCTCCAGTTTACTATTCTACTAAAGGTGTAGCTTTAAAAAACATGAAATATATTCCACCATTCTCTGACATTAGGTAACTTTTGTGATTTATCCATTTATAGCCAAATTTGCTGAAATACCATCCTTTCACTCCCAGCGAGAGAGAAAAGTAAAAGGCGTGTTCAAAACTAGTTTAGATTACTGGAGAAACTATACTTGTATAATAGAGAGCTAAATCGTGAGTTTAATCCGCAGTCACGTAGTTCATGGTGAGTACCCATATCGGATATCGTATCGAGCTTCACGAAACATTTTTATGTAAAAAATAGATAAAATAAATCGACTTGGTAGATATGATTCTTCCAAATTTCATATTGAGCTCAACGGTAAAGCAATCAAATTGGGTAGATATTATTTTTATAAGGGAAATGAATCCGTCCAAACTGCTATTCTCATGACTTTTACCTCATTCACATCGAGCAGATGTACGATATTATTCGCAGATCAAGGGTATTCAATGAATTCATTTCTGCACACAATTAAAAGGATTACTTTTTAAGCCAAAATAAACGCGTATCGTCGCTATCAGACATCCTGCACGACTGTCGTATCTCTATATCGAAGCAGCAAGCAAACACGCTGACTCATTAAATTGTTATCTTTTTCGCTCTCCCTTCTCCCATTGGCAGGTACGCACGCCGAGTTCGAATTATCGCCGATCCTATCGATCGGGATATTTATTGGCATTTTAACGGTGATAATCTGCATAATAATCGCCGTCGCTGCCGCACTGAAACTGCGCACCAGTCAACCCGGCAAGGGACACCACACGGCCAGCGGAAACGGAAAAGCGGGCGGTCTCGGCAAGCGGCCCGGTAATCTACCAATTAAGGAGAAAATCTCGTTACCGCTCAGCCAATCGGAGGACATGTACGACGAGAAGAATCCGGACGTGGTTCCCACGAACGAAGGTGAGTTGCGCTTTTTTTTTACTATTCTGTGTGTCCGACCCCGACGGAGCTTGGATTGGAACCGACGTGAGATAGTAGGGCAAACCGGTTGCATATTGATCAGCTTCTGCGCTAACCAGAACCGGGGACGTAGGCATGTAGCGGTCTAAATCGGAACGAAAATGGGAATGTTTTTATTTTGGGTGGTACCCAAGTAACCATACGCACGGATGATAATCCCCGAATTAGCATCAAAAACGCTACTTTTTTACCTAATATTAAATATTTGGCGAAATTCGCACGTTCATCCAATCATCTTCAAACTTTCAGGGAGTAAAATAGAACATGTTATGAATATTTTCCCGTGTTTGGTTCATTCAAGTTAAATTCCACATCCAAATGCAAGAACTTTTCTCTTCACACTACTCTTAAGGTACTGTACAGTACTTGGACCAACTTTTTTTTTGCGTGGTACTGGTCCCACAATTATGAATCAGTTAAGCCTTTCATATTTCAGTGGTTGAATGCCACTGAATTACCAAATAGTAAAGTTGGGCATATACTTACAGTTCATGCACATTGTACGCATTGGAATAGCTGATAATATTGAAAATTTTCACTTATTTGCACATCGTCTAGAACCACATTTTATGAATCGGCAAAAAACCTGTCCACAAATATGAATCAACATGACCACAATTTATGAATCTGCTGATTATTTTCATTTATTTTACAAGTCCATATGTGTATGAGAGTACGGCCTCGGACATCATAAAGGATATGCAGCGGAAGACCGGAACCAGTTCTGAGAAATCAGAAAATACATGATGATGACTTGATTCGAAATTGTACCAATTAAAGTGCAATTTTGCTAATCTTAGTCTTATCCTAGAGATCTGATTTTTTCGTCTTTGATCAAGTTGGTCAGTATTTCAAGATATATTTCTAGACTAGTATACCCCTTAAGTCTGTTCTGCCGACAGTGTAGCCTGGAAGTTAATATATATAAACGTAGGGCGATTGGGGGCGGGGCAGAATGGACACATTAAACAAATGCATATTTTAATACCATAAAATTGCAATATTATTCAGTTACTTTCAGCTGGTTACCAAGTTCGTAACTAGTACGATGTGTTGCATTCATTCATGGTGTAAAAATCACATCAAATGTCAGACAAAGAACTTAGAAAATTGTGTCAAAAGCAAGGTTGGTAAAAAGGTATCGGTACAAAATGAACACTTTCGTGGAGTTTAGAGAAAAATATATTATAAATTAGTGGCAAACGTTATGATACGCAGAACAGCTCTACCTCTCAGCTCCTCTAGCATTAAAAAATGTTCTAGGTTAGTTACTTTGCTCAAAAATTTGATTCTTTCACCACCTTGCTTATAAATCAATTTAAAGCTGAGAAAAAAACTAAATCAACTTGGAAAGAACAAATGAAGCAGAACATAATGTTTAAGACCGTCAAACAGTTCATATTCAATACAGATTTCACAAATTGTATGAACATTTGATAAGTTTTGCACATTCTTGGAGAATGGACCAATGCACGAGTTCACTAATTTGACGTTTGAGCGGTGCCGAATTCACTCGTTGCCATGGTCACGTAAATAACACGGCACCGCTCAAACGTCAAATAGTGGACTCGTGCATGGGTCCATAAGGATGTGTCAATCTCTCCCCGTGTGTTCATTATGCCCTTAATCACCTTACGTGCAACAAATGCGATCGCAAAAAGTTTTGGCATACACCTGATGTCAATACGAATCGTGAGGGATGCAGACCGGCGCTTTTTTATTTGGATAGTTATGGTCTTTCTGCAGAAGCAAACAAGATCAGAAAGCACCTGGAACAGTCCAATAGCCGTAGCAATTCATCATGACAATGCTGAGGATCGTGCGTTTGAATTCCCCCGGTCTAGGAAGTTTTCGGGTTGGAAAAAAGGCAAATTCTTGATCAATGATGATCAATTAGAAAATATTGCTGTCAACTGTGGAAGAACTTAGGTGATATTTATGTGAGAAGCAGGTTATTTGCCAGTTGGGACGTAAAAATAAGAAAAAATAGGCGCATATCAAGTATATCGTCTCTTAAAATTATAATGAAACATAAATTGTAGGTGATTCAACTGTGTGGGGTGACTGTAGTCATTTTTCTGTTCATATCTTCCGCAGATTTCTTTCCTTCCGAAGTGCCTGCTTCATGATGACCCAGTACCGCAGTTCTGGTACGTTCGGTTGAGATGCTTCGGCACAAAATTGACCTCATTAGCTTTGTACTGCTCCAAAACCTCTTTTGAATAATGGCACGAGACCAATTCTGGCCAGAAAATCGTAGGACCATTGTGCGACCTCAGAAGAGACAGTAGACGCTTTTGGAGGCATTCCTTTAGGTACACCTGCCCATTGACCGTTCCAGTTGTCACGAATGGGGCTCGGCTTTCCACACGACCAAATTGCTTGCCAAATCATATGTTTTTTTATCAAACTTTGACATCTTCTGCTTTCTAACGTCCTCGAGGATATCGAATTTATGATGAGCTTAGCTTAGCTTAGCTTAGACTGACTACACATATCAATGGTTACTATTCCGTGATTGACCGAAGTCAGTGAAAATGCACAAAGAATCAATTAGAAATTCTGGGTTACTGGGAGGGATTTTTGTTAATGGGGAGGATCGTTGGGTCACAGGATTCACTTTGATAAGCGATTAGACCATGATAAATAATTATTTGTGAGATATAAACATGCTTATATTTAAATATAATATTTTCATTTGATATGAACAATATCTATGTAGAGAAAAATTATGCCGACACTTGAGGTGACGAACCTTTCAAAGTTTGTTGAATAAAGTGAACCATTCGTAAGTCTACACTTGTAGTGTCGAACCATTCAAAGTTTTTTTAATTAAAAAAATAAAGGTAAAAAGAAAAAGGAGTTTTGAAAAAAAAAGTTTAGTCTTAAATAATTTATGAATCAGAGTTTATGTCGACACTCACAGTGACGAACTGACGAACTTTTCAAAGTTTGCTGATAAATCATATTTACGTCTCACCATTGTAACGATTGAAGGTGCAGTCATACATATTTTAAAGATTAGAAATAGTAGCATGAAACGAGCTCACCAATTGATCCGTCATCCTTGAGCAGCAACAATTTCAGCTTCACTCGTTTGCTCGGCTATATAAAAGCACTCAGAAAAAATAGGCGCGCGACCCGAGAGGAAAAATAACTGACGACTGCTCAGGTTTTCTTGACGCACTTCCCAGGAGCAAGCGTCAACGTCAAAAGATCAAAAAGAACTAATCGAACGCTGCACTTTTTAACTTTACTCGACCGACGCGCGACATGTTTGATCCTGCCCTCATCGCCAGCCCCCGCAGGAGCAAGCGTCAAGGTCGAAGGATCAAACACAACTCGATATCGAATTTATGATGAGCAGTGAAATACCCCGGCAGCTGCCGGAAGTCTGCTTTTACATAGGATGCCGGTACCAATAGTGGACAACCTAAGCAATAGAATCATAACATAATAACGATAAGCCATAACAGAGATCTTTAAGCGTTAACAAAAAGATTCCAACCTCAACTATATGAGAAAAAATATAAAAAGAGTGATAAAATTATTATATAAGCATAAAATCGCTTAAGCCATTATTGGTACACGTGTTCCAGTAGTTGCCCTAGTGCTCCAGTAGTAGACGTTCTGGAATGATACAAGGAATTTCAAACAAAATTGTAAATTTGTATTTTTTTTTCGAATTCAATTTTAGCTTATGATATCAATCAAATTTCTTTAGAAGTTCTTTTAAAACTTGTTATGTACATTTTACTCTTAAAATCTGCAATACATTAGATAAGGAGTGATTCTTGATGAAATTTGTGAAGACATCTATTAAAAATACATTGAGTTATTCCAGAGATAGTTTTGTTCTTTAGTAAATCTGGAGAAAACATTCTTTAAAAAAGTCCCCTAGAGAGCAAGAATTGCTGTTTAAAGAAAGAACTCTTTGGAAAATGATTGGCTTAAGATATCCCTGAACAGATTGCTCGAAAAATTTCTGAGTATTTTCACGTAAAAGTTTGTGAAAACTTATTCCGCTAGAATCTGTAATGTTCTAATTTCATAATACCCTCAAGTAGGCATTTTGAAGAAATTTCAAAATATTATTTTCGTAAACCACGTTTACCCATATAGTTAAACTAGGTTTCAGACTTAAACGGTAGTGGCCTTCCTTAGCCGAGTGGTTAGAGTTCGCGGCTACAAAGCAAAGCCATGCTGAAGGTGTCTTGGTTCAATTCCCGGTCGGTCAAGGATCTATTCGTAATGGAAATTTCCTTGACTTCCCTGGACATAGAGTATAATCGTAGCTGCCACACGATATACGAATGCGAAAATGGCAACTTTGGCAAAGAAAGCTCTCAGTTAATAACTGTGGAAGTGCTCATAAGAACACTAAACTGAGAAGCAGGCTCTGTCCCAGTGAGGACGTCAATGCTAAGAAGAAGAAGAAGAACCTATGCGGTGGTGAAGAAACCGCTGATTAGAGAATTTTCTTAGAAAAATGTACATATATCTGCGGGAACTTCTCTGAGAAATCTCTAAGATCTGTTTTCCAATTGAATTCTGTTTGATTGCTTACGAAAATCTTGTAGAATATTGGGAGGAATCCTTTGAGTAACACCTGAAAGAAATATTTAATGGTTTTTGTTGCAGGCAGTATTGAATGATTTTCTGAAATATTTGTTGGAGGAATGTAGTTCAAACTTCAGAAACTTTTGAAGATTTTCATAGGTCAAATAAGAAAAATTATTGGTGAACTTTTTGAAGAATTTTTGGAGAGAACCCTTGCTTGATAATCTTGAAGATAATTGTGGTTAGACTGCTAGGATTTCCTACTCAGTAATTCCTGAAATACTCAGTAATTCCAGAAAATCCAAAACAAATAATAACTTAATAACTGGATGATATTTTAAACTAACAATTGCACGTAGAAAACCTTCCTAGAGTAATGTTTAAAGGAATTTCTTAAGCATTCTCGGAGGATATTCATCGATATTTTTGTAAGCTCAGAAAACCTAATAAAATTTCAGGAAAAATCAATTGAATACTAACAACTAATCCTGGAAGAGATTTACCGTAGGAATCCTAGGAGGAGCTCTGTGAAAACTGGTTGAGGAATGCTTGGAGAAAACACTGAAAAAGCACGGAAATAATTCATGAAGGATCTTTAAATATCTTTAAAACACATGGCAGAATACCTGGGAAGTTCGTTGGAGAATCACATATTATATTCATCATGAGTTCTTTAAAAGAACTCTTGAAGGATTTTTTTCTGGAATAGACAAAAATAGGAATATTTTTTTAGTGATAATAGAACTTTTCATATATCACTGATGTGCAGCGATGTCAGACAAAATAAGAAACAAATAAAGTCTATGCAGATTACCAATTTTGTAAAAATCGCGATAATCGTGACCGACGTTAATTCTGTGAAATAAGTATTTGCTAGCGAAGCCTGTGGTAGATTGCAAAAAAGTTCGGATATACAGTCAGTGACATAAGTTAGTAACCAAATGCTGTTTTTCCATACAAAATGCCGTAATAATATATGAAGAAGCAAACACACTCTTCCGATGTAAAAACTTCCCAGCTACAACTTTGCCGAGGACCACATTTTGTTGGGACGTAAGGATAATTTGTTATTCTTGATTTCAAAGTCTAAACCATGCTGAGATGATCATTCAATTACTTTCAGAGCAACACTGCTTTTTTTTCTGTAGAATATAGTAGCCTGGATTACTTTGATCTATTCTTCCCGCCAGGAGCACCACTGTTGCCTGCCGAATTGTTGGTGAAGCTTACTGAAGGCAAACTCACTTTATGATGATGAATAACAATTTTTCCTGACGTCCTATCAAAATGTGGTCTTATATATATACTATACTATATTATACTAATGAACGAATTAAAAACAAAAGGATCAAACCCATCGAGAATGAGGTACAGGTCGGACTCGATCTCCGGATAATCGATTATCTGGTGACTCGATTATTCAAGATTCGATTATCCGGAATTTTAGACTCAATTATCCGGAATGTGTTTTTTGATATTCTTGTTTTTCAGTTTTAATGCATAAATTTGAGATAATTTAAAATTGCAATATATAATATTAATGGTTTAGCAGATTTGGACGTAGGCAAGAGAAAGGGGGTTTGAAAATGGGGTTTTTGTGTATGCTGGACAACATTTGTTTTTCTTCTCAAGACCCCTTTATATGTTCGGAACTTAAACCATGATTTATTGTAGTATATCCCGTGTCCTTTGTTAAGTGCATGTCGTGTTACCTTATCTTTATTGAGAAGTGATAAACTATTCGGTTTTCTTACAGTTGTAGTTCCTAACTTGATCGCAGGAAAGGATTCTAATTGAAAGGTTCCGCTATTTATACCCTTTGATGAATGTGGGGGCCCAGATAACCGTAGCGGTAAACGCGCAGCTATTCAGCAAGACCAAGCTGAGGGTCGTGGGTTCGAATCCCACCAGTCGAGGATCTTTTCGGGTTGGAAATTTTCTCGACTTCCCAGGGCATAGAGTATCTTCGTACCTGCCACACGATATACGCATGCAAAAATGGTCATTGGCACAGTAAGCTCTCAGTTAATAACTGTGGAAGTGCTCATAAGAACACTAAGCTGAGAAGCAGGCTTTGTCCCAGTAGGGGACGTAACGCCAGAAAGAAGAAGAAGATGTATGTGGTGGGTACACTCTCCACAGACGCGCCCCTTTATCAGCCAAAATCGGATCCCTCGATAAAGCCAAGAAATTACACCAATACTGTCCATGCGTCAGAATCCTAGTCTTAACTTCTTCAAACTAGAGAACTAAATATGTAAATAAAAGATTAGAAAACAAATTGTTGTATTCGACTCATATTATTCGTTGTCTCTAGATCATTCTTGGCAACTGGGAAACCGAGACTTGTTACTTTCAACAAGGTTTAAAAATGTAACAAGGATTAAAAAATGATCCTTTGATTACTATAGTATCCTGTTCTCTTCGTATGAAGCAGTCAGGACTAGGGTTCACTGGTAGATCTTTACCCCATAGCGCACCACGAAAAGGTGATCTACCCGTGTTATGGGTCTCTCAAGACCCCTAATATTCCTAGGAATAATTTCTGGCTACACCACTACGTCATATAAATAAAACAACGAAAAAAAAATAATTAAGTTCTTTAATAGCAGATTTTAATTTTTCATTTAGTGAGTCGACTATCCAGAGGATTCGATTACCCGAAGTGGAAAAAAATCGATACTCCGGATAATTGAGTCCGACTTAAATTATGGTACCCATGAAATTATTTCTATACTCAATATAACTACTGAATATACAAAACATCAACAACAATTTTCCATTCAATCATGTACAAATTTAGAGCATTCCTCAATCTACGACCGACCGCTGTGGTAGAATGGCATCTTGCCGTGCCGATGGATTTCACATCTCCTTTTCACGTGGCTGTTGGTGCTGATGCTGCTGCTCTCTATTGGGCAACCCGCGATGTCCTGTGTAATCTCGTTTATTAAGTCGTTAAGAATCGCTACGGCTTGTGGATTGGAATGGAAATTTTTGCACCCGAGCCAACAAATCGGATTAGAAATTCCGTTAACGTTCACCTATGGGATCGATGTACCGATAGTTCTAGCGACTGGTCTGAGCTAAGATTATAATCTGTACACCGGATTAATCAATTGCTTTATCGAAATGGTGAAAACAAATAATTTGGGGCAAAAAAAACAAGAATTTTTGAAATGTCAAAATTATTAATATGTAGCATTTTGAATGTTTTGATTTTTTTTTCGGTTGGTATCAGGGATTGAATCCTGAGAAAATTGAGAGAATCTCTCACATAACATGCTGCACATTTTGAGAGACTGTTTATCGTATACTGCTACAACTTTGATCAGATTGGGGGGATAGTAGTGCATTATAAAACCCCTCTAAACATGCTCCAAGCCTGGGGGACACTATTGCTATTGGAAGTTCGTGGATTGTTTATTGTGCCAGTAAAGAAAAACACCTATCCCCTACGGTAAACAATCAAGAAAAATGGATTTTATCATCACTCTCTCTCTCTCTCTTTGGGGCTCCCGCTCGCTGCTTCCATTTATCAGACTTGTTACACCTTGCGATACAATGACGATCGTGGACCGCAACAGATGGGATGTTTTTTTTTGCTTGCTTTGATCGTTCTTCATACTCAAATGAGAGCGAATTCTGCAATGCCTGGTTGGTATTAGTCCAGGAGGGTGATATAACTATTTTGACATCAATTGAAATTGAATTAAGATGCTAGGCATAATCCTAGCCTAACAACCCTTAGTTGAAACTAAACGACTCTATGAAGAATGTGATAAATATCGTCGTTTTGAGCAGCAGCAATGTTTTTGAATACATGCTATTTTTTTTTTATTATCCTCAATGCAACATTTTTAGTTTTTAGGTTAGGATTTTTGAATTCTTGGAAAGAATGCCGAAGCACAACAAAATCCGGATAAATTCATTAAGCTCTAAGAAAAACCCGTTAGATTCAAAATTGTTATTTGAGGAACATCATAAAGTGACTCGCCGTTTCTCAAAAGTTCGACCACTTTCATTCACACAATCAAGAGTTATATGTTTGTTGTTAAAGTACAAACTTTAATAGAAATATCGAATTGCGTAATCTCATCACATATTACGAGAATTGTCTGCTTTTCATAAAATATCCTACATTGAAGCCTAACTCATTGAAGTTCAATAGATTCATCTCCTATAACATGCCCTGAAACATTGAATTGCCAATCATATCGTCCATCCATCGTGTAGTTCCGGTATCACCTGCCTTCGCCCGCCGGTTCCAATATTGCTCCATTCAATTCCCATATCGACCATTGAACCAAAAAACAAACATTAAGGCTAACGCAAAACATTCCGGACATTTTGCAGATCCCGATTACAAATTGATATCGGCAAATCAGACCCCCACGGCGCTGCATAATTCATTATGCAACAGCAAACACGACATCATCGGTCGAACGATACTGGACGACAGCCGGAAAACCTATCTAACAGGGGTAAGTCCATTCAGCCAAGCCCATCCCATTCATAGCACAGCACACAGAAAACGTTCCACATCATTATGAGCGATATCATGAATACCTCTACATATAGCGACAGAAACTCACTCGAGAACCGACGAGCGAAACTCATCACCAGCAACTCATTTGCCATTGAATCAACAGGGTAAAGCGAGTCGTTTGTTCCCTTTATGTGTCCTCATGTGGACACACACGCAAAACTGCCACTGGGATCCGTGCGTTTACGCAGTGCCTCAGGCGAGCACTTTCAAAGGCCATCATGGCAAATTTATATTACGGTTGTATTTTAGAAATTATAGTTCAAAACACAGTACCGGGCCCGGGTTCTACCGAGCATTGATCATCATCCTTATCATAATAAAATGTCACCATAGAGCACAGTGTGGGTAGTTACGTTGGAGTTGGACAAAATAACACTGCGGAACACGTTTTTGTCTTAAGCTCAAAAATACCGCTACTTTCTAAGTACGGGTTGTAGAATCCATTGCAGTTTTCAAAAATATTATATCACGTCTAGTTTTTGAGGTATTGTCTGTGTAAAATGCAAAAATTGACTGTTTTAGAAGTTTGCCTGCTTGTACGGCATTTATTTGCTTTATTTGCTACATAATTCAAACTTCATGTGTATAGCAATATCAGCTTATCAACTAAGATCATAATACATTCGATGCTCAAAAGTTATTTTTTGGTGTTTCAGAAAAGTACTGTATTTTGCCATATAAGAGAAACAAAGAATTTTTATGGAAACTGCAAGCATGTTGGAAAAATCGATTTTATCTGAACTTAATCGTGCTATTTCAACCAAATTATATCTTGAATGAAAGTTAAAGTCCTACTTTCCATGCTTGGTGGATAAGCATAGCAGCATAGCATAGCATAGACTGACTGTACATGTCAATGGTTGCTACTCCGTGATTGATCGGAACTGGTAAGAATTGCACTACTATCCAAATGAATAAGGGATGGGAGTTTCCGCTTACTCTCGAAGTGCAATTTTAGCAGATCTTATATTATTGATCAATAACGGCGCCGGCCAAGTCCTTACAGTCAGTTGGGATGGGGAAGGAATGTTAGGGTGTAATGATTGTTGCTTCTAGAGACCGAGAATACCTCTGCATCTCCACAATCAGCACGGGAAGGGTGTTTATTAGTGAGGGAGGAAAAGATCTGGGAGTCACCTCTGGTCGATGATGCGATCCATGGACAAGGGGGAAATATACGACTTATATTTAAAGCTAGTGTTGTATTTTTGCCTCGAGAAGCTTAAAAAATACGTCAACATCTATAATGTCGAACAATTCAAAAGATGTTTTTATTAATGACGAAAACTGAAAATTACATGTATATATTTTAAATTATATGAAACAGGAATAATGCCGACACTTGTAGTGACGAACTATACATAGTTTGTTTGAAAATTACATATGAGTATTACTGTGCATTTTTGTCTCGATATGGTAGAAGTTTCAAAAAATACGTCAACGTTCACAATGTCGAACAATTCAAAAGATAAATTTTAATAATGTCAAAAAGAGACAAATATATGTATATTGAAATTGTATAAGAAAAAAGCATAATGCCGACACTTATAGTGACGAACCATACAAAGTTTGTTTTAAAATTACTTAAAAGTTACGCTTTCAAGAAAATATGTGTTATCACAAGCATGAAACGAACTCACCAGTTGGTAATCCATCTTCGACTGAACACAAAACTGACACTAACAGCAAAACTTCTTGGCGTCCCGAAAACAAACCGTCTTGCTTGTGCCTTCTCAAATACCTACCCAGCAAGACGCTACAAAACAGGAAAAAAATCTCCAGCGACGAAAACACGCGCGAAACCGTGAGCTAAATCTATCGGAGGACGCAAAACCGAACTGTCCTGCTTGGGTTTCACAAAGCACTCCCTACTTTCCATGCTTGGTGTATAAGATAACAAAAAATGATTTGATCCTGGACACACAAAAATTAAATTTTTGTTACGCTGTTTAATTTGACTGACTCAGGATCAGCGTTGCGGAAATCTCAAATTCTCATGTCTCAGTCTTGAGATTATTTACACTTAAACTATTGCTCACGCAACTCAAAATCCAAAACATCATGCATGAGTTGGCCCATCTGACAATTCCCATAGTTTTTTCAAGCAAATCACTTGCTCTTTGCTTTTTCTGATAGAAGCGTCAGCGAATGATTTTGCATCAAAATCTTATACGTGAGTTTTGCGAAGCAGGTCTCAAATGAGTTCGCTCTCTCAAGAGAACTTAATGATTGAGTGTTAGTCTACCAACACTGCACAGGACATCCCAGACAAACCAGATTATACGTAAAATTAAATCACATTTTGCGATTGTCAAGACGCCTTATACGTACAAAAGTGAAAGCGATATATGTACATACATATTTGATCTGGTAAAAAATAGCATATAATGTGAGTGTAAAGATCTGATTACGAACTAAGCTGTCCTCCTATGCGACGTCATTTGAGACAACAATGTTGATTTGACAGCGGATACGGATTGGTTCGATAAAAAAAATGTGATACCCAAACATGTTCAATAGAACATGTCCTGTCCTGTTTCGAGCGGTTAACCAAAAACTGCTATTGACCTTCAAATCAACAGGCGCAACCAGTCAGTCAGTCTTTCAGGTTTTCATGAATAAAGTTCATACTCAAGCATACTCAAACAACAGTCAAGTCTTGTGTATAACGGCCGTCTCGGGTTATCTAAGAGCTCCATTGAGTACAGGAATTTGATAAACGTAACTAGTAATCTAAATGGTATAAATCAGTAACTCCTAGAGAGCCGTAGCGACTTCTCAGGGGGTCCACGAATCCATTGTAAATAAAAATCGTATTTCAAGATTTATTAATAAATGTAATATATCTCTTACCTCGTTTGCTTCAGCATTATATTGAAATTTTTACCTAATTTTGTTTTTTGTCTACTAAAAAAACACTTGTAATGTCAATTATAGGAGAATACAAGCCAAATTTTACCTCATCGGCTTTGCACGAACATTTCTTGTAGTGCGAACTTGTTTCCACTCAAACCACTGGTGAAATCTTCTCTAATCTATCTGCAGGTCTGATGACTGCAGTGGTGGTAATATTTGCATCACGAAGCACCTAACGAGTAAAAACCATCGCAAGACAACCATTACAGACTGCGAGCAGGCTTGGTTTGAAATAGCAAAAAGTTCGCGAACATTTGCTCAGCGAGTAACCAAACAAGGCGTAATATATTACGGTTTTGACAGACGAATCGATTGTATATCCATGAAATCGACAGCAAACCATCACTTTGTAGTCAAAACCCTTTAAAAACCAGAAATCTCAGAGGGGAAATAAATTCTTTTTTTCAAAAGCGCAATTGACTCTGAACAGCTCCGAACACCTTCATGAATCACTTTAGTTTCGTTCACTCGCGAGTACGACAGTTGCGAGTTAATCAGCACTTTGATGCTGAAAGTATTCAGAGTGGTAATGTTTTGGATTGCTTGTCAAGATTTATTTGCGTTTTACGTGGCAGATTTCTCTCACGCTCGGGAGCGTTTGGTTTTGTTTTTGTTCCAGTTCAGAAGAAACATTCTTCACTTTCCATCACTGCTAGTGGTGTCAAAATTTGGTTCGAACATAAAAAAATAAGAAAAAAAGTTCAGTCAAGAACGAGTAAATAACTCTTGTTTAGGGGAGTTGGTAACGGAAGGGTTAATAACTGTGCAAATTCGCTCAAAGCAATGAGCCAAGAAGCAGGGTTTGCTCCAATGGGGACGTAATGCCAAGAAAAAGAAGAATAAGATAGGTATGAACCTTATTCATAAGGCTCTGGAAGACCCCGCGTTCCACTTTTAGACATAATGTTCTATGGTTTAGGTAATTCTTGGGTAACCGGAATCAGTAAAACTCAAAACTCAATAGAATTCCCACTAGTAGACTGCAAAATAAAAACGAAAATGTTACAGATTGTTTTATTCAGTTAACACGTTTTTCTAGCAATATATGTCATGATTTTTGGCAGGTTCTTAGTTTTTTTTTAAACTTCCCTATAGATTAAACAAAAATATATTATAATTTAAACAAAAATATAATTCATTATGTTTTCAATCAAACAAAAATATTACGTTTTTTTTTTATTTTTCCGTTTTGCGATAGCCAAGAAGTTCTACCGCAGCTGGTAAAATTCTACCACAGGCTTGGAAATCATCGTATCATTGAACAAAACTATCTAATCAAAGTATGCAAGTAGAGTCCAAAGCATTAAAAAACAGCTGCGGTAGATTTCTGTTCAACCGTAGAAAGGAAAGTTATCTCAAAAAATTCCAATACAAATTAATAAAAAAAATGGTATCAAAATTTGTTGTTATCTCCACATGAAATTAAATTACCCATTTCTAAGCAAATACTCTTTATAACAAATAGAGTTCTACATCAGAACAAATTCAATCTGTTTTTGTTATTTCGACTTTTTTGTTTTAATTGTAACTAATACTGTTTTAATTTAAATTATAATTTCCTCCAGTAAAACAAAATGCTTCTAACAAATTGTGATACAATTTTGTTGCTACCCGTTGGCTAAAATATGATTAATATGGACATCAGCATTGTTCAAAATACTCAGAAAAATTATTGGGTACCGTAAAACGGGGTAACTTTGATAATGCGGGTAACTTTGATAGTGTGAGACCCACAACTTATCAAATGAAATTACGAAGTTTCTGTTAATCTGTTAAGCAAAACGAATGCAAAAGTAAAGAGCATTAGTATGACACTTCATGTCAAAGCTGTTTTCGTTGGAATCAAGTTCATTTGAGGATTTATACGCAAATATTAAAAAAAAAAAAAATAGATTTTAGCATTTTTGCAACGCTTACAAACAATCTGTTCTGCGATCACTAGTTGATGAAGTCATAATGAGTTCGTCACTTATTATTGACAGCCTAGTTATAATAGAACATGAATTCGATCTCAAATCTCGAGTTCTTTTTGATCTTTCGACATTGACGCTTGCTCTTGGGCAGTGCGTCAAGATAGCCTGAGCAGTCGTCAGTTGTTTTCCCTCTCGGGTCGCGCGCCTATTTTCTCTGAGTGCTTTTATATAGCCGAGCAAACGAGTGAAGCTGAAAGTGGATTGTTGCTGCTCAAGGATGACGGATCAATTGGTGAGCTCGTTTCATGCTACTATTTCTAATCTATAAAATATGTATAACTGCACCTTTAATCGTTACAATGGTGAGACGTAAATATGATTTATCAACAAACTTTGAAAGGTTCGTCAATAGGAGTGTCGACATAAACTCTGATTCATAAATTATTTATGTCTAAATTTGTTTTTTCAAAACTCCTTTTGCGTTTTACCTTTATTTTTGTAATTAAAAAAAACTTTGAATGGTTCGACACTACAAGTGTAGACTTGCGAAAGGTTCACTTTATTCAACACACTTTGTAAGGTTCGTCACCTCAAGTGTCGGCTTAATTTTTCTCTACATAGATATTGTTCATATCAAATGAAAATATTATATTTACATATAAGCATGTTTATATCTCCCAAATAATTATTTATCATGGTCTAATCGCTTATAAAAGTGAATCCTGTGACCCAACGGTCCTCCCCATTAACAAACATCCTTCCCAGTAACCTTTGTGGAGATGCAGAGGCAAACACGGGCTCCAAATAGCAAAGGTTACACACTAACATTCCTTCCCCCAATCCCACCTGACTACAAGGACGTGGCCGGTGCCGTTATTGACCATGTATAAATAGAGGCACTGAATGATGCACACTGAAGAAGATTATGGCCAATCCCAGCCGAACTTCTAGTTGATTCTTTGTGCATTTTCACTGACTTCGGTCAATCACGGAATAGTAACCAATGATATGTGTAGTCAGTCTAAGCTAAGCTAAGCTAAGCTAACATGAATTCGGTCTCAAATCTCTTAGCGAAAACCATTTTTTCAAACTGGGACCATTTTTGTAATATAAGTCAGAAATTTCCATATAGCGTTAAACGCGTAGAGGTATGCAACACCCTATAAATTGTCCATAATTCATTCAATTTTGTTCGATTTATACTCCATTATCAAAGTTACCCCAAAACAGAGAACCGAATTTCTATGATATGAAAATAATATATCCATTCAGAATGAATCTTTTGGCAATCTATCTAGTGCAATCGATAGCTAGGATGCCAGTACTTGTTTTAAAAATATAAATCGTAATTCTTTGAAACAGAATGCATAAATATTGAAGTTTTCTTCGAAAAAAGCTATCAAAGTTACCCCGTTTTACGGTACGCTTTTAAATCTAAAATGTTCTTGTTTAATCTCAACTTAACAGAACACAATTTTGAGAGACTATGTAGGTATTTTGTTTTTGCAATTTCTCATCATAATAGACTGTTTTTCATCACGCCAATCTGTCATGAAACGGCCTACTTTCCTGCACTGAAATCTGAAGTGTGGTATTAGTCATAACGCAACTGAAATCAGTTGCGTAATGATTATTACGCAATGCCTTTGCATTACGCAATTGTTTTGAGTAAGGTAATGGATCTTAATGTAGTGATTAAAAAAAATGCGAAATAATGGAAGCCCAAGCAGGACAGTTCGGTTTTGCGTCGTCAAATAGGTTTTGTTCACGATTTCGCGCGTGTTTTCGTCGCCGGAGAATTTTTTGCGCGTATCGTTATTTCATACAATCCGATGACTCTGGAGGGATCGGTTTTGCTTTTTACTGGCTATTGAGCAAAAATATTACTGCACAATCGACAAGCATTTCGCGAAATACTTTTTATACTATAAATAAACTATTGTTTTCTCTTTTGATTGCCGGCATTCAAAAAATTAAATTGAAAACACTTAAACAACAAATGTTTATGGTCTATCGCCAGCTTTCTAGGCGAATCCTTACAATATACCTTCCCCAACCTCCAACTCCGTAGCACTTATGAGGGTGTCGCTGAGTCGGTGGCCTCTCATTAAGCAAGTGCTACATCAACAATTCCTTCCCCTATCCCAAGTTACGGTAAAGATGGGCGTGGCCGGGAATAGTGATATTCATGCTTTTAGTATTCTTATTTATGATTTGAACAAGGTATACTCCCCTGTCTTGTTCCTGAAAGTAGTCAAGATGAGATTATTAAAAAGAAACATGAATGTTGCTAGTATCCAATCTACGAAGTATACCGTAACTACGCTAACGCTAACGCTAATTAAAAAAAATGCGAAATAATGGTGAATGAATCCCGATGTTATTTCTGATAACTCCAAGTTGTTTCCTACAAAATTGCAAAAAAAAAATGTTGTCACAAAACTCGATTTTTACTGCACTTGTCATTATTATCCAACACTGCAAGCCTCGTTCGATAAATATACGACTCGTGCTGTAAAAATCACCATCCTGCAACTTGTTTCGTAAACTACTAGTTTATGAACATTCAAGAGAACACTGGGTAAGCTTGTAGATATAAAAGCCTGTTTTCCAGGTCGCCAATGATCTAGAATACTAAAGCAAATTACACTAAGGTTTTTTTTTACACGGTCCCCCGTGCCGTGCAAAAAAATTCCGTGCAAAAAAAACCGTGCTAATTCTGGAATTTGTGTTAAAATAAACCGTGGTAATTCTAGAATCCGTGGAAAAAGTACCGTGTTGATTCTGAAATCCGTGTGAACAGGAAAAAAAGCCGTGTTAATTCCGAAATCCGTGTAAATAAGTAAAAAAACCGTGTTATTTCCGAAATTTGTGCAAAAAAAGTACCGTGTTAATTCCGAAAGGCGTGTAAAAAAAGCCGTGTAAAAATAAAGCGTGCAAAAAAAACCGTGTAAAAAAAGACTTTAGTGTATATCAGACATGGCTTCACACAAACTCTACCAAACACCAAGTTTTATCATGATGATAATTTTCGAAATTTTATACACACTTTTTCAGTCCTCATTTTTCATTTTAAAATAAAGAATTCTTCTTCTTGACGATACCTCACTGGGACAGAGTCTGCTTCTCAGCATAGTGTTCTTAAGAGCACTCCCACAGTTAATCAATGAGAGCTTTCTTTGCCAATGGTGCTATTTTCGCATTCGGTCCTCGTGTGGCAGGTACGATTATACTCTATGTCCAGGGAAGTCAAGGAATTTTCCATTATGAAAAGATCCAGGACTGACCGGGAATCGAACCCAAACACCTTAAGTATGGCTTTGCTTTTTAGCCGCGTACTCTTACCACTCGGCTAAGGAAGGCCCCAAAATTAATAGTTAGGACTTCCAAATTTCACACATTTTACACATAACAATGTCCCTAATCGGTTTTGATCTCTTGAAAAGATAAATTGCCTCACTGTGTGATTTCTCCTGCATAGCTTGACGCACATAGTGGCATAGGTGGCACGAGTGACACATCTAAACAGAAATTGCAGCCCGTTGCATTCAGCCTGATCATTAAAATGAGTAAGCATCAACCGCCAATCTGCAAGTCTCATTCCCAGACAAGCATCATTATCGGTGTTGCCATCGTAGTCTATCCGTTCACGTATCGACCCTACCTTACCAGAGATGATATCATCTCTTTAAAACTCTACATATCTGTGGAACAGGACACGCACATTGCGTACCTTTTTCATTTCCACCGACACAGAATAAACCAAGTGGAAAAGGCACATGGAAAGAGCCACAGGTACCTATGAGTGCTGACATCTCGCGTCCAGATGCAGGAAAGGTAACGTCGGGGCCGGTGTTTGTTTCCAGCGTAATGGAAAATGTCCAATGAATGTGCGGGATGATTAGTTTTTGCTTTTACAAACATGTGGTTGAAATCAAGAAACCCCTGCACTCTCTACACAAGGAGGACCATTTGAAGGTCCATCGAGTGATGTCCTAGTTAGAAAGGAACAGAAACGATTACATCGTGGGAATGCTCATTTGCAAAATTGCATCTTCGAGGGCTGTTGAGAAAATGTGCGTATGCGGAATGAAAAGAGTTAAATGCTTTATGTTTGCACAAAGAAGTTATGCGACTGATTCAGAATAGATTTCTATGTTTGGATTGAATTTGCTGAATTGAAAAGATTGTTCTTAAAACAAAGTTTTTATTTTCTGTTATTAAATAAATCCAGACAATTTATATATTTGCTACATTTGTCTAAAATGTCCAGTTTAGGAGCATTAGGAGGAATATTCAATTTTTGCAAGTATGAAGAAAAAAGAAAGGATTTTCCGTTGATAAATTGTCGGAATTTAACTTATGTGTACCCGCAGCTACATTGACAAAGGTAGCTTTGTTCGATTTAACAAATCAAAATTTTTGAATATTATAATTTTTTTAGTATCAATATCGGTATCTGAAATCCGATTACAGTTCTCATCTGAACAACACATTGTTGTACTAAGTTAAAACATCTGTTGTCGTACAACAAAAAATGCAATTGTCGAAGTTATATACCACCATCAGGAAGATAAAATGAACTTAAAGAGTAAAGTCACCCTGACCGACAACATCTCTCGACTGGGAAAGCAGGTCATCAGTGATATGATTGCACTTTAGCACTCTATGGCTCTCCATTCAATGTTAAATATCTCTGTTTGCCCACATACCCTAGCATCATGCATGCCACGTATATCCACTTTCCCACTTTGCTGCTGAGCTGAGCCGGTCGCTTTATGTGGATTTGTCACATTTTATCCCACCAGCTTGGAATCGAAAAAAAAATCAGTGACATTTTATCGCACTCTTTTCGCTTGAGTTCTCATCGAACTCCTATTTATTGCAACCATACAGGGGCATGCACAGAAGAATTTTCAAATGCTAAAATAAGAATCTGGTGTTTGACCAGTGGCGCTTATATGCAATTAAATTTGGATAGTTTCATTGCAATACCTTTTAACTCAAAATACGACTAGTTTGATAGTACAATAACATGAAATGGCGTTGTATATCTATAGACATCATTGGTGCATCATACAAAGAATTGCCTAAAGGTACATTTGCCGAGAATTTAACACAGCAAGAAATAAATTGGATTGTTACGTAATTTTAGCTGCACATCAGTCTCAACACCAATATGGTACAAAATTAAGAGGACGTTAACTACGTTAGACATTTTTTGTTTTGTGATTTTTCGACTCGCAACAATTCTTGATAAGATTTTTTTTGTGAAAATTTAAAATAAAATATTAAAAATACTGAAGAGCATAGAAAGTATTATGAACTTCATTGATAAGTATTATTTAACACAGTTTGAATTCTGTAGTAAATTAAACAATTCAACCGCCATACAAGCTGCTACTCTTGCATGCAAGTTAAGTCAATATCTCAAAAACTGGACATGCTATGGTATATTTTGAAAATGGTAGCGGTATTTTGGTATTTGTTCCACAGTGCATTATTTTTTTTTGTTGTGTACTTCCCGTGCAAGTTGCTTCCACTCCAAGTCAATTAGAAAGTGCAAACGACGACGTTGCGCCACTACACATATATCTTAAACAAGAAGCACTTTCTTGCTCTTACCGTTTATGGGTACTGGATCTACTGGAGAAAAATCCAGTGAATCGTAGATCTACACACACTTCGTTGTTTCCACTTTTGGTGAATTGGGACAAAATTGTCCTTGCTCCAAGTGATCTCACAATTGCTTGTAACTTTCCTTACAGGACATTTACCACACAATTCCCTTCACGGGAAGAGTGGACGTCTGGCTATTTGGAAAGAAGTATATCAAACAATATAGTATGTTACACTGATGGCTCCCTTCTTGAAGGTAGAGTTGGTGCAGGAGTATATTCTCGTGAGCTAAGGCTGAATCAGTTTTACTCACTTGGTAGAAACTGCACCGTTTTTCAGGCGGAAATATTTGCTCTTATGTGTGGAGTGCAATCAGCACTTCAACAGCGCGTAATGGGTAAAGTCATATACTTCTGTTCAGATAGTCAGGCTGCTATAAAAGCTCTCGCTTCGGCCAACTCAAGGTCGAAGCTTGTTATCGCATGTCGAACTCAAATTGAGGAACTGAATTCAGTCAACTCTGTAAACCTTGTATGGGTACCTGGCCATTCTTCCATCGCTGGAAATGAATTGGCTGATGAGCTAGCTCGCGATGGAGCATCGCATGACTTCATTGGCCCTGAGCCGGCTATTCCAATTTCGAAGTGCTGGGTGAAGCTTCAGATAAACTCTTGGGCGGCAACTCAGCACAAGCAATATTGGAATAGTTTGGAGTCGTGTCGTCAAACAAAATTGTATATTACTGAGCCATCTCCAAAGGTGGCGAAGTATTTAACAAATCTGTCAAAGCAGAATTGCAGTCTCTTGGTCAGAGCGTTGACAGGCCACTGCCGACTCAACTATCACATGGCAAATATTCAGCGTGCTGACTCATTTGTGTGTGATAGTTGTGACTCCGATTATGGAACTTCGTATCACCTGATATGTAACTGTCCAGTTTTTGCGCAAATGCGATTCCAATTACTTGGTAAACACTTATTAAGTGAAACTGAATACAGAAGCCTGAATCTTCAGGACATCCTGTTATTCTTAACCCGCTGTGGTAATGAGCTATAGGCTCTCTTTACGCTCACGCGTTTTGCAGTGCCCTTTTTAGGGCGCTGTTCGAACCCATTGTGGTATGGAGCTACATGCTCTCATTTCGCTTATGCGATCTTCCCTCTTCAAGGGACCCACTCCTATTTCCTCCCATCTTTCCCTTCCCTTTCCTCTCCCATCGGGTAGATGATGAAATAGGCTCAAATATGGCGATGGCACAAATCTCCCAACTGGTGGGGAACGTGCCTTTGGAGCCGGCCTTCTGATACCTGATACCTCATACCCAACAACACACAGATGAGGTGCATTATCCAATCCCGGAAGGCGTCTTTTTCCGCGCGACAACACGCTGCAGTCGAATGGAACCAGCGTGGTGGTGCTGTTGGCAAGTGTTATTGTGTGCCCCACATATGCACACAATAGAAGTGATTGTGGAGAACGATAAAAATGCAATTGCGACGTGTCAGTTGCTGGCTGGTGCTTTTAGCTTGGATTTGAAGATTCAGGCAGATATGGTGCTTTAAAAAACAGTCTACAAAAAACGAGGTTTCACGAGCTGCAATCTAACCAAAAAAGAATCACAAGGTTTTCATTTGACAAAAAGAGTGGGAACTAGAGTTCTTGATTAAGAATACAAAAATTTCCGAAGCTGTCATTTTTGAGTATATACGAGAAATGTTGAAAGGACGGCTTATGCGATACATACAGAACTGGGTCACTTTAAATTCAAATGATTTTAGTGCGATTCGTTCATACTCAAGTGAGGTTTAAATCAATTAATTATCAAGGGATTCACGATTCAGCTTATTACTTACAAGTACAAACAGGTACCATGACCCCACAGTTATGGATCAAATAGTGTGGAGTCCAACCTATAAAATTCAATAGAACGGCATGGAAAACGTAAAATTGTAATTCAAAAACACGAATTGAATCGTTTCAAGTTGGAACCTCGGTTAGTAAACTGTTTTGAGTGTAATATTTACATAGAATTGCATAAAAACTAAAAATTGTATCGGCTTCTGAAAACCATATTATGGATCAATTTTCGTATTATGGATCAAATTGTGACATATTACGGATCAGTGCGCAAAATCAAGAGATTTTCAACTCAATGCATCTGTATTGCATGACTTGGCGAAAGTTAACAATGTGTCACATATTTCTGCAAAAATAGCAGTGTAAGAGCTGGAAACAAGGGTGAAATGCCATTTTTTTGGGATACTGTGTTGTAGTAACTGAGACATGGACTGTTTTCGCTCCACACCAAGTTTTCCACCCATTTTTGTCTGCTAAAAAAATGAAATTTACAAACCATGATGGTTTATTAGTTTTATCCTTAGTGCTTTTGTCTGAAAATGTCGAATCCAATGCTTAAAATGGCAGAAAGCTACATTCTTTGGAAGTGATCCATAACCGTGGTAAACAATCATTTCCTGGTCCATATTATGGATCACTAGTTAGAAGTGCTAATATTCGGTATTTAGAATCAACAATCAAGAAAAATGTTTTCGAAAGATAAATTCATACTAAATCGAAGCGAACGAGCATGTTTTATAGTATAACATTTGAATTTTACCACCTGTGGGAGCTTATGAATGCTGACGGCACTTCTTACAGAAAACGACCATATAATGATAGCTGTACGGTACCAACTAAACATTTGTCAAATACACCGTCATTTAGCGGTTGAATGTTGTGCTTAACATTACAAATGGTAGAAGACAAATAGTATAATATGCGAAAAATATGTTTTACGTCAACGTTTATGTTTTGAGCGAGTTATCGGATGTTGAACGCCAAAGTGATCCATCACTGTGGGTGATCCGTAACTGTGTGGGCATGGTACAAACAATCATGGTCTGATCCAGTTAATGTTAAATTGTTAAGTCTGATCCACTGCTAACAGTTTTCTATCGCAAATACCAAAACACCAAGCTCAATTTTGGGTTATGAAACTTATTTCCATTTTCAACATGTTATAACACTTTAGGTCTCTGGTTTTGAGATATTGGCTGTTGAAAATGCATTGTAAATCTTGCTTGATGATCTGCATAAATCGGTACTCATGTCCTAAATAATGCGAAATGTTCTGCTTATTGCTCACCACAAAAGCAATTAAATTTGAGATGAACGGTTCCGGGTTATTTGACTGAATACCTTTTAACCGAATGTAAATTGGACGAAAATGAAAACAATAGTCAACTGCAGTTAGCATGAAGTTGTAATTAATTACAAATTTGGATTTCTAAGAACAGCTTATTCTTAAACAAAGATAAATCATCATTGATTAACATTTATTAGCTCTTCAGTGTTAGTTGAAGAAACAGTCAGTGCTGAAAAGTGCGGGAACAGCTTTCTAAATTTGCTTGCTTTTTTGCAACTTGGACTTTTAGTGGTAATAGCTACTAGAGGTTTTTTGCTTGGCGTTTGTAGTTAGCTTTTGACTGTAACTAAAACGGTCCACGACCGTTTCGTCCCTGGGGGTGCGGACTCGAACATGTGTTACATAAACAATACAACAATTTTTAGCGTGACGAAATCATGACCTTACATTTCTAGGCATGCTCTGAGCATTTTTAAGAAAATTGTAGTTTGATAGCCTGTTAATTTTCAGTTCGCATTCCCCAGATTCGTCCTTCTGCAGGATCGGTTTGCTTCGACATAATTCTAGCAACCACATTAACATGAAGCTTTTGCTAACACTAAATTTTGGCTTCTTCTCTCACTAGCTTTTTGAACGTGGGTTTTCACCGAGTCGTTTGGTTTATAATATCCGGACGCTTAAGAGGCATCAAATGTTGCAACTTAATTTTTGACACTATATTGTCTCATCTAATTATAGTGTGGTTTTTATACAATTAGTTTAGGCTCTAATTTTCATGAAAACGATGAAATTTTTTACGAAAATGGCAAAAATAGCATGTAAATCGCGGGACTCTTTGACACTACCCCGAACGCCACTACCCCGAATGCCACTACCCCGAATGCCACTACCCCGAACGTCATTACCCCGAATGGGTCATTATCCCGAACGCCACTACCCCGAATGGGTCACTACCCCGAACGCCATTACCCCGAATGCATAACATTTTGAGACTTATTCTAGTTAGATAATTGTACGATTCTTTATGAGTATTTAACGAGCTTGGCTTAACAATGTATTTTTCAAATATTAGAAGATCAAAAAGCAGCTAGTTTTTCAACAAATAATTTTTAAAATAGGGAGCCGGATCCTATTCTTGGCACTTTTGATTCACTTCGGCAGCGGGGTTTTTTGAAAGCTATATAGCTAATTTTTGGACACAATATGCGTCGTACTATAACGCTTCTTATTGCAAAGTTTCAGATCATTCGGCAGAGAATAACCCCACACCCATGCCAAAGTGAATCTTGGAAGTGCCCAAGTAGCTCTGCACCCTGCTCTAATTTTGGTGATATTCACACAGCCACATTGCAATGCTCTGAAGAACAGCTTATTTCGAAAAGATGGGTGGATTTATTATGAAACCAATAGCTACAATATGCACAAAATAAGGATGTAGTAAAGTCTTTTATTGGACGTTGGTAGCCACTTCCTTTTCTCATTTTTGTAGGTGTCAGGCTACTAGCATTAAGATCTTCTTAAAGATTTTGTATCGTAATCGATGGTAATGGAAGATCACCCTGAGATAGTCGCTGCAAGTGTTGTTCTATGAAACCCGCTTAACGACCAACCTGATAGACAACCATTCTGCTATAGCAAAGAAACGTTAATACACTTGTACATGTTAGAAAAACGGCGGCCTCTGATTGCCGCTACATTAAAAACTTTCGTTGATCAGCTGTTAGTGACAAGCTGTTCTATATGCAAATACTAGCGACTAGCTTATCCAACGAAAACTTGAAAGAACAGCCTATTAAAGAAAGAAGGGCAAATTTCTGATGAAATGTTTGAAGCTATGACGTGAATGATGACTGTAAAAACGTCATGCTATGGCACAACCTATGTTCATAAGAAAGGAAAATATTAGATGAAAATCAAAATTAAAATATAAACACCACCAAGAAGTCCAAATACCGGTGATCACGCAGCTGTTCAGCAAGATCATATTGAAGGTTATGGGTTCGAATTCCTTCGATGGTAGATCTTATGCATTGAACATTTTCTTGACGTCCCTGGGCATAGAGGCACATGTACAAGAATAGTAAATTGACAAGGAAAGCTCTCAGTCAATAAAAGGCTTATTTTATTAAAAGCCCATTCACAAATTTCGTAACGCTAAAGAGGGCAAAAATGTTATGGGTGGTTGTCCTTAAAATGTCACATACCATACACAATATGTAAAATTTCCATTCAAAAAATGGTACACAGGGGTGGGTAGTAGGCCGTCCCTTATTTTTCGAAAATGCGAAATGTTATAAGTTCCCCAACGGCGCTAAAGGTATTAGGCGTAGATGACCCCGTGCGCAAAATCGAGCTAGCTGCTCTAGTGCACGCAGCATGAGTACTAAGTGCCACCAGTAACAAATTGTCCGGCGCGCGTTGATAATCAGCATAGAATTTTGGTTTCTTTGGGATGATTCAAATATTACGTAACACGAAGTTTGCCAATTTTAGACCCCCTCCCACCCACACATAATAGCTTTTGTATGAAAAATTTAATTTTTTGTATAGTCCGTAACACTACGGAAGATCCCCTTCCTCCCTCTGTTGCGTTAAGTAATATTTGAACGATCCATTTGTAGTTCTGAATTTTGTGTCAGCGTGCAGTGTTTAGACGATATCGGCAGTATAAAATATTATTTCACTTTAAATTCTATGCTGATTATCTATTTGTTACTAGTGGCTTTTTGTACCGTTTTGACTCATATTCCGAACACTTAAGGCCAACAGTGACTTCAAATGCATCTGATAGGAATAAATTAGCTGATATTTGTGAAAATTTTTGTTTACTCGGAAAGTCTAACTGTTAGCTGTTGGGTGTGCCAATAAAATTGTTTATTGGAACTTGTTTAGTGTTGTTTTTACGTGAAAGTGTGAAACAACATTTTGATTCAAATGCCGAACACTGTGTTCATTCTGTCTCATATTCCGAACACCTTGATTCAAATTCCGAACAGCACGAATAAAGTATACAAATGAATATTTTCGCAAATAAATTTATCTGAGCCAGTTTTACTAGTCTCGAACTAGAGAATCATCACTACTGCCGAGGTATAAAATAGATTGGAAGACATTAAAAATGAATTACAATTGACTGCCATTTTCTTGTAATTTAATGACACATTTCAGTGAAACATTTCAATCTAATCGCCATACAAAAGCCGAGTGTTCGGAATATGAGTCTGTTCGGAATTTGAGACAAAACGGTACTCATGTTGCGTAGCCGATTGAAAGCAACGAACAAGAAAGATGAAATGTTAGAGAAATAATTTTTTGTTTTTTTTTTTCATTGAAATACATTAAAATGTTTGAAATTGAATTTTACCCATTTTTTGCAATAGTATTGTATGTAATTTGTTAGGTAATAAATTAAGATAAAGAAAGTATGCGGGCCACCACGTCGTTCATTCCTATTATTTAGCTCCTAAAGTTAGAGACTACCGATTGAAAGACCAGCTGGCTGCGGTGAAACTCTGATTTTTGACGCGCTATGCACAAGCAGCGCGAAAGAAATTAGAGACTACGCTTGCTGCGATGGAAGGAAAAGTTTGTCGGATTCTGAGACAAGACGTGACAGGTCAGAGTACAAAATTGAAACCATTTTCCTGTCAAAAAAGAACACTTCTAGCAGCCTACTTTCACATCGTTGAGTTTGATTGCAATAGGACAAGTCCGGTCGTGTCGTTCATAGATTAGAGTTTTTATCAAAAGTTTGGAAATTTTTCGTTAAATCTTTTTGTTTCAAAACAATTTATATTCGATGTTTAGTTCAAAGCATGTGCACCTACAATGCTAAAATAAATGAAAAATACCTTAATGAGACCAACGTTATGGAATTCGTGTAAATTCACTCTTAAAATATCGCCGGTTTTGAATGAGTTCAAATGAGTTTCAACAAATATAAAATATAAAATCCTCTATTACACTAAATGAATGAAGCGTGTACGAAACAAACAAATCATGACCCTTGATTTTTGTATTTGTTAACAAGATTTGCTTGAAGAGGATACTGGTAACACTGGCTTTTGTATCGTCAAGGTTATCGACTGAAAAGCAACGGGGCAGTCACAATTGAGCTGTCACGTCATGTCCTAGGTTGGATTGAAGCGAAGCAGTATAGAGTTTCAAGGCAGTACTTCGGAGAAGCCCAAGCAATCATGTTCTTTCGTGTCGTCGGTTCCATTCTTTCTCCGTTTGCGCGCGATTTGCTGGGCAGTGCTCCGGGGAAGCCCAAGCAAGTGAACTTTTTTTGTGTTCCATGTTCCTGAAGAGCGAGTGATGGAATCAAAGTCAAGAGTGTCCAGTTCACGTTGCACGAATGCAAAAAGACATTCGTGTTCAGTCTAGGATGGATTACCAACTAGTGAGCTCGTTTTATGCTTATGATTACACATATATATCGAGGCAACGTTGGGTTTTTGTATTTTTCAAACAAACTATGGATGGTTCGTCACTGCAAGTGTCGGCATAAACTCTTATTCTGTTTTAAATATTTTTTTATATAATTTAAATATTTTTTTGTCATTACTTAAAATAACCTTTGAATGGTTCGATATTATGAATATCGATGTACTACATCGTAACATTTTCTGAAAGGTACCATAAACGGTTTCTTTAATAAAATTTGTATTTTTACTTTTTTTTTTGAACTGTTATCAATATTGATTTTGTATTTATTACCAAGCTATGAATTCGTTCGTCATTTAATGTGTCGACAGAAGCCTCTATTCCTATTAAATATAATTTTGTGATACATTGAATTTTTTTGTCTTTACTAAAAATAACCTTTGAATAGTTCGATATTTTCATTGTCGACGTATTTTCTTAATATTCTACCTTAAAATATCATTTGACTGCGAGTTAAAATGCAAAAATAGTTTTAAGAAACATCGTAGTTTTCCTCCTTATTCATGGATCTTTCCTAACTATTAAACACCCTTCCCGTGGTGATTGTGGAGATCCAGAGGTATTCTCGGTGTCCAGAAGCAACATTCCTTTCCTATCCCAACTGACTGTAAGGACTTGGCTGGTGCCGCTATTGATCAATAATATGAGACCTGCTAAAATTGCACTTCGAGAGTAAGCGGAAACTCCCACCCCTCATTCATTTGGGTCGAAGTGCAATTCTTATCAGTACCGATCAATCACTGAGTAGCAACCATTGGCATGTACAGTCAGTCTATGCTTGAAACGGAACAGTAGATTTTCAATTGAGATGCACGCTTGAGCCAGTCAGTTGGGAACTGAAAATGCTTTTAATGAAATGAAAATGTACAGCCCTGCTTGGTAGTCAAAAAATGTGGGCTATCATGCCGATTTATAGGGGAATAATAAGTTTTGATGAATTTCAACATCTTAAAATCAATTTTGGTGAACGTATTGCAGTGCGTAACTGGAAGAGCATCTAGGGATTCCTAAGGTGCCATTCCCATATAGAATACATTCTCATGTAGCAATTCACTGGAATGAACAACAATTCAACAATCAATAAAAAATTGCTTTTTTATATGCAAGAACACTAAAATGATACTATAAGTCACAACTGAGACAAGTTATGATAACTGGCTTCTTCTTAGTTTTTTCTTCTCTTGCATGATCTTTGTGCTGCCAAAAATATAGTGTGCTTCGATGAAAATTGAAAAGGAGGATACGAAGAGTACAGAACATGCCAATGTTACCGTGCCATACTCGTTACTGGCAACACTGTTTGGCGGACTTATCAGAATCTGGACAAACATTTCAAAAGGGCACATCGACATTGGTAAACATTGGCTTTGCGATACGCTGTTGAGCCTAATTCAACTCGATCACGCTCACGAATACCACTATCAGGAAGTGCTAACATCAATCTTTCTGACAGTGGTGTTAGTTTGCGTGTGCAGGCTAAAAAGGGCTCAACAGCAACGTTTCTGAAAAAAGGCTCAAGATCTCTTGTTTTGGGCCCTTTTCAAATGTTTGTCCAGAGATGTTGGTTCGTTTTGACCCCAAGTTCAAAACGTTTTGTCGAAATACACCTCCTGCACTCTTGTAGAGGTGCAACTCATTCAGCGGTTTATTATGTGCGCTTTAATTGTTTTTAGAGAAGTAAACCTCGTTGTAAAGTTGGTCTAGATTAGGACTAGACTTGGCATAGAGGCTGCAATAATTTTAAATTGTTTTCCCCAACCTCATCCTTTTTTTGTATCCTTATGCTGTTGTTTCATAGCATAAAACAATATTCTAGTAATTTCTAAAACAAAAATTGACCATATTTCTATTTCATACTCATAGTTGAGCTCTATTTTCCTCAAAAACCAATATTGCTCTACAATTCTGCCCATTTTTATAAGAATTTATTTTCAGGTTCTCTGCCTTTGTCCATCAGAGACCAATTTTTTATAGGATTTCTGTTTATTTCCATCAGAAACATTTTGTCTTTTATCTCCGCCCGTGTTTGCCGGAGACTACTACTTTATTTGATTATTATTGCACTAGATTTCTACCTTACCATCGGAACGTTAATCTCTTTTCAACCAACTGGCATTGTAGTAATTTCAAATAATTTTCTTGAAAGCGTTTTGCAAGCTATTATTAGACCAATAACTCACAAATGTTTGTTTCTTGGTACGCATACTCATATTTCTCTAAGCCTGCCGATCAATTCAATTACAGTCACCTCTCCACATCTCTATATAGAAGGGACCATCGAGATAGGGAGAGATCGAGAAAAAGTCTAGTAACCTTTGACAATGTTCATATCGATATATAGAGAGAAAATTGGGAACAATAAACCAACAGAAACAAATCGAGAAATGGAGATATTGAGAAGAGGAGGATATCGAGATATGGAGAGATGAATTGTATGCAGAATGAAGTGATAGTAGAAGCATTAGCCTTAGGCTGTGAACCGTTTCACCAGTTTGTTTAACTTTTAGTTAAAATTTGACAGCTCGATAGTTATTTACCCTCCGGTTAGAAATAACCCTGCTCTGGAGCATGGTTAAACTTGACAGTTCGAAAGTTATTTTTTGCTCCCGTGAATTTGAGAATAACTAACCATCTGTCAACATTGTTCTGAAATAACTACTCGACTGTCAAAGCTCAAATGGGTCGACTGCGATGTTCAATTTAACCATTTGAGGGGAAAATAACTATTGAAATGTCAAATTTTCACTTATAGTTAAACGAACTGGTGAAACGGTTCACAGCCTTAAAATCCTAATGTTGCGATTGTTCGTGTGACCAACATCTAGTTTGCCACGCTCTGACAGCTTGAGTACCGGGTCTATAAGTGTCAAATCAATTTTGTTTAACCAAAATAAAACATTCTCTACAACATGGCACTAAACAAACAATCAAAAACATCAATTATAAGTATTATTAAAATAATTCTGTTTTGTGATAATATCGCCACTAGCGTTCTACTACTTATACTTCTATTGAAGGGACCGAAGCAATCCTCGACATAGAACCATAGATCCAACGTAAAAACTGTTATGGTTACCACAGACCATGAATACGTTTGAAAGGAAAAATCCAAGTACGGACAAAAAACGACCTTATTTGTAGAGCATTTGTTCCCAGACTCTTTGAATCGTTTTAGCAGATAAAATGTAACCAAAATGTTCTCAGAATCATGGTCTGCCCCGATAGTCATGCGTGACCTAACAGAACAAACCCAATTCGCACGAAAGTAGTTTCCTACCCCGTTCACAACCCCAAGAGTACACTTATCGCTGATCGACCTGCACAAGAACAAGGCACATTTTCGCACTACAAATCAACCTCTTTCGAAATACGTCAGGTACCTACACTCCCGCACAAAAGCTCTGAGTCACCTCCTTAAAAACATACAAAAGTGTTGTGTCCATATCTCTGTGATAACACGTCTAACTAAAATCTATGGCTCATTCGAAAAGCAACGAGTTATTCTTACGTAAGTATTTTGACATAGTTGCCCGACCAGAACCAAATAACAAGATTATAACACATTTCTATCAGCAGCTGTTAAAAATAACAGAAGTTGATAAAATTTTGTTATCAAGATGGCTTTGTTCTCAACTTGTTATATTTTTAGTAACAAATTTATAACAAAATTTGTTATATTTTTGACATCGCATTTAAAGGTTTGTTGCAAATAACATCCGATGTCATAAACAGTAACACAGTTTGCAATAATTGTGTTATTTTGTAACATCCTTGCAACACATTCTGTAATAATTTTGATATAATTGAAACAGGGTTTGTTATATTTTAGTTTAATTTGGTGCAAATTTTGTTAGAATTTTTGTTATTTTAACTACTAACGGTACATGTTTTATAACAACTGTTGATATTAAAAAATCATATCAGGGGAACACATTCTGATATAATCTTGGTTCTTCCGTCTGGTCGGGTGTAGCATGTTTCAAAAATTACTCTCAAAGGGCTGAAAAAATGTAGTAAACAAAATTTGAAAACATGTTACATAGATCGAAACTACCTTTCGAATGAGCCATAGATTGTCTCAAGGTGTGTAATCACAAAGATAAGTACAAAACACTTTTGTATGTTTTCAGGGGATGACCCCAAAGTTTTGCACGGTAGTGCATAAGTACAATGTGCATATCTCCTAACATGGAGTGTGACCCAATGCAATCTGAGTGCGCTGCATTCTGTCCAGTGCACGGAGACATTGTTTGTCCGTAAGATTTCGGCTCGTTGAAGTCGAAATGCAATCGGCCACGTGGAGCAACGGCAATGGCAATGGGTTGATTGCGCCAACTTCAGTCGCATATGCGCTTCTGCAGTGTGTCATTAGAACGATCCCTCTCAACTACACATGTGCTGATATCGGGACGATGACGACGACGAGGACGACTACGACTGACAGACGGCATTTGTCTTTCTTCAAACAAGAAGGGTTCCGAGGAATGCCATCTCACCCAAGCCCTCCGCACTCGAAACACTCAGGCAGGGGATGAGCCTGGTCCGAAGGATGCCGTTGTGCATACATATTACAAATTTTCGAGTGCAAAGTCAACATGCTGGAAATGGATTCGTCCGAGGGAAAATAACTGGCGCAAAGCGCATCACTTTATCTGCCGGTTGGAGTTGGAGAATGATGCTGGACAATTCCGACATGTTGGGGATGACGTACTTTCGGTGATGATATTGTTGCAATTGCAGTAGCAGTGCCAGCAATGCCAGATCTACGGGAAATTTCCGTAGATTTTAGAAATTACTTTCTACGAATCTACAAATTCGGTAAATCAATTTTTCTTTACGGGAGTCAACGGATTTTTTTCACAGTGCCGCTCCTCTTCTTTTTTTTTTGTTCTCAAAACCTTGGAGACATCAACTGAGGAATCGCATTTTTTTGGGGAATACGTTCTAGAGAAATCCTAGAAAACTCTCAAGAAATACTTGGTTCGGAAACGGTTTCCGAAACAACTGCTTTAGAAATTACATAGTTCATTGTTACTAGATGCAAAACTTCACCGCAAACTAGGCATTGCAGGATTCACTCTCACTGTAGCAGGAGGTGATAAACATGTTCTCATGATTATTTTAAACATTCCAGTAGACATGTAGTTACGATGAGAGGTGTTGCAATAAGTTTGTCAGATGAAGTTATAAAAAAATTGAACAGGAAACGCTAATATTGTAAATGAAATCTATGAAATATCAAATCTACAAAATCATCGGTCTGAAAATTTGGCATCGCTGAGCTGACCAGAAGCCGTCAGCAATCGAATGAAACTAGATGTTTTCCTCGAGTGGACCCAGTAGTGCAAGGACGGACAGGAATGGTCTTCGTCCATCCATTCCAAAAGGCTTTTGAATCGAACGAGTTTTCCTTGCGAATCTCTAATGAAATGGTTGCATTGTGACGCTTCGAATCCAATGATATGGAATAAGGTTTATTTGACCAACTGTGTTAGTTTGCTAATGCACTCCCCGTTCGCAACGAGTGTAATATATTATCTTCAAAATCGAAATTTGTTTCGAGTGTTTGAGTCGAGCAAACTTTGGAGTGAATGCTTCCATTTTCGCAAACAAACGTAACGTTGAACAATTCTTCGTTGAGAGTTAGATTTTCCCTTCATCATTCGGGGATGTTCATCAGGATGATAATGCCAAATTAAAATTCCACCAAATTGAGTAATTTGTTGAGTTTTGGGACTGGCAACTACGGCCCGGGATGAGAAGTCATTTTAAAGTTTTGCGAGTGCGGGAGTATTTTTTTTTTCCTAAGCCAAAACAAACTCGAGCTGCTTGATTCGAAAAGTTCATTTTGCTCATTTTCATTAATAACGAACCATTATGAGGCAGAATTTCATGGTGCTGAACGGTTTTTTTTTATTTTGTGCCGGTATCAGAACCATAACACTTTAGTGCTTGCACAAGGTACAACATGACTGGTAGTTAATTTCGTTAATTTAAAGTGCTATTCTGTTTTGGTTTGCTGATCTCAGTTTCAAGTTATTCCAAAACCTGTTGATTTCCAAACAAGAAGAGCATATTTAGAAACTTTATACCCTTTTTATTAGTTTCTTTATTAGTACCATTTCAAATGTTACATTCAATTCTTATGCAGAGTTTTTACAGGTGAGTTAATTTACATGCTTATAAAACAATAAAAAAAAACACTTTCAATTAACTTAACTCAAATAAATTATGCATTGATCATGGTCATGATCAAATAAAGAGCTTTTGGTTTATGTGGGAATATTATGAGCTAAATTTTGATAGCATTAGGAAAAATCTTCCATTTTTACAAGTAAGAACAAAAAATATCCAAACTTTTTTGCAATCAACTACAGACAACACACAGGCTTTGTCCTTTGGCGGAGAGGCCTGTGTCATCCGCAAACGAAGATGTTTGACATCCCTGAGGCAACTCAGGTAAGTCAGATGCAACAATATTGTATAATATTGTTCCCAAAATGCTGCCTTGAGGAACACCAGCTCTTGCAGGAAGTCTCTCAGACTAGGAGTTCTAATATTTAATCTGAAGTGTACGATTTGTTCGATAACTTAGGATAATTCTAACAATGTATGTTGGAAATTTAAGGTTTTTTAATTTTTCAATCAAGCTTTCATGCCGTACACTGTCGAATGCTTTTTCTATGTCTAGAAGGACAAGACCAGTAGAATAGCCCTCAGATTTTTTGGAAGTAGATACTTCATTATTCTCAACCTAGACCTAGACTTTATCAAAAAGCACTCAATTATTTAACTCTCAAGTAACAGCGAACCGAAAAAGCAGTTTAGTCGTCGTCATCTGTACATATGATCTATGGTATGCAGCAATTCTTCTGCTGCTGCAGGATAGGAACGCCAACGGAACCACACATTCGTGCAATATCATCCGTCCGATGAGATGCAAATGGGTAGTTCCCGTACTGGCAAGAACGACGCTAATTTGCCCGTTAATCCTAACGATTTCCGGCACGTTCCCGAACCTGTGCGTAGTGCCTATGGCAAATGTGAATGCTCGAGAGAACGTTTTCCCATTGCTGGTGCTTTGCATGGCAGTTTTCACACCGACCGGGCTATGCTTCCAGCAGGTGTATGCGAATACGGAATTGCTTTGCTGCAGTTGAGGCGCGAGTGGTGCGAGCCTCTACCGATAGCGATAATTATGTAGTAGGAACTGAATGTGAATGATTTCAAAAACGTTGTTGCATAGGCAGTTTGGTAATTTGCACTTATAAAATGTAGATTGTTTTCGAAATGTCGATTAGTGTACATGATTCACATTTCAACATACAAACTTCGTGCTAGTCAATAGCATTTGAATCAGCAATGCTCGATGCTTCGAATTCAAGTGTTTCTAATTACAAACATGGTATCAACCTATATCTGTAAACTTAGATAGACTGAAGGTGGTGAGCTAACGCATGACTTGAAATTCTGTGTTGATATTCAAGGGACATAGATTTAACACTTTCTTTGCCATGGTAGCTCCAAAGCTCCATTCTTGTGATTATTTACACAAGCCATCCCCGACCGCACCATGCACAGTAGTCCAAAACGGTTCAAAGCGAAACAAAAATGATATTTTTGCGTGTCTCAAGTATCAAATTATGTGTCTCTAGTAGATTTGGGGTAGTCGAATCTGATGCCGTTCTCAGAATTGTTTCAGTAGGTCACAATTTTGTACTATATGTCGCCAAAGTAGTATAAAACACTGGTTACATTGATGGTAGCATGAAAATTAAAGTATGATTTATCAAAATTGTTAGGGATCTAACCCACCCTACATACAAAATAGGACTTCAATAATACAATACTCTTCTAAACCATCAAAAATTATTTTGTTTGCATCGAAATTATTATGAACTTCTTTATTTTATATATTGTTTGACACATAAAGTTTGAATTCTGTGGCAAATGAAATAAATGAATTGCCATACAAGTTAACAAACCTGCATGCAAGATGACCGAAATTGTAAAATTCTGCGTTTTTAACTAACAATATCTCAAACACTAGATGTTCTATGTTATTTGGCCGATTGCCATTTTTTTTCATGTTGTGACGGGACGTCATGTTTGTCGTCATAGAGAATGATAAAATTAACCCGTTAATTTAGAGCAAAGGTGTGAACTCCATACACTGCGACTCTAAGCTGATGGTTGATTCATTTCTAGGTTACCCACGCAACGGTGTGCTAGAATTTTAAGTATTTTCCAATGATTTCATCAGAACAAATGTGCGTTCGGCCAAATGGCCAGACACCGCACAGTATTTCGATAGGCCAAAATCGTGAACTTAATTCAGAAGCACTTTTAAACGAGATTTTTCTGGAAAGGTGTAAAAATTTGTGTAAATGTTAGTTAGCAACTTTGCCGTTGGCGGCGCAGTATACTCGTGAATAATCATGGCACTATCGACGTTGAAAACTACTTATGATATATTTTCAATCCCATGGGTTTCATCTGTCACCACTTGCCACCCTAAAATATATGCTTCCCTCAAAAGTGAATGATATTTGCACTTAAATTACTATAATTGCTTTCCCGTACATTTTAGAACCTTAGTGTATTCGAGAAAATGATTCATTTTGACTGTTTACACAGTTTTGTAGAACAATGTTGCTACCGGAAAACCTCACATTTTTGAAATATTTGAGAAAAATTGTTTTTCAGGAGTCCGTACATAAAATACCTTCATATTTTGGAAATGTGACTAGGTACAGACTTGGTGTCTTTGGCAAGTTGTTTGTATTTAAATTATCTACAACTTTGCCCAAGACACCATATTTAAAGATCATCATTTCAGAATTTTAAATTTTACAGCACCGCCAACGGCAAAGTTGCGAATTAACATTTACCGCCAATATATGCGCCATATTTTTAGAAAATTTTCGTCCGAAAACACCATTCCAGAATAATCACGTTTAAGGGTGCTACTGAATTAAGTTCACGATTTCGGCCTTTCGAAATACTGTGCACCGCTTTCATAGATCTCGCCAGCACCATTTAGAGGTATTGTCAAAAATGAACTACGAATCTTGCAATGAGTATGATTTAAGATGAAGATGAATCGAAGCCAAACTTCAAAATTTCAAGAGCACGGATCTGGAGAACCAAACTTCCGTTTAAGCTGAAAACTTAATCGATTGGTCTCCAGCTGGTAATGACCAAACGATTAGATTTACAGCTCAAACGGGTGTTTGGTTCTCCAGATCCGTGCTCTTGAAAATTTGAAGTTTGGCTTCGATTTATCTTCACCTTAAATTATTATTATTATTTTTAAGAAATTCTCCAGATTTCTGCCATGGATCTCTCCAGCAGAACAATTAGTTATCTCAAAATAAATTCATTTAGTTAGGATGGACAATGGACAATAAGATCGTTTGATGACTTGGATCACTGTCGAGTGGTACTTCTTCATACGAAAACATAATCGAGAATTCGTGGGAAACTGTAATTTATTGCACTGACTAAATTACTCAAATTGGGTTAACTATGAGTTATTGGAATGGTAACGATTGATTCTAACTGCGCGCGCGTTCTTACCGTGAGTCACTTGTACGGAATCTCGAGGACTCTTAGCCGGTTTTAACTGCTATGGTAGTTTTATAGGATTCCGTAATGCATACATTTTTGATCGAACAAACAATTACTACAATATTGAGTTATGAAGGAATATTGAATACATAGAATTTCACATATAAGCATATACGGATTATGGCGCGAAGTCAACACTGTTGTAGTTATATCGACTATTGAAATGGAGCTGTTACCAACTAGTTACAGTTCAACTCATTTATCCTAATTTACGCGTAAACAGGTTCCTTATTAATATATCTTCAAATGCGTTTCTTGAGATTGTTCCCGGATTACTTCAGTTCTTGGGGTCCACAAATGTACCTGAATATTTTTCAGGAAACAATTCGTATTTCTTGCAAAAGTCTCCAACTTTCTTCCAGGTATTTTCTAGGAATTCTTCCATGAGTTCCTCCGAGCATTTTGAAGATTGTTTTTTTTTTTTTGTTTTCAAAAAAAACTTGCATTATGAAACACACAAAAATTATTCTTCTAAACCAAAAAAACTAAATAATACTTTATGAATATTTAAAACGATAATTTAAAAAAGTCACGCTGAACACGGCCTTACAGTTGAGGTTGACAAACGCGATACAAATTCTAATGGAATTGAATTGTATAGTACTAGATTCGGTTTTCATTTACTCACTTAAAAACTCCTCTAAATAATTTCAACCAAGGAATCTTCATCTAATTCTTTAGATACGACCTCTTGAATTTGTTTAGATCTAGATTTATGATCGGAATTTCACAAAAGATTTTTTTTTTAATTTTATTAATTAACGCTTCATTAAATTATACAATAATTCCGGAAAACTATACTCATTTTCCTTACGATAAATTGCGTAAGTCTTCAAGTTTTATAACTTACTCCTGAAAACTCAGGAATTCTACTTTGAATAACTACGTAAATTTAAACTGAAGTCCCTCTAAGAGTTCCGTTCCTGGAAAGATTCTCGTAAAGCACAAGGTTTTATGCAACCTGTAACTCATTAATGAAAATTTGTTTCAAAACTCACAAGAAGTTTGTAACGGATTCATCCTGAAGTTTCATTTAGTCTGCCTATGGAATTCTTTTGGAGTTCGCAGAGCAAATTCATAATATATTTTTTTCAAGAATTCCTAACAAAATTTGTTGCGTGGATCTAGGGCAAAAGCAGCATGTAATAAAGGTTACAGCAGTTCCTCTAAGGTCAACATGAAATCTTTCAAGGATTCGACCAGGAATTTCACAAGGACACTAAGGAAGTAAATGCTCAAGAAATACCATAAGAGATTTTTCTAAATATTCTTCTTTAAGGTTTTTCAAGAATACCTACTAAGATTATTGTACAAATTTACCTTAAACGTTTTTATATAATGTCTTTAAAATTATTTCGGGTAATATTTTGGAAATGCTGTGTAAAACCTTTTTTTTTAAAGAAATTTCCACATGGATTCCTCAAAATCATTTTTTTTTTTTCAAATTCTTTCACCAATTACTCGATGTAAACTCTGGTTCCTACCGGATTTTTCCAGTCATTAATAAACATTTCTAGCAGTACTTGTTTTAATTATGAATCGTGGTTTACGGCCAACCAGCCGAGTGGAAGTTTAACAACTACCGAAAAGCTAAACATTACATATAATTTGCAATTGGATTAGATGGACAAATTGATGTGAAGATTTGCGAAAAAGTTACACGTCTTCTCAGTGAGAATCGAACTCACGACTCCCCGATCTCTAGTTGGGGCGCGTTAACCACTACGCCATGAGAGGACTCATGAACGCAGAAGTTAACCTGAATTCGATTTCAGCTCAATAATCACGTGGTCCTCTTTCGCAAAGTGCACCTCTTTCGGAAGAATTAGATGCCCATCCAAACACAACGCTTTCTATATATATCCAATGCCTAGCCCGAGAGCGCATTGTTTTTTAGGTATAGGAATAGCACACTACACTAGCCAGCAACTGCGCTGGCTGAGGTTTCTATTGTGTGGGCTTCCAATGGGTCGCGACGTTCTCAAACGACCGGTTACGGAACATGAGTCCGTTGCTCGATAAATACTTGTTTTAATTATGAATCGTGGTTTACGGCCAACCAGCCGAGTGGAAGTTTAACAACTACCGAAAAGCTAAACATTACATATAATTTGCAATTGGATTAGATGGACAAATTGGTTAACTTCTGCGTTCATGAGTCCTCTCATGGCGTAGTGGTTAACGCGCCCCAACTAGAGATCGGGGAGTCGTGAGTTCGATTCTCACTGAGAAGACGTGTAACTTTTTCGCAAATCTTCACATCAATTTGTCCATCTAATCCAATTGCAAATTATATGTAATGTTTAGCTTTTCGGTAGTTGTTAAACTTCCACTCGGCTGGTTGGCCGTAAACCACGATTCATAATTAAAACAAGTATTTATCGAGCAACGGACTCATGTTCCGTAACCGGTCGTTTGAGAACGTCGCGACCCATTGGAAGCCCACACAATAGAAACCTCAGCCAGCGCAGTTGCTGGCTAGTGTAGTGTGCTATTCCTATACCTAAAAAACAATGCGCTCTCGGGCTAGGCATTGGATATATATAGAAAGCGTTGTGTTTGGATGGGCATCTAATTCTTCCGAAAGAGGTGCACTTTGCGAAAGAGGACCACGTGATTATTGAGCTGAAATCGAATTCAGGTTAACTTCTGCGTTCATGAGTCCTCTCATGGCGTAGTGGTTAACGCGCCCCAACTAGAGATCGGGGAGTCGTGAGTTCGATTCTCACTGAGAAGACGTGTAACTTTTTCGCAAATCTTCACATCAATTTGTCCATCTAATCCAATTGCAAATTATATGTAATGTTTAGCTTTTCGGTAGTTATTTCTAGCAGTGGTTTATCCAGAAGTGCTTCTTCTTAAAAAATTTCTGAAGTTCTCCTAAAGTTAAAGGCCAGCTAAGGGTAAGAAGTTTCCCAACAATTAAAAAAAGGTTTTTTTTAAACAGCTTTTGATTATTGACTTAAGTAACTATTCCAGAGCAATTCCCTCAGTAATTTGTAGCATGTTTTACTTTATTGGCATAACACTAAAATTTAACCAAGGATATCTTAATAAGGAAGAGAGGGAAATTCCTCGAAATATTCCTTCTCAGATTCCATAAAAAGTACCTGCAGAAGTTCTTCTTCTTCTTTCTGGCGTTACGTCCCCACTGGGACAGAGCCTGCTTCTCAGCTTAGTGTTCTTATGAGCACTTCCACAGTTATTAACTGAGAGCTTACTATGCCAATGACCATTTTTGCATGCGTATATCGTGTGGCAGGTACGAAGATACTCTATGCCCTGGGAGGTCGAGAAAATTTCCAACCCGAAAAGATCCTCGACCGGTGGGATTCGAACCCATGACCCTCAGCTTGGTCTTGCTGAATAGCTGCGCGTTTACCGCTACGGCTATCTGGGCCCCAGAAGTTACTGCACTGAATTCTAGAACAAATTCCTAAAGAAACTTCAGGGATAATTTTGTTAGGGATTCCTAGGAACACTCATGTAAAAATCTGAATAAATACCTGAAGGTATGCTTGAAGGAATTTCTAGAAGATATAATCTTTAATGAAATTTATGTTACTCACCTGGGAGAAGCATCTAGATTACTTGAGTAGCTACTAGTGTGAATTCTGAAATAATCTAAGAAAGATACCCTGAATGGACTCTTGAATGTGTTCTCATAAGTTTAGCTATACGGCTCATGGAGGTACATGACTTCATCTCAGAAAAAATATTGGGATTACTGTTTAAAGAAATATGCAGAGGAAATCTCATGACAAAAGTTTGATGAATTTTAAAGATTCCCTTGAAAATATTTTAAACAGTGTACTTATTGAATGATTAAATTAGATGTAATTAGATGTGGACCATGTGGAACTTCATATAAGATCTCATCTCCGTTGAAGCACTGTTTATATAGGGTGTGTAGTTTAAAAGCATATTTTACATACTATCCATCAATGATGGAAATCTAGTGATCATGAAAAAATCTATGATCCCTCATGTCGTCACGTTATCACAAAAAACGACGCTTCGCGAATATTGCATCGTATTACACGTGTGCTAGCGATAAATTGTTCGCGAAGTTTTATCATTTTGCGGATTTTTCCACTTTTACTTAGTGATTCACCTCCATATATGCTGTTAATGATTCAAAAACCTTTCGGATATTGGTTGAGCGATAAATAATAGCGCTAATGCGCCATGATTCAAGTTGATCGCTACTTGTAACAACATCCGATAAACTCTTTGTCCTACAACATACAGTGCATCAGATGCTTGATATATCCCTTCTACGCGCGCGTAATGAGGTGTTGAAATCATGCTGCTGCAAGAGCGACGGCCCTCTTAGATTAGTCAAATGCTGTGTTGATTGCTAGAGACGATTTTTTTCCATCCTTGCTATCCATTGATGAAAAAATATGATTTTATGAATAAAATAAAAACAATGTGCATTTAACAATATTTATGCTGATATTTTGAAAGGCAGAGCTTTGGAGCACAACAACAGTAAATTTATTAAAATATTCTTGAACAGATATGAAGGGGTTAGAAGCAAAGGGATGTAAGAGACAAAAACCTAGTTTTGAGTAAATTGATTCTGAGTTTTTTTCAGCCATTTTTCATTTTATGCAAATTGTATGGGAGCCAGTAAAACAATCCAAACTTATACGCATTATAATATTTTTTTCTGTTGGACGGAAAAGCACCCAACAGTACCATTGTAAAGCTTAAAAACTTTTTATACTTAACTCAAAACCGACCAAGCCGACTTTGCGTTTGGATCCCTTCTATGTCACTAAATTGTAAGTAATTTACAAATTTGGCAGGCATATTGAAGAGTTCCGGCATTTGAATGAGTTTAGCCTAAAATAATTTTTGTAAACTCAGGGCCCAAATAACGATAAGCGCGCAGCTATTCAGCAAAGCCAAACTGAGAATCGTGCACGGATAAAAATCTGATTCCCCAATCATGATTTACAAGCCATGAAATTCATAAATTGGCTTCGATATGATATCAGGAATACAAATCATGATTCTTCATAAGCGTAACATCCAGAGTGACAACACTAAGCGGTGCGCTTTACTTCAACTCATTCGTATCGATCACCCGCAATCCAACACGACAAGTTGGTATTGTGTGGTAAAGTACGTGGCTCTCGATGAGAAGGTTCTTGTTTCGAATCTCGCTGACATATTTTTTTTATTTGATTTTCATTTTATCGGGTTGACTGAAAGAACTATAAATAAATCATTAATAGATGCGCGAGTCATGATTTTCGCGGACTCGATGCATGATTTCGAGCAATCAGCAACAAAAACAACGCTTGTGTTGCGTTACGGCAATCTGACTCATGATATCATGAGTCAGAATCATTGTGTATTTTCATAAGATGAAAACACATTTGGTATCAGGAGGCCTAATCATGATTTTGGGATCCGGTTTCTACCTGTGTAGGTTCGGATCCTATCGATCGAAAATCTTTTCGAAAAGGAGATTTTATTCGTGCTTGTCATAGAATGCAAAAATGATGAATTAGCAGAGGAAGCTCTCAGTCTATAACTGTGGAAGTGCTCAGAAGCACACTTAGCTGAGAAGTAGGCTCTGTCCCAGTTAAGATGTAACGCCATAAATGATGTAAACATTTTTTTAGAACATGAATGATCGTATCCAAGTCTATTCAAAACAATCTAAGCATAGATTCTGATAAGCAGATATAGAAGCAAGATAAGCCAAGCCTGTCCATTAAAAATACATCACAAATACAAATAAGCAGGTATAATCAATTGTGTAACAAAAAAGTTGAGTTTCCATGAAAATATGGACTTGATTCTGAGCAAATGTACGCGTTTCGAACAATTTGAGAACGGATTCAAAATCAGCAGGGCCAAATCTAACAAATCCATGGCAAACTATCAATATGCGTGAAACACTGCTTCCTAGTGAATCCTCAATTCAAAGCAACTAATTAACTAATTAGCCATATGTTTTCGAAAGATTTAAATTGTAGTTAAACAATTTCATCATTTATTCCATTGAAATCGTAAAAACAACGCCAACGTCCGGAAATTAGCGTTCTCCCTAGCAGCCTCCCTCAATACATGTCCGTTGATAGTGTTTGTCCATTTGGACGTCGCCCTAGCCATATCAGTTTGTCGAACCGAACGGGCTTGAGATAGAGAACGTTTCCTCGCATCTTGTTCAAACAGTACCTATGTGTACGCTGCTAGCCCCCGGGTGAAGTGCGACAAAAGGCCAATCCTGTCGGGGAGTCTGACCAAGGTCCATTTCAGCTGGCGCTCGACGCATTTGGATGCATGCAGAGTTCTGCTCTCCGGAGCATAAATTTGGCTCCTCTTGCCTGTCAAACATGATTCTCATCAACAATGTACACTCTGCACGGGACGTGGAACGGGTCAATGCTTTTAGGGTGACTCCTGGAAATAAATTAGACGCTAATTGTGTGGGATGTTTTTTCCAGTCGCAAATAAGGTGCATCATTACGTGAGAGGTGAACTTTCGTTCACGGAAGAAAAGTTATGCACCATGCGTCTCCACCCTAGCCGGTCGAAAAAGCATCCATTAAAGTAAATACATTTTTTTATCGCATAAAGCTCGTTTCGGTTCTCGTTCACGGGTACCGTAATCCGGGAGCAAATTGATCACTGGAGCAAATTTGATGAGTTGTTGACTGATTTACAATTGCTTTAAGGTGAAACATGGCCGTGCCCTTACTCACGATTACAAAAGTACACCGGTTACACTATCATGGGTCACCCACTATTATGGGTCATTTCCATTTGAATTGCGTGTAGAATAGAGTGACTAATAATCATGACAAAGTGACCCATAATAGTGTAGGCAGTGTACTAGCTTCCAGAAAAAAACGAGCATACAAAATCGATCTTCTTATTTTAAACTTTCTGCTGGTGCCCAAAGCTAAAGTATAAATTGCATAGTCATTGGATGGTTCTTTCGCGAGATTTATACTTTTATAGCTTTAGTACATTATTAAATTTAGATTCCAAGCTGTTTCACCTATTTTTTTTTTTTTGTTTTTTTTTTTACAAAGGAAAAATCTGCAAACAGATCCTCTGAGAAGGCAACTCAGGGAATGCGGGGATGACGCACCAACGACCTGCTTAAACCAGCACTGTACTTGAGCAATTCTTTTTAAATTATAAATGTTACAGAAAACCGACTTTCGACTATATCAAAAATAAATTAAGTTTTCTTCGAGAAAATTATCAAAGTTACCCCGTTTTACGGTACTAGATTTGTAAAATATTAAATCGTGTTTACCAGTGATCAATTTCACCCGAATTCACGGTATCACACCGTCCGAACCAGTGCACCCGTGAATCTAAAGCTAATGACATTTTCTGCTTTTGTCTTTTCCATCTCGTTTTCGGTCCGTCACATCGCACACGAACATGCTGCTCGACGTGGTCCGACTCCTCTAATCAACAACTACCTGTGCGCACGACGAATGGGGGATCAGCAGCCGTCTAACGAAGTACACTACGCGGAATTAGCACTAGCAATACCTCACGATGACAATAGCAATAAAAATCACCTCAATCATCTGAAAAAGCTACCGCCTCCTCCGGCGTACAACTATTTCGACGAACCGACGATCTACGCCCAAATAGATCACGGTGGCAGCAACTACAAAACGTCCTCCACCTCGCCCTTTCCACTGATATCTCCGGTGTCTCAGCAGCAGCAACTACAGCAACCTGCAACGACACCCCTGCTGCATCAGGCCCTAAATCAGTCACAATTAGCGTTACAGCTGCCAACGGACCATCACAGTAGCAGCCACCACAGCCAACAGCAGCAGCAGCAGCAACAGCATACGCCAACATCGCTGCAAAATCACACACCGACCTCGTTGCAGCAACATCACCAGGCGCCTCCACCGCCAGCCCCTGCATCACAGACGCTGCAACTGCCTAACAGCAATAAACAATACCTGCGCGAAATTGTGACAGTACGGACTCCGCTGGCGTTCTCGCAACAGGAGAGTTGTGTTTAATTAAAATTTACTTCCAAAAACAGTCCGGGCCCAGTCGCGCACCCGGATGTATGTATGTATGTATTCACGTACGTAAAATGTAGGTTATTCGAATTATGTAAAATAGGGACGAGGGAACGCGTGTGAGAAAACCGGGGAAAAATGTCCGTCGGAATTCGGACGCGTAAAATGACATCACGCCGGGTACGTTTCACTGCAGCTGCCGCAAACACGGGGAAATCGATTAGATGGTTAGGCTTTTGGACTAACATGTCCCACTTCGGCATAGATATGTTCAGGAAATTTCGAACGATCCGATAGCAGAGCAAATCCCATGCAAGCCTGCCTTTTCGGGCGTCAATTATTCGTTAATTAATCAAAGTTCTGGAGACCGCTGCGGCAATATTACATTGAAATTAGTTTTGAAATAGAAAATTTTCTGATCTAACATCGCAAGTAGGGGTAGGTCATGCCGTACCGGCACGATATGGCACAGATGTGGTTGAAATTAACTTAGCTCTCTAAACGATGCATCACGATGTTATGGATATTTCATGAATCAACATACGTACACTACTCGCCAAAAGTATGGAATAGTGCCATCGAGTATTGCGACACTCGATTGGAATATGCTCCGATGGGTTCATCTACCTTCAGTGGAGTTATCTCATACCTGTTGCCAATCGCTAAGCGTTGTCTCTTTACACGCGTTGTGGACTCCTCTGGTACCTCTTTGGTTTAATCATTGAACATCTTCCTTGATGATGGGCCCGATGGGCGTCATGCCGGCTATGATGCACACAGCCTCTTTAGAAACCGTTCGGTATGCGCTTGCTACTCTTAACCACATGATTCTATAGTGCTTTTCAATCACTTTAGGTTTCGGCTCGTTCTAAGCGCTTTTGACTAGATCGGTCCTCCATACCTCAGTTATTATTTATTTAATTGGTATTACATCAATTAATTTGATAAAACCTCGTTAACGATGTTACGCCAATTTACTCGGTCCATGGCTGTGTCTCTCCAATTTCGATTTTGGCCCACGTTCTCCAGATCTTGTTGCACCTGATCAAGCCACCTCGCTCTCTGTGCTCCTCGCCTTCTTGTGCCAACCGGATTCGACGCGAACACCATCTTTGCAGGATTGTTGTCCAGTAGTCTTGCAACATGCCCTGCCCAGCGCACCCTTCCGGCTTTCGCAACCTTCTGGATACTGGGTTCGCCGAAGAGCCTAGCGAGCTCGTGGTTCAGCAGGCACGAAAGTCCATCACCCTGTCGAAGTCCCCGGCGGGATTCGAACGAACTGGAATGTTCACCCGAAATCCTCACGCTATTCTGCATACCGTCCATCGTTGCTCTTATTAGTCTTGTGAGCTTCCCGGGAAAGCTGTACTCGTCCATACCTTAGTATAGATAGCACCACGCCTTCCAGGAACTTGCGTTTGCTGCCAATTACAGCAGAGCTGTTGAACATTATCTCCGTAGATGCCCTTTTGCAGGCATATTCAATGTGGCTAGCGAAGTTGAGCTAGTCATCGATCATTACTCCAAGATGCCCAACTATGGACATAGCGTGATCTGCCTTCAATTCTACCTTCTCCATCGATTCGCCATAGACCACTAGGGTGGTGTCGTCGGCGAAGCCAACAATCTTACCACCCATCTTAAGGGGCAGCCTCAGTACGTCATCGTACATCGCATTCCACAACATAGAGTCCTGGACCTGGATAGAAGATTGAGGTACTCCTGCGGTAATTCTAATGCTTTTAAAGCTCTCCTCTGTGTCATACAGTAGAATCCAGTAGAATAGCTTTCTAGAAGCTTACACAACTGTACCTTGAAGCGATGAAGTGCGTAGGCTATCACCCCCCATCTTGCGCTGTTGAACGCATTCTTCACATCCAGAGAGACAACCGCGCAGTAACGGATGCCGCCCCTTTTATGTTCGATTGCTTCCTCAGCTGTCTGAACGTCAGACGAGATAGCACCCAGTTTAGATCTACAATTTACAGCCTTTAGGTAGTATCACCACGTCGGTCTTCATTTCCGAGACTGACTGCTGAAGCAGCTGCTGGGCTGCATCATAGTGCATTAAATTCATCTGTGTTACTTCCGATTTGGCTGCTTTGATACTCCACTTGTGCCTGGACATTTGGGTCCACCCGTTCAGTGTCCGCTGCTCTGTCGACACATATTAGGCACTTAGCGATTTGCTTACAATCGCTTGCCCTATGGCCTTCGGTGCCGCATTTTATGCTCAGCTTACTTCTGTCAGGACCATTGCATTTCCACGACGTATAGCCCTTTCCGAAAGAGGCCTTCCTAAGCCGAATTGTTAGAGTCCGTGGCTACAAAGCAAAGCCATGCTGAAAGTGTTTGGGTTCAATTCCCGGTCGGTCCAGGAACTTTTCGTAACGGAATTTTCCTTGACTTACCTGGGCATAAAGTATCATCGTAGCTGCCACACGATATACCAATGCGAAAGTGGCAACTTTGGCAAAGAAAGCTCTCAGTTAATAACTGTGGATGTGCTCATTGGATACTAAGCTGAGAAGCCGGCTTTGTCTCAGTGAGGACGTAATGCCAAGAAGAAGAAGCCTTTTCCAAAACACTTGAAGCAAACTTCAGGAGGCTGTTATATGATCAGCGAACTGACCAGTCTGCCTTGAGTAGGCCAAGCTTTTCTCTTCGTTGGTCATCAACACCAACATGGAACCAGCAGCTTTTCTAAGGTGGATAGCTTCACTGGCTACGTCAATGTTACACAGCTCTTTAGGGCAGCCGAGACCTCCGCTGCATCGGTGATTTCATCCAGATTTTCTAGTCTGCCTTATGCTCCGCACATCTGCGCCCAATGGCGTTAACTTCTCCGTGTTTCGCATCACATTCAGAACCTCGGCGTATTTGGCCTCCTCCGTTTTGACAATGATAGCCTCGCCTAAATTCCTACGTTTCACTATCCTCGGTATTCTCCTTTGTCACCGTTTACGGTTTTCTCTTTTGTTTCTGCTTTCCAACTCGTATCCACGGGTTGCTATTGCTATGCGCCCTTGATTCCTGTAGAAGCATTGCCTGGTTCGGACTTTCTCTTGTTTATTTTTCTTGTCTTTCTTGGCCTTAGACGTGGTGTTGGCTTCTCCACTGTTGTCATGTCCTCTTGATCGCGGAGCTTGGCTCGTGCCAGCTTTCCCACTCTGGAGGACGGCTACTTACGTCATTTTTCCCTTAGCAATCATGCGTCTTTCCGACACGTATTCATCCTCGGAAGGTCCCCTCTTTCGCATAGCGTATCGTATAATATCATCAGATATATTCGCACTGTGAAGGAAAACACTTCAGTCTGACACGACTTAGTGTCTCTTTTGCCTTCTACCTTGCCAAGTTGTTCCTTGGCTTTCTTGTAGTCCTGCTTTGCAGCAATTTCTCGTAGTCCTGCTTGTGTCGCAATATCAGTAGACTTGTTTTCAAGTCCCTGCTGATATTGCTTTGGCTCTAAACAAACTCGATGATGACATCGAGTTGTTCAGCAGCTACCTGCATTTTCGGAAGGTACTGGCCGATCTGGCGTTGGTCCCAATGTGCTCGTAGCACAATAGCTCGTAGTTCCATGCCTTGTCCATTTGTGTCGGGACTAGTATGCCATAATCAGGATCTTAGTTTGGGCTTGTTGCTTTGATACTTTTAGCGGCAACGGTCGCTTGGACAGAGTAGCATTCGGATTTTTGTGGTATTTATGAAGGTTCATCAGAGCTCACTGTGAACTCCACCACATCCTGGACAACACCCCAACTAGCAGAGGTCCTAGGGGGGTCCGATAAGCCTCTGGACGTTCGTCCCTGCAGCCCCGGTAGATTTTACCTCATTACTCACCATGTAAAGGTAATCTACCTGCGTTACGGGGGAGGAACTCTCCTTTGTAATACGTGTTTGTACCATACGCAATTTTCCGGATGATTTGACGCCTAATTATTTGTAATTTTAATACCTCAAACTACCATCATATTCATCGGAATTGCTCCAACAGCAAACAATGGAATCAATTTAAAGGCAACATGGCACTGGTGCCATTCGTGTTCCCGAACTCGATTTCGGGTCCAATTTTCTATCTGTAAAAATTGAATATAAATCAATAACCCTTACCAGAACAATAAATTCAATTGGCGGTTGCCTTCGGGAAAATAACGTAGGGCAACAAATAGGCACTTATTATATGAGCTTTTGATGCCCGAAAGCATTTAAATGGCCACTCACTCGCAGCGGATCGTGAACCGAGAAGGAAGAACAAAGGCGGCAGTCGGAACAAAAAACTTTTGTTCCCAATCTGGTTTCCAGTAAATTGAGAGGAAAATGTGTGTGTCCGATTGTGATCGTCCGACGGTTACCCAATCCCCATATCAGCGCGCCATTCAATTGCCGCGAAAGCGTATTAAAAATTCAATAATTAATTCAATAAAAGTATACACACGATGGATTCGCTCACGTAAATTAACTGCAGTTGGCAGGATGATAGTAGAAGAAAAAACGTTAAAACAAACAACATTTTCAGCCTTCCATCAGGACAAAAAAAAACCCCACTGAATTCATTCATTATTCTCCAGTTTGCGCAAATTTGCGCTCCGAAATACGGCCCCTCAAACGACGAAATCCGACTTATATTTCCCCGGTTGTTGTAAAAAAAAACAGAAAACTTTTAGATAAACATAAACAATTGCAACTGAACACTGAATTGATTGAAATGTAAACGTAAGTTTTAATGAGTGAAAATAATATTTTTGGGAAGCTCCAAAAACATACTACCACTGGACGACGAGGCGACGAGTGTGCGGGCGAAAACGAGTACAATCCCGTGCGAAAGTTTCTAACAAATCGACGAAAACTAATGTGAAAGTGTTTTATGTTATTAAAATAGAACTAAAACAAATATTGAACATCTGTTATGAAAGTTACAATTTTAGTTCAGTTTAAATTTTCAAGTAATTTGAAACAGTAAACAAAAAACCTGGTTCAAGGATAAACACTACATTGTCGAAACAAACCAAAATTTGAATTCCCAGTTCGTCATCCCAAAGCCAAAATAAATCGAAATTTTCAAATATCTTCTAAATAAGTCCCAATATTCGAAAATCATTTAACATTTTACATTTGACGAATCTAAAGAATTTAAAGGTCTTTACCTTAGCATCATATCTAAAAACGCAATCTAGAACGCCCAGTTTATTTTTTGACAAATGACTATAAAACATAAATTCAAGAGGTACCATGACCCCACAGTTATGGATCAAATAGTGTGGAGTCCAACCTATAAAATTGAATAAAACGACATGGAAAACGTAGAATTGTAATTTAAAAGCACGAATTGAATCGTTTCAAATTGTAACTTCGGTTAGTAAACTGTTTTGAGTGTAATATTTACATAGGATTGCATAAAAATTAAAAATTGTATCGGTTTCTGAAAACCATATTATGGATCAATTTTCATATTATGGATCAAATTGTGACATATTACGGATCAGTGCGCAAAATCAAAGGATTTTCAACTCAATGCATCTGTATTGCATGATTTGGCGAAAGTAAACAATGTGTCACATATTACTGCAAAAAATAGCAATGTTAGAGCTGTAAACAAGGGTAGAATGCCCTTTTTTGTGATACTGCTTTGTACTAACTGAGACATGAACTGTTTTCGCTCCACACCAAGTTTTCCACCCATTTTTGACTGGTAAAAAACCGAAATTGACGAACCTTGATGTTTTAAGAGTTTTATCCTTAGTGCTATTGTCTGAAAATGTCGAATCCAATACTTAAAATGGCAGAAATCTACATTCTTTGGAAGTGATCCATAACCGTGGTAAACAATCATTTCCTGGTCCATATTATGGATCACTAGTTAGAAGTGCTAATATTCGGTAGGGGAAGGGGTGGTAAAATGAACACCTTAAGGAAATCATCTTGTTTCTGATAGAAAAACGAGGAATTTGTATAGTTCTATCCCACAACATCAAAAACAGAGATGTTATCTTTAGCAGTGACACGAATTTAGACTAAAATAGCTGAATTTTCACATATTTTTGTCGCTAGCAAAAAACGATGTAAATGTTCATTTTAGCTGCACTATGTGGGTAAAATGAACAGCTGTTGGTGGTAAAATGAACATGATGCAAAAAACGTGAGGAAAACAAATATTTCTGAAAATTTTTATTGCCTTACCGAAAATATATCCATTGATGATTGTAACCCATTCAAAAAGAATTCTAAAGGTATCAGATTTGACCTCATATCATAACGATATTCACCTCACTGAAAAACCTCAAGTCTTCCGAGCTAAAAGTTACGTCAGTTCTAATTTTCAAACGAGATTTTCTAAAATCTTAGTTTTCGTTCACATTTTCACTTCAATTGAACTACGTATCAACTCGAACAGTCTGATTTATGCTATAAATCGTCTGTGCGTGATAAAAATTCATCGAAATTTGTTTTTTCTTGATAAAAGTCAAGGTGTTCATTTTACCACCCCTGTTCATTTTACCACCACTTCCCCTATTTAGAATCAACAATCAAGAAAAGTGTTTTCCAAAGATGAATTCATACTAAATCGCAGCGAACGAGCATGTTTTATGCTATAACATTTGAATTTTACCACCTGTGGGAGCTTATGAATGCTGACGGCACTTCTTACAGAAAACGACCATATAATGATAGCTGTGTGGTACCAACTAAACATTTGTCAAATACATTGTTATTTAGCGGTTGAATGTTGTGCTTAACAATACAAATGGTAGAAGACAAATAGTATAACATGGGAAAAATATGTTTTACGTCAACGTTTATGTTTTGAGCGAGTTATCCGATGTTTAACGCCAAAGTGATCCGTCACTGTGGGTGATCCGTAACTGTGTGGGCATGGTACGACCAAATAACAATTATAATTTATATAAGGGCTTACCCAAACTTTTGCACGGGAGTGTACAAAGGAGTCCTATATCCACACGCACGCATGTACAATAGGGTGCGGCTTATTTTTACAAAGTTCTTAAATCTTTTGATTCGCGTACTGTTCCGGTTTCGTATCACATCGAAATAAAATCCTCCGAATTTCTGTAAAAAAAAAAAACAATCAAGAATTGATGGTGGTGCAAAACATTAAAAGGCGGATCAAATAATAAAATGGGATATCAGATTAGTTTGAAGAAATCGAAAGTGATTTCCAAAGGATTTTTTTTAATACGTAATTTATGGTAAGTATTCAAAAAACAAAAAAATATTCAAAGTTCAAGCTACTTTACATTGGCGTACAGGACAATATTACATGTTAATCAGTTCTATGTTCCCGGGTTTTTCAAAGAACTTCCTTCGGAAAATTCATTCAACAGATCCTTCAGAAAAACCATTGCAAATTCCACTAAGTATTCCTTCATCTAATCTTTCATTGTTTCCATTACATTATCAATTCTATGCTTTTCTTCTGTAAAACGTTTGTACATTTCTGGGATTCTTCTAAGCATTTCCACTAGTAATTTTCAGAAAATCAATCATTGATTCTTTAAAAACTGTTATTTCAACTTTTTGGAGAGGTCTCATGCTAAGTAACCCGTCATTCGTTTTGGCAGCAATGATGACTTTTCAGCCGACTTTTGACTTGAAAAAGTATAACTGCACGCGCTAACATGCATAAAGTATGCTGATACTTTTTCAAGGTTGTCAGTGAAAAACCAATTGAATTTCTTTGATTCAAAATCGTGAGATGAATTAGCACCAATCATCAACGCCGCATACAAATTTCAATGACGGCCTACTTCGCCTTAACGAACTTTCCACAACAGCTCCTAGGAAGAATCTATCCTAGAATTAGTCCAGTCCTAGAAATAGTCCAGGAAATACTCCAAGCTAGGGCTGATATATGTTAGGCATTTTCTATATAGAATCCCACTTTATTTTATTCTGAGAATCTTCCAAGAGATATCTCAGGTGTATACTTCAAATGTTTCTACAGATTCTATTAGATATTTCATTATGTATAACGCCATAACTATCTTGAGCGAATTATCTATAAATTCAGTAGAAGATTCCTCCATTGCTGCTACAAGAAACATATGAAAAACATATTTTTTATGGTTTTTTCCTATTCCCGCGGAGTTTTTTTCAGTTGCCCCAAGAATCTTTATCTTAGATACTTCTATAAATGAATGAAACATGCAATCAGTTTAAGAAAGTCGCAGTATATTCATAAGATCAATGTCATCTTTGAATCCGTAAGGGATATGCCGTTGCTTCAAATTCAGCATTATTAATCCAGCCGTTTCTTCAAGAATCCCTATAGTGCTTCAGAAATTCTTCAATTGATTTCATCTACAATTTCCCTCGGAATCATTCTGTACATATTTTCCGACATTTCTACAGATCTTTTTCTTATAATTCGGAGACCAGTAGATCAATTATTTCAATTATAAATTTCGAAGTAAATACAATTCTTGGGTGGGACATCCCCTCTGACCTCTCTCCCTTTTAAAGGTAACGTTAAAAGCGTGGACACCAGTAGGCGAATTCAGACGACCAATTTCTTCAAGGAGAAGAAATTTTCTTCCATTACTCACTAGCAAGAAACTTTTCTTTTCTTCGAAGAAAATGAGCGCCAGGATTCGCCTACAGGGGTCCAAAATTGGCCTCAACATCCAAATGAGCTGCGGTGTCTTCGGCATAGTTATTCAGCAGATCAAGGGCTATCTGACGATGAAAAATATGATTGGGAATTTATCCGCTAGGTGGCGCTAATGAAAAATTTCATTCAATCATCTGTACCGTGTGGGACCGAAATCCGTACACTTGATTGAGTTTTCATTATTTTAATATTAAAATGAATAAATATACAGTTTTAAAATTACACATCTAATTACAATAAGTTATAGGTTGTTGCTCATGCTAATTTGATTGAAGTAGGCCATGATTTGAAAATTGTAAAAATCAAAACGTGACCGCTCAACATTGTGATGATTGGTTTGTGTGCCTTCTTAGTGATTTGCTAAGAAGAGTGACAATAGTTTCCAACATTTGAAAAGTCGAATCCGCTTTTTTTCTGAACCAACTGTTGATGATGATGACTTCTGATAGTGAGTATTTTTAATTCAGCAGGAGTAAATGCTATTTCTGAACAGTACAATAACTGGTGGGGACGATTATTGTGCTGTACGGATTTTGATTCATAATTCCTAATTGAATCTTAATCCGTACAGTGCAAAACTTTAACATATTTCATCACGTTTTAGCCAATAAATATGATAGTATAAAGCTGAAATATAACGCTGATGATTTAAGAAAAAGCGTTGAAGCAGTGTACAATGGCCAATAATTCCCGAAAGCTGCGAATCCTTTAGGTATTTTGAAAATCACCGTCAGAGATGCGGTAATACAGGGGATAGGCAAGGAGTTATATCCAAGTGGGCATCAAACTTCAAAATTATGCTTTCGGCGGCACCATTAAATGCACGAACCACTGTGTAGTAGGTTCCAGGTGCCCTGGGGGAAGTGGTCAATTAGGAGTATGTCTGGAATCATATGGGTTTCCAACTTCAAGATTTTTGAAGATAAAGCTCCCGGGAGCATTTTCAAAACCAGGATGTTAGATCACTGCATAGCAGATCACAAGGGCCCCGGGAGATAAAGTCATTTTCCAAATTTGCCACTCCTTTAGGGGCCCCTGGAATCTACTATAGAGTGGTTATCACATCTTGTGGTGCTGAAAATGCTCCACATCCTCCAACGCACATGGAACTTTCTGTTCATAATAGTCGGTGATTCTGAAACTGCTTCCGGAAGCATGAATTTTATAAATATTAAACTTTGTTACTCAAATTGATGTAATTCCGTACATGTGTGAAATTGGCCACTTCCATCGGGGTACGGCTATAGAGTGGTCATGGCAGTCGGTGGTTCTGGAAATGCTTCCGGAATTATTACTTTCAAATATCTTGAAGTTTGATGCTCATATTGATATGATTTCATAGGAGATTGGGCAAAAATGTATGGAGTTTGGTCCCGGAATGTACACGGATGACTTATATATCATTTGAAAGATCTAAATGAGACAAAAAAAAGTTGATATGGGGCCAAAAATATTCGTCGTGGGAGAAAAAAGTTATGTGTGCTGGAATGGTGTAAGAAGAGGTATGTTTTGGACAGTTCCTATTGAATAATATTTACTTGCGCAAATGTTTTGAATTCGTGCCTATGTATGTGCTTAGGTATGTTTTTATCTTAATTGTAAATATTTTAAAAATGTTGTGATTTGACACAGATTTCAGAACGTTTTGAGTTGCTGAAATGTGAATACTTAAAACAAACGGTAATAAAAAAATATAAAGATATAGGTATGAGCGTTTCACAAACACGTCACTTTAGGTAACAGTTGGACACAAATATCAAATCGTATTATCCTATTTCAGTGTTCTAGCAATATGTTTGTATAAACCGGCGGTTTACTCAGGAAGGATTTTCCAGACTATATCCGTTTTATCATTACAGTGGTTGTGTTGCTGTATTCTGTACTACACTGGAAGAAATACCTCGCTTGTCGTATCCGCGCGTCAGTTACCTCACTAATATCTTTGATATCAATAACATTATACTAGCATGCTATTGTTTCTCAGAGAAGGAGATCATTTGAACTAGTAGTAACTGTAGTGTTTGACTGTTTGCTGTGAACAAACTGCCAATAATTCGAGCAGAACCATTTCGGTTTGCTATCAATGTCAGCTCCATTGGCGACGCCTGAGCACATGTGGCTCCACAAATGCTTCGCTAAGAACGCTAAATACTGAGGATGTCAATAATGTGAATGTTTAGAAGTAATTATACCATCCAATGTTGCTGAACAACGATCGGAAACGCGAGGCACGATGAATTTTCGTAGGCATCAAAACAGAATCTGCGAATAAACACTAACAACCGTTCGGGCGCTTCATTCGTTCGTGTTTCATTTTCGGATCGCTGTTTCTCCCGACGCTATCATCGGGTGATTTTCCATCGCTCGGTAATGTGAACGGTACGATCCATGCTGCCTGTTCTTCGCGAAGAACAGGAAAATATTCATTTCGATCATCTTCAAACGGGCTCGCAACAATCACGCTAAACTTGCTCCGCTCAAAAATGAGTGCCGAGCGCACAAAATTGGCCTCTTTTCGTGCAGCACAGATTCTGTGCAAAGGGGCTGTACACAGTTTGTGCAAACGGTGGTAAACAAAACTGAATGAGTGAAATGAGCACAGAGGAGGAACGCTTGGAATGCGGAATTCAGTTCCAATTTTAAAGTTTTTCAGAGATTTTTTCATTTGAATAGCGGAAGTGGAAGCAAATAGGGAAAAAACTTTCGCATTTGCGACCATCTTCCGGCTTTTCGCTAGAAAACATCTCAGAAAACTCCCCATCTTACCAACGGTAAACTGTTTGCTGCCGCGCGGGAGATCATTGACAGTTCCGTTTCCATCGATCCCCGCACAGCCGAAGGCCAACACGTCGGCAACTCACAGAATGAGTGCGACCTACACAGAATTTTCACTCAGTCAGCCAGTTCTGCATTGGTTGCCTCATTCTGTGTAGTTTTAATACATGCGCTGCGTGGAGCTGGCTTAGCGTGGAGTGTTTGGTTGACTTTACGAGAAGCAGCAGCCTTGCAATGAATCACCAGAATGAACAGCGCGTGGATAAATGAATCCTACGAGTGGAAAGGCTTCACGAACCACTTATCGGTGTGTTCATTTTGCTTCTTCGGCGTTGCATCCGTTCGCTTTTTGCGATGCTCTTCGTGACTCAAAAATGAAAAATGAATTTTGGCGAATGTTGGATCGCGAAGATGCGTCGATCATTGTTCACGAAGAAGATCCATCGCAACACTGATACCATCTTCCAGAACTGCGCGACACACTTGAGCTGGGAACAGCTTTCATCGTGATGAACGACATGCAAAAACATGAGATCGGTTGGTGGTCAATCAACAAAAGAGTGTGCATGTTGAGGGTCAACGGTCGATCAACGGATGACAAAGACGCAGCTGGAACGCAATTAGGACCGCCACCCATGTTTCCACGTTAAGATCATTGTAGGAGATTAGAACGCCAAGATAGGGAATTGAGATGGACGATTTGGAAGATCAGTGCTGTAGGACTGGCAAACATGAATGTCCAATGCTTGACTGTTTTGCCGCCTCTAAGAATATGGTCATTATGGTCTAGCACCTACTTCCAAGATAACCTTCCGTACCAATAGTGATCGATAGTTATCCACAGCAAATGAAATCTCGAATCGGTCAGGTATTGCTTGATATATTGCACATCTCCGACTTAATCAACGTCAAAATCTATCGTGGTGCTAACATTCACTCTACCCACTACCTGATAATTATAAAAATGCGCTTCAAACTTCCTGTCGTTAACAATGCACGGTACCGACGCCCGCCTCAGTATGACCTTCAGCGTCTGAATTACACGGATGTTGCCACAGCATAGTTCTACATCTCTAGCAAGCGTAATCGGAATAGATTTTGCTTGCTGAAACCCTTCTTGGCTATTGTACTACAGTAAAAATAGCCATAAACTCACAGGTGGAGTCGTTGTGCGTTGAACGTAGTCTATGGTACGATTGGTTTGCTGAAGAGTTTAGAATTATTCTAGAGGAAAAAAAACGTAAAGCACCATACACAGAAGCGGAAGCAGCAGACTTGTGTTGAAGACACAGGACCGGAGGTTCAAGGCAAAGGAGAGCATTTCAACGTTCGAATGTTGGACAAAAGCAGCCAACCATATCCCACTTTGAGTGAAGTTAAGGATGACGTTCAACAGCTCAAGAATAACACAGCAATTGTTGAGGATGGTATATGAGTGGAACTCATCAAGATGAGCCCGTAAAAGTTGATCGCTTGTCTGCATCGGCTGTTAGTAATTACTATTTTTATGAACCTGGCAGTTATAACATCTGCAAGAAGAGTAGAGCCAAGGGGTTAAATACTCTGCCTACAGAAAACGTTAGTGCTTATCTATCTGTCTGTTCTTCTATCTGTAAAACTTGCATAAAAATTGTCAAGGGCTTGTACACAAGTTACTGGAGGGTAACAGACGGAGAGAGATAGGAGATAATATAAGATATGCACTCATTAGAAAAAAAATAAGTTCATTGGACTCCACGGCATTCGTATACCAATTCGTAAAACGATAATGATTGACATTTTAACTTAAGACTGGTTGAATAATGTAGGAGCTCAGGTGATACTAAACATCCACGTATGCGGTATACAGCGCGAGATGGTTTATACTAGTGAGCTAGATTGCCATTGATTTAAACACATGAAATCCTAAAACTACGCATATGTTACTGCGTAGCATTTAGCAATGAGCATTTCAACTCACATTTAACGTTTTTTGATGCTGATGATGTTGTTCATTGAGGTTGAGTGGGTTGAGCTGATGGTATTATTGATCTCTTCGTAAAATTCGTCCTGGAGAAATATTTACTTCAGCAAAAACAATACAGTCAGTTCTTTTATAAGACACCACACACTTTTCTTTCACCACTGTTTCCCAATTACTTTTCATTGAATGAGGCTGACTTTTTTTAGAATACAAGTCGTAATATTACCTTATTACGAACAAAAAATATCGTATAGATCGATTAAAACACCGTTAGGAATTGTGATTAGTATAATGTGGATAGCAGAGTCTGGCAGAAAACTTTACTGAATAAACATATGTATTTTAGAATGATTTTTAATGTTATTACGGTCTAACATGTAATGTTTTTCATCTTTGAATCAAAGTCCTAATTCACTTCTTTAAAACATAGAACATCTAATTATCATATGAGTGCAGAAAAATATATGTTTTCATTTTTAATCGATAAAAAATATAGCAAAAATATAATAAAATACATAGAAAATCCATCTCAAACCATGCGGAATAACTTTTTTCTCCCACGACGAATATTTTTGACCCCATACCAACTTTTTCTTGTCTCATTCAGATCTTTCAAATGACATATGAGTCATCTATGTACATTCCTGGCCCAGATTTGCCCAATCTCCTTTGTTCCTACCATAGAGTGGTCAGTGCGTCAAATGGTTCTCAATATGCTGCTGGAAGCATCACTTTGAAGTTTGATGCTCACTTGGAATAAAAAGACTAAGATAAAATTGACGTCTTTAGCATTGAAGCTTTGAATTAATTGATCTACTGGTCTCCAAAATGTGACCATTTCAAAATTCGAGGTTCGTCTCGGGATTTTAAGGGTTAATCTGAAGTAATCCAAGGTTCTATCATGGGATTTGCCATCAGGAGAACTTAGAAAAAATATACACTATTTTTGGGAATTCCTCCAGGAATTCCTACAGGAATTATTATCAAAGGGGAAACCATATGTGCCAACTGTTTTTAACTGTTTTCCCATTTTTTTACATTTCTTTTAGAGGTCTTAGAGGCGTGAAGTTGTTTCTTGCAAAATACGTGACGAAATATTTATTCCAAGTGCAACATCAATATAATTTTTTCGAATTTTATATGAAAGTCCAACTTAAATGTCTAACTGGCATAATTTAGGATCCAATTAGTGGCGGAACTCAAGAAGGCATTGGAATGAGAACATCAGAGGTTTGTTTTAATTGATAGTTAATTTAAAATCTTTTTAACAGTACTGAAAATTTCTGTATTACTGTACTGTAAATCTCGGAAGAGTTTCTGTTTAAGTTTTATGAAAAAGTACATTGTTTTCGGCGAAGTCAATGGTGACATCTTTTGGAAAAATTTCTTGGTAAAAATTCTAGTAAAATATTCGGAAACGATCTCAAGAGCTTCTGTGTTAGTTATCAGGTGATCTTTTTCTGTATTTTGATAGAATTTCCTAATGATATTTCTAATTATTCCTTGTGCGAAAACTCTCAACAGTGTGCATTTGACAAAATTCTGCCAGGTTTTGTGATGAAATATTGGGCCACTTTTTTTGTTGAAATTTTTCGAAAACATTTCGGAAAGTCTCAACTACCGAAAAGCTAAACATTACATATACTTTGCAATTGGATTAAATGGACAAACTGATGTGAAGTTTTGCGAAAAAGTTACACGTCTTCTCAGTGAGCATCGAACTCACGACTCCCTGAGTTAGCCGTAAACCACGATTCATAATTAAAAACAAGTAAAGTCTCACCTTTTAACGAAGTTAAAATCTACAAAAAGGTTCTCCCAAAAACTACATAAAATATATAATTTTATATTGTTCAAATACCTTGAAGTATCCCTTTACAGGTTATGATAGCAGGGTAGCCACCGAACCGGGAAAAACGGGAAAAGCGGGAAAAAGACGTAAATTTGAATCCACCGGGAAAAAGACGGGAAAAACGAGAATTCAAGAAGATCACCGGGAAAATCGTTTTGAACGACCAACTTCAAGCTGTAATCTACAAACCAACCTCCAAAACAATTTATAGAAAGTTTCACCGCGAACGGTTGTCAGGTTCACTATATCTTAAAACTTGAAATTGAAAATTTGAAGTTTGGCTTAAAGGGCATACTGTTGGTAAATATCCCAGACAACCAGAATGTACGCATAACAAAATCACCTTTTGCATTATACGATGTTTATATGCGCAAAGTTTCACATATAAGATGCTGCGAAAAGGCCTTATACGTACAATAGTGGAGGCGATATACGTGCATATTTTATATGATGAAAAATAGCATGCAATGCGAGTGTGTAAATTTAATTTGGAACTAGTCTGTACTCTTATGCGACTTAATTTGTGATAACAATGTTGATTTGACAGCTGCTACGGATTGATCCGACTTACTTTGTACAAGTATACGGAACGAAACGAAATGTACGTATGAACTCATAAAACAGCGTTTTATGCGAGGAAACTCATCGGTCGAACGATAGCATCCACCATGTAATGCGGGTGTTATGAAATTTGTGTAACTAAACGACTTTGTTCGTTAACTGTTATGCGACTTCTGGTTGTCTGGGATGGTCCAAATAGCTTTAAAATTGAACCCCTATCGTGTCAAGAGTAGGATGTGTTTTATTAGCACAATTAACCATTTGCATGATAGATAGCTCCAGAGCTCCATTGATTTTCGAGATTTAGGGACAAAATGTCGAAAGACAAAACGTCGAAACCCAAAACGTCGAATGCCAAAACGTCGAATCCCAAAACGTCGAAAGGGACAAAACGTCGAAGAGACAAAACGTCGAAAGCATTAGTTTTCCTATCGAAGGTTCTTAGATAACTGGCGTTGCTAAGGAAAAAATGGTTGCGATGCGGATAGCGTTGGAAACAGAAAAATTTACGATTTTCATCACAGTAAGCATGGAACGGATTTCCCAGAAAAAAGTCAATCAACCATTCATTTCTGTCGAGAAAAGAAGAACGTAGTGCATCACTTGAAGCAAATCGAAATTAAAACCTGAGTTAAAGAATCTTGAGAACCGGATTAGCATGTTGAATGAGAGGAATACAAACAACTGTGTCGTCGATGGTTGGTGCTAGGAATTGACTGTTCAAAAGGTTGTTTTCTGTATTTTTCATTGCTAGCGCCAACTGCTAGAATTTTAGAGCGATGTAAAAAGTCATTAGTCATTACCCTATTAGTGAATTCCTTATTCTTCAAAAATGTGCTCATTCTTTTGTCAATGGAATTGACAAAATGAATGGATTGATTGATCGTCTTTTCGGAAACAGATATTCACGATCACATGTATAGAAATCAGGAAATCCAGCAAGTATTCAATGTTAACTATTGAATTAACTTCTATACATTGATTTATTGTTTCTGTAGATTATTTTCACAGACAAATTGACATAACAACTAGAGAATTATCAATTTAAAACATAGTCAATGGGATGGTACACAAATTATGTCACGCTCAATTTAATTTTTTTAAACCAAGGGGGGATTTTGTCACGCTTTTTGAACGAGGCATCAAAAATTTGTGTAAGGCTTGTCACGATTGGCTTGATCTTCTCCCCCCCCTCTTGGAGCGTATCATAAATTGTGCATGAGCCCTAACCAAACATTAACACTCAAAGCTTAAAACACTTGGTTTGGCTAACCAGCGACTAGGTGGCGATACTGCGCAAACGTCAAACTCGAACAAAAACGATACGAGTCCTTTCAATGTTTAACTAGAATAAGCACTTTACTGAGAGACTAAAACAATTATCTTATAACCTGATGATTAAAAATAATCTTCAACATTTTATGCAAGTTTTGGCTAGTTTAATTTGATCCTTTTACAATCCTTTCCAAAACCAGCTAAATATTACGGTAATAACATTGGAAAAAATATATTTTTACTGCCTTTACTATTCAATATCTGGTTTAGTATATGAATTCTACTTTACATTTTTATCTATTTTCGCTAACATTCGTAATTATTTTTGTTTTAGAAGTTTCTTCCTTCCGACGTTTTATCTTTTCGACATTTTGGCATTCGACATTTTGTCTTTCGACGTTTTGTCCTTTCGACATTTCGTCCCTTCGACGTTTTGTCCTTTCGACGTTTTGGCATTCGACGTTTTGGCATTCGACATTTTGTCTTTCGACGTTTTGTCACCCAACCGATTTTCGACGAACACGAGACAAATCTTTTCAGATGAATACTTTACTATGTCATAGTTTTCAGAATACGATTATATATAGATTAGAACAATCCAATAGTCAATTTATTGTTTCAAATAATCAAATTACTAGAGAAAAATAACTAAAAAAAATCCGATTTAAAAAAAAAAGCTGTAGTGCTTGTTTTTAAAGAACGATTTTTGATAAAGAAAAAGTCAATTAAAGTCGTTGGCAAAAATGGATAGAAAACCGGGAAAATTATGTAAAATATACCGGGAAAACCGGGAAAAAAGCGGGAATTTCAAAATCGAAATTCGGTGGCCACCCTGTGATAGCGTTTTCATTAAATGTCCATTATTACTTCTCGAGTTCTGACAAGAAAACTGTCAGAATTCCTTAAACTTGTTGATTCTTCAGGGATTTTCCAGCCATTTCAGTAGGAATTCCGACGACGAATTTCACCAGAAATTTATCCCAAAGCGTTATTTTTATTCAATGATTACTTCTTCTGCTGATTTTATTGAAAATACTGTTTCTGAGATTGTTTTACATATTTGAACTTGACAAGATTTCTGGGGGCCTGGCCCACCTGTCTACACTCCTCTCCCTGTTCCAATGCTTCTTTTTTGTATTCTAACTTAACCTTATACTTATAAGTACTTATCGCCCCAAAAAAACTTGTATTGATTTTTACTTGGTATTTTTGTTTGACATTTGCTTTAAAAGTTATGATATTCAATATTATGAGCTTTTCATTACTTAGATCTACAAAAATTTTAAGGAGTTTCCAGAATGTTTGTAGACAATATGTGACCAATGCTATCTATGAGAAAATTTTTATATATTTAACATCATTTTTGTCTTTATTCGTCTTGAAATTTTTAAAACAATGTCCCAGAGTAAAACTGCAAAAAAAACTTGAATTTCAATTGTGAATTTCTAGCGTATAGGATTCTATCAAAATGGTAGAAATTGATATTAATTTTCTAGTGGGATTTGTGCAAAATATTCAAATGAATACAAAGAGTACTTTTTTAGAAAAGAATGATTTCAAGAATCAATAAATTTCTTGAAGAACTGGTAAATTCTGTTTGTAGAATTCGGGAACATTTCTGGAAAAAAATGGTGCAAAATTATGGAAAAATTGAGTAGAACAAATTATTGATCTTCTTTAGAAACTCCAAGTAAAACTGTACTTGATATTTCCTAGAATTCCATGATAAATTTTCTATAGATTTTCACAAAGTTTTAGTATTTATGTTGTAATTTAAATAACGAAGACTCGCACTAGTGGCTTTTTACGCTCATTTCGCTGTAAATCGTTGCAAAATATTTTGTAACATAAAGGTCAGGAGATTTTTTAAACTAAGTACCAAAGATTTGCAGCTTGATTTTGTTCAAAAAAAACATCGTTTAAAATTAAACCCTACTTGCTCATATAGTAGACCTATTATAGGTTTAGATTTTGTTTCACATCAGTCGAATGCTTTTGATCCTTTCTTCAAAAGAAAAATATATATGTTTTGTGAAAATACGATTTTGATTATTTTTTTGCCTACGCCGCAAAGCTAGTGCAACTATAGGAACAGAAATTAGAAAAAGCGCTAATATAGGCTCATGTGTTCCTATAGTGGCAGAAAAGGTATCAAATACAAAAATATGATTTTTCGTAGTTTTCAAATTCAAGATAAAGGCTTTCACATAACATACAGTACTGGACAGAATAAAGTACGCATTGGCCGTTTTTCCATACAAAATGATCAAGTTTGGAGTCTTATATCTCGGTTTCTAGTTGTCCGATTGACCTGAAATTTTCACCGCAGCTTGAAAGTAACCTCAAATTTGCTAGGCTAGAAATTCATAGTTTTTCATTAACGAACTTTTAAGTTATCGCAAATCTCAAATTTTGATAAAAATGACAAAATTTTAAAGTAAAAATAATTTTTAAATGAAAATTTTTAGAGCAATATGTCCTTCTGCAAAAATGTACAATTTGATAAGACACACAAGTTTGCAGAACATCATTTTTCGGTAAAACTGATTGTTTTCAAAATATTTTCAAAATTAAATTTTGCAATTTTTTGCAAATTGAGAGATTTTCAATAATTTAAAAGATTGTGTTTCAAATGCAATGATATTTTAATTGAGTAAAATCTATGTTATATCTAGGCTGTAGTGAAAATTTCAGATCAATCGGAACACTAAAAGCTGAGATTCAGATCTCCAAACTTGACCATTTTGTATGAGAAAACGGCCAATGCGTACTTTATTCTGTCCAGTACTGTAAATATAATGTCACTGGTTGTATTTTAAGACTTTAAGGTACCGCGGGGTAAGTGAGTAAATGGGGTAAGTGAAAACAATTGATATATTTTACTGAATATGTGAATTAACGTTTTAAACTCATGCGTAAACCTTTGAGGCCATTAAGAACATTACGATAGGTAACAGATTTCTGAGATTTTTCAGCCATTTTTGCATAATAGAGTGAAAAATTGTTAACCTGTCAACTGTTACTCCGTAACAAGTTGGCGGCGCACAATCTTATTCTAATATTTTCAGTGGAAAAAAGTTGCGGAAAATAATTTCCTGTACCACTTCTTAGTTGTCCTCTGTGACAGTTTCAAACTGCAATAAAAAAAGTTTTAGAATTAATTCGACGTAGACCTAAAAATAACTAAAATTAAACACTGTCAATTTTCTTATCAGGTGGGGCAAGTGAAAAGTTTATCATTGGAGATTGAATTTGAGTTTTCTCTTTAAGTAGCCATAAGTAACCATGGTTCGCAATTATCATAGAAAAACATAACGTGCTGATAATTCAAGAAACACTATACTCTAGGGTTAAAAGCTATTAGAAATCATGGAACTTCTCTAAAAGATGTTGCTAAACATTACAATATTAATATGTCTACTTCGGGCAGCCAATTAAAAGGAAGACGTTGACTGAAAAGTTGCAATAATAGAGAACACACGGAAATCTCGTGGAATGTCTATGTAAGCTAGTTCAAAACATAAAAATGGGGTAGAGGTCTATCCACATAAAAAAGATTCTAAATACGTTATTGAAGGATTCCGTTTGATTTTTCCCGAAGAGTTATCCGACGTCATATTCGACTTTCTCAAAAACAAATAACGAGCGGTGGAAATTCTACCGAGCAGAAATGTATTTGCTGTCCTATAATGTAAGAACTAACATTGGAAATGTTGTCGAATCACTTCAACTAACATAACTGAACAGAAGAAAATTCAAGTGAAAAGAATAACATTTTCTTTGTTTACATGTTACTTATGTTATTGTTCATTGGGAAGCCTTAACAAATGTTAAAGCTAATAGAAATCGTGAATATAACTGTTTGTTTTCGAAATTATTGTTCAAAACGGTAAACTTTTCACTTGCCCCACTTTTGGGGCAAGAGAAAAGTAAGGAGACATTTTTCAAAAACTTTTTCTGTATTTTTTTCTTCAACTTTTCATAAAAATCAATTTCAGCATGCTGCTTATATTTGGTGGGAGTCAAGCTAAAAAATATACACGATCTCATTTGTTTCAATTTAAAGTCTCTAGAATTTGAAGAATCTCAACTATGCGAATTCCATTACCCACTTGCCCCACGGTACCTTATACAAATGTTTGTTCTTAGCTGTGCGGCTATTGGTACACCGACCCTACTTGTAAATCTTAACATTTTTGTTTGAAATCGGAGGTTCCTATCATAATAAGATTTGAATGTAGAATAGCATACAAATTTGAAGTTTTAAGACTACGTAAGTCACGCCCTAATGTACAGAACTGAGCAAACGAAAACGCCCCTAAAGCGACAGGAACGAATCATATTCGGTAACAATTAAAAAAAGTGCGTCTGTGGGCTGTGGAGTCAATTATCATGAAAAATTGCCTCAATGCGGGACATGAACACAACAGCGCCGCCAGAGAATAGAGCCAGAGTTATTGACAGTTTTCTAGCTGGATAAGTTTAGATAAATTCTGTACATATAGTTAATGCTCACGTTCACACTTGTATACACATCCATACACACCCAAAAAAAACACACAACACACCTTCGAACTTCAATGGAATCAATCTGTTCCAGCACGTAACGATAGATGGTCATGCGAACAGCAGGTTGTTCTGTTACTCACTACTCAAGTAATGAATGGGAATAACTGGCTAATCCAAGTCGAGAAAACAAAATAAAAAAAGACAAACCAAAACTGGGAATTTCCATAAAATTTAGTGTAATTTCTATTGAAGCAACAAGAACCGATGATACTAATGAAGGAAATGAGGCAAACGAGAGTCAACAAAACCAAAAAACACAAAACTGTTAATTAATGTAACAAAATAGAGGAGGCAAGTCAGACTAAAGCTATATAAGAAATGTTTTTCCTGTTTGTTTCCGTAATTTATATTAAATCAATCAACGATATGAAAGAGCGAGATGGTCGTTTTCTGTAAATATTTAAAATATTTTCACACGGCAGAGACGAAAAGAAAAACTAACGGCCAGAGTTAACTGCAGTGAAGTTATTTTTTGCCGTGATGGCTACGAATACTCAATTGAAAACAATGGATAATAGTCAAAACGGTTCAAACAGATTTTATATTGAATTCAGAAACGTGTTTTGAGGAGTAAGTTTAACGAAACGGTGCAAAACGTTCTACACGGTTATAATTTTATATAGATTTAATTTTTCTACCAAATGCATTGCAACGCGACGGAACGGTGAAGAGCAGTGCGAAAAAATACCAAGTGTGGGAAATGGTAGGAGTAAGAGAAACTCGAGGCAGTATGGATGTTATTGAATGAGTTTCAATCAGTTTCCAATAAAGACAATTTTTCTACATCAAATTTTGTTTGTGTTATTTTGATGGATGTTGAAAGAACCTATTGGGAATGGAGGTGATTCAAAAAGGAAAAGGTAATATCGCAAATTTAGCCAGGTATGAATCTGCATCACCAACTAAGTAGTAAGTAACAATGGTTGTCTAGCTAATATATTCCTTCTCTTCTTCGATTACCGTATGAACGTGGGTGGCGTATTCATTATTAATTTCTTTTGTTCTACATCAATCAGCTTGATAAAATATCGCCAACAGTATGTCGCCAATTCACTCGGTTCATGGCCGTATCTCTCCATCCTCGAATGCGAACCACGCTCTCCAGGTCCTGGTGCACCTGGTCAATCTACCTAGCTCGCTGCGCCCCACGCCGGATTCGAAGCGAACACTATCTGCACAGAACAATTGTCGGGGTTCTGCTAAACCGCACCAAGTGCCATTTTTTCCCAAATTGAGTTTTTCACACCAAAGGACTGAAATAATCATAACCTCTCTACCATAAAAATATCGAGTGATTTGAACAATCCCTTGTAATCTTAGATCATAAATTTTGTTTGGAAGAACACGTAAAAGTGTAATTTTGTTCAGCCAGAGTGAACCATAAACCAACGCACGTCATCAGGGAGAATTCATTTTTCAGATATAAAGCTATATTTTTCCAATTTCTTTCTATATTCTTACAATTTATCCATTCCAAGCAACTCATAGAAACAGAGGCCAGTGAAATTGGGCAGCAACTGATTAATTTAAATTAAATATTGTTTCGGTGGCGTTGATCTATTTTCTTTGAAATTTTATCCAGCCACACCGCACTAAGTACTGTTTATCTGAAAATCACATTTAGACATTAAGTAAAGGCATTTACATGCCATAAATACTTGAATTTGCTTGTTATATAACATGTTTATCAATCCACACAGAAGCCGTAATGAAAAAACGAATTCATTTAATCTGTTACTGTGTTAACAACTCAGGTGGACTTGGTGCGCTTTAGTTGTTCAGAAAATGGCATTTTCGCCATCAAACCACGTCAGACAAAGTGCACATAACATGATCCAAGTTTATCACCATTCCTTCAAGAAGTGGAGATGTCCTAGTGGTAGCACACTAGAACACTCAGGCAAATGGACTATCGATAAACATAGGAACCCCTTATGAAAATTCGCCACAAGAAATCGGATTGAAATTCATAAATTTGCCTTATGAAACCAGAATTTGAAAACAAAAAACGTTTACGCTGCAACCTGGAATCGAACCAAGAACCTTGCGGTCGATAGGCCCGAGCGTACACCACACGCCTATCGACGCCTTGATCTAGAGTGATGCTAAAACGATACATAAAGCGTTCGTATTGCAATAATCGTTCCACCTTTCATAAGGCAAAATGTATGAAATTCGATAGTCCAGTTCGCTGCGTGAATACCACTCAGAAGGCACGAGTTCGAATCCCGATGAAACTTTTTTTTCTGATGTTCTATCCGATGGTGATGGAAATCAAACAACTTTTAGATTCTGTGGTTATTTTTATATTGCAGTAAAACATCAGCAGGTCAATGTACATCTGAAATGATGGTCATTCCTGGTAAATACTACGCATTGAACTGTGAACTTGATCAGCAAAGGTGCACCAAATGGGAGCAACTTGGTGCGCTTTGGCAGAGCGAATTCATGGTTTTCTTCGATCTTTAGGATTTATGTATGAACACGTGAGAACCTTGATTCAATACATACGAATCCTTCCCATAAACACTTGTGACATGGATTCCAACATGCACGGTGATGATAAGCATCATTTGTTTCCAATTTTACTTGTGTTGTTGAAAACTGTGAAACACATCCAACCATACCGAACCAAGAACCATATTTTTCAATTTTTGTTCAGCCAGAGTGAACTGAGTGCTTCATATTGTTTAATGAAATCCAATTACATCGTTAATTTTTGATGATTTACTAGTATATTTAATCTCGGTGTACTTATTGACCACTGTTAATCGCATGTGAGCGATAAAAAAAATTAAAATTATCTCCCGCGATAAACTAGTACAGGAAAAGACTTTAAAGTAAAATATCTCGGAATAAAGAATTTGGCACTTGGTGCGGTTTAGCAGAACCCCGACCAATTGTCCGGCATTCTTGCAACATGCCCTCCCAGCGTATCTTTCCAGCCTTGGCCACCTTCTGAATACTGGGTTAGCCGTAGAGCTGCACAGTATTAATTATTATTGTAAATTTCTGCTATATCTAATGCACATGAAGGGAATGCCATAGATATCATAAAATTCCGCTTATATTGAAATTTACATGATTTGATTTGATTGTGAATGTGAAATTTAATCATCGTGTAAATTTCAATCACGTCGTGTTTGGGTCATGATATCTGAACCAGATAATCCAGATAATCAATAATCAAGGAACGCAAAAAATAACAAGGTGGAGCAACCGATACTTCTTTTGTTTCGCATTCGAGGACAACCATATTTTATTAGTTTTTGTAGCACAAAGCTTTCCTGGTTCAAACGAAAACAAGCCGCGTTTTACTCATAATATCATTTATTCATTTTCTTATGACACATAGGTTTAGAAAAAGTATGCTGACTTCCCAGGAGGTAAATGTACAACAGTTCCAGTTGCGCTCAAAATATGCGTTTCTCTGCATTTTCACCTGATATATACACTGTCACAAGCTATTGAACGCGTCACATTAAACATTTTATTTTGAATCATGAATGCACATCACAACTTTGAAAAGCTTTCCGATTGTTTACGTACCGAAGCAATGTAGGACACACTTTCAAAGATGGCTGACAGCTGCCGTAGAGCTCGCACCGGTGCATCGTCGTCACACGCAAATAGTGTAAAATTAAGATAATTCTTGCTAAAATTTCGAACGGCGTCATAGAGGTTTAAGTAAACTCAAAAGAAATGCTGTAATTTTGAATTATATATGAAGAGATAAGCGTGTGCATGACAGATCTCGCATTTTTACACTGAGGCAAAAATCTCGCATGATTTTCATAAGATCACACTAATGAACGCGTTTTTTATTATTTTTTTGTTGGTTCATAAGACACTTGTGTATTTCATTCGACGAGATTGAGATTCATAAGACAAGTGTAATTTTGTCATAACAATCAATTGTCAATGTCATAAGAACGCTCATGAACCCCACTGCTCATCATTGTGAAGAACCACGTGAGGCAAATTTTCTCATTTCACTATCAGAAATTCAATATGGCTTCCGAAATGGACGTGTTTGCTGATTTGTCGTTGGCTGACTCCGTTTCTAATGCATCAAAGGGTAAATATTTTCTATTTATCATCAATTCCGCTGTAACTAACACTTTCTTTCGAACAGATTAAGGAATTGGATCCAAACAATAAGATTTGGGAATGAAAATTCAAAACAATTTGTATGACGCGTAAGAAATCACAAACCCCCCTCATCCATTAATCCGCCCCTAACGTAAACCTGCAACAATTCAGGCGTTCTTCACAACTTTTCTCAATAATGTTTCGCTGCTATGATATACTTCTTTGCGTTCAAAATAGGTTAGCCAACTAGAGAAAATCGAATTTTCATCCATTTTGTCGTATCGCAAATCGATTCTAATGCTTACAGTAAAGTGCTTTGATCGAATTGCGGCGTGACAAAATGGATGAAAATTTGATTTTCCCAAGTTGGTTAACCTATTTTTCAACGCGGATTAGTATTATTCATTCATTGAAATTTATAATCTAAAGCTCAAATTACACAAGACAGTCTTATGGAACCAAGAATGGTTCAGAACGTAATTCATAAGACTATCTATGGATTTTGTTATCAAGTCAATGATGGTTCGTAAGATCATCTTAATTCCTTCGAAGTGTATTATGGAAACAACATCTGCCGAAAACCATACGATGGTCTTATGAATTTCAAAGATTTTTCTTGTGTCGTAATTCCATAAGCAAATCTGATGACAGTCTTACGTTTGCTTTCCTCAGTGTACGCTCGATGTACATATGGTTACGATAAGCAATTTTCAAAAATTTTCTGAATTCCGCTTTGGTTAACATTCAGAATTTTTTTCTGTGTCCTGCATGCCGCCAAAGTTCTTCCTTAGCACTCGGCGTTCGGAAACCCCAAAAGATTGCAAGTCCTCCTCGAGCATAGTCAACGTCTCATGCCCGTGGAGGACTACCGGTCTTATGAGCGTTTTGTACATCGTGCATTTGGTGCGGGGGTGAATCTTTCTTGACCGCAGTTTCTTCTTGAGCCCATAATAGGCACGACTTCCACTAATTATGCGCCTTCGTATTTCCCGACTAACATTGTTGTCAGCCGTCAGTAAAAATCCGAGATCTACGAACTCGTCCACCACCTCGAAGGTATCCCCGTCTATGCTGCCTAGGCGGGCCCTGTCACACTCAGTTCCACCTAACAGCATGTACTTTGTTTTCGACGCATTCACCGTTAGCCCGACTCTTGTTACTTCGCGTTTCAGGCGGGTGAACAAATTGTCCGTGCCTCGATTGTTAAGTCCGTCTTTCCGTATGACACCTTCAAGCGCAATATTGAACAACAGGTACGAAAGTCCATCGCCTTGTCGTAGTTCCCGCCGAGACTCGAACGAACTGGAGTGTTCGCCCGAGACCTTTACGCAGCTTGGCACTCAATCCTGTGAGCTTCCCGCGAAAGCTGTTCTCGTCCATGATCTTCCATAGCTCTACAAGATCAATACTGTCGTATGCCGCCTTGAAATCGATGAACAAGTGGTGCGTAGGGACCTGGTACTCACGGCATTTCTGGAGGATTTGCCGCACGGAAAAGATCTGATCAGTTGATGAAACTTGCTTGATAACTTCACATGAACTCGTTTGCTATAGGTGATAGACGACGAAAGAGAATCTGGGATAGCACTTTGTAGGCAGCGGTAAGGATAGTGATTGCACGATAATCTTCACACTCCAGTTTGTTGCCCTTCTTGTAGATAGATCATATTAACGCCTTGCTTCCACTCCTCCGGTAGCTGTTCTGTTTCCCAGATTCTGATTATCAGCCGATGCAAACAAGCGGCCAACCTGTCCGGGCCCATCTTGATAAGTTTGGCTCCGATACCATCCTTTCCAGCGGCCTTGTTGTTTATGAGCTGTTGAATGGCACCCTTAACTGCCCCCATTGTAGGAGCTAGTTGGTTTCCACAGTCCGCTGTGCTGACGTAGCCATCGCTTTCGCTGTCATGACCTTCCGTGCCTGTGTTCTATGCGCCATTCGGGTGTTCATCGTAGTGCTGCTTCCACCTTTCGATAACCTCGGGTCCGCCCGTCAAGATGCTTCCATCCTTATCCCGGCACATTTCAGCTCGCGGCACGAAGCCTTTACGAGATGTGTTGGGCTTCTGATAGAACTTCCGCGTTTCTTGAGCACGGTACAGCAACTCCATCTCTTAGCATTCCACCTCTTCCAGGCGGCGCTTTTTGTCTCGGAATAGGCGGGTTTGCTGTTTGCACTTCAGTCTGTATCGCTCCACGTTTTGACGTGTACCATGCTGCAGCATTGCAGCCTGCGCTGCATTCATCTCCTCTATAAGCTCCTGGCACTCCTCGTCAAACCAGTCGTTTCTTGAGCTCCGTTCCACATATCCGACAATGCTTTCGGCAGCGTCGTTAATGGCTGCTTTGACTATTCTCCAGCAGTCCTCAAGAGGGGCTAAATCGAGCTCGCCCACACCCGGCAACGCTGCTCAAGATGCTGCGCGTACGCATTGGCGACATCCAGTTATTTCAGTCGCTCTATATTATACCGAGGCGGGCGTCGGTACCGTACATCGTTCATGACGGATAGTTTTGGGCGCAGTTTCACCATCACCAGGTAGTGGTCGGAGCCACGATGGGTTCTGATGTCGGTTATGTCGGAGAAGTGCCGTCCATCGATCAAAACGTGGTCACTTTGCGTTTCTGTCTGCTGATGTTATCTCCAGGTCTATCGACACGGGAGGCTGTGCTGGAAATAGGTGCTACGAATGGCCATATTCTTGAAAGCGGCAAAATCTATCAGTCCTAGGCCGTTATCGTTCGTCAGCTGGTGGGCGCTGAACTTTCCAATCGTCGGTCTGAACTCCTCCTCCTGACCAATCTGAGCGTTCAAATCTCCTATGATGATCTTGACGTCGTGGCTTCGGCAGCGGTCGTACTCGCGTTCGAGCTGCGCGTAAAATGCGTCATTGGCATCATCAATGCTTCCGCAGTGTGGGCTATGCACGTTGATGAAGTTGAAGAACCGGCCTTTTAGCCCCAACTTTCACATTCTTTCGTTGATCGGCTACATGATCGAGTACGCGCCTTTGCATATCACCCATCACTGTAAAAGCTGTTTCCAGCTCACGTGTGTTGCCGCAGCTCTGGTAGATGGTATGATTAACTCTAAACGTTCGCACCATCGAACCTATCCAGCACATCTCCTGCAGTGCTACGATTCCGAAACCGAGGGTCTTCAGTACAATTTCACGTTCCAATCGAGCAGGAGACCTGTCAAAACTGGAGCAAGACGGAACTCTTGTTTACAGGCACTCTACTGCTAGTGCACAAAGCCTGAATAGAAATTGCACTATCATTTCATTTTTCTTTTGTAAGATTTGTGCGTTCAAAGTTTTTGTACGTTATTGAATTTTGATTCAAAGCTATTCCACCCTTGATTTCACCTTATGAAAATATGATATTTTTCCTCATATGAAAAGAAAACAAGTCTGTCAGTGGTGAACATTGAGATTAATTCAATATAAGCTCATCTTATGTGTTAATCTAATTACATTAGGGAGAAGCTGATTCGCTCGTTTCTCGGAAACACTGCTTTACTCAACTCCGTCCACGAAACTGTTATCCTTGCAGGAAGTGTAAAGGAATTAAGTTTCTGCAATCCGCACCACTAATTTTACAAACCAATATCATCAATTCCTATAAAAGAGGTCTATCGAATTAGATCCATCCCTATCGCTGCGCTCCGTAAACACTTTGCGCCAATTGAAGCAATCACCTTTTAGCTGCCTACCTATCAACCGTAATCACAGAACGCAACCAACATAATCCAATTACCGCAGGGGATAAGCCTCGACTTCATCCTGCCGTCCTTCTTCCGCATCCATACCGTACTTACAAGTCGTACAACACAACTCTACGACGACGTCTAACCACCGATGTAAACAACCACAATACCTGCTTGTCGCACACAGGAGTAATTCGGGTCAATCATGGCCATAATTCTCTGTCCTCAAAGATCTTCTTTTGCCCTTCTTCTTCTTGGTCTTACGTCCTCACTGGGGCAGAGCCTGCTTATCAGCTTCAATGAGCACTCCTACAATTATTAAATGAGAGTTTTCTTTGCCAATGTTCCCATTTTCGCATTCGTATATCGTGTAGCAGGTACTATGATACTCTATACCCAGGGCAAGTCAAAAAAATTGCCATTACAAAAAGATCTTAGACCGACTGGGAATCGAACCCAGACACCTTCAGCATGGCTTTGGTTTATAGTAGCCACAGTCTCTAAATAATCGGCAACGGAAGGCTCTCACTTGATGACCCTGAACAACCCAATTCAGCTTGTCTGTAAATTTTGAATCAATAGTACACCGCTAGCGCATGACGGCTTACCAACTTGAAACTATTGAGAATCAGAGGTACTGGTCCAAAGCCCTGATAAAGGTGGATGGTTGTGATGACTATGACCGTGGTCATCATGTAAAGAAGAAACGGACAATGCTGTATCGTGTCAGCACCGAGGAATCAGCTCCTCTAGCACGATGTAGGTAGCACAACCCTGGTTAGGTGGCTTATCGAAGACTCTTCACCAACCAAGAATGCCAAGAAAGGCAAAGGTAGATAGTTTTCACACATTGTTTTCACAGTGATTTTCAAAAACAATAAGGCTGGAACAAATTTGAAATTTTACTTTTGTCACCTCCCCTCTTCAAATTTTTGAAAATGTCAGAGGGGGGAAATAAATAAAATGTCTTATTTTCAGTGTTGGGTTTAATTGTTTTTTTGAGGTTTTAGCTAGTTTTATAATTCGTCCTTACGATATTACATAAGATAACAGGTGTTATTGCTTTATAAGTCCTAAATCGTTTCGTTAATGCTAATAGGTGTGGGATTTCCATTGAACGTTTTTTTCTTTTAGAATAAAGTTTACGCCACTTTTACTGTAACAGTGAAGCCTTTGAAAATAAAAAATTTTAGGGATTTTCATGAATTATTGTTTATATGAACTTTCAATGCACACTCAATCTGTTCATTAAAAATAACTGGGTTTTGGAACTACTGAAAAAGTCAGTAAACTAAAAAAAATGTCAGAAATCGAAAAACAGAGATTTTTCACTGAAATTTTGCAGAGAGCTTTCTTTTTATATCATATATTGATAAAAAATAAAACATGGTGAAATTGGCTTTTCAATTACGCGTGGCGACAGTTTTCATTTTACTGACTTTTTCGGTAGTTCCAAAACCCAGTAAAATTTTACCGACCCCAGTAATTTAATCTAAGTGTGTGAGCAATCAATTAGTCAAATCAATTCAGCAATTGTCTCTTAAAATTTATTTGAGTACAAGTTTTCCTAGTAGATCCTCCTTCTGGATTATATCGCGATGAAATGAGTACAAATTTATTTATTTATTTATTTCGTCAAGCATAGGTAGACTACATACAATAATTACAATACTTTCTTACATGCTATGGATTACTTCTATTGTTCTTTAGTTGTGTTTTAAGCTGCTCTTTGGACATAGTAATGCCAATGAATGAAGAAGTTTAGTTGAGAAAGAAGTGCAGCGGAGTCTACACGGTTCGAAATAATGTTGTTTATAAAGAGAATCATTGCGAATTCCCGGCGTTGCTTAAGTGTTTCCAAGTTGATGAGCATGCAGCGTGCTTCATACGACGGAAGTGGCAGCACAGTCCAATTCAATTTCCGAAGGGCGTATAAAAGGAATTGCTTCTGTACTGATTCTATGCGTTCTTCGTGTACGACATGATACGGGTTCCATACTAGGTGACAGTATTCCAGAATTGGTCTTACATATGTAGTATACAATAATTTAATAGTATATGGGTCTTGAAAATTGTTGCTGAACCTCTTAATGAAGCCAAGCATGCTGTTTGCTTTGTTTATTATGGAATTATAATGTTCTACAAAAGTGAGTTTAGAGTCTAGGATTACGCCCAAATCCCTTACAATTTTACACTTCTGCACTACTTGATTTCCTAAAAATACTTCAATTGGTGATGTTACATATTTTCGACTAAATGCTATTGAATTACATTTTTTGATATTGAGCTGAAGTAAACTTTTTTGGCACCAAGTAAAGAATAAGTTAATGTCATTCTGGAATTCTTCTGCTTCGCTTGAATTACTTACTTCCATGAAGAGCTTCATGTCGTCTGCATATATAAGAAATTTTATTTTTCTAAGTAAAAAGGAAATGTCGTTTACATACAAAATAAAAAGAAGTGGGCCTAAATGAGAACCTTGAGGTACTCCAGAGGTTACAGAAATGGGTGCTGATAATTTATTTTGAAAGCGCACAATTTGTTTCCTATGTGATAGATATGACTGGATCCAACTCAAGAGTCCTGGCTCCATTCCTATTTTCTGCAATTTGAAGATTAATAATGGTATGTCGATTCGGTCAAATGCCTTACTGAAGTCAGTGTAGAGGGCTTCTACGTGCTTGCCATTGTCCATTGCGTTGAGAATAAAAGATACAAATTCTAGCAGATTGGAAGATGTTGAGCGGCCTTTAAAAAAGCCATGCTGCCTACAAGTAATTTGGTTTTTTACTTGCTGGAAAATTTTGTCGTTTACGAGAGATTCGAAGAGTTTGGGAATACATGAGATAATGGCAATTCCGCGATAGTTCCTTATGTCAGATTTTGTACCTGATTTGAAAACAGGCACCAAATATGAGGATTTCCAAGCTACTGGGAATTTTCCATTATTTAGAGACATGTTGAAAAGGCGTTCTAAGGGAAGGGTAAGTTCTTCTGAGTGGGGACGGACCTGGTGTAGTGGTTAGAACACTCGCCTCTCACGCCGAGGACCTGGGATCGAATCCCATCCCCGACATAGTCACTTATGACGTTAAAAGTTATAGTGACGACTTCCTTCGGAAGGGAAGTAAAGCCGTTGGTCCCGAGATGAACTAGCCCAGGGCTAAAAATCTCGTTAATAAAGTCAAATCAAATCAATCAATCAAGTTCTTCTGAGAGATTTTTGAAGAACACGGGTGCAATGCCATCCGGTCCTGCTCCCTTAGTTGCGTCCAGGTTTTTTAGTGCCGATAAGAGTTCTTGTTTCGATAGTTTTTCAATAGATATACTATTAGAAATTTCTGGGAAAAAAGAAAAGAAATTGCGGTCGCGGTCTTCTTCAGAGTAGGTGGTATACACTTCTTGAAAGAAATCTGCAAAGAGGTTGCAGATATCGGAAGAGTTTTCACCTACGTTTCCGTCAAAATGCATTCGCGAAGGGAAATTGCTACTTTTTAATTGTGTGTTTACATAATTAAAAAAGTTTTTAGGACATGATTTGACTTCGGATTCGACCTTACGATTATATTCTTCATGTGCGGAGTTAATGGCTGAGTTGAGTTGGTTACATGTGTCATGATAATTTTGTAAGTTGGTGGCAGTATTTTCTTTTTTGTATAATTTATGCGCTTTCTGTTTCTTGTTCTTTAGGTTTTTCAGATGTGGGCTAAACCACACCGGTAATTTGTTATTTTGTATTCGTCTTTTTCTTCTTGTTGGCACAGTTTCATTAATTATTTGTTGAATAATTGAATGAAACTTGTCTACTTCGGTGTCGACATTTCCATCAATACTTATGATATGTTGCCAATTAATTGTACATAGTCTACGTTTGGCTTCTTTGTAATTTGCTTTATTGTATTCCGGCACTTCCTCGTACTCCCAGTCGCTGGGGAGAGAAGTTTTATGTATGAAGATTGAATATTCAATTGCTGTGTGAAATACTTCATTTTTCCATAGAGGTGATAATGATGTATACACACAGAAATCTTCAGTGCAATTTGTAAATAAGAGGTCCAAGTAAGAATTTTGCTGGTTTTTTACGTGATTAATTTGATTTAGGCCAAAATATGATGTTTTGTCGAATAAAAATTGTAAAGTACTGTCTTCGCCTACGACTGGGAGTAAAAGTGATTCATTTTCATTGTCTGTAATGAAGTCGGCATTGCGTTGGTTGAAGTCGCCATAAATATGCAGTTTTATTTCAGGTTCCATATTTGAAATAATAGTTTCGACAATTTTGAAAAATAATTCAAAAGAATGTTTGTTAGCGTGTTCAGGTGGAAAATACACGGATGAAAAAATATGCGTTTCTCCATTAATTAGAGCTTTAGCCCAAACATTTTCGAATTTTTTGTGTTTGAAAGTTTCAATTTCTTCAGAAGTAAAGTCTGCATTAATGGCTATGAGAACTCCACCACCGGACTTCTTATTACAGTGTTGCAAATTTCGGTCGTGCCGAAATACATTAAAATTGTTTCCAAAAATTTCTTCGCTTCTTACGCTTTTGTCCCAGCTAGTTTCGGTTCCAAGAATTATATTGAAAGAAGAAGATAAAAGTTTTTGATGAATTTCCTTCATTTTGGCTGAGCTTTTCATGCGATTGAAATTTTGGCAATATACCAGAATTTCAGTCGCATTCTGTTGAGAAGACAAAGACATTTTTGGATTATTTGTAATACTTACATTACTATGTGCGTCAGGTAGCGTGTGTAGGGTGGATGTTGTGGAGACGTCAGTGATGTCTGCTTCCAAGGAATGCGTCTTTATTTTCGAAAATTTTGTAAGCCGGCTGAGTAAAATTTATTAGCACTCTCCCTGGTAAGCTGCAGTCGCTGTATGCGCTCGCTGGATAAGAATGCCCGGTACGACTTCAAGTCTTCTAAGGCGTCGCTTCGCGAAATTCCGAGTTCTTCGTGAACGTCCAAGAAAATTTCGCGCAAAAGATTAGTGTCCGCTGGTAGTCCTCCTGCTGCTAATGTCAAAGATGCGCTAGTTTTGGTAAGTCCACGAATACATGTTGAAGGGGTCTGGTCATGCAAGAATGAAAGATAGGTCCGCACTATGTCCATGATTTTCGGGTCCCGTAGACGTGCTTTCAGGAAGCGTTGGTCCCCGGCTACAGATTCTTCCGTGAGTCTGACTATAGGTGGACGCATGGGGTCAAAAAGTGGAGGGTTTTCAAGCCTGGCAGGTTTTTCAGGGCGATAAGGGTTGATGGTTTCCCCTTTTTGGAAATTTATGAGTTTCGGTCCATTGTCCTTCTTTGGCGGCTGAGAAAATTGTACACGTGCCGCTGCCAAAAGTTCTTTGTCCAATGGTAATGACGAATTTCCACGCACAGAATTCATGTGCGTTGAAGTGATTTCTGTGTTGGTAGTAGTACTTTTGTCGATATTGTGGTTGTTGTCGTTGATGTTGCTGATGGTACTGTTATTTCTGCTATTGCTATTGTTGTTGATGTTACTGATGCTTCTGTTGTTGTTGTTTATGTTATTGCCATTGTTGTTGTTGTTGTAGTTGTAGTTGTAGTTGTTGCTGTTGTTGTTGTTATTGTTGATGTTATTGATGTTTCGGTGGTTTTGATTCCTGGCGTAAATTTCCTGGCGTTGTTTCCTACTTCGTCTGGCCTTCTTTTCCTTCTTTTCCTGTGTACGACGTGAACGCTGTTTAGCGTCATATTCAGTCCAGTCATGCTTCCATACTTTTTTATTGCCTAGCATGCGCCAGCTGGGGGAGGGTTTGATGATGTCCCCCAATTCATTGGCTAAGTTGTTTGCCATTATTGGTTCACATGTATGTGTATGTGTCGCAAATGTTTTTGCCATTTCTTCGATGTGCGATTTTACATCGGAAGCTAGAATGGCATTTTTGTCGACCAAGTCATTAATTAATTGGGGCAGTTGGTCAATGGAGTGCGCTGCAGCTGATGTTGATATTATTATTTCTTCTACTGCTGCGGTTGCTGCTGATTTGACCGCTTTTTCTACAGCAGCGCATGGGTCTGTTGGAGGTGTGTCAAGAAGTGCCGATAGTTGATGTTTTATTTCTGCGGCACTTGTCTTGCTGCTACTGTTGACGATGGAAATGCTCCGTTTAATTTCGCTCAGCATTTGTTCAAAATGTGCCAGCGTTTCGTCGTGCATAGCACTAAGGCTATTAAAATTAGTTGCTAATTTGTGGTTTGCTGTCAATGAATGTCCAATACTTTCCGAGATATGTTTGAAAGATGTGGACAGTTCATTAAGATTAAATTCAGGAATGAATTTATCCTGACAGTCTTGGCACAAAGGAAGCATGAAGGTACGTAAAATTTCTTCGTGGTGTCGTTGTACGCCAATGCAGGCAGCGTGATAGGTCCGCTTACAGTTGCCTTGGCAGCGCCAAAGAAAACGATTGTCGTTTTGTGTACAGTTCACAACACCACACTTCATTTTGCACACGCGTCGATAAAAAAAAATGTAAATTAAAAGCTTACGCGAGGTGCGCGCGCGGGTCAAATAAAATGTTTATTAAAAAAAAAAAGTTAAAAGGTAAAAATATATACAAGAGCGCCGAGACAGCGCGTCCGAACACAACGGAGGTTCGTAATGCAATGTCCTTGTCCGTGTCTTCATTGTGTTTGTGTAAACGTTATGATTTTTTTTAAATTAAAGAATAAAACTATATTTATGGGAGAAATTGTTCTATACATATAAAACCGTATTTAGAAAAAGTGCTGCTTTTCAGGACACTTACAACTAGAGACAATGGAAATTCGCGATTTCGCGGAAGCCACAAAATTTGGGCTTCGACGCAAAATTCGTTTGATCGTTTTAATTCATATGAAGAACGCAAATTTTTTCAGTTTGTTGCCTATGAAAATGGTTTATTTATTTTTGAGTCAAGGTTCCTCCAACAATTTTCGTATCTTTTAGTTTATCTTGACTTTCTTGATTGCATATTATGATTTAAATTTTTAATTGCTACTCTGATAATAAACTTATTATCTTGATTTGTAAAACACAAATTACAATTATTAACACACCGCTGAGTTCACACATTTGAAATGTATTTTCACTGACAATATGTACTGTAGTGCTAAAGTATGGGGCCTCGACAAAACCGTGAAATTTTAGTTTAGTTACCTTCGTCAGCCGTGAAAAAAAAAATACTGCGAATTTCCATTGTCCCTACTTGCAACCTATTATACTGCCGTCCTATGCATATTTATCTCACAGTCGCTTACACACTAAGCTCTTACGGTGAATTTCACCGTAATCTCAACAGCTGAACAGTTCGGTGAAATAAAACACCGTAAGTTGTAAAAGAGCAAAATATACTAATTTTCCAATTGAATGCATAGTATCGTACCTTATTTGACCATATAAATTGTTCTAGACAGATGATACACATATGTTCATAAATAAAATAGAAGGATTTCAGTTTGTTATTCCAAACTAAAAGTAACTAATATTTTTAAACTAAGAGTGTTTTTCGAAAATATCGTTAGGAATAATCCAACAATACTTCTGTTTAACTTATGCGTATAAATGGATGAATTTTCTCCAAATTTTTCTAGAGTCAATTTTTTTTTTGTTAGATTTAGTATGAACTAATATATACATACCCTTTATTATATTTTGATTGAATAAAGGTTTTTTAATTTTAAAGTATTATAATGCAACATTACTAGCACTAATAACAAGAACGAGAGTAATATCATTTTTATTAAACATAATCACATCACATTTGTTTCGAGAACAGATTTTTTTTAATTGGTGATCCACTTACCCCACCATGGTGGGGCAAGTGGATCATTTGGCGCAAATTTTTAAGTCTCTCATACTCAATACATAACAATTAGAAAAATAGAAATAAATGACGATTTGAAGTATAATAGTCCCTCATTTGTTATCCACAGAAAAAAGTTTGAATTACATTATTCACGTTAGCTGTACATAACAATGAAGTTAACTATTGATTTTTCTGTATCCACTTACCCCACGGTACTTTAAATAGCTAACGATAAGTAGTAAACGGATCCCCGCTCTTTCTCACATCAAATAATTGATCAAAAATTCTCCCAATCCGTCGAAAATACTAGGATACTAGCCACACTTTTATCCGAATGTAAAATATAATGCATGTATTTTTCTCAAGGCGCTTTTACTTAAACGTGACAATGCGAGAAAAATCGATAGCCCTTGTTATACTGAAAAACTTTGGTCAGGCTACTGAGCTATGCGCAAAACAAAAATTATTTGCTCACTAGCGCCGCCTAGTGGCAAAATTTCAAAACTTTAACCATCGACTCATGTAAATATCGAGTCATGGAACAGCAATCCTTTGAAAACCTGTTTCAAGGGATCATCATAGTAATCATGAAATTTTGTTTCTAGTATGGTTCCATAAGTCGATATCGAGTCATGGAACATCGACTCATGGAGGTATCACTGTAATGTTAGTCCTTGTGATACTGAGCAATTTTGCCGAAGACGCCATCTTAGGTTTGCAAAAAACATGTCACAAAAGGGCATAGCAGAACAATATATTTCACAGAGAAAATTTTCTTCAATTTTATTCAAATCTAGTGAATTATTTTTACAAACAAAATGTTACAATATGTTAAATCAAATTAAATTCTAAATTTTATTTAAAATTGCATCCATGTGCAACATTTTTGCAATGTTCCTAAAATTGTAAATAGTTTAAACAATTTTAAAGTTTAATATTTTCTCTCACCAAAACTGAAGAATTATTGTCTAAAACATTTTGATGGCAAAAACATGGTTTTGCAGCATATAAGTATAAAAAAATGATGAATTTTTCGAAATTTCCCTTTTTATTATTTCACTCGACACATTTTGATGGAAGGTGACAAAAGAAAATTTTAAGATTTGTTCCGGCCTAATTGTAAATATATAATGACGAAACAATAGATAAAAATTCTACTTTTTCACAATTTTTCAATGTTTTAAAATGATTTCTCAATACAGCCACAACATGCGGCATACTATTAGCTAGGTTGAAAAAAAAACAACGAGATCGCTGAGCAAATCTCAATTTTTCTAATTTGAAATGAAATTATGCCCACAAAGTTGTTCTAGATAATCCTCTGTGCGTCGTCGTCGACATTGCTCCGACGAAACGTTCCTCCGCACGTGTGTGCAGATAGGTAGACGTACGAACCCGGCAGAAACCGGTGCCAGCAGCCAGCAGAAATAAATATTCAATTTAGTTAATCCTTCCGTAATTAAAACTTTATCAAAAAAGTACACATCCACACGTAACATACACACGCATATGTGGGGCCCGCATGTGGAAAGCCTACAAAAGTAACGGAAACCAAGATGGTAGCCGTATGGCACACACCTTACCTAACGTAACCTGCTTCGGAGTGGGAAAGATGAAAGCGATGTCTACACTTACTTCCCTGCCATATCTACGAGTTTCAATCACTAGTGGGTTAGCAACTGTGTATATTGAGGAGGATGGCAGCAGGTTTTCACAACCGTCGTCATACGGGCATTCAATTCGTAATAATCCATGAGATGATCCTGCAGGAGATGATGATAATGATGATGACGACGACAGCTCCAAGATGAGCACCATTAGCTCCCATAAGTAGGTAAGGTAAAATAAGTTTTTCGAGAAATGCTCAAGTTGTTGTAAATTGCTCTCGTGCTGTATGTAGATGGCATCCTAAACGATTTGTGAATAGAGCTTTGCGCCTACACATTTTATCAACTCCAGCTGACAAGGTGATTTGAGCACACAAAAGTAAACTCTTCCATTATGAAACGTAAAGCTCTCTGCGTTATATAATATTATTCAGATCCTAGAATTTATGTTTTATAAGAAGGCTCTGAATTACATGAACACTTAAAGGAAAACATATTAGCAGATTACAGGCCTCTCCGCCAAAAGATGAAGCATGCGTGTCATCTATAGCAGTTTGCAAAAATGTTTGGATATGTTTTCTTCCAAAAATGAAAGTTTTCTCCTAATGCTTCCAAAACTCAACTAATAATATTCACACATAAACCAAATGCTCTTTATTTGAAACCTTCTAGTAGACATGTTTTAACGATGAGTGGTATTCCAATAAATTGGTCAGATGGAGTTAAGTATCTAGGGCTCATGCTAGATAAAAAAAACTAAAATCACATTGAGGGCATTCAAGCCAAATGTAACGAATATAAAGTGTATAAATCCACCAGGGTTGTTAACGTTAATCAACGATTAACGCCGTTTCGTTGATTCGTTAACGTTAATTGTAATGATTACCGAATTTTCCGTTAAATTTTTTTGAGCAGTTGATTAACGATAACGTTAACGTGTAGCGTTGATTTAACGTCAACGACTTCGTTATTTCTTACGTTAACAAAGGCCGGTCCGAAAAAAAAACTACCCGTAATTGTTCAAAGCACGAGCGTGGTGCTGTTAATGGTGACGAAGATCGCAAGTGCTCTGAACTCTGCCATATCAACTTTCAGCAGGTTCGAGTTAGGATTATCAGAGGACCAGAGTACAATTGAAAATGTACTGAGTAAAACAAGTCGGTGTTTATACCAAGAAATAAGGACCGCAACAATAAGAGTCATCTTATGAAAAAGATATCATCAGTTTTAGTTTTGCCTCATTTAGGATTGCCTCTGGAGTATCGAAATAATTCGATAGAGCATGGTACAGTCACCACACAGTTATGGATAGCACACAGATATGGATCAGAGTTCACTCTTAAAAATAATGAAAATTACTCTGGACGTAATTCTGGTTATGACTGAATGACACATGATGTAAGTGATGGAATGACACAAAAACGTGTCCTTGAAGATTTATTGAACAAAAAATGTAATTTTACATGTTAAAGGACACGAAAACGATGGAACTGTGATCGACATTTCCCGAATCAGACACTAACGTATTTGGAATTGGACACAAATTTACGTCATTCGGCTCGCTTCTTTTATGTGCATCCCAAAAGACGTAAATCACATTATTTTTTGGTACTGTGTTGGATTAAAACGGGAATATCTCATCAAAAAGTGTTGCGATTTCGCAGAACACATTTTACCTACGTGAACCATAAATCCGTACAGCATCGAAATCAATTGTAATATGCTTAAGCATATTTTTTCCGTCCATAAGAAATAAAATGTCAACCATTTTCCCAGAAGCGTTGATTCATAATTGTGGGGCTTTGAAACTCATACCACAGTAATGAATCAAAGATAAGGCGATTCCGAAACAAACGCCAAAACGTATGCTTTCACTACCACACCATTCGTTTACCTCGCAGATAAATTGCTGTTATAGTGTTTTGATCCATAATATGAGTCGATTTGATCCATAATAGGGATCCTCCTCTCCCACTGATCCACATCTGTGGGGTGGACATCGTTTGCAATTTCTATCGAAATCGACACTTTTTCGTAAATTACCGGGTATTTTGAAGTGTATTCTCAAAAACAACTATATTATGCAGTGCCAGGGAGGTAATTTTGTTCTGTACAGCGTCTCCATGTGTTTTAATCATATTTTGTTCTGAAAAATGACGCTTAGTTGATCCATAACTGTGGGGTGACTGTACTTCATAATTTCTTTCTTCGTTTAGTAATCTGAAAACCTGCTTGATATGCCAGACGACCTATTTGTAGTCGACTAGGTGAAGTAGTTCTTTGCTGGAGAGCGGAAAATTATGCTCGTTTCCAGCGCTTCCAATGCGTATCGGTAGAGCGACGAGATGGATCAGCCAGGCAGGTGGGCAATATCATGCGAGGTCATTTGGATCCACTTCGGTTGTGAACCGTTTCACCAATTCGTTTAACTTTTAGTTAAAATTTGACATTTCGATAGTTATTTTCCCCTCAAATGGTTAAATTGAACTTCGCGGTCGGCCCATTTGAGATTTGACAGTCGAGTAGTTATTTCAGAACAAAGCTGACAGATGGATAGTTATTCTCAAATTCAAGGGAGCAGAAAATAACTTTCGAACTGTCAAGTTTAACCATGCTCCAGAGCTGGGTTATTTTTAACCGGAGGGGAAATAACTATCGAGCTGTCAAATTTTAACTAAAAGTTAAACGAATCGGTGAAACGGTTCACAGCCTTCATCGCTGATAGTAACGACGGAGCTATATCCTGGATGTGATTACTACTGATCCTCGGATTTTGACTTCAGCAACATATTTTTACTGAGGATAGGGCAGGTGCAAAATCACAGACGTAATTTGTACAACACTCTTCGGAAGAATGGATGACATTGATACCAAAGCATTAGATTTTTTCACAATGTGAACTTCGATGTTCAACAGATTTTCCTTGGATACGAAGGTTTCATAGAAACGAAGTGTTTATGGAGGTAACAACTAATTTTCTTAGCCGCTGTAGGTGAAATATGTGATCAACGATAAAATTAGCGTTGTCCGTTGACGTTGAATGAACGCAAGCCGTTGACGTTGACGCTATCAGCAACAAAAATCAATGCAACGGCGTTTACGTTGATCCACATCGAAATTAACGTTAACGGCGTTAACCGTTGATTAACGTTAACAACCCTGATATCCACTTAGGGTAGGTGTACCAGTTATGGCCATAGTGGTTCCCTATTTCGCCATACGTGATAATTTGAATGTCTCAACATTTTGAAAAGTTTTTTTGTGTTTTAGCAGTAAGATATAGGATGTATCTTGATGTTAAAACATTCAAAAAGATTAAAAATGTAAAAGCTATCCGAATTTCGCTTATGGTCAAATAGGGAATCACTATGTCCATAACTGGTACACTTTCCCTATTAACAGAAAATTTTAATCTTTGTCTTAAGAACAAGCCTTTGACTTCAATAAAATTTTCGGGCTAGCCATATTATATGTTGAACCAATATGGAACAGCTGTTGTAACACCAGGAATGAGGTTCTACAAGGGAATTCAAAATACAACTTTTAATATGATTCTGAAGCTGCCTCCCTGGTGTAGTAGCATTGGAGCAAATGTCTAATAAAATTATTAATAGTTCTATGAATAAATCGTTACCATTTTCCATTGCTAAATGCTTTACACATTTAAGTTATGTTGTAAGGAAGATTTTTTACCTTTAAAAATTTCGAATTACTGCGACAAATTTCTATCAAACTCTTCTAAAAAGCAATGACATAGTACGGAAATAATTCATAAAGGAATTCCCGTGGGAGTTCTTGTTGAAATAACTACAAAAAACCGCAAGCTACTGACTGATATCGCTACTAGCCAGCTCCTCTCTTTTATTCCATGTCAGGGTACATATACCATGCCCACACAGTTACGGATCACCCACAGTGACGGATCACTTTGGCGTTCAACATCGGATAACTCGCTCAACACATAAACGTTGACCTAAAACATATTTTTCCCATGTTATACAATTTGTCTTCTACCATTTGTAATGTTAAGCACATCATTCAACCGCTAAATAATGGTGTATTTGTCGAATGTTTAGTTGATACCGCACAGCTATCATTATATGATCGTTTTCTGTAAGAAGTGCAATCAGCATTCATAGGCCCCATCAGGTGGTAAAATTCAAATGTTATACTATAAAACATGCTCGTTCGTTTCGATTTAGTATGAATTCATCTTTGGAAAACATTTTTCTCGATTGTTGATTCTAAATGCCGAATATTAGCACTTCTAACTAGTGATCCATAATATGGACCAGGAAATGATTGTTTACCACGGTTATGGATCACTTCCAAATAATGTAGATTTCTGCCATTTTAAGCATTGGATTCGACATTTTCAGACAATAGCACTAAGGATAAAACTAATAAAACAACAAGGTTTGTAAATTTCATTTTTATGCAGACAAAAATGGGTGGAAAACTTGGTGTGGAGCGAAAACAGTACATGTCTCAGTTACTACAATGCAGTATCACAACAAAAATGGCATTTGTGGGATACACCCTAATATATTGTAGAATCCATCTACAACTGCGTGTCGATTGAACGCATACATACACCCCACCCGAATACACTTGATCGACTTGACGATCCCAGACTACTGCTTCACTCTGCCTCTTTCTCAACTCGACCGTCGGCGAGGTAGGCAGTGCACACCGTAGCTCCTGCGTTAGGCGATTCCCGCGAGGTGAAATTCTGAACTCCACAATTGGCGAATCCTGCCAGCTTATTTTGCTCTTTTCTCGAAAGGCAAAATAAATGGCTTCACGTGGGAATCGCTTACCGTAGGGAAAGAAAAAGTAGTGATTCGTGCAAAAATTACGCCAAAGTGAATAGTGCTGATAATATTACTGAGAGAATCCGGTAAAAAAGTTTGAACTTGGTTATGTCATTATTAAAGTGGAAAAAGATGTGAAAAAGCTGGCGGAGAGGTGACAAGAATCAAGCACGGGAAAGAAATATGTGACCGGGACGGTTCCGAAAACTTGAGTCAACATCCAACGATACACTACCCCCCCCCCCCAACGTTCAGGGCGTTGCGAGACGAACGCTAGATAGGAAAAAAAGACTGCTCGATCGACGGGACGTTCGAAGTAAAAAAAAAAAAAGTTTTTAGTAAAATGAGCAACAAGATCGTGCCGGGACGGCCATCATGCATTCTAGGACAATATATTAATTGTACCAAAACATTTCGGGACGAAATGAAATGGACCACTGACCGTGAATAGCTCACGAAGAGGAAAAAGTAAAATTAAGCAGACTGTACGAGCATCACTTACATACAAATCAGGAAGATTCTTCTTGTTGATGTTGGGACGTACATTAGATTTTTACCAACACGAGCAGGACGCTTCGTGCAGGTATATAAAGCATCGGGACGTTTGCTAACCTCACATTTTGTGTTAGTACCACAGTAGCTTTTCACTAATACAAGCGGGACGCTTTTGCTTACGGAAGAATGGTAGCCCGGAAAGGTACCAAGAAATGCGAAACCATTTTCGGAAAAGACTGAGTCCCGAAAGAGATGACCCGAGATGAAAAAGTACTGTAACAAACATATATCTCCTCTATATCCACATGCTCTTACGCGATCGTCAAAATCCAACGCAAACCGTAATAATTCAAAACAAAACATGTTATTACGCATAAAACTATAATCTTCTTCCTCCAAAGGATTATTCAAACCCGAATGAGGAAAGACTCGTGGTGTTACGAATTTCAGGTTTTTTTTTTCAACTTGTCTATATGTTTCGCGATGGAATGAGTGTGATACCGATGAATTAGAAACACTAGCGAAAAATAATCCAGTGATATAATTATTAACCATTTCATTCAATCATTCACTTTGGGATGGCTGCCTGAATACAAAACATTCAAGAAGTGCGTGAACAGTTGTTGAGGTAGCCGCCGATGGTATTTGTGATGCCGATGCTTTGTGGTTTGGTTGAGTGTCAGAACCGATGAACGGTGGTAGAATTTGTTAACAATTCCCATTTTTGGAGATGATACAATCCGTTACAGAGTCTGGAAACGAATTATAACACATTTCAGAAGCGCCACACGCATCCAATAGGAACAGACGTTCAATTTAACTCAAGTAATCCTAGTAAAAATGTCGATTTGTTTACACCAAACTCGCAGCTGGAAGTTGTAAGGCACAAATTGGTGGCTCATCTACGCAACCTCCAGGATGTAAACAATGCGTTCAACGTTTCGTACACTTCTACACCTCAACAAAGTGTTTTAAGCAGTATTGCTCAGTTATACCAAAAGAATTGTTTTTGGAAAAAAGGGAGATCATCAATAAAAGTGTTAGTGCTGGGAATTATAGTTAACTAGGCAATTTTCCGACACGGGCGAGACTCGAATCGATAGCCTAAGCTATACAATAACGTAGTTAGTTACTACGAAGTCTTCACGTCAAATCCATATTGTGCTTTGCAAGAAAAATCCACGGAAGGCGATTATCTGAAAAGGTCGATATACCGTCGAAGGAATAACAATAAACACCAAATGCTGCAGATTAAGCAAACATGAAACTTCGCGTTCTTGAAGAACGAAGAACGAATATTTTCTGCGTTTTATTGCCGCCGCTGGATGAGGATTCAAAATGAGTGCCGCAATATCACGTAACACCTGAAAGCGCTCTGCAACATAAATGCATGTATGGCATTGTCACTTTCTCATGCAACAGTATAGGTCGTGACGCCAGTTGTATGCGCTTTTTCGACTCTCGTATACCGCGCCATTCGGAGCCGTTGTGAGGTATTTAGAGATGCGTCCGAGATATCAAATTAGTATTTGTGATAACTTCAGTTTTAAAGTGGTAGTTGTGCAATGCTAACTTCGGCAAGCAGAAAGTTCACAAAGTTGCCGAAGATGATGTTATGTTTGGCAAGCTGCGAACAAAAATTTTATCAGGCTTGTCGTCACCATCAGCTGATCGTTTTGTTTTGTATCTCGTGACTAATACAAGCAAACACATACTATGAATCGGGCCTGTTTTATACGTCATTGATTAGGAGCAATTTCCCGGATTGATACCTATGCAACGCCAATGTTGGTCTTAAAACTCCAATACAATTGTACATTGCTGTTATTTGCAATACGATGGAGACGCATGACCTTGTCTCTCCTTTGCTTTGCTGTCTTCGCTTGCTGATGATGATATGTTGCGCGACCCTCTGAAATGATAATTGTTTAGGCAAAACCTGGGTTTGCTCACTGGGTGCGATGCACCCAATAGTTGTAATGTTGTTATTTGAGAGGGACTTTAACCCGAAGGTCAATCTCCATTCCAAACAGGTAGACAAATAACATCAATAGCACAGATAAATGTTGCGCATATTGAACACAATAATATTTATACCTCGAATTCATTAGTTGGAAATGTTGTATTGTATAGTGCTCCAAGTTCAACTGAGGACGAGACGCCACTGAGACTTTAGTTCTACAATTTCAGGTTGCTAAATTTTACGTTGTTGAGTTACAGATTATTGGAAGCAGCAAAAGCGATAATTGATTAAAAACAGTCACCTAAGATTTGTACCTGAACGACGTTTGCGTTACAACGCTAATCCTTTTATTTAAGAAAGCAATTTTTTATACTACGTTCGCTGCTTCAGTTTTACTATCAAATAGTAGAATCGAGGCTCATAGCGCTAAAATTATTGGTTGAGCACGGTTTAAATCGAATTGAGAACCAAAAAGAAACAAACAAACTATTTTAATATGATCGAAAGTCGAAATTGGAATCAATTACTAGTGTTAGGAACGAATTAATAACTATTACCAAATAAACAAATGTTTCTTTCAATTTGATATACCCTAAGGATTCATATTTTTTTTAGAGAAGAAGTGGGATGTGGGATACACCCTAATATATTGTAGAATCCATCTACAACTGCGTGTCGATTGAACGCATACATACACCCCACCCGAATACACTTGATCGACTTGACGATCCCAGACTACTGCTTCACTCTGCCTCTTTCTCAACTCGACCGTCGGCGAGGTAGGCAGTGCACACCGTAGCTCCTGCGTTAGGCGATTCCCGCGAGGTGAAATTCCGAACTCCACAGCATTTTACCCTTGTTTCCAGCTCTTACACTGCTATTTTTTGCAGTAATAAGTGACATATTGATAACTTTCGCCAAATCATGGAATACAGATGCATTGAGTTAAAAATCTCTTGATTTTGCGCACTGATCCGTAATATGTCACAATTTGATCCATAATATGAAAATTGATCCATAATATGGTTTTCAAAAACCGATACAATTTTTAATTTTTATGAAATTCTATGTAAATATTGCACTCAAAACAGTTTACTAATCGAAGTTCCAATTTAAAACGATTCAATTCGTGCTTTTAAATTACAATTTTACGTTTTCCATGTCATTTTATTGAATAGGTTGGACTCCACACTATTTGATCCATAACTGTGGGGTCATGGTATTTACAATATTATCCGCTACACGTTGCCTCTACAATTCTTACGCATAGACATCTCCACTGCAGGGTGTGTGATGTACCTGCTCTCCAACAGTTCTTAGATGAATTTCTTAAATGCACATAGTTGAATACCTGAAAAATTCGTGGAAGATTCACAAGGAATATTCCTCGTGAGTTCCTTGTGAGAATTGTTAAAGGATTGTTTTTACTGGATTAGACAAAGAGTGAATATTTTCCATAGTGAAAAACGAAATTTCAGAATATAACACGGCGTAACAAAAATGACATTTTTGCGTGTCTCAAGGATCAAATCATGTGTCTCTAGTAGATTTGGAGTTGTTGAATTTGATACCATTCTCAGATATGCTCCAGCACGTCACAATTTTTAGCTATAGGTCGCCTAAGTTGTATAAAACACTGGTTTTATTGATGTTTACATAAAATTTGAAGTATAATTTATCAAACCACCATGCATGCAAATTAGGACTTAAACTTTGATTTTTCATAAAATTTGGTTGAAATTGCGCAATTGAATTTAGCTTTAATCGACTTTTCCAACATGCTTGCTGTCTCCATATAAAATTCTTCGTTTCTCAAATATGGGAAAATACAATACTTTTTTAAACCATCAATAAATAACTTTTCCGCATCGAAAGTATTATGAACTTTGTTCATAAGTATTGTTATATACATAAAGTTTGAACTATGTGGCCAATTTAGCAAATAAATTGCCTTACAAGCTAGCAAACTTGCATGCAAATTGGCTAAAATAGTCATTTATTGCATTTAAAACAGCCAATATGAATACGGTCTCAAATCTTCTAGCGAAAAGTATTTTCACAAACTGGGACTATTTTTGTAATCTAAGTTAGAAATTTCCATATAACTTTAAACGGCTAGAGGTATGCAATGCCCTAAAAATGTTCGTAATGTATTCAATTTTGTTCGATTCATACTCCATTATCAAAGTTGCCCCAAAACAGAAAACCGACTTTCGGTTATATGAAAAATTATATATCAATTGCAAATAAATCTTTTGGCAATCTATCAACTGCAATCGATAGGTAGGATGCCAGTACTTGTTTCAAAAATATAATTTATAATTCTTTGAAATAGCATGCATAAATATTCAAGTTTTCTTCGAAAAAAAAACTATCAAAGTTAAATCAATAGTCAACTTCATTGTTATCTACAGCTAACGTGAATGATGCACTTCAAACTTTTTTCTGTGGATAACAAATCAGGGACTAATATTCTTCAAATCGCCGTTGATTTCGATTTTTCAGATTGTTATGTATTGAGTATGAGGGACTTGAAAATTTGCGCCAAAAGATCCACTTGCCCCACCATGGTGGGGTAAGTGGATCACCAATAACAAACATCTGTTCTTAAAACAAATGTGGTTTAATTATGTATAGTACGAATGATATTACTCTCGTTCTTGTTATTAGTGCTAGTAATGTTACATTTTAATACTTTGAAATTAAAAAGTATCTTTATTTAATCAAAATATATGTACAGTCGACTATCCACAACTCGATGTTCTATAACTCGATGGATTTTGCGGTCCCTTCAAATTCCCATACATCATGCTCTCCATAAGTCGATGTTTCTATAACTCGATGTCTCCACTAGTCGATGCCACGTGGGAGGAAAATTTCCCTCCATAACTCGATATCCTTCTAAAAACCCATTTTTATACAGAAAAGCATGGACCATTTCTGGTTTAGCAGTGAATAAAGGACTTGCAAGTTGTAATAAAAGTTTAAAAACATAAAAATTTAAAAAAATAGTAAAAATTATGGATTTTTCGAATATTAAAAAAAGTGTCCAAAGATATTTTTTCAAAATGCTATCAACAAAATCATATTGTCTGCTTGCAGAAGTGATCATAAATATATAGGAAATATAGAAATTTGAGCCTTTGATTTTAAAATTTTTGTTATCGGTATGTTCTATAACTCGATAATTCTATAAGTCGATGGTCCCTTGAATATCGTTCACACTAATTCTAACAAAAAAAATATTGTAGCTAGAATAATTTGAAGAAAATTCATCCATTTGTACACATTTTTTATAATGAAATATTGTAGGATTATTCCTCACAATGTTTTACAAGAACACTCGCAGTTTAAAAATATTAGCTTCATTTACTTTTGAATAACAAACTGAAATCCTTTTATTTATATGGTCAAATAAGGTACGATTATATGCTTTCAATTGGAAAATTTGTATATTTTGCTCTTCTACAACCTAGCTTAGATAAACCACGAAAAGTTTCGTGTAAATGTTAAAATTATTATTTTTTTATACCAGAAAGGTTAAAAAAATCTTTTAGGTGGATTAATTCAAATTTTCTTTGGTCAATTTGACAAATTTAAACTGGGAATGAATAAAGTTAAGCGAAAACAACATTTGTGGATAATAAAATTTATTAAAATTATCGTAAGCAGTCTGCCAATAAATAATAATAATACTTGATCCACTTACCCCACCCCATTCAAAAGTAGGGGTAAGTGTACCATGTTCAATATATCTGTATTTATTTATAAAAATCACATATTTTTCATTGTGATTCATTCAATTAGAACTGAAGTGCTCACCACGTGCCGAAAAAACTAATAGTATTCGACTTTGGACAGAGATACAGTGGATTTTTGATTGATGGAAAACAATTTTCAAATTAATTAATTTTTGCAGCTAATAAGTTTGCTTGTTTTAGTGTACGTGTAGTACCAGTTTTGCAATAGTATCAGTGTGGGCGTAAGAATATAACCTAAAACGAAGCAATGGTGCGAAAATATTCAACATATTTAAGTATTTATGCTTAATATTGACGAATGATCCACTTACCCCACTGATACACTTCACCTTATATTTTTCGACAAAAACGACAAGTAGGGTAAAAGCACCGGTTTTGGCCAGCCTAAAAGAAAATTTATTTATTGACTTAAAATTATCAACTATACTTCAAATATGTCAAATGCAAGCTTCAATCCATATTATGTATGAGAAATATCGCCATACATAAAGCCTTTTTTTCGCTTTGAAAATCTCATTGGTCAATATAGGCCAATATGGTCAATATAGAGATTTAACTGCGGTTTCCAAATTGGCCCAAAGTGGAGAGTGACCGAATTAGGAGTACCGTAATTGGGTGTGTAGTTGATCAGTGGGGAGAAGTTGATCATTCAGGTACCCACATCTATATGCTCTTTGCGAACCATTGATGTTCATTTGCAATAAATCAATGACGCAATCTAAGTTTCCTGAAATCTGGAAGAGAAGTGTAATGTTTCCGGTTTTCAAAAAAGGGGACAAACGAGATATTGCCAACTATCGCGGAATAACGTCGCTGTGCGCTGGATCCAAACTACTAGAAATTCTCGTGGAAACAGTACTATTCAGCGAGGCAAAGCAGTGTATTTCATATGACCAACACGGGTTTTATTCGGGCGGATCGACTTCAACCAGTTTGACAGAATTCAAATCTTTCTGCATCAAAAACATGGACCACGGACTTCAAGTAGACACAATTTACGTGGACCTGAAAGCTGCCTTCGACCGCGTTGACCATCGTTTGCTTCTGGCGAAAATTCAGCACATGGGAGCCACCGACGGCTTCGTTTGTTGGCTCGAGTCATACCTGACCAATCGTCGTCTGTCAGTGAAGCTAGGTGATATCGAATCGTATAGCTTCTGCAATCAATCAGGTGTCCCTCAGTTTTTTTAATGACGTATGTCTAGTTCTTCCGCCAGGCTGCACACAAGAGTAATTTAAGCGAATCGTGGCCAAAATTATTTTTTTTATGTTAAAGGTGTTATCACGCTCCGATATGCTTTTTTTTTTTTTTTTTACCAATTCATTTATTTAAGGCTCTATCGCGTTTAACGCTTTACGGAGCCGAGATTCATTTTTGTACTTTTTTACAATTGTTTAACTTCTTAAGTACCAAGTTTAGTCCGGGTTGGAGCCAGGGTACTCGTGGCAACTCGAGGTTAGTGGTCACAAATATTTTTAGGAAGGGCTAGGTTGGGATTGGGTTACAGGGTTCTTTGCAGCTCATCCGGGTGGTATTTCATGGTTGCTCGTTTGTCGTATCATGGCGTATACCAACTTCATGTGGGTTTTCGATTGCCGGATGGCCAGGAACATCAATCCAACACAAATGGGACATAACACAGAGAGAAAAAAAAAACTGGGGAAGAGAACACAAGAGAATTAAACTTTTATACAACACAAGCGAAGATAATCGTAAATCGACAACATGTAGACGAGATCGCGGGAGCCCAACACATCTCTAACTGAAACATAGGGTTGTCTACCTCGGGCCGCAAGGGTATCCATAAGTTGTGCTCTGGAGGCGTCCATATCCGGGCACTGCCAAACTACGTGATCGATGTCATCATAACCGGAACCACACCTATTACATATATTGCTCAGCGCGAGGTTGATCCTGTGCAAATGTGCGTCTAGCGAGTAATGGTTGGACATAAGTCTTGACATCACGCGAATGAAATCTCGACTTACATCCCAACCTTTCCACCACGCTCGCAAGGAAACTCTAGGGATTATGGAATGTAACCACCGTCCCAGTTGGTCATTTAGCCAGTCGCTTTGCCAACCGTGAAGAGAACTTTGACGTACTAAATGAAACAATTCATCGTGTGAAATTCTTCTATTATATATCTCACCTTCCTCAGCGCCCACCTTTGCGAGAGAGTCCGCCTTCTCATTGCCATAAATTAAGCAATGTGAGGGGACCCATACAAAGGTAATCTTATATGATCTTTCGACCAGTGCACACATCTGCTCTCTTATTTTTGTAAGAAAGTAAGATGCATGCTTTACAGGTTTCATCGATCGGAGTGCCTCAATAGAACTGAGACTATCCGAGAAGATGAAGAAGTGGTCTGCGGGCATGTTAGAGATCATCCCCAAAGCGAAGTTGATTGCTGCCAGCTCAGCAACATAAACCGTGCAAGGTTCCTGAAGTTTTCGGAAGGCGGAAGAGTTTTCATTGAAGACACCGAAGCCAGTGGATCCATTTATACGGGACCCGTCAGTGAAATATCTCCTGTAGGAATCGACATTCTGGTACTTTGCGTTAAAAATACGTGGGATAGTAACACATCGAAGTTGATCTGGAATTCCATGAATAGCTTGTTTCATGGACAGATCATATTCAACAGAGGAACTGTCATTGGTGAAGCGTACACGTGGAGGGTTATAACATGGAAGGCTAATATCAGATGACATGTAGTAGAGATAAACTCTCATGAATTTTGACTGAGTGTTCAGTTTGAGCAATTCTTCGAAGTTTTCGATGACGAGTGTGTTGCTCACTCCACACTTAATAAGTATTCTTAGCGAGAGCTCCCAGAATCGGTTTTGTAGCGGTAAAACCCCTGCCAGAACCTCTAGGCTCGCATTATGTGTCGAGTGCATACACCCTAAGGCGATACGCAAACAACGATATTGAATTCGTTCCAATTTAATCAAGTGGCAGTTTGCTGCTGAGAGAAAACAGAAAGAGCCATACTCTAGAACAGAGAGAATGGTTGTTTTATAGAGTTTTATGAGGTCTTCCGGGTGAGCACCCCACCATGTTCCGGTAATTGTTCGTAGAAAATTGATCCTTTGTTGGCATTTTTCCGTTAAATACCTAATATGAGTTCGCCAAGTGCCTTTTGAATCAAACCAGACCCCAAGGTATTTTGAAGTCAAAGACTGGTCGATGTCTGTTCCCAAAAGCTTAAGCTTTAGTTGGGCAGGATTCCGCTTCCTTGAAAATACGACCAGTTGAGTTTTTTGCGGAGCAAACTCGATCCCTAAATTTCTAGCCCAAGTGGATAGATTTTCAAGGGAATTTTGCAATGGTCTTTGCAAGATTTCCGCTCGTGGGCCCTTCATAAAAACCACAGCATCATCTGCAAGTTGTCTTAGCGTGCATGGTTCTTCCAAACAGTTGTCAATATCTTTAACATAAAAATTATAAAGCAAGGGACTTAGACATGAGCCTTGGGGAAGGCCCATATAGCTAATTCTGGAAGTTGTCAGTTGACCGAGAGTGAAGCTCATGTGTTTTTCTGACAACAGATTGTACAAGAAATTATTCAATATTCCAGGTAATCCACTATTGTGCAGGCTTTCTGACAATATTTCTATGGAAACTGAATCAAAAGCGCCCTTAATATCCAAGAAAACCGAAGCCAATTGCTCCTTGTCCGCAAAGGCTAGTTGAATATCTGATGAAAGCAACGCTAGACAATCGTTTGTTCCTTTGCCCTTGCGAAAGCCAAATTGTGTACTGGAAAGCATGTTGTTTGATTCGACCCAGTGATCAAGTCGGGATAGGATCATTTTTTCTAACAATTTCCTTAAACATGATAACATAGCGATCGGGCGGTACGAATTATGATCAGACGCTGGTTTCCCAGGCTTTTGAATAGCTATTACTTTGACCTGTCTCCATTCAGGTGGAACAATGTTGTGCTCCATGAATAAGTTGAACAGGTCAAGCAACCGTCTTTTAGCGATATCAGGGAGATTTTTAAGAAGATTGAACTTAATCATATCGCGTCCCGGAGAGGAGTTGTTTGATGAAAGAAGAGCCATAGAAAATTCCAGCATAGTGAATGGTCTGTCCAACGCATCGTCTCTCTGGGTTTCCCAGGATGGCGGTTGAGCTGGAACTGAGTCTGGACAGACCTTTTTCGCGAAGTTGAATATCCAACGATTGGAGTATTCGTCACTCTCATTTGAGGATGAGCGGTTTCGCATGTTGCGAGCCACTCTCCAAAGCGTCGTCATTGAAGTTTCTCGTGAGAGGCCATCGATGAAACGTCGCCAATAGCTACGCTTCTTCGCTTTAATAAGATTCTTCAGTCTTTTTTCGAGCTTCGAGTACTCTAAATAAAGTTCTGAGGTACCATATCTACGAAAAGCTTTAAAGGCATTGGATTTTTCTCGATACAACTGAGTGCATTCATCATCCCAACCAGGTGTGGCTGGTCGTCTTTTGAAGGATGCACTTGGAACTCGTTGCTTTTGGGATTCTAATGCACTTTTATAAATCAATTCTGTTAGGAATCGATACTCATCCAACGGTGGGAGAGTGTTGAATGATTCGATACCAAAGGTTACCGCTGATGCAAATTTTTGCCAATCGATATTCCTAGTGAGGTCAAAAGGAACCTGAATTGACTGTTCTGACCTTTCAAAATTATTTCTGATAGAAGTTATTATGGGCAAGTGATCACTACCATGGGGGTCATCGATCACCTTCCACATGCAATCGAATGATAGTGAACTTGATCCCAAAGACAGGTCAAGGCGGCTTTCTTTGCCGTCGGATGAAATACGTGTCACTTCACCTGTGTTCAAAATGTTCAAGTTGAAATCGTCGCATAAGTCATAGAAAATAGCCGCTCTATAATCGTCATAAGATTCGCCCCATCCAGTACCATGTGAGTTCATATCACCCAGTATTAAAACTGGAGATGACGGCGGTTTATTGAAACTCTTGGAGGAATATAAACAGAAGCTACGCAAAGGTCTTTACCCTTTACGCTTATTTGGCAAGCAACGATTTCTATGCCTGGATGAGTCGGGATGGGGATTCTGTAGAATGAATGGCACTTTTTGATCCCTAAAAGCACTCCCCCGTAATTATCATCTCGATCCTGGCGTATAATGTTAAAATCGTAGAAGTTAAGATCATCTTCAGAAGAAAGCCATGTTTCACAGAGTGCAAATATATCACAATCGGAGTTGTGAAGCAAAAACTTAAATGTGTCTAATTTAGGTTTTAGACTATGACAGTTCCACTGTAGCACAGTGATCATATCTTGTACCTCACTCGATGAATTATCCATCGAAAGATATGATCGAAGCAAGGAGGGGCCACGAAATAGTCAATTCCCTGAGATACTCTTCTATTGCGGGGAGAAAAAGGTCGAGTATGCCTCTGAATGAGTCTGAAACTCCGAGGGCATTGCATATGCGATCCACAAGGGCCGTAAAAGTTATCAGTCCTCGCTTGGCCCCGGGGGTTTTCGAGGAAGAGCGAGGGACTTCAGTAGCTTTTTTCTTGCTATCTTGTCTAGAGCTTCTTTTTGAAGTATATTTAATCGGTGGAGGCGGGGGCGGCAGATCTTTGCTGCAACACGGAACGGAAGCATCAAAGACCTGTTTCTTCGGCAATTTCAAATTTGCCCCACCTCCTTTTGAATTAGGCAAACTTTTGAGGGAAGATTTCATTACCTTTCGGCGCAGTCCCGGAGAAGATTGAGACTTTCGTTTACCGGGTGCGTGTACCTCCGAAGAATCTCCCCCATCGGTTTCGTCGTCGTTCGCTTCATCGGAAGACAACTCTTGAAAAGAGTTACCAACTGGGATGGCTGATGAAGACTCTTTTGCGGACGGATTTAAAGATTTTACCATTTCCGCGTATGTCTTCTTGGAGCGCTTCACAATTGAGCGACTCTCATTTCGAATGCGTCTTTTATAAGCCGGGCATTTCTGCAGGTCATGAAGTTCCTCGCGACAGTAGCTACATTTTTCGGCTTCCTGTGTGCAAGCATCTTCCAAGTGAGCTTGGTTGCATTTGCCACAACGGGGCTTGTTGTCGCAATAGCTAGCACTGTGGCCAAGCTGCTTGCAGTTGGTACAATTGAATACCTTCGGCACGTAAAGACGCACTGGGTAAAAAGCACTGTCAATACAAACAAATTTCGGGAGGACGGAACCGGGGAAAGTCACTCGAAACGAGGCTGACGGCGAAAACACTTTCTTATTTCCTTCCATGGAAACTGATTGTAATTGTTTACAATCCAGTATAGCCACATCAGGAATGGACCGGTTCTCGAAGACGCCTTTGCCAGTCTTAATGTCTTCGCATGTTAGACTCGCGTCGATAATTTTCCCTTCCACCTCGACTTCTCGTGCCGGCACATAGACGCAATATTCCACAGTAAAAGCCTCATGCTGAGCAATTTCATTCGCTGCTTTGTAACTAGGTGCAGTTACACGCAGCTTGGATTCTTTCACTTGGTGAATAACGGTCCCAGGATATTTACGCGTCAGCTCCCGAGAAATCGAGAGCACGTTCAAAATCTTCTTTTTGCGCCGGAAATAGACAACCCAAGGCCCAGCCGAAGACGGTTGATAGAACCGCGTTCGAGCAACGAGATCTCTAGGAGGCGTATCGCCTCCATCCGATTCATCCATGCGGAAAAAAGCTTAACCGCAACCAAATGAAGAAAAAAAAAATAATAATAAAAAAAAAAACAAAAACAAAAAAAAAATATGTGTAAAAAAAAAAATTATTAATCAGTGGACTATTTTGTACACACCTCCCCTAAATGGGTAAATCAAATTCACAAAAAAAAAAAAAAAAAAAAGAAAAAAAAATTAACCAATCAGTGGGCTATTTTGTACCCAACTCCCCTATATGGGCAAAATTGCACCGGGAGAGAGACAGAGGAGGAGCGAAAAACAACCTTGAACTCAACACTGTTGTTCGGAGATGCGAAAGCAATTCAATAGATAATGTATACTTATCCGTTCTACAGCAGGAGAACGTCCACGCGCCGTAGGTAGTAGACCGACCGGGTCGGCCTTCTGCCTTGTTGTTGTTCTCGGTGCGGGAGAAAAATCAATCACCGATAATTGATGATGGGCGATGATTTTATTGCGGTGGAACGATACTAGTTTCACTAGTTCGCTTCCTTCGCAAAGCGCAATCGTCTAAGCACTCACTTTGCACAAAACTGAAACTTGTTTAACTCACTAATTAAACCAAAAACCCACGCGGGCGGTGGGGAAAAAGGCCTAAATGAACTCTGCAAAAAGTGCCGTACGATGAGACCGGGATCCTGTCGACCGACTCGTTCAAGCGCTAAGCAAGGAATGCTCCGATATGCTTGGAAAAGTAGTAAAAATAAATTTATCATGCAAAATTAGATGCATTGCTAATTTAAATCAAATATGTATTGCCTTTATTTCTCTAATGGAGCGTAAATTCAGTTTCGTATATTTCTTCGTGAAACCATGGTGGCGGTTGAATTTCGCTGCAATGTTCAACTCAATAAAGGTGAATGCGTGACATATTAGGCCACGAATGATTCGTTTACTGAATATAAAGTTTCTTGTTTGTTGAGTAAAAAAAAAGTTTTAAAGTCAAATCGTCAGAAACGTATTTATTTATGTATTGATGATCTTTATAAACACAAATCCAGATATTTTCAAAATTCATGTGTCCTATTTATTTATAGATTTATTTTTATGAACAGTACATTGATGATGAATAATTGGTGTCTCGCGTCGCGTCGTGTGATTGTGATATAGTTCTTACGTTGCACAAAACCCAAAATAATGATTGTTTATTGTCTGATTGATTTTTCGATTTCAAGTGCAATGTTCAAAAATCGTATTATAAGATCTAACTTGATGTAAAATTGTAATTAGTGCAAGTAGGTTAGCCGTTCATGTAGACAATAATGTCAGATGGATCAATAATAATAATAATAATAATAATAATAATAATAAACTGTCAAGAGAACCATGATTCGAATTCAATTAGCACAATTTATGTAGTGTCGTATTAATACCTGACAATAAAGATAATTATACCATGGAAAAACAGACCTTTTAGGAAATGTTTGATGAGCTGTTGAAGGGTTCTTCTCCAAACAATCGATTATTGACAAGGCTATATAAAGACACCATTTAAATAAACTGTTTCATACATTGCAAATATGTTCTGTGCATCCAGTTTTGAATTTGCATTGTGGGTAAACAATCATTTTCTGAGTAAAAGATGTATTTTTTTGTGCGTGAGTTGCTAATTTCAAAGAAAATTGCATATCTTTAGGCGTTTAATGTGGTGTATTCTGTAATTTACAACATTAAAATTTAAAATTGACCGATACATTATAAAGCTGTGAGATTTTTGAGACTTGATTCAGATTCAGTGACCCCAAATTTAGTAAATAGCATATCTCTTTATCTTTGGAAACTTATCGCAATAATTGATCAACTTTACCCCGGAATCAAAAACTACACTTTTTGATTTTTTTTGAAATGTTTTTATTATGAAGAGAACATTTCGTTGAAATTACGTTTGTATAATTCGGTAGATATCCAAGCAGTACATGTTTTAAAAATATTTGGATGATAATACATGCATTCTACTAGGAGTTACAGAACAGAATCGCTCTGAAGTGATCAACTTCACACCATTTTACGGTACCCTGGTCAAATGAGGTGTATGGGATTTAGAATTATAAAAAAATAAATTGTTTTTATTTTGTATTGAATAAATTCGGATGAGTAAATGAACGTAACTCTATAATGCGAATGTGGTCTACTGAACACAAAAGGTTTCATGCTGATTAGCTATGTAAAACAGTGTATAATCCACTATGGCTACAACTGACGTATGGCCAACACCGGTGTTTCTGCCCTACTATTTTTTTGGTGGATAGATCGTCTCTAGTTTACTGCCCATAACTGCATATTTGTAACATTCGACAAAAGTAGGCATTGAGTAAATGGAACACCAAGTGTGCATTTTATGGCAGTATGGGAAGAAACTAAAATTTTTAAAAATTACCAGGAACTCAAAAGTGCTTATTTGAGGCTGAAAATTTGTACAGCTTATATCGTATATTGGGTGAATAGTCAGAAAATAATTATGATAGAAATTTCATTGCTATTACATTATGAGGCTCATTTATAATCTCAATGTGACTGTTATGCGGTTATAATTACCAATGTGACAAAACAACTTGGTATTTTTTTCGAATTTTCTTGAACAATCTCACGGATTTCAGTAAGTTAGTCGAGAGTATTTATCATTTGATGACTCTCCATTGTATTAACTCCAAATTGTCAAAAATGTCGAATGTAACTGTTATGCAGTTATGGACAGTTTAGTCGAAATGCAAAATTTTAGCTTGTTATCTTATCTAGAAGTCATATTAACAATTCCAGTTTTCGCAAAAAAAAATCATTTGAAAGATTTTCGATGCTGCTCCGAGGGAAAAAATGTTAAACTTATATAAAGTATTTTGTTTAAAATTCCTCACATTATTACCGAATGGCGTCTACTGGAGCAGTAGCGTAACTATTGAAACACGTTTTCCAATAGTGGCCTAAGCAATTTTATGCTCAAAAAATAATGTTATCACTCTTTTTATAATTTTATATTATACCTAATTACTTCTTCGAACTCTACACACACAGGGTATTGTTGCATATTCCATTCAAAAGTTTAAATTTAGAAATAATATATGCATCGTACAACAAATGTGAACCTTCTTCATAGCCTTCTATATGTATAATTTTGCACTAAACATGTTTTTTTAAATCTCAAACCAAACTTTTATAGGCTTAAACTTTCAACATATTTATATTCACCATAACTTAAGCTCACGAAAGCTTCGAATCCCATAACCGCGTGGCACGAAACATTGCATCCAATTCGGGGGCTTCTACCGCTCCCTTTACCAAAACTACCCGTACCATAGAACAAAACTGTCAACGATATCAGTCATATGATCCGTCCTATATTCACAAACACATTCGCTGCCTTCGCTTAGAGCCCAATTTACCAGCTCTGTCAGTTTACGTACTCGCCTTAGCTCGCTAAACTCCACATACCTACAGTGTGTAATCGCGGTGTTACGTCTACCATCGTCCACTACAGCGACAGTGCAGTGGCAAATCAACTCGTGACTTTGGTGCGAACGGTTCTTCAACACCATCCGTCGCCGCAGCAGCAGCAGCTAGTGAGTAGAGCTTGATTTTCATTTCATTTCCTTCCTTCGATTCCGGTTCCGAGTCCGATCCAGCGATGGCAAGCAACACCCAGGGAATCCAGCAGCTGCTGGCCGCTGAGAAGAAGGCCGCCGAAAAGGTCGGAGAGGCCCGCAAACGTAAGTGGTTTTGGACATATTTTTTTTTCATCTATGCTTGTGAGTGCGAAAAGTGTACGGTAGTCACATGACCCATTGGACTATCAGCTGGTGTCTTCAAGAAGTGAATTTTGAAATTTGTGAATAAATTGCAGATTTTAAATGCTTATCGTAGTCAAACGATACTAATTTCTGGAATTTGATTTTCAGGCAAGGCCCGCCGTCTAAAGCAGGCCAAGGATGAGGCCACCGAAGAGATCGAGAAGTATCGCTCCGAGCGCGAAAAGCAATTCAAGGATTTCGAAGCTAAGGTAAGCTCAATAGTTCTTACTCAAGTACGGGGACTTGTGATCTGCAAAGAATCAAAGTCAGATGATCCACGAAATGTAACATTTAATTCGATCGTCGTTTTTATGCACGTGATGAGTTGTAGATAAAGAAAAAAATGTGAAAATATTCAGGATAGGCTTTAATTTTGAGTTAAATTCATTACTGAAGTGATTAGATAATCCATCTATAGTATAACTCATAAACGAATATTGAGCAAGTAAACAGTTAAAATTATGGATATAGAAATACGACAGTGAACAAGTAACCCTATGGATATTATGATAATTTGTTCCCACTTAAATTTATTTTCAAACAATGATAGTGACCTGAGTGACAATCATTTAATAAGTACATATCTTGAAGTAAGTTTATGTTTTATGTGCCACTTAGAAGACCCAATCACTAAGAATTTGTTACTGATTTTTTCTGCATCAGCGTTAAATTTTTCGGTACCTCTATTCGTGAATTCAGGGAATTCATGGATACTCGACAAATTGGGTCATCGGAATTTTCACAACCTTCGATGGTCGCGCGTTTGGTCATCGCCAGAAGCACCTCGCTGATGCTGTGCATTAAAAGCGAGGTTTTTTTACCTGTGTTTTACGAAATACGACTACTGAAAGTGTTAATATGGAACAAGTGTCAAACTTTTTTTATCATTTGTCATCTTTTTGGTTCAGCTTTGCACTTTTTAAGTTATAGGCAAATAGAATACTTTCTTTGTAGAGAAAGATCTGCCGAGGAGGATTCAAATGGAAATTCTTGTAGATTTCCAGATCTGATAGAATTTGAAAGTGTTTTAATTTTGTAAAATCTCAGAGAAACAATGTATATTGTGGCTCGATTTTAGTAGAGTAGAGTAGAGTCTCAGTGGGAAACCACTTTTTTTTATTAATTCTCAAATCATAATTGATCTAGATAAGTAACTGAACTAGATTTAACTAGTTTTATCTTTTGATAGGAGCGTCCTAGCAAAAAACTTTCTTCTGCAAAGTTGTTCATTGAGGCATTTTTTACATTTCTTCCGAAGACACTTTACACTCTATCACTGACGTGGGTGGCGCTATATGACACTTTAGTAAAAATAGTCAAAGAATTGTTTTTGACCATTCATTCATACAAAAAATGGATAAAAATGTTTTGCCATCGAGTTTTCAAAGCTTAACAATAAAAAAGTAATTTAACAACATTTACTAGAGAAACTTAAAAGTAGATTGGAATACCTTGTACCTTTTAATTCCGCCCCTTAATGCTTATCTTTGTAATTCATGAGTCATCCTGGATTTTGCAAATTACTATTTTTAGACTGTTTTTACTAAAAATATAATTATATTTAACAATTTTGCTAGTAAATGATGTGAATTTACTTTGTTATAGTTGAGTTTCTAAGACTTAATGACAAAATATTTATTTTTTTTGTATAAAAAAATCGATTATTTGACTGTTTTTACTAAATTGCCATATATTTAACTAAACTTCCTAGAGAAAGATCCGCCAAGGAGGATTCAAATGGAAATTCTTGTAGATTTCCAGATCTGATAGAATTTGAAAGTGTTTTAATTTTGTAAAATCTCAGAGAAACAATGTATATTGTGGCTCGATTTTAGTAGAGTAGAGTAGAGTCTCAGTGGGAAACCACTTTTTTTATTAATTCTCAAATCATAATTGATCTAGATAAGTAACTGAACTAGATTTAACTAGTTTTATCTTTTGACAGGAGCGTCCTAGCAAAAAACTTTCTTCTGCAAAGTTGTTCATTGAGGCATTTTTTACATTTCTTCCGAAGACACTTTACACTCTATCACTGACGTGGGTGGCGCTATATGACACTTTAGTAAAAATAGTCAAAGAATTGTTTTTGACCATTCATTCATACAAAAAATGGATAAAAATGTTTTGCCATCGAGTTTTCAAAGCTTAACAATAAAAAAGTAATTTAACAACATTTACTAGAGAAACTTAAAAGTAGATTGGAATACCTTGTACCTTTTAATTCCGCCCCTTAATGCTTATCTTTGTAATTCATGAGTCATCCTGGATTTTGCAAATTACTATTTTTAGACTGTTTTTACTAAAAATATAATTATACTTAACAATTTTGCTAGTAAATGATGTGAATTTACTTTGTTATAGTTGAGTTTCTAAGACTTAATGACAAAATATTTAATTTTTTTTTGTATAAAAAAATCGATAATTTGACTGTTTTTACTAAATTGCCATATATCGCCATCCACGTCAGTGATAGAGTGTAAGTGTCTTCGGAAGAAATGTAAAAATGCATAGGACGCTCCCATCAAAATATAAAACTGATCTAGATCAGTTTTCACTTATCTTGATCAAATCTAAATTTGTCAAAATGTAGTACAAATTATTCTAAAATACTTTGTCGAAGACACCAAACCTCTAGGATACATATCCAGCTTTTTACGAGCGCTAAGGGCTGCCGCAAATAGCCTCGCTTTCTGGTTGGGATCAAACAATATGACGTTTGAATTGAGTCCGTTCAATAGGCCTTTTCATGTGACAGATCCGTCTATGCATTTGTTTACATCGGTGGAGAACCGGTGCTAACACGGGCCTGTCATTTTCATAGAAAAAATGTCAAAGTGCTTCCCGATCAGCTGATTTGAGACGTGAGACGACTCGAATGAGGTGACAATTGTCGACTCGCTCCCATTTGATTAGCATTAGTCGTCTCACGTCACTCGCGGTGAGAGCGACTTGTCTCGACTCACACGCCGCGCAGAATAAGCACAGTCATTTGAATAGGCCTATAGAAACGGCTCAAGCCACACGTTAAATCGCCCGACCCCTACCAGAAAGCTAGCCTGCTTTCGGCAGCCATTAGCGGTTTTAAAAAGTTGGATAGGAACATGTTATGAAACCTAGCTAAATAAAGTGAACTTGACAAAATTTCTCATTTTTTACTATTAATTTACATAAGAACTACATCTACATTAATACTAATACAATTCCCAATGCCTGATACGAGCCTCAACAATTCGTTTGCGAGAAGGTTAATCCCAAGTTGGACTTATGGTTGCCCCCATATTTTACGCACATAAACATTTTGGTATATTGCTTCACAGGACAGACGTCCTTAGCGTGAGAAGAACCTCCTCAAATGATGCATTTAGCTTCCATGTGGCAATGTTTAGTACAATAACCCCACTTTTGACACCGACGACACTGAGTGGGATTCTGGAAATGTTCCCATGTCACACGGACATCGAACATAAGTCTTGCTTTTTTCTAAAGCTTTAATATTATACAGATCCCTTTTGTTGAAGTGAAGTAAATAATATTCTTGACAAAGCCCTTTCCGACGAATGTCAGATTGGGTTCTCTTATTCATTATGATTATTTGGACTGGGGAAAATCCAAGTAAATCAATCATTCCATTTTCGATCTCTTCAGGTCACTTATAGTCACTTGAGAGACCTTTAGAAACGACCTGGAACAAACGTTCAGTTTTGTCATAAAAAATGTGTGCTTCTTCTCTTCAAGATGTTTGAGAAGAAGTTCGCGATCTTTAAGAATTACCAGCAAAACGCGACAACCACATTTCTTTGCAATTTGGAGGGACATCTTGATTCCCATAATGGAGTTAAAGATTTACTGCCTAAATCCTCCAAATTCGGAACAACTGACCACAATTAGCGGCACTCTTTGTTTCCTTACTTGAATCAAAGAGTCTGAGCTAGAAGCTGGTTCGATTTCATGTTCAGAAAATTTGTCTAAAGCATCGAACTAATTGTTCATTTCGATGCAATTATCAACATTAACCATTTCACCCGTAACGCCAGTGGATCACCTTTTCGAGGTGCGTTACGTGTAAGAACAAGCTTTTGATATTCAAACAAATTTCCACGCCAGCCATGTTGTAGGCTGTACCAATATTGACTAGCTGTTGTATTACCAGGAAGAAAACTCTGTAAAGAATTCAAAATAAAATTTTGAAAACGATCCTGAAGCATCCTCCCTCGTATAGTATCAATGAGTTATATAGAATATCCAATATTGAAACATTAGAACAGATGTCAAATAAAATAATTAATAATTTGAGGCAAAAATCGTTACAATCTACTATTGCCACGATTAATGCGTTATATATTTAGGTTAAGTTATGTTAAGTAAATTGTAAGCGTTTTACCCAATTAGGATGATAGTGTTGTCTAATAACACAGAACACCTAGATACAAGAAATGAATGTAATGTTTGGAATGATACGAATAAAAAAATAAAAAAGGTGCGTTACGTGGTCAGATCTACCATATGTACTCTTGTTGTACCGTCGGACGGGGCTACTTTGGACACTCACCTCTTGTATTTATTAGCAGCGTAAATATTAACCTGAGCAATTTTGTGTCTTCAGCACTTTTATTAACCAATGTATGCTCTACCACTAGGTATGATTTTTTCTTGGAACAACATCAACAATAACAGGATAAACAAGAAAACATAAAAAAAGCCTGAATAAATATTCACAAGATTTAAAACATTGGCTATGCAAACATTGTTTGAATTTTACCTATGTCCTGGAAACTTATTGGGAGCATCATAATATAATTTATCAAAGGTCTTATTTTTACGACTTTTATTTTATTATAATGTTTTGGTTTGTATATTTTACAACATAAAGAAATTAAAATAAATGTTTGTAAAAGTGAATAGATACACATATTTCAATACGTACCAATGCCAATTTCATAACATAATCTTTAAAAAACTATGTTTCGTCGTATTTTATATGAATTTGTTGTACAGAACAGTTGCATTCTTCAAATGCTACTACTACTCTTAAGCCAGCTCTAAACTGCTGAGAAGCTAAGAGCATATTACAAAAGCAAACTTACTTCTTTACGATCTTACGAAACTTTACTTCATAGATTGCGTTTTTAATGAAAAGTACTTTCTGGTATTAAATTAGTTTTTTTGGTATTTATGTGATCTTTCTACATATCGTTCATATAACAGTATGAATAGAAAAAAAAAGATTTTTTGTACATAACTCATTTTTCATCGCAGTACCTAGTAGTAACATCGTTCGTTTATGTCAACTTGGAAATCGAGCATTCGTAACTGATAGTTCCATTTAAGAGGAAGTTGAAAGTTTAAGTTTCATACTGCAAACTGAGAATAGTGAATGGCATGTTTCGTTGAAATTTGTTATATATGTGTAATTGATTCTAGCTTTGCAATTTTCTGCATTACGTTTATCAATGAAAAACGTTCAATAACATCATAGTGGACGACAATGTATTGAATCAGTTTGAAAGTTATAAGGAAAAATCATTTCATTAGCAAATTGTGAAAATGTCCAAAGTAGCTCCTTTTTTGTCTTGAAGGACACCCTTTTTTCGCTATTCAAGCATTTTTGTTATTTCTTGATGGATTTGCTTCATAGTTTGCACATTTGTTACGTACATATACAACTTAAATATAGGCAAAAATTATCAATATCTATCCTTAATTCTAAGAGTTACAAATCCTCAAAGTTAAAGAATGTGGAAATGTCAAAAGAAGCCCCGTTTGACGGTATCTGTTCTTGTTAATACTTTTAAGTTATGGTCGGAACTGAGTATAAGGGAGTAACAAGCCACTAAGACCCACCTATTTATCCTAGATGATGAGGAGGTCGAAGTGAAAAAAATATTCAATCAGCATCTGAGGCTGGTTTCAATTCATGAGGCATGTTCTTTACGAGTGCAAGTGCTTATCTTTCGATATCTAGGAGGTAAACGATTCTGAATCAGTGGAGTAGCAGACCTCCTACCTTTTTAAAATAAGCTTCTTGTTTCAAGGAATCTGCTCACAGTTATAAAAAACGACTTTGAACCTTACAAGTAGAAGCAATAATTTGATACGCTAGAGTACCGATGCATATGGTCAGAATCAGTATCACTCAACCAGCTTAGTGGCCGAACCTGGATGAGGGGCGCGCTTTTGGAAGTTTAATGGTGACAAACTGTTTTCTCCAAAAGGTATCTATAAATAGCGGTATCTTTTTTTAAAGAGGCTGTATGCAAAATGGTAGAGAATGATAATTGTATAAAAAACGACTACTTCATTATTTCTCAATAGTAATAGAGTAGAACAACATGCACTAAACAAAGGACACGGGTATAACACAAAAGATCAAAGAAAACTGGTCGCATTGGTTCATCCTGAACAGAAACAGAAAAAAAAACATTTCACCCTTGGAAGAAAGTGCGCATTTCGGAGAACGTCCTTTCTTCCATTTTTTGACACGTTTAGTGAAAGGTTTAAGTCCCACTTTTTTCAGGATAGCGTAATGGTTTAATTGATTGGTCACTGGTCATTGGTCACTGTTGCTGCAAATATAATACTGCAAACCTGCTGATAAACATTTATAAATGTAACATGGTTGATATGTTCTTAGAAGAATAAAATTTGTTATTCAATTTCAGAAAGATTTCAGATTTCTAAAACGATTTCTCCCCCCTTTCCTATTCCCACAGCACATCGGCTCGCGCGAGGGTGTCTCGAACAAGATTGACGCCGACACTCGGGTGCGCATCGACGAGATGAACCGGGCCCTCAGCTCTCACAAGGAGTTCGTCATCAAGGATGTGCTCGAGTACGTCTATGCCATCAAGCTGGAACTGCACAAGAACTACCGCCAATAAGAGGAGGGTGTGGAAACGGAAACCTCACTGGGCCCACCGGAAACACGCCCCACCAGGTGGAACAGTAGGAGAAGGAGGAGGAGGAGGAAGATAATTTCCATTCATTTGCATCCGCGCTGGCTATTTTTGATTCGTTTTCACAAATGTGATTTTGTAAAACCTTCGCCACATTCCCTGGCGCCATGGATTGTACAGTACTTTTCTCGCTCGTTTTTTTTTGTTTAAAATATTTTTGAAATTTTTCGCTGAAGATGAGATGTGGTGTCACGACGATATCACATCACTATATTTATAGTATTAACTAAAATGTAAGATCATGTAAGAAGGAAACGCTCTAGGTTAAGAAAAATAAAATAAGAACACCAAGCCTTTTCAAGATTTTATTTGTTATCACATTCACTGTTTCATTAACAGGTTGATTACGTATCACCAACCTATGATAATAACCAATCCGCACACAACGTATGCACGAAGATCGCTGTTATCTATCTCAGATAAGCAGGTATGTATATATTCTGAGATACTCTTCAGCTTCAAGCCTGTCTGCTTGAACCAACACTAATTTTAGCCGCTTCGAAATGCTAGATCTTTTCGGAAACTTGCGATAACATCATACATACTATTTTTAATTCCTTTTTTTCCAAAAGGGTAGAAGCACCGGTTTTGGCTACGCCAGTTGTAGCCATAGTGGATCATACACCGTTTTACATACAGTGACTCAATCTCATTTTCGTACGGGTCACTGTTTTCATATCAAGTTGGTATAAATCTATTAAATGGTGCATGGACTTCGATACACTTTATCAATAATGAAGGTTATAGGTGTCATCTACTGTTTCTCAATGACAAACTGTATTCATTTGCTTAATTTTTTGGAATAACGGAAAAGTATTGAGATTGTGTCTATAATTGACCCAATTCCATATTCGTACACCTAACAAAAAAGAAACATACAGCATTCAAAACTAATTTTTAATGGACTAGATGATTACTTAAGCACTTCGTTGTTTTGTTCAGATGTAGTAGAATACATTTGGAAAATTTAACAGCGGACATATCTGGAACTTAAGTAAATTTAAGAAAAATACCAGTTTTCCCATGTTTTTTGTTAAAATATTCGGTAAGTCGAACAATAAATTGCATTTTTTTCAACATCACTTCCTTAAGAATGATAACTGCGAATATTGCACAAGTTTCAAAAAATTATAATCAGTTTTAGAGTAGCTAGAAGTGGATATCGACAACTTATACTTTTGAATCTTAGGTAGTATAACATTTATAACAAATCCAAAACCAAAAATTTAAGTCAATTTCTTTATGTTTGGCTCCTAAATGTATATATATAATCCATAGTTAATGTTCCTATCAAAACATTGCGTAATTATCCTTTTTAATTTACATTTTACTACCAAACATGATTATAGAGATTTAAAAAATAAATATTATTACCATAACCGCAACACAAACGTTTTTTAAAATGAAGAAAACAACAGGATATATTCTATTGAATAGTATATCAATGCTCTCTGCTCATTCAAGTTATTTTGTATTTTTCTTATAAAATCAATAAATTGCAAAATAGGGTGCTATTTTGAATATAATTTGAATATTATTTCAAAGATAATTGAATATTACGATGACATCAATTATGTGGAGGTATGTACAGCATAGTTTAGGGTACTTTATTGTAAAACGAAGTTCGTAGTTCAAATTATTTTTACAGACAAATTCAAAATTAACATTTACCTGTTGTTAAGAATGAAAATTTGGTTTACATTGATTAAAAATATCATTTTAGAAGAGTTTTGAACTTATGGCACAACAATTTTCTGAACTCAAAAGCGATAAAAACTGTTTATGATTTCTGTAAATATATAGTTTTCAACTAAATTTCTCTCAGAGCTTACGAGTATAATCTATAGATTGAATCCAATGACAAAAATAAACGTTATTGTTCGAATTATAGGATTTAATAGCAAAAATCATTGGAAAACTGGCATTTCTCATAACTTTACCTAAATTTCATATATGTCCACTAATAAATTGTCCAAATGTATTTCACTACATCTGAACATCATAATTAAGCATTTCAGTAATCAAATAGAGCTTCTAAATTTAGTTTTGAAAGTTGTGCGTATGAATTTTAGTAGGTGTACGAATATGGAATTGGGTGAATTTTAGACATCAATTCAATACTTTTCTATTAATCCAAAGATGAATGTAAATGGAAACATTTTGTGATTGGCAAACAATAGATGACACCTGTTACCTTCCATGTGGATAACGTATTTGTAGCTCAATACTTCATTTAATAGTTTTTTACTAACTTGATGTGGAAACAATATCCTGTACGAATATGAAATTGGGCCACTGTAGCCAATCAGCATGACACCTTTTGTTCTCGGTAGATATCATTCACACTATAGAGTTAAATTCATTTACTCATCAGAATTCATTCGAAGCATAAGAAAAACAATTAATTTTTCTTATAATTGGTCGGTGTTCAGACAGATTGGACAAGATATTTTGGCGTTCTAAATATACGTTAAAAACTCCATCAATTCAGAATTTTCCGATGTTATTTTGATACAAGTGCATTAGCAAATAGATAAGTTCCATTGTTACAGCAAATAATGCAAAAATTTAGATATTTCGAATGACTGGCGTACGTTTTTCTTAAGCCATGAAAAATCACATGGCCCAGTCTGTCTGAACACCGATCAATTTCAACTCCCATACACCTAATTTGGCCACTCTCATAGGAAACCAATGCGATTGGCCAATTTAGGAACCGAAGTTAAATCTCTGGCCGAAACTGGTTCTGGTGGCCTATATTGACCAACGAGATTTTCAAAGCGAAAAAATGCTTTAGCTCAGTTTCGATCATTTACGTACATAATATGGATTGAAAGCTTGCATTTGACATATTTGCAGTATAAATACGGCTTCCCGTGTAATTTCTATTGACATTCTCTCTTAGGCCAGGGTGGCCACCAAATATCCATTTTGAAATTCCCGCTTTTTTCCCGGTTTTCCCGGTATAATTTATCTAAATTTTCCCAGTTTTTAATTGAGGGGCCCAAACGCAAAAGGGTGACCCTTTGGCTGGTTTTTTTTAATTGATTATACAGGTCGGACTCGATTATCCGGAGACTCGATTATCCGGGGACTCGATTATCCGGAATTCGATTATCCGGAATTCGTTTTTTTAATGTTCTTGTTTTTCAATTTTTATGCATAAACCTGAGAAAATTTGGTATTGCAACATACAATATGAATGGTTTTGCAGTTTTGAACGTATTTAAGAAAAGGGGGGTTTGAAAAAATGTTTTTTGTGAATGCTGATCAACATTTTTTTTTTTTGTAAAGACCCCTACTGTTCTTAGAAATAATTTCAGGCTACGCCACCGCTCCATATACATAAATTAACGAAAAAAGATAATATTTAAGTTCTTTTATCGAAGATTTCAATTTTTTTCTTAGTGATTCGATTATCCGGAGTGAAAAAAAATCGATACTCCGGATAATCGAGTCCGACCTGTACTGAAAAAATACTGATTTTTACATTCAATAGGAAAAACTATATTATTCGTAGAAGATTGGCTTGTTTTTTGGCTCCCGTAAAATTAGTATGGAACAAAAAAACTTTGTCGATTTTATCAAAACTGAGTTTCTGTCACTTACAACCTTTTGCTTCTAATCCCCCCCAATTGTGCCAATAGGACGGTTTCTACTCTTGGTACTTTTCATTCATTTTGACATGGGTTTATTTTAAAAGCTACCGAGTCCATATTTATCAACTGTCAGCTGTCCCGGCAAACGTTGTATTGAGGCTTTGACAAAAATCCCAAAGTTTACGTTCCCTTTTTTTTTCAACTTTTTCGGAGGATTTTCAAAAACATTATTCCACAAACACACGTTGGAGCACTTGATGAAAAAAAAGTGAAAGCATTGTTCACATCGATCGTCACGTTCTCAAGCCAACTCGTGACATACAAACATCATTCCATTTTAGTTTATATAGATATGCCTCTTTTGTACATCTTATTACCACCCTATTTGAAAGTATTTCAATTCCTAATCTTTCGATTTTTTTTCTTCATAAAAATGAAGTGTCCACTTAAGTAAATAAGTTTTAGGTAAGGATGAAACAAAGCTGCACATGTTCAAACATGTGTCTTACCTTATTTATTTAATTTTTAGCCGATTATAGATAACGATTGATACATTAGAAGCTCTTATAAATAAAGCATTGTTGTCAAAAATATTCAGATTGTTTGATCTATTATTCAGTAACTAAAAAAAATTATGAATCCAATATGTTTGAGAGCTTAAAACATTTGCAAGAAATTTTAAAACTTTGATTCAAAACTTCGAGTCAGATAAGCTAGGTAAAAAATCAAGGCCTGATAGTAACAGTGGTTTGTAGATTTAGGGCTTGAAGATGTCCGTTCAAAATTATTTTCCCGGTGACCATCTTAAATTCCCGGTTTTTCCCGTCTTTTTCCCGATGGATTCAAATTCCCGTCTTTTTCCCGCTTTTCCCGTTTTTCCCGGTTCGGTGGCCACCCTGTTAGGCTGACCAAAACCGGTGCTTTTACCCTATCCCCAACACTAATAAATAGTGAAACATTCGAGAAAATATGCAATACGCCTTTTCTTGTGACAGTAGTACTGAGCAAGTACTTTTCAAGAAACTCGTAATAGGCCTTTCAAGAGGCTTTGGGTTAGACCGAGCATGTTTTGTAATTCAAGGATGAGCTCGGGTTAGGCATACTACAACATCCTTATTTTGGAGTCTACCCCGTTTGTCAAAATATCATTTGACAACAATCGTTTGACCATTATCGTTCGACTGGAAAGGTAACTATAATGGTAAGATCGGTATACCGTTTTGATTCATATTACGGACAGCTACAAATTCCGGACACTCTACTTTGTATGGGAAACACTTCACACGAAATGTTTCAATTTTACCGCTCAAAAATTCTCACTTTCGAGGCTCGTTTTAATAACCATCTTTCATAGATATCTAGGGCAATTGATAATGCCCAACTACCTTAGACGTCTTTTTAGTGGTTTTAAGATTTCAATTGATGATTCGACTTTTCTATTCATGATTTTTATGAGCTGTCCGGAATTCGAATCAAAGTGTCCGGAATATGAGGCAAGAGTGAGGAAGCGTCCGGAATAAGAATCATGAAAAGTCCTCACATTTATATTTATTTAAAATTATTCAAGTTGCTAAATCAAAATCTTCACCCATTATTCGAAAGTTAAGTGGTTTGAAGGTTCGATAACGTTGAGGAATCATACAGAATGATTTATTTCATATGCCTCATGACAAACTTAATTGAGGCCTTAAGTGTCCGTAATGGGACCTTCCTTAGCCGAGTGGTTAGAGTCCGCGGCTACAAAGCAAAGCCATGCTGAAGGGGTCTGAGTTTGAATCCCGGTCGGTCCAGGATCTTTTCGTAAAGGAAATTTCCTTGACTTCCCTGGGCATAGAGTATCATCGTACCTGCCACACGATATACGAATGCGAAAATGGCAACTTTGTCAAAGAAAGCTCTCAGTTAATAACTGTGGAAGTGCTCATAAGAACACTACGCTGAGAAGCAGGCTCTGTCCCAGTGAGGACGTAAATGCCAAGAAGAAGAAGTGTCCGTAATATAAATCAAAACGGTACCCTTAGTAGACAGTCCCATAACAAAATAACACTATTCGACAAAATAAAATTTTAGGATGGATCAGAGTCGCGTCTACTTGGCGATTGAAGTGCAAGAAGAATGTGGAAAAAACCCATTTTCAAATGATTTGCAGCACCCTAGGATTGTTTTTTGACAAAGTTTGAGTCACAAAAAATATATTAGGCATAATATCAATACATTTTTAAATTCAATTAGGATAAGTATACCAGTTATGGCCATAGTGGTTCCCTTTTTCGCCATATGTAATATCTTAAATGCCTTCACATATTGGAAAAATAAGGAGTGTATCGAAAAGTAGTCGCAAACATTCAAAACGATATATCTCAGAGCATAGTTCATCTTTTTAAAAGCTTTTTTCACGCAAATCTTCATCATCGCATCAAATATTGAAGCAGCTAAAATAATATTGAATAATATGCAGCCTTAATATAAATACAACAAGGTTTATAAAGCAAGGAAAATAAAATCTTGCACAAAATTACATTTTTTAAGTGTCTTCTGAAGATTCGATGGTTTGTATTGAACAAAATGTATATCAAACAGAATAGGATGAAAAGCTTATTCTATCAAAAAATATGTTTACTTCACACAGCACGTAAAAAGAAATTCAAAAAATAAATTATTGCTCTAAAAAAGCTCTATTATTGGAACATGGTCGGTTTTAGAAAGTCACTTTTGTTTAATCAACTTTTGAAGCTCTGTCATATACAGCGGCAATTATATAGAATAACATTTTTTGCTTACATTACTTCATGAATATGCAAAGAAACTTTTCCAATCAAAAAACAATTTTTTATTCATTACAATCGTTCGATATTACCATTAACGTGTAGAAAGAAAAAATCAAAAAACGAGGTCCTTAAAAATCGACTTTTTTTGATTTTTGTATTTGCTCTCAATTGCTTGTTAATGAATTTTTCAAAATATTTTTTACACTATGTCATGAGAGTTGTGGCACAGAATATATTAGCATTAACAAAAATCATTTTTTCTAAAAAATTTACATTAATATTATTATTAACATATCATTTTTTTCAGAGGTGTGCAAGATTTTCATCGACATATGTTAGTAATTTGCAAAATTATCATTCAAAATGCCACTTTATTGAAACAATATCACCACATCATCATTTTTAAATACATTGTAAAGCATTTCTGATCAAAAAAATGTTTGTAGGCTCAACCCATTATTTTTGAGACTGTTTTGAAAGTTTGCGACTACTTTTCGATACACTCCTTATTGTGTTTTAGCAGTAAAATATAGGATTTATCATGATGTTTAAACATCCAAAAAGATTAAAAATGCAAAAGTTCTCCAATTTGGCATATGGCCAACTAGGAAACCACTATGGCCATAACTGGTACAATTTCCCTCTTCATGCATTAAATTGAAATCTAGGTATCTCCCTTCTATATACTTGGTCAAACCAATATTTTTACCGCTAAATGACTATAAGGAAACGTGCAACAGAATATTGGCATTTATTTTATATATGAATTTAAAATGTTAACGATCATTAAACAAACATACCCTCACATGTGCATGTTATAAATAATACTAGTTTTCTTTTTCACTCATCTGCCTCATTATATAATAATTATTATAAGTTTGATAAGATCTAACTCTAAATCAAGCGAGTTGATGCTTTGTTTCATTTATATCTTTATCCAATGAGCAATATAATACAGTAATATTTTTCCATGATAAGGGTACGACTACGGTATTAATGTGTTTGTTATGGTTGGTCTAAGATTAACTCTCAGCAGAAATTCAAAATTTTCATACATTAGACACTGACATATAAGTGGCCTTACAAGAGCTAGCTGGTGTCGTAAAACTATCGTCGAACCAAAAACAGCCATCCTTCGAACAGTACAAGATAATGCTGGCGAGACAAATTCTTCAATGGGGCCCAGATAGCCGTAGCGGTAAACGCGCAGCTATTCAGCAAGACCAAGCTGAGGGTCGTGGGTTCGAATCCCACCGGTCGAGGGTCTTTTCGGGTTGGAAATTTTCTCGACTTCCCAGGGCATAGAGTATCTTCGTACCTGCCACACGATATACGCATGCAAAAATGGTCATTGGCATAGCTCTCAGTTAATAACTGTGGAAGTGCTCATAAGAACACTAAGCTGAGAAGCAGGCTCTGTCCCAGTGGGGACGTAACGCCAGAAAGAAGAAGAACAAATTCTTCAGAAGACTCCTAACCTGGGAGGGAGGCACCGATACTACACACGAAATATAAGACAACGTTATTTTGAACTGCAAGATAACTCCAGTATGCCAACAACAATCAAGGCAGGCTTCGAGTAAATCGGTAGTTTCCTTTTGTTGTGCACCTTCGATCTTTCCTGACAAACATGAAAAAAGGGCCACAGTTTTCTATGCACTAAATATTCGTTTTCATTGGAAAAAGTAGAACGATGCGTTTTTCAATGCTTTATGTTCAACCAGATTAAATGGTGCTCACGTGAAATTACTTGCATTATGTGCATGAATTGATTTTTATTCGATTTTTATCACTTTTGAAGAAATACGAAAATGTGTTTTAATCAGTTACGCGCTTTTTTCATGTTAGTCCAATATTTGAGATCTGGGCTCACAGTGACAGTTCGTGACAGCGGAATCTCGGCTCACTATGACGTACAGAAATGTTGTATTGGTTTCTCCCTCCCAGCTCCTAACCAGTGCTGGGAATGGTAATAGTAGTAGGCTTGAATTTCGCGAAAATCACGTGGCTCTTCCCAGTACAGTAGTTCAAAAACGTGAAACTCGTCATGTAGCCTATGTTGGGTGCATGGATTTACTAAATCGTTAGTGTCATTGAAGGCTCTAAATGCGGGAAATGCAGCGGGAAATAGAACATTTTTCTACAGTAATTTTGGGTTGCCCTTAGCAACGGGTGTTTTGCAATTTTCACGGCTTTTGCCTACAGCAGCGGTGGGCGTGAATTTCACTGGCTTCGCTGACTGTGATTGGCTTTGCTTGGCTACTGTAGAGTAAATTTCAGATTTTTTTCCCAACCCTGCTCCTAACCACGTCCGATCAGCAGCAAATCTATCCAATGAATCTGGCCTCGGTGAAATATGAGCGACGCATGCGGTTTCATGTATCTCTCTTTCTCTAACAGGATTTCCATCATTCCATCGTCTTCATTAACTTCGTCATTGTTTCGTGAACCGAAAAGAGTCGCTTGTATCATCGGGCTCTTTTCAAAACCCAGCGTATAGTTGGTGTCGTCATCCATTTTATGTTGACTATCAGTGATGCCAAATGTAAACATTTTTTTTATGTATAATTACCATACTTCGTTACATATACTACAGCTTTGGAAGCAATCCTTTTTTTTCCCTGTGTTTAAAAATGGCGATAGGAATGTTAGGAACTACAGGCAGGGTTGCCACTATGCCAGATAAATCTGGCACTGCAAGACTTTTTATCAAGGAAAAGACAAAAAGACAAACTACTCATTTGCAAGACATTTTCAAATTCAACCAGACTTTACAGACCGACGCGTAGCCACTGTTGTCATGTTCATTTACGCGCTTTTCTAAACAGTAGTTTAATGAGAGCCTGTTGTGAAAAAATGAAGCAAATTGATGCAACCGTTTTTGAGTAACGAGTTTTTATGTACAGCGGGGTTTCGCTGGTGCGACCACAACTGTCTTCTAACTAGCGAATCCTTCCTGTTAGTTGGAAGCTTAACAGGAGATGAAAATGCTCCAGATCCACGTATATGGAGTGCAAATCGTTTCGAAACTTATTTTTTCCATTTATGGAGACTACCATGCGACGGCTCTCGAACAATTTTACCTCTACTTTTGACATTGGATTGCTTTTAAGTTGGATTTGTTCCAACCAGAGAACACCCAACCATCGAGCCATTCCATGTAGTGGAGGCCGAACGAGCGAAACCCCACTGTATTTGGTTCTCTTTCTTATTTAATACTCCGAACGGCATGAAAATTAACAAGGCAGGCTCTTTACTGGCGTAAACATCAAATTTGGTTGTAAACAATTGACGTCACTCCTATCGTACCATATATCATCCGGATCACTAGATCATTTTTTCAAAATTTTATTCGAGATGGATAGGAATGACGTCGTCAAGTAGCTGTCAGTTTTCGGAATATATCACCTTCTCAAATATAGTATACACGGGTAGAAATCAGAATCCAAAAACAAGATTATGACTCATGATATCATGATTCCAGCGTGTTTTCGTCTTATGAAAATACACCATGATTTGGACTCATGATATCATGAGTCAGATTGCCGTAACGCAACACACGCGTTAGGTTTTTGTAGCTGATTGCTCGGAATCATGATTCAAATGCCAAAAATGCTGAGTCGTGCATCCGTTTATGATCGATAAAATAAAAAAAAACAAGTTAAAAATAGCATGCATTGAGATTCGATCTAAGAACCTTCCGATTGTGAGCCACGTACTCTACCACTCAACCGCTTCGTCATCTTGCATGAAGAGTGATCGACACGAATGTGATGAAGCAAAGTGCGCCGCTTAGTGTTTTCACACTGGATGTTATGCTTATGAGGAATCATGATTATGACTCCAGGAACCATGATTTGTGATCCTGATATTATGACCTAACCAATTTATGAATTTCATGATTTGTAAATCATGGTGTGGGGATCAGATTTTTATCCGTGTACCGTGATACTCTCTTACTTGATATTCCATATCATGATATCGACTTAGAGAACCATAATAAATGTTGGTTTTCATGGCTAACTCGATGGTCCCTTGCATTGCAGTTGAACTGGTTTTGTGTTCTGTAACTCGATACCTCGCTAACTCAATGGTTCCTTCAATATCTAGTTATGGAGAGTTGACTGTAATTTTCAGTTTTCTTCAAGATAATTCAACGGATCTTTATGATTTTTAGAGAGGAACTCCTCAATATCTGATATTGCTTAGCCCATATATTTTTCATGAATTGAGTAAAAACAAAATGATAGCAAAAGGAGTTTTATACATCCGATACTGTTTTTGCACGAATGTTTTTACGCGGCGGTACAAAAATAGTTTCCATACATTTTTTTTTTCGCCAAAACCTTATTTCTGCATGGAACGTCGAGAAATGGTGTTACTTTTTTTGCACGGTTTTTTGAAATTTTAAACTTTTTTTGCACGGTACGTATACCCCGTGCACAACGGTGTCTGGCAGATTTTGTAAGACTTTTCATTTTGAACTCGCCAGACATTTTTCAAAATCTATTGGCAACCCTGACTACAGGGGAATCACAAATTTGTCAGCTGCGTCGAAGGCTACACGGAGAAAATGAAGTACTCAAAAGTGAGTTCATTCCACTCAATTCCGGGGGTTCGTGCGTTAACCTAATTTTGAGTTGATGGGGTAGAAGTTGTTTTCATTTGCAGCCATGCGAAAAAATACCTACTGGCTAAGTTCTTTTCACTCAATCGGCAGATCAAATAACTCAACTTTCAGTACTGTGCCACTTACTCAAATTTGAGGTAACGCACAAAGGTTCGGTTTTTGGGTTGTTTTGCTCTTCGCTCTCTGACAACAATAGAAGGAGCGAATGAAATAGGAAGAGAAAAATAACTCAAAAGTAAGTTAAAAAATACTCAAATATGGGTTTTTGGTTTTCTCCGTGTAAGGAAGGCCCCTCATATTCACCACTTACATTGTCATTCACAATCGGACTTAGACATCTTTTTTTTTTCAAGCTTTATTGACATAGTAGAGACACACAAATTTGATTTACAACTACGAATTTAAACTAGATTTTACGATAACATTTGGGGCGAAATAACAAACATTGATCAATTTCTTGGAAAAACAGAAAAAAACCAAGCGATTTAAGTGTTTAAAATAATATCACAGTAATTTAAGTTGTTAAGATGCCTTCGATCAATGGGTTGATGGACAGTTGGCAACTAAGAAGAAACTTTTCACCAATGCGGTTGATGAATTCATCTAGAGTTTCCATTTTTGCAGGTCATCAGTGGGGTACCACGGGTCAAGGTTGAAGATCATCTTCAGCAGCTTATTTTGCTTCACCTGTAAACGCCTTCTATGTGACGCAGCGCAGTTCATCCAAGCAGGAGATCCATACGTGAGTATAGCTCGAAAGACGCCTTTGTATAGAAGCAATTTATTATGAAGTTGGAGGGACGACCGGCGTTTTACCAGTGGGTAAAGCGAGCGGATAAGCCTATCGCACTTGACCAATGTCTGGTTGATATGCTTATCGAACTTCAGTTTGGAGTCCATAATCAATCCGAGATATTTTGCTTCTGGAGTCCACGGAACGCTGTGGCCGTTTGCTCTGATCTCGACATTTGGGAGCAGCCGAGGAGAACAATTGCGCGTAAAGTAGATTGACTGCGTCTTCGTAGGATTGATTTTTATTTTCCATTTGCGATGGAATTCCTCGATTTTATGTTGGGCTTCTTGAAGCTTTTGGGTGATAACTTGCGGGTCGCGATGGGTCACTAAGTATCCTGTATCATCTGCAAAGAAAGCATACGTGACTCCATCCACCTTGATGACGTCAGCTGTAAAGATGTTGTACAGGGTTGGGCTTAGTACCGACCCTTGGGGGACACCAAATGGTATTTCACAAGGTCTAGATAATTCGCCGTGCACTTTGACTTGGAAGCTTCTGTTTTTCAAGAAAGATAGTACCTTAGGAGATAGTTCGGAAAATTAGCTTTTATCATTTTGAAGACAACTGCGTCCTGCCACACGCTATCGTAAGCTTTCTCAACGTCGAGCATCACCATTCCTGTTGATTTCCGATCGCTGAAGCCTTTTTTGATGGCTTTAGTTATCCGAACCAGCTGATGATTTGTTGAGTGTGCCTTCCTGAATCCAAATTGTTCGTTTGGAATTATTTCATGATTTTCAAGGTGTCGTTTCAACCTGGCTAAAATGATCCATTCCAATATTTTACTCAAAGTACTGAGAAGACTTATTGGACGATAGTTTTCAGGTTTGGTGATGTCCTTATTTGGCTTTGCGATAGCTATCGCCTGAGCATGTTTCCACTGTTGCGGAAAGTAGCAAAGCTTTATGCATGCATTAAAATTTTTTGTCAAATAGACAAGGCCCTTACGTGGTAATTGTTTCATACAGATGTTCTTTACGCCATCCATCCCAGGTGCTTTTCTTGCTGCCAGCCCCCGAATAATGCTGTTTACTTCCTTCGGTTTGGTATACGTAGACCAGTCGTCGTTGACTTGTTGTTGCGCCTCAACATCAGCTATTGCTTCTTCCACTTCGCTGTTAATAGTAGGGACACCAGGCAATGAATTATTGTGTGCTTTAGAGAAACATTCCGCTAGTACCCGCGCTTTCTCCGCAGGCGATATCATCAAACTACTATCAACTTGTAGGGGAGGATTATATTTCACTTTGTTTCTCAAGTGCTTGGAAATTTTCCAAAACTTCTTACCTCCTTTGACTAATTCTTGGACTGTATTGTCGAAGTTCCTGTAACGAATTTTGGCAAGCTCATCTTCGATTCTAGTGTTCAGTGACTTGACAATCAGGCCTAAAGCAGGATCCCTTGATCTTTGGAATTGACGCCGTCTGCAGTTACGGAGTCGTATAAGCAGTTTGATACAGTCAGGAACGATGATTTTAACAGGGTTTGGAGGACTAACCAGCGGCACTGAGCGATCTTCTGCTTCTGATATAACTGTTGTTATATTGTTGATTGCTTCGTCAATGTTTGCTACACTGTGTAGGTTGTTGATTAACTCCGAGGAGAGATCAATTTTTGAGTTGATTATGATGAGAGATCGTGATGAACTATTGGAACTGACATATTAACAAGGTTGTTAGAAAGCACGAGATCCAGGACTGAAGGTCTTCCTGTACCACTCGGGATGTATGTAGGACTCTGAGGGCACGGCGTGTCTGGTAGAACAATATTATCACAAAAAAATAGGCATCGCTAAATCTTTCAGCATTCGAAAATATAGGTTTTTAGCTTTCATTTGACGGGTTCCCCAAAAAAATCCACCGAGGGATCCCGAACATTTTTTTTAATTTTAAATTTTCGTTCCTTGAAGTACAATATTTTCAAAAGAAACAGTTTTTTTTTCTCACAAGCTCGATGGTAGCCCAAATTTCAAATGAAAGTTGGTATAACATAGATATATAAGATTACATATTGTAATAGACATAACTGTCCTATGTGATCTTGGGGATACGACACTTACTCGTACAGTGGAGGACACACTCAGTTGAGTTCAACTTATTTTCATTCTTTTACCAAGATCCGCACAGCTGAGCGGTAAGCAAATTAATTTTAACTGATATGTCAGCCTAACATCAAGTTTACTTAAAACAGCACCTTTGGGTGCCGTTACCAAACGTCACTTTTACTAAGATGTCAACAAACGACCTTTTACCGAGATTTGCACAGCTGAGATCGGCATTCGGATTTAAGTGTGTATTTGATTCTATATATATACACTATAACTGTTTCTGTTCATATTTAGAAAAGATTAATTTTCTTTTCCTTCTTTCTGGAATTACACCCCTATTGAGACAAAGCCAGGTTCTCAAATAAGAGTTCTTCGGTTACTCATTAACTGAGAATTTGATTCGCTTATCATGATTGTTTATTTTATATTGTGTAAGAAAAATATACTCGACCGATGAGATCTAATCAACCATCCTAAAAATTCCACAAACTACGTAACGCTCTAGGGGGAGGGGGGAATAGCGTTTAATTTTTCCATACAAAAAACGTTACGCAGAGGGATGGGATGAGGAGATCAAAAATTTCCGATTTTAGCGCTACGTAATAAATGAACGCTGCCAAACGATTGATACGAAATAGAGCTCTTTTGAGCCATTTTTACAAATCAATATGACTTGCTGCTGGGTTAATATTGTCATATTTTCCACAATTAATATGATATAAAAAAAAACAACATGCCAGAAAATAGTGACTCTTTGAAGCGAAAATAGTCTTGCAGTTGTGTTAACTCAACTGTTATATCCTTGAAAAAAAAAATATCCTTGAAAATATCGTGGTCAACAGGCACAATCTGACTTCATAAATAAGGAAAAATGCCACATTTGAGGAACAGAAAATCTATTCAAGATTCAAGAAACGCCATTCCATGACCAAGTAAATACTAACAGTTTGGACTAGACCAAAAGAATCATTGAGTCAATTTTTTTTTTCAAACAGTACGAAACAGTCGACAAATTCGATATCTTTGGAAGTTTGTTCATATGTCTCTGCAACGGAAATTCCATGGACATCTGACATAAAAAAGGGACACATGCTTTGAATTTGGAGATCCTAATTTGACTCCTCCTGACTTAAGTTTATGGAGCTACTGTAAAAACAGAGGCAGAGCTCAAAGCAGACTCTTGAGTCGCTATCATCGCAAAACCCCTAAAAAAGCTCCAAAAGGTAATAAATGCAGCCACTTGATTGATGTTGCTTTCATGAAATAGCCCAAAAAATTGCAAAAGTTGCACCCTGTATTCGCTGATATTGCCAATAATCACATAATTAATTATATTTCATGTTGATAACATATATTATATGAATATGATATCAATCTAAAAGGAGTATAAAATGGTAAAACTTTCTTACTTGTTTTAATTACTGCAGTAATTGTGAAAATTGTATTATTGTTGTTCTACTTGTCAGAAAACCACTTTCACGGTGGAATTATTTTTATGATTTGTTTTAACAGGAAATATCTTCCACTATATTCTTGTTAAATTTTTAAATTCCAAGCTAAAAACATCAAAATAACGTCAATACTATTAAAAAAGTCTGTGTAGTGTCACTTACTGCGGGTGCCTGGATAATATAGGATTTTTTAAGCTTTTTGCTAAGGCTTGGGCTTAATCTTTAACGGTTGATTGGCAAAGACAATTCGCAATCAATAACTAAGTACTCAACGAACTCTAAGCTGGGAAGCAGGCTATGTCCCAGCAGAGGTGTAATGCTAGTCAGAAGAAGAATAAATTTAATGTATTCTAACCATGAAAAGAAACAGTGCTCGGTTGGATATACTTCCACAGTATGAATAAGTGAACAGTCGAACTTACAACATATCTAATCGAATAAGTGTCCTATAGCTCAATAAATCCTCAAAATCACATAGGACAGTTTTGTTTTTTACAAAATGAAACTCAATAGATATGTATATATATATTTATTTTATGAACTTTTATATGAAAATAAAACTTTTATCCAACGAAGCTGTCGTTTGCAATGATTACATTTAAAAATAATGTACTCTAAAGAACAAAAATTTTAAATAAGAAAAAAATGTTCAGGATCCCTCGGTGGTTTTTTTTGGGGAACACGTCAAATGAAAGCTAAAAACCTATATTTTTGAATGGTGAAAGATTTAGCGATGCCTATTTTTTTGTGATAAACCTTTCCCATATACACGCCGTGAGGGGCGTGTACATAGAAGTTTGAAGACTGTATTAGACCTGCCAGCGTGTTACCAGCTGTGTTCGCTCTGCTGCAGTGCCACATACGATGCCTTGCATTGAAATCTCCCACGACGACAAATGCCTCGGAACGTCTAGTAAGTGTTTTGATGTCGTGTTTGAACTTCAGTAGTTCGTCTTTCGACCGGCTGCCCGCAAAATATGCTGCTATTATGTCAATACTTCCGATGGTCGAATGAAGACGAACCCCGACAGATTCAATGATTTTGGTTTTCAAACAATTGAGCATATTGTAGTCGATTCCATTCCTTATCAGAATTGCTACACCGCCTCCCCGGTCTGCCACTGAGTTAGAACGATCCATCCGAATGCATGAGAAGTTGGGTATGAAGAACGATGCATTGGGCTGTAACCATGTCTCCGTCAGGATTGCAATATCTACTTCATGCGACTGAATAAAATTCGACAATTCCAGGGTTTTGTTGCGAACGGACCTTCCGTTCCAGTTCATTACTTTAACTTTCTGTAAGCTAGTGAATGTATAAATACTTCGCCATCAGCTCCTGTAGAGCGAAAAATTGTTCTTCTCTGGAAGTACATCCCCTGAAACGGTTGAACATTTCTCTAGCTAACCCGAGAAACTCAGAAAGGGTGAAGAGATTGGTGTTATTTCTCTCGGTAGTCATGTTAGCAGCTTCTGGTCTCATTTCCGATGTAGTAGGGCGAGAGACAACTTCGGCAAACGACCGGTTTTGGGTCACCCAGCTCGAAGTAAACTTACGGGGAGGATTAATCGCCGGGCCACCATTTGGGTTTTGACGAGATTCACTGCTCACTTGTCGTTTGATAAACTCCAGCCGATAAGGACATTCCCTGAAACTTGCTGCATGATTTTGACCACAGTTAGCACATTTAATGTCTTTGTGTGTTTTTGATATGCTTCCACCCGATGCTTTTTTAGGAATGGTGCAACGCTGCTATGCTGTATGCTGCTTACCGCATTTAACACAACGCAGTTGAATGTTGCAGTGACAACTACCGTGGCCAAAGCGTTGGCAACGAAAGCATTGGAGAATATCGTTTACTCTGCGTGTCCAGTGTCTCCAGCTGACCACAACGTTAAATAGGTACTGGACCCCCTTCAACTTGTTGAGCTTAACTGTACCTTTAGCGAAGTTTAGTACGTAGAGTGCACTACTGTTATCCCTTGTTTTATACAGCAACTTAACTTCTCGGGGAGAGATGTTGTTCTTTGCTAATTCCGTTTTAATTTCTTCTATGTTATAAACAGGGAGACCCGAAAGAACGATTTTCACTGATGCATCATCACGAGTTGCATGCGTGTAGAATTCGGCATTTAATTGTTTGAGTGCCTCTTGGATGTCAACAAACAGTGAACTACACTTTGTTCGAATTTGGACTGCTACTTTCGAATTTTTCAGCACGAACTTTCCGTCGCCGTTCAGTTGATACAGCAGCTTGTTAATGTCCTGTACGGACATCTTCCATACGGTGATAGGAGGACAACGAGCAGAATTTGTTTGAATGTTCTGGCTCACATTCGTCATCTCGTTCTCGACGTCATCAATGTTGTTTTGCTGCTCCAAGAGCTCGAAACTGTTTCGCAGTGGAATTGATGGACACACTTGTGCTGGACCACCAGAGTTCTCCGATTCCAAAACCGGGAAGTCGGACATAGATGCACTACGGGAGCGATTTAGATGAGGTTCCACCACCGGTACCACTATCTGATCGGATGAGTCGGTTTGCAGCGTTGAGGTTAGCTGCGCTTTTGTTTTTCCTTTATCGTAGCTACGACGTTCCAGAATACTACTTATTTTGCGGACGCCACTCCGACTACCGCCGTCGGAGGGTCCGGAAGGCACACCATCAGCTTTTATGGTTTCCCCCATGAACGACTGGGGTAATCATTGGCCAAACGAAAATTATTATAATTGATTTGTGATGTGAAACGATGAAATGATGTTTATCGCTCGACAGCTGTCAGTTAATTGACTTAGACATCTGTTATCTATGATTCAGGCAAATCTATCATTGCTTTGCTCAACACAGTGAAAAAAAATGTTATTAAGATTTATTTAAATTTGAACAAAACAAACCATTTTTTTTTGTAATTTATGATGATTTAATTAAGGATTCTTGAACCTTAAAGATACGCTTAAGTGTTCGCATAAGTGTGTCCACCGGTTAAGTGTGTCCGCTCAACTTTGCATGGCTTTCTTTCATATCTTATCAATAATTGTACTTCAGTGTTCCATTTGGATCACTATAAAACATAGTATTCGTAAAGCTGCAAACATAAATTAAAATCTTTTCTTGGAATAGTCACTGAAACAGGTGAGATGGGATTGCCTATGGTACCTACATATTGTTTGAGTCAAAATGTGACTCTTTTAAAGGTTTATTTACACACAACAAAGCTTCCAAACAATTACTCACATACTCAATTCACGTTTCAGGAAAACATACATCACATACACACTTGAAATGTCGAAGGATGCGCCGAACCATACATCCGAGGTCCTACAGATCAACTTTGTTGTTCAGGGCCGAGTATCCGACGGGAATCTCTCTCAGTTCCGTTTTCAAACACAGAAACTCACCGCAAACGCACATTAGCGCAGTGCAAACCGCGTTCAGCATCCACCAGCTGATGGTCGAAGGAAACGCACTGTTATACCACCAGCAAACCACCAAATGGATGAAGTGGAACGTTACGCTGAAATCCAGACAGAGCTTGGTGCGCCTCACGATGAACCACAGCAGCCCCGAACCGCACAGGGAGTTGAGTACGAAAGCGAATATTACTAACCGTCCGCCAATGTCGGTGACGTGAATTTCCTACGAAAAGGTATGAAGATTACTCTCAACTGGAAGTGTTGCGATATGATAGTATTCATATTACAGCAGCAAGGATTTTTGCAGCAAAATTTAAAATAATCGTGATTTCCATACAATTGATTGATAAAAGGGTATGAAATCAATCGACGGAATATGATACATTTGTAGGTGGTCTTCATGACCACAAAGTTTCATAACAAGATTCGTTTTTCGTAAGATTCGTCAAATTATACAGGGAACTTACGTGATACTCGAAGAGATGGTCCAGCGTATGATTGGCCTCGGCAAACAAATCCATCACAAACATGATCGAGCCGAGACTGACATAGAGTAGGGCCTGCATGGCCACGATTTGCGCTATCAGCAGGAACGGGTCCCATTGGGTGCTCCGGAACGTTCCGGTTAACTTTTTCATGTTTTCTACTTGAGGTTTACGTTCCAATCGTTGAGTCGTTTCCACTAGCTTACCAACTAAAATCTTTGCCTTCTTCCGGTGAAACCTTTAAGTTTTATCGTGCCTGAGCGATAATCCTTTGTTTCATTTTGTGATGGGAGGAATTTTGCTACAATTTTATCGATTTCATCACAATCACGACTGAAAAAAGAGTTGTTTTGATTTCACTTTTATTTACGTAGTGAGCGATGGAAATGTCAGAATGAATGTGGAAGCTATGTTGACCCTGACGACAGCAGCTGGGCGGTGGGTGGTGTCAATGTGGATCTTGTTTGGGTGAGGATAGCAGTGGTGGCATTTCTTATTACACAACGATTTTCCATCCGTATTATTGTATCCATATATGGTGCAGGTGCATTAGATCCATATTGGTGTTGTATGGCATTAAAAAAATAACATTATAACAAACATTAACTTTACAATTAGTTATTTATGGCTCTTAATAATAATCAGATTACCTATATGATTCGAGTGAATCATTAAAAGTTTTAGGTTTGTCTACATCTCAAAATATTCGTTGGTAATTCTATATTCCACATTACCGGCAGCACTGATTGCTAAACCGCACGTTAGTGTTCATTGTTTACAAATTTTTCCTTGCGCCAGAGCAGATTGTAACGTGTTTAAAAATTTAAAGTATAAATTCATTTAAATTTAATAGTCGATAGTTCTCTGTGGTTTTTCTAATCGACAGGTAAGTCAGCGTTAACAAAGTCATCATCTATGCAAAGTGAAGTGTTAAAAATCTTATGAACATTCCTCATTTTTGTGAATGAATCATTGAATGAAAATTGCGGTTCTTCCAAAACCTCATCAAAAGCACACATACATACAAACAAAAATTAGGGTGCCGGTACCTGTTGTAGATGTACCACTAGTTTGGACAGTGGGTTAGAAATTTTAAAAAGAAAGTACCGTTTCTAAGGTCTTGCACTGCAAATTTGTTTTTTTTTGCATAACTTTGAATTTCAATTTGAGCGGTTTAAAACGTTCAAAAACCAGCCTATTTGGGTCCATTCACAAATTTCATAACGCTAAAGGGGGTAGGTGGCTGTCCTAAAGCTGTTACAGCTTATACAAAATGTTTAAATTGTTCATACCAGATAAAAAAAAGTGAATGATATTTTGAAGGACGAATGCAGCCATGTTAAAGAGCTTTACTTATATAAGAGTTAACACTCCTTCGCTACTGTCGGCACAAAAATAGTTGGGGGACAATCCATGCTAAATTCGCACATGGTAAAATCGAATGAAGTATATCATTGATGCAAATGATAGTGTAAATGAGTACTGACAATAAACTGTTATTTAAAACTAGTTATAAAAAAATCTGTTTGAAATGCAATCAAGTGATTGTATCGAACAAGTTCCATTTTATTTTATAAAAAAAGGACACATTGGTTGAAAGTTTGCACGTTTTCATAAGCGGATGGTCATGAATTTGATACCCAGCCCTCCCATAACAACTTTTCGCCAATTCGCTCGAAAAAAGCAAATTTAACACTGGCCCCTCTTCTACCTGGATAAAAAATACTATACAAAAACAATATAATAATAACAGTACAATATATTGTTTTGAACAATTCACTGTATGGTATATGATGTTTTTACAATATAACGTACGGGTTGTTAAGTATCGTAACAATACAAATATTGATATTTTCTCATACATTACTTTGAACAAAACAATAATATATATTGGTTTTGAATGGGACTAGCGATTGGAAGCTCGGTACGTGGAACTGTAAATCTCTCAACTTCATCGGGAGCACACGCATACTCGCCGACGTGCTGAAGGACCGTGGATTCGGCATCGTAGCGTTGCAGGAAGTGTGTTGGAAGGGATCAATGGTGCGAACGTTTAGAGGTAACCATACCATCTACCAGAGCTGCGGCAATACACATGAGCTGGGAACAGCTTTTATAGTGATGGGTGATATGCAGAGGCGCGTGATCGGGTGGTGGCCGATCAATGAGAGAATGTGCAAGTTGAGGATCAAAGGCCGGTTCTTCAACTTCAGCATAATAAACGTGCACAGCCCTCACTCCGGAAGCACTGATGATGATAAAGACGCTTTTTACGCACAGCTTGAACGCGAGTACGACAGTTGCCCAAGCCACGACGTCAAAATCATCATAGGAGATCTAAACGCTCAGGTTGGCCAGGAGGAGGAATTCAGACCGACGATTGGAAAGTTCAGCGCCCACCGGCTGACGAACGAAAACGGCCTACGACTAATTGATTTTGCCGCCTCCAAGAATATGGCCATTCGTAGCACCTACTTCCAGCACAGCCTTCCGTACCGATACACCTGGAGATCACCACAGCAGACAGAATCGCAAATCGACCACGTTCTGATTGATGGTCGGCACTTCTCCGACATTATCGACGTCAGGACCTATCGTGGCGCTAACATCGACTCTGACCACTATCTGGTGATGGTCAAACTGCGCCCAAAACTCTCCGTCGTTAACAACGTACGGTACCGACGGCCGCCCCGGTATGACCTAGAGCGGCTCAAGCAACCGAATGTCGCAGCGGCATACGCGCAGCAACTCGAGGCTGCATTACCGGAAGAGGGTGAGCTGGACGAAGCCCCTCTTGAGGATTGCTGGAGAACAGTAAAAGCAGCCATCAACGATGCAGCTGAGAGCAACGTCGGGTACGTGGGACGGAGTCGACGGAACGATTGGTTCGACGAGGAGTGCCAGGAGGTTTTGAAGGAGAAGAATGCAGCGCGGGCGGTCATGCTGCAGCAAGGGACCCGGCAGAACGTGAAACGCTATAAACGGAAACGGCAACAGCAGACCCGCCTCTTTCGGGAGAAAAAACGCCGCCTGGAGGAGACGGAGTGCGAGGAGATGGAACAGCTGTGCCGGTCTCAGGAAACGCGTAGGTTCTATCAGAAGCTCAACGCATCCCGCAACGGCTACGTGCCGCGAGCCGAGATGTGCAGGGATAAGGATGGGAGCATTCTGACGGACGAGCGTGAGGTGATCGAAAGGTGGAAGCAGCACTTCGACGAGCACCTGAATGGTGCTGAGAGCACAGGCAATGAAGGACGGGACAACGGAGGAAATGCCTTCGTCAGTACTGCGGAAGATGGAAACCAACCAGCCCCCACTTTGAGGGAGGTTAAGGATGCCATTCACCAGCTCAAGAACAATAAAGCTGCTGGTAAGGATGGTATCGGAGCTGAACTCATAAAAATGGGTCCGGAAAGGATGGCCATTTGTCTGCACCGGCTGATAGGCACAATTTGGGAAACAGAACAGCTACCGGAGGAGTGGAAGGAAGGGGTAATCTGCCCCATCTACAAGAAAGGCGACAAGTAAGATTGTGAGAACTTTCGAGCGATCACCATTCTAAATGCGGCCTACAAAGTATTATCCCAGATCATCTTCCGTCGTCTGTCACCTGTAATAAACGAGTTCGTGGGAAGTTATCAAGCCGGCTTCGTTGACGGCCGATCGACAACGGACCAGATCTTTACTGTACGGCAAATCCTCCAAAAATGTCGTGAATACCAAGTCCCAACGCATCACCTTTTCATCGATTTCAAGGCGGCATACGACAGTATCGACCGCATAGAGCTATGGAAAATCATGGACGAGAACAGCTTTCCCGGGAAGCTCACGAGACTGATAAGAGCGACGATGGAAGGTGTGCAAAATTGTGTGAAGGTTTCAGGCGAACACTCCAGTTCGTTTGGATCCCACCGGGGACTACGACAAGGTGATGGACTTTCGTGCCTGTTGTTCAATATTGCGCTAGAAGGTGTTATGCGGAGAGCCGGGCTTAACAGCCGGGGCACGATTTTTACGAGATCCAGTCAATTTGTTTGCTTCGCGGATGATATGGACATCGTCGGCCGAACATTTGAAAAGGTGGCAGACCTGTACACCCGCCTGAAACGCGAGGCAGCAAAAGTTGGACTGGTGGTGAATGCGGCCAAGACAAAGTACATGCTAGCTGGTGGGGCCGAGCGCGACAGGGCTCGCCTAGGTAGCAGTGTTACGATAGACGGGGATACGTTCGAGGTGGTCGACGAGTTCGTCTACCTTGGATCCTTGCTGACGGCTGACAATAACGTTAGCCGTGAAATACGGAGGCGCATCATCAGTGGAAGTCGGGCCTACTATGGCCTCCAGAAGAAGCTGCGGTCAAAAAAGATTCACGCCCGCACCAAATGTACCATGTACAAAACGTTCATAAGGCCGGTAGTCCTCTACGGGCATGAAACGTGGACGATGCTCGAGGAGGACCTGCAAGCACTTGGAGTCTTCGAACGTCGTGTGCTTAGGACGATCTTCGGCGGTGTGCAGGAGAACGGTGTGTGGCGGCGAAGGATGAACCACGAGCTCGCCCAACTCTACGGCGAACCCAGTATCCAGAAGGTGGCCAAAGCTGGAAGGATACGATGGGCAGGGCATGTTGCAAGAATGCCAGACAGCAACCCTGCAAAGATGGTATTCGCTTCGGATCCGGTTGGTACAAGAAGGCGTGGAGCGCAGCGAGCTAGGTGGGCGGATCAAGTGCGTATCGATTTGGCGAGCGTGGGGCAGAACCGAGGATGGAGAGATGCGGCCACGAATCGAGTATTGTGGCGTGAAATTGTTGATTCAGTGTTATCTGTGTAGATGTTAACTAAATAAATGAATGGTTTTGAATGGTACCAAAATTTAGTAGATTACTGTAAAATATATTGTTTTTGTATGATTTTGAATAGAAATTTGTGTATTGTTTTACAATACACGAACAATTCACCGAAAAGCATTTCAATTGGAGGTGAAAAGAAAATAATTTGTATTTTTTTATGGATTGTTCCCGACTTACCGGATATTTGTGCTAAGAGTAACAAAAAATTTTCAACTCCTATATAGAGGTATAGATCTTCAACATTATTGTATTCATCCTTTGAAAAATCACAGTTAAAATCACTTATTTTTACATAATTTGATATTATTACTTTATGAACATGTTTCACCTAATTTTTGTTGCTTTTAGAACTTCTTTTGTTTACTTCTGTCAGTCAAGCTACACAGGAAAAAGTAACAGTTGTTTTACGCGAAAATAAGAATTTGACTAAAATCGTAAGGTATAAAACCATCAAAAACCAATACATTGGGTGATATGAATAAAAAACTTTGAACTTTACTACATGTAGCATCTACTCAAAAACAAAATCCACAAAGTTTACTACACTTTTGGTATGAATAAAAAACTTTTCGAACATGTAGTACTTACTACTTTCGAACATGAGCAGTGACTGAAGCTGCACGTTAAGAAATTTACATTCAGAGTGCAGAGTGATTCTGCACGTAAAGAACAATCTATTCAGAGTGACGCTTAAAATTATTACAATCATGCATATGAAGAAAATGCATGGAATCTAATCGATTACACGACAACTTGCACAAATCATAAAGGTGCTGTTATTTGACAAGATTTGTAGTGTAATTTTGCGATTAGTCTGGTATTCTCTTTATGTCTATGATTTTATGATGATGGTACATCAAATAATTTTCTGGGTAGTTTTCGGCCTTCGCCAACGCCAGTGATTGATGATTTTTAAAATACTAGCTTAACATCTATGAAGAGATCTTGAGATTACAGCTATCAAATTTAGAACCACATATTTTCTAGCACCAGTACTGAGATTCTGGTGAAATTGCGGTAGAATTTTGATGCTCCCCGTGTGTTTTCTTAACAGCATGTTGAATTCCGGAAGTTCTAAGTGTTTCTGTGATATTCTCGTTATTTTGGTGGGGTTTCTGATAGTATCCTTGGAATTTCTAGAACTTAGAATGTCGAAATTTTTATGGGAATTGTAGTGATTCCATTGGTAGTCGTTAGAATTCAATGAGGATCTCCCCTAAAATACCATGGTTCCCTTTGAAATTATTAAAATTCTTATCGATTTTACAAAAAATCCCATTGAAATCTATAAAATATTTACCGACATTCAAAACGTTTATATTGAAGCTATGCTTTGAAATTCTAACGGAACTGGAGATCAATGGAATCTTTTTACAATAATTACAAAGATGGATTTTCAGAATTACAAATATTCACACAATAATTCGCAGGAATTCCACCGCAATATCATAAATTCTTACAGAAATACCGTCTCAAAGATACCCAAAGAATTCCAAGAGATTAATATTATGAATCCCATTCCCACCCCAATTCTAGAGTTTTTACCAGATTCCTAATATTTCCGCAATATTCCTAGAATGGTATTTATACTTCCAGAATTATCATAAAAAATCCGACATCCCTACCGGTATCTCAAAGTTCCTACAGGAATTCCGGTATTCAAATGGAAATCTGAGATGTTAGAATTTACACGTAAAATTCAGAATTACATTATAAATATCTGAATTCCTACCGACATTCTAAAATTCCTAGAAAATAACATAATTATCGTAATGCCAGAATTCACACGGATATTACAAATTGCTACTGCCGCTAATCTTACCGGAATCTCAGCATTGGCGGGGCGAATATTTTCGTAACCTCAGAATTCCTAAGCAAAGCTCAAAATACCTTCGGATATATCAAAACTCATATCGTTTTCCCATGATTTTTACTCAAAAGATAATTATTCCATTCAATTCCGCAATCTCAAAGCATGTGTAGCAACCTCTGAAGCTAACTACCAGTAGCTTTGTAGTAAATGCTACCTTTATTCATAGCAATGCGTTGTTTGTAGTATGTTCGAAAGGTGTAGAAAGGAAAATGACACAAACATGTTCCACTTGTGTTCCACATATAGCGTTTACTACCGAGATTGTAGTAAACTCAACTTTACTACATTTTATTCATACGGCCCATTGTTCTGTTACAATACATTAAATTGTTATTGAATTGTATATTCAATCAAGAATAATGTTGTTCCGACATTCAATTACAATACGCTGTATTGTACAATAATGGTTCATTCCATTCAGTGAATGGTACGTTTTTATCCGGGTAGAGCATCTGCTCTTACTGATCCGGATAATTGGCAATGGCAATGAAAATGGACATCCTTACCCCGTTCTTCTAATTGAGTGATTAACAACAGTAGGAAGAAACATCCACGAGGTCTTTGTCCCTACCTGTGTGAGGTGGCTGCGCCGAGGAAACGTAGCAATCAGATCCAAGAATAGAATTAGATTGTATATTTGTAATGTATTCAGGTACTGTGCATTAGGCCAGTGCACACTGGTCCAGGAAGTTAATTTAGGCGGACATGAGGTTTTCGTCAAGATTTATTGATTTTAGAGCCATAGTTTCTTCTGAGAATATGTTCAGAATTTTCAGTACTACAAAATGTACGGATCAAAAAATTTTTTACGGTGATCGCAAGAGTGACGTATACGCCAACTTTTTTATTTTAACGAATCGTAAGTTGGTATGTTCAGCAAAGTTGTAGCAAATGATCTTAGAAACAACTTTGCCGAACAAACTTTTTCTCGGTTTTGCTTAAGAGCCGAGATAATTAAGTATTTTTAATAAAAAATCGTTTTTTGCTCCTAAGTGTTTTATTTTTCAGTTTTATTGGCCTACTATGTTCTACAAAGTTTTTACACTCATCATTTGCTACAACTTTGCTGAACATACCAAAGTTGTATTTCTTATGGTTTTCATGTTATTTGAGTTTTTCTTCTTAAAATTAGCTATTTTGTATGCCTTGTATCTCAACTATGAGCACCTCAAAAAAATATATTTTTCCACTAAATGATTTTACAATCTTTCAAGTACCTGTGAGCAAAATTTGGAGAAGATGATATTTTTCTATCTCGTTTAAAATCGATTTTACTAATAAACAATATGAGATAAATCCATATTTATTGAGTATTCATACATGTTCAACACACAAAAGTCATGGCTACCTAAGCACATCAGACCAAAAGGAACACGTGCTCTATGTGTCAACATTTCAAAAACAAATTATAGCAAAAGCTCTTAGAATATATTTCTCTCTTCGCATTGATTCTACTATTACCTGGTAAAACGGCATATCATAGTAACCATTAAAAAGCTTGTCTTAGTCAGTTACCAGCATGGAAGTGACACGTCGGGATTTGGCTGCTCTTCTAATACGAGAACAAAAATTTCAAAGTTTGATTGATTTTGTTCGCCAACGATTTCCGAAGGCTGACACTAGTAATAAAAATACTAGAAAACAGCTCAGATGTTTTACGCTACATTTTCGTAATCTGTGGAGAAAAAGTAGTCGTTCAAAAGAACGTTTTTTTGGTGCAAATACAGTTTGGTTGGATGGTACAGTGGTGCTGGAAACCAAAGAAAGAAAAAGTGAAAAAAGAAAACTTAAGGCATTTTCCGAACTGTGCCGGAGGAGCAAACTGCGGCGTGTACAAGCATTGACAGAAAATCACACGACTCAAGAGCTCGTTACGGCATCTGCGCTGAGCGTTGCACGCGATGGTTCTCGTAACACAGGTAAAAGAATAGAACATCTTGCACAATCGTCAAAGTCTGCATCAGAGCCTACCGGAAATATACCTACTGTTGAGGAATATTCACCGGAACAAGCCTTGTGCTTCATATGCCGGAACAATTTTTCAAGAATGCAGTATCAAGATGTCCGAATGACTACGTTAGAAAAAGGAATTTCTTTGTATCCTAGTTACAACAAAGTTCTACTGGCCAAACAGGATACATATCCGGAAGGTAATGTGTCAATTTAAATGATTGTAATTGCCAAAGGCGTCTAAATTAAGAAATAAGTTTTGTTCATTCTTTCATTCTTCAACCATACTAGGTATCACTGTGAACGCATCTTGTGCTAAGGTTCCATTGCAAAATTTGATTGATCATACGATTCAACGACTCATCAAGTTCCTAAACATCGACATGCTTTTGGATGATGTGATTCAGGTGGTTTTTAAATGGGGTTGCGATGGCAGTAGCAATCATTCAAGGTATTAAGGTATAATAAATTTGTAACTCAACATTTTATACGTTTATTTGATCACTTAAGGTACAAGCAAGTGTTTCTAAACGAGGACAGCGATGGTGAGCTGAAGGAATACAATGATTCGCATATATTTGCGATTTCATTGGTTCCTATACAAGTTCTACGTCGGCGGCCAGAAAACAACGATCAAGATGTGATCTGGAGAAATGAGCTTCCATCGTCGGTGTCACTTTGCCGACCTGTTAAGCTGCTGTTCCGTAAGGAAAACACTGATTTAACAAGAGCTGAAGTAAGGGAGATGGACAGTCAAATTCAGAAACTTGTCCCAACTCAAGTAAACGTAAAGGGAGTTACTGTGGATGTTTCAGCCAAACTAATTTTATCAATGGTTGACACAAAGGTTGTCAATGACTTAGCAGGGACAAGTACACAACAATGTTTTATTTGTCTAAGATCAGGAAAGCGATTGAATGATTCCCTTGGGGATCAAATCTTCAACGCTCCTGATTTATTGAAATGTGTATTTTCTCCCCTTCATGCTCAAATTCGTACTATGGAATTGTTGCTTAACATAAGCTACCGATTGACGTTGCCCAAGCCTACGTGGCGTGTCAGCAAGAGTAGTAGCATTCTAAAGGATCGCCAGGTTTCCATACGAAAAGCTTTCAAAGAACGGTTGGGACTGAGATTGAACGAACCTCTTCCAGGTGGTGGGAACTCAAACGATGGAAACACGGCACGTCGCTTTTTCCGGGAAGTAGATACAGTAGCGGAAATAACGGGACTTGACAAAAACCTCCTATTCCGGTTCTCAATCATTTTGAAAGTAGTCAACTCTAATCGGGAGATTGACGTGGAGGCATTTGAACATTTCCTGTCAGAAACGTACTGTTTGTATCGTCAGTTGTACGATTGGTACGTACTCTCTCCAACGGTGCATAAACTACTTTTGCATGGAAGTGATATAGTCCGGCATGCCGCATTACCATTAGGAATGCTGAGTGAAGAAGCGCAGGAAACGCGGAATAAATCCATCAGAAGATTCCGGGAAAATCATGCCAGAAAATTCAACCGAACCGTTAATTTTGAAGATGTATTCAAACGACTTATGTTGACTTCCGACCCGGTGATCTCGCTCACGAATAGGCGAAATACTGGCAGAGGAAAAGACAATGAATTTCCCGCAGAAGCTTCCAAGTTAATCAAAAACAATTGAAAAACTATGTACCGTTTTGAATCATATTACGGACAGCTTCAAATTCCGGACACTCTACTTTGTATGGGAAACATTTCACACGAAATGTTTCAATATTTGCCGTTCAAAAGTTAGCACTTTTGACACTCGTTTCAATAAGCTTTTTCCATAAATATCTACGCAAATTTATAATGTCCAACTGCCTTAGACGGCTCTTTAGTGGCTTGACGACTTCAATTGATGATTTGACTTTTCTATTGATGATTTCCATGCGCTGTCCGGAATTCGAATCAAAGTGTCCGGAATATGAGGCTAAAGTGAAGAAGCGTCCGGAATAAGAATCATGAAAAGGCCACACATTTCGATTTATTTGAAATTATTCAAGTTGCGAAAGCGTATTCTTTACCCACAATTCGAAAGTTAAGGGTTCCCTACGCTCGATAACGCTGAGGAATCATACATAATGATTTATTTTGTATGCTCTATGCTAAGTTATACTTCACTAAGGCCTTAAGTGTCCGTAATATGAATCAAAACGGTACTTTTCCTTTTTTTTTATAAATACACGTGTTATCTCTGGGCTGATGTGCTTAGGTAGCCATGACTTTTGTGAGTTGAACATGTATGAATATTCAATAAATATGGATTTTTCTCATATCGTCTATTAGTAAAATCGATTTTTAACGAGATAGAAAAATATCATCTTCTCCAAATTTTGCTCACAGGTACTTGAAAGACTGCAAAATCATTTAGTGGGAAAATATATTTTTTTGAGGTGCTCATAGTTGAGATACAAGGCATACAAAATAGCTAATTTTAAGAAGAAAAACTCAAATAACATGAAAACCATAAGAAATACAACTTTGGTATGTTCAGCAAAGTTGTAGCAAACGATGAGTGTAAAAACTTTGTAGAACATAGTAGGCTAATAAAACTGAAAAATAAAACACTTAGGAGCAAAAAACGATTTTTTATTCAAAATACTTAATTATCTCGGCTCTTAAGCAAAACCGAGAAAAAGTTTGTTCGGCAAAGTTGTTTCTATGATCATTTGCTACAACTTTGCTGAACATACCAACTTACGATTCGTTAAAATAAAAAAGTTGGCGTATACGTCACTCTTGCGATCACCGTAAAAAATTTTTTGATCCGTACATTTTGTAGTACTGAAAATTCTGAACATATTATCAGAAGAAACTATGGCTCTAAAATCAATAAATCTTGACGAAAACCTCATGTCCGCCTAAATTAGCTTCCTGGACCAGTGTGCAGTGATCTAACGCTTCTCAGCTGACGTGATACCTAATGGCGAACCAATAAAGTTAAAGAATAAAAAAATGGTTGAAAGCTGTTACGCAGTTTAGGAACTTTTTTTTTCTCTGGAAAAAGTTGATCGTCTTTTTTTACCAAGAGCTTTTTTACCAAAGTTGCCATTTTCTCATTTGTTTAACGTGTGACAACGGCATGGCGAAAATATCCTGGACGAACCGAGAATCGTAAAATATCAAAAACACTCAATAGGCCTTCTCATGTAACAGCTCCGTGTATGCATTTGTTTACATCTGCCAAAGAGCAGTGCATACATGAGCCTGTCATTTCCGAAGAACTGTCAAACAGCTTCGAAATCAGCTGATTTGAAACGTCTTGTGAAAAGGCCTATATAAGCAGACAAGGTAAAGTTGCCAACCGTTTAGCACGTTAAAAATCAATCAATGATAACTTATGTATTCTAATAGGCGTTTGGTAATCCAATTATGTTGCTTGCTCCTGTGGGGGCGGGATACGGAGTGAATGATCAATCGATCACTAATCGCGAAATTATCCTGACCTTATACCGTTCGCAACCGCCAACTCTGTAGCTTATGAGGGTGTCGCTTAAATTCAAGTTATGGTCAAGATGGGCGTGGCCGGGAATAGCGATATTTATGGTTCTAATATTCTTGTTTCAGATCAGATCAAGTTAACTCCCAAGCCTTGTTCTTGAAACAAGTCTAGATGAGACTACAAACTACAAACTTGTGACTAGTATGGCCATTGGTGCTCGTAAAACTGGATATAATGCAAAAGAAATCAAGGGATATTTACAATGATTATCGATTTGATTCATCAAATTTTCAAAGTACCGATATCTCTTCTCGACATTCCATCAAATTGCAATTTGGAAATTTAGTGTTTGTGAATGCCCTCGAATATGGGAGTCTTAGGGATGGTACACAAATTATGTCACGCTAAATTTCAACATGTGAAAACAGTTTTGGCCTGAAAACCGATTCGCAAAATGAACGATAAGAAATGAAAAGAATAATAAAACTGCACATTTTTCCTGTTAGTTATGATTTGATAACTTTTTTCACAAAGATCGTATCGCTTTGTGGTCTTTAATTATGTTCTTCATCGTATAGTTGCAGAAAACAGACGTAAATTACCCCGCATAATCAAGAACCATACTATTACCATTTCCCAAATTGTTTACCACTACTTTCGACAATATCTGAATAATATCGTAAAACACCCAAATTAACAATAAAGCAACAGTTCCACAAACGATTTTGACAGTTCGGCGACAAATCACAATATGGGAAATAGGCGGTTAAGAAAATCGCCGATTTTCTCGAACAAATTTTTCGCATTATGGTATGGGGAACTGTTGGCATACCATCCATATTTTCGGTGGAATACATTAAGGAAAACTGTTCACATACTGTTGGAATGTGAAAGGAAAAAAACCCGGCGGGGCTGTTTTATCTCAAAATTCTAAAGTCACAAGAAAAATAAATAAATTAGTATGTACTGAAAAAAATCACTTCAATCATAATTTTATTATAATTACATAATTGGGTCCTAAAATTTGTAATGAAATCTTGTTTTTATTTAATAACACGAAAAAGCATGTTACTGTAATTACTTTAGCAATTTTTCCCGCTCAAATAATGGCTATATCATGTTTAAACTTTAATTTCAAAATTTGGTCCATAAATGAACCTTGACACTTTTGATCATGTTTGACGTTTGCTTAGTCGACAAAAACACCACAGGGGTTTTAGTTCGACCACTAGGGTTGTTCCTATCTGACATTTCGTAAGGGACACGGAAAACAAAACACACCCAAAATTTGAGTTTAAGCCAAAGGATGTGAGAAAATCTAATAAAAATGTTTTTGGGCTTAAACCAACGGAAAACATTAAAAAATTGAGTAAACATGTGTTTTTGGCCTAAACTTAAGCGTTTGACACTAAAATTGGGACAGGGCTTTAGGACCCAATTACACTATCAACGCAACTTAACTTATAACAATATTTAGTGTATCAGATCCAATTAGGCAACATCCGAAACTTTTAGCTCTTGATGGCACTAATTCTGCTGCTGCGAGTACCGAACGCCAAACAGACCGCCGAACACCACGGGAAGTTCAAGTTTATGCATCCAGTCTCGATTTTCCATGCAATATGAACCGTAGTTTGGCTTATTCTGAAGGAGAGAGCAGCTTGCCTGGTCCGCTTTTGGCCATTTTTTCCCGACTCATTGAATTCGATGGATTCACAGCAGCCCACAGAAGCTTATGTCGAAGAAAGGTACATTCGAGCCTATTTATTGGGAAAATTGAATTGATTGTCTGTTCAGTGGATTGATTGAAATGAAGTACTTACCAGGGTTGCTATAGAACCAGATTAGACCGGACATTTTGAACACAAAAGCAAAACTTAGCACTTAACATGAACTAAACAAACGTTTTCTTTATTTTTTTGTGGTTGATGGTCAGTGCGAAAACAAACACGCTAAAAACAAATATATTGGCTCCGTTGGTTTAACACAACAAATAAAGTTCTTCTATGTTTTTTCTTATTCCTTATTTTTTTTTATTTTAAAACAACTCATCATGCACTATGAAACAACCAGGTGGTTTCACTTTTCAGGTGAGATTGCTTTTAAATACAAAAAAAACATTTTCACGGATGTGAGACATACCCACCAAGCGTAAAAAAATTCAAGCGTGTAACTTGGCATGCAATAAATATCGCTCACGATTACTAATGCGCGTCACTGTTTGCCAAACTGTTATGCTTTAGTTATATATTGTAAAATGGTAATGTGTATGAGTGTGTTGCGCTAAAAGAAGCCCGAACAATTTGGGAAAATGTATTGTTATATTGCTACTATTTGTTGAAGGTTCACATCCCCATATAATTGAACTATTTCTGAGATGTATAATATATTGTCACAGTTTGGAATGAACTACCCAAATAATGTTTTATAGTCCAAGAGTTTATAATTTATACTGTTTGTTGTATGAAATATTGACTGTTTGTGATACATTAACCGTATCAGTTAAAAGATGTATAGTGTTTGGAAAATAAAACGAAATGTATTTTTCTATGCGGGACGTTAAAACGTTAAAACAGAATTTAAATCGTTTTTTTTTTTTAATTTCTTTTAATTTATTCTCTAAAACTACACTTACATTATGCTACATTATATGAATCGTATTATAACACTTTTAACTTTACACTTATCTATTTCCACAAATCTTATTCAACAGTGCACTATGGAGATACCCTTGGAATCAACGGATCACATCATTCCAGAAATAAAATATGAATGTAAGTAAAACGAAATTTAACAGCTTGGTCCAATCGAAATGCAATGTGAATAATGTCAGTTATTTCTCCTGATTGTCAAATTTTCTATATGAAGATACCGAATGTGTTGTATAGCTAAGTATGCTGTTCCGCTCAAGAAAAGTAAAAATTTCTGCCCAAGAAATGGTCAAGAAATTTCGTACAGTGAGCTCCATTTGAATTGACATTTCTTTTCTACTGCGTACTGCGATCAAAGAAAAATGCTTTTCTTGAGCATTTCTTGCAAGAAATTTCCCACGCATCGAGATAGGCGATTACTTTTCTGTTGAAGTGCTTACTTCGCTTATGGAGCACCAAACTTTTTTAACCTCCCTTCCCCTAGAAGCGTAACAGAATTTGTGGATGTACTCAAACGGAGTTTTAAGTTTTCGTTTACTTGATAACATACACTCAGAAACACGAGTTAAGCCTGATTCGCTGCTGACAAGTAATTTCTTGGCCTATCTTGATTCCTGGGAAATCCCTGCAAGGAATCGATCGAGGAAGCGCTTTTTTCTAATCGCAGAACGCAGTTGAAAAGAACTGTCAATTCAAACGGGAACCGCTGTAGAAAATTTCTGCAAGGAATCGGCGAGAAAATTCTTTTGCGATTCCTGTTCAGCAGCAAATCAGGCTTTAGTGACTATTTTTATTTCTGAGTGAAATGAAACAATAAACAATTTTCGCTAAAACCAGGCCGCCATCGGCACCGATCGTTAGAATTTCAATGTTAGCTCACTAGTCGCTAGTATATGCTTAAACTAAAGAGTGGTCCTTTCGGTTTTCTCAAATGTGGACCCCTCGTACGCCAGCTTGATAAACAGTTTGCGAAAAAGTCCAGTTTTTGATAAATCGAAGGTATTTCTTCACGTGATATGTCTCATATTTCTCTTGGAACACATAGAAAACTAAGTGACATCGTATAGAGGAAAGATATAGCTTTCATCTAAAACTAAACCAATTTCAACGGCCATTTCTAATTTGGCCGCCATTTTGCCGTTTTTTTTCACCATTAGCGCATCGTTCGTTTAGAATTTTGAGGTCACCATCAGAAAGCTGAGAAAAAACTGCGTAAGATAGGCTACAAAAACTAGGTGAGCAATGGTATTTACCCTATGATGAACGATGAACGATTTTCTAAATCATGTTCTACGATTTTAACGTATATGGCGAGTTCAATCAATGAAAACATTAGTTTTTATTCAACAATGAAACAAGTTTTCAATCGTTGGTGTTTTCTTCGAGTCGAGTGAAGAATAAGAGTATTAGTTTAAGTGAAAAAATATGCCGGCCCTCTTGGATTTTGGAACCGAGCCTGCTACTCAGCCTAATTAGTTATAAAAAAAACAGGTTATTATAAAGGAATTTTCTAATGTGTTTTTGATAACAGAATGATTCTTCGATTCTTCGGGTTTAAAATGGCCGTTTTTTTATCTCAGATAAAAGCTATATTCTTCCTGTATACGATGCCACTAAGTTTGCTATGGGTTCCAAGGAAAAATATGATACATTTCCCGTGAAAAAATACGCAAGATTTATCAAAAAGTGTTTTTATTTTTGCAAACTGTGTAGAGAGCTGGCGTAAACCAAACGGACCACCCTTAACTTTTAGCATATACTAGCGACCAGTGACATAAAATTGGAATTCTAACGATGGGTGCCGATGGCGGCCTGGTTTCAGCGAGAATTGCTCAATAGAAATTTCGCTAGACATTTTTCACATGCTGTCGATTAGTTGGAATGATTTGGCGTTGTTCAATGTTACTAAATTTAATTTACAATATCTAATTCAATTATATTTCCACAGACTTGGATCACACAGCTGATGTTCAGTAAGCATTTTTACATTTTGTTTTTCCATTACGTATTTCTCATAAACATCTTCCATGTTCTCAGGTTACACGCGTGGGGTGACTCTTTGAAAGAAGCGTTCGAACAATGTGGAATGGCTATGTTCGGTTACATGACGGAGCTGTCAACCGTAGACATCAGCAAATGTTACGAAATTCAGACCGACCCTACGGACGATGTGGAAAATTTGCTGTTCCGGTTTTTGGACGAGTTGTTGTTCCTGTTTTCGGCTGAGCCATTTTTGATTTGCAAAAAGTTGGAGATTACCAAGTTTGAGATGGAGCCAGAAAACTTCCGCATCGTATGTCGATGTTATGGGGAGGAATTCGATTTGAATAAGCATCCTCAAGGAACGGAGGTTAAAGCGATTACGTATTCGGCTATGCAGATCAATCAAAAGCCCGAACATGAGAAGAATGAAGTGTTTGTTATAATTGATATTTGAGACATGATTTTGTTGTTCGAATAAACACCAGTTTTCTTTTATATTTTTTTTTTTACAAATAAACAGATTCTTGTACCGATAAAGAGATTCCATAGGGGAACTAATATAAGTTACCAATAATAATTGTACTGCTTATTTTCAAATATCTTTCGACACTTAACTATAGTGCTGAAATTATTTACCACCGAGGAGAGAAGGCAACTACGAAAGCGTAATCAATGAAATTTCTTTTAAGTGAGTAGTGTGTTTTACGTAATTATTTCTTACTATTACGTTCCAGAAAATTAAAAAAAAATGTTGCAAATCAAGCATTTTGTATCCCCTTTACTAGCAGATTCGTTTTTCACCGCAAAAAATATTAAAATCGCGATAATTTGTTTGTTTCTAGATATTTTTGCACCTTTTTCAAGTTCTCAAAAAACTCTTCTAATTTTAGAATCCGTGTCGATATTGGTCATCTGGATCCGAAGAAATTCCAAAATACCTTGGGGGACCGAGGCGTAACCATAACTATACGTTAATTTCTCAGCCTTCAGAATTTTTGTCGTATTCAGATATTCACTCATCGAAACAATATATTGATGAGAGTATGTGTGAAAAAATGAAGCAATTTAGTGTAGCCGTCTTTGAGTAATGAGCATTTAGGTTTCTGTTACCACGCTGGCCAAAAAAGGATTTTTAAACTTCAAAATACATCATATCGTAATTTTCAGATATCTCCAAGAATTCTTAGCGGATTTGTATATTTTTTTCAAAGTAGCTACTTATTACCTGACATTTCATAGTCCACATTTCATTTTTTGATACATTGACCAAGAACAAAATTGCCGCAAAATACATTTCATATGAAGAATGTTGATCCCCCAAAAAACATCAGAAAATCTGCAAATCGAGATGACCAATGACTCATATGCCCTCTTAAACTAGAAGAATTTTTTGAGAACTTGTGAAAAAATGGTGCAAAGATATTGAAAAGCAAAAAAGTTATCAAGATTTATTTTTTTTTTTTGCGTTAAAAAATGAAGCTGCATGCAGAGGGGCTAAGATTGGTGACGCGTGATATTTTCGGCGCCACGCATAATACTACACACCTAAAAGAAGTTGAACAAAATTAAGCACGATACGCACTAAATCGACCAACACATCAGGTGTTTAATTTTAAGACATGCTGAAATACCTACTCGTGGGATAATTTCTTCAACTGCGATCATTGAAAAATGCTTTTCTTGACCATTTCGCACGAATCAAGATAGACAATAACTTCTCTTGTCAGGTGCATAGTCCTCCACAGAGATACTTATCTGTGCGTGGTGAAGTTTGAGAAAATTGAGCAGAAATCAGCATAATATCGATTTTTCAGGATGTGTGAAAATAACACACATTGTGCGTTGGCCCAGAAGAGTTGGATAAATACGACGAGTGCTGAAAAAATCGAACCATGGAGGTAAACTCAGGAACAAATCCCCAGTCGTTTCCCAGTTTTGTTTATCTTCCCCCCATGAAGCTGCGTTTTAAAATGCCAGTTTTCTGTTTTCCGTAACCATTGGACACACACCTCCCCCTCAAGCGTTATGAAATTTGTGAATGTGCCCTAACAACGAGTAATTTGGTTGTTTATTCATTTCAAACTGGAGTAGTTATTTATTTTAAAGCCTGGTTTGCTACTGAGAAGGAATCGCTAAAGAAATTTCTCGTCAATTTCTTGCAGAAATTTTCTACAGCGACTTCCATTTGAACTGACATTTCTTTTCAACTGCGTACTGCGATCAGAAAAAAGCGCATTCTTGATCGATTCCTTGCAGAAATTTCCCATGCATCAAGATAGGCCGAGGTTGACCGGGTTAAACGTAAAACGTGTCATATCAAAATTATTATTAAAAATGGCTTAAACGTCATTTAGTTTACGGATCGGAGTGAATTGAAATGGAACACAGGAGAACATATCGCAGAATCAAAACAAAACAGCCAAAGAGGTATGTACCTACAAACAAGACCGTAGGGTTATCAAACGTTCAAATTAAAAATGAACCCCATGAGGTATCGTTCATATTAGCGGGGGGTGCACTGTACTGATATTTTCTCATACATAGCTTTGAAAAAAAAAAACAATTGGTGGTGATAATTATAAAATTTGTATATTGTGTGGATTGTCCCACAACTTAGCGAATATTTATGCTATCAGCAGCAAAACAATTTCAAAGCCTAGAAGTATTGTCGGCGCGGTAAAAAGTTAGAATCGTGTTCTCGCCGATGTTGGATGTTTCTCAGAATCTATCGAGATACCTACCTAACTTCGGAAGTGGTGCATTCGATTCGCATCCGGATGCGCTTTAATGCGCCCTTTTTTCCGAAGTAGGGTATCTTGCATAGATACCAAGAAAAATCAATTTCACCGAACTTACAATACCTACACGCCAAAAAAAAAAAATGTGCGGTAAAAACTACCGTTTCAGGGGGTCAAGCACTCGCACCGTCAATTTTCAGCAGACCAGATATGCACTTGATTTTACCATGTCTGTAGTCGAAATCAGATTGTTGTAAATTATTTCCATCAAATGCACCAGTAATGTGTTGGGATGTACCGTAAACATAGTATTGCGCATTTCTTTCATAGTATTTCGCATTTCGACTATCGCAGAAGTTTAAACAAGTGCGGAAACGCTAATAAAAGTGTTCAATTGCATCTGATCGGGTAGGTGTCTTCGGGGGACTTATTCTTCACACATCAAAGAATAAGTGCTCTAAAGACACCAACATGATTTGATGTTATCCCGCACTTTTATGCACACATTTGCACTTATGAGGCTGCACGTCGCAGTCCAGTGGTGAAAGAAATACCCAATGGGTCGTATGAATAAAAATCGTTGAACTTTACTACATGTAGCATCTACTCAAAAACAAAATCCACAAAGTTTACTACACTTTTGGTATGAATAAAAAACTTTTCGAACATGTAGTACTTACTACTTTCGAACATGAGCAGTGACTGAAGCTGCACGTTAAGAAATTTCCATTCAGAGTGCAGAGTGATTCTGCACGTAAAGAACAATCTATTCAGTGTGACGCTTAAAATTAATACAATCATGCATATGAAGAAAATGCATGGAATCTAATCGATTACGCGACAATTTGCACAAATCATGAAGGTGCTGTTATTTGACAAGATTTATAGTGTAATTTTGCGATTAGTCTGGTATTCTCTTTATGTCTATGATTTTATGATGATGGTACATCAAAGAATTTTCTGGGTGGTTTTCGGCATTCGCCAACGCCAGTGATTGATGATTTTTAAAATACTAGCTTAACATCAATGAAGAGATCTTGAGATTACAGCTATCAAATTTGGAACCACATATTTTCTAGCATCAGTACTGAGATTCTGGTGAAATCGTGGTAGAATTTTGATGCTCCCCGTGTGTTTTCTTAACAGCATGTTGAATTCCGGATGTTCTAAGTGTTTCTGTGATATTCTCGTTATTTTGGTGGGGTTTCTAATAGTATCCTTGGAATGTCCTTAACTTAGAATGTCGAAATTTTTATGGGAATTGTAGTGATTCCATTGGTAGTCGTTAGAATTCAATGAGGATCTCCCCTTAAACACCAGGGTTCCCTTTGAAATTATTAAAATTCTTATCGATTTCACAAAAAATCCCATTGAAATCTATAAAATATTTACCGACATTCAAAACGTTTATATTAAAGCTTTGCTTTGAAATTCCAACGGAACTGGTGATCAACGGAATATTAAAGGTTTTTACAATAATTACAAAGATAAATTTTCAGAATTACAAATATTCACACAATAATTCGCAGGAATCCCACCGCAATCTCATAGATTCTTACAGAAATACCGTCTCAAAGATACCCACAGAATTCCAAGAGATTAATATTCAGAATCCCATTCCCACCCCAATTCTAGAGTTTTTACCAGATTCCTAATATTTCCGCAATATTCCTAGAATGGTATTTAAACTTCCAGAATTATCATAAAAAATCCGACATGCCTATCGGAAACTCAAAGTTCCTACAGGAATTCCGGAATTCAAAAGGAAATCTGAGATGTCAGAATTTACACGTAAAATTCAGAATTACATTATAAATATCTGAATTCCTACCGACATCCTAAAATTTCTAGAAAATAACATAATTATCGTAATGCCAGAATTCACACGGATATTACAAATTGCTACTGCCGGTAATCTTACCGGAATCTCAGCATTAGCGGGGCAAATGTTTTCGTAACCTCAGAATTCCTAAGCAAAACTCAAAATACCTTCCGAAATATAAAAACTCATATCGTTTTCCCATGATTTTTACTCAAAAGTAAATTATTCCATTCAATCCCGCAAAATCAAAGCATGTGTAGCAACCTCTGAAGCTAACTACCAGTAGCTTTGTAGTAAATGCTACCTTTATTCATAGCAATGCGTTGTTTGTAGTATGTTCGAAAGGTGTAGAAAGGAAAATGACACAAACATGTTCCACTCGTGTTCCACATATAGCGTTTACTACCGTGCATGTAGTAAACTCAACTTTACTACATTTTATTCATACGGCCCAATAAGTTGGTCTGAAATTCCAAGGTAGTTTCAAAAATTGGCGTAGTCAGCTAAAATATTAATTTTTACTACAGATTTTTTTCCCCTGTAGAACCTCACAAACAAAGCGTATCACGCCGCTCATCTTGGAGTTTATTCACAAATTTCATAACGCTAATAATGGCCATTTTCAACACCCACCCACCCCCTCATAACGCATTGTGTAAGAATATTTCTCGAATTTTGTATGACCTGTAACATCTTGGAGTCACCCACCCACCTCCTCCAGCGTTATGGAATATGTGAATCTGCCCTTGACCCGTTTACCCCTATAGGGATATTTTAAAAAAATGGTCCAGACGTGCAGAATGACCTCAGGAATCGAGCCCTGTGCTCAGATTTGATGGACATTTTTTTAACATAATAACGGTCTGTCGGGGCACCGTGCTTCTTGCACCTTGATTCTTTATCGGCTCCCACCTTTCTGCATGCATCTTGGTTCCCATTGATGCGCAACCTCAGGCGAGTAGGCTGCAATGCCAAAACGTTATGTTTTCATTGCACTCGGCTTTCACATTTCCCGCAGCATAGCTTCCACAAATAAGATTTTGCATCACTCACGCACACACATTTGAACCGATGTCGATTTAAATCGATCGCCTTCCCAACTGTCCGTTGGGATTGGTTGGCAACCGCTCTGCTGTAGAAGTGAAAGAAAAGTCAAGCTTTCAAAGCGCGGACTGCCGCCGAAAAGAAGAGTCGTTTTTCCTTTTCCGAGTGCCGAGGGTTTCAACCATTGAGCAAAGAAGAAAAAAGTGGTGCAGTCCCCATTTTGTACGCAATCATTTTGGAACACTAAAATTCCTGAAAGTGCCCTTTTGTGTGGGACAATTTTGGGAGAACAGGAATTCTTAAGTATGTTGTTTATCGAAGTAGCGATTAAATTTTGATTTTTACGAGTAGTGCGCAAAATTTTCACATTTTTTCCGGGGTGAGTCGGCAGGATAGAAGAAGAAGTTAGTGGCCGTGAAAACTCCGCCGTCTGAGCCAACAGACAATCGCTAGGAGTGTTTTATAACCTAGATGAATGGTAGTGTTCCGGACGAGGTCAAAAGTGAAAAAAGCGCGCGCGGAGTCGTTGCGAAAGATTCCCCAAGTGCCCAAAGAGAATACAAGACTTCCTAAAAAATCTCCCCGTCACTCACAATGGCTCTCGCTGCCATTGTAAATAAGTTGTCGCCGCGGCGGTCCTAGAAAGGGAAGTGCATTAGAAATCCCTTCTGGTTGTTTCGTCCCCCGGTTCCGAAGCAAGGACCCTTCTGAGAAGAACCGTTCCGCAAAAGGTAAGTGAAAAAGAATTTTTCGGTGCATTTCCCTTTGCATCGTGTTCTTCTTACTCGTATTACCGTCACGTATTGTTTTACCCCCTCCACCGAAAATGAAGAAAAACGTCCCCCTTTATCAGCTTCGATGGCACTTCTACAAGAGCCAAAGAATATTCAAGTCAATGCAAGGAAATCAGGCTGATCTACCCCTACGAAATTGTTCCAACCAAAAAAAAACGGGCTGTAATTGTATGAATGAAAATATTCTCAACGATATCACACACTCTGAAGTGAAGCGTGTAAGACATGTATTTGTGTACGATCAATGGTTGCGTAAGTGTTGGTGTGTTTGTTTTATGCTCTCTCAGCTGTCAATTTTTATGCAAAACCAGTGCTGCCATATATACATATATATATATATATATTCGAAAAGTAGCATAACCAATAATCCTTTTACAAAACGACATCAGGGTCTGTGTTTGGGGTCAGTACGACCCCAGAGCACTTTGAAGTACTGTAACTTTTTTGTTATCGAACCGATTTGTGTAATTTTTTTACACGCTGGTGCGTTTCTGAAAAATTGTTTTTTTTTTGTTTGTGGTGTCACTTGGACGGCTAAGACCGCTCACGGTCCATCTTGCCATGCAAAATTGTTGATTTGCGCAAGAATTATTTGAAAAAAAATAGGTTTTCTAGAGTAATTTTTACGAAAATAGTCGTTGTCTGTGAAATGGAGTCATATTAACCCCATATTCAAATCGCGATAGCTCCGCGAAATTTAAAAATGTGGTAAAAAAGTAAACATTTTTGGACGCTTATATCTCAGAAGCAATTCTTCAGTAAAGATTTACATCAAGGAAAAGGCCAACAAAGCACACATTGTTCTTTAGGAATTACCCCGCATGAGGACGCTGGCTTTGAAAATATTACTATCGGGTTCCCCCGTTGCTTTGATCGCTTTTATTCTGAACACTTTTCAATTTGACCCCCGCTAATTTGCACATCGTTCAAATAAAAATGGTTCAAACGTCATTTAGGTCATGGAACACATGGAAGTGAAACGAACTCAGAATCAAAACAAACTATCCAATGAGGTAAACAGAAACACGTTTTTGGCGTGAATGCGAATACGAATGCAAAAATGGCAAATTCGGCAAAGAAAACTTTAAGTTAATAACTGTGGAAGTGCTCATAAGAACACTACCCTGAGTAGCCCAGTGAGGACGTTAATGCCAAGAAGAAGCATTGGCACCTATAAAAGTGATAATAAATCTTCGAGCTGTTTGATGGAATAGGGGAAGGCGGGGCAGTATGGTCATACGGGGTAAAATGGGCCACCTTTCATTTGAGCTTAAAACACAGATTTTGATCTCGATAACCTTAGGACCTTATAAAGTATGCTTCAATCAGTCACCACCGTGAGAACTAGGCAAAAATCTTATTTTGAACTTCATATATCGATAAAAATCTGAAACGTTGATGCTACTACGAAAATCTTATAAGATTTTGGATGTAGAAATAAGCTTTGCAAAAAAGTTTTGTTTATTGACTTCAATTTTTTTCACAGCAGTTCGTTCTTCCATTATTTATAGGCATTATGTGCACAAAATTGTATAGATTCTAAAATAAATTTTCAATAAAACATAATTTATATGAAACATCTAGGAACGGGGCAATATGGTCATAGCCGGTCAAAGCTATCTTATCACAAAAATAGATAACCAAAAATGGCATGTCATTTTTGCAGTTTCATTGGAATATTGTTATCGCACGTGATTTCAATTAAAACTAGAATTTTTAACTGGTTAAACTTATTTGAACGACTATGTTTGAATACTGAAGCTCTTAGAACCATGATTTATTAAACTGTCAGCAAAACATACCTTTTCATGATTCAAATCAGACTTCAACCCAGTTTTGTACTAAACTCTATCATACATTATTGTCTTCTTCTAAGTTAAGCCTTGCAAACGGTTTTCCATTTAAAATAATAAGATTTAGTATGGTGGCTCATATTGCCCCGTAGGGGGGACCATTTCGCCCCGTATAGTGTAGAGTCACACACAAAATAGTGTTTTTCTAAAATGTTCCCAAAAAAATTCTAAGTAATCTTTCTACCAAAATACAACTTTGGTATGAAAGGAGATACTTCAAACTACAAATTAAGCTTATGGATCGATTAAATTGTATTGTGTTTCTATGCTTTTCAAGAACTTTTGCCTAGGTGGACCATACTGCCCCTATTGACCCTACCTATAATTAAGGTGAAGATTAATCGAAGGCAAGGTTCAAATTTTCAAGAGCACGGATCTGGAAAACCAAACATCCGTTTGAGCTGAAAACCTAATCGATTGGTCACCACCAGCGAGTGACCAATCGATTAAGTTTTCAGCTTGAACGGATGTTCGGATCTCCAGATCAGTGCTCTTGAAAATTTGAACTTTGGCTTCGATTCATTTTCACCTTAAATGAAAAACCGAATTTAATACTATACCATTTAATTCCACTAGAGTTTGTTTGTGAGATATGAGTTGAAAACATTTGATGCTCAGTAGCACCTCCTAGTTCTAGAATGCCGAGCGAACCAAGCCTGTAGCATATAGTCCCAAATCTAACCAATAACTTTGCCCAAAACGTGAGATATGTGACATTGATATATTTGTAGCTCACTAACGCCTCCTACTTGTAGAATGTTGGATAAAGCAAACATGTAGTGTATAGGCTATTGAGCAACTTTGACGAAGACATCAATAGTTGAAATCATCAGACTTTAGAACCATCCTAAGATCTTGTTACTACAGAACATCATAGTCGCTTAGGGGAGTTAGAAAACATTTTTTTTAGTTAGTGCCATCATGCGGTGAAATTCCCAACTTATTTATGTGTGATATAGTAACCTGAATAAAGTATAATTTTATATAGAACTTCTAAGATATGAGTAACCAAAGTTTCAAAAATTTGACCCAAGGCTAGGCCCTTGTAGTTTTAAACGAATGAGCAAGGGACAGTCATTGGCATCTCACCATGCAAAGGCCAATGACAATTTGCGAAATTTTTCGATTGTAGGCCCTCTTAATGGAGCAAAATCCGATCATTGGCCATTTCAAACAGGGGACCAATCAATGATTTGGAAAAAAAAGGTAAGTTTTTTGATTATGTTGACAATGTTGGCGTAGTTTGTGGGTGGTGAAATGATAGCATCTTACGATCTGATGACCATCTGATGGTATCAGAATCGGATTTGTTCACGATTTGATTGGCCTTTTAGAATTGTTACGCGGGATAAGTGTGAGAAAACATTTTAAAATGTTCATTTCCTCGAAGTGTATTGCAAGAACATTATCAAGGCTTAGCTATCGTTAATTACATATAGTTTTATCATTCCTGTGAATATGAGCCATTATATTCTAGTGAAACAATAAGAAAAATCTCTTTTACTCCCACTACTGGGTACCCCCGTTGCTTTGACCGCTTTTATTCTGAACACTTTTTAATTTGACCCCCACTAATTTGCTAATTTGAATGATGGAAATTAAAAATGGTCCAAACGTCGTTTAGCTCATGGTTTGCAATTAAATAAAATGGAACGTTGTGAAACGGGACGCAGAATCAAAAAAAAAAATCAACCGATGAGGTGACCAGAAACACTGTTTTTCGATGTGATTTGGGTAACTAGAAGGTCTAATTCTAAATAACCCCGATGGTTTACATAAGGTACCGTTCAAATTAGCAGGGGTGCACGGTATTGCCATAATTGGTATTTCTACTTAAGGCGAAGTAGGCCGTCATTGAAATGTGCACGCGTCGTTGATGATTGTTGCTAATTCATCTCACGATTTCAAATCAAAGAAAATCAGTTGGTTTTGCACTGATACATCTGAAAAAGTATCAGCATACTTTATGCATGTTAGCGCGCACAGTGATACATTTTCAAGTCAATATAAACTATCAATACTGAGTTTTATCACTTTGAAATGCAAGCTGAAAAGTCATCATTGTTACCAAAACGAATGACGGGCTACTTAGCCTTAATTGGAATGCATGTGCAACGTCAAAGTGCATTCGGGTGCATTTGACAGAAAATTGACAGTTAATATAAAACCGGTTTTCAGCACAGTTGCAAATCGTACGGTGCGTTTCAAACATTATGAAACTCGCCATACGATGTAACGTTGCTGAAGATGCCCTTAGGATACTTTTGAAATTACAAGTTTGACCCTTGGCAATTTTCATATTCATACCAGGAAAAAAAATGAATATTGGTTACATGTGCTCGTGTTACCCATTTATGATAAATATCCTGTTCGATGTTGTTCTGAATGTTCATTCTTCTTAATTTTATTGCATATTTGATACCATGATCGATGGAATCCATGAAAAATGAATGTCTTTGAGACACTGGTGCAATAATTACAAAGACATCATATAACAAATCAAGCTTTTCAAAACTGGGGGACAGGAAGCGCTCAACCAAAATTGTAATTTGTCCATATTTAGTTCAATTTTGGTACAAAATACATTCATACTATCAAATAAGGATTATGTTCGAACATGTTTGTGAGATCCAAATTATTTTTTCATATCTGAAATAATTACTAAATAGGCTCAAACGTCAATTTTTTTTAAAATTTTCAAACTTTTGTACTTTTTTAAAAAGGCGTGCAAAACAAGACAAACATACACCATTTACTGTTTGGCGCCGATTATTATGTGTCAACACTTGTAACATTCGCTGACCCACTCTCATTCGGATCAAGAAACAGAGGCGAATATTTTTTTATTTTCTGTGCTATGTTTGCAACCAAAGGGGTGTTCAATAGTCCAATAGATTATAATTAGGTTGTTAAAGTCTGCATGATAAAAAAATATGGAAGTTATTATCAATTTTATGCAAAACATAAATCACCCGAATTGCTCGATACTGTTGCAGTCTGTGAGAGTTGCTGCGAGAGCGTTCAATCTCGTGCCACGTACCAAACGAGAGAGTGAATGTTTACATTCATAGAGCTCTCCGAATGCAATGTGTCACGAACTGTTATGGTTGGCGAACTGTTACACTCTCCGAATATGGTACGATCGGCTTATTCGGATCAAAATCCAAACACTATCTTAGATTCATTAACGAAGATCCCACTAAAAAATCAGAAACTGTGTGAAAAATCTCAGAAAACCACACAATAAATAGAAGTCGAGTCTAGTACACGACACTGAAGACGGCCTTGCAGTTGAGGTCGAAATACGCGTATCTGTCAAAGGATACAAACTCTAGTGGAATTAAATAATATAGTACTAAATTCGGTTTTTTCATCTACTCACATAATAAAGCATAGGTGCCCAGATAGCTGTAGCACAGCTATTCAGCAAGACCAAACTGAGGGTCGTGGATTCGAATCCGACCGCTCGAGGATCTTTTCGTAAAGGATACTTTCTCGACTTCCCAGGGCACAGAGTATCTTCGTACCTGCACGCTAACTTCAAAGTACCCATTAATGGATAAAAAAAGTACAAATTTCCGAGAAAATTGGCTTAAGTCATTGAAAGAGTAAAAACGCTTCAAACTTCAAATAATGGGTATATTTCACTATTGGTCTGTAGAATGAAAATGGGTATTAAAACCTTACTTTTTACAGCACATTGAGGTTAGGAATTCAGTAAAAATATAAGAAAATAGAAAACAACACTATGAAAAGACTTGTTGAATACAATATAAAATATGTATTACTCATATATACAAATTACAGGATTTGTGTCCCCTTGTGGAAACCAAACACTGAAGGGGTGAAGACGCTGACACACTCCGAAACTTCCTCATTGGAACCAGTCGGAAGATGAAACTTTGTACCGAAAATATCGTTACTTATTACTTACGCATCTGTAAGACAAACTGACATCCGTGAGTAGAACGACTTTCACGTTGAACAACATTTTTTCGTAAATTTCCGAATCAAAAAAGGAAAATTGCGAAATTGATGGTGCTAAACTATACCGTGTACTGTTTACCCATTATTTTTTGCGAGTGAGCATACTCTATAATGGGGCTAAAGTTCATTTGTTCATATCATTTTAAAATACCCTTCTTCTGACATTTCCATACATTTCATTATAATGGGCACATGGTACCAATTTAAAGGGTACTTTTAAGTTAGCGTGATACATAACATGATGTACTTACACCTGCAATAAAGGGCAATAGGATCCTAAAGCCCTGTCCCAATTTCAGTACCATACGCTTAAGTTCACGCTTAAAACACATTGAACTTCAACATTTCACTTTTGCAAAAGAAAATATAAAATACCTTTAACCTAAAAGAGATGGTACACAAATTATGTCACGCTAAATTTCGACTTTTTTGACCACCTCCCCCCTCCTTGTCACGTTTTTTGTATGAGTCCTCTAAAAATTTTGCAAAGCTTGTCACACTATGTCTGAACACCCCCCCCCCCCTCTTGGAGCGTTACATAATTTGTGTACGACCCCTAATCTTGAAAGATAGGTCTATTTTGCCTGCGACTTTCAGACTTCTTCAGAGTCGAGCACTCGACACTGAAGAAGTCTAAGTAGCCGACGAAATAGGCCTATCTGCTAAGATAAGCAATATACTAGAATTTACGGGATTAGTCAACCTCAAACATTATCAAAAGTGTCAAGGTTCAAGGTGTTTAAATATGATATAACCGTTATTTGGGGTCTACCACAAAAAGCCGAATCACGAAAGAAACATAGTAATTTGTTCTCAAATTTCATGGTAGTTTTAAGAATGGGCGTAGTCACTGAAATAGTAGTTCTTACCAGTTTTTTTCCCGTGTATGCATGTGTCACTGATGTGACAAGCTAAGGGCTAGGACAGGACGTGACAGCTCAACTAAGACTGCCCCGTTGTTTTTCAGTCAATAACCTTGACGATACAAAAGCCAGTGCTACCAGTATCCTTTTCGAGCAAATCTTGTAAAAAATCAAATTTCAAGACTCATAATTTTGTAGTTTCTTCTACGCTTCATTCATAAGCTAAGTATGCTGTTCTGCTTAAGAAAAGTAAAAATATCTGCGGAAGAAATAGTCAAGATATTTTCTACAGTGAGCTCCATTTGAAATGACATTTCTTTCCAACTGCATACTGCGATCGAAGAAAAATGCTTTTCTTGAAGATTTCTTGCAAGAAATTTTCCACGCATCGAGATAGGCGATTACTTTTCTGTTGAAGTGCATACTTCGCTATACAATGCAAAAGAGGATCAGGTTTATATACAAAACGAGCGATATTTTAAGAGAAATTTGACACAATTTCCATAGCATTGCTTTCAATTAGGTAGTTTTCAAATATTTTAGCATTGTAAAAGCACATGCGGCAAACATAAGATCGAATATAAATGGATTTGAAACAAAAAGATTTCATGAAAAATTTCCAAAGCTTTGATAAAAACTCCAATATATGAACTAGCAACACGGCCAGGCTAGCAACAAAGTGCCCTGTTGCAATTCAACGCAACGATGTGGAAGTAGGCCTTTGCCAAAACGACCAATGAGAAGTGGTCCTTTTTGACAGGCAATTGGTTTCATTTTTGTACTTTGACCTGACACGTCTTGTCTTAGGCTAAGGGCAGTGTTGCCAAATATGTTTCATAATATTACAAGACGTTCCAAATCAACGGATCGGGAAGCTCTTTGACAGTTCTTCTATGGAAATGACAGCCACGTGTTTGGTCCTCCATCGATGTAAACAAATGCATAGACGAATCTGTCACATGAAAAGGCCTATTAGGTTAACAAGAGCTTTTGCAAACATATCTTGCATGTTCTAGGAATGTCAAGCAATTCTTCATGCAAGATTTGTTACTATCAAGTATAGTGCATAACTCGCAAGGCAACAATCACGTCCAAAAAATGATGAATGATTGTTTCTTAGATTTTAAAATACTTTATTAAGGGCCGATTTCTTCACCTACGCTTAAACCGTAAACCACGTTTACCCATATGATTATACTAGGTTTAAGACCTAAGCGATGGCAAAGAAACCGGAAAAATAAACTAAGCGAATAATGGCCAGTTATATTTCATGAGTTCCAAAATCGTGCCCAAAACTCGTGTTATGTCCAATAGTCTCACCATTTTTTATCTAAAAAATCTATGATCTGTGATCACATATATCTATAGACCAGAACATGAAACATCTGTGTAATTACTGTAATCTGTGTATGTGGCATCACTGGCTAAGGCCAAGGCTGGCTCATTTCGCCAGGGCCGGATTCAGCTTCCAGGGTGCTGAAGGTCGAATAATTTGTGGGCAGTTAATGTGTTTGCCCTTTCTGGTATCCATATGGATAGCTGCGTAGAATCGCCTATGAAAACCATCATCATTTGTTTCAGGAATTTGATAAAAACATAAAAATCCACAAAAAGTCTCCAGACACAGTAAATACGGAGTGCTAGATGTCAGGTGGCTCAAAATTTTGTTATAATGGATCATTAAAATAACCAAAACGGCCGCTATGGAAAGCTTAGATAGCGCCACCGTAGCCTTGTGTGTTTGACATAACAGCAATACTGTCACAATGTTAAATCCCATATACAGTGGCGCCTTTGTTTTGATGCGGTGAGCACTGACAAAAACTACCTTCAATGATCCATTAAATCGCATGTATATGGCAGTCTACGTGAAAGAATTGAATTATTGATAGGGAGTTACTATGTTATGACATACACGCTCGTTCAGATCTACTCAAAAGTGAGTAGATTTCGACTCACTTCGGAACAAAGTGGAACTGCTCAAAAGTGAGTAACACCATCGTTACTCACTTTAGAGTAACATTGTCAAATGTCAATATGAGAGTAACACTTACTCATTTCGTTTAATCTGAAATTTGCGAAAGTGAGTAGATGTCACTCACTTCAGGAAATAATATTTTTGGAAATAAATGTATTGTTTTATTAATAAAATCAGAAGAAATATATAAGGAGCACAACATTTATTCATTATCTCATACATAACTATATGAATAATACAAGATAACAAATGAAAAAATGTGATATTTGTGTTGAAATTTTCGCTGCTCTGGATTGGATCCCCGGATGTTATGAATCTCTGGGGGATTGATGAAAGTCATGGAGGATGTAGTTTGACCGAGCCAGTAGCCTTCCCGGTTAGACTGTAAAGAATTGATAATTAGTCCAATAAGAAGTACGACGGTAAAACTTACTGTTTATATTTTTGTTTCTTGCGGTTGTTCGATCAAAACCAGGACTTGGTCATTTTCACTCCGACCTCGCTTCACTTGATATCAGGATTATTGACTTCGCTGCACTAATCTGGAGTTCGCCGGTTGGACATCCGAATCGAATTTTCAAGCGAACTAACTGTTATTGCTCTGCTGGCTCGGCTTTTTTGAAAACAGTCCGACATCACGTCTACGGAAGACATTTCACCACCGTTCGAGCGCGCGAATTTTTTACAAGTCTTTGACGTTTACAAGTGAGTCAAATATGTTTGTGTTTACTCAAAAGTGAGTAAGGTCGTTTTCTTTCATGGTTGAGTAAAAAGTTACTCACTTTGATAACATAAAGTTACTCACTTTTGACTGCTAACTTGAAACTTCAAAAGTGAGTCAAAGTTACTCTCTTTTGAGTAGATTTGAACGAGCGTGTATTAAAGTTGACAATTATGTAAGAAATTCAGTTACATTACTATCACAGACAAACAGACGTCACACTCTCATCATTGTCCATCGACCACCTTTTTAACGGTCAATCCAAAAATATGTTAGGTGGCCAATCCGCCACCCGTAGCGCTCGCATCATTTTTGTTCGTGTTTGACGTTTACACACTACCGCCATCTGTTGGCGTGTCGGCCAAACACACCGATTTTAGCATTGGGCGTACATGTCCTCGTGACTATGATTTTGATCCAGATTTGTTCTAAGTGTGTCGTCTGTTTGTCTGTGTTACTATTATTCTGAACACAACTATAATTTTCTGGATTTATTTTAACGGAATAATTAAATTTGGCATTGCACTGTTGTAATTTTGTATAGGATTCTGGCGTTTACTTTAAGGTATTTTAAACGAAATTTTTATAGGAAGTCCGTAAAAAAAAACTTTGTGAGGGCCCAAGCTGTTAAGTAGAATTCGTTTTTCGTGCGCCATCGGAATGGTTTTATCACAGACAAAAAGACGTCACACTCTTATTGATGTCTCGACCACTTTTTTAACAGCCGATTCAAATATATGGTGGCCAATCCACCACCCGCAGTACTCGCATCGTGTTTGTTCGTGTTTGACGTTTATACACTACCGCCACCTGTTAGCCCGCCGACCAAACCCACTGATTTTAGCCGTGGGCGTACATGTCGTCGTGACTATGGTTTTGATCGTGATCTGTTCTAAGTGTTGCGTCTGTTTGTCTGTGGTTTTATATTTCAGCTTATTTGTGTTGATGCCGAGATTTTGATTGCTCAGCCGAGGATGGATAACCAACTGGTGAGCTCGTTTTATGCTTGTGATTACACATTTGTATCGTGGTAACGTTACTGTTGTGTATTTTTTTCAACAAACTATGAACGGTTCGTCACTATAAGTATCGGTATAAGCTCTTATTCATGTTTTATATAATTTTTAGATTTAAATCTTTCAGTCGTTCGACATTTAAAATATCGACGCAGTTATCTATCAACTTCTTAAACCGAGGGTTCATGAATCGCATAACTTACCAAGGTGAATCCTGATCATGGAGCCTTTTAACCCTCCCACGTACAAAACACCTATGTTCAGAGTACTCGAATATATATATTGAACCTATGCTACTCCCAAGCTGCATATGTTGGTTTACTGTGTACAATTTCGATTATTCTGGACAAACACGGAGTAGCAACTAAGAATTTTACTGTCATCGATGCTCATGCTCATTCCTATGTAAGTCCGTGAACTAATTACTTCTTCTTTCTGGCGTTACGTCCCAACTGGGACAAAGCCTGCTTCTCAGTGTTCTTATGAGCACTTCCACAGTTATTAACTGAGAGCTTTCTTTGCCGATTGACCATTTTTGCATGTGTATATCGTGTGGCAGGCACGATGATACTCTATGCCAGTGTTTCCCAAACTTTTTTGACTTCCGCCCCCTTGAGGCCAACATATTTCAGAATCGCCCCCCTAAATGAATATATGTATAAATCGCCACTCTGAGTTGAAGTTTCAAAGTTTGTCAAATTATCAGGTTTACTTGTGTAGTCATTTGGCCGTGAATCGCAAATCAGTCCGATGCATTTTTGTAAAAATTGAGTTGTTGTCATTTTTCAACGAATTGTCCATTGATCCTTCAACACCATAATATTTGTTCAGTAAGATTAGAAAAACCGCTGAATTAAATTGTCCCGTATCGAAACGTATCCGCATATCAATCACATTACAGATGTCCACATCATGTTAAAAATAAATAAGGAACTAAAAAATTGAAAGCAAAAAGTTTTTTTTTATTCTATGAAAAAAAATCATAAAAAATAGCGTTTTTATTTGCTCTATTTTTGATCGGCGTTTTACCGGACATGACTTAAAAAATCTTATGAGAGTCATAAACACAATAAAATTTTTTATCATTATTTTCAACTTTTTGAATGAGTTGGATGGTGTGTTAATAATGGAAAATAAATATTTGTATCAGCCTAATTTGAATTTTTCCGTTTTTTGATAATTAGTAATTCTATCCAAAGCACCCGATTTTTGTCAGTTAAATTTGACAAAAGTTTTAAAATAGCTAATGTCATGATAACTGATAAGACTACGTGTAACCAGAAGCCCAAAATAAAAATGGTCGATATTTTTTGTAAAAACCCAGATTCCACTTATAAAAACCTTAGCTGCCTTATCTTAGGTACCCCTACAAAAAAAGTTCTAAATATTTGTTCTGATTTTGCAAAAAGTTCCAAAAACATTCAACAGCTCCAACAAATGTCTCACTTCAGAAATACTTCCAATGATATCTGTGACTAAAAATTATTCAAATCTACGTTGTCTTATGATAAAATCTCAGTATCTGATACATTTTTCAAAAATACGAACATTTTGTTTTTGACATTCATAAAACTTTTTCTATTAGGATTCAAACATGAGTATACTTAAATGTCAAACACAGGTAACATACTTACGTCTCCTATAATTTGCATGTTTCTTTAATTTCATTACTAGTACTTTCGCCCCCTTTCTATGCATATTCGCCCCCCAAATTCAGTTTTACAAATTTTCGCCCCCTTGAACCCGAAAATCGCCCCCAGGGGGACGAATTCGCCCACTTTGGGAATCACTGCTCTATGCCATGGGAATCGAGAAAATTTCCTTTACGAAAAGATCCTCAACCAGCGGGATTTGAACCCACGACCCTCAGTATGGTCATGCTGAATAGCTGCGCGTTTACCGCCACGGCTATCTAAAAGCATACTTACTAATACGAACAGTGATTGCAGGGTTTTTGTTCCGTATCTGTTTTGGTTCTAGTTTGTCTCCCTTTGATCTCTTCTTTCATGAGACATAAGGTCTCAAATCTTCCTATTTTTAAGGCACTCAATGTATTGTAATTTCAATCGATTGGACCCCCTTCATGACTACGTTTAATTTATATTTTAGTATGGTAGGTAGGGAGCCGGATCCAATTCTTGGCACTTTTGATTCACTTCGGCAGTGGGGTTTTTTGGAAGCTACAAAGCTCATATTTGGCCACAATATGCGTCGTAGTGGAGTGCTCCTTATTGCAAAGTTTCAGACAATTCGGCCGAGAAAAACCCCCAAGCCAAAATGAATCATGGAAGTGCCCAAGTGGTTCTGCACCCTATATGGATTAGACTTCAGAATAGTGTAATCTGCTAAACATGGTTGGGTGCAATACTTTATCTGCAAGCATCTATAAACGAAATTCCTAATTAGCTACGAAATTATTAACATTGCCCCCAATCGAGCCAAAAAAAAGCAAATCCTCCGGTATCAGTGTAGGTTACATCTCACCACCAGGAATGGATTCGTCTTGCGCGTTGAGTTCCTCGGTACCCACATCGAAGCTATCAGAGGTTCTTCTCGCCGCCGCCGCATCGCCGACCAAACAGACAACCAACAACAACAACTGTCACTAGACGTTACTTTGAGTCGCTACTCTTCCGTTCTGCGGCCTGCCAGCCAAACCCGTACAACTGCTGCCGAAAGTTTACGCACATCTTCGCACTCTAGTGTCAAACTCCATGTAGGAATGAATACATCGGACTTCGGGATCGCGAGAGAGAGAATGCCAGCCACACACCAACATTGAATGGCTGGTTGAGTGTCGAAGTCGCTCGACGCAAGTTTGTGCGAGGCCGCACGCTGTGTCCGAAGGGGGTTATTATGCAACTTGTACCTCATATTATCATTCACAGGAAGTTGCTCTTGATCATTAGATACAAGCTAGTGAACACCGCAAAATATTCTATCTTGATAATAATAAATCTTCAAACTGTTTAGTGGAATACCTATAAATAAATGAAAGCCGAATTTAGTACTATACCATTTATTTCCACTAGATTTTATATGTTTCGACAATTAAGACAGTTTGTTACATTTGGCTTGAATACCATAAATACTTAACTTCACCTGACTAATTTATTGGATCCCCTCTCATCGTGACAACATGTCTACTTGAAGGTTTCAATTAAAGAGCTTTGGTTTAAGTGGGAATACTTTTAGTTGAGTTTTGAAAGCATTAGGAGACATCTTCCATTTTTGCAAATATCCAAACTTTTTTGCAATCTACTACAGATGACACATATGCTTCGTCCTTTGGCGGAGAGGCCTGTGTCATCCTCAAACAAAGATTTTTGACATCCCTGAGATAACTCAGGTAAGTCAGATGTAAAAATATTGTATGATGTTGGCCCCAAAATGATGTCTTTTCCTGCCAGCTCTTCTTGATGAGGATGTAGAAAATTCCATCATCGCCAGGAGCTTTCATATTTTTGAATTTTTTAATAATAGTTCTCACTTCTTCCAAATCAGTCTCCCAGGAATTTTCGAAAACGTTCTCTTGATTAAAAATGCTTCCGAAGTCCTGAGTAACTTGAATTTCAATTGGACTCACTACTAAATTAAAATCATGCGCGCTTTCAAACTGCATAGCACCTTTTTGAGTTTGTTCGCAATTGATTAGTAATAATTTCCCTTCCTCGTTCAATGCTGGATTGGCTTTTGAAATTTTTTTTATCAAAATTGTATATAATTTTCAAAAGGGCTCAGAGCCAGATTCCAGTTGAGAAATTTTATTTTCAAAATTTGTGTTTCCCAATTGAGAAAACCGTTTATCAATTTCTTTTTGTAGTTGTTACCATGTAATTTTCATAATTTTCATGTCTTCTCGCGTTTTTAAGACGGATCAAACGTTTAAGAGCATCGTCTTAAATCACGGATTCGAATTTTACTTCACATTTTGGTATTGCAATGCTCCTTGCTTCAACAATGGAATATGCTAAAGTTTCGAGAGCATTGTCAATATCAAGTTTTGATTGCAAAGAAAAGTTAACAGTCGATCATTACGAGAAACAAAAAGTTTTGGACCTCTTGAGTTTGGATCCAATTTCACATACGTTTCAGTAATAATTGCTATATGTATGTTATTAGCTGTAAGAAAATTAAACAGTTCGTCCTCTTTCCACAAAAATTAAAATATTTATCATCAGGGGCATAATTCAGAGAAAGTTGAGAGTATCTCTCACCTATCGCTCTCTGTAACAAACATGATCCGCAACAAATCGTGAGAGTCTGTTTATCGTCTACTGCTACAGCTCTGATTGTATCGGGGTACAACAGTGCATGATAAATCCCATGTTCGGGGACTGTTTATCATGTCAGTGAAGTCAACACCAACCCCCAGTGGTAAATAATTGAGAAAAATGGCTTTTACATCGCTCTCTTTGGGGCTCTCTTTCGCAGCTGCTATTTATCAAACTTGTTACAACTTGCGAATCATTGTTGATCATGAACCGATACAGATGCGATGTATTTCTTCGCTTGTTTTTATCGTGCTTTGAAATCAATTGAGAACGAATTCTGCAATGCTTGTTTATCATAAATGATCGTGTAATACCAATTATTTTTGAATTGGCTTGTGTGTCCGAACTGTTGGATCTCGTCGTATATAAGTTTCTAAGGAAAACTATAGAAAAACTTCAAAAAACGACGATATTTCAAAAAAGTTTGCGGTTTTCACTAGCTTGTTTCAAATGACCAGGAGGTTGCTCTAGGAAAAGATAATTAGATAAACTTAAAAGTTTCATAATAACCCCCTTTGGCCATAGCGTGAGCCGCCTATTCCCGTGTTTGGTTGCCAGTGTCGAACGAAGGCCCAGAGAGAATCGACCGTCCAAAGAAGAAGCATTTATTACAGAATCGAATTTCAGACAGGAGGGAACAGAGCCAGAGCCAGCACCAGCAAATTTTCTGATGTGTTCACACACAGTGAATAGCAAAGAGGGCAAAGGAAAAAAAGAAAAATCCAAGGAAGAGTTCACACCGTCGTGGCGGACATTTTTCATCCGGGCTGTGGTTGCGTGAAAATGTGCTAGAAAATAAGGCCGGTTATCTGTGCAGGAGTAGGCCACATTGTGAAGTGGTTCCTACGGGGAACAGTTCCCGGATAACCGGGAAAGCTACATCGTGTGTGGATTTTCTGTGGAATTTTGAAGAAGAAGGAGCGCCACACGATCGCCGACCGCAGACCGCGGAATTAAAGAAGAACGTAGCAAAAAAGAGCGATGACGAAGTAAAGATTTCCGCCACCGCAGCAGCAGAAGCAAAAAATGACGCCGCAACGCCGCCCCACGAAACCATGAAAATCGATGAAGACGTGAGTATTTAATTTTGAATTCGTACAATGTTGCACCCCTGGTCATACACACCACGAACCTGAACTACATTCGGGTCTGTCCGGGTTCTAAAGGGCTTCCCTCAATTTTGCTTATTCTAAAACTGCACACTACCGTGCAAAAGTTTGGGTTCACCCCCCTTAAAAAACGTACACAAGTGTTTTGACCATATCTCTGGGATTATGTACACTCCTATTTGGAACTGTCTATGGTTCATTCGGATGGTAATAATCTTTAATATTTTAATCTTTGTAGGATTTTAACTAAACGTTTTATGAGTGTTGTCTACTAAATTTTACCTTGAGGTTGTGACATTTTACAAAAAATACACTGAAAAATATAGCAAATTTTCTCAGCATTGCATTGACCAAAGTTTTGTACTGGTACGGCATAAGAACCGTTATCTCATAATCTTTGAGCACTGGTAACATACAGGCGGAACTGACAACTTTTCAAAATCATTAAAACAGTCATTCAAGTCTTCGTACAAAAGTTTGGGTTCACTCGTCAGTGTTACACTACAAAAACAATTTTTGTTAACGGAGTTTTCAATGATTAGTCAAAACTATGTTCTACCAAATCATCACCATGAATGTTAAAGGGTTAACCTTATTAAAAAACTAATAAGACTAGTTCAATACATATTAAAATTAGAAAGCTGAACCAAAATTGGTTTTGAAAAATGGTCTTTCAAAATTGGATTTATTTATATTTGGATAGGTTTTTTCAAGAAAAAAAGGTACTGAGTTGAATTTCTATTTTTTGTAAACAAAACTATGTTTTTCAAGTGAATTTTTTCGAAAGAAAATAAATTTGAAAAAAAAAAACATCCCATCAGATGTAAAACCTGTATCCGTCAAATGTAAAACCCACATTTTCTAGTTTTCCAAAGAAAAAGCATTTCTCGCTGAGTTTTGTTAACGGACCTCTGTAACAATGACAACTTCTCTCCTCTTCTACTCTTTTTCGATTATGACAGTGCAATACTAAAGCCTTTGGGAAGTTTTTCACTCTAGATCAAAAGACAATGTCTTTAGCTTCTTCTTCTTCCTGGCATTACGTACTCACTGGGACAGAGCCTGCTTCTTAGCTTAGTGTTCAATGAGCACTTCCACAGTTATTAACTGAGAGCTTTTTGTGCCAAAGTAGCCATTTTCGCATTCGTATATCGTGTGGCAGGTACGATGATACTCATTGCCCAGGGAAGTCAATGAAATTTCCATTACGAAAAGATTATAGACCGACCGTGAATCGAACCCAGACACCTTCAGCATGGCTTTGCTTTGTAGCCGCGGACTCTAACTACCGTTTCATAAAAAAACGCAACAGAAAACAAAGAGACCATGTCATAGGTCCTTTTGTAAAGTTACGCGAGAATTAGACGTGTAATCTCAGGCAAAACACTTTTACATGTTCTTCTAGAGGGTGAACCCAAACTTTTGCTCGGAACTGTACGTAGCATTATCCTGGTACATTATATTTGGGTGTGATGCACATATTTTCAACTCTCCCCTTCGAATTTTTAAGTTCTCTTCTTTGAACTCATATTCTTATGCGTCGCATATTTTCCAAAGGCTTCCCTCCCGTATTTTCCGTTTCACGTACCGACTCCTCTTGGGCACTAAACTAATCCCCCGTGAGCTCGAGCTGGTTCTACGCCAGACGGTGTTCAAAAGCCCCTCGACTAGTCGAGGATGGAGAGAGCGAAATAGGACGGGTGAAGGTTAACCTCTGGCTATTTTGCTGCCGGTAGGTTCCCGACATTGTCCCCGTCATCTATCGATTGTGTGGAGGAGCGAATAAATTGCACATGACACACACCGAGCGTGTGCGGACTCTAGGGGGGAGCTGTCTGATCCAACTTTGTTTTGGTATGAGGGGAGATAGAGTGAGGAGAGTGGTCATTTGTGACAGTTACTTCCAACAACTGTCAAAGTGCTTGGCCAGTGTCTAGAACTATGTCAATACCCTTGATGTAGTGGAGTTAGTTTATGAAAACCGTTCATCGGTGTGCTTTGGCTCTCTGTTGTTCTCTCACCGCACGTACTTGTACGCTATTTTTAACTTCAGTGTGTGTGTTTTGGTTGGGTGGATGTGTGGCAGAGAGATCTCTGTCCAGGTCTAGAAACACGGAAAAGAGCTTGTCGGGGAATTTCTTAGAATGGTTTGACGTTGAAGCATTTTTGTTAATGCCTTTCTGTAGCTTACTTAGAGCAAGCGGAGAAAAAACAATACAGCGATTTATTCAAATTATCTATCTGTACGTTTCCTTGATCGGATGTAAAGTTTAATTGATCGGTTATCGCTATAGAGCGCTGCATATGACGAGCCTAACCTCACTTATTTGACAGCTGCTGGTCCTGTTGTTTACGTTTCGGACTTAGTCGTTTTTTCCATCATTTTTTCATCTTCGCATTTCTATCACCAGCATGCTGATGGTGACGATTTTCCACGGTAGGAAGATAGAATAATACGATTCGTGGGTATCTGCAGTGGATTTGACCTCTCCTCGCATCAAACTTTCACGAAATTAAGAATGATTCGAAAAAAGTACTAAGTCCAAACTGTAAACAACAGGACCAGTACCTGTCAAAATTGATGCGTGACGTCACAGTGCAGTGGGCAATAGGTAAATAAAGTTTAATTTACAAAACACAGTTACGAAACTATTTATTGTTCCATGACTTCACACAATACTGACATATTTGCTGAATACCGTTGCTTTAAAAAATCCTTAAAAACGGAATTACTGGACAATTATTTCGCATTATTTTCTAAGAAGTGACCTCCGCTTCCTCCTCTTACTCCGTAGGTATTTTCACAAAACATAAATTAAATTTTATTCAACGTCGTCGGGGGTAAAAATTGGTCCAAAATAATGCATATGTCCATGTTGTTCGTTGGATAGCTCGCGTATTTAACCTTGAAATACTATTTTTAGTAATATTCATTTTTTTTCTAATTGTTACTGATTTATAAATCTATGAAAATTGACCTATTCTCACATCATCGACATTGTGTCGAAGTAACTCGAATTGATGCTACTTAGTTACAACAATCAATATGATGGAGATTTATATAAAATTAAACAAAAAATGTTTGTTATACTGAAAGTTTGATGTTCTATGACACCGTAAAACAAGCAATTACAATCGGTGTTATTTTAAAGCTTTTTTGGATGATTTATTCAAAATTTACTACTTTTCCCAGAGACCTATTTCGTGTTGAGAGCTTTTAATATCTGTTGAAAATACATTATCAAAATTGTACATCGATATATCTAATACTTGCTGATATGTTTCAGATAATGTTAATTTCAAGGTAATGCGGCATTAGATCCGTAATCTTAATAGCACTTGTGAAATTTTGGCCGAAAAATCTGAAAATTATTTAAAAAATAAAAAAATGTAAGAGATTAGAACATGTCAGTTTTGTGTTGTAAGAAAAGCTTTAGAAAAATGTTCGGAAGAGCATTGCAAAATAATTTAAAAGTTTGCTGTAAATACTTGAAAGTTTTCTGAAAATTAAAATTCTAAAGATTCTTCTTCTTGGCATTAGGGGACTTAGAGGTGATTTCGCCTCAAAGTCACTTTTTTGCTTTAATCTATTTGCAATGAATTCCAGTGCAAAATTCTAGAGGCTCCAGGGAAGCCTTCGAAGAATATTAGGCGACTATTCGACAAGTTCTTAATGATATTTTCCTCAGATCCCGAGGAACGGTTCAGCAATTCTAGTGATTTCTCCAGAGATTCCTTTTGAAATACTTCCAGGTAACCTTTCATGGATGCTACCAGCAATTTCTTAACGGATGCTTAGAGGATTTTTTTCCAGAATTTGGTCCGAAGAAACCTAGAGCATTCATAGAGATTTCTCTGAAAAATTGTAACGATTATCCCAGGATTTCCTCCACATATTTTTTTTACTTGTTCTTTCACCGATTTTTTCAGTCGGTACTCCTAGAATATTCTTCCACAAAGGTTTATTCCAAAGTTAAAAAAAAATCGTTTCGACATTTTTCCAAGAATCTCTACAAAAATGTTTGCGCCATTTCTTTCATTTATTCCAAAAATTCTCATAAGGATTATTTTAAAAATCCATTTACGATTACTCCGAGTAATTGCTCCAATAGCTCTTTCAGGCATTATTCGATAAAATCTATTAAAAACTTTTCCAAGAATTCATTAATAAAAACGATCTGGTGTTCCTCATTAGGTTTCTCTAGAAATTTCTCTCGGCATTTCTTCAACATTTTATTTCTATCTTTATTAACGAGATTTTTAACCCTGAGCTAGTTCATCTCGGGACCAACGGCTTTACTCTTCTTCCGAAGGAAGTTGTCACTGTAATCATAAGTAACTATCTCGGGGATGGGATTCGTTCCCAGGTCCTCGACGTGAGAGGCTTGAATTCTAACCACTAAACCAGGCTTGTCCCCACATCTTCATGGATTCTTCTCAACTTCATTCAAGGTTGCACACAAGTTAAAACAACAGCAATTACTACAATCCAATCATTCATACAAAAAAATCTTCAGGGATTGTTCCGATTTTTTTTGTGTCTTGTAGTGCATTATTCAGAGATTCAATTTTTTCAGTTAATTTAGCAATTTATTAAGAATCCGAGAGTTCTTTCAGAGATCATCGTAGGAACTCAGAATTCATACAAGTTTCATTGTAAGATTACTGTAGGATTTTCCTTAGTAATTACTTGCGATTTTTTTTTATAATTTTCTCTGAAAAATTTAAAAAAATGCCTAGACATTTCCCTAAACACATCCCTTGATGAATGATGGAAAAAAAAATGGGAAATTTTTGAATTCTTGGAAATGTTCTAAGCGGAAATGTTGAAACTCAAGAAGAAACGCAAGAATCAATGGCTGAACTTCTGGAAAACTTGGAACTTCCTTGAAAATGAAACGATATTTGGAGGGAAATGATCCTTAGAAAAAATCCTGATTGAATTCAAGAAGGTATCTAAATCAAAATTCTTGGGAGAATTGCTCAAAAAATTCATGATAAATCCCAAATTAACTATTTTAATATATTAGTCAAAAAAGGTATTGATTTCAAGGAGCGATCTTTGGCAGATTTTTCTCACAATTGATACAAACTCTTGTCAAATGCTTTGAGAAGTTTTGGTAGAATATATTGAGCACATTCAAAGAAATTCTTACGAAACATCATTGAAATACGTTTGAAGTGTTTGGGGGGGTGCTTAGGGATTTCTGGCAAAGTTCTTGATAGGATGCTTGATAAATTTCTATTAAGATTCATGGATAATTTATGATTACATTTTTTCATAAATTCTAATTGAAATCTGGACGTTAATTGTCCGGTCTCGAAAGCTCTTTGGAGAATTACATAGAAGAGTTAGTGCATTGCAAATGAGATTTTAAGAGGATTATATAGGGCGTCTGCACCAGTGATAGTGACAATAGTCGTTACTATTGAGGAATAAAAAATCGCCAGAAAATAACGGAAGCTTGTTTTTCATATCTGAATACGTCATACGAAAGCTTTGCTATTCTATTTTACGTAAACAATAATCTTAGAATTATAAAATCATTGAATCTTTCAAAAAAGCATTTCCTCCATTACTGGAACATGTTCCAGTATTAGTGATATTTGCTAACGTATGTTCCTATAATAGTGGTTTACATTGATTTCCCATTGAAACCCATTATTATAGGAACGTCCCACTATTACTGGTGCAAAGGAGCAAAAAAGTTAAGGTTTTTAATTGTTTTCTACTATTTTCTAACTAATTTCCAAACAAATTTTATACACATTCATATCAATTTTACAAGGGTCATGTTAGAAAAATACACATAAAAATTAAAATTGCCAATAACACGGTTGAAACCGCACTACCGTAATCCGGGGTAACATTGATCAGCGGGGGTAACATTGATTGGTATGACCCTGCTCGTAAAAAGTTCGAATCATCATTTATTGATGGAACATTTTCACAGCATGAATGGTGTCTCTCTTTCTTACATTCATAAACTAATTAAAAATGAAGTTTTTGCGAAAATTGCGTTTAGTTTATGCGTAAATTTATCAAGTTTTTGAATCAATGATTTTTATCATTATGAATATTACTACCGAAGATTCATGTCTCACATGAGTTCTGTAAATGGTATGAGCAAAGAAAATGTGGCTGTTACTAAAAATGGCATCGCCGAAAATGATTCCGTTGTCAAATCTTTAATAAGTTTATTCATTTAAGCAACTTTAACAAACTGTTATTAACACTTCAGTCGTCGCGCTGTTGTATTTTGTACAACAGTGTTGAAAAAACCTCGCTTACCGTACACAGCATCAGCGTGGTGGTTCTGACAAACCACGCGACGACTGAAGGGTTAAGAATGCAGAATTTCCATAGGAAACTGCCTACCTTTAGGCGTATTCCGCTGTTCAAAGTGTTTTTATTTTTGAAATAACTTGAAAAGCAAATGACTTGTAAGAGTTTGCTCTTCATATTCGTTTTTGGGGACATGATTTAGAAGTACCGTAAAATGGGGTGTTAAGGGATGAAAAAAAAATTCGACTCGAATTTCAAGCAACTTCTAGTATGTCAATAATTGAACAAAGGACAGCCCTACCATTTTCTCGTCGTGTATATCAAAAGACAAATACAATTATGAGGATCCTACGACAGATTTCTGAGATAATCATGAAAATGTGTGATTTTTGACGAAAATGCAAAATGGGGTGTTAAGGACTTTGAGTTCTCTAAATAAAACCATATATTGCCATTAACAAAACATTATCTTTTTGGTCAATTATTTTGATGCTTTCATTCAATTTCATAAGTTATGTTCAACCTTTAACAGATAATACATCAATATTATTGAACTTGGAACTCCTGTAGCCGCAAACCGTTTTATTTTAACTGCTAAATCTTTCATAGCTATTAATTTTATTCGGAAACTATCAATACATCGTAAATTTGTCTTGAAATGATTTTTATACTTGAATGCAACAGGATCATGACCTATAATTGAAGTTTACGAATTCTATAAACTCTGCAAAAATTTCATAAAAAATCTATAATATAAGCATAATTTCAACAAGCTTTTAGTTTCAATAGGGAAAATGACCAAATTTCCCTGTAAATAAAACACTACACGAAACAAAGTATTTGTATGAAACACCCAGTGGCATGATCGAAAAAATACTGAAGAAGGAAAGTGTTACAGTATGGAGCGGAAATCTAACGCTCACTCTATAACACAATGCGTTTAGTGACCGACGAGGCCGCGAAGTTTCTCAAAATAAGTTCAGAAATGACAGTGTCTATATACAGAGAGTTGCGTGAAGAGGCTTCTTTGAATGCTTGTTCTCCTTCGTCTTCGACAATAGCCCCTATTTGTTTTGCTGATCTGTTCGATAGATAGACGGTTTGACAGTTCGATAGGTAGATTTGGTTTCATTTATACACTCTGAGAAATTACAAAATATTATTATTGTTTACCATTTCATAGGATTACCTCGAAAAGGATCAATGGCTTCAAACTCATTCCCTAATGAAAGAATCATTCAAACTTTCCAAACATTTTATCAGTGTGAACGAACAAGTTTTGGAAATAGTATCAAGAAAAATCTCATATTTACTTTAATACGTTGTTATCAAGATTTTCCTACCAGTTTATCCGATTTTCGAGGCATGACATTTTGGTGATATTAAGTAACAAACAAAATAGACCCCTTAAATCTTACAATGTAATTTTACTTCACGGAACAAGCCAAAAGTATATTGGAATATATTTCGGCTTAAATCGAATGAGTTTAGTAACTTGGATAAAGTAGAAAAGATAATCCCCTAACACCCCACTTATTTTCAAAAAGAGACTTTTTCCATAAGAAATATTGAAAGTCGAAATCTAGATAAAATTCACACAAGTGTTTGTCTGCGTTGTGATCTCAAATAAATTTACTTATCTTCTAAGTTACTCACATATTTTTCTTAATATTATTTCATTGTTTTGTAGATAAATGTATTTAGCCCATAAAATTCGAACAAAAATGTTTTCAATCGTTTTCAATATCTAGACTCCACAATACTTTATTTTAATAAACACTCCCTATCACATAATGTAGTTTACAATCCTCCGAACAAATCAAGCATTTCAGATGACTGATATATCGACTTTCGACGTTTTTGTGATTTGTCAAGGACTACCGAACGTTGTTTACATGGGTGATGAATGTTACCCCATATCGACTATATGAAAAAATCACTTAAAACATTTATTTAAACATAGTTAAATGTTTTGAAAACCAAAATACAGTATATAGTCACGAGCGGTGGGTGCCAGTACTTGTTATAAAATATAAAACTGGCGACGTTTGCATTTTCAAATGAAAAATTTAAGAAATGTCTCAGAACTGATCAATGTTACCCCGGATTACGGTACAGGTCGGACTCGATTATCCGGAGACTCAATTATCCGGGATTCGATTATCCGGAATTTGTTTTTTGATGTTCTTGTTTTTCAATGTTTATGCATAAATCTGAGATACCGTAAACCGGGGGCAAATTGATCACTGGGGTGAATTTGATCAGGTCGGTAGCGAATAGTATTTCCTTTCAAGGATGCTTAATACTTCGTTGGCATCACAAACATTTCATGTTTTCTAGTTTACAGATGTCTAATGATGATATTAAACTATTTCATTTTTATTAGGGCCGGTTTTGCATAGAAATATTCACACTTTTTGAAGATGTTGATAATAATGTGGGAAATGACGGTACTAAACAATCCGCTGGTGCTAAGACTGCATGCAAACTTTGAGTATCAAAAATGTTGTGTAAGCTTCAGTATGAACTGCTGAACTCATTTTTGAAATCGTACATCATTACAAAAATAGTTGTTTGCTCATAAATCCGTTTATTGTTGAATAACGTGCTTATTTCACGGGCAATTGCATACATTTAGGCGTATGATGCAGATTTACATAGTTTAATTTTGCAATAATATGTATACCATCATGAGTTGTAAGAATTTTGACATCATTTTCAGATTCAGGAGACCCAAATTTAGTAGATAGGGAAATTTTACTTTTTAAAATATGCTTTATTATATAGTGATCAATGTCACCCCAATGTGTCATTTCAATTTTTGATATTAAAACTAATTTTATGAAATGGTAAATTTGATTTCATAAAAAATCGATTACATAAACTGATAGAGATCAATGAAGTACTGATTTTACCGAAATAATTTTGGCATATTTGAATTCTAAAGGATAACATGACAAAAAATTGTGAAATAGTGATCAATTTGCCCCCGGATTACGGTAATTTGGTAGTACAATATACAATATGAATGGTTTCGCAGTTTAGAACGTATTTAAGAAAAGGGGGGGGGGGGGGGGTGAGAAAGTGTATTTTTGTGTATGCTGATCAAAAATTTTATTTTCTTGTGTAGACCCCTACTGTTCCTAGAAATAATTTCTGGCTACGCCACCGCATCATATGAATAAAACAACGAAAAAAAAATAATATTTAAGTTCTTTTATCGAGGATTTTAATTTTTTTTCTTAGTGATTCGATTATCCGATGGATTTGATTACCCGGAGTGAAAAAAAATCGATACTCCGGATAATCGAGTCCGACCTGTACCACTATTATTGGTACACAGACTACCATTGGATCAGCCACCCTAAACGATATTTTCTAAAAAGTTTCTTGATATTATGAACATATTCCTAGCGGTTGCTGTAAAGCCAAGCACAAAGATTGTTGGGAAATTTCATAGGATTTAAGTGGTTTCCCAATGAAATTTTGGACACGTTATTTAAGAATTGTATTTTGATAGATTCCTAAACTGATACGGATTCTTGAAAAAGTCGTTTTTGGATTACGCACTTAACTAATTCGTAATTTATGCCAAAATCATCATGAGATCCCAGACGAAGTCTTGTATGGATTTCTGCATATTTACTGCGAATTATTCCTGTCATTATCAACAAATTGCTTGTGAGATGCTTATTGAATTCATGGAGAGCTTTATGATGGATTAATAAATGTCAAGGTCTCTTGTGTCAGATTATTTGCCAGATTTTTATATTTCCTCAGCAAATTCGAAAGTCAAATGACAAAAAAATGAATTGATAAATCTCAAAATCTGATATAAAGGCAACTTCCGTAAACTGTACGTCCTGACAATAAATGAAAGTTTGCGTTTGCGTAACATTTTTAGACTTGGTCTTTTAGATTTATCAATAAATTGTCTATCCCTGTTTGTCAAATGATTTGATTAATTATACATTACTTATTACTTGACATCCAAAAGTAGCGGGAGAATTTGCGAAATCCTTCTATGAGTTGTATTTTTCGGCAGCTTTGTTTTCTTCGTTTTCGGTGGTTTACTAAGACCTATTGCAATGCTGTTAGCGAAGCACTTTAGTGACTTGGTCCCTTTTTTCGACCTGTAGACGAATTCCGGTGCGTATTTTCTTCGAAAAAAAAAATCTTGCTGGTGAGTTATGGAAGAAACTTTCTTTTCGAAGATATTATTCGCTGGAATTTGCCTACAGGTCACTTAAGCAGGGCTGGTAGTAAGTCACTTTTTAGTGACTTGGTCACTTTTTTCGACCTGGTCACTAAAAAGTCACTATTTTCAACAAAAAGTCACTAAAGTCACTATTTTCAGGAAAATGGTCACTAAAGTCACTTTTTTCGTGATCAGATGATAATGAAATCTTAGACAGGGATAGCTCTTCAAACACAATCAAAAAGAAATGGATATTTATCATTATCAGGGCAACTAAAGTGTGATTTTGAAATCAAACTGTTAAGATTCTTGACTTGACTGTTGAATTCTTGACTTCCTGGGAAAAGTTTTGGAGAAGATATTGGCAAAACTTAGGAAGCGACTTCGGGAAAAAAATTTTGTCCGAAATATTTGGATAAATTTTGACACAACGCAGGACTAATATCTAACAGACGTGCTGAATAAATTACCAGTGCACTTTCTGCAGTAATCTACGGCTATAGAAGGAATCCTAAACCTGCCTCCTGAAATAACAACAAAAATTCAAAAAGTTGGTCATAAACTCGTTCAGGATTTCAATAGCAAGTACTAGTTTTGCTAGGATCCATTGCAGATATTACATTAGATATTCCAACATATAAACTATACATGTTTTCATTGATTACCTTTTGGCAGTTTTATACATGACTAGGGTCAACTCTTTCTATACAAAAAACACGTTACTCTAATGAATGCTTGAACATTATGAGACGATAATAATTAATTAAAGATGATATCAGTGACTATTCCCTAACATCGAATCCACCTGTTTATGGAGTAACTCATATGAGCAAAATATATGCGTTTTCTATCGTTTGCTTTATGATCTAAGTATCATCAGTGCACCAGATTCCGTTCATTTAAGGGAAGTTATGTGTTCAAATGTTTATTATAAAATAACTATTGTGTCGATCAATACTATTTTTATGTCACAGTGTAGCTCCAAGTATAGGTAATCAGCGGCAAAATAAAAAGAAATTGAAAAACTTTTATGAAAAAATATTTAATTGCATTTGTTACTGCAACTAAGTGTTCCTATTTCCGCTCACGGTAAACAGGTTTCGTGACGAACTTACTAAAAAATGCATAATTTCAACATTTTGTTATTTATCCTGATATTTTCTGTGGTCATACCATATCTACTACTGTAATAAAGAAGGCTGTATACTAAAATCGACATTTCTTCAAAACATCAACAGACAAACACACACAAATTCCTAGTGGCCCAATAACCGCTCACGAGGTCTTATGTTTCCAATATAAAGAATTATTTTATCAAAAAAAAAAAATAATATCAGACGACTTTATTTGAAAGTTGTTTATATTGCTAGAATTTATCCGTGCGAAAAATGTTGATTTTTGACACGAAAAATCAATTTTTACAATAGTGAGCGGAAATAGGGGCATGAGCGGATACTGATGCGCTGATGGTATTTAAAATTAGTCATTTTAAGGGTTGTAGATCAGATAAAACGTGTGGTTACGAGTCGCCACTGAGTGATATGACTGTTTTCAAAACCTAATTTAGTTATTGAAACGATCAATTGAAATATAAACATTTTAAGTATGCATGGAATTATTTTCTAAATCTTTATGCAAGACATTCATCGAATTTGGTTTGTCTCGAGTTCGCCAATAATCAGTTGTGTTCTAGAGTTACCGTTGTTTATTTGGAAGAAATGGCTTAACTCTACAGAAATTCTGTCGAAAATTTAGCTTGAGTGTTAATATTTCGTTCGTTTTAGAACTTGTAATTCTGTAAGGATTTTTTTTTTTTCAGAATACTTTGAAATAAATTCACGATTTTCACCACAGTTTTGTCTTCAACCAACATTTTTCCACCGATTTATTCCACAGATTTGTTGAGAAATGCTTCTAGTAATTCTTCAAAATCTTCAATGAATTTTACCTGTTAGTTCATCATGAACAGGAATTATTCTAAACATTCTATCACGAGTACCATAATTCATGTATTTGATTTTTTTTCGACTGAAATCAGAAATATAAAATAGTAACCTATATTAAGTTAATGATCGTCTCGTAAAAAATGGTATGTGAAATCTTCAATGAGCCATCTTTTTGTCTCATTCCGGATAGCTTATTGCTCAAGAATTGAAATTACTGCAGTTCTTTACATTCTAAATTCACCCAATATGTAGATTGGCTACACATATAACGTATTTTCATTTCTAGTCATTTTAATGACTAATACTTGTAATTTTGAAGTCACTTCTAGGTCACTTTTTGGTCACTATTTTGATCATTTTGGTCACTAAAGTCACTATTATTTTGCTGTCCAACTGCTACCAGCTCTGACCATAATTCATGTATTTGATTTTTTTTCGACTGAAATCAGAAATATAAAATAGTAACCTATATTAAGTTAATGATCGTCTCGTAAAAAATGGTATGTGAAATCTTCAATGAGCCATCTTTTTGTCTCATTCCGGATAGCTTATTGCTCAAGAATTGAAATTACTGCAGTTCTTTACATTCTAAATTCACCCAATATGTAGATTGGCTACACATATAACGTATTTTCATTTCTAGTCATTTTAATGACTAATACTTGTAATTTTGAAGTCACTTCTAGGTCACTTTTTGGTCACTATTTTGATCATTTTGGTCACTAAAGTCACTATTATTTTGCTGTCCAACTGCTACCAGCTCTGCTTAAGTCACTATTTGTGTTAGGCTTTCAGGCTAACTTCCTGGAAGGATTCAGGGGTATTATTATTGTAGAAATTTCCAAAGATAAGTGTAAAAAAAATCAGGCGTTAGTTTTTCGGAAGAACATTCTAGCAAAACTTAGAAAGCGACTTAATATTCTGGCCGAAATATTTCAATGAATTTCGACAGAAAAACAGAAACCAAGACCAACATCTTTCAGATTTGCTCAATAAATTATAAGTGAAGTTATGAACCAAAACAATTCAAAGGGTTCGTCATCGTCCAGCACATCAAAAGCGGGTACTATGTAATTTTGCTTGAAATCGTTTCAGAAATATTATTAGAAATTCCAACAAATAAGCTATATTTTTTATTGATTAACCCTTGATACTGTTCATCCAGACTTCGGTCAACTATTTCTAAACAAAAAGCAATTTTCTATAATGGATGATCGATTGGACTATAATAAATAATCAAAAGTGATATCAGTAGCGGCTGCCTAACGTCAAATACACTTCTTCTTGAATTTCTGCAACAAATATGCTTATCATATTATTAACAATCTTTTACTGTTTGTTTTAAAATCTAAGTATGCACAATTATTTCCGGGGTCGTAGAACAGATAAAATCTGAGATCATGAGTCGTTTCGTTTGATTGTTTACTCTAATTAATTTATTGAAACGTTCGGTTGAAATGTAGACATTTTAAGTACGTATGGAATCATTTTATGACTACTTATGCACAACATTCATCTAATTGGTTTTGTCTCGAGTTCGTAAAACATCAATTGTGCTCTGGAGTTACTACTTATGATACGGAAGGAAAAAATTGATTTTTCAGAAATTTTGCCAAAAATTTTCTATTTTTTGTTTGTTCTTGGATTGTGCCAGGCAGGGCACTTCCTCACATCGTTTTGGTACTTCTCGTTTTGGTACCCACTTTCTGGTCGGTTTGCCCTAACCTTGCTCCTGATTTTCGAGTATATGGCTCATACGCTGCTAGTGCTTGATTCTGGCAATTAAACATATCGCATTGAATCGTCGTATTTGATGACGCTTGTCATTTGTTCATCATTTTGTTTAATGTTTTACGCATCAGCGAGGTATTATTGATGTCCGTCCCTACCCATAAAAACACATGTTTTGTTCCTCCCAAAACAATCAAAACAAGAACACTGGACGCCATGTTGAATTGATGTTGGGTTGGTGAATATTGGCTCATGCCACCCCCCTGGTGCCAGGAGAATATTTTGCAATTCATCCAAATTTGTTTGAAGAAATCCGTCACAATGTTATCTGAAATCGAAAATTTTCTGTCGATTTATTTATTCGTTCAAAAAGCTTCAAGTTAATTACACCAATACTTTTTGCATCTTACTGCCAAATTTTAGATTATTTGGCCGACAAAAACCCCTCATGACGAAAACAACAAAATGGCTGAAAATACGTAAATTCTCCTTGTGAGAAAATCTAGATGCATTTGATGGAATCTGTATTTGCTGATTAAGTACTTGCTATTGGTGCAGAACCATTTTCACTGTCAAAACATCAGACCTTCTACCTTTTGAAAGTTTACTTGAAAGGCAGAAGAAGTTCGTTCAAAGTTTTATGTACATCATGCGCTCCGATTCCTAGGCATAACTTTTTCATCTATCAACTGCATGTATTCCATGTTGACGAAAATGCATATAAAACAGATAATACTATGCTAGTGCGGACAATTAATTGTTCACATAATAAGCTTGAATCATAAGCTTTTCGTTGAACTATTCCAAAATATCGACATTGGTAGTTGCCATGCCTCCTTTCCATTGATTTGTTCGTTATCAATGGGATTACAATGTTTGATATGTATGTTATTTATGGTTCTATTTAGAATTGGTCATGTGCCAAACATAAAACAGTAGTTTTCTTCCAAACGAGCAAAAATTCTAGAAAAATAAGGTTTCCGAACCACACAAATTTTATCATGAGCTCACATACCCAAACCCTTTTTCCATCATTGGACCTCGGTATTCGAATTCGATACTGATCCGGCGATTTAATGTTCTCGGTGTGTGTTTTCGAAAAATCGCAGCACAGCTATTCCTCTTCCATACTCCCAACACTCTGAACGAACGGTTTGCTCCTCTCACTGACTGAAACTGGCTGAAAGGCATCGAAGTCGATGCGCTGATCACGTACACACCACTCAACAGTATGGCTGTAGCCACGAACTAATACACTTCGGTCGTATTCTGTAGAGTCGCGAGAGAACAAGAAGCCAGAGCAAAAAAAACGCAGGAATTATAAATTTTCGTGCAAATTCCGGATTTGTTCAGTGAGACCGGTTCGGTTCGGCAAGTGCTCAAATGACCACCGCCAACGAAGGAAGTCGTGCTCGACGTCTGCAGCAGTCTCTTCCACCTCCATCGGAGATCCGGCCACGATGGTAAGCACCAGCGAGTTTTGGCTTTTGGGTGTTCTTGGTCGACGCGGGCAAGCCTTTTTCGACTTTCTTTCAGCGTATATGCTTTACTACGCCTCGGCTCGGCAATCAATGATGATGGCGAGAAAAAAGATGGAGACCGTGAAGCGCAAATTGCTCGGTCGATGTCTTGTTCAAAAGTGCAATATGAATGTTTTCGGAACGCGTGCTGCCACTTTCTATAGATAGATATCAGGAGGCCCTTATGATTGGGCTTCGAGACGCAAAAAAAAACGTCTGGCGAAAATGTGGTGCAAAATTGCACACAGATGTTCCTTTGGCCCCCTGCTGCGTTCGAAGGGGAAGAATTTCTACGGCGACAAAAAAAATCCTTATGCACATCAATAGAGGAGCGAAACAAAAACCCGTAATTACCGGAGAAGCTGCGGGTAGTAGCTGCACTTGGTAGCATAATACAGCATCGCCCGACTGAAAAAATGTGTTGTGCAAGAACAAGACCAACACCATCCAGAGCAGATAGGGGAAAAAGGATAAGCGGCGAAACAACATGGATGCAAATCAGTCGACGGCATTGCCATTACGCTGTGTCCCTGCTGGTGCCGGTGAAAACCGGGTGAACCAGTGAACACAAGTGGACGTGGAGAGGCGCCGAAATTCAGCGAAATCCAGTCTAAGTGCGTGCTTCCTGTTGAATACAATGCTGAGAGCTGTTTCGACGAGTAAGGTGAATATTCACATATTATATAGCGTACTCGTATTAGAAACGCGAAGGAGGTTAATCGCTTGTTCTTGAAAACCATATAATTTGACCAATTAGCACGCATCCGCAGACGATATCGCCCCAAAAATTCCTCCATTTTCTTATACACCTATGCTCGTGATGATCCAGCTTCTACGTTTAATGGAATATGTACGTATATTCTATATCCTTGCCCTGCCCAAATCTACACGCAACGGACCAGGAAGAAACCGAACGCGTATGAATACGCAGAACAGCGCAGGTAATGGCTCCAGGCACGCACGCAAGCACAAAAAATTACATTGATCGAACGAATCCATTTTCGATACCCCGCTTCGAACGCGACGGAAAGTCATCATAATTCGAATATCGAAGCAAATAGAGCGCGCCGTTGTGCGGTGCCAAAGAACCCCCGAAGGAAACAACACAAAACCGATAAGAAGAGCGCAAAACATTGAGTCCAACCGTCGAAAGCTCGACGTAGAGACGATACCCAGAACCGAGGGTGAAGAGGGATGACCGGGGAAGCGTAAAGAACCATCAAACGGCAACTGAAAACAACAACAAAAACGCAAACACAGGCAAATTTGGGACTGACGACCACTACATGGTCAGCGAATAGCTCTATCTGGATACAGTCGGTTAGGTAACTTGACACACAAACACCAGCAAGTAGGTCCATGCTCCTCATCCGTGACAGAAGGAGGCACAATAACCTATCCATCTGGACCCTTGTTCCCAGTGTATACATTACCCATCCGCACCGTAATAAGGAACAGTATTTTATACAGACAGAACATGCAATTGGGTACCCCTTGCCTCACACGCTGTCTTCCTTCGTGCCATCGAAAGGGAGAAGGGATCAAGCGAAAGTGCGAGAAAAATTTGTGTGCGTGCCACCAGCCGGCGTATTCGAGAGGATACCCTACGACGGATGTGCGCGCACCATCAATCTACTGTTACACTCTGAGGCCAGAGGTGCCCAAATTATGCATTCCGGGACAAACCTTCTATTATGGTTTTCACGTTCTAACTGGAATCGCTGTGTTCTATGAGTAGTGAGCACTTCCACACTTATTGAATGAGAGTTTTCATTTGTAAATCGAGTGGCAAGGACGAAGATACCATGATCGATTAGCCGGGTTCGAACCAATTCCTCTCAGCATGAACTACTACTTCGGTAGGCAGTTAGTCCTCTTGAGATATAGAATATGTAATCACAACTTAAACGCAGTAGATCTGCATCCCAATTTCAGGGCTGGTAGCAAGTCACTTTTTAGTGACTTGGTCACTTTTTTCGACCTGGTCACTAAAAAGTCACTATTTCCAACAAAAAGTCACTAAAGTCACTTTTTTTCAGAAAATTGGTCACTAAAGTCACTATTTTTGTGATCTAACGGTATTGAAATATGAGGCTGGGTTATCTTTTCAAACACAAACAGCAAGAAATAGATATTTTTTATTATTAAGACAAATAAGTGTGATTTGGAAATTTAAGAGTCAAAAAAGATAGGGATTCCTGAATATTTTGTAGACATTTGCAACGGTAAAAATTTAAAAAAATCTGGGAAAGGTTTTGGAGAATATGCTGGCAAAACATTTGGGCTGAATTTTTTAGTCGTAATATTTTAATAAATGTTGGCGAATACCAGGGCCAATATCTGACAGATCTGCTGAATAAATTACTAGTGAACTTTCTGCAGTAATATGTGACTATAGAAGGAATGTTTAACCTCCTATTTGAAAGACCCTCATCAAAATTCCTCCCGGAGATAAGCCGGAGACGGGTTTTAATAACAAACGAAAATTCAAGGAGTTTGTTAGAAACTCGTCCAGGACTTCAAAAACGAGTACTAATATCGATAAGAATCACTTCATCTTAGGTCAAATATTTCTACACAAAACGGGTCGTGAAACAGATAGAACGTGCGGTCACCGGGAAAATAATTTTAAATGAACATCTCCAAGCACTATACTTACAAACTACCAAAATAAGTCGTAGAAAGTTGTTATGGTTGCGAACTTTTTTGAAATTCAAATCATATTCAGCTCACGAATTTAATTCAATTTATAATCTCAAGTCTTCCGATTTTGACTATTTTGTATAAAAAAAAACTGAAATATCAAGATTTTTTTTTATTTTTTTTGAGCATCCGGGAATTCAAAAACTGATTTTGAATGGACACCCTTACTACTGCATTGCCCATATTAGCATGGTATTTTATGCGACCAAACAGTAAGTTTCAATCATAATCATAGCAGACTAGTTTATATGCTGAACTATCCGAACAAACACTTGACAAACCGTGTGAATGTTCGCATATAGTGGTGTATGTGCTAACAAATAAGTGCTGTTCGCATGTCCAACGAGTGTGTTATTAGGCAAAGAATGCATAGCAACGACAATTTTGAGCATATTGGCGCTTACGTCCCTTAGTAACAATTTAAGCTGAACAGCAAGAGTAATATCTGAACATTGGCTGATTAATGGTGTACAAGGCTAAACACCGTGACAGCTGAACAATAATTTGAAGAAAAGCTTATTAAACACTCCTATTCAGCAGTTCATTCAAAGTTGAATATCAAGTTGAACAAACTATTCTCCATCAACAGTTTTCACTTTTGTTCAACCAACCTGAATGACATTGATTAAAGATTATTTAAAGCTTTAAGCCCGGTTTGCTACTGACAAGAAAAGGAATCGCCTATCTCGATGCGTGGAAAATTTCTCCCAAGAAATGGTCAAGAAAATCACTTTTTTCTTATCGCAGTACGCAGTTGAGAAGAAATGTCACTTCAAAGGGGGCTCTCTGTAGGAAATTTCTTGACCCTTTCAGTCAAGGAATTTCTTTACTTTTCTTGAGCGAAACAGCATACTTAGCTTTAATCAACACCCAATGTCGAAAATTCGTCCCGCCGTAGGGTAACAAAAATACATATCAAAGTTTGGGTCAAAACCGGATTCATTGAACACATCGTACAATAAATCTCCACATCACGAAGCATGCTAAACGCACACGAGCCTATGGTTTGTCGAAAAAGAACTCCTGATTTCAGCAGATGAAATTCTACCCTCAATCACGATGATTTCTTTGTCATTTTTTTAATTAACTGAACTGTTCTTCTACGCCTACTTGTCCCATGTTCCATGTAAACCTTATGGACGGCGGGACAAATATGCATAGAACGGCAGTGAACGAAGCGACAGAATAAACTTATTTTCCACTTTATTCGTAATCATTATCAACGCAAGTGACAACCATTAAACAGCATTAATTGAAGATTTTTGAGGATTCTAGTTTAAAACTAAAATCAAAACACACTTATGACAGCTAACTTAGTTGTTTTCGCATAGCACTGATATCACTTCTCCAGCCTTGATGCAACCTTTCACATAGCCCTTATTCAGACAAGTGGATAAGTTATTCCCTTGCTTTCAATGATGTTCACACAGCCTCATGTGGAGAAGCTGTAAAGGTGAGTGGTTATAAATAAGTGAATCCCAGTTCAATTCTCAATTTTCATATATACCTACTTATCTTCATCTTAAAATTCCAGCACACTTCTCCACTGCGTGTTTGAAATTGTTGGTAGCGTTTATAAAACTCATAACTATGAACCTGTGAATATTTTTAACATATTTTTGATTCATTGTTGAATAATGGATAAATAAGCGATTGCTAAGCATTCGAAGGTTGCCATCTATTCTAAAAATAGAAATGACGTTATTGAAAGGGGCTTGAATAAGCGCATGCTAGACTTTTGTTCAGCCTTCCATATAGCTTCATTTAAGCTTAAGGCTGAATAAAATCGCCAGAATTAGATGTTTAACAGCTGAACAAGAGTGTGTGGAGGCTATGACCAGCTTTTGTTCAAACGAAGGCTGATTTAAATTAGTTATAAAAGCGTTTGAGCAGCTTTAAGTTGTTATCTGGGTCGACTATGCGAACATGGGTAGTGCAGTTCTCTAGACTCTAAATTCACCCAAAATGAAGATTGGTTAATATCCACGTAGAACGTATTTTCATTTATAGTAATTTTCATGAATATTACATGTAGTTTTGAAGTCACTTTTAGGTCACTTTTTGGTCACAATTTGGTCACTTTTTGGTCACTATTTTTATCATTTTGGTCACTAAAGTCACTATTATTTTACTGTCTGACTGCTACCAGCCCTGCAATTTGATCTACTCTTAGAACACCGATATTGTAAATCCAAAAAATCATATCTTATTTTCTTATCCAAGGTAAGGTTTTCTTGACCTTTCAGTCCTGTCTTCGTCAATAGTATCACGCTGATTCTGAGTACGCATAACGAGGTTTTACAATCAGTGTTGTATAAAACAGCGCAACTACTGAAGTGCCATTAAAGATTGGAACTGATATATAGAAACGAATTTACCATATTGTATTAACTACATTTTGACGAAAGAGATCGAGACTCCCATCAACGAAAGAAAACATGGATTTAAATCGAAAATAATGATAACAAAATTGAATATCAATTCGATAGTACAGTCACCCCACAGTTATATGGATCAGAGTTGAATTGAAACGGGAATATCTCATCAAATAGAGTTGCAATTACGCAGAACACATTTTACCTACGTGAACCATAAATCTGTACATCTGTACATCAATTATAATATGATTAAGCATATTTTTTCCGTCCGTAAGAAATAAAATGTCAACCGTTTTCCCAGAAGCATTGATTCATAACTGTGGGGCGTTGAAAGCCATACCACAGTTATGAATCAAAGATAAGACAATTCCGAAACAAACGCCAAAACGTATGCTTTCACTAGCACACCATTCGTTTACCTCGCAGTTAAATTGCTGTTATAGTGTTTCGATCCATAATATGAGTCGATTTGATCCATAATAGGGATCCTTCTCTTCCACTAATCCACATCTGTGGGGTGGACAACGTTTGGAATTTCTATCGAAATCGACACTTTTTCGTAAACAACCGGGAATTTTGAGGTGTGTTATCAAAAACAACTATATTCTGCAGTGCCAGAAAGGTGATTTTGTTTTGTATAGCGTCACCATGTTTTTAAATCATGTTTTGTTCTGAAAAATTACCCTTAGTTGATCCATAACTGTGGGGTGACTGTATACGCACAACAAAACCTAACCGAAGAAAAACTAACAAAAACAAATGAATTTAATTCGATATCTTATTGATTTGAAAAAAACAGGTCAGAGCAAGGCCAAGTTACCCCAACGATTTTTGTTTACCCGTGGAGCCCTGAATTTGGAGAACACACCGGGAAATTATATATATTTCAAACATAAGAACACCAGTTTGTTTCAATTTCAAGCTGTATGGGTGAAACTAGAAAATTTTAACAGGAGGTGCGCAACTTGGGAATTAATGACAAGGTTCTTGATGATTTGCTGTTTAGATTTCCATTTAGATTCATGGCAATCTTTTGATTAGATCTTTGCTGGAGTCCTAACTGGAATAAAGCCGATAATTGCACAGTTTTATGAAACTTGTTTATGACACTGAAAAGCTTATGAATTGCTAATGAGGTTTTTAGTATAGTCTAGAAAACATTCTTCTTAGGTTGACGGGAAGCTGAGCCAGAAAAATATTTGGAAAATTTTCGTGGGAGATCTACTTGATTATGATTTTTTTTTTGACGGATTTATGGGGTTATTGATGATACTGATCTCTCTCTCTCTCTGTTCGGATGCGCCACTGCGACCAGTATTTAGATCTATTGTGGCATTACCCGTATCCTTAGTGTATAGTGCATGTCGCATTACTCCATTTCCATTGATAGGTAATGAAGCATCGATTTCTGTACAGTTTTTGTTTTGATTCCTCAGATATTGATAAAAATCGACTATGATGAAAAGGTCCCGCTATTTACACCCTTCATAGAAATTTAAATCTCAGCGAAGGCGCGCCCCTTAGCAAACATAATCGATTAAATTTCTGAGGAATTAAATCGGTTCTACTGATATTTGACCATCCAACTCTAATCACATCTTTGTTTCGCTTTTAGTTTAGTCCCAGAAAAAATACTAGAAAAAAGGGGCTTTATGCTAGCAGCAAAACCGAATCAAGCTAGAAAATTTGTTTAGTAATCAGAATGTACGTGAGTCCTTGAATTACCAGTACTTACAGTCCTTGTTGAGTTAACACTCATGATTGTTATCCTGGCTTCAAGTGTAGTCTCGGGACTGACCAACTCCGAGTCTTTAACCATCTGCTAGGTAAAATAGATTAATTTTTAGAAACTGTTGCCAGTAACAAGGACGGACTTTGTACCGCGAATCCTTGAAATACCAGAACATATTACCCTAGCCCGACAAACAAGATGAGACTAGGGTTCAAATTGGTAGATCTTACCCCATAACGCACCACGAAAAGGTGATCTACCCGCGTTACGGGTTATGATACTGATTCTATGGACTAATTTGGCTAGTCTTAGATCTATGACAAAGTGCTTATGCTTAGGAAATGCATTTTTGGATTTATATCAAAAAATTTTGCCAGCATCATAAGAGAACAATAAAATGTTTTTGGGCATATCGTTCCAGTTGGTCGGCGTTAAGTCAGAGGGGACCAAGTACAAAACTTGGGAAAATTGGATTATTCTCTCATTAGATGCGAAATTACCTTACCTCCGTTTCACTTTGACCAGATTTGATGAATGCTGTAAACTGCGAGAGATGTGTAACAAATTTATTTTGGATGATCAATAAAATCGATAAAAGCGTGCAGTCAGAGAGGACCAAGTGCATATTACCATTACAGCGAAAATGATCAGCGCGCTAAGGAATGCGAGGAAATGAAATACATTTCAAGAGATTTGTCAGATTTTTCGACATCGAATGATTCTTCTACTTAACCATCAATAGAAATTTATAAATATTACTTAATTAGATGCATTTGATTTTGACTTTTGACCATTTACCACATTTCAATGGGTGGTCAGAAATTGCAACAATTTCAACAATTTATTTGTAAAATAAAATAGTTGTGTGTTTTCATTCCCTCTGATTTGGCGATTTTGAAGCAGAAAACTGCTTTTTCAGTTTTGACGTTTGCTTCATAGATACACCGAGAAAAAATCTCCCATAAATTCCAGGGAGTGGACGATCTTTTAGATATTTTAACAAATACTTTGTATCTCTTTGCATTAGAAAAAAAAAACGCATTTAGGCTCAAGTAAGAATCGTAAATTTGCACAACCAAAACCAGTTTTCTCTAGAATGGACTCTTGATTATTGGACGACATTCCTTTGGGGACATTCGCAATATCTCAACTTCTGAAACTCGCTGTTCCAGGTTATTTCGAGCTACTAAACAGATCGATTTGGAAAATGAAAACAATCATTGAAAAATAGATCATCCCATTGTGCAGCTGGAATCTCAACACACCTAGCATCCTCGATGCCTAAGAAATCATCCAATATTTCGTAGATAATCCCAACGCTTGGAAACCACTGTCCAATACCCTCGCATGGCACCTTTCTTCGTATTCGTGTCCGCAAAGTACGGTTATCCTGCCCATGGCCCTAGTCATCGTCGTCGTCGTCATTTTCGTCATCGCGCGCGTGTGAAAGGATCGATTCTCTGGATGATGTCCCCGCCGGAATCAAAAACCGGTATGTGCATCGGGGCTTGCAGCCTGCAGCCGTTCCCACATTTGGAATGCACTCCTCGCCTCCTTGCGTTGTCGTGTGTGATCAACCAACAGCAGCTTCACGTATTTTTTTCGGACTAATTGCACGACTACCTACCACCACCTCTACCGTGCGGTACGGACCCATGGCTGTGTGCTGATCGGTGTGTGAGTGCGTTTCTGGCGTGTACAACATAGTTTTCCAAACTGCGAAACGCAAAAAATACTGATATTTTTCTGAAGTTTTTGGAATGAATTATGATAGTTGAACAACAATTCTCAGGTCCTGGCCAGTGTTCACTTTGAGGCTTACGATCTCAATTATATGAATTTTGATTGTTTGGGTGAAAAACAGTAGTTTTTCTGAAAACCAGGCAGGCGACTCGAACAAAGTCTAGTATAGTACACGACATTCGGTTTTTTATTGTGGTTCAAAAAAATTATAATAATTTTGCTGGCCAATGAATTTAAAAAATCTTCAATAATTAACAATAAATTAAAAAAAACATATTGCAAAGATATATTTGGCTGCAATATTTTACAAAAAAAAATCGATAACTCAAAACATACTTGAATGATTTCCAACAAGGTATAATTTTTAAAACTCAATATAAATTGTATCTTTTTTAATAGTCATTCTGATTGTTCTTCGTATGATGTATATTCATCTGCTATTTGATTCAATTTGTCCTACAAAAAACTTTTATCTTAGACATTGCTTTCATCTCGTGGGTCGCGAGAAATAAACATAACGGCTAGGTGGGTCGTGCACCCGAATAGATTGGGAATCTCTGGTACAAAACATTCCGGTTGATGCGACGAACCCGAACCGACGAACATCATCATCCATCCATAGCGCGGTTCGAGAGACGAGACGAGACAACTGAGCGTAGTTACCTATAGAGAGTAGAGTAGGTATTGCGGAACCGCGGCGGCGGGCTGTAATGCAAGCTGCAAAATTAAATGGCCGAAATGTGGTTGTTTGTTGGGGGCTGTTTTTGGACCAGCCAGCACCAGAGCTCCGGTATCTGACACAAGTAGCCAAACTGCAAGAGAAGCAGCAGCAAGCAGCACGGTGCAGCGGAGATACCATTCAGGAAGACGAGGTCGATGAAAACTTAGTGAAGTGTAAGGATTTTTTTTTCTTAAATCGTTCGTCATTGGTCGAGTGTGCAAAGTTGTTTTTTGTCTGCAGCTGGAATCGGTGGAAATTGACTCTAAATGGAGGCTGATCGTGTGGTGCAAAATGTGGTGAATCGCTGTGTGAGAGAAAAAAAAACAAGTGACTCGATTGTGCTGTTTGATAAGAGTGTTTTTTTTTGAGGAATCGAAAGGTTAGCTCCCGGCAGGGTTTTGCAAATGGACAACAATCTAAATCGGTTTGTCACGTGTTGATGGAATCAGAAAGTTCAGATTTGATTGTCAATGGACAACGGGAAGGCTGTACTAAAACCTAACTATATTTCGAGGTGCCTGTCTATCCAATTTAAAGTTTTATGGACATTTTCACAGTGATGAGAATATCATAGGCCAGGTAGATTCCCGGTCGACTCAACTACTGAACCCAACATTTCCGAATGAGCCATACAGCACAGTGATTAGCCTACTATTTAGTCTAATTGAGTATTCTATTGTGAGGACAAGCTATCGATAAAGATTCTCTAACACAAAAAGAGGTAAAATGAGAAACCAGGAAACATCGTACAATGTACAGTCTAGAATTATGTAAATCAAGCCCGTCATATTAAAATTCCTAATTTGAGGACTTCATTTTGTATGCCATATTATATTGAAGTTTGGATCATATACTGTTTAGGGATTCCTAATTTGATTGAGATGTTCGTGACTTTCTAAAAGATGGTCCAATACCTATCAAAAGATAAATTCCGTCTTTTGTATGAACGAGTGTCGCACCATCATGCTTTCAAAATTCTTTTATTTTTCGCTACTAATTGAGGCTGTCGTCATTTATGGTTCAAAATGCAACAAATACCCGTGGACTAACACCTGGAATGCGTTCTGGTATTACGTTCCAACTGGGACAGAGCCTACTTCGTGGGGCATTGCCTCATTTGTTAAATAATAGTGATTTATACCGTCAGTATGTTCATGCTTAAACAAAACACAGAAATGTATCCACTAAGTTTAGTAAATTTCTCGACGATTTACACCATGAAATCGTTAAAGTATCAGTCACCATTACATTATTTTTAGACTTTTGTCAATAATCGCTCTATGCCTATCATACATAATCTTTGCTTGATTACCACCGTAATTGATTTGTTCAATTTTATTACAAATCGTCAAAATGATTCTATGTTTTCTTCCTCGGATAGCTGCGCAAATTCGATCCGATATTAAAAAAAATGCCAAAAATTTCGTCATGCTTTCACCTTGATTAGCTTTGTGGTGATGCTGAAGGTGTCTGGGTTCGATTCTCAGCACGATTCAGTATCTGTTCGAGCTTGAAATTTCTTTGATTTCTCAGATTACTTGACCTGTGAATTGCAAAGCTAGCAATTTGGTCTCAGAAAACGCTGTTTATAATCGTGTAGACAACAGAGAATAAGAGAACTGAGGCGACGCTAATAGAAGACACTGAAGACGACCTTACAGTTGAGGTCGAAATACGCGTATCTGTCAAAGGATACAATCTCTAGTGGAATTAAATGGTATAGTTGTTGGTTCAGTTGTTTCATCTACTTATACAGTATTGGACAAAACATTTCCAACTTTTTCGATTTTCCATACAAATTGACCAACTTTGGTAAGCTAGATCTCAGTTATTTATGGACCGATTTGAATGAAACTTTCACAGAACATCAGATATAACTTGAATTTTAACATATATTTTCGAATAATTTTTCCAATCACGAGTTTATAAGTAATAACGGTTTGAGTAAAGTGTAATTTTTGATGAAAAATTCAAAACTTTTTATCTCAAAATCTGATAGCCCTACACAAAAACTGTCTTCAGCAAACTTATTTATCTCGTCAAAATCTACAACTTTGCTGAAGATACCATGAAGCTATTCCTTCAATATGTTTAGTTATGTCAATTATAAAAAATCGTCAAAAAATTCACTTTAGTCAAACCGTTACTGCTTTTCAACTTGTGATTGGAAATATCACTCAAAAATATATGTTAAAATTCAAGTTATGTCTGATATTCTGTGAAAATTTCATTCAAATCGGTCCATAAATAACCGAGATATAAGTTGGTCATTTTGTATGGAAAATCGAAAAAGTTGCAAATGTTTTGTCCAATACTGTAGGTATTCTACTAAACAGCTCGAAGATTTATTATCAACTGTGGAGTTTTAGGAAGATTGAGGTCCGCCTCATGTACGATTAATCAATCATTCATTACGCAACAGGATATTTTTGCAAGGTTTTGCCGTAACTAATTTAATGCCTTTTGGAACACAAACGGGCTTAGTCCAGTCCAATGCTTGACCTTCTGGTAAGCAATAGTTTTGTTTTGTAATATCCCGGAAAGAAGTGTTTAGTTGGCGTCCAAAAACTTCAAGTCGACAAGAAAGCTTGTCGCTTTTTTAGCGTATGTGCGGGGATAGTTTTTATCCATTTTTTTTTCGATCGCTAGTCATACGTTCTTTATTGAACGTCATAAACGAGATACAGCAAAAGTTACGATTCCCAGCTTTTTTGCCATTGCACGTTGCGAAAGATATGAGTTTCAATACCCTTGTACAAAATTTCTTCGTGCATGCTGTGCTTTTTCGAATTTGAAAAAAAAAATAGTACTTTTAAATGAAATTTACAGTTTCTCAACACTTTATACAGAACAAAAATTACTCAAAATATCAAACATTTTGTCCAAAAAAAAAAAAAAAAACAAAAAAGTTATAGCTATTTGCGAGTATTGCAATTTTATCGTGAAAAAGAATCTTTAGTTCTTCACGTATCACTCGATTGCTTTCTGGAAATTATTTTTCCGATTCTTCCAGAATTCATTTAGAGGTCGTCCAGGAACTATCACATTAATATCTCATAATTTTATCCGCATTGCATCGTAAATTGAACAATTGTCTGGTCTAGTAAAAATTCGTTTAAAATGTGGTATAAACCAGAAGTTCAGACATTCTTCCAGAAATAATCACACAAATTAGATACCAAATGCCTCCTAGAATTCCGTCTAGCATCCAATGCCTTTTCAGTATCTATGTCGCATGTGTTTAACAGGATCAACTGGTACCGTTGATTCAGGTTAGAGTTTATCATGAGACACCGAAATTCTTTTCTCGTAGTTTGCAGCCGTATTTATCTGTCTTTTACTTCTGTCTCTTAATTCACAACTCATATATTGATTACGAAAATCAGAAATTAGTTACCCCTTTTTTACAATCCATGGATCCTTCAAATGTTCCTTAAAGGTTTCACAGCAGCAACTATTATGGCAATGTTTGCAGTAATTCATCCAATAATTCCTACAGACATATCTTCAGGGATTCCGTCCGATGTATTTCAAGAAATTTCTTCAGAAAATTCTGCACAGTTTTATCCTGGGATTCGATTGATTATTTTGTTAATAAACTTTCTTAGCTATTTATCTAGAACATACTTCAAGACTTACTCAAGACTATAAAAGATCTTTCAGAGATCCTTGCACTGTCGTTCCACGCATATTTGTCCCGCGGTCCATAAGGTTTGCATAGAACATGGGACAAGTAGGCGTAGAAAGGCAGTGCAGGAGTTCATCAAGAATTTCTACAGAAGATTCATATCAGATTTGTTTCTGGAGTTTTCACAAAGATTTCTAAAAAAAATCCTTGACATCCCAGGAATGATTCCTGGATAAATTCTTTGAGGACTTTCTTGACAAATTTCTCGTTTTTGCGAACAAAAATACAGGTTCATTACTTGAAGGTATCTTGAGCGACGTTCTTGGATGAACTCCGTAAAAGAATAATTCAATTCTAAATGCAATTCTGCAGAAATTTTCTGAATCTGAAGGAATCTTTAAACAAATACCTGAGTTATTTCCTAATGAAATTCGTACCAAAAGTAGTTAATTATTATGTGATTATGCATCAATACTTTTAGAATATAAGCGCATTCAATCGCCAAGTTTCAGAAGATTTGGTCGATGACGAAGAGAAAACGAATTTCCCTACTTGTAAAAATATCTCGAGGAATGAAAAAAAAAATTAGATCCTGGTCGGATTCTCTGAGAAATTCTTATAAAAAATTGTTTCCCTTTATTCCTGCTTGGTATCTTTTTTCTCTTAAGTTCCTATTTTCAAGACTCTCAGTAGCTCAGCCCTGGACTAGGAACCGGTTATTCCAGATGAACATGCAAGGAGTCCTTCAATGCATTGTTTGCCAAATTTTTGTATTGCCAACGACAGTAATTCATGTAGACAAGGTGGACTGTATCAAGTTAGCATTTCTACTGCCATCGTTATTCAATTGATAGATATCTGTCCCTATCGTGTCCATCGTTCTAATTGGTTTCAGTGGTTAATCACTCGTGAAACAACATATGTTTCGAAAGGGCCTACAATGCATTATCGACTGGTTACAGTTCAGCGGTTTGAAACGAAACGATGTTGTTTACCAAAAGGATTCAAGGATATATCCAAAAAAGTAGAACCGCATTTCTAGTCAGATCGAAAACAGAACCTTCACGATCAGTGAAAGGAATTGTACAACTCTAGTTATAGGCTTGCTAAGCATGTCCAGTGAATCAGACTTATTGTTGACTTCAATTGGTTCCCATTGAATAATCCTTTACAAATTGTGTCTGTAATTTTTGCACCGTTTTACCATATGATAGCTTCATCATTTGTTCCTTTTTCAATCTAAGAAGTTAGAACTTGATAGTTGCATCATTGAGCTTGCAGCACCTTGGTCAGTGATTCCTCAACAGTGGATTGTCAATCATCATTTCACTCCCCCACACTTTAATTTCATCGTCGAGTCCGATTTTTGTCTGTCAGTCAGTATTCTTCTCGCAATGTTTTTTTTTCTCTTTCGAATCCACTTGCGACAACTGCGCATGATTTTCGTTTTTGCTTCCATCACTAGACAGCTTGTTCCGCAGCTTATTGTCATTGCAACACCTACCCACTGATAGCAACACCAGCAGAAATAGAATTTGACAAAGTTGCGGTTTGCGATAGGCATTTCTTCGCTCGCATTTTATCGCTCCACTTGGATGGCTAAGCCTGAGAAGATTTACAAAAATGGTGAATGGGTATTAGACGCATATTCTACACAAAATGTATCTGCCGCGTGCTGGCGGAAAATTGTGTCACAGACATATCACTGCACATCCACTTGACCGAACAACTATTAATAACTCCATTTTTTCTCGTTTTAATTTCAGATCTGTCCAAGCGCATAAACGGGAGTAAACAATAGGAGGACAGCACGGTTGGCCCTCGCGCAAATGCTGACATCGGCGGCATCGCGAAACGCTTTTTACTAGAAAGAAAGAAACAAATTATGTACACATTTCATTCTAAGCAGAAACAGCCACAGCAGCAACAGAAACAGCAGCACTATGTAGTGTCCACTAGTGGGAGGGGTAGGTTAACTAATATGGAATTCAACAAAAAGACTGGCGAGTCGTATGGACTGAATGGCAGCGGCGGTAGTAGCAGCAACAGCAACCACACTGAATGTGCAAGTACAAACCAATCGATGGCCTTTGGTGGCACCCGACGGAAACCATCGGTTGGCAGCGGTAGTGATGATCTGTCCTGCGAAGACTACGAGGAGGTGAAACCGGACATCAAAGTCAGTTCGCACCTGCTCGACCATGGGTACGGATACGGGGTAACGCCCCAGTATCATCAGCAGCAACCTCAACAAACGCAGCAGCAGCAACAACAACCAAGCCATCATCACCATAGCAGTAGCAGTACTAGTAGTAATAGTCATAATAGCAGTAGTCAACAGAATAGTAGTCATAGCTGGCATCACAGTCCTACGGCGTCCGGTTCTGGATCGACGTCGTCGTCGAGAAATAGCACGGCGACTACACCAACACACCACCACCATGCCAAGCAAACGACGCCGAACCGGACGGCAGGACTGCACCATCAACACAAGAGTGCCAGCGGGGATCCACAAATTACAAATTATTTCAAAGTAAGTTTGCGTTTTCCGTTAGAAGGTCTGGTAGCAGATTCCGACGAGACTATTTCATATTATTCAGAAATTCATTCGACGGATTGATCTAGAAAAGCTTTAGGGCTTCCCATGTATCTTCAGAAATACATTCAGAAACTTCTTCAGGGATTCCATCAAAACATGCTCCATGTATTTTTTTTTCAGCAGGGGAACTTCCTTAGCCTATTTACCATTAGGCTAAGCAAGTCCCCCTGTCTACAAAGCTAAACTCCCAAAGATTTCCGGCAAATTCCCTCAGGATTTCCTTCAAAGATGCAGAGGTAATCTCGGTCTGTAGACGCAACAATCATTACACTTTAACATTCCTCCCCCATTCCAACTGGGTGTTAGGACCTGTTAGGACTTGGCAGGCACCGTCATTGTATGTATGTACACTTCGAGAATAGGTGGAAAGTCCCATCCTTTATTCACTTGGATCGAAGCGCAATTCTTACCAGTTTCGATTAATCACGGAATAGCAACCATTGATGCTGTGCTACCGAGCTCTTCAGTTGTTATTCTATGATACTTACTTGATACTTGATAGGCTACAATCCGCTACGTTGAATCTACGCCGAATGGATAATTCTTCTCCACTGGGCTCGGTCCTGAGCCAATCGCTTCCAGTCGCCCTGTACGTTAAGTGCCCTTAAGTCCTCTTCAACTGCAAAAAGCCAACGTGTGCGCGGCCTACCACGAAGCCGACGGCCTCGTCCGGGTTCTCTACTGAATATTATTTTTGCTTGTCGTTCTTCCGGCATTCGTACCACGTGACCAGCCCAACGCAGCCTGCCGTGTTTTATGAGCTTGATAATATCCACTTCTTTATATACTTGGTACAAGTCATGATTCATGCGACGCCGCCAGATGCCATTTTCTTGTTTACCGCCGAGTATTGTTCGCAGCACTTTACGCTCAAAAACTCCAAACGCTTTCCGGTCGACCTCTTTTAACGTCCAGGATTCATGGCCGTATAGAGCAACCGGAAGGATAAGGCGTTTCGTCTGCAGGCTACGGGACTTAAGCTGGTTACGGAGCCCGTAAAAAGCCCTATTCGCAGCTGCAAGACGCCTTTTCACCTCGCGGGTAACATCATTATCGCAAGTCACTAAAGTACCAAGATACACAAATTCTTCCACTACTTCAAATTTTTCACCACCTAGCACCACTTCACTACCAACGTCACGATTGGAACCACGCTGTCTACCAGCGATCATGTACTTAGTTTTGCTGGTGTTGACGGTAAGTCCAATCCTCGCTGTCTCCCTTTGAAAAGGCACGAATGCCTCTTCTACGGCTCGACGATCAATTCCGATTATATCGATATCGTCCGCAAAACCCAGGAGCATATGCGACCGGGTGACGATGGTACCGCTTCTTTGCACGCATGTTATTCTATGATAGATTTCAATTATTAGAACAGGAAATATTCCAGTTTATTCTAGACCTGAATCAATTCGTTAAAGTAATATTCCCGGATATCCAATAAAAAATCATCGAGGAATCCTTAAGAGGACTTTAGATTCGTACGAGACTGTTTCATAGAATCCTTATCACAGGTTGACACTGCAATGCTTCAGGAATTCTTCGGAGATTTGTTTGGGAATACATTTAGAAACATTTTCAGGGATCCCTTCATAAATTTTCTAAAGTATTCATTGACGAATTCCTTCAAAATATGCTTCAACGCTCCAACGCTGATACCTCCTGTCATTTGCACAGGGATTCTCCCAGGATGTCTTTCAGAGATTTGTATAGAAATTCTTCTACCGATTTCTTCAGTTGTTACTCAAGTCTAGATACTCTAGGACAGCATTATATTATTTCTACAGGAAGTTTTCCTGGAAACACACAAATGTTTTTTCGTTTAAGATTTCCTTCGAGACTAAATAAAAAAAGAAAGAGCAACTTTAGATTCCTACGAAACTATTACATAGTTTCTTCAGGAATTCTTTACACAAAATTGCTCTCCAAAAGCTATAGCACTTCTCCAGATATTTGTTCAGCAAAAAATAAAGAGACTTCCCCAAGCGTCCGTCCGGAAATTTCTTGAAGAACGGGCAGATCAATTACTTTAAAATTTGCTCCATATAATTCCTCAGCAGTCCAACGCTGATAAATCCAGTAATTTTCACATAGATCATCCACAATCAATGTCCCAGACAATTCTGCTAGTAATTTTAACGATTTCTACAGTGTTGTTACTCTTTGATAGCTATCAATTATGTCCTTAGGAATTGTGAACAGTAATTTTAACGATTTCTACAGTGTTGTTACTCTATGATAGCTATTAATTATGTCCTTAGGAACTTTGAACAAACTGTTGAATGATTTATTATAGGCCTGAAGAAATTCGTTTAAGAATTCTTCCAGGAAATACAATAAAAATCCTCAGCCCTTAAGGAGATTTTCCCAGTCACTGTTCAAGCCATATTCATAGGGATTCCATCAAGAATTCTTCAATGAATTCTTCCAGAAATTGCTCCATGAATTCCTCTATGGATTCTCAAATAAGCATTCAAGTTACTCATGGATTTTCTCCAAAGATTTCTCCAGCTTTTCATCCATAGATTACTCATCCGATCTCTTAAAAAAATGTATCGAATAATTCCTCATGTAAATTGCTCATGCAATCTTCAAAGGCTCATTCACGGTTTCACACTAGAAAATTATAACCTACAGGAATTGTGAAAAACACATTGTTGAAAGGTTTAGTCTAGGCCTAAAGAAATGCATTTAAGAATTAAATTAAGAAATGCATTTAACCCTCTAATACCCAACCCCGCCTTTAGACGGGGTACACTTTAGAATTTTGTGTATTTTTTTCGTAGCTCGGAAATTAAAACGATTTTAATTTTGGCTTAAACCTTGACTCATAACACGCATATAAGAAAAGTTTTTTATGATTTTTGAAACTTTTTTGTATTATTGAAAATTGTTTGAAAAATTGCATTCTTATATAACCTACAAATGCCTGGGATTCATTTAACGTGTTTTATAAAAAATCGTACCTTTTATATTTTTCTACGATCAACCTATCACAGAAGAAGAGCCTGATGGTATTGAAATGATTTCAAATCTGTTTTTCCGTTAGTTACACGGAAAATAAAAAATGTTCCAGAAAAAAAATTAAAAAAATCATATTTTCAAAAGTATGGTAAAAACCCAAATTTTTATTATTGTCAAAAATCTGTAACCAGAAGAGGCTTCAAGAAAAAATTTAAATGGATAGATGTGTTCAAAAATAAAAATAATAAAAATCAAAATTCATAAATTTGCGAAGAAAAATAAATCATTGCCCAAACCGTGTTTAAAATGATTTTAGATAACGAAAAATAATATTTAGATCGAAAACAAAAATTTGGGTATTAGAGGGTTAAGAATTCTTCCAGGAAATCCAATAAAATAAAATCTTAGGGATGGTTTATGACGATTTCTCCAGTTCAACCATTTTCATAGGAAGTTTATCAAGCATGCTTCGTTTAGGAATTGCTCCATGAATTCCTCCAAGGATAATTCAAACAATTCCATAAGGAATTTTTCCAGGAATTCCTCATATTAGGGATGAAGTTTCTCCTGGAATTATCTCTTGAGATAACTCCAGCCTTTCATTCAAAGATTACTTCTTCGGAGCTCCCGAGTAGTCTCCTAAGTTAAATGTCCATGCACTCTTCAAAATGTTTATTTCAAATTTCATACCACAAAATTGTACTTATTCTGTCGGAGTCGGATCATTGAAGGCAACTGTTTCGGCACTCGCCGCATTAAAGTCACCAAATATGTGATTTAACATTGTGACAGCATTCAGGTCCTTCAAACTCACATGACAACGGCGCTATCTGTGCTTTTTATAGCGTCCGTTTTGAACATTGTCGAATCGTTCTCATTTGATTTACATTATTCGTAACGTTACTCGTGTTGTGAACTCTTCTCGACTCACCCGACTCGCAGAATAAGCCTGATGATTCCGTACAGGGATTTCTCTAGAAAATGCTGCCGGATGTTATGCAGGGTTTCGTTTGATATTTCACTAATTTTGTTTTACAAATTTTTCTTGAGTATCATCCAAGATTTCCTCAAGCGTTCTAAAATTCCTTCGAAGATCCTTTCAGGAGTTCTGTTTGTATCGTGTGGTTCAACATGAGCTCCATCAGTGACTATAAATATATATTTAGGATTTCCCTGATAAGTCTCTGGAGTAATTTCTTCCTTAAAAAAATTGGTTGACTTCTTGACGAAGTACTAAACAATAATTCCAAGAGGTAATCTTTGAATTGAATTGTGGGAAGGATAAGGACTTTTGGATGAATCTTTTGAATAGAAATTCCTGTACAAATCGCGAGAAATCTCTGTAGTATTTTTTTAAAGTATTCTTGAAAAGTTTCGTGGTTGAATTCTTCAAATCCTGAACAGAAATCTTGGAGAAATTCCTTTGGATTTCTCTGAATAATACCTGAAGGAAACATTGAGCAAGTAGGTACCACGTTTGCATTCCGATGCAATTTCTGGGGATACTGATGGAAAGTTCCTAGAGTAGTACTTGCTGAAATGTCAGAGAGAATACTCAAAAAAAATCGAATACATGATCTTTGTGAAGTTTCTGATCGAATTCTATTAGAAATCCTTAGTCATATTTACGAATATGGAGTACCTTTTAGTCTCTTTTTCCAGGCAAGAGGTCTCTATACTTACTGTTTTTTCGAACACTTAGTCGCTACCAGTCCTGCGTTAGTTCGTTTCTATCTCACTCATCAAATATTTCTCCACTTTCAGGCGGTGAAACGTAGGGCCCCACCCAGCTTATCGCCATCACCAACTCCGGCCAAACTAGCCAAACAGTCCAGTAGTAAACAGCCCAGCTCAACCTGCTCTACCCCCACGTCATCCGTGTCGTCCTGTTCGTCGAAGAAGCGGTATTCGGAGGGAACGAGGTGAGTGGATGATAGTAATGGGGGTTCAAGCCAGAAATGACCACGTTGTTTCCCCCTTCCACAGGTATGACACGTCACTAGGTTTGCTAACGAAGAAGTTTGTCGACCTGCTGAAGGATTCGGCCGACGGTGTGGTCGATCTGAACATTGCCTCCACGAAACTGAACGTACAAAAGCGTCGTATCTACGACATTACCAACGTGCTCGAAGGGATCGGTATCCTGGAGAAGAAGTCCAAGAACAACATCCAGTGGAAGTGTGGGAACTCGTGCAATATCGAAAAGAATAACCGAATACAGCGCGATCGGTATCTGCTGGAGCAGAAGGAGAACATGCTGGACCGGATGATTGTCGAGCTGCGCAATATGACATCGGACGGCATGCCGACCTCGAAGCATGCGTACGTGACCTGTCAGGATCTGAACTCGATCGACATATTCAAGGATCAGGTCATAGTGGTAATAAAGGCCCCTCCGGAGGCAAAATTGGTGGTATGTATGCTCGTTTGGTACTATTCAACATCAAGCATTAATGTAATCTCTCGTCGAATCACAGCTACCTGACGTGCAACAGCACGAAATCTGTTTGAAATCGGAAAAGGGCGAAATTGACGTGTTCCTGTGTCCGGAATCGTCAGAGGGTTCGCCAAACGGTGGAAGCCTTGGTGAAATCGGTAGTTGTAGTGGAAGCTTGTTTGGGAGCAGTACCGGTGGAAACGGTAACAGCAGGTCTGGACCGGATCCTTTACTGGAAAATATTGACCCGCTGTTATCACCGTTCAGTGAAAAGCTGTTCAGTCCTAAAAATAAACCAAGTAATTGTCAACTGCTCTCATCTGTACTCTTAGACTGACACTCATGTTAAACATCTTTCTAGGAACCAGCAGTGTGAAACATTTTAGTTCAGTGCAGCGGAACCTCAAGGCCTTGTTCGGAGGGCCTGCCGTCGAAGTTAAAGCTGAACCCAGTGTATTGGATCCGCTAACTGGGCAAACAACAAGTGCGGAAGATTCTGTGCAAAACAGCACCATTTCAGCGACAAAGATGCTAACGCAGAAAGAACTTGATCTCCTCCATGGAAGCGGTGACACCGAAACGAAACCCACGTTCAATTCACTGTTCTTTACAGCCGATTCGATTAAAAAGGAACGGTTAGATCAGGATCTATCCAATCTTAGTGCAGTTGGTTCTCACAAGCTTTTACCGATGGAAATCACCCACAAAAACGCATCGTTGAGCGATGGCAACAAACTTAGCCCAGAGACGCTGATACCGCATGAATCCAATTCCCAGCTCAATGCGGACGGATTGTCGCTTAAAGCACTGAGCGCCAAAACGACTCCGGTCAACATGCGCGAACGGAATGCAATGCTCCCAGAGCTGCCCAACTGCAGTCCCTTCAACCTACCGTACCCGGGAGGTAAGTTTGCTACTCTAAGACTTACGTCTACTAATCCCTCCACACCACCCATCCTAACCACTAGACAATATGGGAAAGATGCACTTATTCATCTATCGTCAGGAACATTGATGCGAGTAGTGCCGCGCGAGAACTCCGGCTGTGACCTGTGTACACTTTATCCAAATCACATCACAGTCTGAGTTCTTGCTTGGAGGCTCGTCGATCAACTAATGGATCAGTATTGGTGCCCATTGCCCACCGCATAGACTCACAGTAGAAACAAGCACCCATTGTAGTTCAGATCACCGGGTTTTTAACGTTAATACTAATACGAGTGTACAGAACTGATTCCGGGTTCATTGGTGGTAAGAAGACAAACAATTTCCATGGTGGTAGCCGGCTAAAAAGAACCAATACCCGAACTGAACTCTCGTGGGTCTGCAGTTGATATTTCGAAAGCTTGTAGCACCATGAGATTCAGCTCCGGTGTTGGTTCGTTTCCTAAGGAGAAGGGGGACGGAGTGCGTGAGTGTGTTTTTGAATGACAATCGCGTTAACAAACTGTAAGAAATGTATGCAAATGTATCGCCGAAACGTACAGCACAGGAACGAAACGAACGATATCTACGCTACCGGTGCCGCCGCCGGTGCACGAATGGATGAATTTGTCGAATCAAATGTAATTAGACTAAACAAATGATAATGGCTTGCGTGTGCTATTTTTACGATTGCGGCTTTAACCACTGATTCGGTTCAACTGTGTTTTGAAAAGGAGCAACAGCGCATCGATCTTGATTTGAATTCAGTGAATTCATCTTAGTCTACTTATACTTTTTCTTTGAAATTCTGCAAAGACCGGCCGTCTCGCAAAGCTACTTCCTGGTTGATCCTGTACTCCCCATGTTGAACATTGCATGGCATGATCGCTGTCTTCATCGTTTTTGAATCTGTTTCTAATAGTTCAATTATTTACGATTGTTTATTGGACACGATTATTAATTGGACTCTTCAAGTACAATTGTAGCTGAATGAGCACTTTGGCTCTTCGGAACCACCGAAATGGTCAATGGTGATACCCGTGTTGTGCGATATTTAGGTTTTTGTATCAAAACTAGGCATGCGACGGCTTCTAGTTCAATTATAGATGAATGACCACTCTGGATAATTGTTATAAATAACCCAGAAATGACCACCGGTGATATCTCTATTGTGGGACATTTTGTACCAAAACCGAGTTTTGTACCAAAACTAGACATGTGACGGCGCAATTTTCCTGGTTTTATGAACACGTGACCCTACAGCGTAGCGTCACGCCATTGCCGGGCGTATTGTAGAGCTCCATCTTCGTCGGTCTTGGGTGAAACTTCTCCAGTTGCCCCGTACGTTTAGGGTCACCAGGTCCTCTTCCACTGCGTACACCGAGTATTGTCCGCAGAACTTAACGTAACTTTACTGTTTTATACAGGGCAAATTTTGTTTCCGTTTGCAAGCTGCGGGACCTGCACATGGCGGGCACTGGTACGGTATTTTGCCGCGCACTATAGACCGCGTTGCATAGAACCTCCACATATCATTCCGGTTCATGCTTTCTTGTGCTTCAGCTACCACACTTTCTTCGTGCTTGCCTTTTCTTTCTGCGGTGGATTCGCTTTTCTTTGGCTCTCGCTGCCCTGTACCGCTCTCTGATCCGTCAGGTACCGGCCACAACTATACGGCTTCATGTCTGTTACTCTCTGGCACTCTTCATCGAACCAGTCGTTTTGTCTTCGTCGTTGACCAGTGCCAATCACTTCCCGCGCCGTTGTTGTCACAGTTTCCTGGATAGGGTCCCACAGGCTGTCGACGTTTCCAGCAACGTTGATCCTTCCCAACTGCTCGTCTAGCTGCTGACGGTACACGTGACCCATCTCACATTATAATGAATGGATGGACAGTCTGGTCCTTTGCTGTAACTGAAATAACCCATGAATGACCACCCAATAAAACCGTATCGTGGGGTACATTAGTTTTTGTACCATAACAAGACATTCGTCGGCTCAATCTCCCTGGTTTTTCGGGCATGTGACTTTTCTCGCACAATAATAAGTAAATGTGCACTCTGGTTTCAGGTTGGCCGACGGCGTTGCAAAATCGTTACCTGTTTTGTGGCGTAGTTGATTAATGCGCCCATTCTAACGTACTGGAAGTCGTGGGATCGAAGCCCACCAGAACTATTCCATTATTTTTCACAATTTTACATATCAATTTGTCTAAATTGACTTTGGTTTCTACGAACTTCAGGTTTTTTTCGGTCACAATTGGTCAGAGTGATCATTTATATATAGTTGAACTAGAAGAGTGACAGGTATTCAAATCATGAAGATTGTGCCGTCGCATGTCTAGTTTGGTACAAATACTCAAATATTCTACAGTAGAGATATCTCCGGTTGTCATTCCTGAGTTATTTCGGTGATCACAATAAGTCAGAGTGGTCATTTATCTAAAATTGAACTAGATGAGTCATAGGTAATGAAAATCATGAAGAATGAGCTGTCGCTTGCCTACATTTGGTGCTAAAACTTTGTGGTCCCATATTACGGGTTTCCTAGTGGCCATTCCGGTGCTCCAAAAGGACCAGAACAATCATCCAGGATGTTGGCAAAATACATCCAAACATAAAATATCGTAAAAAATTGGGCACAATTCATTTGGTTTTGGGGCATAAATCCGAGTAATTTCATCGAATTGTCCAGATTGGCCACATTTCGGGACTCCAGGAACCGGTTCCGTATGGACCATACTGGACCGATTTTTTTCACGGGATGTGCGCCGGTTATTGGTTCCTTATTACAGAGAAATTTTGCAGAGAAAAGTTGGGAGTACTTTGAACAAGCATATCTCTGTCGTTTTCGAAGCGGTTTTCAAAAAAATCAGCAATGGAACCGGACATTACTCAAGATTGATGTTCATCTTTAGATTTTTTAAATAGACGCGTCTACCAAAAGTTATTAAACAACAGGCACTTCCTAGTCATTTGAAAAACGTATTTCTTCACAAATTTAACAATAAAAAAAATTGAAGCGATGACATTTATTTAGAAACTGAAATGTTTGATTACACTCCAAAATTTCTTTTACTTAAAATATTACGAAAGCCCCTATTATTTGGACCCGTTTGCCTGTAACTCAAAATTCAAAGCGATGATATGTAGTTTTTTCGATGTCGCATAAACTATCGCATTGAATTTTGAGTTACGGGCAATATTTTAAATAAAAGAAATTTTGAGTGTAATCAAAAATTTCAATTTCTTCTCAAACATGTTCACTACACTCACAAGCAAATTAAAATCGAAAAAACTACACATCTTCTTCTTCTTTCTGGCGTTACGTCCCCACTGGGACAGAGCCTGCTTCTCAGCTTAGTGTTCTTATGAGCACTTCCACAGTTATTAACTGAGAGCTTACTATGCCAATGACCATTTTTGCATGCGTATATCGTGTGGCAGGTACGAAGATACTCTATGCCCTGGGAAGTCGAGAAAATTTCCAACCCGAAAAGATCCTCGACCGGTGGGATTCGAACCCACGACCCTCAGCTTGGTCTTGCTGAATAGCTGCGCGTTTACCGCTACGGCTATCTGGGCCCCCGACTAAAACTACACATAATCGCTTTGAATTTTGTATTTTCGTTGAATTTGTGAAAAATGCGTTTTTCAAAAAACTTGGAAGTGCATTTTGCTTAATAGCTTTGGGTAGACGCTGAATATTTTTTTGAAAATTGTTTCAAAACGACAGAGATATGCATTGTCAAAGTTACACTTTCGGCTCCCTGAAGGGGTTCGGCTACAGGTGTTAATAAGTTCCGCTCCACTACCATCCTTCTCAGCTGCTTTGTTGCTTTGGAGCTGTTTGATAGCATCCTTAACTACACTTATTGTGGGACTTGGCACGTCTCCCTCATCCGCCGGGCCGATGAAGCCATTCCTCCTACTGCCTTGGTATTCCTCCTCTGCGCCATTCAGGTGTTTATCGTAGTGTTGCTTCCATCTTTCAATCACCTCAAGCTGCTCCATCTCTTCTTCTGCCTTCGCTTCCGTTTATTTTGTTCTACATTTTGACGGGTTACCTTGCTACAGCATAGCGCTACATTCTTTTCGTCCAAAAACCGTTGAACAACTGATTCGAATCAGTAATCAAGTATAGTGTGAATAGGATATTTGCAGCCTTTGCTTAGTGTGCTCTAAGATTTGATTTTGCAGGGAAACGTTTTGTAACGTTTTTTTTTTTTTTTTAAATCTTTATTTGAGTGTATTTTAACACACGAGGGCTAGTTCTACACTTCGTTTTGTAACGTGTTTTCCGTTACCCAACTAAATTAAATTGGCCCCTAAGTACACAAGATTCAAACACCTTCGTATTTTACGACTAACGTTATTATCATCTATCAGCAAGGATCCAAAGTAGGGACGTTCCGATATACCGAATCATTTTGACCAACCGACTTCTTTCTGCTGTTCGCGATTCGATTTTTTTGCGTCATGATCCTTACATTTTCTATCAATTCAATATATACCCGATTCCGTTTTTGCACGGATTTTTTTTACACGGCTTTGCAGAAAAAGTTTCCATACATTTTTTTTTCCGCCAAAGCCTTATTTTTGCGTGAAACGTCGAGAAATGATGTTACTTTTTTTGCACGGTTTTTGAAATATTGAACTGAAAACTTTTTTTTTGCACGGTACGCATCCCCCGTGCAAAAACAGAATTGTACAAGGTTTATCATAGTGATAACAAATGTTGGAAAACGTGGTTTTATCTTTTGTTTTGTATGTTTTCCTTCCGATATTTTTTATTACAATATATCAAAAGAAAAAATATTGAAAAAATTCCAAAAAAAAAATGGTTATTTTGGTGTTTATTATTTTGATGTATTTAAACGTCAATGATGATCATTATTTATCAGATTATCGGATAGAACTATAAGTACTAACTATTAGTATCTAATTAAGAAGCCACGAGCAGAAAAAAGGAACTAGAATATGAAGATGATTTGTTATAACGTTACTAATCCAAGGTAGATGAACGAACTTCGAACGTATCTTCGTCTATCGTAACACTAGCCGAGTGATAAGAGTTCGCGGCTACAGAGCAAAAGCCATGCTGAAGGTGTCTGGGTTCGATTCCCGGTCGGTCCAGGATATTTTCGTAATGGAAATTGCCTTAACTTCCCTGGGCATAGAGTATCATCGTACCTGCCACACGATATACGAATACGAAAATGGCAACTTAGGCAAAAGAAAACTTTCAGTTAATAACTGTGGAAGTGCTCTTAGAACACTACGCTGAGTAGCCGGCTCTGTCCCAGTGGAGGCGTTAATGCCAAGAAGAAGAACACTAGATTACTTTGTCGCTTTTGGCTCCGTCTACAAGCATATACTTTGACGAAGGTGCTCAGGCCTGGAAACTTTCCAAAGAATCGGCCTTCAATGTTCAAAGCATCAGCGAAGCAAAGAAATTGACTGGAATTGTGGAAAATTTTTCCTAGGATGTTAAACTCAGCACTCCGCCTAACCCATTCTAGTGCAAAGTTGAACAAAAAGCACGAATATATATCGCCTTATCTTAGTTTCCGGCGCGTTTCGAATTGGAGTGTTTGCTTGGAAACTTCATGCAACTTTGCTCATTATTTATCGTCGCTCTGAACAATCTTGTAAGCTTTCCGAGATCACTTGGTTCACTCCAAACTTGTGGCTTTTCTGAACTGAACTGAAGTAGACATTTCCTTCGTTGCCTGCACTCTTAGCACCATACAGGTGTTCATCGAAGTGTTATTGCAGCTCCCATCCTTATCCCTGCACATCTCGGCTAGCGAAGCCTTTGCGGGATGCGTTGAACTTCAGATAGAGTTTCCGCATTACCAGAGACCGGGTGAGCTGCTATATCTCCGCCAGGAGGCATTTTTTGTCCTAAAGAAATATGGGTCTGCCGGCGCTCAGAGTTCAGAATTTCCGGCTCACTTACCCCATGTTGCTCTCAGCTGCATTGTTGATGGCTGCGGTCCTGACGGTATAATATCGGAGTCGTATCGTCCATCAATCAAAACATGGTCGATTTGTGATCCCGTCTGTTGTATTGGGTGCTACGAATATTTTTGGAGCCCGCGAAATCAATAAGTTGTAGGCCTCTCGTAATCGTTAGCCGTTGGGTGCGTTTAGATCTTCTATGATGATTGACAACATGTCTGCGTCTATTGTCCCGGTCTGTATTTTCAGTAGAAGCACTAACCTAAGAATGCTAATGTCGCTACTGTTCGTGTTACCAACATCTAGTTTGCCACTTGCTGACAGCTTGAGTACCGGTCCTCAAAGTGCAAATAAATGTTTAAATCATCCACTATAACATGGCATCGAACAAACAATGAAAATATATAGTTAAAGGTGATAATAAACTTATTTAGTTTTGTGAGAACAGCGCTATTAGCGTTCTACTACTAATATTTCTATTGTATTTTCCCATTGCTTGATTTTTACGGTTGTTTTTAAACACTAACCCTCTACATTTTCGGATAACCACTCCCGCTAAATTTTCGGATGGCCTTAGTGTACAGTTTTGCTTAGAGTACTTTTCTTGCATTTCAAATGAGTGCATATTTTCTTCTCCCTACTGTTTTTTTTTTACTTTCCATGCCGTCAATCCTCTTAACATTCGCCTGAAACTATACCACCCTCCATTAACTTGTATGCAAGCCATCTTTAATGCAAGGACTTGTGCAAACATTACAGATAGAGTGCCAGACAGATAGATAGACAAACATGACAACAGATTACGGCTTTTGCTTATAGACGCTCAAGCAAACCTCATTGACCCCATACAACTTAGGGGGCGTCCACAAATTACGTAACGCTATAGGGGGAGGGGGGGAGTAAGCTCAAGCGTTACGGCTCATACAAAAAATTGAAATTTTTCATACAAAAAGCGTTACGGACGGGGGGGAGGGGGTCGAAATTTTCCAAATTTCGCGTTACGTAATAAATGGACGCTGCCTTAAGTTTCCACCGGAGTTGATTGTTAGATCTTGTAACGAAATGCAAAACCGACGGATCCAACTTGATTTTGCTTTTGATTTTGAGTTCATCCTGAAAACACCTTTCACCTAAAATCTCAAATAAACATCTCATGTATCAAAATCCATCTTTCACATGTCACATCTTCGATGCAATTCTCAGCCCTTCCCTCTCCCATTTATGTCTTGCAGTGCTCGAAATGGATGAATTTCTACCGCTGGAGCCGCTGGACAACGATTACAACTTCTCGCTGGACCATAACGAGGGCGTGTTCGACTTGTTCGATTTTAATTTTTAGTTCAAATTTATGTGGGAATATACAACATGCGTATATATCTATATTTTATTTCTATTAATATTATATTATTATTACTACTGTAAGCTACTACCGCTACTAGAACTGAGACAGCAGATAGGGCATCGCGTAGTTGTCCGAGAGGTTAGGCGGTTAGGACAGCATTGCGCATATTTTGTTGAATGTATTTTTTTTTTCTTAGGCGTGATCTGTAAGACCAGTTTTCCTTAGAATATGTTTTTGGAAAGGAAACAAGGATGCGTTATTTTTCGTAAAATTGAAACTAGACCTTCAGTGTTTAGGAAAGTATTCGATCGAGCTGGAAATATCGGTGTTACTATAGGATTGTTTATACTACGCGCTATTGATTGGTGATAAGTTCTACATTTTTTTTGTAAATATTGTTCTGTAAATTATTTAAAAAAGGAAACAAAGCGAAGCAAACACTAATCGGAGAGGAGGCCCACAATTTATCTCGAGAGAATCTATAGTGACCTGACCATACTTCTCCCAGTTGAAACTGAACACTTTCGTCAATGCGCTTATGAAAAAAATGATAACGATGATCAAAACCAATCACAGTGGGGGAGAATATGCCGTGAATCAGTATGTCACGAGGTGAGTCGAAACGGTGGAGTTCTTTGCATACTCCACCAGAGGTCATCTGCGAAAAAGAGTAAATACAAATGCTGTTATAAATTTACTTAGGCCAATCGTAAAGAAAACTCAAGTCTAGTAATAGTAAGTACAGTCGTACTAAATGCAAAATAAAATGAATGCACACAAATCATACAAAATAAAACAAAACAATTACGATCGGAGGGTTCCGCCTGAGAGTCCTCTAGATTTTAAGCAGAAATTCTTAATTTATACATATATTTTTAATAGAAATGTCTGAAAGCTATTACATCCAGATAAACAAAAGTCCTACCAATCTTGAAGCGGACCGTGAAGAATTACAGTCAGAGAGTAATGTCGAGTAGCGAATAGAACATGTGCAAACGATTTTGGCTGCCTGTCTTTCAAATCATATTCAAATATTAAAGTTCGTTTTTTTGTCCTATTTATTTGAATTTTCCTCAAAAAGATCTATTTTGTAAGTCAAGTAAGTTGCTATTGCGGCTCCTACCCACACAACCAGGTGTTACACTACTTTCACAAACCATATGGTACGACTCGACTTAGAAAATAAACCTTTTACTAAAACCTATCAGCGATTCGTTTTCGCGGTGTATATTGCAGTGCAGGGAACAATCGGAACCAGGTATCGAAAAGAAGAGAGCAAAGATTGAAATACGCTTGTTAGTTTGTCTCCGTTGCCAATTGATTAATTATTATGGAGAGAGATGATAAGAATAAAACTAATTGCAAACGTTGTTATCAGAATTTTTAACAGTTTTTTTTTCTATAGACGTGATTAATCTACATGATCAATAGAGGTTGTTGCACGTTCGACTTCGTTCGAAAGCAATTCCGGTACCCGTGAGCCGTTCTATTCTGTTTCCAGTTTGTTACACTTTACTTTTATCAACTTGTATAAACTTTCTGCAATCTTACGGTTATTGTTTGTTGTTATCGCGGCATCCGTCGCTGGACAACAAACTGAGAAACTAGTGTCTATTGTTTTTTTTTTTCGTTCGTCGGCATATATGTATGTAAATTGACTTATATCCGGGTGTAAATTTGCCTTTTCCGCTGAATGCGCGTGCATGTGAGCTACGAGTCCATACGAGAGGAAGAATGTTGTAAATATCGCGAGAGTGATGAGTGGTGGAGTCACAGAAAATGGTGTCGAAAATTGATTGAAAACTAAAAAACGCTAAAACAAGAAAACATACACTACAGTTAACGTACTTTCCACACACTCGGTCTTGCGACAAGACTAGCATTTCTTCTGTGTATCACTTGTGAGGTAATAACAAAACAGAAATTGAACAACACAATAGAGAAAAATGCTAAAATATAATGCTTGTTGTATTTATTTGTCGTAGATGAGAAAGAAACTGTCCAGAGCATCCGACCGTTGAAACGATTTCAGTCTTCCTCTTCACCTTAGCGCTTTTCGGAGCATTAACGCAATTTTTCAATTTAAAAGGTTATCTTTACCTTTGTCCGGGTATTCTATTCCGTCGTTTCCGTACTACATACTATTGTTTCTGGTTGGCTCGCTAGGCCAACCGAAGACATTTGTAGTCCTAACGGGTGCTCAATGAAATATGAGATTTTTTTAACGGAGTCAGCGTTTTTGATGAAAACGTGATGTTTATTCTTAAAAAAAGAAGTCAATGAATATTGGAGAAGGAGCACTGATCAGCCGTACGACGCAACTTAATCGCGATGCTCTCACAAGAGCGCTGGACGGCACTGACGCCCATCTTTTGGATACAATTCCGGATCCTCGTGGCCAACGGCTTCGTATCCATGGCCCGCCATTTTTTTTTTTTGTACACTAGGACACTGAAGGATCCGAAAAATCCTCAATGGGACGGCGCTGGGGCAAGTTGGTCGGGTTCCTTTCTTTCGGCATGTATGGCGTTTCGTAAAACCGTACAACACGCTCGCGGAGTGCTTGCTTTTTCGATGCCATCTTCGATTGAACTGACAGCACCCGAGCAGAAACAAACATGCCACCCATTTTTAGGAAGTCATGAGCAGGGTTGGGAAAAAATCAGAAATTCACTGTACAGTAGTCAAACAAAGTCACTCTTGAGAGCAATAAGCCATTTTACGAAGCCTGGTCAAATGACAGGAGACCTGGGATTTTTCAATCATCGGCGTCAGTTTTCGCGCTGATGATGGTTGATGACTGTGCGCATTTCTAGCGCAGCTTTTCATCCAGGCGAAAACTTAAATGGAGAAAAATTATTAAAATATTTCTGATCACAAAAGTGCTTTTTTATGTGCAATATGGGTAACAAAGAGGTAGCTGATACAATAACTGTTGAGATACCGAAACAGCACAATCGAAGCAATCAGCTGAAATTCAAATTCTTGATATGCAATCACAGCAACCTGTAAATGAATAATAAGCGATTTCTTCACTACCGCTTAGACCTTAAACCTGGTTTAATCGTATGGGTAAACGTGGTTTACGGCTTAAGCGAAGGTGAAGAAATCGGCCCTAAGATTAATAAATTTTCATTCCACTGTTACTACCCGTAGCGACAAGTAGTTTTTATTATACCATGACCCCACAGTTATGGATCAAATAGTGTGGAGTCCAACTTATAAAATTCAATAAAACGACATGGAAAACGTAAAATTGTAATTGAAAAGCACGAATTGAATCGTTTCAAATTGGAACTTCGGTTAATGAACTGTTTTGAGTATAATATTTACATAGGATTACATAAAAACTAAAAATTGCTTCGGTTTATGAAAACCATATTATGGATCAAATTTCATATTATGGATCAAATTGTGACATATTACGGATCAGTGCGCAAAATCAACAGATTTTAAACTCAATGCATCTGTATTGCATGATTTGGTGAAAGTTAACAATGTGTCACATTTTACTGCAAAAAATAGCATTGTTAGAGCTGGAAACAAGGGTAAAATGTCCTTTTTTGTGATATACTGCATTGTAGTAACTGAGGCATGAACTGTTTTCGCTCCACACCAAGTTTTCCACCCATTTTTATCTGCTAATAAATGAAATTTACCAATCTTGATGTTGTATTAGTTTTATACTTAGTGCTATTGTCTGAAAATGTCGAATCCAATGCTTAAAATGGTAGAAATCTACATTCTTTGGTAGTGATCCATAACCGTGGTAAACAATCATTTCCTGGTCCATATTATGGATCACTAGTTAGAAGTGCTAATATTCGGTATTTAGAATCAACAATCAAGAAAACTGTTTTCGAAAGATGAATTCACACTAAATCGAAGCGAACGAGCATGTTTTATGCTATAACATATGAATTTTACCACTTGTGGGAGCTTATGAATGCTGACGGCACTTCTTACAGAAAACGACCATATAATGATAGCTGTGTGATACCAACTAAACATTTGTCAAATACACCGTTGTTAAGCTATTGAATGTTGTGCTTAACTTTACAAATGCTAGAAGACAAATAGTATAACATGGGAAAAATATGTTTTACGTCAACGTTTATGTTTTGAGCGAGTTATCCGATGTTAAACGCCAAAGTGATCCGTCACTGTGGGTGATCCGTAACTGTGTGGGCATGGTACGCTCTGCTAACAGGTTATGAGCCTTTAGCACCGTGTCGTTTTTTCAAAAAGTTTCCGGAAGTTCGACACTCCTGCGATAGGATGGATCTGAAGAATTCCACGAAGCTTAACAACTCGAATTACGAAGCCTGGAAGCTCCGCACTGAAGCGCTCCCCAAGTAACCACAAGCATTAAGGTATTACCGTATTTTAACTTTAATTCAACGAGTGCAATGCATCATTGCTTTTATTCTGCAATATGCGTGCAATAATGCTTTAATCCCATTTTATGAATGCAATGTAGCATTGCTTTATTGTTGCAATGAAATGTGCATTAATGGGTGATATACGGTCACCGCTCAATGCTTCATTGCATCATCTTACTCAGTGCTTCATCGCAAGAAAAACGGCAAGACTTCAATGCAGTATTTATCGTCGATCCTTCATTCACTCAGACAAATAGACTATATAAATACTTAAATATCCCTTATGAAAATTCGCCACAATTAATCTGGTTGAAATTCGTAGATTTATCTTATGAGAAACCAGAATTTGAAAACAAAAAAAAAGTTGCATCAACCTGGAATTGAACCAAAAACCTTACGATTGATAGGCCCGTGCGAACACCACAGGTCTATCTCAATGTGGCAAGATGCTAAAACGATACATAAAGCGTGAAGATGAGCAACTGTTTTAGCCCCACACAATGAAAACAAAACAAAATCCCAACAGCAACAGAGCGATAGCCGCGGTAAACTTGAAAGTGCAACAGTCGTGCTCACCAACTTATTGCGCACTTCACCCCAAATTGAACTATCACGAAATTTGTAGAGTGCAGAAAAAGTGTGATAAGAGTGCACGCTTGCAACGGATCATCTCAACGTATTTGGTGCACTTGTTCCTTGAACCACAAGGAATAAGTGCACTAAACACATTATCATGATTCGACGTATCCCTGCTATCACACTTTGAGGGAGCTTACACACTTGTGATGGTCCAACTTAGAGAGAAATCGACAGTATTTGCCACCGGCAACGAAAGGGCGCTGCTTGAAGTTGCACAATTTCCCGGCCAAGACATGCAGCATCCATAGTCCGGAGGATAGGCGCGGCGAGTCATCGAAAACATCTCACTTAATTTGGGTTCGAATCCCACCAATCATACAAAAAAAAAAGACAAGCAAATAAGTTCGTAAACAACACTGAGCTGACATCCAACGAACAAAAAAATACAATAATATTTTTGTGTTTCTATTTTTGATCTAAAAATAATGGTGCATTAAATACACTTTGGCTAAAGCTTTTATACGGTACAGACAGTAACTATACTTTAGCAATTGCCAACATAGAGCTAGGAAATGCAGCCGTATTTACACTTTAATAGCGCCCTTTTCCACCTTAATACTGCATTAATGAGACATGTAATGCAGTATGACTTTATATGCCATATTTTATAATAGCATATAAAGTGATATTGATGCAACTATATACAGCTGTACGGTTACTTGGGTCCTGATCCGGGAAAGTCTGTGGACCTACGTCAAGAACGACCCACCGGCAGCAGATCAAGCGGAAGGAGCTGCGGCAGCCTTGGAAAAATGGAACGACGAAAAAGCACGTGCAACGATTTTGCTACTGCTGGAAGAAAACCAGTTCGGCGTGATTCGAGCGACGAAAACGGCGAAGAAAGCGTGGGCGGCGTTGGTCAAGCATCACCAAAAGGCAACGCTGTCCACTAGGGTTTCGTTACTGCAACGGATGTGCGAGACCCGGTACACGGAAGGTGAGGATATGGACGACTATCTCACGAAAATGGAGGACCTGTACACGAAACTGTGCAGTGCAGGAAAGGACCTGGGAGAAGACACCATGGTGGCCTTCATTCTGCGAGGGTTGCCAAAATCATTTAACGCGTTGACTACTGCCTTGGAGACACGTGCCGATGATGCCCTCACGTTGAACCTCATCCGAGAGAAGCTGCTGGACGAGGTAAGCAAGCAAAACCGGAATTCATCTGGGGGATCGGCGCTGAAAGCTGCCGGTCGAAAGCCGATTGTGTGCAATTTCTGCAAGCAACCTGGCCACAAGCAACGTGACTGCAAGCTACAGAAAGACCCACGCGGACCAAAGAAGCAAAATGCAAAAGTTGCTCGTGACGGAGGTATGTATGCGCTGACCATTGGAAACGGATCCACTATGGACGATTGGATCATCGATTCTGGTGCGAGTTCGCACATGACATCAAATAGAGGATTCTTCGACGAAATGGAACCAGCATCAGGTGAGGTGGAGTTGGCCGACGGCCGCGTAGTGGCTGTAGCTGGTACTGGAACCGACGTGATCGAATGTGTGGACGGTTCTGGAAGGACGAATCAAATTCGGTTGCACCACGTGATGTTTGTGCCGCAACTGTCAGCAAATCTTTTGTCAGTGCTTACTATGACCACCCGAAAAGCGGAAGTACGATTTGACGGTGAAAAATGCAAAATCATTGTCAACGGCAACGAGGTCGCCATAGCAACGAAGCGCAATGGCCTATATCGACTCAACAAACCGGAGCAAGCGATAGCATCGAAGGTAACTACATCTCACAAGCGAGATTGCCAACACACGTGGCATCGTCGGTTTGGACATCGCGATCCGGAAGCGTTGAATGTGCTTATGAAGAAGAAGCTGGTCGATGGAATGGCGGTAGCCGACTGCGGAATACGTGAAGGTTGCGAATGCTGCCTGCGAGGAAAGCAAGCTCGAACTCCCTTCCCCAAGACCACCGAAAAGAAAACGAGCATGCCGTTAGACCTCATCCACTCGGACGTGTATGGACCGCTGGAAACACCCTCGGTGAGTGGATATCGTTATTTTATAACTTTTGTAGATGACCACAGTCGCTACTGTACGATTTATTTTTTGAAGAAAAAATCCGAGGTCGTCGATCGCATCGAGGAGTACTGCAATTACGTCCACACGCAGTTTGGAAAATTTCCCAAGCGTATCAGGTCTGACAGGGGAGGGGAGTATTCGAGCGAAGCGTTGATGAAGTTCTACCGCAAGCATGGAATCCATCCCGAGTTCACTGCTGGATATTCGCCACAACAAAATGGAGTTGCGGAACGCCGGAATCGATACGTTATCGAAATGTGTCGGTGCATGCTGATGGATGCCAAGATGCCGTCAGAATTTTGGGCCGAAGCTAGCTGTACGGCCGTGTATCTGCAGAACCATCTTCCTTCTCGTGCGGTGGAGACGACGCCGTATGAGCTCTGGTGGGGACGCAAACCGAACGTATCACATCTGAAGGTGTTTGGGTGCAAAGCGAAGGAAATGACGTTCGTCGGCTATTCCAATAACCACAAGGCATACCGGTTCATCGATAGGGCCACTAACAAGTTGGTCATAAGTCGAGACGTCAGATTCGTTGAGGAGGAGTTGGTCCAACCAGGTACCGACGTTCCAAATTTGGAGGAGGAGTCATACGAAGACATCCTACACCCGTTGCCACCCATGGCAGCAGTGCATCAAGAGTCCGTAGAAGCAACAACAAGTGATCCTGAAGATGAAGACAGTGAGGACGGAATGTCGGTTGCGACCGATTTCGATTCTTGCAACGAGTCCGTTCAGGAAGACCTGAATGAAACCATCGTACGGAGATCCGAGCGGTCTAATAAGGGTGTCGCTCCTCGGCGGTACCGTGTAACAAGCAACATGGCCCTAGTTGCTGAACCAACCACCTACGATGAGGCGGTGAATAGTCCGGAAAGTAAATCATGGATAGCAGCAATGGAGGAGGAGATGCAATCACATCGTCAGAATTCGACCTGGACCGTTGAAGCTCTCCCAGAAGGACGAAAGGCCGTTGGTTCCAAGTGGCTGTACAAGCGGAAGCTAGACGAGCATGGACAAGTAACGCGTTACAAGGCGAGACTGGTAGCGCAAGGCTTTAGTCAGAAGTTTGGCACTGACTACGACCAAGTATTCGCCGCGGTGGCAAAACAGGTAACATTCCGAACATTGCTTACTATTGCCACTCGTCGTAATCTTCTAGTAAAGCACGTCGACATAAAAACGGCCTATTTGTACGGCACTCTAAGCGAGACTGTGTACATGCGCCAACCGAAAGGATACGAGACGGGTGCATCTGGTGAGGTGTGCCATCTGAAGAAAAGCATCTATGGCTTGAAGCAGTCCGGACGAATTTGGAATCAGACGATCGACAGCAGATTGAAGAAGCTCGGATTTCAACAGTCAACCGCCGACGCGTGCCTGTACCTACGTACTAGGGGAAACAAGCAAGTGTTCATCCTCTTATACGTGGACGACATGCTCATCGTTTGTGGAAGTCAGGAAGAATATGAAGCTATTCTGCAATCGTTGCCGTTCAACATGATGCCCCTTGGTGACGTACGGCAGTATCTTGGCATACAAGTGGAGCGTTCAAGCGATGGACGATTTTCGCTAAATCAGCAGTGCTACATCCAGCGACTTGCGTCGCGATTCGGGCTTGACATAGCGAAGCCATCACTCATTCCGATGGACCCGGGCTATCTTCAAGCAAAGGAGGAGGAAACCAATAAGTTACCAAATAACGTTTCGTTTTCTAGCTTAGTTGGTGGTTTGCTCTACATAGCAGTCAACACGAGACCAGATGTAGCAATCAGTGTGTCGTTGCTTGGACGGAAGGTGAGCGCTCCGGATGCCGTCGATTGGACTGAAGCGAAGCGCACGATGCGTTACCTGTTAGCAACGAAGCATTTCCGGTTGAACTTGGGTGGCAACACTGTTGACCTGAAGGCTTTCGTGGACGCGGATTGGGCTGGAGACCATCGTGATCGAAAATCCAACAGCGGCTTCATCATCACTTTTGGCGGTGGTGCGATTAGTTGGGCAGCGAGAAAGCAAACCTGTGTTGCATTGTCGTCTACAGAAGTCGAGTTCATTGCTGCTGCTGAAGTTGGTCAGGAATTGCTTTGGATCCGGAAACTGATGGATGACGTGTGTGAACCCGTGAAGAAAATTCTGCTCTACGAGGACAATCAAAGTGCGATCCGTCAACTAGAGTCGGAACGACTGGAACGACGATCCAAACACGTGGACACCAAGTTCCAGTTCATCAAGGACCTAGTTCAACAAGGTGTGCTGACCGTAGTCTACTGTCCGTCGGAGAATATGGTTGCGGACATGCTCACCAAACCGTTGAACAAAATCAAGCTGATCAAACATCGAACCTGGGCGTTTCGAGGAGGAGTGTTGAGATACCGAAACAGCACAATCGAAGCAATCAGCTGAAATTCAAATTCTTGATATGCAATCACAGCAACCTGTAAATGAATAAGATTAATAAATTTTCATTCCACTGTTACTACCCGTAGCGACAAGTAGTTTTTATTATATGCTCTGCTAACAATAACTAGGTGTGATGTTGCAGTAACGAACATTTTTGGATCTCTTTTTTGTCATTTTCTCCATGTCCTCGTTTGGTAAGATGAGGCGTTATTGAAAATCACGCTGGATTTAATCCCAGGTCTCCTGTCAATTGACGCCGCTGCGGCGATCAGCTGTTCCGAAACGTCTCGTAAAATGGCTCATTGTCTTGGAGATAAAAAATACGCTCTTTACTTTAATTACAGAAAGGTATTGAATTCACTCTCATTTTTACAGAACACCCGTAAATTTAAATTTAGTTGGGTATCGGTAACATGCTTTTGATAGATTTTAACTAATCAGATCCATTGCGTAGGTTGAGATATCCGAAATATCCAGAATACGTATAATAAAGTCTTCACTCGGACACTTCCAAGTTCGGGATTACTCCAGTACTTCCACTAATTATTGCTTTACCAATTATCATAAAAATACATTATTTTTTCAAGACATACTTACAGGAATATCTTCAGACTCCACGAAATCTTTGATCACTTCGACACTTCTATTTTTCCAGAATCTTCCGGAGAAAGAAGTGCCATCAAGAAGAATGAGATCGTGAAGAGCTGTTCCGCTTTAAAGACACACCAGCTAGCGACCAATCGATTGAATTTCCAGCTTAAACGAATGTTTGATTCTCCAGATTTGTGCTCTTGAAAATTTGTGGTTTGGCTTCGATTTTTCTTCACTTTAATCGTTCGCGAAAAGGCTTCGTGCCACAAGCCGACATGTGCAAAAACTGTGACGGAAATCTTCTCACGTGAGGCAGTCGAAAGATGTCGGCAGCAATATGACGAGCATCTTAATGGTGATGTGGCCAGTAGCGAAGGTGGCACGGAAATAACTTTAGGAGCGGACGACGAAAAACTACCTCCTCCAGATCTCCAAGAGGTAGAAACGGAGATCGGACAACACAACGAACCCGCTGGAGTGGAGCTACCGAGCGAGCTGCAGGCAGGATTTATGGGCGAACGAGTCCCTTCGAATCTCGCAGAGGGTTACGGGAGAGTGGTCCTTTCGTGTCTACTGTTCAACATTGCGTTAGAGGGTCTGATAAGAAGAGTGGAGATAGACACGAGTAGTGGCACGATCTTCAGAAAGTCCGTTCAGCTATTTGTTTTCGTCGACGACATTGATATTGTTGTGCGTAACTTTGAGACGATGGCGGATACGTACATCCAACTGCATCCTTAGGCCTTAATCAAATAAATCACGTAAAAAATAAACAAAACTGTTACCTAGATTTTTTATTGACAAATATGCATGAAGATTTCTGTGTAAGTGAGTCAATTTCACCATTATGGAAAAATGAAGCGTTTCACACGGCAATAGAATATTCTATGTTTATGCATATTTATCATACTCCTCACGAATATGTGTATGAGAATATTTTCGATTATAGTAGAGCCAATTATACTAATATTAGATTAAAATTAGATAACGCAAATTGGCAATCTGTTTTGAGAAATCAAAATAATATTGAATGTGCAATAGAAATCTTTTACAATTCATTGTGGGAAACCATTAGGGAGGAAGTACCTGTTAAGAAGAGACGAAGGAATCACAACTCAAAAAATCCAATTTGGTTCAACAAGCAAATCATAAATTTGAAAAATCAAAAACAAAAAGCTCACAAAGTTTACAGAAGATATAAAAAACCAGACGATTTAGAAAAATATTTGGTTATTTGCGACCAACTCAATTTAGCCATTTCTACAGCACTTACCGAGTACAACATTAAAACTGAAAATGAAATAAAGTCATGTCCAAAGAATTTATTCAATTACGTTAAAACTAAACTCAAATCGTGCAACTTTCCATCAACAATGAATTTGGATGAAAAAGTAGGAAATAATTCTGAAGATATTTGCAATCTTTTCGCAAAATTTTTTCAAGAAAATTATTCAACATTTTCGGAAAACGATCGAGATTATTCTTACTTTTCACATTTTGCTGACTTTCCGAGTGATGTTGGCGTTAATTCTATAAATGTTCAAGACATTTTGTTTGGTCTTAAAAATTTGGACGCCACTAAAGGATCAGGGCCAGATGAAATTCCACCCGGATTCATTAAAAACTTAGCAACTGAACTCACAACTCCATTATTTTGGTTATTCAATATGTCTCTTCAAACTGGTCAATTTCCAAAGGTATGGAAAAAATCATTCCTTATACCTATATATAAATCAGGTAAGAAATCGGACATTCGAAATTATCGCGGTATTGCTGTTATGTCATGTATTCCAAAACTTTTCGAGTCAATTGTAAACAAAAATATGTTTGCCCAAATAAAAAATCGTATAACAAACGCTCAACACGGCTTTTTCAAAGGTCGTTCGATCACTACGAACCTTCTGGAATTTGTAAGTTACTCACTGAGTGCAATGGATAAAGGTTACTTCGTAGAAGCTCTTTACACTGACTTTAGTGAAGCATTTGATAAACTTGACATTCCAATGTTGACTTTCAAGCTTGAAAAAATGGGAATCGAAATGAGTCTCCTAAAGTGGATCAAGTCCTATTTGAACGACCGTCAGCAAATAGTAAAATTCAATGGGAAAAGATCAAATCCAATACATGTTACATCTGGAGTACCTCAAGGCTCACACTTAGGCCCTCTTCTTTTTATTTTATATGCTAATGACGTTTCTTATATTCTAAACAAACTGAGGGTCCTTATATATGCTGACGACATGAAGCTATTTTTAGAAATAAAGAATGATGACGATCATAATGTTTTTAAGAATGAGATACAGATTTTCTACACGTGGTGCTGCAAAAGTTTATTGGAATTGAATATAAAAAAATGTAACCTCATAAGTTATAGCAGAAAACGAACCACACCAAATATGTCTATTGTTTTAGGAAACGAACATGTAAAAAAATGTGATAAAATAAGAGACTTAGGAGTTATTTTAGACTCAAAACTATCATTTGTAGATCACTATAATGCAATAATTCATAGAGCAGGAAATATGCTCAATTTCATAAAACGATTTGGCCAACACTTCCGTGATCCTTACACATTAAAAATACTTTATGTTGCATATGTAAGATCAATATTAGAATATTGTAGTATTGTTTGGTCACCTTACACAAAAAAAACATGAAGAACGTATAGAATCGATACAAAAGCAGTTTTTATTATACGCACTACGTAATTTAGGCTGGTCAGTACTTCCTCTACCATCATATGAATCACGATGCATGCTTATCAATATGAAATCACTGAAAGTGCGTCGTGATTATGCTATGGTTTCTTTTGTTAACGATATTGTTTCACAGCGCATTGATTCTGCTGATATACTTTCAAAACTGAATTTTTTACTCCAACTCGTCACTTGCGCAATCGTTACTTGTTCACAGTAGGTCATCATCGCACGAACTACGCTAAATTTAGTCCGTTGAATCAGATGATGACTATATATAATCAGCATTGTGAAATGATTGATGTTAACATGTCTCGAACAAAACTGAAAAAATACTTTTTTGATATACAAAACAATAGTAACTGAGGAATGTATTATGAATCGAGTATACTCAACAAATTTATAGTATATAATCAAATAGATATTAAGAACACAATGTAATTTAGAATGGTCTACAAAATGCTTGACGTCAAATAAATAAATAAACTAAGAGTTCATTTTGACGATGATGAAACCGAGGTTGTCGAAAAATTCATTAGAAGCATTGTTGCTGGAAATCGGGCCTCCTTTGGACTCCGAAGAACTCTTTGATCGAGCAAAGTTCGCCATCGTACGAATTTAACGATCTACAATACGCTGATTAGACCGGTACTCCTCAATGGGCACGAAACATGGACTCTACGTGCAGAGAATCAACGCGTCCCTGGTGTTTTCGAGCGGAAGGTGTTGCGGATTATCTACGGCGGAGTGCAGATGGAAGACGGAACGTGGAGAAGGCGAAGATCCATGAGTTGCACCAGCAGCTGGGAGAACCAACCATCGTCCACCTCGCAAAAATTGAGAGGTTGCGGTGGGCCGGGCATGTCACCAGAATGTCGGATAACAACCCGGTGAAAATGGTTCTTGAAAATAACCCGACCGGCACAAGAAGACATGGTGCGCAGCGAGCAAGATGGGTCGATCAAGTTGAGGATGATCTGCGGATTCTTCGCAGAATGTGTGGCTGGCGACGGACAGCCATTGACCGAATCGAATGGAGACGTCTCCTACGTACAGCCAAGGGCCACCCAGGCCTTAGGCTGACTGGTAAGTAAGTATTTTCCCCTGGAACTATACATATATATGTATGGTTTTCCCCAGAAAACCCAACAAGATTCAGCATGGTTAACGCCAATATTTCAGTTGTTTCTTCAATTTTAAAATTATTCCCTTGTGCACTTTGAAAATTATTGGACGTGCGGTATTATTTGGTCGATAGATCACCTATTTGTCAAATTTCAGTTTCTTATCCTAACAAAAAGCCATATAAATAATGAGGTTTTTGCGAAGATTTTGTTACCCTCCTACTTAGTTGTTTGAATAGATGTATACAAATTTAAAAAAAAATGTTCCAGAGAAAATATTTATGCTTCATTTGAAAGTTTTATAATTTATGCATAAAATTTTAAGATACTTCGGATCTATATAGAAACACGTCTACTCTCAGTCACAGTCCAGAACTAAAGACCTCGATGGTCTATTTTATTTATATAATCCACAGACTTGCTATAAAACATTTATGTGTGTGTTTCTGACAGGGTTTGGATATTTGGTCGAACTGTTCAGAAAGATTTTAGTCGAGCAGCATCAATTTATTACGTAACGCTGAAATTAGAAATTTTTGGCCGCTTTTTCTCTCTACGTAACACTTTTGTGAAGAAATTAAAAAAAAAGTATGAGTCATATATTGTAGACGCCGTCTTGCTGCTCCGAGGGAAAAATGTTAAATCTATGTAAAAATCAACTATTTTGTTTCTAGCAGCATTACCGAACAGTTACTACTGGGAGCACTAGCGCAACTACTGAAACACGTGTACCAATAGTGGTTCAGCGATTTTATACTCAAAAAATACTAAAATAAAAACTACAAGTATTTTTTTAAGGAACATGTGTAGAAATTTCTGATATGAATCCTAAAATTCCTAAAAAAAACAGGATTTCATCTTAAATGTATCAATCTATCACAGCTTTGGATTATGATGAGCTGTCGCAAATTATTTGATGGAATATACATTAAGAAATTTATATGGGAAGAACTTCTAGTAGAAAACATGGAGAAGTTTTTACTTAACAGATTAAAAAAAAATCTTCAGAGAATCTTTGGAAAGTCAAACACGAAGGAAAACGATGCGCGCGCCTCTGGTTGTGAGATTTGTAACATAGCGAATTTGAAATGATCGTTAAATGCGTGGTCGATGGAAATTTCTTCAGTGTTACGTCTGTTTGTCTGTGATAAACTGATACGCCAGATTGAAGGAACCGCTCATTACATCAAGTAGGAAACATTTTGGTTCATTCTATGAGTGGCGTGGGTCGAGAAATAGCGAGGTGACAATTCTCGACTCGACTGAAGTGACTAGCCGTGTAAGGTGTAAATCAAATGAAGTCACTTCACTCGAGTCGAGAATTGTCACCTCGCTATACAAGACCGACAATTCTCAACTCACGCCACTCGTAGTATAAACCCAAATATCATTGCAAGGAGGATCCATTTTAATGTATGTTGGGTTGTCATATGAGTTTTCATAATGACATTATTGTATTTTTTTAAATCATTAAGTGCGTTTGAACAACAAGTTGGTATTAAATTATTCTAAAACGCATTTACTAATTTACTATGACATTTACTAATTCGTAGTTTTGGAAAATTATTTGAAAACAGAACAGTTTAAAAAGATGTTTCATTTGAAAAAACGGAGCTTTAAACTTGAGAGATATTTTCCCAAATCCTGCAAGTTACTGTCGATTCAATGCACAATGGATCGAATCGACAATTTAGCCGGAAAAAAAGTCTTTTCTCTGTTCTCGTAGATTTTAGACGTTCGATGTCTTCAGAGAAGTTATTCGTAATAGAGTTTTGCATCTTTTGAGAAAAAAGTTGAATAGGGTGGCCCTTATTTAAGTTAAAATTTTGCTAAGTAAAAAAGTTTTAACTTAGGGTGGACTCGAAAAATCAGTTATTTTGGTCTTACTTTGTTATTTTCAAATTGACGCTTATATTGAGCTGTTTGGTAATCCAATCCGCATGGTTATTAAATTAATTAATTCATTACGCGTGGTAAAGATGGACAAATTATGGGTGAAATTATGAAAAAAAAAATCCACGTGCTCGGCTGGGACTTGAACCCAGGACTCTTGTATGCTAGACGAGCGCTTTACCAACTAAGCTACCGAGCCACTTGGTGACCCAATAACTGAGTTGATTACAAGTTTTAGAATTCAAATCCCTACAGACCACGCGGACCCCTTTCATAACCCATATCCATTCATCTCATATCACAACACACACGGAAAGAGCGAGTGCGATTTATTTAGTGTTGAATTTTGTATTTTCAGTTTTACGTGAAATGTCTTTAGAAGAGTTGCAGAGGTAGTAAAGATACACATTTTTGCTGAACATCGCAAATTTATAATTCTTGTGATTTTGAAGTTATAAGCAAATTTAAGTGGAAAACTATGAAGCCTTTAGATGCCCATAACTCATGGAGTTGGTTAGATTTTTTTTCGAAATAAATTAGGTACCTTCAGATGGCGCTCTGCCTTTACTAATTTATTTTGAGAAATACCGATAAAATATAGGATATAGATATAGATAAAATTGCTCATTATTATGTGACTTCTATGTACATTTGTTGATTTCACCGCATTTTTAAGCCATACTTTAAACAAAAACTGTTGAGTATTGTTCTTAAGAAGATTCTTGAGGAATACATTTTGGTTTGGTGTCGATAGATATCTTTGTTACAAAATCATAGCGTATAAATCACAACTGTTGCACAAAGTACAACATTCTCCCATTTAAAAGTGGGGATTTCAGTTATCACTAACTCACATGCTTCAGTGACAGCATCGCTACATTGCAAACATGTCTCAGCGACACGAACCAATAAACGGTCCAGTTGCATGTGCCGAAGCGTGCTAAAATCAATTAATTTCTGCCTACAAAACAAAGAGAAGTCCCCAATGCTTATCTTAAAGCTTCCATCAACAACAAACGTTTGGCTCTGCCTGCATTGGATCGGAAAACCTCATCATAAACGATTCACTACTGCAGCGCAAATCGTTAGGAATTTCGTCCTCATATGATGAGCAACAATAAACGCACCACAAGAGCCAGTCGTGTTTCCCAAGGAATCCGTGCATACATTGATAACGCAAAAATGCGCGGTGAGGTTAGGCTTTGGCATCGTGCCGTGTCGCGATCATCATTTAGTTGCTCTATCTATACCCACGGTGCTTCCCAGACCTTTATTATCAGAAGAAAAATTTCCATCAAATCTGTGCTTACTTTAAGGTGAAGATGAATCGAAGCCAAAGTTCAAATATTCAAGAGCACGGATCTGGAACCAAAAATCGGTTTGAGCTGAAAACCTAATCGATTGGACACCACTAATAGTACTATACCATTTAATTCCACTAAAGTTTGCATCCTGTGACAGATACGCGTTTTTCGACCCCAACGTTAAGGCCTTACAGTTGAGTTCGAAATACGCGTATCTGTCAAAGGATACAAATTCTAGTGGAATTAAATGGTTTAGTACTAAATTTGGTTTTTCATCTACTCACTCAAAGGAGTTTTATATCTTTTTTCCAAAAAAAAAGTTTAAAATAAAAAATAAAAATAAATAAATAGAAAAGCGTAAGTTTAAAACGAGCCTCATGATTTTTTTTAAATTATTCGCAGATTTGCAGGTTAGTTATAGAGATCGACTAGTGAGCATGATCTTTTTGTCTAATGTTAACGGTCTGGGTAGCACCGTGTCACCACACTTGCATGGTTGGAGCCCATGATGATCCTATTAGTAGGTAAACGGCTGGTAGCGCTATGAAGAAATTGCACATTTTTATGCGTCCTTGAATGGCAATCGTCGTCGTCGTCGTCTTGGTCGTGATCGTCGTCGCCGTTGTCATTGTTGTGGTCAGTCAACCAGCCTGCCAGCGCAACGTGTGCAACAAGATAAGCCCCACCACACCACGAAACGCAATCCACCATGGACGCGCACGAGTTCGCTCAATGTGTGTCATTAGGAAATCGATTTTTAGTATCAGTTAGTAGATATTGCTACGCACCGCTCGAGTCCACCAGCGCCAGCGGAATGCGATATGGAAATTGTCTGCGGCTGAGTGGCCTTGAAAGTTGTTAGAATGTCATCAGAGAGGTTGTACCTATTTCGTATCGTGGTGAAGTGGTTTAATTGTCGAAGCAATGCAGCGTTTGAGCGATTGGCCGTAAACGTCTTGGACAACATTGCACAATTTGAATTGATAACGATGTGATCAATTTGTTACGTCACCCATAATTCGATCACCTTCCTATTTACTGCTCGCGGTGCAGAAAGCCCCGAAAATACACGAGACACTTCTATTGTCACCTTTCTACTTACGTGATATTTTTGTAGGATAAAAGTAAAATAAGATATCTTCTTATCTATAATGATAAGATTGATAGTAATTAATTATCTTGCTCAAACATTCTTAGAGATATGTGGCGGAATCATCATCATCTTTACACAACTTCACAGATTCGGACAAAATTTTGGTTCTATGAATTTGAAAGCTTTTGTCACGAACATTTTTTTTATTTCTTTATTAGTATCATACATTTCTTATTTATAGGTGTTCTGTGTTAGGCAACATCCTAAATTGATGAAACTCAGTAAAGCTATTTTATCGCTACAGGTGAATTAAGTTCAGGCTTCTTAATAAACTTAATCTAACTGAACTCAAATAAGCACTTAGTGAAAATTGCAAAGATTTTTTGTAGTAATTAATTGACAATCTCATTATACATTTACTCCTCTATTTCAACATTGGATATTCTATATAATTCATTAGTACTGTACCAGGAAGGAAGCTTTTGAATAATTTTCAAAATTTGATCTTGATTTGAATCCTCTGCACAGCTTTCTTCCTGGTATTACAACACCTAGTTCACATTGCCACAGTATACTGATAATAGCACGGCTGGACTGAAAATTTGTTTGAAAATCAAAAGCTTGATCTTAATACATTTCGATTTTCTGTTAGTAATTGGATGCAGACATGTTGTATATTTGTTACATTTGGCTTGAATACCTTCAATGTTATTTTTGAAATTCAAATTTTTATCTAGCATGAGTCCTACATAGATACTTAACATCATCTGACTAATTTATTAGAAGTCCCTCTCATCGTGACAACATGTCTACTTAAAAATTCAAATAAAGAACTTCTGGTTTATGTGGGAATATTATTAATAGAGTTTTGAAGTATTAGAATAAATTTTCCATATTTGTATGGGGAAATAATATCCAAACTGTTTTACAATCTACAGATGGCACGCATGCTTTGTCCATTAGCGGAGAAGCCTGTGTCATCCACAAATAAAGGTTTTTGACTTCCTTGAGGTTTCTGAGATAGCACAATTTGGGGCCACCATTTTAGCCTCATGAAGTTAGTTTCTCATCTTCTCATATGCACTGTGCTGTTTAAAAAGAAAATAACGTCGAAAAATATTAGTTTTGGAGATTCTCAAACAGAGAGCGTTCACGTTCTAATAAACCATGGGTGAGACGGACGTTAACCCTATGGAATCTTAGGCTGGAAATTGAAAGTTACTATATTTAAGGGGCTCAAACGCAAAAAGTGCCAGTCGTTACTTTAAGACTAAGAAAGTTTTTCATCTTTACAGGGCTGGTAGATATTGAGGACCATAAAAATGGGAAATTATAGACCTCTTGCCTGAAAAAATAGACCTAAAAGGAATCACAAAGAGGCCGAAAAAAGATCGAGCAGGAATCAAGAAAACAAAACGAAACCTAATAGGAGCCAGGAGATAAAAGTTTGATTCTTCATATCATCAGAGCACATATTTATATAAGATCTAAGACTCATTTTTTGAGAATTCCTCGTTACATTACAACAAATATTACTGCTCGTATGGTGTATGTGTTTTTTTATGATCTTCTCTAGGAATTTCATCAGAAACTATTTCAGGTTTGTTCAGATATTTATGTGGTAATTTCTAAAGGAGTATATTTAGTAATTATTTCTCATGGAATTTCTCCAATAATTTCGTTTGGGATACCACAAGAATTCAACCTGGATTTTCCCAAGGAGTACCACAAAATAGGAATTTCTACTGAGTTTAAATTCGTTAAAAAATGTTTTGGAAAAAAGTCCTAACTCCTCCAAGATTTTATCCAGTGATTCATATATCGATTTCCCTGAGACAGTCGAAGATTCCTAGGCAAAACATCTTCTAAAATTCAATCAATAACTTCTCCAAAAACGTCCCCAGAAATGTCTAGGGATTTCCTATGATTTGAACTAAACATTTCTCTTAAGATGCCATCAGCAATTGCACCAGAGATTCCTTCTACAATAATTCTATAAGATTTTCAAAAATAAATTTTAAAAGTTTTTCAGGAATGTCTCTAGGGAAATGCCAAGAAATTTGTTCAAAAATATAAATCCGTAGAGATTTTCGAAAAAAAAAATCCTAAAGTAACCTCTAACTGTGTAAAGTCATCCTTATTGAACAATTGTAATTTTTGTGGCTGAGAGGCTTGCTGTTTGATTAGCAGACTGCCTATGAATCAGGCGTAAGGAAAGGCGTGCTATAATGATGAAAGAATGAAAACGTAGGGAAACGGTTTATTTCTGTCCGTCTAGCAAATGCTATGAACTGTGATAGATCAACTGTGATATATTAAGAGTGGTATATTCGAAATGACGAAGGCAATTACCACAGTTGACCCTATGCGTGAAGCTCCGATTTCTTTACATGGCAAAGCATAGGAAGTCAATTTTCAAATGTTTCTAAAAAAATCAAACATAATTTAATTAAATTCTGTAAAGTGTACGGGGTTAGATTTACGATAAGCTATACAATCCGCAGAATATTGAGGAACAATATAAACATCAAAATAATGTGTCTATAATGTAGCCCATTAAAAGTTTATCAACATGTACTGAAAAGATTTTAAATAGGTATTCTAGTTAATTTTATATAAGCATTTGAAATTTCACTTTATGTACCTTGCCGGGTAATATTTTCGACGCTTCACGCACTGAGTAAACTTTTTGCAAATGACAGCACTGTACCTTCGTTGACTCAAATAGAAGCAAGTGGAAGATACAACTACAAGGAAAGGGATGGACCTGGAATTGAACCGATGACCTTCTGCTTATGAAGCAGAAGCGGTAGCCATTAGACCACCAACCCCGTCTGACGATTCAATGCAACCGTAATAAGTAACAAATAGAAGTATCCTTTATATTTAAACCCTATCTAACCAATATATCAAACAAATTCGACAAATATAGACCAAACTGTTTGTATTTATAATCAGTGGAATTTATCGAATTTCCTCATCTATTTCTGGATGACAAATGGATGAACAGCACAAATTCTGTTAATTTGTGTAGCATTGCTTTCATGGATTATATCAAGAGTGATAGCTCGTTTAGAAATCGCTAGCAGTATCACTCTCGTACTGAGTTTGAAACGATACGACTGGTTTTAGTTTAATTCCAAGTATTCTTCACGAATATTTTGATAATTCTCTATGGATGTTCCAGAAACTTCTCAAGAATTACTTCCAGGAATGCTCGCGGCAATTTGTCCCAGAACATATGCAGGGTTGGGCGTAGATTTCTTTAGAAAACCATCTATTGATTGTTTTAGAAATGCTGGAGAGGATTGCTCCATTTATTTTTCTAATGGTTCAAGAAATTTCTTGTAACAATTTCTACAGTTAGTTTCCCAAGATTTTCATTATCGATATTCTGAAACGTCCTTCACATGAGCCAAGACTTTTTGAGGGTCATGCACAAACCATGTCACGCTTCACTAAGCATGGGAAAACAATGAAATATGGTTTTTCATTGTTTTCTCATGCTTAGTGGAGCGTGTTATGGGGGGTCCCGTAGCCTCGAGGTTACACTTTCGCTTCGCAAGCGGAAGGTCATGGGTTTGATTCCTAATCTCCCCACACAAAAAACTCCGTCCAGCCACCAGAGAGGACACCGTGTATTGGGGAAGAACACATCCATCCTTCGTCAGTATCGGATGGTGACTGAGACACACTGATCCTCTTTGTATGCTGTTGCCTCACACGACACATAAACATGGCAAAATGAACCACCACACACCAATGGACTTCGATATGGATATGGATTGGATCAACGACAGCACTCTCCTCTACCTGCTCGGTATGAGAGAAATAGCAATAAGAACTATAAATAGATTCTGTATATAATACTCTGCATAGTAGTGGCCAAGTGCACGGAGTGCCTAACAAATAAAAGTAAGGAAAAAAAAATAGTGAATAGTGAATAGTGACATGGTTTGTGCGTGTCTTCCATTCTCCATAAGAACAAGTAAAAATGTTGATATATCGAACAGATGATAAATGCCGTTTTGGCTCATATTCCGCACAGTGTGATTTCAAATACATCTATCAGTCATAAATTAGCTGATATTTTGAAAATTGTTATTTTTTCGCAAAGTCTTACTGTTAGCTGCTGAGGGGTGCCGATAAAAATGTTTATTTCAACTTTGTTTAGTATTGTTTTTACTTAAATGTATGGAACAGCATTTTGGTTCTATTGCCAAACACTTTGTTCATTCTGCCTCATATTCCGAACACCTTGACTCATATTCCGAACAGCACGAATAAATCGTATTCAAATGAATTAATTCGCAAACAAATTTATCTGAGCTAGTTTTACTGACCTCATACTAGAGAATCAACGCTACTCCCGAGGTATAAAATAAATTGGAAGACGTAAAATTGAATTGCAATCGATTGTCGTTTTGAAGTAATTTGATGATATATTTCAGCGAAACATTTCAACCACATCGCCATATGAAAACCAAGTGTTCGGAATATGAGTCTGTTCGGAATTTGAGACAAAACGGTAGTTTAATTTATTTTTGCAATTTATCATCGTAATAGGCTGGTTTACTTCAACCCCCTGAAGAAAGCGCTAGTTCTTGAAGCCTACCACCATCTGTGTGGCGCTAGTGCTGGAGTAAACAAATTTAGGCTTTGCCCTTATCAAACCCCGTGCGGAAGCTACAAATATCGTATGAGAAAAACATTTACTATTAATAATCATTTATCGTTGTGCCTAATGAAATGTGGCTAAATTATCTTGCAATTACAGAAAAACTGAATAATGTGCTTAACACCAGATTGATAGGTAAAATATGCATGTCGCATTAGAAAACGAGTGTGTCTCGTGCAAGGATGGAAATCTAGTGATCATGACAAAATAAATGATGCATCGCGGTTGTTCTTTATCCTGCGAGCATAGCAACAACGATAAACCATAGAGAAACAGACGTAACACTTAGAACAAATCGCGATCAAAATCATAGTCGCGAAAACATGTACGCCCAATGCTAAAACCACTGTAGTTGGCCGATGGACCAACAGGTGACGGTAGTGTGTAAACGTCAAACACGAACAAAAACGACGCGAGCGCTGCGGGTGGTCGATTAACCACCTACCATATATTCGAATCGATCGTTAAAAGGTTGGTCGATGGACAGCGATGAGAGTGTGACGTCTGTTTGTCTGTGGATAAACCATTAGTCGTCAAGTCCTAACAACAAACTCCGCTCCGCGAAAAATTAATCGCTCGGCATGTGTGCTAATGATCAGTTGTTCGCTAACCAAAGTCATGACTTTTGGGGGATTTTTACGTTTCTATTCCGCTATCTGCCTTCTGGTATGCTATTTAAGATTCGAATGTCAATCGGGTATGGTTTGAGTGAAAAATTATGCCGTGAACGCGTTGTGATTCATGTTAATCGCGGCTTGTTACAATATCCGACAAACGGTTTGTCCCGCGACAAACAGTGTATCGGATGCAGAGCCGTAGCGTGCTCTTATGGCGCCCTTGGCGAACCTTTATATGGGCGCCCCTTAGTCAAAGACAAATTTCGTTGTATTGAGCAAAATACCTACAAGTTTCTTGGACAAACAAGTTTTGTGAAGTATACCAGGCACATTTCATAAGAGATCCTTTTTTGAATTTAGAGTGATAAAACCTTCAAAAGATATCAAGGAGAATTTACTTATTTAAAATAGGTACATTAAATTACCAGGTAAAATCTAAAAATCTCGTTAAAAAAGATAGAAAAAAATCCCTTGTATTGAGAAAAAGAAATCCCTGTTTTCCAGGAAAATTTAGATGAATAAGATCAAGATTTTTCTAGGGAACATGCAAATTTTTTGAATATTAGTTAAAAGCTTTATTTCAAAATAGCAACATAAAAGTAAATTGAAAATAATTATTAGTAAATATGAATATCTTGAAATGTAACGAAGAGTTCTTTATGTGAGTAGTTTAGAGACGATTGCACTTCCATTAGTGGAAAAAAGGAGAGAAAAATTATCAATCATTTCATCAATCAAGAATCATTTTGCAATTTCATTTTTGTGTAAAATTATCGACAAAGGATTTTGGCAGGCTTCCAAACCTGGTTTAAAATCACACTAAAACTGTTCCCAAACCTTGTAATCACTCCATGCACCGAAAGAATTATTAGTATCTCAACCATGCCCACTCAAACTTATGAAGCGCGGGTTCAGCCACAGAAATAATATTGTAACCTGAAACTTGTTAGTGAACAATCATCTCAACTTTTGTCAACATGTACACACTCCGAAAAAATCATGTGATTTTACGTCTTTTGGATGCATGTATGTAGTTAGCCACAATCCTTGCTTGAGTCTCTCTGCTTGCGGTTCCACTCAACAGTAAGGTCAAAAATCATTACCGATCAGAATTCAACATACCGCTGTATGATGGGCCAAAATGGTGGTGGCGGACGCGTAATCAGAGACACTTACGCGAAACCCGTGGGAAATAGAGAATCTCCTTCCAACGCACAATGGTCGGAAAAAAATGAAGTTTGGCCAAAACTAGTTTTATTGCCTTAATCGATGAAATGTGTAAACCTAATATGTTATTTGGCGTTTTTATTGTTTCAGAAGGGGTTATTCACATATTACGTAACATTTTTGAAAAAAGGTTTTTCATTAAAAATGTTATCAAACTGGGTTGAAAGCACATTTTGTGTTTGTATTTGACCGAGTTTGATCAAAATATGTATGAACAGTGGTAAAATATATTTTAAATAAACTTTGTATGAAAAATATCTTCAAAATATATGAAAATATTGAATTATTCAAATAGCTCTAACTTGCAAATCAGCAAATATCTGCAAAAAATTTAAACGTTTTTTGTGAGATCTAAGTATGCATTTTGATGTGCAATATTCAAAATGGCGGCGACATGACGCGACAAGAGTTGTTTTTCATGTTAAAAATCATCAAAATTACTAAAGTGTAATATTGAATAGTATTAAAACTTCAACCAAATATTTTTTTCCTTCTCATGCTCGATTAAACTGTTGAACCACTAGCTTTCAGATAGTGCGTAACTTTGGGGAAATATTGCATTTCTAAATAATAAATTTTGTACTTTATTTTATTGAAAAATTTTCAATTTTTTGACTTCAGCCAGTTTGCCGTCATAAAAGTCAAAGAAATTTAAATTTTAGTTAAATTTCAATTAAGGATCATAATAATATAATACATGAGGTATATTTTAAAATGATAAAAAACATAAAAATCTATAAAAAAGTTTTTGGTAGTTTTGGCCGCCCCTTTATGTGGAGCCCGACCATTGTGCAACGGTATAATCCAACGGATTGATAACTCAACTTTTTTCAACATTTTCGCAAAACCAATTGTTGGTTGTTGTGAAATATGCTGATCAAATTTCTCATGTCAAAAACAAAAACTAAATTTACAGCTCATAACTCACGTTTGCTAATTACTATTATTAAATTATTTAGTTTTAAATCTTCTCAAGATTCTAAGGGTCTAGATTGAATATGCAGGCTTGAATAAATTGAAAATGATACCTTTTGAAGAAACTTCAAACTACAGAACTTCAAAATATTCTGCCCAAACCCAACTTTGCGTTGTAGGCCTGCTCAGGATTTTATGTGAGAATTATGTTTCGTATTCTATAACAATCTTGTAGAGGATAATGTGAGTATCATGCCAAAGATTTCGAAAAAAAAACCTGCTCAGAATTATGTGAAAAACTGGACAAAATTCCCAGGATTCCAATCATCCATTCGATCTTGTTAATCATTCTGTAGATTTTTTAAGTTGTTTAATTTTTTTATCAGTTTTCTTTGAAAATTCTTTCAAGATTTTGTAAAAATTGAAATTGTGACTAAGGAAACAATCCTATTCAATATGTCTCTTTCATATTTTTTTTTTTCAAGTGCGTCGTGCATTTTGGCGCCCTCTAAAGCCTGGCGCCCTTGGCGAGTGCCAACCTGGCCAACCGCACGCTACGGCACTGATCGGATGCTCCATTTATCCTTACTATGCGAGCGTGATGAGCTGTTCAAATCATGCTTCTGCAAGAGCAACGGCCCTCTTAGACCATTCAAATACTATGTTGTTAGTCGCTAGAGGCGATTTTTTTTCCATCCTTGGTCTCGTGCCTAAAACGGTATTTTTGGACGAGCTGTCAAATCAGCACCACCAAAATTTAGTGCTGATTTTTGACTTCACAGCAGTTATTCGTGGATGACACCCGTTTCAGTCCTATGGTTTTCTTAACGCCAATCTGTCATGAAACGGCCTGCTTTTCTGCACTGAACTATGCAGTGTGGTAATGGTCATTAGGCAACTGAAACCAGTACTGTAATGATTCATTACGCAACTGTTTTGAGTTATGTAATAAATCATTACACAACATTTTTTAAATAATGGTAAATGCATTCCGATATGATTTCTGGTACGCAAGTGGTCTTCTACGAAATTGCAAAAATATGTTGCACGTAATTTGTTGCAGAACTCGATTTTTACAGCACTCGTCGTAATTATTCAACTCGGCAAGCCTCGTTGGATAAATGTACGATTCGTGCTGTAAAAATCATCATTTTGCTACTTGTTGCGTAAACCACTATTTAAAAAATTCTGCCGATCTTGTTTTTGTTGAACCGTAGGTAGGAAGAACCATAGGCTGTCCTACCCAGGTGTTTTTGTGCGTAGTACATGTCCTACCCATTTCCCGCGCCATTGTTCTCAAATATCATCCAAAATAGCGTATTTTTCAGCAATATGGGACAAATGTGCCATCCATTTGGGCAGGGCCGTATTTACAAATGAAGGGGCCCTGGATCTGAAGTCTTGTAGAGGCATTGTTCCCAAAAAACAATTCTGATACTTTAGTATGTTCTCATTGGTAATTTCCTTGATAACTTTCATGCTCAATGTTCTGGATAAGGTTTTAATTTTTAGAAGTCTGGTTTAAACTGCTTCAAACCCATCAGAAGCGCAAATTGGCATCCATGGGTGTAAGTGACAAAAACTTGCTTTTGGTAAAACGGTTATAAAGTTTTTCAGCAATTTTGTACCCCAATAAAGATACAAGCCAATCTTCTACGAATTATGATATCTTTTCAGATAAAAATACCAGTTAAAAACACTGTTGGAAATCTTCAAAACAGTACAATATTTCAGTACATCTAATTCAAAATCGACCAAAATGTCTCTTGACTTATTTTTGGCACCACAATTGTAATGCAATATTATTTATTTAAAACATAATAAATTAATGTTGGATTTCCTTACTTTTCTACGTATTTGTCTTTCAAAATTTAAGAGATAAGTTCACCACGGTAATTCAACATTTTTTTTATTTTCATTTATTTTTAGATTTATGCATAAGAGTACCAAACAAAACTCTTAAAAACGAAAATTGAAACTCTCCGATCTAAACAATAGGGCAAACTACAGATAAGCCTTAAATCATTTTGATTTCAAGCGAAAGGATTACACACTAATTTTAAATTACAAACCTCAAATTTTCAAACTATTTGAAAAATTGACGCAATTCTATCAGTTCCAGTAATATTCTATCAATTGTACTAGTTGCTCCTACGAGCGATGCAAAAAATAAGGATCAATCGTATCCGGTTCGCGTAATATGAAGAAAAAAAAAGGCGGGTTCGAGTCAGTAGTATTTTGTCCATCTATGAGACCGGAAGCACACTCGTTTGGCATGCAATGCGTATTCGAGTAATATTGCGAATCCGGTTGGGCTTGATTAATAATATTATATACTGATTATATAATGGATCTCATCATCATTCGGTCTCTAGTGCAATGGTTGTCACACTTAAAAAGCTTCCCTTCTCCGATGACCCTATTGAGGGTGTCCGGCACCACGTCAGTAAATCAAAATAATAAAGAAAAAGTTGTGCACAATAATTCAAGCCAAAATAATAATATTACGTGACAATTGATCATCCCTATTTAATCACATGCGATACCTCATCCAGCATGAATGTAGTAGTGTTTGTAGTGTTGCCGTCGCGTCACCGCGATCGCGTTTGTATCTCGCGCAAATGTTGCGCCAACTGCAACCTGCGCATCGAGACATGTGATTCAACTGCCATTCGCTTCTGGCGGCAAATAAGCAATGTACATCCGTCGGCTACAGCCGATCCGTCGCTAACCGTCGCGACGCCCAATTTGAAACCCGCAGTATCCGTTGCCATCGCACCGTCCTCGTGGACGGTTTCTGCACATCGGCGCTTTGCATTGCAGGTTGCAAGCAGCATTTATGACCAGCAAAGCGCAATGATATTTTTTGAATAAGCGAACACGACGACGACGAATGTGACGATACGATGGAATGCACTGTAGAGGGATATGAACAAGGCATGAGCGTAGCCAGCGTGGGTGAGGTCTGATCCCATTGTCCACCTTTGGGAGACGGGAAAACCAAAACCAATTAGGGGATGATTCAAATATCACTTAACGGACACCCTTCCTTCCCAACGTAACAACTTTTGTATGGAAAATTCAAAATTTTTGTATGAGCCGTAACACTACGGTAGACCCTCTCTCTCTCCTCCGTTATGTAATATTTGAACGATCCCTAAATTGCTGTGAAGGTTATTGTATGAATTTTTAAAATATTGTTTTTAGCATTCATATTTAGGGTAGGTATACTACTTATGGAAGCAACAAGTCAACAGTACGAAAAGAAAACAAATTTTAACCGTGTTTCTAATACAGAAGCATGACTTGTCAATGCTAATTACTACTTGAAGTCTTGAACAGTTGTTTTAAACAGAAGTATTAAATTGACTTGAAGCTTCTAAAAGTTGGTTAGAAAAATCGTTGTCTTTGTTGTCAATTATGGCAATAGTGTTCCTGTCCTTTGCCATAAAAGTATACCAATTAAGGATTATCGATTATTTGCATGAAATGAACTTGAATGCCATTCAGAGCAATGAATCATTAAAATTACCAAAACGGCCGCAATGAAAAGCATAGATAGCTCCATCGTTGTGTGAACAGCAATGCTGTCACAATGTTAAATCCCATATATAATGGCGGCAGTGATGCCACATAGACAGATTTATCTGTAATTAACACAGATTTTTTCCTGTTCTTGCCTACAGATATCTGTGATCACAGATAGATTTTCGAAATGATATCGCGAATTCGGTTAGGTGTGATTATATCATGGATCGCATCACAAAAAATTGGTGACTCCCAGATCTCTACCTTACCAATCAACCCAATATCCTTTCCATGATAACCGTGGAGATGAAGAGGTGATCTCGATCTCTTGTAACAACAGTAGTCACACTAACATTCCTTCCCTTCCCCGATGACCGTAAGGACGTGGCCGTTATTGACTTTCAAAATTCGAGCTCTCGATTTGTGCACATTCAGGAATGGTATGTTAATCCCAAGCCTTATTCAATGAAACTCTGTGAAACTTCTATTGCTCTAGTCAATCACGGAGTAGCAACTACGATTTGTACAGTCATCTATGCTTATGCTTATGCTAATCACTCCCCACTTTCCAAGAATTGTATTTCCACAAATACTCTTTTCTGAAATTTACATTTTAAAAAGTTCTTTTGTAAAAATGACTCAAGAATAAAACCAAAAATATCTCAATAGATATAATTTGATTTCTCACAGGAATTCTATCTAATATGCCGCATTGGTTTGTCCAAGAATTCATCGTATAAATTATCTATGTAAAAGTGTAATGATTTGTATCAGGATGTTTCCAAACATTTAAGTAGGTGTTCTGCCAGAGATGATAATTTTTTTAACTTTCAATAAAATCTTTCATGAATTTTATTAAGAATCTCCAGAGAAATTCGCCAGGAAAGAGATTGACGTAAGAATCCTTGTTGAAATTCATGGAAAGCTACATAGACCAAGAATTATTACCAGAAGTAATGTGTAAAAAACTCCTGAATCAATCCTGAGAGGAATTCCAAGTGTGATTCCTGAAAGCATTCAAGAGGAAATACTTGAATGCATCTGTTGAGAAATTGAATGCATCGTTAGTTGAAATCTTAGAAAAATATCGTAAATTCGGGTGAAATTGATCTCCGTGTCACACGATTCTATTTCTTACTGATAAAGCACATATATAAATGTAACCTGTAGTTTATGAATATTGTTTGTCTATTGTCGAATTGTGTGTTGTGAAATGTTTAAAAATGATTATTTCAATGAAAATATTGTAAAATTTCAGATTCATGTTGAGTGTGGTGTTGATTGACATCTATAAACTCTTAGCTATGTATAAACAAAGATTTGAAACGGTGCCAATGTGATGATGCTTAAAATATATTTCCAGTACAAATTTTATGATCAAAATAAGTTGAATTGATTGTATTTCCGTTCGATATTGAAAAAATCTTTAGAAATTGCCTAAATTTAGGCGTGTTCCACGGGAAGTGATGAATTTCACAACGAGAGAGGATTCCCTGTTTGTATTTTTTTTTTTAATTTTCGGAGATGAATTTTTTGCACTAACTAACATGTTGCTTAGAGAAATTATTTCTGGAAGAAATACTGGTGGAATCATACTTAGGAAATTATTGGAGGACGTTGGAGGAGTCCAAGGAAAGGGATGTGAATGTGTTTTATAGTTTATCGTTTCATACAAAAAGAGGTTGTGCAGGGCTTGTGTATAATAATCGGTTTGCGTTAAATCTGAGAATGGAATTTTGAGGGTGCTTCAAAATGACCCTTGAAATCAAGTAGGATTTAGCGTTTCGGTTGTGGTCTCGTTCGTCCTGTTTGCGTGCGTTTGGTTGGCCAGTTCATTTAGCCAGTGTGCTTTAGGTGTGTTGGTGACGAAATTGAAACTGATTTGCAGCAGACCTTTCGACGATGGATTATCAATTGATGAGCTCGTTTTATGCTTCTATTTCAAATAAGTAAAATCGTGAAAACGGCATGAACGTTACTTTTATGTATTTATGCAAGAAACAAGGACCAGTCGTTATCACTCACAGTGTATAGAGTAAAGTGGGGAAAAAGTTCGAGTTGAGCAAGATTTCCTATTCATGATTTCTAGCTCGATTCATAACAAATGTGATAAATATTAATATGATTTAAATGCTATTCAAGTTGGTTCCAATGTTCGTCAAGTCACTCCATCTGTTATAAATATTTATTGAGATTTGAAAAAAAGCCGTGAAGTTTGCAATTTTCGGTCGAAGTTTCATTGCATGGAATGAAATAAAATGAAATCTAATTCGTTTTTTTTATTTAAGGGAGTTTCTAGGCCTATCGTAAAGATGCTATGAGATGTGTTAGTTTTGGCATAAATTCTTGGAATCCATTTAAGTGTGGCAAAAGCTCGAATCAGCGGGGAAAAAGTGCGAGCCATATATTATTTCACGGAACAAAGCTACAAAAGTTGTCTAAAATCCACATATTACTTTGAATTTTGGCAAAATACGTTTGATTGTGCCCAAAAAATCAGAAAAATTCTACGTTCTTATTCTTTTTTTTCTAAGAAAAACTGCTACTTTTGGGTATATTACAGTTCACCATGTTCTAGGCCATTTTTATTTGAAATTTAGTGTGTATTTATCTGCAAACATAACATAATTTTTCGGCTCGTATAAAGTATACCTGTCATAAAAGTATCGATTTTTAATGTTTCAGCCAGCGAACTTTTGCCCCATACTCTCAAACTCTTGGAGGGGCAAAAGTTCATTTAAGGCAATCAATTTTAAAACTGTTATAACTTATATCTTTCGACGCATGTTTGTTCAGATAAATTGTAGCCAATATTTTGAAGATTCACTGTGTGGTATTTATTTATTTTCATTGGCTAAAGTTTTTCTGGAAATATTGATTATTCCACTAAGGTCGAACTTTTCTCCCACCTTATCTACTCTAATTTATAATTTACATAAAACTTACATATTGAGAAGGCACAAGGTTCATGAATCAAATGGCTTTCCCAATTTTTCTTTTCATTTGATAATCATCAAATATCTTTTTTTTTTTACTTTCTTTACCATATAAATTTCGGTTTATGGTGAATATATCTTAAAACATTGATTTTTCATGAATACTTTGTATGAAACACTTTCAGAACTATCGATTTTTCACATTTTTGCTGAAGGCACCAAAGAGCTATCTCGATTATTTTTCAAGTAATGGACGATTTTCGTATAAAAACTAATTATTTTCATGTTTTTATCTAAAAAACAGTCCTCCATAAACAGAGATAATCTTTCTAATGGCGACAAAAGATGAGAATCCGTTTGTGCCTTTCAGAGATATCGGCATTTGAAAACAACCATTTTTAGAAGAAAATCTGATAACTCTGTAATAGGGTGCGGCTTATTTTTCAAAAGTTCTCAAAACCAAAAATTCTACTGAATCCAAATCACATTCAAAGAGAAACCTCAAACCAAAAATATTAACATTGGTGGCGCATGCGTCATGAAGGTGAATTTTCAGTGACCTTCAGTGAAGTAAACATAACTTTGTTATTTTTCAACCGGTTTTAAAACTTTTAGCATCAATACATTCAAAATTAAATTTATGAAAACTTGTAGAACACCAAGTTTGTCTAAATTTGTTAAAAGTAATTTAGATCAAATTTTGCCTCATTGTACTAAAAATATTAACTTTGTTTGACCACAACTTTGTGATTATTCAACCGATTCCAATGTTTTTACATGATTTTGAAGCAAATTCAATTGTTTTCAAATCATTCATACATCTTGTTTTACTGAAAATATTTCTTGGCCAAGTTATTTAGCGAAAACTGCACAAAAACATAATTTTTTGGCGAAAAAGCCATTTTTTCAAATTTTTGCCAGTTAAATATTATCTCTAAAGCTGAAACTGGTTTTCTCATTTTTTAATCCTTTGGGAAGGACTCTGCAACGAGTTTTAAATAATTTCAAAACAAAAATATGTATGCACATGTTTAAAGATATATGCACTATTAAACTCGTAATTAAGGCAAGATGCTTTATAAATTTAAGTTTTACAGAAAAAAAAAACAAAATTTCCGGCGAAAAAACTTAAACAATTCAAAGAAATTCAATTTTTTCATTAAAAAGTCATGTTTTTGGGTAACTAAGGCTAATTTTGATTTTAGAACAATTTGATGTTCTACGAAGTTTTCATAAATTTAATTTTGAAAATGATGGTGGTGATAATGGATAACTCATCATAAATTTGGGTTCGTCGACAAAAGTTGCACCAAATCGGTTGTTCTAAAACATTGTAGAACATTCTGTAAGCCTAAATGCGTCAGCAAAAAAAGATTTTTATTCTGATCTCGTTAACCATGTGGGCCACCTTAATTTCACATCAGTGAAAAAAATGCCTGAAAACTAGGGAAAAATTTTGCCGAAGACACCTGGGTTTATTCTACGACTGGCGTGAGGTGACAATTGTCGGTGTCGTATAGCGAGGTGACAATTGTCACCTCACGCCAGTCGTAGAATAAACCCAACCATATATCTAAAATTGACGGTTTAGGCGCAATCATTTTTGTCTTCTTATATATGGCTTTGAGACCAATGTGCATTGCATTGAACTTACTATATATGTAATGTCCTAATAAAGATAAATAATGATAATAATAATATATGTAATGCAATGATAGATTTTCATGGGATTTTTTAAAATTTGAACAAAAAACTGTTTTTTTTTAATTTTGATGATTGCTGATGATTGAATGATGGAGTCATGAGCCTTAAATGGCTCATGTTCTGTGGTGTCGACATATTTTAAATTCAATCTTCATCTTTTTAAATAGATGACTTTTCAAATTGAAGGTAAATGAATCGCATGACTAACCAAAGTGAGTCCAGATTGAGAAGCTAATAAATCCTTCCCACGACAACCATGAAGATGCAGAGGTAATTCTTGGTCTTCAGTAACAATGGATGTTACATCAACATTCCTTCCCTTCGCCGATGGCAGTTAGGATGTGGCCTGTTATTGACTTCATTACGTTTGGAATTCACTAAATTGTACACTGGAGATGGTAAGCTACTCCCAAGCTCCGTCTGTTGGTTCCTTGTGCATTTTTGATTATTCTGATCAATCACGGAGTAGCAACTACGAATTGTACGGTCATCAATACTCATGCTCATGCTTAAATTTGTATTTTTGAGTTAGCTTGCAACCCATTTAGATAAAAATCCTGACCACGCTCATGAAACGAGGGGCGATCTTGCGCTGGCTGGCGCTACCACACTGTGACTCTCCATCCGAATGATCGTCCATCAGTCACCACACTACTCTTGTTGATCTTCGCGCGCGCTTCGCCCGGTTTAACTCGCGCAACATTCTCAAAAGGCAAAACTCGATCGCAGTCGAGTGAAAGATTTCGTTGCGTGCGGAAGCAAGTAACCTGTTCTCTGCTTGCGGGCTCTTTTTTATTATTTTCTTTGGAGGAGCGTTGTGTTGTTTTTTGTTGGATTCTGAAGCCGTTTCGTTCTGAGGGGTTTTTTGGTTTCCCTGGAATAATTAACTGCGTGAGTAGTGTGGGAAAAGGTGAAGATAATGAATTGTGAAAAGCATTGAGGGAGAGTGCGCTAATATGAAAACAACCGAACGGCAAAAAGGGGCCGAATCGAGAAACCGAATTAAGTGACATGTGATTTTTTGGAAGCAAGAAAATACGACGAAAAGAAGTTCTCAGAATGAACGAAGAATCAGTCGAACCAGTGGAATTTTTCGCACTTGTGAAATACTAAAGGAGCAGAACCAAAAAGTTTGAAAGTGTGTTTGTGTGGTTGTGGATTCGCGAAAAGCAGAATAAAAAAACTTGTTTGAATTAATGAACCAGCAGTACGCGAGTTGAAAGGATTCGAAAAAGGAAAAACCAGTCGTGTCAAAAGCAGCAGTCCTCTCCCGTGCAGTAGCAGCGACGACAGCCTTCAGTTTTGCGCAATCTAATTGGGACATATCATGTGAGCAATTAGTAAAACGTTCTGAGCAACGTGGTTGTCAAAACAGTGATGTTTTTGAATGCTACTGGTGAATGACATTCTGAGATCTCGATGTGATGATGAGATTTCAGTTTGACCATACTTTCGACGACTTTTGAATGGTTCTGAAAGCCTGACATGACATGAAGTTTCAACTGTAAGAAATAAATATAACATTTTTCAAGATTTTATTTTAAATCATTGAAAGCTTAATTTTGAGAAAAGCAAATGAATTCTCGCGAAACATTACTAAAGGACCTATCTAACATTGAGAGGTTCTCTTTGTTTACTTTCTCTTTCATAAATAACTGAGTCACATTAACCTCTTCTGTTGCGTTTTTTGTATGAAACGCTAGTCAAGGGAATTGACTTTCGATCTATAGTGAAAAACTTCCCAAAATCATTAGTATTCCACTGTTATAATCGAAAGAGAACGAGAGAGGAGAGAATCTCTCATTTGTACATAGGTCCTTTAGTAATGTTCCGCGAGAATTGTTAATTGAAAATATTTCAAATAGTGAATATTCAGAAGAGAGCATGTTTCTACAAACATGCGTAATTAGAAGCAATTTAAAACTTTGTAAAATATATTTTTTTTGTTGCAAAATACAATTTGGCTATTTTATCGGAAACGGAAAGTGATTAATAGCTTCAAAATAATTGCATGAAATTCAATGGTTTCATCACAGATCTTTTTTGAAGTAATATGCAAATTTCATATCAATAAGTTAATTATAAGCAGAGATACAAGTATCCAAACTTGATGACCTTGTATGAAAACTGACATTTGAGTACTTTATTCAGCATATACGCAACATCATTTTTCAGGTGGATGCATTTGCATTAAGAATCTGAAAATGTACTGAAATTAGTAAATTCGATTTGAGCTTGTTATTTCAGGACTAATTTTCAGTTATTATTTTCTTTTATAGGGTGTTCCAAAAAGTATGGGCACGGCTTCAATAACAAGAATCATAGTATTTTTTCAGCAAAAAAATAATTTGTTATCTTTATTTTTTATCTTCATGAGTGATAATTTTGTTTGATCATTGACATTTTTGATTTTAGAAAACCAATTTTTATCGGGCTAGCTCAGACCAATACAATACAATTACAAAAATTATTTCTACTCGAATCTTTTCACGTGATGACTTCAAATACATTATATATAAGACTTTTCACATAAATTTTAATTTAAATTTTGTTTTGGGTCTGTTCGAGATTGCTTGATAAAATTGTAAACTTTGACAAAAAAAAAAAAAAAATATCCCATTCAACTTATAACTTATAATGTATTTTCAATAGAAATAACTTATTATATCTCAATACATTATAAGTTATTACAAGGTATAACCTATTATGTATTTTTAATAGATATTAAAATAGCACATTTCAAATTTACCCATGTTAAATGCCTTTACTTTTAGAATAGCAACGTAAATTTTTGATTTATACATTTTTTAACTTAAACATAAGGATTTGTTTCTGGCCATTTTATAATCGACCCTACAGCTGGAATCGGGATTTTTGTTTCTATTCAGTGCTTTTAAAAAATGTTACACCATTTACAAATTCAGAATTACTCGCTTAAAATGCAAAATATACTTATTATGAGTGTAAGAATCAATTGTTCTTCTTCGTTATTGGCCTCACGAGTCAATCAGTCAAATGTATGATGATAAGATTGTTTCTGCAGTAGTCTTGAAAAGGTGAAGTCGTGCTCATACTTTCTGGGACAACTTCGAAGAAAGGGACTTCAAAGAAAGTATTAAATTTGGTTGCTATTAACATATTACGCAATCCCATAGTCATTTACTTTTCGTACAAAGCGAGTTGTCTGATTTTCAGTTCAGAATTCTAAGACCACTTCAATTATTAGCTAAGAGATTCCTTTGCTAAATTCACGATTGCTTTTAAGTATTCGTAGGGGAAGTGATGATAAAATAAAACCTAATGGAAGAAATTTTTAATGGTTCTATCGCACAACATCTAAAGTTGAAATGTTATCTAACACAGCGATACGAATTCAGACTAAGATAGCTAAATTTTCACATACTTGTATCGTCATTAAAAATGATGAATAATAATGGTAATTTCCTTTTTACCTGCACTATTGTCATCATATTATTACGATATTATATTATTACTATGTTCACCTCATTGAACAACCTCAACACTTCCGAAATTAAAATGACATCTTTTTTTAACTTTCGTGCTAGAAGAAGCTTTCAGCGACCTCTAGGAGTTACGCTACAAAAAAGGTGGCACTTTGTGCATTAAGGGTAAATATTATCCATGACTTTGAAACACTAACAAAAATCCATTTTTGAACCGATTTTTTGTTCTTTTAGCAATATATGAAAGCTATGAAACCGGAGAATAGACATTTTTTGTAAGTATGGCCACTCTAGACACAAGGGCACTTTCTTCCAGAACGAACTGGTTCATATCATGTCCAGAAGTTCATACGCGTATTATGTGGTACGACGATTCAAATTTCATGATTTTTTATACTGATTTACTAGAGCACCAATTAGATATGGTCGGAAAATTTCGCAACTGATTCCGGTAGGGTATGATGTGGACATTTTTAGACCAACACCAAAATACTTTATGCTCTCGGAAGTCGAGAAAAATCCCAAATCGAAAAGATTATCGATCGATGGGATTCGAACCCATGTCCCTCAGCTTGGTCTTGCTGAAAAGCTGCGTGTTTACCGCTACGGCTATCTTAACTTCACAAACATAATGTTAATCATTCGACAAGCCATTATTCATGTTTTGAACCTCTAAGTAAAACTACTTTTTATCGCTGACGAATAACAACTTTTGACCGCAAACGCAATTTTGAGACCAATTCAAATATAGCTTCAGTAATTCCTTCAGAAAACCCTCAGCTCTTTTTCCAGACACTCTTGAAGCGAATTCTCCAGAAATTCCTTCGAAGTTTCCTCCAAAGATTGTACCAGAAATTTCTCCAAGATAACTCTACCGTAATCCCTGCAGCAATTTCTCTAGGAATTCCACTAAGGATTTTGCCAGAGATATCTCCTAGAATTCTTCCAGGGAGAACTTTTGATCGTTACTAGATTTTAAAGACCGGTTCCGATAGGGCTCCATGGAATTTCTAAATGTCCTCCAGGAATTCTGTCAGCCCAAGCAACCACAAATTCGAATAAAAGCGCATGTTTTGGCTTAATCAGCGCACTTTTTAAGTAATTAACCGAACTTCACAGTTTACATCAAGTTAGTCAAGTTAGTTAGTTTCGTCAAGTTAGTTGTTTGCCTTCAAGTAGAGAAGAAGTACAATTTAAACTTGTTCTGAGCTTTGTAATTGTTGACAAGTACACGAGTTACTCTTTCGAGAATCAAGTTTCGTTAATATCCATAGTGTTCTCTTAATCAGCGAAAATGTTTCACTGGAACTAGATTTATACTAAAAGTGCTCGACCAGTGAATTACAACAAAATTGTAGCACAATTATATCAAGATTTGTTACAAATAACATTTTTGTTAGAAGCACTTTGAGTTGATGGAGGAAATTATAACAAAATTAAAACAAAATCAGTTATAATAAAAAATGCTGTTTTCAATTGAAACAATTTAATTGTAACACAGTTTGTTATGAAAAATGCGGGAAATTGCTTGTAAGAAATTTTGTTATAATTCAGTTATGGAAAATAACAAAATGAGTTATATTGTTGTTTGATTTGAAACATAATGAGTGACACTTTTGTTTATATTATAACAATATGTTATTTAAATTTTGTTTAGTGCAGGGGAAATAATATTATTATTTTTGTTATTTTAACTACTAACCAGCCAAAGTTATAACATATTTTGTTAGAAAAAACGTGCTAACCGAGTAACAAATTCTGTTGTAATGTACTGGTCGGGTTCTGTTGTAATGCACTGGTCGGGTGATCTTTGGCGCTTACTGTTTAAGTACAATTCGAACTGTTGTTTGCTTAGAAGGTGTTCCTCTAGAGATTCGTCCAAAGATTATTGCAGGGATTTCTACATTCTTGGGTTTATCCAGGATTCCTTCAGGGATCTTAAAGAATTACTCCTGTTATTTCTCAAGTGATTTCTGTAGAAATTCCATTAAGCATACTTGCAGAAATTTTCCCAAATAGACCTATCGAGATTCCTCCATGAATTATTCTGGAGATTTCTTCAGGGATTCTTCCAGAGATTTCACCAGGAATTTCTCCAGAGGTACCGCAAGTATTTAAAAAAAATCAATTTGGAACAGGGAAAAACTCTTGGAAGTGAAGAAAGAACCTTTCAAACTTCTTCTCCCAGAGAACGAAAATGCCTGTATTTTCAACTATTTAAAATAAGAGCACACTTCCAGTGAGAAATAATTCTCTTTTAAGGAAGTGTAGTTAAATATGTGATTTATGTCTTGCGCAGCCGGAAAGTTTTGTTTTGCCCGAAGTTTCGACACTTTGTTTTAGGCTTTTTATCAATGGTAAACTAAAAAAGAATTGACTTATTTTTCACAACATAAAACACCCAACAAAGTCGATTTACACCTACACTGTCTACCGCTTTTTATTGCCATTATGCTTAAGGGGGGGCCTTTTGTATTCCTACACTTAGACAAATAGACTATCGACATACAAAGAAACCCCCTATGAAAATTTGCCAAAAGAAATTGGGTTGAGATTCATAAATTTGCCTTATGAAATCAAAATTTCAAAACAAAAAATATTCAAGCAGCAACCTGGAATCGATCCATGAATCTTGCGATTGATAGGCCCGTGCGTAAGCCACGCGCCTATCGACGCCTTGACGTTGGGTGCTAAACGATACATAAAACGTTCGTATTGCAATAATCATTCCATCTTTCATAAGACAAAATGTATGAATTTCGATAGTCCAATTCGCTGCGTTTATAAATATTGCATATGTTAACATTGATTACTCGGGACATGTGTGATGAGACATACAATAATATTCATTTGATGTGGGTGAACGGATTTAGGACACTTTTTAAATTATTAACAATGACATGCACTAAACTGATTTACGAGGCTCTAACTGTTAACTACGAATGACTGTGCTACTATGCTGTATGTTATTGGCTTTTTTTTGCTAGCTTTCCGTTTTAAATTCCCTAGTCTGCGAAAGCCATAAATCACAGTTGAAATTCGTCCAGTAGAGTATCCTAAATTAGAAAAATTACCAAAAAAAATATCAATGAATGACTGTAGTAGCTAAGAAGCAGTTTGAAGTTGAGATCGTTGCTTTGATGTTGATGATGTTGATGAATTCTTCCAGGGATTCTACAAGAAATTACTTCAAGATTTTCCTTCAAAAGTGTTTCCTGGAATTAGAGTTACTGTGCACGTGCTGTAGCCTTAGGTGCAGGAGTCTCACTGCTTGCGAGCGCACGGGAGCGCTGTACATTGTGAGACCTTTTTTGGTGCGCCTCATTTTTCTTGAAATGTGTCTCACTGCGGTCTCATGCGCTCCATCACATGTGCTGTTTAAAATTCAGCGCAATAATTGAAGTGATTACAAAAGTTTTCAATGGGGTTCGAAATTGTAACTCTTGGATCGCGAGTCTTCAACCATATCATGTAGACCATCTAGACACCTGTATAATGAAGCGAAAATAGTTGTAGATGCTCTTCGTTACTAAGTAGTTGTTTCACAACTTGGATACCGATGGTGAGCCGTAGCGCCGAACAGCGCATGAGACGAGTCTCCCCGGGAGCACATCACCTAGCGCGCGCTTTTAGAATTTTCGTGAGCCTCCAGGAAGCGCAGCACACTAGGATTCCGATGAGCTGAGAGACGGTTTGGTTGGAGGCTCGTCAGTACATTTATGTGCTCCTGAGAAATAGGTAACCCTACCTGGAATATCTCCAAGAATATAGCTCTACATGTATCAGCCCAAAGATTTTTCCAAGTAATCCTCCAAAAGTTCCCTGAGATTCCCTCATGAATTCCTCCAAGGATTTAATCAGAAGTGGTTTTCTAAAACTTGGTTTTCATTGAAGTTTTCACTTCAATTGACTTCCATGTCAACTCGAACATTCTAATTTATACACTTAATATCGCCCGTGCGTGATACAAAACGATTGAAGTTTGTTTTTCATCCGTAATATCCCAAGTAACAATTCCACATCAATTTGGCATTCGTGTGGATTTATTAATGTTTTATGACAGTTACGTGAATGCTATGATAGCTAGAGGCGACATTCAACGTTAATATAAAAGTATATTTTGTAAGTCAGCTCTTAGTTGTTTTCAAAACCTTCTAGAGACAAACCATAAAGTTATAATTTTGTGGCAACAAAACCAGCTTTATTGGAGCATATAATACCTATTTAAACTGCTTGTGACGGTTATGATGAAAGATTGATATAATACACCTTGTTGTCATAAAAGCTGCTTTTAAACCGATTGATTTGAACTTCAATCTTGATAACTTACCTTATATACTTTTTAAATCAGTATTTGGGTTCTTCAGATGCATTGTAAATGCATTGCGTTGCATTACGAACACTTATTCCTGGCGTAAAGACGACAAAATAATGTTCGTTTTCATTGTTTTTGCGCATTTTATTCCTAATAGCATACCCAAACTGCAAACTTTGTTGGATGCTGCTTGGTAACCATAAAAAGCGAAAAAAAAAACTGAATTATCTTCAATCAGCATTTTTTAAGGCACTTTCACATCCTGATGCCGAATCATAACAGTGTGGCCTTATTCGTGTATTTATGATGACAAAACAGCATTTGTTGATGACAATCTATCAATTATGGTTCCGCCATATTAATTTCACTACAATTGTCACAATTAGGGGGAGATCCCCCAGTACCGGACAGCACCCAATACCGGACAAAGTCGAAACATTGAGAAATCATGGTCCAATCAAGATGGTGTATTAGTAGTAAAGGAAGCTATTATGGAGACTAATGTTTGCGTAGAATAACACATCCTTGAAATATGCATGCCTTTTTGAAAAAGTACAAAAGATTGAAAATTTCAAAAAAATTGACGTATTGCCTTAATTTTGAGCCTATTTAGTAATTATTTTGAAAATGAAAAAATATTTTCGATCACGCAAGCATATTCGAACATAATCCTAATTTGATAGTATGAATGAATTTTGTACCATAATTGGACTAAATATGGACAAATTACAATTTTGTTTAAGCACCTCCTGTCCCCCAGTTTCGGACAGCCTGATTTGTTATATGATATCTTTGTAATTATTTCACGATTGTCTCAAAATACATTCATTTTTCATGGATTGCGTTGATCATGGTATCAAACATGCAATAAAATTGAGAAAAATTAACATTCAGAACAACATCGTAAAATGTGATATTTTTCATCACATAAGAAAGAGGTTTTTGATGGACATCTTGCAAACTATGAAATAATCAAATTGTTCTTGTAAATGTTGCAAATGCATTGAATTGCCAATTATATGCTATTTCTAAAGTAAACACATTCAATGAGGTTCAAATTTACAGAATTCGAGGCATTTCCAGATTGTGTCCGGTATTGGGTGCCACCTTTCAAGATCGATCAATTTGGTACTGAAATACATCATCAAAATGCAATGTCGAAATTCATACTTATATTTTCAAATTTATTTTTGTACACTATAAAAATGATAATATTTATCATAAATGGGTAACACGAGCACATAAAACCAATATTTTTCGAATTATGAATTTAGTGGCTTAAGTGTCCGGTACTGGGGGATCTCCCCCTACACTTTTTTAAATCATATTATCTCCATGAATTCGCTAATAAGATGCTTTGGTGTGATGATTAAACTGACTGAATGTAATTTAAAGCACAATTACTGCCCAATCAAACCAAGAAATGACGAACTCTTCACCTGGCGGTTTATTTTAGCAAATGCTAAATAAGTAAAAATATGTCACTTTCAAAGGGGACACATGCAAATTTACTTCTTTCTCAACACATTTCACAGTAAATCTCACTCGGCACTAAAGATTTAAGCACTATATCAAAGTAAATCACTTCAGAAATTTAACAAGCTCTACGAAACAAATTATTACAGACGTGTTTTCAATCTTATTTTGTTTTGTTTACGTTGGAATAATTCCGGCAAGATCGACGTTATGATAAAAACATTTTCGAGATAAAGCAACATTCATCTAGAACAGGTTGCCTCAAAATAGCTACCATTAATGCTATTTTGCTTTATTTGTGTGACAAAAATATACACTTCATAGCCTGCTACATCAACATTTCCTCCCCCTATCCCAAGTTACGGTAAAGATGGGCGTGGCCTGGAATAGTGATATTCATGCTTTTAGTATAATTGTTTATGATTTGAACAAGGTATACTCCCCTGCCTTGTTCCTGAAAGTAGTCAGGATGAGATTATTAAAAAGAAACATGAATGTTGCTAGTATCCAATCTACGAAGTATACCGTAACTACGTTAACGCTAACGCTTACGCTAAAAATATACACTTCATAGCCTCTTTTAGAGTGGGCCAACAAGTCACGTTCTAATCCACAAGACGTTTTGGGGATGGGATGAAGGCAACAGTGCCTTGACCGTGGTTTTATGGGCGTTTATTTATAGCACCCTGGTAGGAATTCGTAAAACTAAAATTGTTACATGGGATGCTTGGTGTTTAGTTTACCACCTCATTTCATTTGTCCACCTATATCGTGTCGTAGAGGTGTCTTCCTAGTACTAACGTCCGCTGATATTAAGCAAAACAATGCTGAAAGTGTCTGAATTGGATTCCTGGACGGTCTACAATCTTTTCATAATGATTTTTTTCATGATTTTTCTGATTTTTGTGGGTAAAAGAAAGCTCTCAGTTAATCACTATGCTGAGAATCAAGTTCTGTCCCAAAAGAAACGCATTGCTAATAAATTATCAATGATACCCAAAGAAGACAAGGATTATTATACCCCGAGAATTGAAGCACTTTCGTAATCTTTTCATTACATGATTCTCCCGTGGCGTTACGTCCTGACTGGGGCAGAGCCTACTTGTCAACAGTATTGCTTGAGCAATTTCACAATAAAGAGCTTTCGTTGAAAATTGACCACTTTTATTTTGTTTATGTTCTGTTGAAATTTGGGAATGAACGGGAAAGAAAACGACTAAAGGACAGTAGGTGAAAAGTAACATTTTTTTAAGATGAGATAGGTAATTTATCACTAATGTAATTTTTTGGATCTTTTGTCAGTTTCTCCTGTAAACTATTTGTGTCCGATAAAGGTCTAATTTTACCCTATTAAAGTTGTATCGCTGAGCACCCGAAATTTCAAGAAAATTTAAAATCATAATAATTTTAGAACACCGGGCTTTGAACTCATCTCCAACATGATCTTGTGCGTTTACCTCTACGCTACGACGAAGTTTACATGGGAGAAATGCAATGATTTTAATCTGGTTGGAACATTACTCCAGAAATAATAAGATGATGAAGATTCAAAGATTCGCATTTCTATCTATTCTGGATGCTTATTTTTTATCTACACCAGAGATTATAAACGCAACACACTGTCGTATAATTGATTTGTTAAAGTCAATCCAGAATCAATTTGTTGAAGCTAATCCAGAATCATTGGAATTTCTTGCGTTTGATGTTACAGTTAACTCTCCCTTACTCCATATTCCGTATCTCGATATCGAGTTAGAGAACCATAGTAAAAGTTAGTTTTCATGGCTAACTCGATGGTCCCTTGGAACGCATTTGCACTGCTTTTGTGTTCTGTAACTCGATACCTCCCTAACTCGATGGTCCCTTCAATATCGAGTAAGGGAGAGATGACTGTATTTTTTAACATAGATCTCCAAAAATGTTTCGACTTTTTTCATAGATTTTTTTTAAGCACTCACTTCATAATCCTTGTTGAATTTTTGACCTTTTTGAAAGTGGCAGATCTCAGTTAGCTTGATTTCTGAAAGTTATCTTGAAGCAAGGCAAAAAAAGAATAAGTGTTAAACAATATGGTTTTCTAATCTTTTTTCTGTTGTGCTTTAGTAGCAAGTGTGATGCATGGAGAGTATCGTACAGTAGAACAAATGCTCACAATCGTGAAATATTTTCAGTTGTATATTTAAACGTGTTTGTATCGGTATGGCGATTTTGGATGAAAACTTGTAATTTGCTACGGCAGACAATTCCAATTTTTCATTTGTTAGGTAACTTTAAAAAAAATCATATTTTGAAAATGTTATATTGTTGGTAGTCACTATGTTAAAGATTGTAAATGATGAATAACTTTGTCAAATTGAAAAGGCTTCTTCAAAGCAAACGGAGAAACAAGTTTTTCTATAAAAAAACATTTTGAAGTCAACGAAAAGACGCAGACAAAACCTTGCGGAGATTGAACTATATTGTGTCGTTAGTTAATATTTAGTTTTTGTAACATTTGAGTCAAGTTTTTTATTTCTGTAATTCATTGTTTAGTTATTGTAACATTTGAGATTATTACATTGAAACAGACCTAAGTGTAATATAAATATGATCATATTTCAGCGAGTGGCTGAATTCTTAAGATCACCTTATATTATAATTTAAAGACATACTTTGAGTTGAATCACATTCACATTAGATAGTGGCAGTTATACACCTGTCAAACATATCCATTATGTCTATTACTATGATCCTACCGAACAGCCCTAATCCGCCTCCAGTCAAGTAGCTTATTCTTGTGACAATAATAACACCATAAGCAAGGCAATTATAAACGCGCCGAAAAGCGAAAATCATTACCGCCGCCTGACAAACGAATTACCCAATAATAGACTAATTACACACCAATTAAGAGCAGCACCCATCGAGGAGGAGTCTCGATGGATGATGATTGTGGAACCAATCGCAAAACGGCAAACATTTGAACACTGGGAATTCGAGCGGATGCCAACCCTCAACTTGATTTGCGTATAGTCACGCTAGGAAGCCGTACCTGGGAGAAAAAAACCACACTTGGCCGGCCCTCACTTTTAATGCCAATAAACGCTGCTACTTGACTGACAGATTGCGATCTGACAGGATCTTAACTTCTTGAGCACGCACAAAGATAGATCGGTGTCCTCTTGTTGATTCCGCCTGTCATCTACCGTCTGGTTGAATTGTTTTACCTCTCTGATGACTACAGAATGTTCATGCATGCGATTTTCATAAATCGATTCTCTCTCAATGGTTTACTCTGATAGTATTCGAAGATCTTCTTCTATTTTTTTTTCTTCTTTATGGAGTTATGTCCTAACTGGAACAGACCCTAATTCTTAGTTTTGTGTGCTTATGAGCACTGTCACAGTTATTGACTCAGAGCTTTCTTTGCTAATTGACTTCTCGGAACTTCCGAAGTCGTCACTGCAATCTCGAGAATGGGATTTAATCCCAGGTCCTTGGCGTGAGAGGCGTGTGTTCTAACCACAACACCAGACCCATTTCCTTGTTGCTAATCTCTATTCTTGGAATATTTTGTATTATAAGGAAATATCTAAAAGTTTTCATCAATAAATTAAATAATGTTTTTGTAACCCGACTCTCCCGCCATCAATATTTTGCTTTCCATAGTGTTTTCCTCTTCCTAGACCGCTAATCGCATATTTTTCAAAAGCACATTTTTTCATGTCGAAATTCAACAATAAAATAACTATTTTCATCAACAATCTACCGTGTGCTTCCTGATGCACGCGTGCAACACACCTGCCTCTTGTTTTGCTTAGCTACACCTAAAACATAAATAAGCTTGATAAACAATTCCCGTACTGCGTCATCTATTTGGAGAAGGAATTACTTCTATATCGAAACCGTTTCGCTCTGCATGTGCTGAACAAATGTTTTCCTAGCATTTTACAGAATATTAGCCATAGTAGTTTTAAAATTCAAATGATGATTGGTAATCAAGTGTATCATTTGGTTCGTTTCGAAATGTTGAAACTTACCGGAGTAAGGACAGTTTCTGATCGTCGCAATTACAGCTGAATTGACTTATTTACCTTGAATCCAATTGACTCGCAACTGATCCTTCATAGCAGTCGGTTTAACGATCAGACTAAAAACTCGAATACACAGCAAGTGAAAGGTGAGTTCATTTGCCGCGCACTGCACACGTATACAACGGTCTACAGAACTTAGCAAAATAGATCTTAAGTGTTGATGTTTTTTATTTCATGTACATACAAACTCTGCTACACCGACTGCCACTCAAGTATCTAAAAGTTCTCCGTTCTTTGGCCTTAAAGAGGATGAAAAGCTATCGCTACTGATGAAATCCATTCAATATAAGTCAGAATAATTGGGAATCGTGCTCGTTCGGTGACTGACTGAATTGGTATGGAATTCGTCTACTGCTACCTTATAGACTGCTCGCAAGTGAATCAATAAATTCGCATGAAATCAACCGCACATTCACACGCAAAGCCCCCAAGTGAACCCCAATCAGTGACTCCAAATTCCTCTCCAATTTCCCAAGTGCGAAGAATTCCTTTCTGAGTCATCAGCTGCTATCGTTTCCCCCCATACAGATCTTCACAACCTGGATAGCTAACGAACGTCACCAGTTCCGGAAATACATGTGGCATATTCGGATTTGAATATCCCCCACATCAACGAGTGAGTGAATGAGCAAAAACCAGAAACAAAGTGAGGCAACAAAATTCTTATACATTTAGCTGGAGATCAAGTTGATTAATCCTGAACAACCACGCGTTGTCGCCGTCTGTCGGCCAACAACAGCAGCAACAATAATACACGGCTTGCAGGCCGCAAAACTGAAAGTGAAACGTCTACGCAACCTTTAGGCTCTTAGGAAGCCAGTAGTGGTCGTCGGGAAGTGGTGTGAGTGAACCGAAGCTCGCCTTAAACCGGTACCAGGTGGAGTTTGTTTCTTTCGTTTCGGTACTGTGGCGGCATTCTAAGTGCACCCGGGCTGTTGTGTCTTGACGAGGCTTTTGTGGTCAGTGTCAGACGGTTAAGACTCCGTGTGCTGCTATTTGCAACAGTTCGCGATCTTGTTGTGTCCGGTAAAAAGTTTACCGTTTAAAAACGCGCGTCTATTTGGCCCCAACAGCGGCAAGTACGAAACTGCAACCCCCCCACAGGCGGCAGGAGAGAGGACTGAGGAGAAATAAATTTGCGCCCAAGGTAAGTGTGAGTTGCTAAGTAAATGGTTCGAAAAGCACTAACAGAGTGTTTACTGGCAGTTGATGTGTGTTTCTTTCCGAAAGTTCTTGAGATGGAGAACTGCGGATTTTAGATACATTTTGTTACGGTTGCTAACACGAGTTGTCGATTGCTACTGAGGAATCAAGCACCTTGGGTGGGAATTTTCGATGGTTTGAATTGATTCAACGCTACATCACCATAAAACAATCTTAATCGCTTTTTTGACGTAACGTCCAAACTGGGACGGAGCCTTTTATTCAGCAAAGTTTTCTTGAACCTTTCCACAGTTATTAAGTCAATATTATTCTTTGTCAATTGATAATTTTGGCACTCGCATATCGTGTGACAAGCGAAGGTACCTACTTCAGAAGAACAACGGCAATGGCTTCAGAAGAACAAATCATTTTAGAGATTTATCTGAAAGTTTCTCCATCGATTTCTTACGGGATGTTTGTAAGAATTCCTCTAGAATTTTCTCTTTTTGCTTCTCTTCGTCAGCAGTCCAGTAATTTTTACTGATGAATTTCCTGTTCCGAAAATTACACCAGAGATTTCTCTGGTTTTCGTCCAATACTTCCTACAAGGATTTCGTCTGTAAATTCTTCCACCGATATCTCACGTTGTCACTCCAGGAAATTATCGGTAGGTTTCCAGAGCTTTTATTCTTGTATCCTCACGGGATTTTACAAGAAAACGGTTTAGGGATTTTTTAGGAATTCGTTCAAGAAACCCTTCTGGAGCTACTACACAGATTTGTTCAGTAATTCGTCAATCCATTACAAAAAGATTCCTTCCCTATGGAATTGGTCCTGAGATTCTTTCAAATAATTATGCCGAAAAATTCTTCAAGCACTTTTCAAAGAATTCTTCCACTAATTTCTTAAGAACCCAGAAGTTTCTGCAGAGATTTTTGAAAGAGTTATCTCCTGCAAGAGTATATATCAAGAAATCTCAGGGAAAAAATACAAAAAAAATTCTAGAATAATCCGAAGGATTTTCTGAAATCGTTTCTGAAAGATTTTTTTCGGAACCTCTGGAGAATTTTCCGGAAGTAACCTTAAAACAATTTCCTGCTAAATTCTTGAAGGTAGTATAACAAAATGAACAAAACATATTGAAGGAAATCCGTAAAAGAATCAATGGATGAACTCCAGAATAAATCTTCAAAGTGTGAATCTTTAAGCTAATGCCCTAGTTAATAAGCGAAGAATTTCCAGGAGAAACCCATTCTTAGAAGTACCCTCATCATATATCTAGACAGATTCTGTGGAGAATCGGGTGCCAAAATTCCTATTTTTCACATTCAGTTGTTACAGGTTCTGAGATCCTTCAAGTTTGTTGCGTAAATATTTTATCACAGTATTCGAATTTCCTGGGATGAATTCACGAAGAAACTTTTAGAGATATCCCTGTTGAATTCAAGAACTTATCAGTGAAACGCCAATTATATGGGTATCAAACTTCAGGAGGCTAATCCTCCTTTGAGGGGTATCATTCAAGTTGACTTTAGAATGATGATTTCATAATATGTGCCACTGTTTGCCACCAGCAATTATTTGTGCACCATAGAAAATATGGCTATCAATCTTCTGTTAATTATCGAAGAAGTATATTTCTGGTCTCTAAGATGTACCTGAAGGATAAGTGGAACTTGATTTCTGCTCCATAAGGGGTTGTCAGAAGATTTGACCCCGGAGTGATCATTTTGAAAAAGGTTCCCCTTGCTCACTAGACGAGTTGATCCTACCACACATTTCCAACAAGTTTGTTGAAGATTTTTTCCTGGAAATATTAAGAACATTCCCCTAATTCCATTATCAAGAATTCCGCCAAAAATCAGAATATGGTCATTTATTAGATGCGCATTCAAACCTGTACATCAGGTTGTTGTTGTTGTTTGTGAGGGACTTTAACCCGAAGGTCATTCGTCCCTAAACGTATGTACATCAGGTTACTTGCTATACTTGCTCATCAGAAGAGCTGTCGTCTTAGAAATGATCCTATCGTGGTCTGATGTACCTAGGAGTAATCAGACAACTTCGAACTGTCATGTCTGGCCAGGCGTTTGCTAAATTATTCCTCCAGAGATTCTCCCTGGAATGATCGAAACATTCTTCTAGCCACTTTTTTTTCAAATACATCGCTTGATGTTAGAATCCTGAATTGGAATTTTTCTACAATCCCCTAAAGAAATTCTTCTAGCATTTTACAAAAAAAAAACTCTTTGTGTATTTCTAGAAAATTTCCAGAACTGCTAAACTTGTTCCTGCCAGAATCAATGTAGGAGATTCTGGCAGGAACACGTTCAGCAGTTCTGGAAATTTCGTCAAAAATATCTAAGGTGTCGAGATGTTTCTATACCTACGTTACCTATACCTCTAGGGATTCTTCCATTTTATAGAGATAAATGGTTGCTTAAAAATTTCTGAAAGATGTTCGAATAGATTATTCCTATTAGATTTATCGACATGAAAAATTGAGAGAATCCTAGATAATTGCTAGCAGTGTTGCTCAGACTCATTTCCCCGAAAATAACATTTTCCGAACTACGAAGCCACGAACTACTACAACCATGCTTTATCCTCCTAAGATAGAATAGCAGATGGTTAAGCATGGGGATGGTACACAAATTATGTCACGCTAAATTTCAACTTTTTTGACCCCCCCCCTTTGTCACATTTTTTGTATGAGTCCTCCGAAATTTTTGTAAGACTTGTCACGCTTGGCTTGACCCCCTCCCCCCCCCCTCGGAGCGTGACGTAATTTGTGCACGACCCCTTGAGTACTGCACACAAAATCGATCAATTTTGATCCCAGAGAGCCACAATTCAAGTTTCGGTGAAATGAAATGAGTGAGTGAGTGAGTGCGAATCATTTCACCGAAACTTGAATTGCGGCCCACCGAGGTCGAAACTGTCGGGTCCCATGTGCAACACTCAAGCCCAACCACCTCCCCCTCCATCTCAGGAATACAACGCACAGTTATAACAGTTCATGGCTTCACAATTCGAATTTCGGGGAAATGAGACTGGTCAACACTGATTACTAGCCGGATCACTGATAGACTTGTTGCAGGAATATCTGTTTTATTTTTTCAAATATTTCTTAAGAAATATATCAGAAATTCCTGCAGAAATTCTTCCAAGGACTCTTGATTTTTTTTTCATGGATTCCTTTAGAAATAAACATACAGGAACTCTTCCATGAATGACGTTTTAAATTTCTACAGGTTTTTGTTCAAAGATTTTAAATGAGTTGCTTCGAAAAATACATAAATATATTGACCCTAAATTCAATACAGATATTTGTAATATTGCAATTGTATTCCCACCAGAAATTCTATAATAAATCTCTCTGAAATCTTCACATAATTTCAACAAGTGTAGTAGGAGTTATGTGAAGTATCTAATTAAATTAACACTAAAGGTTTAAACAATAACAGCATACTTTTAGTGCACCGCAATATGCTTTAAACTTAAAAGCCATCCACAGTGAGATGATTGAGATGATTAAAAATAAAGATTCATGTATATGGTGTGCATCGATCCGCTATCGCGATAAACATTGAATAACAATAGTCAAATGTTTATTTTGTAGAGTCAGCCGTTATAATATGCCCCTTTAAAAAAATATAAATATGTCTGTTAAAAGCAATATTTCTAATGAAAAAAAAAACGCATCGTTTGGCTCATTATCTTACAAGTTGTTTAAAAAATGCAAGTTTTTTTTCTCAAATTCTACTTGATAAACCAAAAACAACATCTTTTTACAATAATATAAATCGCGCACTTTAAAAAATAGCCTGGGCAATATGCCCCAAAACAAATGGATAGTATGCCCCGTAACAGATGGACAACAATACAACATATAGGGGTTATATGCCATAATTTTTATCACTATACTGTCAGCTGTCTATGCACGCTAAAAAACTGCTACGGAGATGGCTCGGGAATAGATGGCTTCAAGAGTGGCATATCGTCGTACTGCTCAGAAATGAGAGGTTGGATAAGGTATATCCTGGTGAATTTCCACTTTCTTATTATTCTAACTAATGATACTCCTTCATTAGTTCCAGCATCGACGTTTCACCTTTGATGTTGTTGCATTTTACTCATAAAAATGCTTAAATAAACTGCGTGAAAAATTACATCGAAATCCGATTTTTGATACTTTTTCATTAGCTGTTATTCTGCGCGTTATAGCTGTCCAATTTTCATAGTGAGACATGAATAGTAAGGATTCCCAGTCTTTTTTAATTTTATATTTAATTTGGTTCTTTAAATACCGAAGAGTGGCGTATTGCCCGAGTGGGGCGTATAACACCGAGTTACCCTAGTAGACACAGTTTTGTAAAACAATATTGCGTAACTCTTAAACATTCGTTCTGCAGAATTTGGCAGAAGTTTTTTCATGATAATTTTGTCAAGATATAGTTCTTCGTGAAACTTTGTTAAACAGTAAATGTGAGTTTTAATGCAAAAAATGTTCGTATCATTACAACTACTACAAGCGTATCTGGTTGAGAGATCAACTGTTGATTCATTTCCGAATGGCCGAATAAATATTTGATTGAATGAATAGTTGGTCGAACAGATAATTGGCCGAATGAATTTGCCTTCCTAGTATTGCCTTTTTTTCGATATATTATAAAAAAATGCCAATATACTTGGTGTTCTATGATCACTTACACAGATAGTTTTCTTTGCCAAATGATCACTTTTTCATTTGTATATCGTTTGGCAAGCACAACATTTTGGGAAATTGAGATTTTTCCAGATAATTTCAGTTTGTACTCTCCGAATCAACTACGAATCAAACTGCTCTCTAACTGCTTCTAACGTAGTCGGCGTTCAGTCCACTATCAGCCGGCGTTAATTCAGAGTAGATTAAGTTAAAAACATGAAAAAAACGGATTATTCTGTCATGAGATGTCAAATTTGGTGCAAAATTTGATGAATGTTGTAAACTGCGAAAAAAATGTAACAAGTTTACTTTGGATGATCAATAAAAATCGATAAAAAATATGCTGTCAGACTAATCCCAGACAACCAGAAATCGCATGAAAGTTCATGTTACAACTCGTTTATTCATACTAATTGCATCAAACTCGCAAAACACAGTTGATAAACTCGTCAGATTGATAAGCTTCCTCGCATAAAACACTTCGTTTCTGAGTTCATTTGTACATTTTGTTTCGTCCCGTACACTCGTACAAAGTAAGTCGAATCAATTCGTAGCAGCTGTCAAATCGACATTTGTTATCATAAGTTAAGTCGCATAAGATCACAGGTTAGTTCAGTGGAATATTTATACACTCGCATTGTATGTTATTATTCATCACATAATATATGCACGCATATCGCCTCCACTTTTGTACGTAGAAAGCCTTTTCGCGACATCTTATGAGTGAAATGATGCACATACAAAGCCTCCAGGTGATTTCGTTATACGTACATTTTGGTTGTCTGGGATTGCACTTAGTCCAATTGTACAAAATGAAGCAAATTCATCTATTCTCAAATTTATTTACATGATTCTTAAAGTGCTTAAAGTCATCATGACAGAATATATAAATATCAAATCAGCACTGAAAGCCAATTTTCACACAAAATGCTTAACTTTGATATGCTACAACTTTGTTTCCCCATGAGTGATCGACATAAAATTTGGACAGAGAACTTAAATTATGCTCAATAATTGAATTTGGTGAATTCTACTCAACATAATAGTACCAATTGTTAAAAAATACATTCCTTATAATAATAAAATTGAGCTGTAAAATTTAATGTGGATCACTCATATGAAATCAAACTTGTAGGATGTCGAAGTTGAACATTTTGCATGTAAATCGGCTTTCACTATTATTGTTTTGAACACAACTGTATATTAGTGTGGGACGAAATTTAGATTCTCGCTCCAGTTCATTTTTTGGATTGAATTTAGGCCCCATAACAACTGTGCAAAATTTTAGCTCGATCGGAGAAACTATATTTTAGCACCAGCCTTTCAAAGTTTGTATAGGATCTACTATGAGAAAACTTACTTTTGCAAAGAAAAATCGCCAGAGGTCGTCCATTAACCTCTATAAAAATGCTGAACCCATACCTCGATAGGTATTTTTATGATGCAGAATATTGCCGAAGACCGCGAAACAATCCGAAGCCTTCCCACATCTTTACTCTTCCACAATACAGTTGTTGTGGAAGCGATGTAGGTACGATAGGCAAACAGTTTCAACACTAAATAAATCGCACTCGCTCGCTCCGCGTGTGTAGGAACAAGAGATGGATGGATATTGGTTATGAAAGGGGTCCGCGTGGTCTGTAGGGATTTGAATTCTAAACTTGTAACCAACTCAGTTATTGGGTCACCAAGTGGCTCGGTAGCTTAGTTGGTAAAGCGCTCGTCTAGCATACAAGAGTCCTGGGTTCAAATCCCAGCCGAGCACGTGGATTTTTTTCATAATTTCACCCATAATTTGTCCATCTTTACCACGCGTAATGAGTTAATTAATTTAATAACCATGCGGATTGGATTACCGAACAGCTCAATATAAGTGTCAGTTTATATTAGAGTGTACTGCCTCTCTGTAGTAGTCATGTCGTCACTTGAGTGAGAACGACACGTTGATAGCCTTCCCACATCTTTACTCTTCCACAATACAGTTGTTGTGGAAGCGATGTAGGTACGATAGGCAAACAGTTTCAACACTAAATAAATCGCACTCGCTCGCTCCGCGTGTGTAGGAACAAGAGATGGATGGATATTGGTTATGAAAGGGGTCCGCGTGGTCTGTAGGGATTTGAATTCTAAACTTGTAACCAACTCAGTTATTGGGTCACCAAGTGGCTCGGTAGCTTAGTTGGTAAAGCGCTCGTCTAGCATACAAGAGTCCTGGGTTCAAATCCCAGCCGAGCACGTGGATTTTTTTCATAATTTCACCCATAATTTGTCCATCTTTACCACGCGTAATGAGTTAATTAATTTAATAACCATGCGGATTGGATTACCGAACAGCTCAATATAAGTGTCAGTTTAGTTTTTATTATTCGCTAGCAAGATCATTCACGGTTTAACGTTGAAATCTGTTGAATTCCGGCCATCATGTTTTGGCCTTAAAAACACATAAAACAAACGTTTCATCTCACTTTTATGATAAAATTGAAGGAAAATATGTCTCACATGTACGATCTATTGTTTGTCAGCGCCGAAAGAATTTCAATATGCCAAGACACCATTTGACTCGTGAAATTTTTGTCTATGGTTTGAGTGGAACCAGCTTTGTCAATCTCGTGAATAGTTCGTCAAGGAGCTTCTAAGAAATTTTTCGAGTATCCTATCATAAAGTTGGTGGAATCCACCAAGGAGTAAACACACAATCTTTCAGGAATTCTCAACTGAAAGCGCTAGGAACATGTTAATTTTGTTTACTAGTTCGCGCTAAAAAAAAACAAATTCTGTTCAGAGTTGCTCGCTATCACTATCAACGCTTGAAATTTGCTGATTTGTACAGGCCGACTGCGATAGAATTCGGATCAATCTATATCACATCAACATCATGCTGTCTACTCCATAACCAGTGCATTGATGGCGATAGACAATGGATATCACTGATAGGTTAAGTTAAGCCTTAAATTAAGCAAATAAAATGGCAATTTATCAGTACGATATTTTTGACAGTGCTGCAAATAGTTTAAAACTATGTGTTGGTCACTGAAAAACATTAATAGCATGGATAATTGCCACGTGATCTCTCATTTTGCAGTGATTGTGATCTAGAATGCGATGTCGCATCACTGCTGTTGGTTGTCAAATCAAAGTGATATTGATAGCTCGGAAGTGATATTGATAGGTTTAGAGCATCAGCCATCAGCTTATATGATTGATATTAAGCAACTCTGATCCTGTTAGATAAAATGAGACTTGAAATCTCCTATTGATAGAATTCCGATAAAATTATTTTATCAGTATTTGGGTAGATAAAAAAATCGTCAATAAAAAAGACACTTTGGCTGCTTGGACCCCTGAGAAGTCGTAACCAGGATTGACAGAGACTCCTTTGCGATGCAAAAATGGGGCGATTTTGACGTTTTTCTAAAGAGTAAAAATTGAACTAAAAATTTTCAACACAGGTCCTCAAACGATTCGAGTGTGAGGATTTTTCTAGTACTCTTTCTCTCTTGTCGTTATGCTCACTTTTACTCACAGTTCTTTCTTGAGCGACCCGCCCGAACAAAGCAGGCCTCGCGGAGTTGTGATGGCACTCTTTTTTAATGGAATTTTGCTCTGTTGTGTTTTGTACTGCATCTTCTTCGCTCATTTTTCGTTGCTTTGTAGTTTTTCGCTCTCCCGCATAGAAGCAAAGGCAGCACGCTACTCTAGAATATGTCACCGGACTCTGATGATGTTGAGAAGTATATCAAGCCCTATCGTAACTACCCTCTAGAGTTGCGTGGACCATCGGTTGGGAAACCCTGCTCTATAAGAAATCCTGATTTGGTGTGACCATATAGCCTTCTTCTTCTTTCTGGCGTTACGTCCCAACTGGGACAAAGCCTGCTTCTCAGCTTAGTGTTCTTATGAGCACTTCCACAGTTATTAACTGAGAGCTTTCTATGCCAATTGACCATTTTTGCATGTGTATATCGTGTGGCAGGTACGAAGATACTCTATGCCCTGGGAAGTCGAGAAAATTTCCAGCCCGAAAAGATCCTCGACCGGTGGGATTCGAACCCACGACCCTCAGCTTGGTCTTGCTGAATAACTGCGCGTTTACCGCTACGGCTATCTGGGCCCCCATATAGCCTAGTGAACGGGAATAGCAGAAAGTTGTTTTTTTTTTCCATCCGAATTAAGGCCAAATTTTCACATTACAATAACTATGTCCTTCTTGATCACTATCACATAAATTTTGAAATTTACGTAAACCTACACATGGAAAAGAAACTAAATTAATCGACTACAGCCGTTGTTCAAGGACGTACCATCTCAATGGGAACACTCTCGACCCAAGCCGTCGACTCTGCCACACGACAATCTGGCTTAGTAAAAATTTCAAACTTCACGTTTGACACTAGCCTCGCTTTTTTTTGTAAGGCGCAGCCGCCCGGTGTTGATTGCGGCACCTTTCGCCTCCGAGTTGCGCCCTAGTTTGCTGATGACGACGATGGCTGAAATCGTAAGCTGCGGGTGGTGCCCGACCAGAGGAATGCTTGCATAGTTTTGACAATACCTACATGCCTTTAACCGACGCGACGACGAAACAACCTCTGGCAACGTTTCCACAGACTCTGCTGAACGACGACGTCCGCCGAGGGCTTCGGATTTGAGGTCTGGCTTATCATAAATAATGCATTATTTCTCACGTTATTAGGCGGCGTGGAGATGATTGCGGTAGTCTCGGCTCACAGCTGGTATTTTGTTTATGGGTTTTTGATTCGAGATGTTGTTGGTGGTGATGATGATGTTTGCCGAGGCACTGCAATACGATGTGTGTGTGTTATGTTACACTCCATAAATCTTAAAAAGATTGGAGAACTAAACAAGCTTGAAGTTTGTATGGAGAAAATTGACCAATTATAATCAGCGTAAAATCAAAGTGGAGTAAGTGACATTATTCATATTAAAAATATGTTTAACATTTTGTCATTTTTGAAAGCATTTGTTCTATATTTCTACACATCTTTATGTTACTTCAAAACAATATAATGTGAAGTTATAATTATGGAAAAATATTATTTAAACTTCTTACCGGACGCCTTATTATGCAATTGGTTTACAATCTTGATCGATTCCGCTCAATCATTCATAGTAGCTTCGGGAGGTCTAAATGCTCAAATTTGAGGATAACTTAAGATTTTCACAGTTTGATTTGTTTTCCATACAAAAATGGTCCACCTTAGTGTAGGTGTTGGTGGGTTGGGTGTCAGCCGACATGTAAGTTTGGTGAGCAAGCACCTGGTTCAATAGGGTCACGGGGTGTGCAAAACCGAATGCTGCAGCAGCACCAGCAGCACATGGTCGTAAACCCGTGCTCAATTGAGCGTGCAGAGAACAGTCACCGTGATTGTGCGGGAGTCGTCGATTGGGTTGGACGGGAGCGAGGGTCGACTCTGTAAAGCCACTCTGTGATTCAAGAATGTGATACCGAAGGTCACCACGTTGAGTGAACGAGTTGCTCTAGATACGACGACGAAGGCCTCTGAGTCAGTGGTGGCTGGTGACAGAGTAAATAAAGTTTTCTCGGTTGGTGTTGCTTCGACGGTTTCCTACAACGCCCCCGCATTACAATGACTATACCTTCAAATAGATGGTTATGGTGTGTGAAGTGCTACCGAGGCGATGATGGTCGGTGGGAATTGCGAGATTGTTAAGTTTTGAAGTTTAGGCGGAAGCAGTTTCGGAATGTTTATTTTTCTTTTTTGGTGGTGAATGTATGGCAAGAAGAGGGTATTGAGTTTTGTACGAGTGTAGATGGGTTTCTGAGTTCAAAGTACTGCTGAGAATGTCGATTCAAGGTTTCAAAAACTAGAAGCAGATATTTGTCGTTTCTGGATTTTGAAGTTTGGTGTTTTTACCATCAAATCAATATTTATGAATATCGGTTTTGTTAAAGAGAATCGAAAAAGTAGATTTGAGTATTGTACCTTTTATTCTGGCTTGGTTGTTTGTATTTTAACAGATACGCGTATTTCGATTACCATTTGCCAGTGCCAGTTACTCGCATCCATTGCAGAAGACTGCAAGTGGTAGTCGAAATACGCGTATTTGCTAAAAGATTAGCAATTAGGGCTCAATTAGTGGTACAATGCTTAATTGTACGTTTTTTATTCTCTTTATTGAGAATCTGCTCAGAATTACGTATTCTGCGAATACGTAACATAGTACTTCGGATTGTTAATGAAATATACATTTTTTATTATAAAAAAATATTATTTAAACAACTCATTTATTTGATTAAAACACTTTATACACGAATATGCTTGGTGCGGTGCGAATATGACTTGTAAGCAGGGCTGTTAAATGTCATGAATTCCACGTGAGTTTGACATTTGAATATTGCTAATATCATCGCTCCTAGTGGGAAAAGTCATCGGAAAATGTTTTTCCCGGTGACCTTTTCCGAAGTTGCCAATATTTGCTAATGCAATATTTCGCTTGCGAGGATGCTAGAAGCATTTCAATTTTTCCAAAATTTTGACATTTAACAGCACTGCTTGTAAGGGTATGGTCATCACATTCGGCTTCAGGGATCATGATTTAAGTAACCAACAATATTTTCAATATTACCAAACGTTGTTTACAGATCAAAGTTACCCCATATCACCTCTATCAGAATGTCACTTAAAACATTTATTTAAACATACTTAAATCTTTTGTAAAATGGTTTATAGTCACGAGCGGTGGGTGCCAGTACTTGTTTTAAAAATATAAAACTTGCGACATTTGCATTTTCAAATGAAAAATTCAAGACATATCCAAAAAACTGATCAATGTTACCCCGGATTACAGTACTATTAATCCACAGATCTATTTTTCACAAAATAATTGTTGTTGGGTAAAATGTAAGCTTTATACCACCTATATTGCCATTGGTTTTATATATAGCACTACTAAAGAAATATTTTTATTGAACTAAATAATGTCTGAATTAAGGCTTTTTTACACCAATTCTACTATAAAATCAAAAAATAGAAAAAGTGCTAAAGCACATGTGCTCCTCAATCAATCAACTTAGCCCAACTGAACAGGTTTTGATCAATCAAACACCCTAATAGTATCACGAATCGAATTTTGAATAGTTCAAATTGGGAACTCAGGAAAAACTTAGGAAAAATAAAAGTAAAATCTTGCTATGTGACGGAAACGCCTAGTGGGCATCTAATATTGACAAATATTATTTGGATACATTTGTTTTATCTTTGACATACGATTTCAACTAATTTTTGTGATAACAAACAAGTGGGCCCTTTATTTTGGCGTTGACTGCACATGGATTTAGGTCAACTTGAATGCAAGTTTAGCGGCTTGGGTGCTGAAGAATATAAATCAATGATGATTACAAGACTGTCAGTAAGCTTCGGAGAAGGTTTGTGTTAAGTCACATAAAAGGAACGGCGGGTTTCGTTTGGAATCCGCAAGCATGTTGAAAAACTGAATTACCGTTTTGTCTCAAATTCCGAGCAGACTCATAATTCGGACAGTCGTGTTTTGTATGAAGGTTCCGCAGAAACATTTCATTGAAATATGTCAATAAATGTCCAGGTAAGGACAGATATTTGTATCTCAAATTCAATGCCTTCAACGCTTATTAGGACCAAGGAGTTGTAGCAATTCTGTAGTTTATGGTCGTAACAATTAGCTCAAATAAATTTATTTACGATATTATCAATTCAAATGCTATTGAATAAGGCTGTTCGGAGTTTAAATCAAGGCCTTTGGAATATGAGACAGAAAGAGGACTGTGTTCGGAATTTTAAGCATAATTTTGTTCCATTTTTTTTGGGTGAAAATAACAGTACACATGTTCAAACACTATTTTTATGAGCACAACCAACTGTTTACAGTTTGAATTTGCGATTACATGCATTTACTATCGACGTACACCCTAAGTATTCTGAATATGAATCAAACGGTACATAGACGTTATTTTTTTTATTTTTTACTAAATTATGAATCATATGTGAGTAAGTTCTTTTATCATGCTCGTTAGATACAAAAGAAAAAAAAAATGGTAGTTTAAATTTGAGTTTAAAATCACTAAAATCCGTATTTTGTACAGTTTTGTTGATCCCTAACCAAAAACCGTAACGTGCCGAAACATTTCTGAAGGCGCATTTGGATCCAAATTTTTGGGACATTTGACCCCTGGGAAACGCAAAAATGTTTATTTTGTTCCTCTTTTATGGACATCAACTTTACGCAAACTCTGCCAAAAGATCCCTGGTTACGCTTGTTGTTATAAAAGCCTATATACATACATTCAAAGGATGTCTAGGAAGGTTATCCAGTATCATAAACAGTAGTTGAGCTCAAAATTTACCAGTACATAGGGGAATTTACGTATTCGCGGCAGTCTAAGAGAATGCCGCTCTTTTTTTGTCTTTTTTTACAAACATTAGCAGACAAATTACGTGTTTGTCTGTTTACATTCATGCGCCGTTCAAACCTCTATCGATTCACACCGACAGACTTGTTAAAAGCTCCTTGGAAACGTTTTTATAACACTTCGAACATCTGTTGTCAGTGTGACTATTGTCGGCAGCCTCATTCTCTTCGGCAGCTTTTCCATAAGACCTGCAGGCGAATCTCTTCGGCAGCTCCAAATGAATTCAGTCGCATTTTGAGGTTTGTTCATTTGAATTGATGACATCGCTTGCGAAATTGATTTTTGCAGTCTCGGAAATCTCGGCAGTAGGAAGAACCGAACAAAGAATCATCTGAATGTTTTCATTGATGTGTTTTGATACAAAAATACTGTGTATTTGGAGTTTGAAATTTGATTGCCGATAATAGTTGAATGGTGCCGAAACCGTAAATCACCCTATTTTTATTACCCTAATGAGAACAGATGTTGTTCAAAAGCCTTAAAATATTCTCGAGACAAAGCTGCACAACAATTTTGACATACAAGTGTTTTCCTAAGGCTATCTGATGTAGGGGAAGACGGGGTAAGTGCGTTCGCCGGGTAGGATAGACAACCTTCAGTTTGACGTGAAAATGGCGGTTTTCTTGAACGTTCGTCAAGCACTTTGCATAGAAACAAGATATTTGTCATTCAGAAGCATTCAAGGTGATATTTACATCAAATTGTTCATAATAAATATCAAAAACAAAGTTTCTGCTCTTCTGCATTGAATTTGATCTAAATTTAACAGATTATCACTTAACAATTTCGAAAGGTATTTTTTGTAAAAACATAAGTTAATATTTAGCTTTTCAATGTGTTCAATTTGTTCAAAAATTCAAATATTTATATAAAAATATTTTTTTCATACAGTACACGCATGTTATCGAAATTAAGCAACGCATGGTTTTTAAAATGAAACATTTTACGATTTTGAAGTAAAAAGTAGAAAAAACGTAAAATTTAAGTGATTTACACATTTTTCAACTTTGTTATTTGAAGTCCTAGAACTTTGGTGTCTTCGACAACTTGTCGCATTTTTACACGTTCTAAAACATTGCCGAAGACGCGAAAGCTCTAGGGCACAAAAAAAAGGTTGCATCGCAGCGCCACCTATGCGGCGAAATTTCCAACTAATTTTTATCATCAAATTGAAGAACAAACAAATTCAAGATAAGTCTCTTTTGACACCAACCCGAAAAAATGCACTCCTAAAGCACTAGAGGTTTTGTCTGACTAAATTCTGCTCCTGGCCCAGTGTGCATTCATAGACTCTGGGTGGAGTGTAGCATGAAAGCGTCGAAACCAATAGTCCATTTTACGAGACGTTTTTGAACAGCTGATCGCTCATTTTATGAATGAAAATTTGACAGGAGGCGGTGTCGTAACGTGTGAAAGTAACAGCAATATCATCAGTGTTGCCGTTTCGTAAAATGGACTATTGTGTAAAAACGAGAATCGGAAGAAACACGAGGAGAAGTGAATACCAATACACTTGTATCTACGAGGCACGAGTGAACGCATTTAGCATCCATTCGCCGAATACATTGAACTGACTGAGCGGATTCCCACTCACTAAATCATTCCGTGGTTTGGAACGCTCATCAGCACTCGAATCCGAATGCCACTCGAACGGAATCAGAATATAAACAATCATTCGGTATTGCATTCGTTTGCCTCCGGCTTTCAGAATCGGTAGCGACTCAATCAGTTGCCGTTTTTTGTTTCGCTTAGTGCTCGCCGAAGAAGCATAATGGGCACTGGAAATTGAAACGTTCGGCTTCGTTAAAGAAACGGCTATCTTGCTCCCGACTGTACGTGGAAGCGAGTGAGGGAAACGCAATAACCGAGTGAGTGTTTCCCATGCTTGACTACGTTTTACATTACTATTAAAATAAAATGAAATCAATTTAGTTAAAAATGCAAACCAAATCTGCATTTGTTTTTCCTAAATATGGGTGTGATAGAATGAATCACCCGAAAAAAAAAAAGATTTCACATCAAGGTTAATTAATGTAGAACTCATGAAACACCACACTTCTTAGAATCACAGTGAACGGATACATTATTTCGCAAAATTGTGTGAGTGAAAATCGTGGTGCGCGGTTTTACCCCGCTAAAAATAATCGTGATAAATAATCACTTTTTGAAGGTTCCAGAAATAAATAAATTTTTACAAATACACCTGTGAAATTCTATGAGCATGTCTTAGACATGCCGCGTAAAAATAATGATTCTTGATTTTGACATACAAATTAAATTGCTTAGGCGGACGGTCTTGCCCCGTCCTCTTCTATTTCTAAGAAATTCTTTATTCATAAAGTCAAGTCCAAAGGCAAGAATTTCTTTTCCGTACATCCTATTCCATTTACGTAAAATTTTATCTACAATCCAATGTAATACACGATTTGGTATATTGAAGATTTTAATAAAATCAACAAATTTTATGAAAACCAACTTTATTTTTATTTTTAAGCTCTGCAGACAGCTATCTATCTATATTCTTGGGGCCCAGATAGCCGTAGTGTTAAACGCGCAGCTATTTAGCAAGACCAAGCTGAGGGTCGTGGGTTCGAATCCCACCGGTCGAGGATCTTTTCGGGTTGGATATTTTCTCAACTTCCCAGGGCATAGAGTATCATCGTACTTGCCACACGGATATACACATGCAAAAATGGTCGTTGGCATAGTAAGCTCTCAGTTAATAACTGTGGAAGTGCTCATAAGAACACTTAGCTGAGAAGCAGGCTCTGCCCCAGTGGGGACGTAATGCCAGAAAGAAGAAGAAGATCTATCTATCTGTCTTTACCCTTCTAATCGATAAAAGTCAATTCAAACTACGCTAATATCTCATATGTTACATTCGTATTGATTCCCCATAAGTAAGAAATGACATATTGATTGATATCACCTTACTTATCAATTTCGCCAGATTTTATGGTGATGGGTTCCATTGTAGTAGTATGAATTGCCTAGCAGGGCCCTAAAGTTGTTGATAAAATCTCGTTTCTATTAAATAACACGATAGAGTATGTTCTTGCTACTACTTTGGCATTTTTTCCAAATTTTAACTTCGATCCTTTTGAAGATATTTGACGTTCACTTAGCCGACAAAAACGCCCCAGGGGTTCATCTTTTCAACGCTGGGGTTCTTCCTATCTGAAATTTTGAAAGGGACACGGAAAGCAAAATACACCAAGTATTAAAGTTTAAATCAAGGGATGTAACAAAATCTAAAAGACCGAAAAAATGTTTTTGGACTTCAATAACCATTTAAAAATTTAATAAATATGTGTTTCGGGCCTAAACTTAAGCGTTTGGTACTAAAATTGAGACAATGCTTCAGGACCCTTTTGGATATGATTAGCATATTTTATTTCGATTGTATTAGCCAGCACTTCACACGCCTCTTCTGTCTCACACACGCCTTCTTAGTCAAAATTCGCAGTTGGCTTTGTATCAATTGCGTTCGCGTAATTCCACTAGATTACTTCCGATGACAGCCTGCCTTCCCAACGTTAACCTCGATCAAATTCACCAACCGATAACATCCTCCATCTGCAACACCACACCCCACAAAAATATTGGCCATCGGAGCTCCAAATTGCGGTTATTGCAACTTTTTACTTTACGCAATTGCAATTCCACCTTGCACGTTGGCTGGGGGACTGTTGGTGGCTCAACAAAGAGCAGATTGCCATCATCATCATCATCATCGCCATGGTCATCACTTTGCTTCGCTAACCGAGGATCATCAATGCTCAGTGGTTTGATCTGGAATAAATGTCGGCCAAATCCTCAAACTTTCATGTGAATGGTACATTGGAAATTACACCCCATTTGAAAGTTCTTGTTTTAAGCTTTTGATTATTTTTAATCTAATCACGGGCATTCACTGGCTACCCTTTTCTTAGGGTACTTCCTTAACAAAGAGCATATCTTTTAAATATATTTCTTGCCTTTATTCACCTTGAATGATTCTTTTATTAATCTTATGTATCTACAAACAACTTTTCTTGAGATACCATTACAGTCACTCTTGAAATTCTTAAGTATGTAGCTGTTGAATCATCGTTCGCCATTTGAAAGTTTTTCTGACTTATCGTCTACTGCTACAGCTCCGATTATATCGGGGGATAACAGTGCATGATAAAACCCATCTCAATACGCTCCAATGCTGGGTAGCACTTTTGCTATAGGATGTACCGGGATTGTTTATCATGCCAGTAAAGTAAAACACCTACCCCCAGTGATGTTTAAATATGCGAGAAAAATGGGTTTTAGCATTGCTCTTCATTTGGGGCTCTTTTTCGCAGCTGCTATTTATCAAGCTTGTTACATTGTCGATCATGGACCGATACAGATGCAATGTTTTTCTTCGATTGCTTTGATCGTGCTTCGAAATCAATTGAGAACGAATTCTGCCAATATGAATGTTTAAGATGATTATAAACGAAGCCAAATTTCGAATTTTCAGGTGCACAAAACTGGAGAATCTGACAACAGTTGAGAATCAATCAAATTGCTTGCTTGCTGGTGGTGACTGATGGGATAAATTTCCAACGCGGAGCGCTGTTTAATTCTCAAGTCTTGTGCTCTTAAAAATTTGAGGTGTGGCTTCGTTCAATAATCATCTTAAGCGTATCATTTCCCCGATTTTCTCAATGAGTTGTATAAAATCAATGAATTCTAAGCAAATTGGATTTGACCCTCAAAAATTTTAAGGAAGCCGAGAAGAATATTGGCGTTCAGAGAAAACTATTTGATTTTTGAGTTTTCGGCCGCCTTCGAACCACTGTGCAAATGGCGTGAGTTATTGGCCGGTATGGTGCATCTTCGCCTCGCGTCGCTCATATTTTTTTGGCCGAATGACCCAGAGCGCCCACACGGCGGCCATTGGCCGTGGGAGAAATGGACGACCACTGGCAGTAATGTAACAACGCTAGACGACGAAAACAGTGAGAGTGCGTCCTCGTGGTTTTTTTTTGCTCGCTTTTCAAAGAACGGGGAAAATCGCGAAGTGATCGTAGTGGAATGTTTTAGTAGTTGTAGGAATAACCTGTAACTACGCACAGAAAACCCGAACAATGTCAGGCCACATGATCGAGTTGATCCTGTACTGCCTGGACTATCTGGTGCGTGCCGTCGTGTACCAGGAGCAGGACTTTCTGGTGGTATTTCTGTACGAGAAAGCCGTCTACAAAGCGATGCAGCATTTCTACTGATTCAGGTTGTAAGTTCAAGGTGATGCCGCAAGGAAACGCATGGATTAGGATTCACCGAGCTGAATTGCATTTTGGTCATGGTTCGAATGCCTATTAGTTATGAATGCGATTAATCCGTCAATCGGCGACCTTATCGAAGAGGCCCATCGAACAAGTTCAAAATTAGAAGCAAAGCCGATCGTTTTTGGTACGTTTCTTCCTTCCATTTTTTTGTTTTTGATCTGGCAATCGCGTCACTTGGTTAGGCGAGAGAGTTGTAATTAAAAATCGAAAAAGCTGATTTCGAATTACAGCGATATGGTGGTCGGGGAAGTGAATTAGTGAGTGACCAGACCTAACTCAGCGACTCACCGGTTTCGTGATCGTGTGGATCGAATTTTCGAACTGACCTTCACCGGCGGTTGCCAGTTTTGACGTTTGCGTGATCGTTGTTTGTATTAATATTATGAATTTTCTGCTTGACAAGACAACAATGGAACCATGAACGATGATGGGCGAGTCTTTTGGCGTGTTCTCATTGAACTTCGAGCTAATAATTATGAATCGAGTTCCGCATTGTTCGGATTTTGTTTTGAGTCGATTTTTTACAATAGTAAATGAATACATATTTACTATTAGTAACTTTTGTTAAAAATTAAAGATAAGATAACTACTGACTTTTTTTTAATAACAGAAAATTGATTCGTTAAAATATCAAACTGTTGCAAGCTAAAGTAAAAGGTCTTCGAGAGGCTATCAATAGTTAATAAATCTTCGTACTGTTTAGTAGAATACCTATAAGTAGATTAAAAACCGAATTTAATACTGGTATACTACTGAATTCGGTTTTTCATCTACTTATCAATATTGGCATTAAACGCTTTCATTACGTTTTCATTTCCCTACTGCAGCTTGTCACTAACCATTGCAACTGACCTGTGTGTACTTTTTCATCCTGGTAGATCACTTTAATAGCTATACTAAGCATGTTGAGCTTATTTTATAAGGATTCTGATAAAACCTTTTCATAATTTATTCATTTATTGGTTTGCGTTAATTTGATTTATTCACCAATCTATGTACTATATGACATTGAAAGTTGGGCAGGTCTAGCGAGTTTGTATACTCTTCGAACTTCAGATGTGATTCATTTATGTGTGAAACTCGCACATAAGCAACAAAATGATGTGTCACAAAAATTGATCCAATATTTCTTTCCTTTTGATTGATTGATTGAGATTGCTTTCAATTGGGATATTCCGTGGACAGTAACTGTTGTCGTTGAATGTAACCTCAACGACAATGTTAGATGGAAAATGAAAAAGAAAAGACACCAAATGAACAAAGAAATTAAACTGGAATATAATATGCATAAAATTTTTCAAAACGAGTGACAATGAGATGTTGTATTGATCAGTGATATTGTTTCCAATCATTATATATCATCTTAGAATTGAGATTTTCCAACAATTTTTAGATTCCAACAATACCTTAGGCTACTTGTAAAGATCTCCTTATAGATTTCTTCGGCAATCCTACTTGAATCTTATAAAAATCCTGGTGTCTCAGGTTTCTGCCGTTAGATATAACTAGATTCTTCCAAAAAATTAATCAATAATTACTTCTGGTCAACGACCTCATATTGCCTTCGAAGCATAAGGTTGAAGCATGCGGAGCTTCTAAATGAGTTGGAAATTGATAATAATCAATGTTTGAAAGTGAATGTATCAGTTAAAATATTAGGGAAAGTGTCCCTGTTATAGCCATAGTTGTTTCCTATTTGGCCATCCGTAAAATTTAAATAACTTTCACATTTTAATCATTATGAATGTTTTTACATCGAGATATCTCCTACAGTCAGCTCTCCCTTACTCGATATTTCGTATCTCGATATCGAGTTGGAGAACCATAGTAAAATTTTGTTTTGCTGACTACCTCGATGGTCCCTAGAATCACAGTCGCACTGGTTTTGTGTAACTGTTGTGCGCACCTTTAACTTGATACCTCCCTAACACGATGGTTCCTTCAATATCGAGTTAGAGTTAACTGTATATCTTACTGCTAAAACAAAGGCTTTTGGAATGTGGAAATAGTCAGATTATCGCGTATTGCGAAAAAGGGAACCACTATGAATGTGACGTTAAACTTACCCTATTCTAATCAATAATTTGAAATTACCATAAGAATACCTTGTTTTATTAATACATTGATTCATATAGTCTTATAAATTCAACATAATAGAATGCTCGGTAGATTTAACAAGGGTTGACAAAATCAGAAAAAACTTGTAGCTTACAAATGCATTTACAAGAATTTCAGAAAAAGCATTGTATTTTTTGGTCTTGCTTACATGTTTTGGAATCATTCTTTCTCATCAAAATAAAAACAAAAATAAAAATGATCCTGAAATAACCTGGCTTCAGTGCAAATATATTAGAATCAATTTTTGATTCGTTACAGGAATAAATGGCTTTTAAGTAATTGTAATCACTGAAAAAGTGTTGAAAATACCAAATATTTTCATAAAAAATCTTAGTATGATCCTGAATCTTCCCGTAGCACTTATCAAAAATATCTTTTGGGGAGGAGAAATTGAAGGTTAACAAAAAATATAATGTAAATTCATCATGAATTAAACATGGAAAGACGATCATTTCAAATTCCCTATGCGAGATCGCAATTTTATGAGAAAACGTAATATGAGGCAGTTTAGGCCACTGAGCGATTATATCTTGATTGCCTTTTAGATCCCAAAATTAATTGTTTTTAATAGCATATTTTCTCATGAATTCATCCTGCAGAATTCCTTAAGTCGACGTCCATTTATTATGTAACGCTGAAATTAAAAATTTTCGACCCTTTTCATATGAAAAATTTAAAATGTTTGTATGATTCGTAATGCTTTGCCTACCTTCTATTACCCCCTTCCAGCTTTACGTTTTTTTGTGGACGATGACTAAGGAATTCTTCCATGTATTATTAATAATAAAAAAATGCTTGTTCAATGAACAACACAGCGCAACAAAAATGACATGTTTGCGTGTCTCAAGGATCAAATTATGTGTCTCTAGTAGATTTTGGGTCGCTGAATCTGTTGCCGTTCTCAGAAATGTTCCAGCACGTCACAATTTTTAGCTACAGGTCGCTGGTTTTATTGATGTTTACATGAAATTTAAAGTATGATTTATCAAACTTCTTTGTGACATAATCTACCAAACATGCTAAAAAGGACTTGAACTTTCAATTTAGATACAATTTAGTTGAAATTTCACGATAAAATATAGTTTAAATCGATTTTTTTTTCAACATGCTTGCAGTCTTTATATAAAATTCTTCGATTCTCTTATATGGCACAATACAATACTTTTCTGAACCACCCAAAAATATCATTTTACCATCGAAAATATTGTGAACTTTGTTGATAATTATTGTTGTATACATGAAGTTTGATTTCTGTGACAAATAAAGCAAATACATTGAAACAGTAAAATTTTACATTTTCAACAGTCAATATCTCGAAAACTAGACGTGCCATGATATTTTTGAAAAAGGCAATGAACTCAGCAACCCTTAATTTAGTAAATAGCGGTATTTTGGTGCTTGAGACAAAAACGTGTTCCGCAGTGCAATCAATGAATATTTCATACAGTGCTCTCTTACAGAGTGGTTGCCGAAATTTATCCAAGAATATTTATTTGAATAAAAATATCTTTGGAAACTCTTAAAGAAAGTCTGCATGTATGCAATGCATGACTAACTGAAAGTTATTCCTTTTGGATTTCTTGTAGAAATTCCTTGAATAATTACTTAAGGATATTTCTCAAAGAGTTCCCCCAGATATCACGCATCGATTATTCTGAATATGAATATCCAACAACTTTTCATTGAGTTTCTGCAAGAATTATCCCAGATATTTTTCTATTAGGAAACTTTAGCTCATTCTGGGATGTTAGCAGAATTCTTTCAGAGCTTCTATCATAAATCAAGGGATTTTTTTAGAAGATCGTTCAAAATACCAACATCATTTTTTGCAGGAATCCTTTCCACATCTTCTCTTCATGAACTTGCTTTGACTTTTTCGTACCCCCTACCCAACCCATCTCTAAGTGGTTTACATATTATATACACGGCCTCCATTTATTAGGTTTCTTCACGAATCTAAAAAAAAATCTACGAAGTATTCTGGCAGCATACCATCTAAAAATCAACCCCAAGTCTCTCGCACAATCCTATGTTAGAAATTGAAATGTATTTAATCCATGAGTTGTTGTTGTATCATTTTAGGACTTCCAAATGACATACATCTACTGGAAGTGGTAACCCTCATTACCATTGTTTTCCATCAGGCTGTTTTTTTTAAATCAAAATTCTTAATGATTTTAGAAATTTGATTTGGAACAGTTTGTGGTATATGGAAAACCTTACAAATTCACTACATTTTTTTATCTGGATCTTCCAGATTTTTATAAAAGGGAGGCTCGAGTATCTATTCCAGAAAAAAATGAAGGTTGGCAACGCAGGGCACACAACCATGGCTGGATGTACAAATGTGGGGCCCAGGGGCCACAGTCTAATGGGGTCCTTTTCTCGTAAAAACTTTTTTCGATCATCAAACGGGGTAACTTGCAACAGGGGTGAAACTTGCAACACTTCGACATGTAACCGAATTGACGTTTCGTTCAGCACTAAGTTAAATTTTTATAATTTATTCCACCATTTATTGACCTCAGGTATACAACAGAAGATTTTGACGAGGATTTGGGTATTGTTTCTTTTTTTTCTTGGTTCGCTGGAGGTGAAAATCATATAAAACGTTGGATTGCATGAAATTTATGCTGAAAAACGTTCCTCGTACCACACAAACAGTAGAAATATGTCATTCGAGGCATTTGCTACCAGTTACAGTACTTAGTAGTGTACTAATTGACACTATAAAAGTTTTGATAATTTATAAATGTAACTGTGAGGAAATCTTCTACGTAAATTAAATTGATAATTGGATTTCGGCTTTCAGTCACGAATCAACGCTTAATTCGTGACTGAAAGCCGAAATCCAATTATCATCATCAAAGTCCAGTCAATCTTTGTTAAATTAAATTGGAATGGTGTTTGTATGTCACGAAATGGATTGAGAAAGAGTCAACGGATTTACCGGATTGCTTCACTGTAGCCTTCCTCAAGGATTTCGACGTGTTTGTGTGAGGAAAAAGCATAAGATTAAGGCTAAGTAGCCCGTCATTCGTTTTGGCAACCATGTTGATTTTGCTGCTCTTAGTTTAAAAGTGATAAAACTCAATTATCATAGGTTATATTGATTCAGAAAATGTATCACTACTTGCGCATACATACAGCAAATATACGGATAGCTATGTCAGTGCAAAACGAAGCGATTTTACTTTAAAAATGAAATTTTACGCAATCATGAGACGAATTAGACACAATCATCGATGCCCAGTACAAATTTCAATGATGGCCTACTTCGGCTTAACGTTCAAGGATCCGTCATCTTAATCATCGTCATCATCGAAACTTCAAAAGCAGTTTCTCTGTTCGAAACTAGAAATTATTCGATGAATCTGTGTTCACAGTGTTTTAATTGAAGAAAAGAATACAGTGAACACATTTTCGTGGGAATTTTCTCTAGTTTGAACGAAAAGAACTGCTTTTGAAAATCCCGAAATCAATGATGGATCCTGACCCCTAAGTAGCCGTTTGACAGCCATGTTGATTTTGCAGCTTGCAATTTGAAAGTGATAAAACTCAGTCATCATAAGTAATATTGATTCAGAAAAGTATTACTACTGGCGCTTACATGCAGAAAGTATGCTGATACTTTTTCCAATTTCTACCGTGCAAAACCATGTGATTTTCTTTGATTTGCAATCGTTAGACAAATTAACTACTATCATCTATATCCAGTACAAATTTCAATGACGGCCTACTTCGCCTTGATATCCGGAATAGTTGAAAAAAAGGGGGAAAAACTAAAATGTAATTTTGTATGTGAGTTTTGATAGCCTCTTTCAATAGCCTACTCGATGGCAAGACAATGTTTGCTTGGCCCACTAGTAGAATGTAAAAAACAATAGAAATATAAGTAGTAGAACGCTGATGGCGCTGTCCTCACAAAACTGAATTAGTTTTTTATCACCTTTAACTGTATCTTTTCATTGTTTGTTCGATCATTTAAAAATTTATTCGACACTTTGAGGACCGGTACTCAAACTAGATGTTGGTAACACGAACAGTAGCGACATTAGCATTCTTAGGTTAATGCTTCTACTGTAAAAACTTAAGGCTGGTTCGCTAATGACAAGAAAAGAAATCGCCTATCTCGATGCGTGGAAAATTTCTTCCAAGAAATGGTCCAGAAAATCACATTTTTCTGATCGCAGTACGCAGTCGAGAAGAAATGTCATTTCACAGGGGGCTCTCTGTAGGAAATTTCTTGACTCATGCAGTCAAGGAATTTCTTTACTTTTCTTGAGCGAAACAGCATACTTAGCTTCGAAGATTAATCGTGATGTGGATTTAAGATAACTATTCTTATAGATTGAATATTTTTACTCATTGTATTTGTTTAATTTTCAACCTTATTAAAATTGATTCGATGATTTTCTTGTCGTAGCCTCCTAAATTTAACTTGGACCTCTTAGCCATTCTTAAAATGTATGTACATCAAAACTCTTAGTGACTCATCATAGATATGAAAATTAAAAGTTTTAGTGACTTCAATATTTTTCTTGGACATTTGAGGTTTGCAAATTGGACAAATATAGCTTATACGACAAACACTCTTGAAAATTCATTAAGCAAAAATCTGACATTCTTACTTTACTTACTTACAAACCCCATTTTTAAAATGTGCATATTGTGCTTTGAGTTTATTTTGTCTCAATTTATTCTATGGTTTCGTTTTATCAATTGAAACAGTTCAGCTATTTGTGGTGGATCCTGAAACGAGGATCGCAGCAAGCCGAGCGCGCGGGCGGCTTGCGTTTTGAATTTGTTGTCACGTTTATTTCTGTTCCGCGTTTTTTGGTAAAAAAAATAGATTTGGCTGATGGTGCTATGCCACCTGCAAAATGTGTCGATTTCCCGTTGTACGCGATTCCGCCGATGTTAGCAGGTGCAACGTCATCCGGGTTGTAGTGCTTTGTGCAACACTAAATAACTGCAATATAAATGGCTGATGGTGCTGTGACTTGAGTGTTATTTTCGAAGATTTCAAATATGAAAAATGTTTTTACTGCCGTCAAATTGAAAAAAAAAAAAAATCTCCCTTGGTTTTAATAACTAATATTAGAATACAATTGTTATGTTCAAAAAAGTAATAGTGAAGTGAAGAACGGAAAAGTGATTTCGTTGACTTGTTTTCTTGGTACTGTAAATCACCTAGTTTTTGGCTGTCCCATGCTTTGCAACGAACCGTCCGGAAGTTACACATGATTTCAGAGAATTAATCCGGTGAGTTTGTTCCAGTATAATACTTTTTCATTTGTAAGCCTTCCGGATCTTGTTTTTTTCTTGCGTTGTGAAACTTCTGATCGTTTCTTGAACGAAAAATATTTCTTTCGGAGTTTGATATTTTTGTTCGGTTTGCGCGTTCTGTCTCGGTGGGTGTTACGCAGCTTACAATGGATTGTTGGTGCTTTTTTAACCGTCCGATGACCCTGGAGGGATCGATTCTTCTTTTTGTATAAATATGAGCAGAAAAACATAGGTGTGTTGTCTTTCTTATTTCGACTATCGTATGGTAGCGTACCATAGACGGTTTTCTTTTTTATGGGCGGCTATCTTTGTGTTTTGGGCATATTATTATCTTTTTTACAATCCGATGACCCTAAAGGGATCGGGTTTGCTTTTAACTGGCAATTGAGTAAAACAATGTAATCGCACAATCGACAATCATTACGCGAAATACTATTTAAGCTATAAATAGACCGTTGTTTTCTCTTTTGATTGCCGGTTTTCAAAAGATTAAATTGAAAACACTTTAACAACAAATGCTCTCGGTCTATTGCCAGCTTTTAAGGCGAATCCTGACCTTTTATCTCCTCCAACCTCCAACTCCGTAGCACTTACGAGGGCGTTGTTGGGTCGGTGGCCTCTCGTAAAGTAAGTGCTACATCAACATATCCCTCCCCTATCCAAAGTTAGAGTAAAGATGGGCGTGGCCGGGAATAGCGATATTCGTGATTTTAATATTCTTGTTTATGATTAGAACAAGGTATACTCCCCTGCCATGTTCCTGAAAGCAGTCAGGATGAGATCATTAAAAAGAAGCATGAATGTTGCTAGTACCCAATCTACGAAGTATACCGTAACAACGCTAACGCTAACACTCCCAGACAACCAGAATGTACGAATAATCAAATCACCTTTTGCGTTATGCGATGCTTATATGTTCAAAGTTTCACGTATAAGATGTCGCGAAAAGGCCTTATACGTACAAAAGTGGAGGCGATATACGTGCATATTTTATATGATGAAACAAAACATGCAATGCTAGTGTATAGATTTTCTAGCGAATTAGTCTGTATTCTTATGCGACTTAATTTATGATAACAAAGTTCATTTGACAGCTGCTCTGGATTGATCCGACTTACTTTGTACAAGTATACGGGACGAAATGGAACGTACAGATGAACTCTTAAAATATCGTTTTGTGCGAGGAAACTCATCGATCAAACGATTTCACCCACCATGTAGTGCGGGAGTGATACAGTTTGTACAAATAAACGACTTTACTCGTATACTGTTATGCGACTTCTGGTTGTCTGGGACTATGCTCTGTTGGGGATCCTGAAATGTGGTGGCCTGAGGGTCATGACTCCTTCGCCCTCCTGTAAACAGTGTTTATTAAATACGACTCTGTACACAACGAATTTCTAAAAGTCCAAAGCTGGGGAACCAGATATTGGTTTACGCTAATAATTTGAGCGCTTAGTCATTACCAGTGAGTAGCCAATGTATCGAGTTTTCAGTATAAACCAATGTCATAAGGTCATTGGGTCATAACTTTAAGGTATTTGAGAAGCTTGCCACATCATATCAATGTGATTCAATGAATGATAAACGTTTCATAGAACGACATATCTGTAACGAAGTGCAGATAAGAGTTCCCCCTGGAGAATACTGTAATTATTGTGAAATTCGGAGCATTCATCCCAGAAATAGGGTTCATGAGGATTTTCTCACCATACCTTCTAATGTGAATGGGTCCCCTCAATCTCCGCCTCCCCAGATCTACGTCATTGTATCGCAAGTATAGTGGGAGGTCGTGCTTCAACCAGATGGTCATTTATAAACTCTCTTTCCTCGTAACTTTTATTATTGCTGTGTGCGTTTGAAATGCAAATATCAAATGCGGGAACACCAAACGCGGTAAGATTTTCCACAAGAAATGCGATGTCAAAGATACGTTTTTCTTGCTAGGTCGGCGGTGATTTAGAATATAGTTGCTAGGTGTCTTTTGATTGTTTTGTGTTACCGCATTTGGAGGATGTTTAGTCAAGCTTTGCAGCTCAAATGCAAACAGCCAGTGCTGGGAATGGTAATAGCAGTAGGCTTGAAATTCGCGAAAATCACGTGGCTCTCTCACTACAGTAGTTTAAAATCGTGAATCTCATCAAGTAGCCTATATTGGGTACGTGAATTTCTCTAAATCAGTAGTGTCATTGAAGGCTCTAAATGCGGGAAATGCAGCGGGAAATAGAACATTTTTCTACAGTAATTTTGGGTTGCCCTTAGCAGCGGGTGTTTTGCAATTTTCAAGGCTTTTTGCCTACAGCAGCGATGGGCGTGAGTTTCACTGGCTTCGCTGACTGTGATTGGCTTTGTTTGACTACTGTAGAGTGAATTTCAGATTTTTTCCCAACCCTGCAAACAGCAATACAAACAAAAATATTGTTTTTTTTTGGGCTGTGACCTGGGAGGGAGAAACCGATACGAAATTTCTGTACGTTATAGTGAGCCGAGATTCTGCTGTCACGAACTGTCACTGTGAGCCCGGATCTCAAACAACGGACAAACATGGAAAAAACGCGTAATTGATCAAAACATATTTTTGCATTTCATCAAATGTGACAAAAAATCGATTGATAAGCTATTCATGCCTATTCAAAAGTAATATCACGATAGCACCTTTTATTCTGATTGAATATAAAGTATTCAAATACGCATAATTTTACTTTTTTCTAATAAAAACGAAAATAAAATGATAGAAAACTTTGGCCCTTTTTTCATGTTAGTCCGAAAAGTTCGAAGGTACACAAAAGAAAACTAGCGATTTTCATCAGTCTGCCTTGATTGTCGTTGGCAAGCTGGAGTTTTCTTGCAGTTTGAAAAAAAAAATGTGTCATATTTCGTGTGTGATTCTACCCCATTACCCCGAATGCCATCACCCCGAATTCCATTACCCCGAATGTATCATTACCCCGAATTCCATCACCCCGAATGCTGTTTCCCCGAATTTTCAATTATATTGACATGATTATATTGATGACATTTCCCCATGATATTGGGATTCGGGGTAATGTCATTCGGGGTGATGGGTCGTTCGGGGTTTTGGAATTCGGGGTAATGGCGTTCGGGTTAATGGCATTCAGGGTAATGGGATTCGGGGTAATGGGGTAGAATCGGTTTATCGATGCTTGAAGCTACATATACCTACGCGTAAAGATGGAAAAAATAACATGAAAAGTAAAATGTCGCTCTTGGAAGACTAGTTTTATTGTGGTTTTATAAAGATCCAAGAACAAATTGTTGACAAAATCTAATAAAGACTATCAAGGATGTCTTGACACAATCCAGAAAAAGTGTTGATTCAATTGCATAGTTATGTAACTGCAAGTGTAGTTTATAAACTGATCACAAAACGGAAGCATTCCGTTGTAAATTTCGCCATCGCTAATTAGCACCAAACCCGATACAGGTGTCAATTGAAACGATCATCCCAGCAGTAGCTCGTGCCCGAATACGTTTCTTCCCCCTTGGCATCCACCCGCATCACCCTCGTCAAGTCGGCTAGCTCATCTCACAGATTAACTAATTATGGGCCCTGAAAGACGGCTTGTCACCGGATCAGGTCTGTGCCTACCGGTGGAGTTGAGATGTCATCGGATGCAAAACAAGCTCCGCAGGTGGCATTACCACCCGTCGTCGTCAGCTTCCCGTTGCTCTCCGTCTTCAAGGTCTTTCTTCGACTTACAGAGAGGGGATGAACTGTTGTTTGACTTGTTGCGGCGTAGAGTGCTGTGAGATGGCTAATGGAGACAAATAGAGAAGTTAGCAAGTGGATTCGTTGCTTGCATTAGTGGATAGGTGCGGGACCTGCATAGAGAGATCAGTGATTAGTGGACGATCAGTATCACACTTTCGATTTTCACCCTGTTACTTCGAGAGAAGTGCTGATGTTCGATGAACTTTCGTGATGCTGTAAGGAAAAGAGACCCCGCGGCATTGTTTGACAAGGTGATGGAATTGTCAAGTGAATGTAAGAGGTGATGTAATGAAAGCGATGGTCAATATTAGGAGAAGATTTCTAAACAAGGTATTTGTTGGTCTTCATGATTTTCAAATACACTACAACATCTTTTTAAAACGGTTCGTTTTAGGACTAGGGAAAGTGTACCAGTTATGGCCATAGTGGTTCCCTATTTGGCCATATGCAAAATATGGATAACTTTTACATTTTTAATCTTTCTGAATGTTTTAACATCAAGATTTATCCTTTATCTTACTGCTAAAACACAAAAGATTTTTCAAAATGTGAAGGCATTCAAGATATCACGTATGGCGAAATAGGGAACCACTATGGCCATAACTGGTACACCTACCCTACTTTTTATTCTTCTTGGCATTAACGTCCTCACTGGAACAGAGCCTGCTTCTCAGCTGATCTTATGAGCACTTCCACAGTTATTAACTGAGAGCTTTCTTTGCCAAAATTGCCATTTTTGCAATCGTATATCATGTGGCAGGTACACTATGCCCAGGGATGTCAAGGAAATTTCCATTACGAAAAGATCCTGAACCGACCGGAAATCGAACCCAGACACCTTCAGCATGGCTTTGCTTTGTAGCCGCGGACTCTAACCACTCGGCTAAGGAAGGCCCTAGCACTTGTATATATTCTTGAAAATTCAAGGTGAGACTCCGTTACACGTTCACCATTAATTAATATTTTTATAAAGTCATCTATTTGGTTATGTTATGGAAGAATTCACAATGAATGCGTTTTGGATAAACCACTACCACCACTGACATAAAAAACCGTTACAGAATGGGAAACTCCTTGAGAAAATCGGTTTAGCTTCACAACTGCAGCACCATCTGACATAATGCAGAAATTTCGATGCACAATCTTCGAAGCCCCAGTTTCGGATAAACCTGGTATGTGAACACCATAACACAGTTCCGACCGGTGGCAATTCATAAACAATCAATATATTGAATCATTTGATAACAATTCATTGAGACAAACGAAACCACAATTTTCCTTGCGAACGATTATCGTCACAAAATGGCTGTCCCAATGACCAGAAACAACCACCGGTGTGCCCCAGTACCGAGAGAATCAGCTGAGAAGTGAGGTAACTTTTGGTGCACTCGGCGACCATCAGGCTCACACCACTTTCATTACTGGTTTCGAGCTGCACATGCACACAATTGGATACATTTTGTTCGGTCGATCTGTTGGTGGACAGGACAAGGCTTCTGCAGCATGAGCAAACCAACACAGAACAGCTTTTAATCCTATTTCGCGAGTTGCTCTGTGTCTCACAGATGTTCCAATCTTGTTTCGATCTGTATAATGTGGGTTTCGGTTGCTGCCGGTTTTCAGACGATGCACGTGTAAATTGCCCACCACCCATATACCGGCAGTGATCGAATGTCGATCGATTCTGGTTCGACATAGTCGTCATGAGCTTTCGGTTTCATAGAAATATGTTCGCTCAATTAGACAAGGAAACCCATTTTAAGCGCTGTGCAATGAATGGACCCAACAGTGGCAGTCAAGTTTTCCGATTGCGCACCACTTGGCAACTTCTGTTCAGTTTTGAGACCCGGCCGAAAACAGGTTGTGTCCACTCCTTTCTGCAGTTGCAATTACACATCCATACATTCATATGTTGGGTTGCATTTTTTGCAACCTTTTCGAAGTCACACATATCCAGGCATTTATATGATTGCAACTAAGGCAGAGCAAGTGTCTTACGGCATGTCGATTACACAATGCAAGGGTCTGGTTTTCGGGGTACCGAAAGTTTGCAGGATCCTGTTTTTCCTTACGGTTGCGTGTTTCTCTTTTGGATAAGTAGGGGAACTTACATATTCTCGGCAGTCTAAGCCGATGCCGCGCTTCTTTTGTAATTTTCTCGGACATCAGCAGACAAGTTACGTGTTTGTTTGTCTACATTTATGCGCTGCTCAATCCTCTATCGATTCACACCGACAGACTTGTTAAAATCTTTCTGGAATTGTTTTTGCAACGCTGCGAACATCTCTTGTCAGTGTGACTATTGTCGGCAGCCTCATTCTCTTCGGCAACTTTCCCATAAGCGCTGCAGGCGAATCTGTTCGGCAGGTCCAAATCAGTCGCATTTTGAGGCGTGTTCATTTGACTTGATGACATCTCTGGTGAAATTGTTTGTGTCGTCTTGAAAATCTCGTCAGCGGGAAGCTGACAGAACAAGAAATCATCTGAATGTTTTCATTGGTGTGTTTGGATAGAAAAACACTGTGTATTTGGCGTTTGAAATTTGGTTGCCGATAATAGTCGCATGGTGCCGAAGCCGTAAGTCTCCCTACTTGTTTATTTGGGCATGGGTCTCATTGTGAGATGTAGGAACGATTGCGGTCCCCAAGGGGTTTATTTTGAACCGTATTATTATCAACATTATATAGAAAACCCGCAAGATTTCGAAAGTGATTGATAACAACTATGGAAGGCATTTCCTCTTCTTCTTTGTTTTTGATATTTTCACTGAAAACTGTTCCTAACAAAATAAACTTTTTTGTAATAATTTAGAGGCTGATTTTTTAACATTTCAACACCAATTTTTTACCAAAAAAAAAGAAACAGTGATTAAAAAGGACACCACACCCCAAGACAAGAAGCTTTAGCTGTTCTATCTATTGAAATATTAAGAAAAGCTTCTCTACAGGATTGGACAAAACATAGGTAACTTTTTCGATTTTTCATACAAAATGACTAACTTTGGTTAGCTATAACTTGAATTTTGACATATTGCTGTGTGCATTTGAAATGCAAATATCAAGTGCGGGAACACCAAACGCGGTAAGATTATTATCAAGGAAGGCGAAGTCAAAGGTTGGTTTTCTTTACTAGGTTGGCGGTGATATGGATCATGGTTGCTTAGTATCCTTTGGTTACTTTGTGTTACCGCGTTTGAAGCGTAGTTAGACTGGATTTGCACGTCAAAAGTAAGCATATAATATTTTTGAGAGATTTTCCAATCACGAATTTAAAAGCAATAACGGTTTAACTAAAGTCAATATTTTGACGATTTTTTTTTATAATTTACATAACTAAGCACATAAGAGGAATTAGTTCAGAGTATCTTCAGCAAAGTTGTAGATTTTGATGAGGTGAACAAGTTTGCTGAAGACAGTTCTCGTGTAGGGATATCAGATTTTGAGATAAACAGTTTTTAATTATTCGTCGAAAATTTCACATTAGTTAAATCGTTATTACATTTAAACTCGTGGTTGCAAAATTTGTTCATAAATATATGTTAGAATTCAAGTTGTGTCTGATCTTCTGTGAAAGTTTAATTCGAATCGGTCCATAAATAACTGAGATCTAGCTTACTAAAGTTGGTCATTCTGTATGAAAAATCGAAAAACTTGCAAATGTTTTGTCCAATACTATATATGAATCGTTGTTTTCTATATTAGCAAAAACTTTAGTGAATTTCTTTGTTTCCTGATGAAGTGGGTTGATTTAAAAGTCTTTCTGGATCTATGCCTTAAACGTAAACCTAAAAGTGAACTGATGAAATTTAAAGGTGTTTAAAGCAGGAAAGATTGGGCTGTCCGTAGAAATTAATTATGGACGCAACAGAAACGAAACTGAAAAATAGATTGTACGTTAGTAAGGAATTTTAATCGAATGAGTTACTAAAAATCCTGGAAATAGTGAAAAAAAATGCAAGAAATTAATTTGAACTTTCAGGTTAGGTCAATTCTTTTGTTACACCTTCGGTAATATGCTGCTAGATGAAAAAAAAATGATTTTTTTAGCGTTGTGCGAAGGACATTGACGTAGCTAGGATTTTTTTTGAAGGGGAACTATCAAATTCTCGTTTTACAGAAGTAATGTATCAATTAGTAAGAGTTACAAGTATTTATTAGGTATCTTCTGCACATAGAAAAATTAATAAAAGCTTTTCATATCTATATACCAAATGTACGATTCAGAGCATATGAAGCAACTCTGAGCAGGGAATCTTCTTAAATTGGAAAATAATAATCTTGATATATTGCTTCCAAAGTATACGTTTCCTGGTCCTTTTCAATAACATATCAAATATTCTAGTTGATCGTGGATACATAAAGATAGATAATTACAAATTCGCTTTTTGCACATATAATCATTTAAATAATAGCATTTTCGCAATGTGGTTTCCGCATCCTTAATCCTTAATAAGAACTTTTGAAGTGATATCAATGATGAGAACAACCTCGACTGTGTTTTAACAGTCGGAAATAATTAAAATGGCGATTTCTATTGGTATTTGTCATCGAATATTGAGTAAAATGATTTATGACCGCTTCGTAAAACAAATGGAACCATTGTGCATTGGAAGCCCACACAATAGAAATCTCTTAGAAAATCTTAGTTCCTCCTGGGATTCCAACAAAAAGTAATTCCTGCAATCAGTAGTTAATATTCAACCAGTTTTTCCTGCAGTTTCTTAGGCTTTCTGATCTTACCTTATCTTTTTTTTTTGTAGAATCTCTATAAAATTTCTTAAAAAATCTTTTTAAGAATCCTCCAGAGACTTTAGAAGTTCTTTTAAAAATTTCTCCAGGAACGCTCTCAACGTTCACAACACATATAAACTCTAAATGTTAGTTTGATATATCTGGAATTACTGAGGATTTCTCTAAGAAATAGTACAAAAAATCTAGGAGTCTCACTGATATTGTCTTCCAAATCACCAATCAAGGATTCTTTCCACAAATTCTTCAAAAAGTTTTCCATAAGTTTTTTTTTTAATTTGCCATTGAGGTTTTTTTTATATTTCTCTTCAGATTCCATAAAATAAACTCTGGGAACTTCTTCAAGGATTGCTTCAAAAAAGGCAGCAAAAATTATCCTAGGCAAAATAAAACAAAATTTAGAAATTCTTCCACATGTTACTCTAAAGATGCCTCCTTATATTCCACATATTGCCTTCGAGTTTTTCTAAAAATCCATCAAGTCAGAAACACCTCAATAATTTTTTCAAAGGATTTCTTAACAAATTACTCTACAAACCACTCCACATCAATATCCAATTTATATCAGATTTCTAAAGTAACACATACAAAAAAATTTGAAGAACTTGCTACAGATTTCTTAAAGATTCTGTGGAACAATTCCTGGAAGAATTTATTAAGTTATTCCTGGGATAATCTGTGTGATAATTTCAAATGGATTGAAAATGAAAACGGCTGAAAATATTTTCTATTAAAAATTGCCATGAGAGATTTTCGAGGAATTCTTGTAAGATTTCTCGAAAAATTTCTACAGTTATTTATCTATGTGTAATACCTTGAGAACTCTTTAGAAGAATTTCTTAGAGAATTTTCTTTGTAATTCCGTAGTCGGACTGCTGAAGGATTTTTTTTTAGCAAATTTAGAAGGAATCCCTATCAGCATATCCTAAGAAATCATTAAAGAAATTTAAAGACAAATTCCAAGAGAGAAATTTTCATCATAATTTCGGGGCCCTCAAGAACCCGTGCCCGGTGCGGACCGCGCACTCCCCTAGCTACGCACTGGTCCAAATGATTCAAAACATAAGAAAAATCAATTAATTTTCCGTATAATTTTAACTCCCATGCTCTTAATTTAGCCAGGGTACTCCTAAATTCCACCTTTCAAAAGAAATTAATGCGATTGGCCAAATTAGGAATCGAAGTGTAATCTCTGGCCGACACTGGTCCTGGTGGCCTATATTGACCAACGAGATTTTCATAGCGAAAAAATGGTTTAGCTCAGTTTTGATATTTTACATGCACTATATGAAATGAAAGCTTGCATTTAACATATGTGTAATATAAATACGGCTTTTTATATAATTTTTATTGACATTTTCACCTAGACTGGCCAAAACCGGTGCTTATACCATACTACAAAAAAAACTTGTTTTTTTTTTCTTAGCCTTTGGTTATGGAATTGATTAAAAGAGAATTTTTACTGAAGGTATTTGTATCTATCATCTTGGGAAACATTTTGCTTGAACTCCGAAATTTCATGGTACTATGGCGAATAGATTGACGTTGAAACATTTTTTTTTGTACTTGCAGAAACTCCTTACTCCTTTTTTGGAGTGACTATTTTAAACTACTGTAGTTGAAACTGTATTTTTTAAGAACATTGCCAAAGATATTATGGTAAAATATGTAAAATTTTACTGAATATTTGAGCAAATGTTTGCATTACTTTCCTAGAATTGACCTTTTTTGGAAACATCCCTTTGGAGTATGAAAAAATTTTTGTATGAAATACCTTAAGAAAATTCAGAAATAACGAAGAATAAGAGATTATTCATAATCTTTTCTGTAGCGGTGAATGATTTTAGGCTAACAATATTTTTTTTTAGAAATATGTAGATTCCCCAGAGCTCTGCCGAAAAGCCTCTAGGAATTTCGCCTTGGAATTGCAAAAGAATTAAATTCCAGAAAATAAAATCTGACAATAACTGATAAAACTATTTCTGAATAAAAAAGATCCTTACAAAATTCTTTATTCCCTTCCTCCTTCTCATTTATTTTGCCAAATATTTCTCTATAGTTTCATTTACCGCTATACTAATTTCGGAAGCAAAGTAATCGTGGGGTTTTTGAACAAATTTTCTTTGAAAGTTCCAGGAAGAAAAACACAAGAATTTCTTATGCAATTTTGCGGCAATATTTCAGAAGAGCTTAGTATGAACTTCGCGGAAGAATTTGAAAGGAAAACTATTTGATGGAATTTGCAGTGGAATTTCTTGTAGAACTTCCAGCGAAACATCTCAGTATAAGATTTGACAGAATCAATGATTTTCTGGAGAAGAGGCAAGTGAAAACTTTGAACTTTTGAATGGTTATGTATTTTTTCGTGGAATCCGGGAACATGTTTCGGAGTTTATTTAAGGATAAAACTAAGACATGAATGGTTGTTCTCCAGGAGGAATTCACGTTGGAAGTATGAACAAATCTTACAATATTATTTGTCTTATTTCCAAGAGGTTTCTAACAAAAGTTCCTGTGATATCCCTTGAGTGAGTTCAAGCGATGTTCCTTGAGGAACAATACGAAAAAGCTTGTTCTGGCTTGGGTAAATGTTACTGCTCAGAAATGGATACATCATATCTAAATTTTAATTTGAAAAGTGGATTCAAATATGAATCTTGACACTTCTGATCATGTTTGACGTTCACTTAGTCGACTAAAACGCCACATGGGTTCATCTTATCAGCACTGGGGTTGTTCCTATCTGGCATTTCAGAGGGGACACGGAAAGCAAAATACACTCATAATTTTGGTGTAAACCAAAAGGTGTGACAGGATTTCGAAAACCGTACAAAAATGTTTTTTAGACTTAAACAAACGAAAAACATTTAAGAATTGAGTAAACTTAAGCGTTCGATACTAAAATAGGGATGGGACATTAGGACCCTATTAGGTAATATGTTCACAACCATTATGTTACCATTATGTACGATTATGACGACCATTATGTCAAGCTGATGATCAAACATATCAGTTCGGTGGCCTTGGTTGATACTTTACCTTTGCAGTCATCAAATCAAGAGAACTGATAATCCATTAAATCCACCAATCAAATCTGACCGAAAATGCGGAAACATTACCTTATTTAAAAAAAAATAAAATAAAAGAGAATGTGATTGATACAACGAATAACAAAAGAGACAAAAACATTCGATCTTTTCCAACTGGTTTTGAAGAAAAAATAAACAGCCTTTGTTTTTAATTGTAGGAAAATATTTTGCAATTTGTTTAAAAGTACCATATTAATACAAACTTCGGACACTCTACTTTGTATGGAGAACATTTCAGACGATTGTTTCAATATTTGCTTATCAAAAGTTCCTACTTTGGAGTCTTGTTTTGATAAGCACTTTCAACAGATATCTATGAAAATTTGAAAATGGTCAACTGCCTTAGACGTCTCTGTAATGGCTTGTTGAGTTCAATTAATGATTTTGTTTCTAATATTAGGCTTTACATGAACTCTCAAAATTCAAATCAAAGTGTACCGGCACCGCTCAAACGTCAAATTCGTGAACTCGTGCATTGAATCAATGGTAGTACAAAAGCATATATACGAAAACAATTACTTGTAAAAAAAGGTTGATTGTTTTGGAAAAAGTCTACTTTCACATCATTGAGTTGGATCGCAACAGAGCAGGGTTGCTAGCCCGGAGGTGTAGCTAGTTCATAAATTAGAGTTTTCATCAAAAGTTCAAAATTTTATGAAGTCTTTTGGTTTACAATCTATTTATATTCGATGCTAAAATAAATAAAGAAATACTTAATTTAGAAAGAGCAATACAATGAGAAATGTGACAATTTTTTCTAAACATATTGGTTTTGAACTGGGGGGTGCGAACTGAATATCAATAAGCTGCCAGGCTGCTGTCAACCTAAAAATTTTCATGAAAATGATTTGAGTATGCCTAGGAGTGTGCGGTCATTACTTAGTCACGCTTAAAACGTTATACATTTCATGTGACACAAACACTGCCAACTTTTGAAGACAAGTTTTACTTGTTCTTATTTTTGCATATTTTTTTCAAAACTTTAGTAATATATATTTCTTATTGATGTACAGTCAGAATCTATCTGATTCAGATAATTTAATGGATTTACTCCCTGTATCAAATTGCTGAAGCTTTGTGTGATGTATTTTAGCTGTGCACCTTCAAAATGGATTCCTGTGAGACAAGCAAACAAACAACGGTTATCACTGGTGGAAAACATTGTGTTGTAATGGAATGACCAAAACTTTCGAGTCCGCACCCCTCAGGTTTTGAATGGTTATCTAATTTAAAAAAAAAAAAAGCTAGCATCCTTTATTGGACTGAATGAATGAAGCAATCAAATTACATATGAGCCTTGATATTTCAATTTGTACACAAGATTTGCTTCAAAACGATACTGGTAGCACTGGCTTTTGTATAGTCAAGGTTATCGACTGAAAATAATGGGGTAGTCTTAGTGGAGCTGTCACGCCCTGTCCTCGGTAGAACAATCAACCAGTGAAGGCTAGTTAGAGGCTGTCCATTTATTACGTAAGACATTTTTCGGGGTTTTTCAACCCCCCTCCCCCCATGGTAAGATTTTTTGTATGAAAATTAAAAATAATTTGTATGGCACGTAAGAAATCTCAGACCCCCCGTCCCCCCATAAACCCTTACGTAATTAATGGACCGCCCCTTACTACAAAAAATCTAGATTTTAATTATGGAAATTAACGTAATCTCGGCAGTCTAAGCCGATGCCACGCTTCTTTCGTTATTTTTTTGGACGTCAGCATACAAAATACGTTTATGCGCTGCTCAATCCTCTATCGATTCATACCGACAGACTCGTTAAAAGCTTTTTGGAAACGTTTTTACAACGCTGCAAACATCTCATGTCAGTGTGACTATTGTCGGCACCCTAGTTTTCTTCGGCAGCTTTTTCATAAGAACTGCAGGCAAATCACGTCGGCAGCTCCAAATCAGCTGCATTTTGAGGCGTATTCATTTGAATTGATGACATTTCTGGCGAAATTGTTTGTTCAGTCTCGGAAGTCTCGTCAGCGGGAAGCTGACAGAACAAACATCTATCTGAATGTTCTCATTGATGTGTTTGATTAGCGTTGGGCAAATTTGACCCGAACATCGATATTACTGAATCGATTCAAATTTAGTATGTCGAATTGATTCACCATTTTAATCGAATCATTTGAATCGATGTTTTTGAATCGATTCGATCTGCAAGAGGATATGAAAATTTACAAAAACATGGTCTCAAAAAAAGATAAATAGCAATTTCATATGGTTTTCAAATTCCTTCAATTGAATTACGTTGGAGATTAAAAATTATATATTAAACAATTCAAGTCTAATTCAAAATTAGGTGTTAATTTCATCAACTCATTAAAAAATTCTAATCAATTTCATTCTTTTGAATCGAAACAAAAAATCGAATGAAGAAAATCGATTCACTCGATTTTGAGTGCTTCTCACATCGATTCAAAAAATCGATTAATCGGAACGAAAAAAACGATTTTCGGAACATCGATTCAAAATCGCCCATCGCTAGTTTTGATAGAAGAATGCTGTGAATTTGGCATTTGAAATTTGGTTGCCGATAATAGTCGAATGGTGCCGAAGCAGAAAATTACCCTAAGATTCTGGGTAAATTATGTTTACCTTCCGAAATATCAGATGGCAGCAACCCCAATGATATCTTGTGTATTAGCAAAAAATAAGCACCTATTTGCCCTGCGTTTCGACACGGGTATTGTGTCTTCATCAGTGGTTTATTTTCCTATGTTTTGTCTAACATAACTACAACATCATACATAACTACAAAAATCACTGTCTTTTCTACACAACTTGTACTGACAATGGCGTGAACATGAAAACCATAATTATTGCAGTGACTGCATTGGAGTATTGGATATCATTAGAGCAAAAGGGAGGTCACTGTGACTATATCACGGTAGTCCTATAAATCAACCCAATGATCTTACATCCAACAGTAGAACATATTTTTCTAGGCCGGATAAATCCCGCATTTAAGTTGGAACTATTTTAAATTCAGTGGGCATTAAGCTGTTTGTCACTCGATATAATTAAGCGAGAAACAGGATTTGCTCCAATAGGTACAACAATACCAAGAGAAAATAAACAATGCTTTAATTTTAGGGCTCGTGCATCATTTCTGGAAAGCTGCCTGAAGTGCCGCCCCAAGGGATACCTCAAATACCCGTTCGGGTTACACAACACTTTCACTAAAAACTGGTGCATCTCACGCATCCGCGATAATTAGCAGGTCCATTCCGAATTTCACTTTCCGTCATATAATCACCACCAGCAAGTACACAACCCTTTTTCCAATTTATCTTCCCTGAAGCGACGAGGACCACAGCGAATACCAACCTTTTTCCTTTTTACATAAATTTGTAAATGCCCACCACCATTCAGGGTCGCGCAGAGATAGGAAACGTTTCTTCGTTGCTGCTACTGCAGCTCAGCTACCTACATGGCATGCGATCATAATCCATCATCACACACACGGATCACAATATCATGTCGCTCGCTCCGGTTGCGGACTCCTCAAGTCCTCACGCAATCGGTCGGCTTCCAATAATCCAGTTCTCTTCCCACCTTGTCGTCAATGGTCATAATACAGTATTGGACAAAACATTTGCAACTTTTTCGATTTTCCATACAAAATGATCAACTTTGGTAAGCTAGATCTCAGTTATTTATCGTCCGATTTGAATGAAATTTTCACAGAATATCAGATATAACTTGAATTTTAACATATATTTTTGAGTGATTTTTCCAATCACGGGTTTATCAATTATAACGGTTTATCTAAAGTGTAATTTTCGACGAAAAATTCAAAACTATTTATCTCAAAATCTGATAGCCCTACACAAAAACTGTTTTCAGCAAACTTGTTCACCTCGTTAAAATCTACAACTTTGCTGAAGATACCATGAAGCTATACCTTTAATATGTTTAGTTATGTCATTTATAAAAAATCGTCAAAAAATTGACTTAAGTCAAACCGTTACTGCTTTTGAACTTGGGATTGGAAAAATTACTCAAAAATATATGTTAAAATTCAAGTTATGTCTGATGTTCTGCCAAAATTTCATTCAAATCGGTATATAAATAACTGAGATATAGCTTACCAAATTTGGTCATTTTGTATGGAAAATCTAAAAAGTTGCAAATGTTTTGTCCAATACTGTATGTCCGTGCGTCTGTCTGCCCGTCTGCCTGGTCGTCTGAATTGCGACGGCCGATGATTGACTGTTGCACCACCATCATCCCTCTACGCATATGCACCTAGGGGAGGCGGGTTCAAAATTTCAATTTAAGCTCAATCGCATTTCACTGAGGAATAACAATGCTTCAAAAATATTTTCGGTAATTTGTCATCGTATATTTTTATTATCACGAATGCAAACTGTGATATTTTACGTCATGAGTGCGTTTTGCACCATTTTGCCCTACACGTGTAACTTGCTTAGGTAACGCAATACTATACTTGTCCCTGCGAACGAAAGTAACGCAGTTTCATTCAGGAAAAGTCTCGTTTTTCAGTTCGGAGAAAGATGGTCTCCATGAAAAAGTGGTATCGACGCCCCCGGACAAGTGATACAATTTAACTCTGGTACCGGTCGGCGTTTGGTGACTGGCAGCTGGGCAATGCATTTTTTCCTTGCTTTCAACGCAACTTGACTTAGGTGAACGGGAAGTATCTCGATTTAACTTGCAGAGCGGACAGGTTGGTTTGGAATATCGAAATGATGGAATGGAACCGATGACGAAATCGGTTTTGATGACCGTTTGCACGCGGCAAAGTGTCGTGAGGGTGATATAAAATGCGATTTACGGTGGAACTTTCGCTCTTTTCGCGTTTGTGCGAAATCGTTTTTTTTTTCGTTTGTCGAAAAAAGTCTTTCACTACGAGATTAGCCTGTGTTAAACCATCGTCGATTGGCCTGTAAAGATTGGTGACTTCGTAATATAAATTATGTTTGCCGTTCGAATAATGAAGACATTGACTGGTGTGAATTCGTAAGGATTGATGAGCTGAAACAGGTTTTATTTAATTAATTGTGTTTAGTTTATATCATTATGTCATTCAAGGCGAATTAGTAGTAATAAAACCCTTTTGTATATTATTTTTGTCTTCATTAGCCTTGTGGTAACTTTCGTGGCTCTAATGTAAAGCCATGCTGTAGCTTTCTGTGTTATAAATCCCTGACGGTTCATGATAGTAATTGAAATTCCTTAGATTATCTGGATAATATATTATCATCATTCTTACTGCAACCAATGGTAAAAATGGTAAAGAAAGTTTTTAGTTGATATTTATGAAATTGCTCAAAGAGTACTAAGCAAAACAGCGTGTTGCCAATGTCGAGGAAAGAAGATTTTTGATTGGAAATTTGTTATATAGCTGAAATGTTCAAATAAAGTTGAATGATGATTTTAAACAATGTGTTTTTTTTTCTTTACAGGTACGTTTCTCATAATACTTAAAGTGGCTGTCATTTTAAGGTAAAAATTTCAACAAACAAGACTGAGCCCCTTCAAGAGGGAAAATTGCGTAAGCGAAATGTGATCAGGTAGCTCCATACAACAATGGGTTCGAACATCATCCTAAATTATTATTATTATTATTTATTAAAGTGGTTTAACTAGTGTCATTCGCCTCTGATAAGCATCCCAAATAGTTTTTTTTTAATATAATTTATCGCTTGCGGCTAACCAGCCGAGTGGAATCCAATTGCAACGTATATGTAATGTAATGTAAATTCATCATAAAGAGGGCTTCATAACCGCATTCACAACTAGCCCACACCGATATGGCACGCTGAATATTTGTCGTGTGTTAGTTGAGTACTGCATACTGCATACTGCAATTCCGAAAAACATGTAATAGGGTTTCGTTCTACTTCGTCGTAAGAGCTACTATTCGTCGTATCAAACTTAAAATGTTCCACTACGGCGGATATTCCAACTTATCTGCAACATAGATTCATTTACAAAATGTAATTTTGTGAAAGCTTTTATGATTCGTCCACCTGTACACCAAAAATGCAATGAAACTAATGTATTTCGATAAATATCTTCAGTTCAATTATCCACTTTACACTTTTTCACCAAAATCACATGGATGAACACGATTTGAGGGAAATGCTTAGAGATCGACATCAGTCACACCACTTTCCAACACAAGTTTCTTCCTGCCCCCGTGGGTGACTTACTTCGCCGGGCACTTATTTTCACTATGGAAAACCTTCGTACTTCTTCACTGAAGGATCTCATTCCAATCACACGCCGTAAAACTTCACTAAATCACCAAATTTTACAAAATTCCCTCAACCGCCGCGTATAATTGAGAATGTAAACAAAGTTCTATCCGTCGTACTGAGAAAAAAAAGCTTGTGCGCATCAATGTGTGCGCAACGCTCGACGTAAAAATACGGTTCCTTTGATTGTGTTGTTTTCGCTGTACTGTGAGCAAATGCCATAATTGTACGGTCAAAAGGAATTGTGTTCATATGTTTGGGCTGAATTTTGGTGACGAACAATTAATTTTAAAGGAAATTAGTATATTCCAACATGCTGAAGGAATGGAGGGAGATGCCCGTAGATCTATATATTATAGTGAAACATTTTATTATAGCGTTGATATATTGTGTTTTAACCACTCAATACATCACAGTGAGCCGTAAGTTGTGAGACGAATCTGGAAACTGATTGCGACGGAGTTGAAAACGATACGACGGATTGAGAATACGATGAGATGCATTTTCTTTGCATTATTTCCAAAAACAGATCAAGATTTTTCAAAATGTTATTGTACAATGCTAAAGCCGTTTTGAGAAAGAATTGTTTGGCATCGGTTTGTATCAGCATCATTCACTGCAATACTGGGAAAATACAGTTCTCACTGATCAATGCTTAATACGATGGATACTAGCATATCACCCTAGTAGTTTACGTTGGATAAATGTACGACTCGTGCTGTAAAAATCATCATTCTGCAACTTGTTGCGTAAACTACTATTTTGCAATTTCGGTGGCAGAGAGTGTCTGAAATCTCAGTGCTGTGCCACTCAGAAATGAATTGTGCGTCTCCCATTCTTTGCGAGTCAACTCAAAGCAATAAGGAGGAGACAATTTGTTTTTGTGCGATACAAAGCAAAGCACAATCTCAACTCTTTCAGTCTCATTCGTGAAAACACAAAAATTCACACTAGAATATTTTCAACTAAGTATGCTTTGAAAGTGGACAAGCTTAATAAGTGCTTTGCAAAAACTTATAGTTGTGATTCTAAATATATTTCGTAAAGTCAGAAATATAAGATGGTGATTAATTATGTTCATCGTCTTTAAGAGTTTCGACTGTCACATATTTATGAAATGAATTCAAGTGAATTTGTTTACGCGTGTACGAAACTCAAAGAGTAAAAAGGCGACAATTCGATACAACGCAGCCCAATGCACATTGCGAGTCAGCACTGGCAGGATGCAGTTCACAAAAAAATTGCTCGTGCACGTCTTTTTCGAATTTAGGGTGCTATCTCGCAGCAGCGCGTGTAGCACCGAAAGAGAATTGAGTCGCACCCCATCCCTGCTTGAGAGCATCAGAAATCCCATCTGGATGCATGCACCATCATTTTGAAATATAGAGAAACTTAAAAGTAGATGGAGTACCGTGTACCTTTTAATTCCGCTCCTAAATGCTTATCTTTGACAGATATGCGTATTTCGACTACCACTTGCAGTCTTTTTCAGTGTCAGTTACTCGTATCCACAGTGGATGCAAAAGTAAATAGTATAAGTATGACACTTCATGTCAAAGCTAGTTTTATTGGAATCAAGTGCATTTGAGGCTTTTTATACGAATATTAAAAATTGACACAATTTTAGCATTTTCGAAACACTTGCAAACAATCTATTCTACGATCACTATTTGATGCAGTTTTGAATAGTTGGCCACTTATCTTTGACAGCCTAGTTATCATAGAACTTGAATACGGTCTCAAATCTCTTAGTGAATAGCATTTTCACAAATTGGGACCATTTTTGTAATCTAAGTCAGAAAATGCAATGCCCTACAAATGTTCGTTATTCATTCAATTTTATTCGATTCATACTCCATTATCAAAGTTACCCCAAAACAGAAAACCAACTTTCGATTATATGAAAAATTATATATCCATCCATAATAAATCTTTTGGAAATCTATCGAGTGCAATCGATAGCTAGGATGCCAGTACTTGTTTTAAAAATATAAATTATTATTCTTTGAAACAGCATGCATAAATATTCAAGTTTTCTTCGAAAAAACTATCAAAGTTACCCCGTTTTACGATACATACTTTTCAGAATCGCATCGTATGATTTGAAAGATTTTTTTATATAAAATTAGAATGATTGGCAAAATGTATGCAATAAAGTCAAATAAAACAACTTAAACAAAATTGTTAAAACACACAGATAGATTTTGTTGACTTCACGAGAAACAAGAAGATTAAGAAAGATTCAATAACGATTTGGATAAACAAGTGGAGTACCGTCCTTTTACTTAAACTCCAAACGATTTTCTAACGTAACTCTAACTGTAACGAAAGCTTTCGTTACACGGAGTTTTGGGTTAGTTTCGAATAGAGTTTATATATCAGCAGATCAAGTAATAGAACTTATTTAGTTTGATATTTATATTGAAAATGACTCTATCGATTACACTGCAGGGTTGAGTTGTGTTTAGGTGCCTCGAATATATGAACTTTAGAGACCTTTAGTTTTAAAAAAGCAGATAGTAATTATAAAAAATCAAAATGGACCATAGAAGAATCAGAAAAAACAAAACATAACCTAAAAGAAACCAGAAGATAAGAATTTAATTCTTCATTATAGAATCAGGACAGACATACATCTTTTTTTTTGGAATTCCTCGTGATATTACGACAGTAATATTGCTGTATTATTGTATGTAATTTTGCATGATTTTCTCATGGAATTTCTTGAAAATATAGGTATTTTTCCAAAAAATTAGAGTTTATTCCTAAGATTCCTCCGGGAGTTCATTAAGTGATTATTTCCCGTGGAATTCATCCCAGAATTTGTCCAATGAATTCTTCCAAGAATTTTGTTTTGGATATCTCAAGAATATAACCTGGATTTTTCCAACGATAACCACAGAAATTACCTAAAAGATTTCGTCAGGAATTTCTCCAAAGATGAATTATGTTGCGAAGCGGTTTGGACCGGCCTAATAAGTGACCCGGTCTAGTCGCGAGCATAACCGCAAAATGACAGTTCACGTAGTAGTGGTGGTAGTGCAATGTGATGGATTTTACTAAGGTGGCGCAGATCATTGATGCGTGCCACTACTTCTCTCTTTCATTCTCCCGCTGTTCTTATGCAGCGTAAATAGTGACGTCAATAAAATCCATCACATTGGTGGTAGAGAGCGTAGAGAATAGGCAAGAGTAAACAAAATACATATGAGATCGGTAGGTTGAGATGAGCATTATTTTCGCCATTGCGAATAAAAATTGGTTGGTGTTGCAAATATTTATTTGAAAAGTGTTTGCAATCCGTTAGTAGTCCTAAGAGAGAAAGACTGTAATTCGCGACGAAACAAAAAGAGATTTACAAAGCACTCGCACTTATGGAAAACCTCGTAAGGAACTGTCACCGTGTGCGTGAAAAAAAGCAAAAAATATATCTCTCCTTGTTTTTCTCACAGAAAACCGAAGAAAACATCAGCAGCTTCGTAGTCCCGAATAAGTGCAGCTGTATGTTGTTTAATCCGATTAGGTGACCTGAAAAGTGATCAGAAATCGATAACCTTTTCAGTTCCCAGTAAGAAAATAGTAAGTAGAACTCCATGAGAAAAGTAAAACAATCCTGTAATTAGATTTGTTAACATAAACAGCAACATATAGGGTTACGGTACCTATTATCAACCCACCCAAAATTTGAAATTTGTAGGAGTTGGAAGTTGTGGAAAAGGAAAGCGTTCAAACATTCATGAGTCGATATTGAAGGGACCATCAACTCATGGAAATATCGAGTGATGGAACAGACATTCCATGGAAAGCTGTTTGAGGGGACTATCATAGTACCATGATTTTGTGAATTTAGTATGATTCCATGAGTCGATCTCGAGTAATGGAACATCGACTCATGGAGTGTTGACTGTAGTCTAATTTTCATTAAGAAAATGAAGTAAATCAATTTTGATTGTGTTGCTGAAAACCAACCAGCTGCTTCGAATTTTTTGGTTTCCCTTCGGGAACAGATTATTTCAGATAATTTTAAAGCAAGTCCTAAGTCCTCCAGAATTTGTCCGGTGAATTCTTCCATCGATTTCCTTAGTATATCCCTTAATATATTCGTTTAGAACATCTTCAAAACATCTTTGTATGATCTCCCAATGTAAGAACTATAGTGTTCTGTTGAAGGTTTAGTGAAAAAAGTATCTACTAGTATAGGTTTTGAGAAACAATGCGGGTATCCCGTAGTACTGGAGGAAGGTTCGTTGGAGTGCTTGAGGATTCCTTGAGACAAATTCTGGAGAAAATCTTCTGAGCATCCTTTGAAAAATTGCTGGAAGAATTGGTAGATGAATCTCTAGAAGAATTTCTACAGAGATCCCTGGAAGTATTCCAGATGAAATCTCTAGACAAATCATTAGAAGATTTATCGAAGTTTATCCTTGAGACATGTGAGACGAAATTATTGAAGAACCTTCTGAATAGCCTCGTATAAGTCTTAAAATTTTTCTCTGGAGCATGTAGAAATTAAAAGAATGAGACTTTAGAGACCATTTTGATTGAAATAGAGACCTTAGATACCTTCCATTGAAAATATAGACTTTTAGTAACTTTCATTAGAATAGAGAAGACATCTCTAGAAAGAGACGACCAGCCCTACATCAATTTCGTCAACTCAAAACTTTTAAGTAAATGTGTTTGTTCAACACCTTGAATATTAAAATATGAATAGAACAATCATATTTCAAATGAATTTTGTTGTTGACGAATAAGCCCTTATACATTGCATTTATCCTGTAAACATATAAAATCTAAAAAGATTAGAAAAAATATTTATAAGAACATTTGTTACAATAATATGAACTTAAAATTGGTTAACGTTCATAAGGCATTTCAATCAACGTTATAAAATAGTTTGGTTTCTGATAATGAAAACTTTACAAAGAACTTTTTAATCTGATATATACTAAAGTATCAAAATGTTTTTCTGGAAAAAGGGCCCCCACAAGACAATTCAAATTTGGAAACAATGATGTTGTCTAGATAGAAGATCCCTTTACGAAACTAAGGTTCTCAAAATAAAGCTGCTTGGGCTGTATCGTTTTGCATGAGTTTGCAAATATTGATTATTGCTGTTTTTTAATGCTGAACAGTGATCTGAGATATCCTAGCAGTAAGCGTTACCCATCTAGGCATGATTAAGGAGTTTTTGCAATCTCAGCACTAAAAAGAACAGTAGCTAAAAATAAATCGGTTTTCATTAAGAGTCGCCAAAGACGAAAATGCACAGAATACACTGTGTAAAACGCACAATGCGTAAATATATTTAAAGTTGGATAAATAACATAATCCCACCCTCGCTTAGCTTCAGACTTAAGACTGAAGAAGAGCAGCCGGCTATCTCGTAGAAACGCAAGGTCACCTACATTGCTCCAGGAACATGCAGGGCACTTTACTGTGAAGGACGCTCTATTACTCCACAGGCTCCGGTTAGGTTAAGTTTTTTTTTACTTTTTTTGAAAATCGACAAACCCACCACTCGTAATCAATGGATGACCCTCTGCTAAGAACAGGCTTGGGAACTGTGACCACAATTTACCACAGTTCATTGATTCTGCCAGTCAACCAAAACACAAAGCAGCAGCAGTATCAGGCGTTGCGCTGCCAACGGTTCACACACTGCTTGAATGTAATTGTCTCTCAACTATGATCGTTTTCGGGCAGCCATCCCAAGGGGAATGATTGAAAAAAAAAAATGTTAAATAATTCAATCGCTAATATTTCGCTTGTGTTTGCAATACATTGAAATCTATTATTACTAACAGCAAGAGCACAATCATTCTGTTGCGATACGTATAAACAAGTTCAATTTTATGCCGTCTTTACCGAGCAAAAAGTCAAAACCCCGAAAACCGGAAATATCGTGTAACCACAGTGCTCGAGTCTTTTCGCACTCGGGATTGAATAAACGTTGGGAAGAAGAAGATTAAAGTTTTGAAGAGCCGTGACATTTTTTTGTTTTGAACTGTCATGGTTTGCTTAGGATTTTGATGGTCGTGAAGAAAGATGTGAATGTAGAGGCGGTATATGTATGCTACAGTACATTTCCCATCCCTGGCTAAGAACATCACAATACAAGCCGCATTTGATCGGCATACTTTCCAATGTGTACAATGTTGTAAACAAAACCTAATCTGAATACGTAATATCTCCCGCCATACTTCCATAACAGTTTCAAATTCCTCAGCAGTTAACGATAAAATTTCCATATTTGAACCTGTTCCTCCTACTTGGTCACACTCGCTACGCAGCGACGACACGACGGAGTCTGTCGCTATCCAGGCGGCCGCCGCAATCTTAACTCTCATCATTTTACGCTATCCGATACGCGTTACTCTGCTGACGTACTGGAACTCACGTGTTCCCAGAGCCACAGGCTCTTTATTTAACACCTACGAGTGCCATTACGCAGAATGCCGCCGCCGCCGTCGCATCAGTCACACATTCCCCAAGAAAGTCACATGGTTCCACCTGCTTTGTCCAGCCGGCCACCCTTCGGTTAACCCTACGTATGGGGATACTGTGAAACGATGTATATTTGATATTTTTCTTTTGAAGAAAATCTTTATTTCTGAACACTCTCTTAAACATTTTCATTTCATATTTTTAAACCATGAGCTGAAAGATTGCGAAATGATCAATTTTGAATTTACCATTAATTTTTCGTATAATCGAAAGTCAATTTTGGGTAACTTTGATAAAAGGTATGCAAACACATACAAATTTACAATCAAATTACTATTTGACATTAGACGGAAAACGTCAAGTACAACATTGATAGGAAAATCCTCCTGCAAAAGTGCTTTAAGATGAAACAAACATGACAAACACCATCATAAGCTGATAATGGTCCCTCACTATCAAAGCTATCAGCATTATCAAAGTTATTCCGTTTAACGGTACCCTCCTTCATGCGAGGAAATGGCAGCGAGAGCTAAAATTGAATATTCAAATTCGTCCAGCCGGTCTTCGCCGGTTGGTCGATCGATTAAAAATGCTGACCGCGCGGTGGCTCGTGCCTGCCGTCGTCGTATCCCCGCTACGGCCACCAATAATGACCGACGACCGGTCGAATGGCGTTTTTCTGTTTCAAGGAAAGCCAGAATCACGCGTATTTTTCTCAATCAAAGTGATGGTTTCGGTTTTTGCACCGCGACCGGCCATCATCAATGAGCTTTTATTTAATTTATGAGGAGTGTTTTGCGCCGTCGAACGATTCTTGCCATAGGCAGCTCAAGAGTATGGAAGAGCTGTTGGAATTGAGGCTTGAAATCGAAGAAAATACATTTCCATTCAAATTAACAATATAATCTTCAAACCAAACTTCAGTGGTTAGGGCTCATAACTTCAGTATGATTAATATCTAATAAAGTACCAACTTAATTTAGTAAAAATAAATTAAGCTTATATTAACATTTTTTTAACAACACATTACATTAGAACTGCACTTCGATTTAAATGAATAAGGTATGGAACTTTGCATTATTCTCGAAAAGCATATTTCAACAGATCTCATAATAACGGTCGCCGGTCAAAACCTTTCAGTCTGTTTGGAAGAATTATCATAAGCATGGAACGAACTCACCAGTTTGTGATCCATTCTAGATTGAACACGTGCTATACCAAGATGGAACTGCAGAAGCATCTTCAAAACTTTGTTTTGAATCCTCTTGGAAACATTTCCAGCAATCTGAAGGAATTTTCCAGAACCCAGTGCCGTCGATGGCACAAGTGGAATGATGGTACCAAACAATGCCGCATGGATGCTAAATGCATGATTTGCGGCGTTTCTTCTTACGCTAAGGACGTCTGTCCTGTGAAGGAAGATACCAAAAAGTTTGTATACGCAAATTACGGGGGTAACCATAAGTCTAACTCTTGGGATTGCCTTTCGCGCAAACGAATCGTTGAGGCTCATACCAGGTAGATGAACGGCAACGTTTTTCACAACCCGAATACTCCCGGCAGATAACTTCAGGTCCTCCCCTTTGAATTTCCTTCCGCCGGGTAATCGTTTTAACAGTTTATATTCAAATGAAAACATCTATAATTATGTCACCGTAGGTAAATTAAATTCCGTCCCTTCATTAACAGAAAATCCCAACAGAGAATGTACCTACTTTACTAGAAGTAGAAGTGCTTACGATTTTCGAAAAAGTTTGAAATCTCTTTTGAGTTCGAACCCAAGTTTCAAATAGTTTTAGTAATAACTTCGATATGTCCGATAATACTGAACTGGATATCAGAAAATCGAATCTATTACTAATAATAACTCAACCAATGGCTATCGCATCGCATGGTGAATTATTGATTCGGGCGTAAACGTACCAAAACACAAGAAGCGGCCGGTCTGCAAAGTGCCGACATAGCGGTGTGGAGGTTCTTGAGCAGTTGATGAACGTGACCCAAGGACGGGATCACCTTGAAGGGGCATTAGACACTTCACATCAAAACCAAACGTGCTCTTCCTACGCTAAACGCGTTCGCCGCATTATAGAAAAATAAAATAATCGAAGAAAGACTGCATTCATTGTTCGGGTTCGGCTCACGAAGGACTTGTACTGCATGGTGCCCATTACTACAATGTTCGAAACTAGCTCCGACCCTATTTGAAAGGAATTTTCTTCCATTTGTTTTCGCCGTATGAATGGTGTACCAGTTTGCGCAGTTTAATTGGCAATGGAGGTGCAGCGAAATCTTATGCAACTTGAAGGACGTTTATTAACATTTTTCTTCTACTGAGTGCGGCGTTTTGCGGCGCTCATTCGAGCAAACTTGTAGCAGCTAGCTTTGGGAAGGCACACTTCACAAAGTTGTCGCGCTCGTGCTACACATGCACATGCCCACTAGAGGTGACAAGAAGTTTGATCGTACATGTGTAGGGTCGACCCGTGTCATAAATAGTAACGAACCGAGCGACTGTCGCATAGTAGAGTAAAGTGGGGTAAAAGTTTATTTTTAGATTTTTACCTCTTTAAAAAAAAATCCTGTGATTATCACTATAATACCGTTTTGATTCATATTACGGACAGCTTCAAATTCCGGACACTCTACTTTGTATGGGAAACATTTCACGCGAAATGTTTCAATTTTTGCTGTTCAAAAGTTCTCAATTTCAAGGCTCGTTTTAGTAAACTTTTTCCATAAATATCTTTGAAAATTTATAATGCCCAACTATCTTAGATGTCTCTTTGGTAGTTTAACGATTTCGATTGATGATTTGACTGTTCCATTAATGATTATCATGAGCTGTCCGAAATTCGATTCAAAGTGTCCGGAATATGAGGAAAAAGTGAGGAAGCGTCCGGAATAAGAATCATGGAAAGGCCACACATTTTGATTTATTTAAAATTATTGAAGTTGCAGAAGCGTATTCTCCACCCACCGTTCGAAAGTAAGGGCTTCCGACGCTCGATAGCGCTAAGGAATCATACAGAATGATTTATTTTGTATGCTCTATGCTGGGTAATATTTCCCTGAGTCCTTAAGTGTCCGTAATATGAATCAAAACGGTAAGTTGGATGAGATTTGGAAAACTAATGCCTATTTGTTGTTTTTTTAAGTAAAAACTGTAAAATTTGCGCATATCTTCAAGTTCTAATCAGCGGGGCAAAACTTTGAGTGATACAAGAATTATCTCTAAAATCAACGAAATATGCTTGACTACGTACAACAATCATCCAAATTTTAAGTTTTATATAGTTTTGCGAAAACGCTTGTTTTGGGTATACTAATCATATTTTGGACAAATTTCTAATTAAAATTTAGTGAGTATACTCGAGTATTTTTATGCCAAAAGCACTTGATGGCTGGTATTTCTGTCATAAAAATACTAATGTTGAATTTTGATTTTATTTATCGGCATATCGGTCTATTTTGCTCGAAGTAAGAGGGAGAGGAAAGCAATGAATACTAGATGGATAGGTACCGTGAGGGAACGGCGAGAGAAATTGGATTAGATGTTGAAGAGGGCATACCATATGAAACAGTATTACTTGAAACGTCACTTGTTTGTGGCTAACGTCCCCTATGGGAACGGCTTGGGTGTGTTTTGAGAATGACACTACCAAGACAGCTGTCTTTCAAGTAATAATGTTTCATATGGTATGCCCTCTTCAACATCTAATCCAATTTATCTCGCCGTTCCTTTACGGTACCCTGAGAGAGACTCGCGAAGAGGAAAAATATCAATGTCATATGCAGCCCAGATTCCCCTCTCACGAAACGTCAAATGCAGCCCACCGTTTTTATGGCTAAAAAAGTGAAAAGTATTGTGTTCAAAGTAAACTGTTATTAAAAATCTCAGTCGGCGGAGCAGTTTTTTCCAAAGTTGCTGATAAATCTAAGCAGAAGATTAATTATTTCTAATGTCTGCTACGTTTGCTGGCATGAAATTTCACTCAAATGGCTATTTATGAATCGATGTGATGCAAACTTAATCATTTTTTGCTGAGAGGTTCATGTGAGGATTTGAACAGCATGCGCATAATTGGTATGCGCATGCGCCGAATTGGTATGCGCATGCGCATAATTGGTATGCACAAAGTGGAATAAGAAACAAACTCAGCAATCAAAGAAAAAGAAGACCGTCTTCGCGAGTCTCGTCTCAGACGGTACCTATCCATCTAGTATTCATTGTTTTCTTCTCCATGCTCCCTCTTACTTCGAGCAAAATAGACCGATATGCCGATAAATAAATTCAAAATAAAAATTATCACGGTCGATACCTTTGTATGTAAACCAATATTAAATGTTACAGTCTGCGAACATTTGCTCCACACTAGTTTCAAAATCTTGCACCACCGACAATCAATTTGAAAACTATTATACCAAAAAAAAAAATGGGTACATATCTTCACAAAAGTTTGTTCGACAAAATTTTAGCCACTGTATTGAAGGTTGACTGTGTGGTTTGTTCCTTTTCATCTGTTATGGTTTTTCTGGAAATATTGAATATTCCACGTCGAACCTTTACCCCACCTTACTCTATAGCACCCAACTAAAACGTATTCGAACGGTTTTTTAGTGTCGGGCACGTCGGCGTTTGTTGAAACCTACTGCTAGCGCCGAATCGGTATACCAAGTAGACTGGTAATTAAAATGATCTTTCACCCTAATTTGGAGGTCTAGACTGGGAACGTGTCAGGGCAGCGGTGCCGCATAACGGACCTACAGGCAGGCTTGATAATTCTCCTCAACATCATCAGAGTTCGGTGACACACTCTAGAGCAGCGTGCTGCCAGTGCCTCTTTGCGAGGGAGCCAAAAAATGCTAAGCAGCGAGGCAACGAAAAATGAGCGAGGAAGATGCAGCACAAAAAAAAACCGAGTTAAATTCCATCAAAAAAGGGTGCTCTCACAACTCCCCGAGGACTGTCTGTTCGGGCGGCAGACTCGAGAGTTCTTTTGAAGTGTGAGTGATGGTGAGCATCGCAACGAGAGAGAGTGAGTGTCTGATAAAATCCTCGCATTTTTCGGCACTCTCACTCGAATCGCTTGAGGATCTGTGTTGAAAATTTTGAGTTTATTTTTTTCTCCTCAGAAAAACGGCAAAATCGCCTCCTCTTTGCCTCGCAGAGGAGTTTCTATCAAGCCTGCCTACAGGTGCTGAAACTGAATTTTGATGACCATTTTTTTCTGACATTATAAGTGCGTTGCACACGATTGGTAAGAGTCTTGAGTTTAATGAGTTTAATCCAGTTACTTATTTAGTACTCAATTCAAATAAGGGCAAACACCAATAACCAAGAGCATTGCTGACACTACTTTATTTAATTTAGCTAAAGTACACATAAGGCTAACGCAAATTTTGAAATTTTTGCTGCTCTGTGCTTAATCGATGTCAATTGTGGTAGGTAGCACCCTCCCAAAGTTTAACTACATTTAGATTAGGATGCAAAAGGACAGCGTTTGGCGTTCCGTTTGTTTCAATCATAGACATCTTCAATTGTAGGGGAATTCCTTAGCCAAGTGGTTAAAATCCGCGACTACAAAGCAAAACCATGCTGAAGGTGTCTGAGTTTGAGTCCCGGTCCAGGATCTTTTCGTAATGGAATTTAACTTGACTTCCCTGGGCATAGAGTATCATCGTACCTGCCACACGATATATGAATGCGAAAATGGCTACTTTGGCCAAACAAATCTTTCACTTAATAGCTGTTTAAGTGCTCATTGGATCTGTGCCGTATTGTTAAGAATTGACAATTAATTTAAATTATCACCTATATGGATTTGCATTATGCATTTTACACAGTGTATTCTGTGCTCTTTCGCCTTTGGCGACTTCAAACAGATACCGATCTGGTTTTTTCGTTGCTGGTCTTTTTCGTGCAGTTATTGCAAAAACCTTAATCCTGCCTTGTTTGGGTAGTGGCTACGGTTAGGTTAGCTCAGATCAATCTTCAGCATAAAAGAACAGCAACGATCAATCTTTGCAGACTCATGAAAAATGGTGCAGCCCAAGTGGCGCTAGTTCAAGAACCCTACTTTCGTTGAGGGAACTTCTATCTAGGTAACCTTGTGGACCCAGGTTTTGCTACTTTCAGCAAACTTGAAATGGCAAACTCGCGCTCCATGCCCCGCGCATGCGTGCTTGTTAATAAAGTAATCGTTGCTACACTGATTTGAGAGTTAACTACCAGAGCTGTATGTGCTGTCACAAACGATGTTTCTGTTAGTGACCTCAACAGGAAATACGTCTATTGTTCGGTATATTTACCACATGATAAACCATCCCCAACGGTTGACTTCAAACGAGTTGTCGCACACTGCGTAACAAAAGGCCTTCCGCTGATTGTGGGCAGTGATGGCAATGCTCATCACATCATCTGGGGCAGCTCAAATATCAATTTGAGAGGATCCAGTCTGATGGAACTTAAGTAGTACAGACCTTGGATTACTTATCATGGGCAATCGCCCAACCTTCATGGTATCTAATAGAGAAGAAGTGTTAGACATAACGTTCTGCTCGAATAGAATCAGTTACGAGCTGACGAATTGGCATGTATCAGATGAGGAATCATTATCTGATCATCGCTACATCGTCTTTGAACATTCAAATATAACTGCGCAGACTTTGCGTTTTAGTAATCCCTGGTCAACAAACTGGAAACTCTATATTGAATTGGTTGCGACCAAATTGCATGGATCTGGAGTGATCTGGATCCAAGTGATCTGGATGATGCCGTTGATACGTCCCGTTGTAGTCTGTTAAGACTATAAGAGGGAACCCATGGTGGAATTCCGATCTGTCTAGACTCAGGAAACAATATAGAAGAAGTTGGAACAGACGCCGTTCAGCTGGATCAGAGTCGTTAAAGTCGGCTCACAAGGCTTACAAAAAGGCTCATCGTTCTGCTGAATGATCCGGCTGGAAAAACCTTTGTACAAATGTTTCCAGTTTGAGTGAAGTCAGTCGGCTGAACAAAATCCTTGCAAAATCTAAGGATTTCCAAGTGAACGAAATTAGCTTACCTAATGGTGACTTAACTCCTTCCGATGAAGAAGTTTTAGAATGTTTATTCAATACACACTTCCCCGGATGTGTGGACATAGCATCTACGGATGAACCAAATGTCTTTTCATGTAGTTACGAGTCTCTGGCCTCGGCTCGCAGTATCGTAACTACTGAATCGATTCAATGGGCACTTAATAGTTTTGCTCCTTTCAAATCTCCAGGAGCGGATGGGATTTATCTTGTTCTGCTCCAAAAGGGATTTGATTTTATCAAACATGTTTTGAAAAAGCTACTTGTAAGAAGTTTTGCTACCGGGTATATTTCCAGATCCTGGCGTGATATTACTGTAAAGTTTATCTCGGAAGAAGGACGTGCGTCGTATGAAGAAGCGAAGAGTTTTAGACCAATCAGTCTCACCTTTTTTCTTCTGAAATGTCTGAAACGCATTATCGATCATCACATCCGTGATGTTTATTTTGAAAACATGCCTCTTCATGTGAATCAACATGCTTACCAATCTGGAAAGTCCACTGTGACTCTTTTACACAATGTTGTATGCGATACCGAGAAAGCATTCGCTCAGAAACAATCCTGCTTGGGTGTTTTCTTGGATATTGAGGGTGCCTTTGATAACGTGTCTTTCAAATGCTCAAAAACCGACATCTTTTCTCGACATTGCCTCAAGCAGCGATTCGAAAATTGAGTGTTTGCGGATGCCCCCAAGGGAGAGTCTTGTCACCACTTTTGTGGAATCTCGTAGCAGATACGCTATTGAAAGGCAACTCAATAATTGCGGTTTTCCAACTTATGGATTTGCCCACGACTATCTAGCTTTGATGGTTGGTATGTGCATAAGCACCCTATTCGACCTGATGCAAAGTGCTCTTCAGGTAGTCGAGAGTTGGTGTCGCCAATATGGCCTTTCGGTTAACCCGAATAAAACATCTATTGTTCTTTCAACGGAAAGATTAAACCGCGATGGAATTCGATCTTTACGTCTTTTTGGCACTGAGATTAATGTGACTGATCAAGTAACGTATGTCGGAGTCATTCTAGATTCCAAACTTTCATGGACACCTCACATTGATTTCAGAGTCAAAATAGCTTGCATGGCCTTTACGGCTGCTTGGGCACGTCAGGAGTTAATCATCAATATTAACCTCCTTTTCCCGAGCAGCCTAGATAGCCGCGTAGTGTCGGTAGCGGTTGTTTCAACTGGCTAAGAATTAACACTACGGACTGCCTGTTCCGGTGGTAAAAGTCCACCTCACAGGTGACCCCTAATTTATGGTGTGATGCGTACCGTGCCTAAGAATGAATGATTAGGGGGGTCTAAATAAAACCTAACCGCAAACGGAGCCTGTGGGGTACCAGGGCGCCCTCCACAGTATTGAGTCCTTCCTGTGCTACCCGGAGCAATGGTGCAGGTGACCTTGTGTTTCTCCGAGATAATCGGCTGCCCTTCTTCAGTCTCTATCTTGAGGCTTAATAAGGGTGGGATTATGAATATGTTGACATCTAATTTAAATTATCACCTATATGGATTCGCATTATGCGTTTTACACAGTGTATTCTGTGCTCTTTCGCCTTTGGCGACTTTAAATAGATACCGATCTGGTTTTTTCGTTGCTGGTCTTTTTCGTGCTGAGATTGCAAAAAGCTTAATCCTGCCTAGTTTGGGTAGTGGCTACGGTTAGGTTAGCTCAGATCAATCTTCAGCATAAAAGAACAGCAACGATCAATCTTTGCAGACTCATGCAAAATGGTGCAGCCCAAGTGGCGCTTGTTCAAGAACCCTACTTTCGTAGAGGGAACTTCTATCTAGGTAACCTTGTGGACCCAGTTTTTGCTACTTTTAGCAAGCTTGAAATGGCAAACTCGCGCTCCATGCCCCGCGCGTGCGTGCTCGTTAATAAAGCAATCGTTGCTACACTCCCCAAGTAGCACACGAAACATCTTCCAAACAGATGCTTTTCAAAAATGGTTTCAATCGCGTATCAATAATAGCATCTGTAACTTACATGGTTCTAGTTCAGTTGCATATCAATATCAAGGCTCATAAAATTTCATTTCCGTTCCAATGAACATGCATTTCACTTCTTGTTTGACGTTCAACATTTTTGAAACGACAAGATTTGCTGCAAATGTCATTTGCAAATAGCAATGAAGTCAAGTTTGTCAAGATGTTTCCAGCAACTTTTCGAACAAACTCTTGAAACTTCTCCCAAAATGCCGATTTAAATGTTATGTTTCAAATTACTTTCATTTAAAGCATCCGTAACTTGCATTCAATTTTCGTTTTCATACCCACAACTCAAGAAGATTCATCCCAGTTGCGACCAAGTTGCACTAAACTACGTGTATGACAGCTAGAAGTTTGTTTGTTTGAATCGAGTTGCAATATGGTTGAGTTGCACCTTACGTATCATCTAACAACGAAAACATGCCCTAGCAACAGTTTGTTTGTTTGAATGGTGTTTCTCATATGCTGCGCGGAAGTTTTTGCAAAAAGTTTAGATTATTTCAGGCGTGGTCTAATTTCGACAGTAATGAACTTGTATTCCGATGGGTGCAGTAAAGTTAAAAGCAACGAGTTTTGATTAATGGGCCATGTGGTCGCTTTTATAGTGCATTGGCGAAGCAATTGTTCGAAGAGCTGGTGGAGTAGTGAGTAGAGGGGAAGTTTGATGATCTTGAGGTCGGAAGTTTGGTTCTCGTTCATATTTTTGTTTTCATTTTGTTTCTCTCAAGTATTTTGCCACAAATAAGCAATTTCGATATAACTTAAATATGTTGCAAACAGACTCCACCTCTTGCGCTTTTTGCGTTGCTATTCAGTGCAATTGAAAGTCATATTTTCAACCATTGACAACTTGGATTAGTTTCAAGAGATTATTTTATTCTTGAGTTGAAACAAACTGTGCTGCTTGGGTCATTTCTGAGTTAACTACCAGAGATGTATGTGCTGTCACAATCGATGTTTCTGTTGGTAACCTCAACAGGAAATACGTCTATTGTTCGGTATATTTACCACATGATGAACCATCCCCAACGGATGACTTCAAACGAGTTGTCGTACACTGCGTAACAAAAGGCCTTCCGCTGATTGTGGGCAGTGATGCCAATGCTCATCACATCATCTGGGGCAGCTCGGATATCAATTTGAGAGGCTCCAGTCTGATGGAATACTTAAGTAGTACAGACCTTGGATTACTTAACATAAGCAATCGCCCAACCTTCATGGTTTCTAATAGAGAAGAAGTGTTAGACATAACGCTCTGCTCGAATAGAATCAGTCACGAGTTGACGAATTGGCATGTATCAGATGAGGAATCATTATCTGATCATCGCTACATCGTCTTTGAACATTCAAATGTAACTGCGTAGACTTTGCGTTTTAGGAATCCCCGGTCAACAAACTGGGAACTCTACATTGAATTGGTTGCGACCAAATTTCATGGATATTCTCCGTCCATTGAAAATCCAAGTGATTTGGATAATGCCGTTGATACTACAACATCCTACATTATGGAAGCTTTTGAAGAAGCATGTCCTCTGCGGTCTGTAAAGACTACAAGAGGGACCCCATGGTGGAATTCCGATCTGACTAGACTCAGGAAACAATGTAGAAGGAGTTGGAACAGACGCCGTTCAGCTGGATCAGAGTCGTTCAAGTCAGCTCGCAAGGCTTACAAGAAGGCTCTTCGTTCTGCTGAACGATCCGGCTGGAAAAACCTTTGTACAAATGTTTCCAGTTTGAGTGAAGTCAGTCGGTTGAACAAAATTCTTGCAAAATCTAAGGATTTCCAAGTGAACGAAATTCGCTTACCTAATGGTGACTTTACTTCTTCCGATGAAGAAGTTTTAGAATGTTTATTCAATACACACTTCCCCGGATGTGTGGACATAGCATCTACGGATGAACCAAATGTCTTTTCATGTAGTTACGAGTCTCTGGCCTCGGCTCGCAGTATCGTAACTACTGAATCGATTCAATGGGCACTTAATAGTTTTGCTCCTTTCAAATCTCCAGGAGCGGATGGGATTTATCCTGTTCTGCTCCAAAAGGGGTTTGAGTTTATCAAACATGTTTTGAAAAAGCTACTTGTAAGCAGTTTTGCTACCGGGTATATTCCCAAATCCTGGCGTGATATTACTGTAAAGTTTATCCCAAAAGGAGGACGTGCGTCGTATGAGGAAGCGAAGAGTTTTAGACCAATCAGTCTGACCTCTTTTCTTCTGAAATGTTTGGAACGCATTATCGATCATCACATCCGTGATGTTTATTTGGCAAACATGCCTCTTCATGTGAATCAACATGCTTACCAATCTGGAAAGTCCACTGTGACTCTTTTACACAAAGTTGTATACGATATCGAGAAAGCATTCGCTCAGAAGCAATCGTGCTTGGGTGTTTTCTTGGATATTGAGGGTGCCTTTGATAACGTGTCTTTCGATGCCATATTGGAAGCCGCACGAAACCATGGGCTACCTACAATGATTACCAATTGGATTCATCAAATGCTCAAAAACCGACATCTCTTCTCGACATTGCGTCAAGCAGCGATTCGAAAATTGAGTGTTTGCGGATGCCCCCAAGGGGGAGTCTTGTCACCACTTTTGTGGAATCTCGTAGCAGATACGCTATTGAGGCAACTCAATAATTGCGGTTTTCCAACTTATGGATTTGCCGACGACTATCTAGCTCTGATAGTTGGTATGTGCATAAGCACCCTATTCGACCTGATGCAAAGTGCTCTTCAGGTAGTCGAGAGTTGGTGTCGCCAATATGGCCTTTCGGTTAACCCGAATAAAACATCTATTGTTCTTTTTACGGAAAGACGAAACCGCGATGGAATTCGACCTTTACGTCTTTTTGGCACTGAGATTAATGTGACTGATCAAGTAAAGTATGTCGGAATCATTCTAGATTCCAAACTTTTATGGACAGCTCACATTGATTTCAGAGTCAAAGAAGCTTGTATGGCCTTCGGTCAATGCCGGCGAACCTTTGGTAAAACTTGGGGCCTCAAACCCAAATATATCAAATGGATTTACACAACAGTTGTTCGACCAATATTGGCATATGGATGTCTTGTGTGGTGGCAAAAGGGCGAAGTGAGAACAATCCAATCCAAATTGGGCCATCTCTAAAGGATGTGCTTGATGGCGATGTCTGGTGAGTTCTCTACAACTCCCACAGCAGCGCTCGAGGCTCTTTTCAACGTTGTACCACTACACATACATCATAAACAAGAAGCACTTTCTTGCTCTTACCGTTTATGGGTACTGGATCTACTGGAGAAAAATCCAGTTAATCGTAGATCTACACACACTTCGTTGTTTCCACTTTTGGTGAATTGGGACAGAATGGTCCTTGCTCCAAGTGATCTCACAATTGCTTGTCACTTTCCTTACAGGACATTTACCACACATTTCCCTTCATGGGAAGAGTGGACGTCTGGCTATTTGGAAAGAAGTATATCAAACAATGTAGTATGTTAAACTGATGGCTCCCTTCTTGAAGGTAGAGCTGGTGCAGGAGTATATTCTCGTGAGCTAAGGCTGAATCAGTTTTACTCACTTGGTAGAAACTGCACCGTTTTTCAGGCGGAAATATTTGCTCTTATGTGTGGAGTGCAATCAGCACTTCAACAGCGCGTAATGGGTAAAGTCATATACTTCTGTTCAGATAGTCAGGCTGCTTTAAAAGCTCTTGCTTCGGCCAACTCAAAGTCGAAGCTTGTTATCGCATGTCGAACTCAAATTGAGGAACTGAATTCAGTCAACTCTGTAAACCTTGTATGGGTACCTGGCCATTCTTCCATCGCTGGATATGAATTGGCTGATGAGCTAGCTCGCGATGGAGCATCGCATGAGTTCATTGGCCCTGAGCCGGCTATTCCAATTTCGAAGTGTTGGGTGAAGCTTCAGATAAATTCTTGGGCGGCAAGCAATATTGGAATAGTTTGGAGTCGTGTCGTCTATCAAAATTGTACATTACTGAGCCATCTCCAAGGGTGGCGAAGTATTTAACAAATCTGTCAAAGCAGAATTGCAGTCTCTTGTTCAGAGCGTTGACAGGCCACTGCCGACTCAACTATCACATGACAAATATTCAGCGTGCTGACTCATTTGTGTGTGATTGTTGTGACTCCGATTATGGAACTTCGTATCACCTGATATCTAACTGTCCAGTTTTTGCTCAAATGCGATTCCAATTACTTGGTAAACACTTATTAAGTGAAACTGAGAAATTGAGAAAATGGGGTTTGAAGTTTCCAAAATCGTTTTCCATACGAATATACAAAAAATCCAGAGGATTGGAATTTATTCAAATCTTAATGAAACTTTCTTAATTTCTTTTTTATTATGGTATCTTTCTGAGAAAGGCATAATGTTGATCAAAACACGGTTCATTTCTGTGTTACACGGTGCGGAAATCAGTAGTGGGACTGATAAGCGGTTACTTTTCATTATGGGACAATTTGATTTGCTGTTCTTTCCCACTTTTTCCGAACAAATATCATTATCTCATTAGAGCAGCTGAAAGAGCATTGGAAGATATGTTGAAAACTGAACTCAACTCAATTTAGACGAAAATGCAGATGGGACTGACTAGCGATTCGCGGCAGTATATAATACTTACAGAGTTAAATACCACAAACACGCTCGATGAACACAGTATATTATGATCTGAGAGTCCAGAACGATTGGGGAACTTAAACGCTAAGCCTGATGTACAAGGAGCTCTACGGTACGCTTGTATTTGTTCTAGCATTAGTTGAGTGAATCGAAAACGTTTCTTGATCATCGTAAATGCTTAGATAATCAAAAAGGCTTAAATTTCATCTAGATAGATTTGAATGAATGACCAGTAAACAAGTCAAAGCAAATGCTGCAAATCATTACAGCAGCACAACGTTAACTCAACACTGTTGTTGTTGTGTTGAGTCAACAGTGAAGAATCGATTCGCAGCTTCCGACAAAAGATATCCAATTTTCTTCCAAACCCGAAAAACTTCGCTTTTTCTGCTTCTTCCAACGCCCTTCGTCATTTAAGTTTGGACCCACTGTTGGCAATCCGCGCGCCGGGTTGCACATTCCCGATTGGAACCGGTTTTCATCCGGGTTGTGTTGCCGCACAGTGTTTTTGTGTTAAACCTTTCTGCCACCACGATTGGATTGGATTGGATTTTCTTGCGGTTGCAACCTGTGGGGACCTTTTTCATTTGAACTTCAGTCGAATTTCATAGCCAATAAACCGGCACAGTTCAAGAAATGAAGCATCGGTGAAACGAATTCGTGATGCAATTAAATTTATAAAAAAAAAGTAAACGAAGAGCGGCTCACGACTACCAGCAGTCGGCAAAAGGCCTTGTGAAAACTCGATCTTGAACTGTCTGGCGTGTTAGTTCTGTGTGATGGCTTAAACTCAAATGGAGAGTGCCATTACTACCGATAACTGCTTCGTTTATGTTTGCGCAAAATGTTGTAATCGCTACCATTAGTCCTTGATCGCGGGCATAATCTAAGCCAATAACAAGGGGACGGTGAGTTCGTGCGTGGAATAAACAAGAGCACCGAGGAACGTCTTCTTCGAAAAACAATCACGTCCACAATGTTTCCATTGACCCATCAAATTCAGAAGGCGTTCCGATTCGTCACTGACTGGGTCGAGCTTCCTACATGGTGGTTAGATCTACGATGAGTCGCCACTTTCGACCTCTGCTCCACAGCCAGAACTGGTTAATCACGACCTAATAACCGCACCATAGAGCGGTTGCTGACCTGCGTCCCGTTTTCGTAATCGACCAAACGAGGGAACGTGTCTTCTGTTGGAGTGGATGCTGCCCGTCACCGTCTTCGTCACCATCATCCAGCAACCGACCGCCCAATTGCCATGACGTGTTGTATGTTTAGGAATTTACAGTTACCATTCTGCAAATCAATCTCCTCCCCGTGTAGGGTAGCTGTACCGGTTGTGGATGCAATATGTCAACAATGTGGGTTATCATTCACTCTTTGTAGGGTTTCAATGCTAGCAATGGACCCCTTAGTAGCTGAAATTCATTCTCGACGCTTTTCCGCAATGACGGATATACGTTTTGTGGAGTCTAACAACACGTTCAATGTCTTTACTTCATAGTACGCCTATGAATCATACAAAACTATTAGATTTTTCCAGCGAAATATACATTTGAAAAACTGTTGTCCGAATGCCTGTTATGGACCCGGGGTTCATAATAGGAATGTTTACAAATTTGACGTTTCCTATTATGGACCCTCCATTTGATTCCCATGTAATCCACTAGTCGGCGTTGCAATCTTGCAGTGAAAAAATGCTAACAATCTTGCATCTTGTCACTTTTATTCACAGAAGAGAGGATCGGTGAAGAGAAATCGATCATGCAACTTACGTTCTTATTCTAACACACGCTTGATATGTGTGATGCAATGTTACAAAATGTTTGTTTTAAAAAGTGTGTTGCACGAATGTTTTTATCATGGCCTATTTATCATGAAACACAATTTGTTTTATCATTCCGTTATATTCTAGTGGCACAAGAAAAATAATCTAATTTTGTTCCTTCTATTGCCATAATTCGTACATCTACCCTAATAGGTATTCTGGCATGTCATCGTTCATTGGGTGCGCCCGCGTGCCAGTCAGTGGCGATCACTGAAGTGGATGCGGGAGATGTTTCCATTGACCGCGCACGCACACGCATGTTTTTGGTTACGGCGACGACCTCGAGAGAGATGTGGAATGCAAATGAGACTATAAATACATTTAATCTAAAATCCGTTGCAGTTTGACCATTTGATTGGAAGTTTATGTGTATTTGTATTGCGTGTTTAATGCCGGGCGATCAAATGGGTGCTCCCTGTGGAGATTCTGGCTTAGGTTTGGTTTAGAATCAGTTTGTTGGTTTTCCTGAACATCCTGTGTACAATCCATAAACTAAGCATCATTATTAGATCGAATGAAACCTGAAACTGGAACCACAAGATTAGATTGCCAAAAGATTTGCAAAACAACTTTTCTAACAATGCGAGGCTCTGTTTGCTTACTTTCTCTTCATTCAATAACTGGGCTATGTTAACCTCTCCTGTTTTTTGTATGCAACGCCAGCCAAGAACATTGTTCGAATATAGTGAAAAACTTCCCAATTCTTTATTATGGCTCTGTTTTAAACGAAAGAGTATCGCTCATTGTTGCATAGATCCTTTTAAAAAGTTACACGAGATTTGTTTGATAACTCAGTGTTTTATATTTGTTTGTACCATAATGTACAATAGTATAGTTAGAATATGGAAAATAAAATAGTTTAACTCCCTTCAATTGTTTTTGCAATCAAACTCTACATTTTTATATGTACAGTGGCCCAATTTCATATTCGTACAGGATACTGATTCCACATCAAGTTAGTAAAAAACTATTAAATGAAGTATTGAGCTACAAATACTTTATCCACATTGAAGGTAATAGGTGTCAATCACAAAATGTTTCCATTTACATTCATCTTTGGATTAATAGAAAAGTATTGGATTGATGTCTAAAATTCACCCAATTCCATATTCGTACACCTACCAAAATTCAAACGCACAACGTTCAAAACTAAATTTAGAAGCTCTATTTGATTACTGAAGTGCTTTATTATGATGTTCAGATGTAGTGAAATACATTTGGACAATTTATTAGTGGACATATATAAAATTTAGGTAAAATTATGAGAAATGCCAGTTTTCCAATGATTTTTGCAATAAAATGCAATAATTCGAACAATTACGTTTATTTTTGTCATTGGATCCAATCTATAGATTATACTCGTAAGCTCTGATAGAAATTTAGTTGAAATATATACACTTTACAGAAATCATAAACAGTTTTTATCCCTTTTGAGTTCAGAAAATTGTTGTGCCATAAGTTCAAAACTATTCTAAAATGATATTTTTAATCAATGTAAACCAAATTTTCATTCTAAACAACAGGTAAATGTTAATTTCGAATTTGTCTGTAAAAATAACTTTAACTACGAACTTCGTTTTACAATAAAGTACCCTAAACTACCTTGTACATACCTCCACATAATTGATGTCATCGTAATATTCTATTATCTTTGAAATAATATTTAAATTATATTCAAAATTGCACCCTATTTTGCAATTTATTGATTTTATAAGAAAAATACAAAATAACTTGAATGAGCAGAAAGCATTGATACACTATTTAATAGAATATATCCTGTTGTTTTCATCATTTTAAAAACACGTTTGTGTTGCGGTTATGGCAATAACATTTATTCTATAAATCTCTATAATAATGTTTGGTAGTAAAATGTAAATTAAAAATGATAATTACGCAATGTTTTGATAGGAACATTAACTATGGATTATGTATATACATTTAGGAGCCAAACATACAGAAATTGACTAAAATTTTTGGTTTTGGATTTGTTATAAATATTATATTACCTAAGATTCAAAAGCATAAGTTGTCGATATCCACTCTTAGCTACTCTAAAACTGATTATAATTTTTTGAAACTTGTGCAATATTCGCAATTATCATTCTTAAGGAAGTGATGATGAAAAAAATGCAATTTATTGTTCGACTTACAGAATATTTTAGCAAAAAACATGAGAAAACTGGTATTTTTCTTAAATTTACTTAAGTTTCAAATATATCCGTTTATAAATTTTCCAAATGTATTCTACTGCATCTGAACAACACAACGAAGAGCTTAAGTAGTCATCTAGTCCATTAAAAATTAGTTTTGAATGCTGTATATTTCTTTTTTGTTAGGTGTACGAATATGGAATTGGGTCAATTATAGACACAATCTCAATACTTTTCCATTATTCTAAAGATTTAAGCAAATGAATACAGTTTGTCATTGCCAAACAATAGATGACACCTATAACCTTCATTATTGATAAAGTATATCGAAGTCCATGCACCATTTAATAGTTTTATACCAACTTGATATGAAAACAGTGCCCCGTACGAAAATGAAATTGTGCCACTGTACGTATGCTACACTTGTTCATAAGACAAAGTTTGAATTTCTGTTTATAAGTGCAGGGCTGGTAGCGAGCTGAACAGATGAAGCGAATTCCAATGTAAAATGCTGAAGTTGGTGAGTCTGTTCCAGTTGCAGAACTTAATCTTCAATTATCTTTTTTTATTGGGATCCAATGACCATCAAGTATCTAAGGGAAAACAAACATTTTTCAGATATTCACATTCTTAGGTTTGTTACATTGAGGAAGTGTTGAAGTTTCAAAGTTTTGTGTAGATTTCCACACCTTATGCAACGTGACTTTTCTTTTGTCCTGACGGCATTTGCTTTCCCGGCGATTCATTCTTTTATTCCGATGATCCTAGAGGGATCAGTTCTGCTTAAACATCGTAGAATTAGAAATTTGTTCTTTTGATTAGTTATTTGTTTGTTTATTTTCTTGTTCCGATAACCCTGGAGCAGATAACCAGCTTAGCTTACTTTACATTAACAAAACCAAACTATTCGAAACAAAATAATCTATACAATAAATAAAACCAATGTCTTCACTTGTGATTGCCGGCATTCAAGAGATTTTTTTTTTTATCTTCATTAAGGAGACTTTCAGCCAGTGGCTGGTTCGTCTCCGCGGCATTCAAGAGATCAACCCTAAAAAAAACTTAAACAACAAATGCCCTCTGGCGAAGGGAAAGCTGGGTTTCCTAGATGAGCGAAACGTTGTTTTGAAAGGAAGTCAATGAAAATATTGAGTTGAAGAAAGATAGAGTCGAGTTCGAAAAACATATAGTAGGAAGGTTTGAAACCAAATTAGAAGGCGTAGAGAAGCGCTGATAATTGTAAGTGTGAAATACTGTTGTATTATTGAAAACCAATCATAAAGGTAATCTCGGTTCAAGCTGATAACCAAATTGTATGCGTTTAGATCTGCTTTAAAGAACGATGCATTCATTGTGGTTAAACCATCTCAACAATTTTGAAAATTTTTATAATATGACAAGGCATGTTTAATAATAAAAAATACCATATCTATTAAATTTGGGTTTCCCGATTTAGTGGAATATATCAAAACTCTTACAATTAAGGAATTGCACTTTTTAATTGATCAAATATACCTTAAAAATCCAGCAACTACGCCTAGATGTAGGCAGTTTCCTTTTGAATCAGCACGTTCATCTGAATTGAACGGTTTCTTGATCGAAAAACAAAGATTCTAAGTCTGTATGTTTTCCTGAACGAGTTATGTAGGTCATACTCAGGCTTCTTCCTTGCTCTTGATGTAGCCTCTTTCTCCTGCTTTTAACGATCAATTACACTGCGGAACACGTTTTTGTCTCCAGCACCAAAATACCGCTATTCACTTAATTAAGGGTAGCTGAATCCATTGCCGTTTTCAGAAATATCATAGCACGTCTAGTTTTTGAGATATCGACTGTTGAAAATGCAAAAAATGACTATTTCAGCCAACTTGCATGCAAGTTTACCAGCTTGTAAGGTAATATATTGGCTTAATTTGCCACAGAATTCAAACTTTATGTGTATAACAATACTTATCATTAAAGTTTGTAATAATTTCGATACGGAAAAGTTATTTTTTGATGGTTTAGAGAATTGTTGTATTTTGCCATATAGAAGAAACGAAGAATTTTGTATGGAGACAGCAAGCATGTTGAAAAAATCGATTTAATCGAAATTTAATCGCGCAATTTCAATCAAATTATGTCTGAAATGAAAGTTCAAGTTCTATTTTGCATGTTTGGTGGATTAGATTACAAAAAAGTTCGATAAATTGTACTTTAAATTTCATGTAAACATTAATAAAATCAGTGTTTTATACAACTTTGTCGACCTGTAGCTAAAAATTGTGACGTGCTGGAACATTTCTGATAATGGCACCAGATTCAGCAACCCCAAATCTACTAGAGACACATAATTTGATCCTTGAGACACGCAAAAATGTCATTTTTGTTACGCTGTGTTACCAAAGAGAAGCGATTTAATCAACACACAAACTGAGCATCCGTACTCTGCGGGATGTAGAGTTTACACGTTTTTGTTTGATTATTTCCATTCCCACAATTTTTTTGAAAAGAAAAGCTTATAACCATGATTTGACATTTAAACGCTAGAAAACATTGAATATCTGTGATGCAAACGATACGCTTAGCATCTTTGAGAATGATTGTAACTCGGTTATGAAGTGGTTGAATTCGCTCCAGTGTTCAATTTGCCCCCAGATTACGGTACTTAACTTCATCTGCTCAATTAATTGGAACCTCTCGCAACCTTCCATGCTCATTTGAAGATTTTTTTTTTAAAAAAAAAGCTTTTGCATTATGTAGGAATACATTTTATAAGTTGAGTTTTGGAAGTATTAGCGGAAATCGCCCAGTTTCGCAAGGATGAAGAAAAATATCCAAAATTTTTGCAATCTATTACAGATGACATACAAGCTTCGTCCTTTTGCGGAAAGGCTTATGTCATAACACCATAGATTTCTGACTGAGGGAACTGGTAAGTCAAAAGTAAAAACTTTGTACAATATTGGTTCCAGAATGCTGCCTTGAGGAACACTAGCTCATACAGCAAGTCTGTTAGACTAAGAGTTCTGATAATGAGAGTTCCTGAAGTGTACTGTACTGAAGTGAGTTCTGATAAAAATAGTTCCTGAAGTGTACGATTTGAAGGATGTATATGAATCATTCTGACCATGTACGACGGAAAATCAATGTTTTTGTCCAGATAAGGTGCTCTTTCTTTGTTATGATTACATGGACTGGGGAACATTTCAAAACAACGTTGAATAAACTTTCCGTCTTTTCGACGTATGTGAAAATTGTTTGGCTTTGGATGAGATGAACCCGACTATGAAGAAAAAATACCTTCTGTTCAAGATGTTTGAGAAGTCTTTTGTGATGTTTACGAGTTTCCGGTAAAATCCAGCGGAATTGGTAATACTGGAGAAAATTGAGACTATCTCTCTCCAGTCGCTCTTTATTAAAATCATGATCCATTGCACACAAGGATGGAAATCTAGTGATCATGACAAAATCCATGACGCCTCACTTATCCTTCGATCGTAGCAACAACGATTAATTTTTTGTCGTCAAGTTATCACAACAAACTGCGCTCCGCGAATTATGCAGCGTACTGCACGTGTGCTAGCGATTGACAGTTCGCGAATAAAAGTTTGATTATTTTGAGGATTTTTCCACTTTTACTTAATAATTTACCTCCATGTATTGCAATTTTAGAGATAACTTTCCGTTCTATGGTTGTACAGAAAGCTTCCACAGCAGTCACATTACTGATTTTCATAAAGCATCAAGCATAAAGCAGCTGCAATGATACCTTGGAAACCATGGAAACAGCGCTAATGATTATTGTTTTCTGATGTTTTTCAATGCATTGGACTCTACTAGCATACTTTGATTAGATGGTACAATGATTTAAGCCTGCGGTAACAGTGCATCGGATGCTTCATAGGGAATCGATGCCGGTTATGGACACTTTGCGTATTATGGACCCTCTACAGAAAAATTAATTAATTAGCTTGAAGCTTGAGCTTGAGCTTGATTGGCCGCCCGTGGATGCTACTCCAGTATCGCCAGATCAGCTGCACTTACACAAGGAACCAACCGAATGACTGCTTGGGACTAACAGACACCCTCAGTGTATAAGTGCTGGTGATCTTCTATTTTTAGGCTTTAATGGCGCCTGCCACGTCAGAATGCAGACCAATGTGGGGAAGGGGGAGGAAATAGTACTAGCCCACACATACCGAGGAGTCCAACTGCATTTACGCCAGTTCATGCGGAGTGTATGGATTGGTGGAAAGGCATGACAGAGAGGTTTGCTTTTGTGGTTAGCAGACTGTCTATGTATCAGGCTTAAGGAAAGGCATGCGCGTGGAAGAGTGGAAGCGTTAGGGAAACGATTTCTTGTTCGTCTCTGGTTCTAGCGTTTGCTATGAACGAATAGTTTGAGTGTGATAGATTTAGAATGAAAGACAGAAGCAAGTGAGAGATATACATCTACAAAGTACGAGGAAAGGGACGGGCCTGGGATTGAACCCATGACCTTCTGCTTATGAAGCAGAAGCGGTAGCCATCAGACCACCAACCCCGTCCTACAGAAAAATTAATGAATTAATACTCAAAGCAACCTTTTCCTATGAAAATCCACCGGGGAAACTTCGATTGCATTGTTAGCAGCGAGCCGGATTACATGGGAATCAAATGGAGGGTCCATAATAGGAAACGTCAAATGTGTAAACATTCCTATTATGGACCCCGGGAGGTTCCAGTTTTCGAAATGCATGTTTCGCTGGATAAATCGAATGATTTTGTATGTTTTATAGGCGTACTATGAAGTAAAAGTATTGAACTTGTTGTTAGACTCCACAAAACGTACATGCGTCTGAGAATGAATTTCAGCTATTAAGGGGTGGTACATTAATTACGTAAGGGGTTATAGGGGGAGGGAGGGTTTGAGATTTCTTACACGCCATATACATTATTTTTAATTTTCATACAAAAAATCTTACCATGGGGGAAGTGTTGGTCAAAAAACCGCCAAAATTGTCTTACGAAATCAATGAACCGCCCCTAAGGGGTCCATTACTTTACCATTGAAACCCTATATCCGCTCTACGCAAGCGTATTGAGGTGTTGAAATCATGCTGCTGCGAGAGTAACGACCCTCTTAGATTATTCCAATAGGGCAAACGCTCCCTTAGTGGAGGTAGCTCCAATAGTGGAGGTAGTGTGTTTTGGCATGTTTCGCGCTAATAAATGATTATGTGATATTTTTGTATTATGCACGATGCGAAAATGACACAAGTAATCGAATAATATTCATGAAATTTAACCGTAAAACTGTTTAAAACAATTATTTTGCTTAATTTTTTTGCTCCTTTGCACCTATAGTGGTGCATCAGTACCCATAGTGGAGGGTCCCATAAGAAATCAATGGTTTGCGCCACTAAAGGAACCATCCTTAAAATATACCTCCACTAAAGGAACAGTGTTCCTATTATTGGTGCAAGGCTTTTTGCAGGGAAATTTCAAATGAATTGTGATTTTTATACATTTGAATGATAGAAGGATTTGATATCTATCGAATGATACGTTAAAATCATATATTTCATGATCTTAACACCGTGTTTTAGCAGTTTTCCCTTAGGTGCACCACTAATGGTACACTTGCCCTACTGTGTTGTTGATCACTAGAGACGATTTTTTTCCATCCTTGGTTGCACATGATGAGAGTCTGTTTATCGTTTTCTGCTACAACTCTGATTAGATCAGGGGGATCACCGTGCATGATAAAACTCATCTAAGCAAGCTCCAAACCTGGGCGCACTATTGCTATAAAATTTTCGGGGATTATTTATCATGCCAATAAAGTAAAACTCCTATTCCCAATGGCAAATAAATAAACAATAAAAATGGGTTTTATCATCGCTCTCTCTTTGGGGCCCTCTATCGCTGCTGCTGTTCATCAGGCTTTTTCCACCTTGCGAAAAATTGGCTACCATGGACCGATACAGATGCGATGTTTCTCTTCAATGCAAGCGATCGTGCTTCGAAATCAATTGAGAACGAATTCCGCAATACCTGTTCTTGGATAACCTCATATAAGTGTTAAACGAACTTTAAATTTAACAAACCACAAGGGGTATTCACTTAAAACTGCGTAAAGTATTAATCTGCGAATCTTTAGCAAAGAAATATTCCAAGTGAAATATTCCTCTTCTGCGTCTATGAGATGTCAAATGTTAGATCATTAATCTAGTTATCCGATGTAAACGTCAGCTATACATTTCATAGTTGTTTATCGAGCTCGAAAGAAATTGTGTTGTACGTTTTTTTTCAGGTTTAGTTTCGCAATTTAGTTACAACAGGTTACAACCACTTATCTGCACGCATATTCTATGGTACATTTTCAGATCAATTTTTCAAACTTGTGGGTAAACGGCCAAGTCAACTAACGGTTCCACAGAGCGCTCACAGCTGAACCCAGATTATTCGGAACCATCACTTGTGCAATCTGTAGCAAATAGACAGCCTAGTGTTAATTATTTATAGTATAACTAACATCAAATAAAATGTGAGTCAAATCGGAAACCTACTAGAGGAAGAATACCTCAAATGGAAAGTTACTGCATATACATACTGTAACACGGTGTACTATATTGAGAAAGTGATATATTCCGATGAAATGATGAATTGTTTCATTGGCTTTTTACACAATATCATGACATGTTTAAGATAACGAGTTAAGCAGGACTTACACACCAGTTTACGCTGTTAAGTTAATACCCCTACAGTTTTTTTTTATCATGCGTAATTTTCAATTACAATATGAAAGATCTTTCATAAATCTGAAGACCCACTTGATTTCTGATATGTTAACTTGCTTTTTGTATGCTTAATAATTTGTTTGATAGGTCGAAGCGCCCTTAAGTTTCAGTGTACCCTTACTTCAATAGTTGAAAAGGCAAATGATTATAAACAGATTTTCATGTTGACCTATTTTGTAAAACCATTTATCTAATAAACCTCCAACGTCAAAAGACAACCCCATCTCGCTAAGAAATATTGCCGATCAATGCTGTAATCACCCAGGCAAATTCCGCTCATGCCGATAAGGCTTCGATTCGATTGGTAAGTAATTACCTAAAGATGAAACCATCAGACCCCCATTGTGATCAGAGACCCGCACACCTGAACTGGAAACAGGTTTCTCCAGTTGCGTTGTCGCTGTCGTAAATTTTTGTGAGCCCCTTAATGTTTTTTGGAATTCGGTTTCGACCGAAATCGATCGTTTTTGCGTGATCGCCATACTGAGCTTTGTTATTTAACTTTATTTTTTTTATTTCCCCCACTGAATTACTAAATTTCGTTTGTTTGTTTTCATTACAGATTACCACGTTCCCAATCGGATGTCTTCCCTACCGTATCAACGCTGGTGAATTGAATTAACTGATAAGGTAAGTGAGTCACCACCAGTCAGGTATGATCTCATTCGAGAGAGGATGTCCTCGAGCCGAGTCAAAGATGCATGTCGCGTCAAAGGCATTTTGTCAAGCATTCTTCTTCCAGTCCAGTGCTTGCAGAAGTTTCGTTGAATGCAATGGCGATACTACGAAGACGACGACAATGAAATCATCAACATTTCATCTCAGCTCATCTGCATTTTCCTGGAATTTGCTTATTTGCACCGCGGATATATATAGTCGAACTCATTTCGATTTCACTCGAGGACGGGTTACTCCTCTACCTTTATGGGTTTCGTTTGTGCAAGCACTTAAGAGGGGGTAGGGTTACTATATTTACTTGGATCAAAAAGAGTATTTTCTTGAAATTCAATAAAATACTTTACAAAACCAAGTTACCATAAGCACTCATAACAAGCCCCAAATCAGCATCAGAAATGCATATGAGCATTAAAACAGTATACAAAATTACAAAACATTCATTTTTATATGCCACGTTCAAAGTGGAAAAAACAGATTATCTCTAATACTGATTTCTAAACCGCCAAGCACACTTGTTGAGAGTTAACAAAAGAGGATAGTACAAGATTTTTAAGGACAAAAAAAGTAAGTGTTATCTTAAAAGAGTACAGATGGTAACTCTAAGAGCGGATACTTTTTTTTTGCTGTTTCGCATCGATGGATGACCGTGATGATATTCCGGATTATTGTTTTGTCTCGCCTCTCGGTGTGTTTGCCCATCCAGAATTCCAGTCACGTGAGAATTCTTGGGGAACGAACAAACACATCAAGGTTATGATGGGAGCTTGGTCGCAGAATGGGAATTATATGTGGGTCTTGTTCTTCAGAAAGAACCACACCCAGCTGGGGATCTTCTCGGAAGATTCCCCTGACGGGTATTAATGTCCATGCGGTGGAGCATTCTTTTGGGGTATTTTGCTGGGCGCGGAATGCATCCACAATACTGGGCCCATGGAGGTGGCGTTGATTAATTAGGGTTTTCCGTGAGGTCTATAATTCTGATGGGGATGATGGTTGCGCAGTTGGGTTCTGGTCTGGACTATGTACGGAAAACAGCACGGGGTTATGTAACGGCTTTTACTTTTATTTCGAGGGTTTTTGGACTTCTGAATGTTTGAATAATGTTCTAAATGAACGACTTAGATTCGAAAAAGATATCATGTAGAGAAACTGATCTCCAGTACCCAAGTAACCACCCTAGCTTCAAATGATTATACATAAATATGTTCCTTAGGCAATTCAATATAATGCTCTCTTGATGAATTATTAAAGAGATCGTTAACATTCATGTTAAGTCGAGAAACTTTTCAAAGGAAATTATAAAAAAATAAAGTGGAAGAAAGTCAAAAGAAATCTGTACTTTTTTGAGGTAGGTCTTAATCTCTGAAGATTCTTATAAAGGAATTCGTGCAAAAATCTTTGAAAAACTTCAAGGTACCGTAAATTCGGGTGAAATTGATCAGTAGGGTGAAATTGATCACTGTGTCACACGATTTTATTTCCCTCTAATAGAGCACAGAAATCAATGCAACCTATGTAAATGAACGTTGTTTGTCTTAACTATTTTCGAATTGCATGTTGTGAAGCTTTTTGTGTTGAGGAATATATATTTCTATGAAAATAATTGAAAATTCCATAATCATGTTCTGTGTGGTATTAGCAGACATTAATACTTAAAGTTATAGTTTAAAATAAGGACTTGGACATGGTGTCAACCTGAAAATTTGTAAGGATGCTTGGAATATATCCCAAAAACGAATTTTATCATTAAAATTCGTACCAATTTGTTCGTTTTCTTGTAATAATTGAATTTTTTATTGATATCAGAAGATTCCTTCAGAAATTGCCTACTTTTAGGTGTTTTCTGCGGTATTGTTGGAAATTAATTGTTTATTATTTCCATAAATTTTGCATTGTAAAGAATTTGGCAAGCATATTTGTATTCAGAAGGCTCAAATTAAATAAGTAAAGTTGTTTTCAAAACTAACAATAATGGTTTTGACAGGTGATCAATTTCACCCCGAAATGGAATTCCTTGATTTTTTTATTTTAGAGACAATTTTCAGCACTAAAATCACAACTGTATGAATATTTGAGTATATAAATCAATGAGGCTCACTGTCGTACTTGTTTTCCTGCATTAATTTGTTTGAAATTGGCAACATCATAGAAAACAGACATGGAAAACAGTGAAAAGTGATCAATTTTCCCCGAAATTACGGTAAATCCAAGGAGGAATGTCCATAGGATTTTCTTGAGAAATTATGCATTAAAAATACTTTTGGACGAATACATGCAAGAATTGTTCATGTAATCCCTAGAGGGTTTTCCTTAGTAATTCCCAGAGAGACTTTAGGAGGGAATGCTGAAGGTAGCACTCGAGAAGTCATTGGAAAGATCTTTGGCACCCTGTAGGGACATTTGAAGGAATTTGATTATCAGTAGAACAATCTCTGGAGGTATTCTTAGAAAAAAGGAAGGGTTTCTGGATGAATCGCTGATGAAATAGCTGGAAAATATTCTATTGGAATTCCAAACGATTGTGAAAACATTTGGAAACATTGGAGAATTCCTAAAAGAATCACAGGGGCAACGTTGCAAAAATCTCAAGTTTTCATTTCTTATGCTTGAGATTTATCACGCTAGAGTTGTATTTCACGTAACTAAACACACAAAACATCATGCATGAGTTGGTTCATCCGTTTGACTCATTGACATGTGATTCCATAGTTTTTTTTTCAAGCAAAGCACCTATTCTTTGTTATCCTGCTAGAACAATTACAAACCTTCCTAATGTAAACAATAACATTTGGTTTTGACAAATTTCCGATTGGTTTTATGCAGTGTTGTGAAAAACTCAATTTCTCACAACTCACGCTTGAGATTTTTCATGCGTGAGTTGTCAATCATGCAACTCAGCAGTCAAAAAATCATGGTTGAGTTGGCTCACCTTTTTGACTCATTGTCTTGTATTTCCATAGTTTACTCCCACACGGCAATAATTTCCTGTTAGTCTGGTAAAATTATGTTAATCCTTTTTAACGTAAACAACAACATTCGAGTTTCACGAGTTTTTGCCGGGTTTTGCGACTGAATCATTTTTTACGGTTTGAGTTGATTGAGTTGATTTTGCATCAAAATCTCAAGCGTGAGATTTGCAAAGCAGATCTTTAATGAGTTTGCTCTCACGGGAGAGCGCATTGATTGAGATTTTGAGTGTGAGTCTATCAACACTGGTTTTATGATTAAATTATTTTTGAAAGGCATGAGCGTGACTAGGCGGAGTAAATAGTGTGTGGTCTTTCGATTCCGTTGCATGCTCCTGCAGTGTTGATAGACTCACACTCAAATCTCGATCAATACGCTCTCCCGTGAGAGCAAACTCATTAGAGATCTGCTTCGCAAATCTCACGCTTGAGATTTTGACGCAAAATCACTCAATCCTGATTCAGTCGCAAAACCCGTCAAAAACTCGTGTAACCCGAATGTTGTTGTCTACGTTAGAAAGCATTACTATAATTTTACCAGACTAACAGGAAATTATTGCCGTGTATGAGTAAACTGTGGAAATACGAGGCAATGAGTCAAAAAGGTGAGCCAACCATGAATTTTTGACAACTCACGCATGAAAAATCACAAGCGTGAGTTATGAGAAATTGAGTTTTTCACAACACTGTGCTCCTGTAAGGTAGGCGATGGAATCAAGGCCAATCGTGTCTAGTTCACGTGGTGCGAGTGCGAATAGATATTTATGTTCGTTAGAATATGGTGGAATGTGCCTTTGGAGCCGGCATTCTGATAATATATTTTTATCCTGGCAACGTTACGTTTATGTAATTTTTAAGCAAACTACGGATGGTTCATCACTAGAAGTTTCTACATAAGCACTTATATATGTCTCATATATCTTTAATATACACATACCTTTTATTCGTCATTACTAAGAATAACCTTTGGATAGCTCGATATCATGAATATCGACGTACTTTTTCAGATTTCTACCAGTCTAACTTTATATTTTTACCATTAGATATAAATTTAAATCTAGTTTTAAGTAAGAGTTGTATATTTCATACTTACCTATGGATCGCATCACCAACCAAAGGGAACTCCCAGATTCGGTGATTGTTTAGATGCAGAGGTGTTCTAGGTCTCTAGACGCAACAATTACACACAAATATTCCTTCCAAATCCCAACTGACTGTATGAACTTGGCCGACATTGTTATTGATCAATTATATGAGAGCTGCTAAAATGTGCATTTTCGAGAGAAAGCGGAGAGTCCCATCCCTTATTCATTTGGCTCGAAGTGCAATTTTGATCAGTTCCGATCAATCACGGAGTAGCAAACATTGACATGTACAGTCAGCCTTTGCTATGCTATGCTATGCTTGAAAGGCATGAGCGTGAGTAAAAGATTTTGCATCAAAATCTCAAGGGTGAGTTTTGTGAAGCGGATCTCAAATGAGTTTACTCTCGCGGGAGAACTCAATGATTGATATTTGAGTGTGAGTCTACCTGTACTGCTAAGAGTTTTTTTTAAAATGAAATTGCTGATATTTTTTATGCATAGGAGTGTATCCAAGTGAATTCTCTCATGGAATCCCTTGAAGAATTCTTACGGGAATTTTGAAGAAGTAAATAAAAAATTTGAAAAAATCTCCTATTGAATTCATGATGAAATCATTAGATGTATTTTCGATAAGAAAATCTCACTCGAGTAATCACTAGATATAGTTCTGCTTAATGTGCTGGAAGAATTCTTAAAGGAACCCCTGAAGGACCTTGGAGCTATAAATACTGAAAAAAAATCGTAAAATAAAACTTAGGGAATGTCTGAAATAGTCAGACGTATTTTTTGGATTAATTACTCAAGAAAGTTGCTGTTGAATTCCCTAGAGGAATCTCTAGAGCAATTACTCGAGAAGTTCAGGAGAAATTTGTGAAAGAAAATCTAAAACGCATTGAAGGTATCTTTCAATGACTTTATGGAAACTCTAAGGCAAAAAATCGTGAAGATTTTTTTTTTGGAAAAAAAATTGCGTCAAATAGTGGTGAATTAAAGTATCTTGAAATGTTTCATATTCACCACTCACATCGTCATGAGAACTTAGCGATAACAGCGCCACCACGGTGTTGCTACTTGTGTTGCCATTTAAAATGACCGTTAATTGTCTTACACAGTTTTTTAATCGGACTTGAACGTATGTTATCTGTGGTATTATCAATTTTCTAGTATGGAACAAATGTCAGTTCTCTTTTATCCCGCACTGCAGTATTTTGATATGAGGGCAGAATAACTGAGAATTAAAATATAAATCATTATACACACTTCCATTTTTATTGTTAGTAGCTGTAAAAACAGAAATAATTATTTAATCATACTAGCATTGAGCCGACTATTACAATTCAATGACGCTGCCATTACTCCAAAAGCTTTTGCTGGAAGCTTTTGTATTAGTTTCGTGTGGTTTATGGACAAAAGGTTGAAAGACAAAACGTTGAAGGAACAAAAGGTTGAAAGACATAAGGTCGAAAGGACAAAAGGTCAAAAATGATTTGCTTGGTGGGAATTTTTTCCTTCTTTGATAATAGATTTTCGACTTTTTGTCCCTAATTTTTTGTTCATCTCTATGAACGTATTATAGGCCCTAATTCCAATAACTAAGAAAAATATTCAAATATGAAAGAACAGACTATGATCAAAAGAAGACAAAATCTCTTATAAAAATTTAAGCTAGTGTATTGCAAATAATTGTTATATCAGTGTAACTATAAAGAACTGCCGATGATTTAAAGAAGGTAAAATTCGCAATTAAAATATAAGCTTAATTATTGCCAATAGAAATGAAATTAGTACAAGTTGAAAAAATAGCCTACGTTAAATAGAAGGAAAAATTTTATTTGAGATTATCAAAAACATTTTAAACCCTAGCCCAAAGATGAACCAACCATGAGCTTAGAGTCTTGACGCGAGTTCACAACATCGTCCTGAATGTTCGAATAGTTTTTATCATTCACTTGGAGCACTTATACTTAATAGAAACATGATGTCCCGCCACATAATAAAACTCAACAAATTTACTAGCACATCAGTTATTGGGCCACACTTATGAATCCTACACATCAGAGCTAAAAAAATTTTTTTTTTTGTTCGTTATTCGGTCAAACGGCATTCGGTGCACTAACGGCACCAATGCTCTACATAATTTCACGTATACGGAAGCGATAATTGCGAATCGTCACTCGACTCTCCACAACTCGATATTCTATAACTCGATGGATTTTTCGATTCCTTCAATGTTCCACTCACCATGCTCTCCATAATTCGATACTTCTATAACTCGATTTCTCCACTAGTCGATGTCTCGCGAGATGTAAATTTCTCTCCATAACTCGATATCAATTTTAAAATCATTCTTATTTGAGGAAACTTGGTTTAATTCTTGTTTGGAGGAAAACACAAGTTGAAATATAAGTTGAAAAACATGAAAATAATAAAAAATATTGTCAGTAAAATAAACGTGTTAAAATTAGTTATTTTTACAACAAGTTGCAAAATGATGATTTTTTCAGCACGGGTTGTATATTTATCCAACGAAGCTCGCCGAGTGTATTTTTCAATCACGTAGGCTGCGACATAGTAGTATCTACGAATGTCACAAATTTTCTCGTTCACATCATACAGACCCTATTCCCTATTGGAGGACAGAACAGGTGCATACAGTAACGGGTTCTGCTGCCACCTCTACGAATGCTGGACGATCCGTTCTCAAACAAGTATTGTCAGAACGATCTGAAAATACAGTTCACCTAAAATTGTTTTTTCTCGGTATCCATGCAAGATACCCTGTTTTGAAAGTAGGGCGTATTAGAGCGCATCCGGATGCGAATCAAATGTACCACTTCCGAAGTTAGGTATTTCACATAGATTCTGAGAAGAATCTACCTTCGGCGAGAAACTTATTCTAACTTTTTATCGCGTCGACAATATCACCAGTCTTGTATCTGTATCGAACATCACATATAAAATCAGATGCTACGACAGAATAGACTGGGATATTTGGCTGACGCATCCCAAACAATACTGAAAAGTGCTACTTTTCAGCACCGAAACAGTGCTGAAAAGTAGCACTTTTCAGCATTGTTTTTGGTAGGCCATTATGTAGAGCATTTTATCAATGAAAAGTTGATTGATTTGCAACGGAATCGCAAAAAATAGTTTTTTTTTAAACTATCAAGAAAATAATATACCTTTCTTACAGAAGTAATCATATATGTATTGGAAAAACATTTTTTTCCTTCGATTTTGTGATTTTTTGTGTCAATATATTCTATAACTCGATGATTCTATAAGACGATGGTTCATTGAATATCGAGTCATGGAGAGTTGACTGTACTTGATTTGTAATAATTGGTTCAATTTTATTATGATCAGTGAATTATTTCTGTTTTACAGTTTCTTACAATAAAAATAGATGTGATTATAATACTGTTTTAATATCCTTTTTTACTTTATTTTAAAACGTTACGATGCAGGATAACAAAGAACGGACGTTTTGTACATACCTACATGGAAGTTGATTTTACCTAAAATGCGGTGTGGTCATCTTTCACAAAAATTTATTTCGATTCTGTTCTGTGAACTATACTACAAAAAGTACAAGTTCTCAATAAAGAAAAAAAAAATCGACAGGATGTGATTCCTGGCCCATAGACGGTAACCTACGTCTGCCACGTAAATGTTTCAAGGATGTTCATGGACCAATATCGAATTATTTTCAGAGCAGAGTAGTATAGAATAAGTTTCAACTAGCTCCAAAATGCCTTCAGGATAGAAACCAACAAATCATACTACATATATCACTCAAACGTGCCATTCTCCATCATTCAGTTTTACTACCAAAACGCGCACCAATCAAAAGGATCGGGGAGTGTTCAGCTTGTGATCACATTGGCCGATATCTACTACCGTGGTATGGCAAGGAAAAATTTCGTTACAATTTGTGATTGCCATCGCGATCTCCACAAGGTGCGCTGACTCACCTCAGCAGTGTCCACCACTGCCCGGTACGGGTTCGGGGTACCGTTAAACGGGGTATATTTGATTACCAGCACTTTGATAGTACGGGACATCCTCCTTCACAGCACTAAACGAAAAAAAAATCTAGCAAACTGTTTAGCTAGCTGGCGTACTAGCGATAAGTCACATAAAATTTGAATTCTAACGTTGTGTGTCGATGACGGCCTGGTTTCAGCTGCTCAAAAAATCAAATGTTCCTCCATAATACTATCAAAGTTACCACGTTTTACGGTACACAAAGTGAGCCGAAAGCGCTGAACTTGAATTTGGAGCGCAACGAGCAGAGTGTCATTGAAGACCCCTAGAGGGTACTAACCCACTCCTTGTTGTGTCAGACTGTGAACACGGCGGTGAGTCAAACCGTATTCGAAGCCATCTATTCCCACACGTATGATGTGCTATGGCTAACCAAGTCAGGTTGGTAGCTAAATGTCACCACGAACTCGGATGCAGTCTACATACAACTCGGAATGCTGATTGACGTTGGATCCACTTTGAGCGTTGTCGGAGTCGTCGACTGAAGAGTGTGACAAGTTCGTCCCACACTCTGTACGAGGTTGTGATTGCAATGGAATGTCACCAACTTCACACCATTCGGCTGCCATTCACCCACAATGGCATGGACTGTGGCGACCCAAGGTATCGGTAACGATCGTCAAAATCATACAACGATAAAATTAATCAATATTCCGGTAAGGCATTTGCTTGGTGTCAAGAAGTTGTCATTGGACACCCTCGTGGGATCAAATTCGATTTTGAAAACATGTTTTCTAAATCGAATTTGATTCGTATTCAATTCCTCTGAGCAGAATCTCAATAAAAATAATCAAAAAAGTTGGTTTGAGTATTGTTCTTTATTATTCCGCCCTAATTGCTTTTGACAGATAGAAAAAAAGGGTAGAAGAAGGGTTGGTTTCTAATATAAATACGATGAATTTGTATAGTTCTATCGCACAACATCAAAAATAGGGATGCAATCTAAAGCAGCGCGCTGCAGCGAAACGAATTCAAAGCAAAACAAATATTTTAAATATGGTATTAACTCGAAATTGTCAAAAATGTCAATTGGGACAATGTTGCCTATCGTACTATCCATTTTTTTACTGTTGTAGTTTTTTCTGGAGCTGTAGATTATACCATTAAAGTCGTTCTTTGGCTCACCTTACACGTAATATAAAAAATGCACTTGCAATGCAATTGCATGCAATACTTCATATTTGGTAGTTTCTCCAAAACCGATTGGAAATAATCAAATCATAACAGCCAACAATAAAATCTAGATCAACAGGAAAACAGCTCGGATTATATTCTTTTGTGTACCAAACGTTGCTGCGGTAAAATGCTTGCCAAACGCCATTCTTCCGCACTTGTGGGAGATAAATTTGATTTCTATTTCCCTGAATAGTAGCATCAGTAGCAGCAACACCACCACCAGCGAGTCCAATAGTTACTCGATTCGGTTGGAATTGTAGCAACGGATCTAGCACAACCACTGCGCTGCAATAGCTGCCGTTGAATTAATGAACCGCCAAGTCACACCTTTTTAATCTTCGGTGGAATTTATTCGCTCTCGCAAATCAAGTTTAAGCTCTTTTCGTAGCTCTTTTTTGTCCGATAAACCAGAGCAATCTACGAAGGCAATTATGCTCTCCCTGGTACTGCAACCTAGGGCCACTTTCGAGATCACCACCATTTACATCTTAATTACGCCCAGCAACGTGGTGCGATTTTGGTGCGAAACGAAATTGTTGCTGGAAATTGGGCCTCCGTCAAGCCAAATTGCAACTTGGTGAACCTATCAGGTCTATCTAATGCAGTGGTGCTTATCGTGTGGCCTGCGGAACACTTATTTTTGGAATCAATTTTTATGAATATTTCAAATTATTTGGTTTAACCATAAATTTGAAATAAGCAACAATTGATAATCGTTCTATTAAGACAAGCATTCTTCCTATAAATTCATCGGGATTTAATTTACAATTAGGAACTTTTAGAAAAATGACTTACTGAAATTAAAAATTCCTAATAAACATACAGTTATTTGAAAAAAAAAATCCTTAGAAACCACAATTTTAAGCAATTTCATTTGCATATTGAAAAAATTGTGAATAATTAAGAATTTCAAAATTTAGTTTTTTGTTAGAAATAATTAGTTCTGCAGTAGTTTTTCTATATCAAAGTCAGACGAATATGATTTATCGCACAATCTTTTGAATTTCTACAGCTTTCGTGATTTGGCTCGAAATATGTTGCAGCTTGAGCACCACTGATATAATGTGTACTCATCGAGTGAGGGACTGAGGAAAACCCCTCCGCACAACAAGTGTGTGAACTGCGTGTAATCAAGTTGATACCCCAACCGATGTGGATGGTGGAAGTTGTTTTACAAACAATACCATTTGAGGTAAATCAATTTCCTAATGGATTTGGGAACCAGGTGAGCGTGTTTCGGGGTTATAAGTCGGCTGATCTTTTTTATTTATGCAAAGAGCGTCTGAGCTGGTGGGTATTTCCCGAGGTTAGAATTTGTTTTGACATCCGAGGTGGGCTGCTTATATATTTGGTGTTACGAAGATCATAATGTATTTCCTCAAAGATCTGAGGGGTTTTCGAGAGATCATTAACGGAATATTAACAATCTCCTTGATTATAATTCTGTAATAGTAATCAAAAATTATTCAAGAGTCGACAAAGAAACCAGGTTGCAGAAACACCATGGTGAAACATGGTGCACAAGAACAAAATTTTTAGAAATTTTAGGATTCTTTTTTTTCATGTTCTGAGGATTTTGAGATATTTCCACATAATTTGAGCGCGATTTGATAAACACTATAAGCGATTCATACCTTTTTGAGTCATAAAACAGTATATAATCTGGGGTGGCGAATACTGATACTATTTTTTTGTTATAGTAGGGTACAAAAAAGCTACAAAGCCTGGCCTTTTGTGTGTTGGCACGGTGTGGGACTCACGTTAGGCGTGCTTATGGTGATTATAGAACGAATCCACACCTCAAATTTTCGAGTGCACAAGACTTGAGAACCGAACAGCGCTCCGCGTTGAAAATTTATCCCATTGGTCACCACCAGCAAGCCAGCAATTTGATTGGTTTTCAACGCGAACTGTTGTCAGATTCTCCAGTCTTGTCACAAGTGTTGCTCAGACTCATTTCCCCGAAAATAACATTTTCCGAACTACGAAGCCACGAACTACTACAACCATGCTCTATCCTCCTAAGATAGAAAAGCAGATGGTTAAGCTTGAGTACTGCACACAAAATCGATCAATTTTGATCCCAGAGAGCCACAATTCAAGTTTCGGTGAAATGAAATGAGTGAGTGAGTGAGTGCGAATCATTTCACCGAAACTTGAATTGCGGCCCACCGAGATCGAAACTGTCGGATCCCATGTGCAACACTCAAGCCCAACCATCTCCCCCTCCATCTCAGGAATACAACGCACAGTTATAACAGTTCATGGCTTCACAATTCGAATTTCGGGGAAATGAGTCTGGTCAACACTGGTCTTGTGCACTTGAAAATTCAAAGTTTGGATTCGTTTTACAATCATCTTAACCCATATCCGCCCAGCGTCCTAAAAATAGGACAGAAGCCCCGAACGCCCAGCGTCCTATAAATAGGACAGTACTTGTAGTGCAAATATCTTGAAAATAAAGAGGTTTACGAGAAAACTGTCTTCTGCAAAGTTGATCACAGGACTGCTGACTTCCACTTGGTAACTATTTTAATTCAGAATTAACTCACCAGGTGGCGCACAGACGCCAACATATGTTGCATATATAAGCAACACATGAAACAACTTTCCGACGTACAAATATTTGCTACGTTCATATCTCAGTCCAGCGATGAGATACAAAATTGGTGTCGTCGACAAAGTTGAACAACTAGATAATACCTATTCGCATAGAACCTTATAAATTCGGAAAACGCTCCCAAGATGGCACTAGTGAGCCAAAACTTTATTTGCTTATATCTTAGTCCAGTTATGAGATACAAAGCTGGTGTCTTCGAAAAAATTGAGCAACTAAATGATACCTATTTGCATAGAACCTTATAAATTCGAAAACACCCCCAAGATGGCGCTAGTGAGCCAAAACTTTATTTGCTTATATCTTAGTCCAGCGATGAGATACAAAATTGGTGTCTTCGACAAAGTTGAACAACTAGATAATACCTATTCGCATAGAACCTTATAAATTCGGAAAATGCTCCCAAGATGGCACTAGTGAGCCAAAACTTTATTTGCTTATATCTTAGTCCAGTTATGAGATACAAAAATGGTGTCTTCGACAAAGTTGAACATCTAAATGATATCTATTTGCATAGAACCTTATAAATTCGGAAAACACTCCCAAGATGCCGCTAGTGGTCATTTTTTTTATATCTCAGTCCAGCGATGAGATTCGAAATTGGTGTTTTCGACAAAAGTGTTCAACTAAATGGGATCTATTCGCCAAGAAACAACTCTCCCAAGGTGGCACTAGTAGACAAACATTTTTATTGGCTTATATCTCAATCCAGTTATTGAATACAAAGTTAGTGTCTTTGACAAAGTTGAAGAACAAAATGAGACCTATTCGCCTGGAAACTTATTACTTCGGAAATCACCTAAATGGCACTACTGGGCACAAATATTATTCGCTTATATATCAGTCCAGTGATTAAATCCAAAGAAAGCTATGCGCCTAAATCCTTCTTATTTTGGAAGTCATTCTCATGATGGCGGTAGTCGGAAAATATTTTATTCGTCTATTTTGAAGTCCAGTGATGAAAAATTTTGTATCTTCGAAAACGATGATGAACTAAAGAAGATATTTTCGCAAAAAAAAAACTTATAAGCTGGGAACTGCTTTGATGTGCGGAACATCAAGGAAACAACCAATAAGAAATTGGTCTGCCTAGATCAAAACAATGGATACTTACTATCAAGTCGAGCAACAATCGCTTATTTCGGATGTAATGCTTCTTACATTTTTAGATGAACCTTGACACCATTTATTGAAGGCTAAAAGAAGAAAACACATGTTTTCTAGCCGTCGAATGAAAAAGATGATCTTTTGAAGGGAATGAAGAACGAAAAAACCGACAAATTGACTTTCCATCTATGAACTGAACTCCAAGGGTGAAGAGCGGCTGTCAAATGAGAGAACAATTGAATAGCCGCCAACCTTAGTCCAGAACCAGTTTTATGGCTTAACGTGGAAAAGTAAAAATAATTATTCGCAAAATAACAGGTAATAAATGCGCTTGAAAGATATTGTTTGCAAGCAGTTATTTACTACGCGCTACTGCAGTGCGTTGTTGCCAATTTAATCAGAAAATTTTACTAAATTCCTAACATTCATAACATTCGAGAAAACTGATTACGCCTTTATCATTGTTTGCTCGTATTTTTGTATGGTTGTTTGCTTTTTAGAACCAGCGTCACGTTGAGGTAGCGGTACAGAGCCTCTCTTGCTGAACTCACTCGGTCCAAGAATTGTGACCTTCGAGCGGGTACGCTTCCGTATGCTCCCCAGGTATTCAGGCCCGTTCTAGTGTCAAAAATCTAAAACCGCGTGGACTCGGTTCTATCGGTGGATAAGACCATATGTATCAGTGATGCAGTAACTTCAACGTTATAGACGAATAATGTTGGCTTCACGTCTGTAAAGCATGTAATAATTGGAGTGCAATATTTTACTGTCAATGGACTGAAGGACTAACTTTTGATTAGCACTAACGAAATTCTGATATTGCCAAATATATATTTCGATAGCTGTCAGATCCGAGTCACATTGTATACTAACTCTCAAACCCCCAACGTCTGACTTTTCATTAAAAATGAACTTTAAAAAATGATAACTTGGCCAATTATTAATCAATTTTGGATCTTTTGGTCTCAAACAAACCGCATACTCCTCAAGATTTATTGTGTTCCGGAAGAAATGGGATTGGCCACTTGGTTCCGGAGTTATTCCGGATTCAAATGGGGTATATTCGTTCCGGAAGTGATAGTTCCCTTAGATTTTTCAAGATTAGCGGTAAGAAAATTATTCATTGTGTACTTTCTATAAGTAAAAAGCTGCCAGAAGGTCGAATGACATTGGTTCTCATTGATTCTGGCCATTTCGGATACCCGGTCACCTGGCACCGGTTCCTGAATGTACCCAGAGAGGACATTTTCTGAAACTCAAAGAATACTACCGTGCGACGGCTCAAAATTCCTGATTTTTTATCCGGAACATCATAGATATAATGCCAAAGACCAATATGAGGTTCTGGCCACATCCGGATTCCCGGAATCGGTTCCGGTGGGGCCTCAGTGGGACACTTTTGTAATCTTACTCACTCATATCGTGCGACGGCTCAAAATTCCTGATTTTTTTATCCAGAACATCATAGATATAATGCCAAAGACCAATATGGGGTTCCGGCCACATCCGGATACCCCGGAATCGGTTCCGCTAGGGCCTCAGTGGGACACTTTTGTAATCTTACTCACTCATATCGTGCGACGGCTTAAAATTCATGATTTTTTATCCGGAACATCATAGATATAATGCCAAAGACCAATATGAGGTTCTGGCCACATCCGGATACCCCGGAATCGGTTCCGACAGGACCTCAGTGGCACACTTTTGTAAATTTTCTCCTTCATATCGTGCGACGGCTCAAAATTCATGATTTTTATGCTGCACATCATAGCTATTATGCCATGGATCAATATAATATTCTGGTAACATGCGATTACTCCAGAATTGTTCTGATAAGACTCATATGCACTCTGTGTAATCTTCGTTGAATCCATTGAGATAGCTTTGGATCCATATCGATAAGTCCATGAGACATTTCTGGCTAACCGTTTTGTCAACATAAAAAAAACACGATATAAAACCGTGTTTTTATTTTATTTCTTTTATCGCGGATTTAAATGTTGTTTTAGCGATTCGATTATCGAGTCCGACCTGTATTTGAATCTACAGACATATTAAGATTAGTTTGTTTTTCATTACACAATGCAACTAAATAATCTATTGGTACTACAGATCGAACTCGAGAATCGATTGTTTTTCACTCCGGATAATCGAATCCTCCGGATATTCGAATCACTAAAAAACGTTGAAATCTGCGAATACTTACTTACTTATTTGGCTTTACATCAATTATCTTGATAAAGCCTCGCCAACAATATTTCGCCAATTCCCTCGGTTCATGGCCGCTTCTCTCCATCCTCGACTGTGACCCACGCTCTCCAGGTCCTGATGTACCTGGTCCATCCACCTAGCTCGCTGCGCCCCACGCCTTCTTGTTCCGACCGGATTCGTGGCGAACACCATCTTTACAGGGTTGTTGTCCGGCATTCTTGCAACATGCCCTGCCCAGCGTATCCTTCCAGCTTTAGCTACTTTCACGATACTGGGTTCGCCGTAGAGTTGAGCGAGCTCGTGGTTCATCCTTCGCCGCCACACGCCGTTCTCCTGCACGCCGCCGAAGATCGTCCTTAGCACTCGGCGTTCGAAAACCCCAAGAGCTTGCAAGTCCTCCTCGAGCATAGTCCACGCCTCATGCCCATAGAGGACTACCGGTCTTATGAGCGTTTTGTACATCGTGCATTTGGTGCGGGGGTGAATCTTTCTTGACCGCAGTTTCTTCTGGAGCCCATAGTAGGCACGACTTCCGCTGATGATGCGCCTTCGTATTTCCCGACTAACATTGTTGTCAGCCGTCAACAAGGATCCAAGGTAGACGAACTCGTCCACCACCTCGAAGGTATCCCCGTCTATCGTAACACTGCTTCCTAGGCGGGCCCTGTCGCGCTCAGTTCCGCCAACCAGCATGTACTTTGTTTTCGACGCATTCACCATTAGCCCGACTCTTGTTGCTTCGCGTTTCAGGCGGGTGAACAAATCTGCCACCGTTTCAAATTTTCTCCCAATAATATCCATGTCGTCCGCGAAGCAAACAAATTGTCCGGATCTCGTGAAAATCGTGCCTCGACTGTTAAGTCCGGCTCTCCGCATGACACCTTCAAGCGCAATATTGAACAACAGGCACGAAAGTCCGTCGCCCTGTCGTAGTCCCCGCCGAGACTCGAACGAACTGGAGTGTTCGCCCGAGATCTTCACGCAGTTTTGCACACCGTCCATCGTTGCTCTGATCAATCTTGTGAGCTTCCCGGGAAAGCTGTTCTCGTCCATGATTTTCCATAGCTCAATGCGGTCGATACTATCGTATGCCGCCTTGAAATCGATGAACAAATGGTGCGTAGGGACCTGGTACTCACGGCATTTCTGGATTTGCCGCACGGAAAAGATCTGGTCCGTTGTCGAGCGGCCGTCGATGAAACCTGCTTGATAACTTCCCACGAACTCGTTTGCTATAGGTGATAGACGACGGAAGAGAATCTGGGATAGCACTTTATAGGCGGCGTTTAGGATGGTGATTGCACGATAATTTTCACACTTCAGTTTGTCGCCCTTTTTGTAGATAGGGCATATAACGCCTTGCTTCCACTCCTCCGGTAGCTGTTCCGTTTCCCAGATTCTGACTATCAGCCGATGCAGACAAGCGGCCAACCTGTCCGGGCCCATCTTGATGAGTTCGGCTCCGATACCATCCTTGCCAGCGGCCTTGTTGTTCTTGAGCTGTTGAATGGCATCCTTAACTTCCCCCATCGTGGGAGATGGTTGATTTCCGCTGTCCGCTGTGCTGACGTAGCCATCGCCTTCGCTGTCCTGACCTTCTGTGCCTGTGTTCTCTGCGCCATTCAGGTGTTCATCGTAGTGCTGCTTCCACCTTTCGATCACCTCGCGTCCGTCCGTCAAGATGCTCCCATCCTTATCCCGGCACATCTCAGCTCGCGGCACGAAGCCTTTGCGGGATGTGTTGAGCTTCTGATAGAACTTCCGCGTTTCTTGAGAACGGTACAGCAACTCCATCTCTTGGCATTCCACCTCTTCCAGGCGGCGCTTTTTGTCCCGGAATAGGCGGGTTTGCTGTTTCCGCTTCAGTCTGTATCGTTCCACGTTTTGCCGCGTACCATGCTGCAGCATTGCAGCCCGCGCTGCATTCTTCTCCTCTTAAACCTCCTGGCACTCCTCGTCGAACCAATCGTTTCTTGAGCTCCGTTCCACATATCCGACAACGCTTTCGGCAGCGTCGTTAATGGCTGCTTTGACTGTCCTCCAGCAGTCCTCAAGAGGGGCCCTATCGAGCTCGCCCTCATCCGGCAACGCTGCCTCAAGATGCTGCGCGTACGCATTGGCGACATCCGGTTGTTTTAGCCGCTCGAGATTGTACCGGGGCGGGCGTCGGTACCGTACATTGTTGATGACGGATAGTTTTGGGCGCAGTTTCACCATCACCAGGTAGTGGTCGGAGTCAATGTTGGCGCCACGATAGGTTCTGACATCGGTTATGTCGGAGAAGTGCCGTCCATCGATCAAAACGTGGTCGATTTGCGATTCTGTCTGCTGAGGTGATCTCCAGGTGTACCGATACGGGAGGCTGTGCTGGAAATAGGTGCTACGAATGGCCATGTTCTTGGAGGCGGCAAAATCTATCAGTCGTAGGCCGTTCTCGTTCGTCAGCCGGTGGGCGCTGAACTTTCCAATCGTCGGTCTGAACTCCTCCTCCTGGCCAACCTGAGCGTTCAAATCTCCTATGATGATCTTGACGTCGTGGCTTGGGCAGCGGTCGTACTCGCGTTCGAGCTGCGCGTAAAATGCGTCCTTGTCATCATCAGTGCTTCCGGAGTGTGGGCTATGCACGTTGATTATGCTGAAGTTAAAGAATCGGCCTTTGATTCTTAACTTGCACATTCGTTCATTGATCGGCCACCACCCGATCACGCGCCTTTGCATATCACCCATCACTATGAAAGCTGTTCCCAGCTCGCGTGTGTTGCCGCAGCTCTGGTAGATGGTATGATTACCTCTAAACGTTCGCACCAATGCTCCTGTCCAGCACACCTCCTGCAGCGCTACGATGTCGAAACCGCGGGTCTTCAGTACATCGGAGAGTATGCGAGTACTTCCAATGAAGTTGAGAGATTTGCAGTTCCACGTACCGAGTTTCCAATCGCTAGTCCATTTTCGTCGCTGTGGTCTTTGCCGATTGTTCCGGTCCGTATTCTCTCGTTGACGTTCCTGTGCTGATGTGTTTTTACGGTTGGCTTGCAGGGCCTGACACCAACCCCCTAGATTTCCGGAGGACCATTCCCCCTAAATGTTCGGAGGGCCATAGTGCGCAGTTTAGCTTAGAGTCCTTCTCTGGCACTCGGACGATGATCAGCCGCCCCTGACATGGGGAACAGACGCTGTTGTGAGCCGCTCCTAACGTGGAGTACAGACGCTCCAGGTTTGCAGAAGCAAACCCCCCCTTCCCTGTCAGCATACGACCAAAGTTCCCACCGGGGGTTGGTTACCCGATCTTCCCCAAGGTTACTCGTACCCCGGCCAGTACCACGAGGAGGTAGGGATAGGAGTTGCTGGGCAAGAGGCTAAGGACCGCACAAAGGGGTCTATTTTATTCCTGCAGGTACACGAGGTACCAATGGTACGCCATGCCCAGCCATTTACCGCGCCGAAATCTTCGAATAAAGAACTCAAATATTTTTCATTCGTTATTACATTTATATGATGCAGTGGCGTAGCAAGATATTATTTCTAGGAACATTTGGGGGTCTTTAGAAGAAAAAAACATTTTTTGACCAAAGTACACAAAAAAAAAACTTTTTCAAACCCCCTTTTCTTACCAACGTCCAAAACTGATAAACCATTCATATTGTATAGTGCAATACTAAATTATCTCAAATTTATGCACAAATACTGAAAAACAAGAATATCAAATATCGTACTCCGGATAATCGAGTCTAAAATTCCAGATAATCGAATCCCGGATAATCGAGTCCGACTTGTACTGAAATTTATATACAAAAAAAAATACATCATGGGTTAGTCCCCGATCTTGGTTATCTTAATGTTTCTTTGTGTCTTTTTTATTATTTTTTCAAAATAGTTAAATTTAATCCGTGTTTATAAATACAAAAGTATGATTAAAACAACTGTTTGATTTTGACACGGTTCGATATTGGCAACATGATTTTTTTCTGGAATTCTGCCAAAATCAAACGGCACTATACTTTATCAAAATTTATAGAGTCCCTTTCATAAATGTTGTTGAAAAAAATTAATATATAGAGAAAATTCTAAGACATGTTCGCTACAAATTCTTTTGACTATTTCATCCTATATATCCTTTATGACAACATGTCGTTTTTTGGAATTCGTTCGCAATGCTAAATACATTCTTATACAATTTATTGTTAACCTTGATGCAATTGACTAGAGAAAAGTATAATTTTATTTTTAGAATATCAGTTAATCTTGTGGCAGAAGTGCTCCAAATTTTAATAATAAAGAAATTAGGTAATGTCTTTGAAAGTCATATGATTAAATTCTATATCATTTGTTAAGCTTTGATGCTGGTTCATAAACTACATCATTTTATTAATTTGTATTCGTCCTTAAAATGGAGCCATTTTTTACACCTTGTATCCCTTATTATAGTTGCTAACGACAGTATTGAAATTAGTTGCCAAGCTCTTCCGTGAGCTCCTCCCAACCAAATTCACCTAGCATCAATTTCTCCAGACTACCAAGTTCCTTCCAACACTGTTGACCAGTTTCTTAGATGAGTCAGCATTCGCATCACGCTGAATTTGTACAACGCGTATTGACCTTCAAATCTATATTAGATTTTCGTCCATGCTAACTCTTCCTCCAGACTACAGCTCAGCCTCCAGGCTACACCTCCACGAAGAGGTTCTGCTTCCACGTCCAGGCTCTGTGTCTTAGTCCAGGTTCTGTTTCCTTCGAACCAGCCTCAGCATTTCGCTAAGATTTCAAGTATCTAGTCAGAACCTTTATATTTATTTATGGAGTGATGCTGTTGGATAAACAATTCGGGGTATCCAGATGTAACCAGAACCTCATATTGGTCCACGGTAATATAGCTATGATGTTCATGATGACAATTCATAAATTTTGAGCCTACGCACGATATGAGTGAGTAGGATTACGAAAGTGTTCTACTGAGGCCCTCCCAGAACCGATTCCGGGGTATCCGGATGTGGCCAGAACTTCATATTGGTCTTTGGCATTATATCTATGATGTTCCGGATAAAAAATCATGAATTTTGAGCCGTCACACGATATGAGTGAATAAGATTACAAAAGTGTCCCACTGAGGCCCTAGCGGAACCAATTCCGGGGTATGCGGATGTGACCAGAACCTCATATTGGTCTTTGGCATTATATCTATGATGTTCTGGATAGGAAATCATGAATTTTAAGCCGTCGCACGATATGAGTGAGAAGGATTACGAAAATGTCCTACTGAGGCCCCCAGGAACCGATTCCGGGGTATCCGGATGTGACCAGAACCTCATATTGGTCTTTGGCATTATATCTATGATGTTCTGGATAAAAAATCATGATATTTGAGCCGTCGCACGATATGAGTGAGTAGGATTACGAAAGTGTCCTACTGAGGCCCTCCCGGAACCGATTCCAGGGTATCCGGATGTGGCCAGAACCTCATATTGGTATTTGGCATTATATCTATGATGTTAAGGATAAAAAATCATGATATTTGAGCCGTCGCACGATATGAGTGAGTAGGATTACGAAAATGTCCTACTGAGGCCCTCCCGGAACCGATTCCGGCGTATCCGGATGTGGCCAGAAACTCATATTGGTCTTTGGCATTATATCTATGATGTTCCGGATAAAAATCATGAATTTTAAGCCGTCGCACGATATGAGTGAGTAAGATTACAAAAGTGTCCCACTGAGGCCCTAGCGGAACCGATTCCAGGGTATCCGGATGTGGCCGGAACCTCATATTGGTCTTTGGCATTATATCTATGATGTTCCGGATAAAAAATCAGGAATTTTGAGCCGTCGCACGGTATGAGTGAGTAGGATTACGAAAGTGTCCTACTGAGGCCCTCCCGGAACCGATTCCGGCGTATCCGGATGTGGTCAGAACCTCATATTGGTCTTTGGCATTATATCTATGATGTTCCGGATAAAAATCATGAATTTTAAGCCGTCGCACGATATGAGTGAGTAAGATTACAAAAGTGTCCCACTGAGGCCCCGCCGGAACCAATTCCGGGAATCCGGATGAGGCCAGAACCTCATATTGGTCTTTGGCATTATATCTATGATGTTCCGGATAAAAAATCAGGAATTTTGAGCCGTCGCACGGTAGTATTCTTTGAGTTTCAGAAAATGTCCTCTCTGGGTACATTCAGGAACCGGTGCCAGGTGACCGGGTATCCGAAATGGCCAGAATCAATGAGAACCAATGTCATTCGAACTTCTGGCAGCTTTTTACTTATAGAAAGTACACAATGAATAATTTTCTTACCGCTAATCTTGAAAAATCTAAGGGAACTATCACTTCCGGAACGAATATACCCCATTTGAATCCGGAATAACTCCGGAACCAAGTGGCCAATCCCATTTCTTCCGGAACACAATAAATCTTGAGGAGTATGCGGTTTGTTTGAGACCAAAAGATCCAAAATTGATTAATAATTGGCCAAGTTATCATTTTTTAAAGTTCATTTTTAATGAAAAGTCAGACGTTGGGGGTTTGAGAGCTAATAACTTGAACCAGCAAAAATATTTTGATAGTTATGTTTTCATTATCAGCTGGCAAGTTTTATAGAATTTTATTGAAGTCTGTTGTGAAACATCTGTAGGTTTTTTTTAAATCAATTCAGTTAATTCAAAGTATTTGACGTTAGATTTTATTTTGTTTTTGGTATAAAGGGTGTATGTGTGCATAATTGTACATGTACATGTATGGAAATGTGTGTATGTCTGTATCTTACTTACGTGGTAGAGCAGAAAATTGAATTGAAGTTACTAAATGATTTAGTTCTGGCATGCATCTTTCACCTCTGAAATTTGTATTCTTTATGTTGCAATTTCTTTATCAGGGTACGTCCATAAATTGCGTCACGCAAAGTTTTGACACATTCGCCCTCCTCAATTTTCCTCTATATCACACTTTTTGTATGGATTTCAATTTTTATACGGGTAGTCACGTTTTCTTGTAACCCCCTCCTTCCTCTTCTGCACGGGACGTTATTTATGAATTACCCCTCACCTGCAGTTTTTTCAACTTGTTTACGTTGTAATGGGTCGAAGAGCATGAACATATTTTTGATTAATCTCGAAAATAAACTTATAGAACAACTAGATATGGACGACACACTTTCAAGATTTTTTTTGGATCCCCACCATAGACTTGATTTTTTTTGTGAAATAAGGTTTAATATATGGGAATACGACTATAAATAACAAAAACGGATCTAAATTCCAATTGTGAGATACCTTGGGCGTTAACGGGTTAATCTCTAAAAAAATTTCTTTACTGCTTCTGTGCCTCGATCTCCCCCGGAATTACAACACGCAATTTCATCGGAGGAGGGCTGTGCTCATGCACTTCGTCAATCTCAGTCTCTAGCTGGTCTGCTAGTTTGCTGTTTGCAGCTTAATGTCGTCAAAAACGCTGATCACTACGACTTTTCTGCAGTGTCTCTGAGACTACTCGTTTTGCCCAATCGGCGGTTGAAAATCTCGCCAAAGATTTGCAATGCTACTCTACGACGACTCGTTTTCCGCTGCTGCTTTTTGAGGTCCTGGTTGACCAGTTGGATGCCAAGGTCGGTTCAACGATTCCTGTTGGAGAATGACTTCCGGTTCACTTGCGCCCCGACGACACAAAACTGTTTTGTGACCATCGATGCTACCTAGTCCCCAATGGTCGATATTGGCCAGTGGAGTGCCGAAGTCGGTCCAGCGATTCCAGTAGGAGGATGGCTTCAGGTTCACTGGCGCTCCGACCACTCAAGCCGGTGATACGTCACATACTACTCAGAATAGTCCCCGGCGGTGGATTTATCCTACTCCGACGAAGATTTCTGCGGCGGCGGAAGATCTCCCGAACCGATGCTATTCGGGCAGATTCCGAGGTTGGTCCTGGGATTCCGGTGGTGGGAAGCTTCCAGTTCACAGCGCCCTGGCGATTATTTTCCGGCGCAACACCGCGATCTACTCGACAAGTCCTCGACGGTGAACTTACCCTGTTCCGAAGTTGGTTGGGAAGACCTGCGATTTCGGTGGAGGGAAACTTTTGGTTCTCAGGCGCCCGATGACTATTTGCCGGTGCTGTTTCGCGAATTACTCAGCTAGACCCCGGCGGTGGACTCAGCCTACTCCAACTCGACGTTGGTTGGCCAAGTGCCAGGGTCGGTTCTGCAAATCCGGTTGCACGATTACTTTCGGTTTGCAGGCGGCCCGACGATTTAATACCGATACTACGCTACGCCCGCTCTACTCGACCTAGTCTCCGACGGAGGATCCAGCCTACTTCAATCGCGGCCCAGAGCTCTCTGGTCTTCATGCCATCTCCTTTGCAGCGATGACATAATCTAAGTTATCCCTCTGTTCACCGCATACCAAGTGCTTATATGTTGGCACATGTTCAGCACGATGTTGTCCGGATTTACGACACTTGCGATTTCTGACATCATCTCGCTTCGTATACTCCTGAATCGAGGGCAATCGGATATAACATGCTGCTGAAGCATCATGTGCAGATGGGGATCATTCCGGTGATAACGCACACTGCCTCGAACGATATAGTATGGTTGCCACTCGCCAATCGTATAGCTGTGAGCCTGAACGTACCTGCCAGTTTCTCACGAATACGTTTGGTACTTAACGCTGTAGCCCAAGCAGTTTTCTCAATATGGTCGCAAGAAGATGCCTCGTACTGCTTCTTGGTCCTCCAATATTGGGCATGATACTAGCTACAGAGTTAGCTGCTTTCGCTGCCTTTTCGCAGTCATACTCTATGTGACTGTTGAAGTTTAGCCTGTCGTCGACCATTACTCCAAGGTGCTTTAGAGAGCGCTTAGATGAGATTGCGTGTCGTAAGACGTTGTTCTTGAGCTGTTTAACCGCCTTGCAGTTGCTGACCAGCACCACCTCCGTTTTGTGGTGAGCCAACTGCAGCTTGACTCCAGTCATCCACGATTCAATGGTGTCTAGTGATTCCGCCATCAGCATCTCCACCTCTTCCGCAGTCTCGCCAGTTATCGCAAGAGCGACGTTATCTGCGAATCCGTCGGTCTCGACTTAATTCGGCAGTGTCAAGGTTAGCACATTTCATATTCAATAGTGTTGGATCAAGTATTGATCCCAGTGGAACTCCCGCCGTTACTTTGGTTGACATGGTTTGTGTAGTGAGCCAGTACTCGGTTCTGAAAGTAGCTTTGCAGAACTTTACACAAATATTCGGTGACCCGCATTGTGTGTAGGGCTGCGGCGATAGCTTCTCAACTGGCACTGTTGAACGCTTTCTTAACATCTATCGTTACCGATGCGCAGTATCGATTGCATTTCCTCTTCTGCTTGGACGTTTTCTCCGCGCAAGCGATGACCGTTCGAAAAGCATCCACCGTCGAAGTCTTTTTACGGAATCCGAACTGCCTTTTCGACAGTTCTCGCCTTCCATGTAGATCGTCAGCCTGCCGAGAATGACCTTCTCCAGAAGATTACCAAGAGTATCCATCAAGCATATTGGTATGTATGTAGCAGGATCTCCTGGCGGTTTTCCCAGTTTTGGCAGCAACATCAGCTTCTGCACCTTCCATCTGTGTGGCAAGCAGCCTTCCGCTAAACACTTCTGCTACGCTATCCTAAATATATCTGGGAACGCAAGGATTGCCACCCTTAGCGCTACGTCAGGGATACCATCTGGACCGGGAGCTTTGTTCAGCTTCGATTCTTTCTCAACCGTTATCAGATCGGCGTTAGAAACTTGGATATCGGCACGTGGCAAGAGCACGCTTATGAAAGAGACGGTCCACAATCAACTTCAGTTTGTCTGGGCACATTTCAGCTGGTGTTACTAGGCCCTTGATCTTCGCCTTAACTTCTCCGTTGTCCCTGGGATTTGTGTCAGCTTCCCGGCACTACTTCTTGTAGCAGTTCAATTTACTCGTCGCTATCCCCCGTTTGAACGCGGCTCTGGTCAGCCGGTAGGTCAGGTCCATGTTAAGCAAAATACTCGATGTAAGACATGGAATGACGTATATTTGATAATATTTATTTTAGATAGCACTTAATATGCGACATTCTTGTAAAATGTCCAATGTTACACATTTTTTTGTGATCTGAACTGTTTAAATTCAGTGTGACGGAAAGTTACGTCATTTGTATCTTGAATTTAAGTCATTTTACTTGCTCTAATTTGTCTGACACATATGTCGTAATTTTACATGTGTTTTTCCTAGTGTGTATATATTAGGGTAAAGAACTACTTGGGCACTTTGATTATTCACCTTGGCATGGGGGGTTTTTCTCGGCCTAATGGTCTGAGACTTTGCTTTGCTATGGCAGGAGGGTATGCCGAAGTGACAATATTTGACAAAACTCGCACGTTTAATCAATCATCTTTAAACTTCCAGGGAGTAAAATAAAACATGTTTTGATTATTTTCCCATGTTTCTTTTATTCAATTTAAATTTCATATCCAAATGCACGAATTCTTCTTTTCGCACTACTCATAAGGGCCTGTAAAACACTCGGACCAACTTTTTTGCGTGGCAGTTTCACTTCCTTAGGATGCTTCTGAAGTGCCTGCTTCATGAGCAAATTGCTTGCCAAATCGAACACTACGATTGCACATCTGCTAGTGAACATACAGAGCGTAAGCAAATACACATTGAACAAAATATATTCAAAATTTCACCCAACGGGTAAGAAGTTGCATTCACTTAAAAGTGGAGCAATTTTATTCCGTACACCCTTTAAAGTGCCAAGAATTGGATCCGGCTCCCTATGTCTTTTAATCTTATGTATGTTTCTAGCAAACAAAATCTCATACAACACAACTTCATTGCAATCACTAAACCCAAGTAACCACTATTCCGTTAATTCGCCTTTGTGGACTTAAAGGGTTATTATATGGCTAATATAGGGCATGTCAGCTGAATTATAGCACTATATTGGCGAACAGGGTGAATCATAGTGCTATTTGTTTATTTGAAACCCGATAAAGATTACATAAAACTGCATCTTTGTCAGCTGAAATTTTGAAATATTTGGAATATCTAAGAGCAGACAATTGAGCTCTAGCTCAAACTCATGGGTGGTGATCGTTCAAATTTGTATATGACATTCATATCAGAGCTTGCATTTCTCCATTCGCATGACTCGTAAAAATACGCACTGTACATTTGAACTTCTGTTTTTTTGACTGTATCAGTGGATTGGTTTTGCCGGAAAAGAACATAATGGTTTTCCATGATAGATTGTAGCCTATTTCTAAATCAAACATATAGCATCCATTAAGCGCCATCCCGTAGTCGCTCCCAATTCACATCGTTCTGTGCTACTCATCCCGCTAATGTTGTGATTCCGCTTTTTTCCCTCTAATCTCCAAAACAACTTTTATGATGGTCATTGAAAAACATTCCGGCAGTTGGTGTGCTGCTGAAAGCAAAGTTTATGCTTTCAGACCCGCACCCAGTTCTGTGTGCCCCATGTGGTAAAAGCAAATACAAGCCTGCCTGTAGTTGAGCAAATGCCCACTAAACCAATCACCACCGGTGGAGTTCTGATTATGTATTGTGGATTGTGATTGACTAGGTACCTATATTGGCGAACTGACTGGTTGCTGGAGGGAAACTGGGATCCAACTCTAACCCAGCTAGGTAACCCGACACATCGTGCTGAAGTGGTTACTGGGGCTGCTGCTGGTGATGGTGGTTGTGCAATAGCGAATATTTCGAAGTAATCGAAACTCAAATCTGGGGAGTTTTGTGGCTTTTCAAGGTCTTCCAATGATGACGGCAGCAAAGTCACACTGTCGAAACCAAAGGGGAAGAAGATCCTAGTTCGTATAAATTATCGAGAAAAAAACTGGTTTCGTTGTTTTTAGCCAGTGCGTAGCTCGAAACGTAGCCAATATGGGTGTTTTTTTATTTCACCTTGAATGGCGAATGGGATTCACAGAAGAACTTCATAGCTCTACTGTTGCTTTGGGGATCGGTGTTTATGACTGACCCGGAATATGATTGATGTGATCGGGTTTGAGATTTCAAGGCAGCCAATGTGCCAATCAACAGCTGATTCAAGGCCTTTGGGTCAAGCGGAAGTTGATTTTGTATGTCTTTTTAAGAACATGAGCTTGAAGCAATCATCATTAGTAGATTAGTTCGAAATGTTTTCCGTAGACAGATACGTGTATTTCAACCTCAACTGTAAGGCCGTTTTCTGTGTCATGTACTAGACTTGATTTCTGAATAGCTTGAAGAGTTATCATTATTATTATATTTTATTTTTCGTCAGCCCCTGCCTTTTCTGTCTACGTCCACGTTCACTGTCGTTGATTTTGTTCACATTTTGTTCATATTTCACATTGCATCTATATTTAGTTGCCTAGATAAACTCAACTAAGTGCAACGCAAAACCTTACCAAGCGATGTGACCTTAATCAATCAATAGCAGAATCAGCAATTCGGTACAGACTAATAGTTCGAATTTAATTTCGTTTCATCGAAAATAAAACCCAACGGACCTATTAGTTATTACAACAACAGCTTTGCGAAGCGTGATCGCAAATTGAAGCACTTATAATCGCATTCGTAAAAAAACAGAGATGTTGATGGCTCTGCAGTTCAACTGCCTTGACTTGTTGTACTAGGTTATGTCACTGTGAGAGGGAAAGATTCAGACAGCACATGATGGCCCAGGAGCGCGGCGATCCAAATCAGCAAAACTTCGGCCAAAGATGATGGAGGGAACTCATTCGGTTCGGGGGCATCAATTTGCATTCAACTGATGGTCCTCGCAATAAATACGTAATATGTGCGGAGCGCGCAATGATTTTGCACGATTTAGCACGATGGGCACAAAACGCGTGCCGGCGCCGGTATCTGGGAAGGTGAGTAAGCGTGTTTATTCCATCGTTTTTTTTTATTTATTCAATCATATGACATTAGTGGTGCAATGCGGTGCGATTTTGAAATTGTAACCATTCCGTTCGTTTTGCATCGAATGGGATCGATAAACTTTTTAGCACTTATGACGTTATTGCGGGGTGACCAATGCGATTCAAACGAAATATTTAGGTGATAATTTGCTCAAAGCGTGTTGCGTGGTGCTCGTGTCTTGATCTTTTCGATTGAAGAATCAATGTTGAGGGTTAGCATTAATTTCGACATGTTTAACGACATTCACGTAGGAAATTTTTTTTTCTCCTCAAGGAATTTCTTCATGGACACCTCCTAGATTTTTTCAAGAATTCCGATGAAGAATAAAAAATTAAGAGAATCTTGATGGAAAAATCTCCATGAGGAATTATTAAAGCGATAAATTAAGAAAATTTATCTAAATACATCCAGAAATTGTTTCCTCCATTAAGAAAATCAGATACTTAACTCAACAGGGAGACATTTTCTCTTTTTTGGACTCATTCATCATACAAGTAATCTTTTTCCAAAAAAAATTCACGAGTTTCCAGCAATTGCTGCAATCAATCCTCTACTGAATCTCATACAAAATTTCTCTTAGAGACTAAACATTACCTATAAAGCACGGGAAAGCCACACATAAATAATGCCAAAGCTAATCACCTTGACTTGAGATTAGGACAGAGCAGATTAAAGTTAGCAATGGTCGTTTTACATATGAAATTTCATATGGATCTCGGTTTCTAGTGCTTTGATCAACCAGTTTCTTTAACCGTAGTTTGGACATAACTTGAAATGTGCTCATTTAGAAACATTTCATAAACAAACTTTTGAATTATCAACAAAAGTTCAATTTTGACGAAAATGGACGTGGGGAAAGTGTACCAGTTATGGCCATAGTGGTTCCCTATTTAAACATTTGTGAAATTTTGGTAACTTTCACATTTTAAATCTATTGAATGTTTTAACATCAAGATATATCTTAAATCTAACTACTACGACACACACAAATTTTCAAAACAAGAAGACATTAAAGTTATCACGTATGGCGATATAGGGAACCACTATGTCCATAACTAGTACACCTACCCTATTCTGAACAAACTCTTCAACACTACGCAAGAATGATCAATTTGCATGAGCAATGCATGAGCATGACTGACCGCCCACAAATTTAATTACAACTTTATTTTTGTACCACACATAAATATAAAAATCGCTGTAACTTTTTTGTTCTAGAGCATTTTTGCTCCATTCTTTCACAACTTCTCAAAGAACTTTTCTATTTCAAGAATCAGTACCAGTTTTGAACATTGGTCATCTGGTTCATAAGATATGCTAAAATTCCTTGGGGGACCGAGATGTAGTAATAACCCACGTAAATATCCCAGGCTACAGACTTTTCCCATGTTCGGTTCTTTTCAAAACCTTAGTTCGGTGAGAGTCTATTGTGAAAAAATGAAGCAATTTGATGTAACCGTTTTTGAGTAAGGAAGATTTTTGTATTTAGTTCCGCTCCGGCCGTATAAAGATCTTGAAAACTTCAAAAAACATCATTTTGTTATTTTCAGTTTTATGGGAGATTATTCAATCGATCTTTAAGATTTTCTGAGAGAAACTCCTTTATACAGTGGGGATCCGCTCGTTGGAGCTCCGCTCAAGGAATAACTCGATGGTTGGATTTTCGTTGATTGGAAAACATTCCAACTAAAAAGCACTCGAAGAATAGATGCCAAACTGACTTTGACGTCTGGGTACCATCGCATTGAAGGCTCCATATATAGAACAAATGCACATGTATATGTGCGAATCGTGACGATTTGCTTTCCATCTACGTGAGTCTGGAGTATTTTCACCAGCTGTCAGTCGTTTCAACTAACGGGTCGGCAGTCGTGTTCCAACCAGCGAATCTCCGCTGTACCTGACATTGCATAGCCCATATTTTACTATTTCGATAAATTGATGAAAAACAAAATGGCGGCCAAAGCAGTTTACTATAGGGAATGTCGGTTCCCAAAGGAGTTTCGGATTATTTTCAAACCAGATCACCAATGATCAATATTGACACATATTCCAAAAATAGAAGAGCTTTCTGAGAACTTGTGAAAATTTGGTGCAAACATATAAAATTTATAGCGATTCATTTTTTTTGTGGTGTAAAAATGAAGCTACTGGTAGAGGGGTAATTAAATTTGTATAATTTTCAGCAAATAACACAAAGAAAGTTTTTTGTATCCTTATTGAATAGTGACATGATGTTTTGCAAAGTTTTTCCTCACAACTCTTTTTATTTCGCATAGGGGCCCAGGTAGCCGTAGCGGTAAACGCGCAGCTATTCAGCATGACCATGCTGAGGGTCGTGGGTTCGAATCCCGCTGGTCGAGGATCTTTTCGTAAAAGGAAATTTTCTCGATTCCCTGGGCATTGAGTATCTTCGTACCTGCCACACGATATAACCATGCACAAATGGCCAATCGGCAAAGAAAGCTCTCAGTTAATAACTGTGGAAGTGCTCATAAGAACACTAATCTGAGAAGCAGGCTTTGTCCCAGTTGGGACGTAACGCCAGACAGAAGAAGAAGGCAAAAAATATATTAGTTTTATAGTTTTCTTAGAAAGTTTGATACCCTTGTAAAGATTTTTTTCAGCTACAGGGAGCTTCGCTTCGTAGGGAAGATATTTGACGTAATCTTTGTAAACTGCGGGATGGGGGAGGGAGTTATTAGAATTTGAAACAAAACACAGCAAAGTTTCCGGTGAATTTTAGTAAATACTATTTCAAACAGATTGTACCAAAGTTCTTGACAATTTGTCTTTTTAAGAAATGATATTTGAATGATTTTTTTTATTAAATTATTGGCATGTTTCTGGTGCGATACTGGCAGGTAACCTTGGCTTGCTGTGGAAAACCTTGTAGCATTTTCGAGGAAACCCTAGTCGAAACTTTTGGTAAATCAGTAATGAGTACATGCAGAAATCGGTTTAGGGACGAAATGTCGAAAGCCAAAACGTCGAATGCCAAAATGTCGAATGTCGAAACGTCGAATCCCAAAACGTCGAAAGGGACAAAACGTCGAAGGGACAAATCGTCGAAAGCAGTCATTTTGGATAACTAGTGTTGCTAAGGAAAAAACGGTTGCGATGCGGACGGCGTTGGAAACAGAAAAATTTACAATTTTCATCGCAGTATGCATGGATTTTTTTTTTCAGAAAAATGTCACTCTTACATTTATTTCAGACGAGGACAGAAGATCTTTGTGAAGCAAATTGAATTTGAAGTACAGAAGTGACGAAATCAACCAAGTCAACCATGATGTTGAGGGTATAGGTTCGTGGGTTAAGTTGTATTTTCAGCAACGGATTCCGCAGATCCCCCCAGTATGTGAATAATCATGTTCCTTTTCTTTCCCTATGAACATCCTTTTTCAACTCTTCTTCTAGTCTTTTCCTTCCGATAAAAGCGTTCAACGGTTACATTCAATAAAACTTCTTTATTTTAGTGAAACAAGGCGCGCGAATTGCATGTCTATCGATTGGATTCTTACTGACTAATCTATTGCTGTTGTTCAAACTGATCAGTTTCGTCTATCTTCGAGTTCCGTAAATGTGACATCATGCTATTGTTACTTTAGTGTTTGTAGTTCATGTTGTTTAGTATACACATAATTATATAACATTTTGTGTAAAGTGGGATGATATTACCAAACATGATAATTTCAATAACTTAATTTCATTTGAATGTTTAACTTTTCCAACGTATTGTAAACTAATTACTAACAACTAACACATAGTTATAAACAATTAGTAAATTCTTTATTCTTTAAAAACTTACTCATTCTTTTGTAGAATAAGTACAACTGAATCGATTATCTGTTCAGAAACGTTAGACGTTGTTTTTTTTTTGGTGTAGAGAATTTATACAGTTTTATAATTTAAACGATAGTAAGACAGTACCAAAATAGAAAGAACAATACAAGTATTAATTGAAAAAATAATGAAAACCGAATACGATACAATTAATTTAATTAGAGTTAATTGATATTTTTATTTCAAAACACGCTAAATGTTTGACTAATATTAACACTTTGATGAGTCACTCTAACACATGTTTTGTAGCTTGATGATTTAAACTTAGATATTGTTTAAATCATCAATTTCATCAATTTCGTCAAGCCTTGGTAATTTTCAATTTGACTTTTTAATATACCATCCAATACCAACTAAAAATTACGGTACCACGGTAATAACATTGGAAAAAAAAATTCACTGCCTTAACTGTTCAAAACACTGTTTAATTTTTGCATCTCACGTTACATTTTTATCGATTTTCTTCATATTCGTTCATATCCTTGAATATATAGATTTTTTGTTAGATATTCGCTTTTTTGTCTGTTCCATGTTTTATCCCTCCGACGTTTTTTTCTTTCGACGTTATGGCATTCGACGTTTTGGCATTCGACATTTTGGCATTCGACGTTTTGTCCCTTCGACGTTTTGTCCTTTCGACGTTTTGGCACCCAACCGCAGAAATCAGGTATTTAGGAATCAGTAAAATATTGCGCAACAATATTTATTTATTTTTTAGATATATTTTTTGTTTGACTCATCTAGATATACCACCATTCTTAAAAAGTTTTTCGACACGCTAAACAAATATATAATGATTCCAAAATTAATCTAACGGTTCAAAATTGCTTGTAACCAGCTAATGATTAGATGTACACACTTTGCTCTCAATTTAACTGGTAGAGACTGTCGAAATTGCTGTCGCACCATCATTGTGCAAGAAACTCTTGCAAGCCACTAAACAACTAGCAACCGTTCAAACAAATCGCAATCAAAGCCCAAAGTTCATCAGTTCAAACGACGACGACGACGACGACGAGCCACATGGTTGAATGACCGGCAGTGTTGGCTCTTCGCCGCGGATGCCTCCTGGGCATGAGGATCGTACAAGAGCACCTCACTTGCTGGCTCTCGTCGTTGTCGTTGCCTCGTGAGTTAAGCAGACCAGCCAGCAATCCAAAAGTCTAGACTTTATCTGCCTGGCTGCTCTGCTTTTGAGCTTTGGTCAAGCATTTCGCGCGGGTATCCAAGGGGTGCCATCCTTCAACAAACAAACACGCTTACATATTTACGAACACAAATGATGCTGTACCGCAGTGGTTCTTCAACTAGCTGATTAAACGGGTCATCTCAATGATATCGGTACATGGTGCGAGCCACAACGTATTCTCTTACTTTTACTTTTGATAGCATTACGCCCTTTAAGACATGACCTGCGCCCCAATGTAACTATAACAAGCTCGGTCCAAGGCGGATTGCCTCCAGTTTCTTGATCGTCCCACACTTCCAATATTGCGCCCCTCTTCGTCTTGTACCGGCCGCATTCGAAATGAACACCATTTTTGCGGGATTGTTGCCCGGCATTTTCACAACGTGCTCCGCCTATCGTACCCTTCCAGCTTTGGTGACTTTCTGGATACTGGGATTACCGTTTAGTTGTTCATTAAACTGCAATTTTTCAGATTTTTTATTTTTGAAATATTAAAGCCCTTGAGCTGCCCAAGCTCCTTTTTTCGGATTCAAGAAAATATCATGGTAAAAAACAAAGGATCTCCGACGTATTTCAAGCTGCTCCTGAACTGATGTTTGAAATGATCATTTAAATGACCTACAAAGAGGAACTCAGCTAAATTATAATGACCAAATTTTCAAAACAAAATATTTGCAGATACAAAGACCTGAAAACCTGGTCGTTAAAATTCAAAATCCGATCACGAGCCGCACATTTTTTTTTCGAGTGCCGCATGTGGACCATAGTTTGGTGATCCCTGCCGTACCGATATGAATGCTTTGCTACGTTACTTGGTTGACGGACTGATCAGTCGGTGGTGAGTTCGCTCAACAACACACTTTTTAATGATGGTTGATTATTCATCTGGTCGCTCCAGACTTTGGGTTCAACGTCATCAGACAAAACTGCCTTCGGCGAGTAGTGGTTAGCCAACCTACCTGGCGCTGGCATATGCAAAAGGTGAATGGGCATAGCAGAGGTCCCATTATTGGACCGTTTCGACGAAGTCGGGAGAGGTCAACTCTGAGTCGCAACGATTGGAAGTTGCACCAAAATCTTCAAATTAATCATTAGTCTTCTATTTCTATGAAATTAGTTAATTGTTTTTTGCCCAAAACTAATGAATGTTTACTAACAATTATTTGAGCTTTCGCTATGCTGCCTGCCTTCCAAATTAATTTGGTTCGATCATGGTTTCTTCAACCGCGAAGAAACATGCATCAGCACGCTCTCATGCCCAGGTGAGCAACAAAATGAAATTGATCATTTTTCATTCATTTTTGCTCCTCGACAATCTTTCCTTTGCTGTTAATCTTCGCGATTTCGATTCATCGTCAGGCTGTGAGGCTTGGCACTTCGGTGAGTCGGTAAAACGTTGACACATGGTAACGGTTGCTGCTGGTTTAGTTTTGTATGAAATGACGTTTGATAGAGCGGCACACCCACGATGTTGCTAGGTAAAGTGATAGTTTGTTTTATTATACTTTGTAGGACGAACTTAAAATTTGAGTCAATGTCGAGCCACCACTGAACGGACTTTTTAAGTTGAGTTAACTACATGTTTGACATTGAGTCATTTGATTGACATCAAAATTTGATTTTGAAGCTTGAAGTAAAAATCAATTCTCATTTTCGAATTTGAAATGATCTAAAGTAGCACTGAAGGCTAGATGGACATTTAAGATATGTTACAATTGTTAGTTTATGTTTTCCTTGATTATTGGCATATATTTCTTAGAATATTGTAGTTTACTATTAACTAATAATTTTCTTATTTGTTCTCTTTTTTCAGGTAAACTTACGACATTTTCAACATTTTAACAGGTATTTGAAGACAACTACAATAATAGATATTGTAACACATAAGAACTACATGGTGTCCGGCCATTTGGCCGAATGCCGTTTCACAAAGTTTTATTCCCAAATTTGTGTGAACTACAAACTTAGAACCAAAATATGCCATACCTAAATTTTATGGCAATCAGAACACTTTTCAGCTCAAGAGAAAACCTTGCATATTAGGTATAGAAGGAAATCCATATTTTTTCAGTTTTTAAACAAAGAAAACCTTCACAGATATCTGGAAATAAGTTACTTGTCAAAACTGAGCAGTATTTTCAAATTAAAAAAAAAAATTCTTCACGTATTTTTAGATAATCCCGTAATGCAGTACTTTCGAGCGAAAAACGTCGAGTTTTTCAGAAAACATGCAGTATTAACTCCAAGTAAAACATTTGCATCTAAAAGGAAATTTAAGGTCTTAGGATTGTTTTTGACTTTTTCGGCTGAACATGTATCGAAGACATACCTCATAGAAAGCTCAATCGATTTGTCGTGAACTGGTATCTAATAATTTAATAATTTAGATCTTTCAACCCCAGATAGCCGTAGCGGTAAATGCGCAGCTATTCAGCATGACTATGCTGAGGGTCGTGGGTTCGAATCCCGCTGGTCGAGGATCTTTTCGTAAAGGAAATTTTCTCGATTCCCAGGGCATAGCGTATCTTCGTACCTGCCACACGATATACACATGCAAAAAATGGTCAATCGGCAAAGAAAGCTCTCAGTTAATAACTCTGGAAGTGCTCATAAGAACACTAATCTGAGAAGCAGGCTTTGTTAGGACGTAACGCCAGAAAGAAGAAGAAGAAGAAGAAGATCTTTCAACATTGTAACTCAATTTGTATAAAATGGGCTTTCTTTATTATAGTTTCTTTAGTATAGCTGTAGGTTTTCATAATATGAAAAGTTTGTTAAAAGACTATGTGTCATTGTGGAAAATTGTGTATATTTTCTTCAAAAACTTTACTTTAGTCAAACCACTATTGTTTTTGATAGGGTTTCCAATTTTGACTTCTCGGGCTTTTGTTTCTAGTTTGAGTGAAGTTAGTCGGCTGAACAAAATCCTTGCAAAATCTAACGATTTCCAAGTGAACGAAATTCGCTTACCTAATGTTGACTTCACTGCTTCTGATGAGGAAGTTTTAGAATGTTTATTCAATACACACTTCCCCGAATGTGTGGACATGGAATCTACGGATGAACCAAATGTCTTTTCATGTAGTTATGAGTCTCTGACATTGGCTCACAGTATCGTAACTACTGAATCGATTCAATTGACACTCAATAGATTTGCTCCTTTCAAATCTCCAGGAGCTGATGGGATTTATCCTGTTCTGCTCCAAAAGGGATTTGAGTTTAAAAAAACATGTTTTTAAAAAACTATTTGTGAACAGTTTTGCTACCGGGTATATTCCCAGATCCTGGCGTAATATTACTGTAAAGTTTATCCCGAAAGGAGGACGTGCGTCGTATGGAGAAGCGAAGAGTTTTAGACCTATCAGTCTGCCCTTTTTTCTTCTGAAATGTTTGGAACGCATTATCGATCATCACATCCGTGATGTTTATTTGGCAAACATGTCTATTCATGGTAATTAACATGCTTACCAATCTGGAAAGTCCACTGTGACTCTTTTACACAAAGTTATATATGATATCGAGAAAGCTTTCTCTCAGAAGCAATCCTGCTTGGGTGTTTTCTTGGATATTGAGGTAGCCTTTGATAACGTGTCTTTCGATGCCATATTGGAAGCTGCACGAAATAATGGGCTACCTACAATGATTACCGATTGGTTTTATCAAATGCTCAAAACCCGACCTATCTTCTCGAAATTGCGTCAAGCAGCGATTCGAAAATTGAGTGTTTGCGGATGCCCCAAAGGGGAGTCTTGTTACCAATTTTGTGGAATCTCGTAGCAGATACGCTATTGAGGCAACTCAATAATTGCGGTTTTCCATCTTATGGATTTGCCGACGACTGTCTAGCTCTGATAGTCGGTATGTGCAGAAGCACCCTATTCGACCTGATGCAAAGTGCTCTTCAGGTAGTCGAGAGTTGATGTCTCCAATATGGCCTTTCGGTTAATCCGTATAAAACATCTATTGTTCTTTTAACGGAAAGATTATACCGCGATGTAATTCGACCTTTACGTCTTTTTGGCACTGAGATTAATGTGACTGATCAAGTAAAGTATGTCGGAGTCTTTCTAGATTCCAAGCTATCATGGACACCTCACATTGATATTAGAGTCAAAAAAGCTTGCATGGCCTTCGGTCAATGTCGACGAACTTTTGGTAAAACCTGGTGCCTCAAACCCAAGTATATCAAATGGATTTACACAACCGTTATTCGACCAATATTGAAATATGGATGTCTTGTTTGGTGGGAAAAGGGCGAAGTGAGAACAATCCAATCCAAATTGGGCCATCGCCAAAGGATGTGTTTGATGGCGATATCTGATGCGTTCTCTATGTCTTCCACGGCAGCGTTCAAGGCTTTTTTCGACGTTGTGCCACTACCCGAGCAGAAGAAAATAACTACTGAATACCAAATTGAGGTATTCCATACCAGATTATTTCAAATACTTCCAATCTGAATGAGCCCTGCAAAAGAGGTAAAATACCTCAAATAATACCTCATGCATATTCTAAAAATACCAATCTGATAACTAACTCAGGTATTGTAAAACCTAAATAATACGTGATGGATTTTCATATAAAAGTGAAATTTTTCAATACCTCCAGCAGTCCTCAATAGCTATTGAATACCAAAATGAAGAATTTTTAAATGTTTTTCAAATACCATTCTTATACCAATATGAGGTATTTACAACTGAACAATACCTAATTATGGTATGATAACAAAATATGGTATGCATAAGTTATTGCGAGTTATTCTTTCCTCCTCGGGTACACATACATCTTAAACTAGAAACACCTTTTTTTTTCTTCTTCCGTTTATGGGTACTGGATTTACTGGAGAAAAATCTGGTGAATCGTAGATCAACACACACTTCGTTGTTTCCACTTTTGATGAATTGGGACAAAATTGTCCTTGCTCCAAGTGATCTCACAATTGTTTGTCACTTTCCTTACAGGACATTTACCACACAATTCCCTTCACTGGAAGAGCGGACGTCTGGCTATTTGGACTCTCGTGAGCTACGGCTGAATCAGTTTTACTTACTTGGTAGAAACTGCACCGTTTTTCAGGTGGAAATATTTGCCCTTATGTCTGGAGTGCAATCAGCACGAAATGGGTAAAGTCATATACTTCTGTTCATATACTCAGGCTGATATAAAAGCTCTAGCTTCTTCCATTCAAAGTTGAAGCTTGTTATCACATGTCGAACTCAAATTGAGGAACTGAATTCAGTCAACTCTGTAAACTTTGTGTGGGTACCTGGCAATCATTTTGAATAGGGTTTCCAGTTTTGAGTTCTCGGGCAACGAGAAATAAGATTTTGGAATAAGGACATAACAGTAACTTAAGAACAGAACGAATGAGACACAATCCTGTTATAAAAGAGAACTTTTCTATTGATATTTTATTTAACGTTAAGACAGTGCAAACATTAATTCGTAGAAGATGATTTTTTCCTTAGAGAGGGAGAGTAGACAGCTCACTGATAGTTGACCTGTTTTCTTGTCTTCTTTGACTTCTTTCTTTAATTTTTGGGTTGTGCACAACGTTCAAACGATCTAAGTTCGGTTGAAATCATATTCACTTTTTGTTGTTCTCTCTGAAAAGGCATATGTATATAAAAAATCAAATCAGTTTTCCAACTCACAAATATCATGCCCACACAGTTACGGATCACCCACAGTGACGGATCACTTTGGCGTTCAACATCGGATAACTCGCGCTCAAAACATAAACGTTTACGTAAAACATATTTTTCCCATGTTATACTATATGTCTTCTACCATTTGTGATGTTAAGCACAACATTTAACCGAAAAATAACGGTGAATTTGACAAATGTTCAGTTGGTACCACACTGCTATCATTATATGGTCGTTTTCTGTAAGAAGTGCCGTCAGCATTCATAAGCTCCCACAGGTGGTAAAATTCAAATATTATAGCATAAAACATACTCGTTCGTTCGTTAGTATGAATTCATCTTTGGAATACATTTTTCTTGATTGTTGATTCTAAATACCGAATATTAGGCACTTCTAACTAGTGATCCATAATATGGACCAGGAAATGATTGTTTACCACGGTTATGGATCACTTCCAAAGAATGTAGATCTCTGCCATTTTAAGCATTAGATTCGACATTTTTAGACAATAGCACTAAGTATAAAACTAATAAAACACCAAAGTTTGTTTTAGCAGAAAAAAATGGGTGGAAAACTTGGAGTGGAGCGAAAACAGTTCATGTCTCAGTTACTACAATGCAGTATCACAAAAAAAAGGCATTTTAGCCTTGTTTCCAGCTCTAACACTGCTATTTTTGCAGTAATATGTGGCACATTGTTAACTTTCACCTAATCATGCAATACAGATGCATTGCGTTGAAAATTCTTGATTTTGCGCACTGATCCGTAATATGCCACAATTTGATCCATAATATGAAAATTGATCCATAATATGGTTTTCAGAAACCGATCCAATTTTTAATTTTTATGCAATCCTATGTTAATATCACACTCAAAACAGTTTACTAACCGAAGTTCCAATTTAAAACGATTCTATTCGTACTTTTAAATTACAATTTTACGTTTTCCATGTCGTTTTATTGAATTTTGTAGGTTGGACACCACACTATTTGATCCATAACTGTGGGGTTATGGTATATTCAGGTGTTCAACTTTTTAAAAATGTGAAATCATCGAAAACCACACATTTTAATTACGTTTACTTGAATTTTGAAGGTGTTTCACGCTCTGCTATTTGATTGTGCGGGGTTTCAGTGACAATTGGTGACAGGTTCCCTTGACTTTTGCGAGCTCGCAATCTAAGCTAGTTGTCTCCTCTATCTCAGATTTTTCCTATCTAAATTTCAAAATGTTACTTCTGAAAGCATATTCTGAATAATAAGGCTCTATCCCATTTGGCATGAATCCATTTGGCATAATGCAGTTTGGCGTAATGCCGTTTGGCAAAATCATTTTTTTTTAATCTGGCATTAAAAAAAGATGAGCCTTGGTATTTTAGTGATTGAAATTAGAATAATGTTTGTTTAGGAAAGGTTAATGTAAAGCACAAGGAAAAACTTTAAGACGTATGGTCTTTTACCACCAAATGGCATTATGCCAAATGGGGTAGAGCCAGCCATATCAATATGGGCATCGAATTTCAAAATTTTCGAATATAATTGGTCAAGCCATCCGTTAATCCTTGAAATGCTTCAAAAAACATCACCTTAAAAAATCTTGAAGGATGATTCCCATATCAATATTGTTCCGAACATGTTCCATATTGGCCACTTCCCCCAGGGCACCTGGAACCTCCTATATAATGGTCATGACATCTGGTAGTTCTGGAAATGCTTTCGACAGCATCACCTCCAACAATATTGAAGTTTTATACACATATTGATATGGTTTCAGGCACGTTCCATATTGACCAGTTCCCAAGTCACCTGGAACCGTCTACCAGCATTTAAATTTAACTTAGTTCTAGTTTCTAGGAGAATTGTGAACATCAATAAAGCTTCACAAGTAACTGAAACTAGAATTGTTGTTGTCGATCGCTTCTAGAAGCATCTAATTTCATCAATTTTTCAAAAAGTTATAAGCGTTTGAATTTAGACAAAATTAAACCTATCTCAATTATTTTGCCTATCTCCTATAGCATAGCATAGCATAGCATAGACTGACTATACATGTCAATGGTTGCTACTCCGTGATTGATCGGAACTGGTAAGAATTGTACTACGATTCATATGAATAAGGGATGGGAGTTTCCGCTTACTCTCGACGTGCAATTTTAGCAGATCTAATATTATTGATCAATAACGGCGCCGGCCAAGTCCTTGCAGTCAGTTGGGATGGGGAAGGAATGTTAGGGTGTAATGATTGTTGCTTCTAGAGACCGAGAATACCTCTGCATCTCCACAATCACCACGGGAAGAGTGTTTATTAGTGAGGGAGGAAAACATCTGGGAGTCACCTCTGGTCGTTGATGCGATCCATGGACAAGGGGGAAATATACGACTTATACTTAAAGCTAGTTTTGTATTTTTGTCTCGAGAAGTTTTTGGTAGAAAGTTTTAAAAATTCGTCAACATCTATAATGTCGAACAATTGAAAAGATGTTTTTATTAATGCCGAAAACTGAAAATTACATGTTTATATTTTAAATTACATGAAACAGGAATAATGCCGACACTAGTTAGCTTAGCTTAGACTGACTACACATATCAATGGTTGCTATTCCGTGATTGACCGAAGTCAGTGAAAATGCACAAAGAATCAACTAGAAGTTTGACTGGGATTGGCCATAATCTTCTTCAGTGTGCATAATTCAGTGCCTCTATTTATACAGGGTCAATAACGGCGCCGGCCACGTCCTTGCAGTCAGGTGGGATTGAGGGAAGGAATGTTAGTGTGTAACCTTTGCTATTTGGAGACCGTGTTTGCCTCTGCATCTCCACAAAGGTTACTGGGAGGGATGTTTGTTAATGGGGAGGATCGTTGGGTCACAGGATTCACTTTGATAAGCAATTAGACCATGATAAATAATTATTTGTGAGATATAAACATGATTATGCCGACACTTGGGGTGACGAACCATTCAAAGTTTGTTGAACAAATACCTAAATGAAACATTCCTAACACTCCTATTCTTATGCCGACACTTACAGTGACGAACCATCCAAAGTTTGTTGAATAAAGTGAACCTTTCGGAAGTCTACACTTGTAGTGTCCAACCATTCAAAGTTTTTTTTTATTACAAAAATAAAGGTAAAAAGAAAGGGGTGTTTTGCATAGCATAGCATAGCATAGCATAAACTGACTGTACATGTCAATGGCCGCTACTCCGTGATTGATCGGAACTGGTAAGAATTGCACTACGATCCAAATGAATAAGGGATGGGAGTTTCCGCTTACTCTCGAAGTGCAATTTTAGCAGATCTAATATTATTGATCAATAACGGCGCCGGCCAAGTCCTTACAGTCAGTTGGGATGGGGAAGGAATGTTAGGGTGTAATGATTGTTGCTTCTAGAGACCGAGAATACCTCTGCATCTCCACAATCACCACGGGAAGGGTGTTTATTAGTGAGGAAGGAAAAGATCTGGGAGTCACCTCTGGTCGGTGATGCGATCCATGGACAAGGGGGAAATATACGACTTGTATTTAAAGCTAGTTTTGTATTTTTGTCTCGAGAAGTTTTTGGAAAAATTACGTCAACATCTATAATGTCGAACAATTCAAAAGACGTTTTTATTAATGACGAAAACTGAAAATTACATGTATATATTTTAACTTATATGAAACAGGAATAATGCCGACACTTGTAGTGACGAACCATACATAGTTTGTTTGAAAATTACATATGAGTATTACTGTGCATTTTGTCTCGATATGGTAGAAGTTTTAGAAAATACGTCAACATTCACAATGTCGAACAATTCAAAGGATAATTTTTAATAATGTCAAAAAGAGAAAAATATATGTATATTCAAATTGTATAAGAAAAAAGCATAATGCCGACACCTATAGTGACAAACCATACAAAGTTTGTTTTAATATTACATAAAAGTTACGCTTTCAAGAAAATATGTGTTATCATAAGCATGAAACGAACTCACCAGTTGGCCATCCATTCTCGACTGAACACAAAACTGACACTGACAGCAAAACTTCTTGGCGTCCCGAAAATAAACCGTCTTGCTTGGGCCTTCCCAAATACGTACCCAGCAAGACGCTCCAAAACAAAGGGAAAAAAAAAAAAAATCTCCGGCGACGAAAACACGCGCGAAACCGTCAACAAACTCTATCGGACGACGCAAAACCGAACCGTCCTGCTTGGGCTTCTCGAAGCACTACCCAGCAAGACGCTCCAAAACAGGGGGAAAAAATTCTCCGGCAACGAAAACGCGCGAATCCGTCAGCTAAATCAATCGGACGACGCAAAACCGAACTGTCCTGCTTGGGCTTCACAAAGCACTACCCAGCAAGACGCTCCAAAACAGGGGGAAAAAAATTCTCCGGCAACGAAAACGCGCGAATCCGTCAGCTAAATCAATCGGACGACGCAAAACCGAACTGTCCTGCTTGGGCTTCACAAAGCACTACCCAGCAAGACGCTCCCTGAAACAGGAATAATGCCGACACTAGTAGAGATGAACTATACATAGTTTGTTTGAAAATTACATATGAGTATTACTGTGCATTTTGTCTCGATATGGTAGAAGTTTTAAAAAATACGTCAACATTCACAATGTCAAACAATTCAAAAGATAATTTTTAATGATGTCAAAAAGAGAAAAATATATGTATATTGAAATTGTATAAGAAAAAAGCATAATGCCGACACGTATAGTGACGAACCATACAAAGTTTGTTTTAATATTACTTAATAGTTACGCTTTCAAGAAAAAATGTGTTATCACAAGCATGAAACGAACTCACCAGTTGGTAATCCATCCTCGACTGAACACAAAACTGACACTGACAGCAAAATTTCTTGGCGTCCCGAAAACAAACCGTCTTGCTTGTGCCTTCCCAAATACCTACCCAGCAAGACGCTAAAAACAGAAAAAAAATCTTCGGCGATGAAACCACGCGCGAAACCGTGAGCAAAACCTATCTGACGACGCAAAATCGAACCGTCCTGCTTGGGCTTCACGATGAACTACCCAGCAAGTAGTTCCAAAACAGGAAAAACAAATTCTCCGGCAACGAAAACACGCGCGAAACCGTGAGCAAAATCTATCCAACGACGCAAAACCGAACTGTCCTGCTTGGGCTTCACGAAACACTACCCAGCAAGTCGCTCCAAAACAGGAAAAAAAAATCTCCAGCGACGAAAACACGCGCGAAACCGTGAGCAAAATCTATCGGACGACGCAAAACCGAACTGTCCTGCTTGGGCTTCACGAAGCACTACCCAGCAAGACGCTCCAAAACAGGAAAAAAAAATCTCCAGCGACGAAAACACGCGCGAAACCGTGAAGCACGAAGCACTGCCCAGCAAGACGCTCCGAAACAGGAAAAAAAATCTCCAGCGACGAAAACACGCGCGAAACCGTGAGCAAAATCTATCGGACGACGCAAAACCGAACTGTCCTGCTTGGGCTTCAAGAAGCACTACCCAGCAAGACGCTCCAAAACAGGAAAAAAAATCTCCAGCGACGAAAACACGCGCGAAACCGTGAGCAAAATCTATCGGACAACGCAAAACCGAACTGTCCTGCTTGGGCTTCACGAAGCACTACCCAGCAAGACGCTCCAAAACAGGAAAAAAAATCTCCAGCGACGAAAACACGCGCGAAGCCGTGAGCAAAATCTATCGGACCTCAATTATTTTGCTCCTGTAATCTCCTGTAAGCCATTTTTGATTTAGTTCGATACCTAATGTTTCATGGTAGCCGGTTCCATATATTTGTTGTCGTAAACTTTGTTTAATTTTATTAGTACCTTCTCCTACGATAACACTAAAAGATGTAGGTTATTATAAAATTGTATCCACGAGTTTTCACATTGATTACACCTCTGGTATAATAAATATACATTTTTAATATAGATAATTATAACTACTGCAATCGGTATTAAAATTGTAGTTGTTGTTGAATAAGAAAGTTTTACAATTATATTCGACATGCAAAAATTTGCACTTTTAAGAGCCCCTCCTGGCTACAGTATTGGTCCACCACCCGAAAGACTTTGGATTTTTCCATATTTTGACATATAGAATCCAACAAAAATAGTCCGGTTGAAATCCTCGGAGGGCGCTATCGTGACCCTCCCTTGTCACATAGAACTTGGGACAAGAAGGTAATTAAAAAGGATAAAAAGGATGCCATTGCATTATTAGTTCCAATTGTTTTTGTTTCACATTTCGCCAAAAAGTTGTACAAATTGTAGATCTAGTTAGAACTTTCAAATTTGCTGAAGCCAGCACGCTGATAACTTCTTAATCTTGAAATTAAAGGCGAATTTCGAATTTTTTCACCTAAATTTGCTCGTAAATTCAAAATGACAAGAACTCACACTTGCAATGGTCAGCAAAAATGTGTTTAACTACTTCCTCCATAACTATCCTGAAGACCACATGCATGTGAAGCTGAAAACAAAAAGTTTAATAAAAGAACTTAATTTTTGATTTATTTAGTTAAAACTAAATAAAGAATTAAGTTAAAACTAAATTAAGAATTAAAATTTAGGCTCAAATGGAGAGCAGAATCAAATGTGTTATCAGCAACAAACACATTTTCTTAAAATTCGTGAGTGCAATCACCAATTTCCTCGAATCAAAATAATTGGTTCAAAATTAAAACCTACATAAGGACCAACTTATTCACCTTTTTTTTTGGCAAAAAGATGTAAATTTCAATTACGAATTTTTCAATTTCAATCTCTGAAGACAGCATACTTTAGGTATAAAATCAACGAAAACAGAGGAAACACTTTTTCTCTGCTAAAATTATCGAATTCGTACCATAGTGCAATGTTGCAAATTGGGTACATTTTTCGAAATCAGTTAAAAAAAACATGTTGGAAAACTCCAATAGTAAATTTATTGTTTATCAAGGCTTTAGGACATTTCGTCGAATGACATTTGGTCGAATCACGTTTGGTCGAATGACATTTGGTCGAAAGTACATTTGGTCGAAAGGACATTTGGTCGAATGGCTTTAGAAGAATTATTTTGGTCGAATGATGTTTAGTTGAACAAAAATTTGGTTGAAAGCTTATTTTAAAATGATTTATTGAAAGATCATTTGGTGAAATTGATTATTGTTTACTAAGTTTTACGAAGTGTGATAAAATAACGTATTCTTGTTGAATAATCTGAATCATTAACTGTTGTTGAATTATAAATGGGACATTTTATGTAGTCTTATTTTAAAATTTTATACACCTTTTTATTTGTAAAGTGAAGTTATGCTAAAGCTTCAAATTTCAATGATTATTCAATAGATCTTTACACTTGTTTTTTTGTACATGGACTGAAATACTTAGCTCTAGTGAATTTATTATTCTTTTAAAATATCATCATTCTTTGAAAAACTGCTCAACAAGTTATGTTATTACTCAACGATGTGAACATAATGTTTTCTTCATTTATAATTTTTTTCAAAACATCATCATTCTTCGTAATGAAGATCAACTCATCTGACGAAAACATTCGGAGAGAGTATTCGGAATCTTTCTTTGCATTTCGAGCCTTGCAGCTTACAGATGTGGGTAAGATTTTTGAATGCGGAAAAATTTTGCATTAAAGAAAACCTTTATCGCGAAGTGTATGTAAGATGTCACTCTATTTATGGCCAATTGGCTTATTGTGACTTCCAGCTTAATAACATTTCTCAAGCAAATATATGGTTTTGATGACCTCGGGTGATTAACAGAGTTTGCAATAGAAGCTTTGGATTGTTAAAAATGAAAATTGTGCTAATTCCATGCATCGGGTAAGGGAAGACGAGTTGACTGAGGTGACAAAAGTTGGCTTGTTTCCATTTAAGACCAGCTTATCTCGAATCTCAGAACATATCTGAACGAGAAAGCAGCATGAAGCATCAAAAAAACGCAAGAGGTAGATTAATACGTTGGAAGAGCGTCCATCAAATTGAATATCAAAATTTTTCTAATCGCATATAGATTGTTGGTTAAATGGATCATACTTTTTCAATTATTCAATCTCTCTTGTATGAGCGACAAAATGCTACTCTCGACGGTAGTCAGACTAAACATAAAACTTTGTTTCCATACTATTTAGCCTTGGGCACAATTCATTCCACGAAATGTCGGTTCGACGAAATATCATATGCTTTCTGTTGCAACTAAACCTTTTCGACCAAATGTTCATTCGACGAAATGTCCGTTCGACCAAATGTACTTTCGACCAAACGTCATTTGACTAAATGTCATTCGACCAAATGTCATAGATTCGTTTATCAATAGTTGAACTATTGAACCACTTCGTTGACTATTAGATTTATCTGATGAATATGGCCCAAATAGCCGTAGCGGTAAACGCGCAGCTATTCAGCAAGACCAAGCTGAGGGTCGTGGGTTCGAATCCCACCGGTCGAGGATCTTTTCGGGTTGGAAATTTTCTCGACTTCCCAGGGCATACAGTATCTTCGTACCTGCCACACGATATACGCATGCTAAAATGGTCATTGGCACAGTAAGCTCTCAGTTAATAAATGTGGAAGTGCTCATAAGAACACTAAGCTGAGAAGCAGGCTTTGTCCCAGTGGAGACGTAACGCCAGAAAATAAGAAGAAGATGAATATGGAATCATATTATAGTGTTTAGCCTCAATCTTCAGAAGTGAGATGTTTCAAAACCTGATGGTTCCAGAAGTTTATCAAAATTTGAAAACCATGTGTTATGTTTGAGCAATCTCAACAAACTAAGTTGAGGCCAATCATGAATCCAATGAGAAATGTCACACGCAGACAACAATCACATATTCTTAGGAACAGGTCCAACTAGTTATTTTAATCGCTTAATCACTGCCATCGACAAGCTAGCTACACCCCCGGACGCTCAAACATTCATTGCACATCCTCGTTACGCCAAGTATCCATGTCTGAGCAAGTAGGTACATATCTGCCGGCTTACATAACTCACCACTGCCCAGAATGCAACCCACCGCGAGGAACGGCTAGACGGGAAGTGCGCGGTGCATTTCCCAAGACGACCGAGGCGCAATGAAAACAATGAAAGCCATCACGATATGAGAACTATTTCGCGCGCCCGATATGTTGAGACGATTAGCTGCGCTTTGTAACGGAGAGGAAAATCCGTTCGTTGCGAAGAGTCGCGCTAGGTAAGGGTAGGTGTATCAAAGGGGAAGGCATGTGAACTGAACCATTTTACGACAATTTTCACAACCTACCAGTTAATACGTCCGATGTGCTGGACTGAGAAAAGTGCAGTTCTATTGGAGGACGCACAAACACACATAAATGTAGGCAATTGTCGTAATTATTTTTAATAACCTTCATTGACACCAGTCGATAAAATTCAAATTTAACGCACACTGTCCATTTGCAATGAATTTACTAGATTCGACTCGCTGTTTTTAAATTTGTTTTCAGAATATTCGTACCACGCATAGTTTTTGTGGAAATTGAATTGAAAAACTTCGATTAACTCGATTAACATACTCTTGAAATCTTTGCACATAACGTTTTTTTTTAAAGGATAAAAATGTGATGTTATTATAAATTTCCATAATTTCATGGAAATCCTTGTTTTTGCACTTTTACAGTTATTAACTGAGAGCTTTCTTTGTTCAATAACTATTTTTGCTTTTGTATATCGTGTGGCAGGTTCGAAGATATTATATGCCCTGAGAGTGGAACAAATTTCCATTACGAAAAGATTCTCAATCGGTGGGAATCGAACCCACGACCTTGGTTTTGCTGAATAGTTGCGCACATTCTAAGCATTGTTTATGATAAGCATGTGGAACAAAAAAAAGTTGAACTTACATGAAATTTACAATTTTGTGAATAAGTGTAACGAATAATCTGAAAAGTGAATCTCAAAATCAACGGTTCAAAATATGTAAAATTCAAGACGAATGGTCAAAATTCATTGACAATTGTTGTCCAGTGTAATTATAGTTGATGGGAGGCTGCAGCAGCCCAGGGCTCGGTCGTCGAAGTTCACCAGGGCTGGGTGTCAGTGGGATAATCGTAGGTTTCTGCAGTAAATGAGTGCACACACCCCGTCACTAAACATGCAGATCGATGCGATTAGATTAACCTCCTTTTACCCTCCATTCGACCTGCTCCAAGATTTCGCGCAGTTATAGTGCTGACCTTTCCGAAAAGGAGAAAACCGCCGTACGGGTGCCGTACGGATCTACGTTTTTACCGGCAATTAAAACATTTTCATCGACTTCAACGACTGGCATGCTTAATTTGCGCAGCCGATCAAATCGCGGTACGTTTTGCTGATTTAGTTTTTTATAACGATGTTTTACCTTTTACTGCGTCCAGTGATGCCAAGTAAACAAACTCATTTGAAGCTTTTGCCTTTACACGAGATGACACTGAATGATCGAATTCCAAATACGGCTCTGAAATGAAGGAATTTTATATGGTGGAGCTGGGTGTAAAATGCGCCGTCTGGGCAATACGTGCCACCGCAAAATCTCCGTGACAAGCCAAATTTCGATCATTTCATTACTCTGGGAGGAAAAGACTTGAGGCAATATGAGCCTTACAAAGTTTGCTAAACAAAACATAGAATGACAAAGTATCTGCTGCATGTATCCCACTATCCATTTAAATTTAGGTGGCGCGTTTTACTCTACTGTTTTTAAAATCGTTGTTTTGACAACATAAGACAAGATAAGATTGCCTCAATCCTAAGACTGTTTTCGCGAGCATTATTCTTGGACTGCCCTAAAATCCAATTTTCGTCGAAATTCGCTTTTCAAATTGAGTTTTCCCCTAGGGAGCGCATATCACCCCATCTTCCCTCCATTCGAAACCAGAATGAGCGTCTTGGTAACCCTTCCGCCGAGGTACTAGATTCTAGTGAACAGTAGCCAGCCGATCAATCGCCAACAACGGTGGCACGTGCCGTCATTGCCATCGGATTGCTGAAACGCTTCAGGGGACATCAGCTGCAGCGATCATAGTACCTAGGGTATTTAGGACTGATCGCAGATCCAAAGTCACCATCACCGGGTGAGCGATCGTTGCTGCGGTTGTGGCGCTTGTAGTTACAACTTACAGTATTGGACAATACATTTGCATCTTTTTTGATGTTCCATACAAAATGATCAACTTTGATAGGTTTGATCTCAGTTTCTCGTAAACTGGATTAAACGAAAATAATGGGAGACTCACACAAGAAATGTCCTAAGAAAACTTGTTTATCTCGTCTAAATGTTTAAATGTTTTTCAATTTTTGAATAATATCATATTTGTAGAGAAAATCACTTAGGTCAACCGTTAAACAGTAATACATTTATGTTGAAATTCATGTCAAGCTTCAGTTGATGCAATAATTTCGTTCAATTCCGTCTATAAATAACTCAGTTCTAAATCTCCATCATAGACAATTTTGTATGAAAAATCGTAAAAGTTGCAAATGCATTTTCCAATACTGTATACTGTGAGGAATGCCCAAGCACTACGTGAGAGGGGTCCCAAGATGTGCAGCCTTAGCTTTTTCGTTTTTGCATAACGTCGTTTCGTGTGAACTTGAGCTTAGTTTGAATGCATCTAGCATTCTTGGGCGATCGAGCGTGTCTCACTAGGTTTGTGTCACCGGTAAACTACGAACTTGAGATATTGCCACACCATCTCCGCGTCGCACAACGGGTTGAGTGACAAGTGAGTGATTTACGGTGAGTTGCCTATTTAAACGTCACCGTCTAATGGATTCTATCGTCTCCTTCGGTTGACAGTGATTAGATTTACTGTTTGTCATCAGACTGTTCTTCACCGGATAGAAGGTGTTATTTGCGCGAAGAAGTTGCTATGAATTTGTTTGAGTAATTCAAAATCATGAATACTAAGCGTACTTCTCAAAATATGTCATCACATTCTAAATTACCGGTCAAAAGCCCCCCATCAACACTTCTCTCTCTAGTAGCAATTTACTGAAATTGTGACCTATCATTAAACAAACATGATCGCACGTCTCACCAAACAAAAAAAAACTATACGAATGTTAGTTTTTTTCATTCCATTCACAAATCTATCCGCCTTGAATCGGTCGAATATGAAAACATAGTAAGGAGTGGAATTGAGTTAGCTATTGACATGACAAAAAATCTCGAATACTTTAATGGAGAGGATGGCATAAGAAAACTTTGCAGCCGTAGTACAAAACCTCTCAACGACCGCAAACAAGTTTATAATGTCACTGGGCTATGTGCGCTCTGATCGATGCCAGAATCGTGGGCTCGAAGGCTAGATTTTGCCGTGCAATAAAGGCAGGGGGAAATATCTGGTAGCGATCACAGTTGAAGGTTGAAATCAGCCACGTTTGAGGTGTTCGATCGATTTGAACAGATGTTTTAACGATGGATGCTTCATACATTTGTTAATCTGTATGACCATCTTTGAGTATGGTTGAGCAATAGCCAATACGAGCAATGGATAAATAAATCGAAGCAAATCCTAATGTAAACATCACATTTGGCATTGGAACAAGCTAAGGAAACGTATGACATGTAAAAATAGCTTTGCGTCTATTTGTTGAAACATTACAGTTTATAACATTACAGTAACATTATAACACGAATGTCTTAAACATAATATGATAAATCAGAACGCAAAAATGTGCTTTAAAATAATTGTCAGGTAAAAATATCAAGGAAAAAATTCTGACAGATTCGTAAAAAAAATCCATCAACATCAATCCATGAAAAGAACTTTAATAATATTTCCGGGCGTATTCCCGGATTAACATCTAGCAGGATTCCCGAAGGAATCTGTGGGAGCATTCACGAAGAAATCTTCGACGTGAAACTTAAAGGTTTTGCTGGAAGGATCCCCAGAGCGAAGCATAAGTGAATAAAACCTGAATTTAGAACTATACCCTTTAGTTCCGATTAGAGTTTGTATCCATAATCGAGTCTCACACTGACAAAAGTTCGACAATCTCGTTTTTTTTATCAAACAATGTTGAAAAAGACTAAGTTTTTCGAAATCAATTTAAAAAAGTAACATTTTTTTTAAATTTTAATATTGAAACAGTTAGTTGACTTAATAACGTGATATTACAATTGAATTTATGCTGTACTTCCTGTCTGCCAGTGTAGTGCATCCACGTGTTCCTAAAACCCTTGCACAGTAGTGCGAACCGCTCATTTTCATAGGTCACTATTTTGTACCAACAAAAGTAGGAACCGGGTGGCGGCGTGGCCAAGGTCATCTGCAAGCTGAGAGCGATTCCGTTTCGGGAGAGATATGCAAATGAAATGCGAAACTGTCGAATTGTGAATCCTGTTGTTCGTTCAGAATTACATCCTCACCTTAGTAGCGATTCCTTCCAGTTCCGGTGCATGCAGAGCCCGTTCGGCCAGGATAACGAGAGATCATGGCGAAGCACTCTCCTGGTTAGTCGGAGTCCAGATCCTAGCTGGGTGAGGATTTATCCTACTAACTACACAGTAAACGAGAGCACCAAAGGCGCTAAGCTTAATTACATAGGAACAAATCTGATTGTGGCTTCTGTTGAAAATTTGCATTGACTGAAATTACATTGCCGTGGACTTCAAAGATATCTGTTGAAAATGTGGATAATAGTGAGAAATTGATTTTAATAAAAAAATATCGGCCAGGATTTTTCATAATTTTTCTACAGGATTCTTTAAGGCACGATACCTTCCGACAGGATTCTTCCAAGTATCCCGACTGGATTCTTTCAAGATTTTCGTCAGGATTGCTCCATGAATCTCGACAGGATTCTTTCAAGAGTTCCGAGAGGATATTCCAACATGATGCTTCCAAGAAACCCAACTGGAATCTCGACATGATTCTCCTAGAATCCCGGTCTACTAGAATCTTAAAACCCCGACAGGATTCTTGCAAGAAGCCCGACAGGATTCCTCTATAGAATCACGATACGGTTCCCCTAAAAGCCCGACATGCCTCCTTTATGCCCCCCTGGGCATAAAGTATCATCGTACCTGCCACACGATGGACGAATGCGAAAATGACAACTTTGGCAAAGAAAGCGCTCAGTTAATAACTGAGGAAGTGCTTATAAGAACACTAAGCTGAGAAGCAGGCTCTGGTCCCAGTGAGGACGTTAATGCCAAAAAAATAAAAAGAAAATCCCGACAAAGTTCTTCCTGTAATTTCTGACAGGATTCTTGCAAGATTTCCTATAGGATTCGTCCTATAATCCCAACATGATTTTTCAAGAATTTTGACATGAATCTTCCAACAAATCCGACAGGATTCTTGCAACAATCCCAATAGAATTCTTGCAAAATTCAAGATTCTTCCAAGAATCCTGATAGAATTTTACAAGAATCTCGATGGGATTCTTCCAAGATCCCTGTAGGATTCTTCCAAGAATCCCAAAAGAATACTGTCAAGAATCGTGATAGGATTCTTCCAAGCATTCCGATAGCATTCTTGGGCATTCAAAAATCTTTCAAGAATTCCGATAGGAGTCTTCCAAGAATCTTAATAGTATTTTTTCCAAAAATTACGATAGGATTCTAACATGATTCCCGACAGTTTTTTTTTCCAGAAATATTAACAAGAATTTTTGCAAGAATCTCAATATAATCCTTCAAAGATTCCCGACAGGATTCGTCCAAGAATTCCGAAAGAATTCTTCCAAACATCCCGACAGGATTCTTCTAAAGATCGCAACAGGATTCGTGCAAAAATTCCAATAGAATTCTAGCAAAAATCCAGAGAGTATTCTTCCAAGAATCCAGATAGGATTTTCCCAAAAATACCGAAAGAATTCTTCCGAGCATTTAAAAATCTTCCACGAATCGCGATAGGAATCTTCCAATAATTTTGATAGTATTCTTCTTAGTATCCCGATCGGATTCTTCCAACAATCCTGTTAGGATTCTTCCGAGAACTCCGACAGGATTTTTTCAAGAATCTCAACAAGATTTTTTTTTAATAATCTCGATAGAATTCTTCCAAGAATCCTGACAGGATTCGTCCAATAATTCTGAAAAAAATTCCAAGCATCACGACAGGATTCTTCCCAGAATCCCGATAGAATTTTGATAGAACTCTTCCAAGAATTCCAATAGAATTCTTCCAAGGAACCCGACAGGATTTTCCCAAGAACCCCGATAGGATTCTCCGAAGAATTCCGATAGAATTCCTCCGAGAACCCCGATAGAATTCTCCTAAGAATTTCAACTGGATTCTTTTGAAGATCTTGATTGAATTCTTCCAAGAATTCTGACAGGATTTTTCCAATAATTTCTACAAAAATCCCGACATATTTTTTCAAGAATTTCTACAAGATTCTTGCAAAAATGCTGAAAAGATTCTCGAAAAATCCCTACATGATTTTCCAAGAATCCCGTCAGGATTTTTTCTAGAGTCTCGTCAGGATTTTTCCAAGAATTTCGTTTGTTTTCTTCCAAGAATCCCGTTTGTATTCTTCCACGAATCTAATCTGGATTCTTCCAAGAATCTCTTTTGGATTCTTCCAAGAATCCCGACAGCATTCTTCCAAGAATACCGGCAGGTTCTTTCAAGAACCCTGACAGAATTCCTCAAGGGATCACGACAGGATTCTTTCATCGAACCTGACAGAATTTTCTCCAATAATCCCGACAGGATTCTTCCGACTCGATTCTCCCAGGAATCCCAACAGGGTTCTTCCATAGAATCTCGACAAGTTTCTCCTACAATCCCGACAGAGTTCTTCCTGAAATCATGATAGGGTTCTTCCAAGAATCCCGACATTTTAGTGTAAATCCAAGTGCAGAACTGTTGATACCATGGTGCTTAATTTTAACCGTGTAGAGGAATCTATGAATGGATACCTAGAGGAATCCCTGAACGGATTCCTAGAAGAATTCCAGAACGGATTTCCAGCAGAATTCCTAAACGGATTCCTACAGGAATCCCTGAACGGATTCCTGGAGGAATCCTTAAACGAATTTATAGAAAAATCCTTGAACAGATTCCTAGAGAAACCCTTGAACAGATCCCTAGAAGAATTCCTGAACGGATTCCTAGAGTAATTCCTTAACGGATTCCTAGAGGAACTTTGAACGGATTCTAAGATGGATCCTTGAACGGATCTCTAGAAGACTATTACTGTATGGATTCCAAGAGGAATCACTAAACGGATTCCTATAGAAGTCCCTGAATGGATTGCTAGAGAAATGTCTGATTGAATCCATAGAGGAATCTCTTGAACGAATTCCTAGAGGAATCCTTACACGAATTCATTGAGGAATCCCTGAACGGATTCCTAGAGGACTCTCTGAACGGATTCCTAGAGAAATCTCTGAACGAATTCCTAGAGATATCCTTGAACGGATTCCTACAGAAATCATTAAACGGATTCCTAGAAGAATCTCTAAACGGATTCCTAGACAAATCCCTGAACGGATCCCTAGAAGAATTCCTGGAATCTAGAGGGATCTCTGAACGATTCTCTAGAAAAATTTCACTGTATGGATTCCAAGAGGAATCACTAAACGGATTCCTATAGAAGTCCCTGAATGGATTGCTAGAGAAATCTCTGATTGAATCCATAGAGGAATCTCTTGAACGAATTCCTAGAGGAATCCTTACACGAATTCATTGAGGAATCCCTGAACGGATTCCTAGAGGACTCTCTGAACGGATTCCTAGAGAAATCTCTGAACGAATTCCTAGAGATATCCTTGAACGGATTCCTACAGAAATCATTAAACGGATTCCTAGAAGAATCTCTAAACGGATTCCTAGACAAATCCCTGAACGGATCCCTAGAAGAATTCCTGGAATCTAGAGGGATCTCTGAACGATTCTCTAGAAAAATTTCACTGTATGGATTCCAAGAGGAATCACTAAACGGATTCCTATAGAAGTCCCTGAATGGATTGCTAGAGAAATCTCTGATTTAATCCATAGAGGAATCTCTTGAACGAATTCCTAGAGGAATCCTTACACGAATTCATTGAGGAATCCCTGAACGGATTCCTAGAGGACTCTCTGAACGGATTCCTAGAGAAATCTCTGAACGAATACTCAGAGATATCCTTGAACGAATTCCTACAGAAATCATTGAACGGATTCCTAGAAGAATCTCTAAACGGATTCCTAGACAAATCCCTGAACGGATCTCTAGAAGAATTTCTGGAATCTAGAGTGATCTCTGAACGATTCTCTAGAAAAATTTCACTGTATGGATTCCAAGAGGAATCACTAAACGGGTTCCTAGAGAAATCCTTGAACGGATCCCTAGAAGAATTCCTGAACTGATTCCTAGAGTAATCCCTTAACGGATTCCTAAAGGAACTTTGAACGGATTCCAAGAAGGATCCCTGAACGGATCTCTAGAAGAAAATCACTGTATGGATTCTAGGAGGAATCACTAAACGGATTCCTTTAGAAATCCCTGAATGGATTGCTAGATAAATCTCTGATTGAATGCATAGAGGAATCTCTTGAACGAATTCCTAGAGGAATCCTTACACGAATTCCTTGAGGAATCCTTGAACGGATTCCTAGAGGAATCTCTGAACAGATTTCTAGAGAAATCCTTGAACGAATTCCTAGAGAAATCCTTGAACGGATTCCTAGAAGAATCTAAGATTCCTAGACAAATCTGAACGGATCCTAGAAGAATTTCTGAAATCTAGAGGGATCTCTGAACGATTCTCTAGAAAAATTTCACTGTATGCATTCCAAGAGGAATCACTAAACGGGTTCCTATAGAAGTCCCTGAATGGATTGCTAGAGAAATGTCTGATTGAATCTAATTGGGGAATCTCTTGAACGAATTCCTAGAGGAATCATTACACGAATTCTTAGAGGAATCCATGGACGAATTCTTAGAAGAATCCTTAAACGAATTCTTAGAAGAATCCTTAAACGAGTTCTTAGAGGAATCTCTGAACGGATTCCTAGAGAAATCCTTGAAGGAATTCCTAGAGAAATCCTTGAACGGATTCCTAGAGGAATCTCTGAACTCCTAGACGAATCCCTGAACGGATCCCTAGAAGAATTCCTGAACGGATTCCTAGAGTAATCCCTTAACGGATTCCTAGAGGAATCCCTGAATTAATTTTTAGAAAAAAATAATCACTGTATGGATTCCAAGAGGAATCACTAAACGGATTCCTAGAGAATGGATTGCTACAGAAAACTCTGAATGAATCCATAGAGAAATCTCTTGAACGAGTTTCTAGAGGAATCCTTACACGAATTCCTAGAGGAATCCTTGAACGAATTCTCAGAAGAATCCCTGAACGGATTCCTAGAGGAATTTCTGAATAGATTCCTAGAGGAATCCCCGAACAGATTCCTAGAGGACTTTTTAAACGGATTCCTAGTTGAATTCCTCTAGGAATAAATTTCTGAATAGATTCTTAGAAAAGAAATCCCTGCATGGATTCCTAGAGGAACCCCTGAACAGATTCATAAAGGAATCCCTGAACGGATTCTTGAAGGAATCCTTGAGCGGATTCCTAAATGAATCCTTGAACAGATTCCTAAGGGAATCCCTAAACGGATTAATCCGGATTCATAGAGGAATACCTAAGCAGATTCCTAAAGGTATCCTTGAATGGATTCCTATAGGAATCCCTGAATGGATTCCTATAGGAATCCATGAATGGCTTCCTAGCGGAATCTCTGAACGGAATCCAAGAGGACTTCCTGAGCAGTTTCTTTGAGGAATCCCTGAATGGATTCCTAAAGGAATCCCTGAAATCATTTGTTGCTTCCATTTTCCGGACGCTTCGAAAGCCGGACAGTTGCCTTTTTCAAAGTGTTTTTTGGACTAAATACCAGTTCCATCTAGAATCAACTTCTACATTCTCCATGCATAAAAGTAGTCGAAATAATATTTCTTGGGTTAATTAAGGCAGGTGTCTGGGATTCCAAGCGTCCGGACAATTCGAATCAACACGGTACTTTGCAAAACATGGTTAAAAATCCTTTCATTTCGTACCACATACACCTTAGCTGCCGCCATTCGAATTACATGTACGGATAAACGAATGTAGAAGACTACCTTATAAGTACAACAAAACATGGTTTCTAATTCTTGAGAAAGGTGAAACGAATTACCAAAAACTTCGCTCTAAGCAGTTCTGATTCTTAAACAAGTAGTTGACAAGAGTTTTCAGTCAAGGAACAATCTAGTACCTATTCCTATGGCAATACCTCTTGAAGCGTACAGTTGATTTTGCAGCGTTAACACTTAAGAAATTTTATCTTAACGGTGAAAGGGTTAAAAAAGGTCTGTACATTGTACTTGCAGCTGTGTTCATCAAAACTTTTTTATTGGCTCTTCTCTGGTGCTTCATAAATAAAGGCAGTGTTTGAACAGAGTTCCCTACCATGATTTTCCATTATTCCTATTACGCAACTGAAATCATTGTAATTTAAATCGATTCAATAAATGACCTATAAACATGATTTGAGATGAAAACGAAAACCGTTTCTTTAAAAGTCGTATAGAACCTTTTCAAACTACCTATTTCGTTACAGTAACATGCTTTCAGCTGGTAAAGCATATGGGAACTGAACAGTTTGTTATATATGACAAATGTTATAATACATACATGTTGACATCCACCGCATGAACAGATGGTGGATTAATTGACCCGTAAATCACTCCACTGCTGGACTGCTGATGAGAGGCAAAGACACTACACTTGTCGATTGACAATTTGGAGGTTGAACCATATTGCAATCACAGCAGAAACCACTCGCGTGAAGTCCATAATCAGGCGTGGAAGATCGCTGGCTCTAATTTAAAATATGACACCCTTCACAGTTCGCACAAGATGTGGAGCGAAACAGTTTACTCGAGTGGGTCTCTAATAAAAACAAAAATTTGCTCAATCCATCAAGACTGCCTACTAATCATTGTCACCATCAGCATGTCGTCAGCGCAACCGCCCCAGCCCAGGTCACACAGCTTCCAATTTATGCTCTGCACACTACAGAGTGCACTAGGCTGTGTTGTTACATCTTGGATACAAGAGCCGGGAGACGCCTTACAGAGGAATGACTAACTAATTAGTTTGCCTTTGATTGCTCGCCAGGCTGATGGCTTGTAAACGCGAAAGTAAAAGTAGCAACACACCTACGGGCTAAGGATGGAGGTACACTCTTAAAAAAAATGAAATTTACATGCGACTTAATCCAATCTGCACTGATTTAATTTGTGACGCAAATGCATTTACAACACAATTTTATGTTTCTTATGATTTAAAGTTCAAAACCGTAAAACAAAATAAGATTTCCAATAAAACTAGATTGAAAATCAAGTTTACTAATTTAACTTTCCAAGCACATGTAACGTTTGCGTCAATTTTCTAATCGCACATGTTGCATGCCGTAGAATATAATTATGAGACTGGAATTTCAGTTTTAAAAAACCTAAATTTACATGATCTTCGACTTTGTGCCGGCAGCATATCAGTCATTGAGTTTGTTTTCAACATGGCCGGTGTAATACGTCGTGACTTTTCCCTGGAGTGTTTATGTGCGAATTAATTGAAAATTTATTATTTAGAACTCGATATATGCAAATATCATTTTGCAGTGAAACTGTTAATAGTTATCTTCAATCGGGAAAGTGTGGTTGAGCGATACTTAGTGCATTATTAAGCGTGACGCTCCACAGGTGTGAAAATTTGGCTCGCGACGGCTGATTGCGACCGATAATTTGGAAGAAGAGATTTACACCGGTTCCAGTAGTGTTCCGTTAGATTATCAGAGCAATGTAATCTGATGAAAACATCATTACTTGTTATACGTTGAAGATTGTTCGTCCCATTGTGTGTTTGTCGAAAAAGAAGCAATAAAAAGTGTTTTCTAATTCTCACTCCCGCGAGAATGAAGGAGTCTACGAAAACGTGTGCAGCAGACAACGCGTTGCAACGACCATTAGCTCTTTCAAGTTTTTACCAGTCCTATGTGTATTCATAGTTTAAAGTAGCAAAAGGTAAGAGTTTTGAAGTTTTTTCAAAAAATTCCCGACTTAGCGCATGAGAATTGGTTATCGTATTCTTGAGGAAACGACAACAAAATAAGCACAGAATTACACGTCGTGATGTAAAAGTCAGTTGTTATGGCTTTTACGTCCCGGCGTGTAATTTTTTTTTTGGTTTTTTGTTGTCATGTAATTTTAAGAACAGATGTAAATTTATGTCGAATGGTTCGCTTCTTTTATGTGCATCAAAGAAGACGTAAATTTACCTGAATTTTTATAAGAGTGTACTAATCGAGTAGATAAACCTGCAACTATACGCAGACATGATCGTTTTGGTTGTTAAACGGGCTGAAAATGGGTTTTAGTCCACCTTTTCAGCTGCAAGCAATTTTGTTGTAGTCGTGTACCGCTTATGGGACACATCCAACGGTGTCAGCATCATTGGCCGTTAATAAGCAATTGAAAGATTTTTATGATTTTGCTGGCTGGAGATGGCGTGGCTTGGCTTCGACCGCATCAAAGTGCAGTTTGAATAGTCGTCATCACATAATCGCCGGGATCATGATTAACTGCCATGAACCGAACTCGGCATGCCTTCACTTGTGGGCCGTTACTCTGATCAGAAAGAAACACCACCCCATGCGGCACCTTTACGCAAAGATTGTGGATTTATGGAAGTTTACGGTACTTGGAGGGTTCGTTTTAGGCGCTGCCAGTCCCGGATTGATCGAAAACGCCATCAGCTGGTAATTGTTTTCCGATTGGTTGTGTTCAAATTGTGGTTTCCTCGTTGACTGCTTCTTACTTCGGGGTTCCGCTAGATGGACGATTTTGTTTTCATTATGAGTGCTATTGTGCGGTTCAATGCTTCTGCGGTTTAATCTACTATTGGATATATGGGCGTTTTCTTTTTCACACCAAACGTAAATCGTTGTTACATTGAGTTTATCCTTGAAAACGTCGCTTACAAGTAAATTGCGGTTCTGATTTATGAATTGTAGTTTTAGTTTATGTGTTTCTTACAAAACCTGCTTTTGGTTTTTGAATTCTGCAAAAAAATCTCTTTATTATTAACAATCGTCTCATCGTTCCAATCGATCAAGTTTTCAGCTTGAACGGCTGTGTAGTTCTCTAGATTTGTGCTCTTGCAAATTTGAGGTTTCGCTTTAATGCATCTGTATCTTGATAAGTGGTTACAGACATTTTGTATATTTGTTATATTTGGATTGAATACCTTCAGTGCGGTGTTTTAAAGTTCAATTTTCATTAAGCATGAGCTCTAGATACTTAACTTCATTTGATCAATTTATTAGGATCCCTCTCATAGTGATAACATGTCTTATTGAAGGTTTCTAATAAAAAGCTTTTGGTTTATGTGGGAATATTATTAGTTGAGTTTTGGAGGCATTAGGAGAAATCTTCCATTTTTGCAAGCATGGAGAAACAATATCCAAACTTTTTTGCAATTTACTGCAAATGCCACGAAGGCTTCGTGGCGGAGAGGCCTGTGTTATCCTCAAACAAAGATTTTTAACTTTGGATTATTCTAACAATGTATGTTGGAAAATCATAGTTTTTTTTTAATTTTACAATCAAGCCTTCATGCCATTGAATGCTTTTTCTATGGCTAGAAGAGCGAGACCAGTAGAATAGCTTTCAGATTTGTTGAAACGAATAAAATTTGATATACACGTAAATGATGATAAGTGGTCAAATGTTCATATCGAAATCCGAACTGTTCATTGGCAAAAATTATATTTTTGTTGATGTATGGTCCACTTTGTTGAATAACCTTTTCAAAAGTTTACTGATGGAGGAAAGCAAGCTGATTGCACGATAGCTAGAAGCTTCTGCAGGATTTGTATCTGGTTTTTAATTGGTACAACCTTGACATTTTTCCATTTGTCAGGAAAATATGCCAACTGAGAACGTTTGTTAATTATATCAACCAAGAATGATACTCTCTGGAAGCATTGCCTTGAGTTTTAAATGGCAGACGAACAAACTCGGGAAATTATTTTTTTGTGTGGTTTTCCAGGCAAAAACAATTTTGAGTGTAATCGAAAATTTATTTTTCTACTCTATAATATTCACTTGGCTTCTAAAAGTAGATTAATTCAAAAAAAACTACATGTTATAGCCTTTAATTTTGATTCACAGAAAAAAAGGCTTAGGAAATACGTTTCTGTGTGGTTTTATGGGTAAAACAAATTTCGAGTGTTATCGGAAATTTATTTATTTTTACTCTTGCATGCTCACTTGGCTTTCACAATCTAATTTGGGTTACGGGCATACGGGTCCAAAAAATAGGGTTTTATTCGTACTATTTTAAGTAAAATAAAATTTTAGTGATAGTCAACTAATACATAACAGTCAACTAATACATACAGTCTACTAATACATATTCACTACAAATTAATGTGGAAAAACACGTTATGTAACCGCTTCGAATTTATTGTTTTATTGTTGAATTTGTAAAAAAGTGCGTTTTTCAAAAAACTAAAAAGTGCCTTTGGCTTAATTACTTTTGGTAGACGCATCTATTTAAAAAAAACTATTAATGATAAAAGTGCCGGTTCCATGATCGAAAAATTCTTGATAATTGTTTCGAAAACGACAGGTCAAAGTTGCACTTCCGTCTATTTTGGACCCGGTTGTTGGCGTAAGTTTTCACCTCTTCGGTAGAAGAAGAGTAAATGCAGAGACGTTATAAGACTTGCCTGAGGCGGCAGGGATTTTTCTATTTGATTTGAAACAAATTGAACGGTCATTATTGGGAACACAATTTGAAGGGGAGAAGCTGAATCTGCATGCTACAATATCGGCATAAATCAATTCGAAATAAAAAGATTCAATGGCTACCCGACGGAAAAAAATAGGTTGTGATTGTGCGTAATTACCTAATATATATGATTTGTAAGCAAGCGATCGTTCGCTAAAAAAATGAGCTTTGTTTGAGATTCTGCCTGGGGAATTCCGAGAACAGGAAACGTTACCGTTCATCTGCCTGGCACGAGCCTCGACAACTCGCCTACGCGGTGGGCAATCCCTAAAGTTAGATTTATGAGGGCCCCCGTAATTTGCGCATACAAATTTTGTGGTATCATGCTTCATAGGACTGACGTCCTTAGTGTGGAAAGAACCTCCGCAAATAATCCCATTGTTGGCACCGACGGCACTGAGTGAAGTTCTGAAAACTTCCTCCAGGTTTCTGGAAATGGTCCATGTCACACGGACATCGAACATAAGCCTTGCTTTTTCTAAAGCTTTAAATTTTTTAGATCACTTTTGTTCAAGTGAACTTAATAATATTCATGAGAAATCCCTTCCCGAGATTACCAGATTGGGTTCTTTATTCTAAGTAAATCATTTATTCCATTTTTGATCTCGTCAGGTGACTTATAGTCACTTGTAAGATCTTCCAAGACGACTTTGAACAAACCTTCAGTTTTGTCGCCATAAATATAAAAATTGTGCTTCTTCTCTTCATGATGCTTGAGAAGTAATTTGCGATCTTTAAGAGTTTCCTGCGACAGTCTCCTTTCTTTGCGATTTGGAAGGTAACCTTGATTCCTCTAATGGAGCTCAAGATCTTTTGCCTAAATCCTCCAAATTCGGAACAACTGACCGCGACAGGCGGCAATCTTTGTTTCCTCACTTGAATTAAAGAGCCTGGCTAGAGGCTGCTTCGATTTGATGTTCGGAAAATGTGTCTAAATCATCGAACAGATTTCCAATTACGATGCAATTATCAACATTAGCCATTTCACCCTTGGAAGAAAGCGCACATTCCGGAGAAACGTCTTTTCTTACATTTTGGCACGTTCAGTGACAGATTTAAATCCCGCTTTTTTGTGAGGAAGCTGTGAATTCAGAGAATCACCCTATCTTTTGTTCGTTATTGCAACCATGTTCAGTGAATAAACGAAAGAAGACGTGACCTTCTAAGAGGTATTTTTCCCAGGATGTTGTCTAAGAAGAATTACCACCGCTAGCTTTCGCTAACGGGTCCAATGAAAAATCGAAAGTACGGGTCCCCAAACAAGGATCGTAAAGGGATCAATAGTAGAAAAATATTACTGAAAAGTACTGTTTTTGTAGCACTTTTGCTTTAGGTAGTTTTTGAAAACTTCCTAGAGCAGAAAGAATTTGTGTATGCACAGCACGAAGGTACGAAGTGCACTGATAGAACGAAAATTGATTTGTAGAATTGCTTGCTCACAACGTCCTCGCCTTGATTAAATGCTTAAATTCTAGCTGTTCTTTGTCTTGCTTATGAGTAATTAAGAGATAATGAATTGTTCGCATTCTCACACTGTATCGCAACATACTCAGCTTACTAACCAATTTGCAGCATAAAAAATCTTCTTATACGCTTCTGCACCTGTAACGTACCTTGAACATGTGGCGTTTGTAATCTCATAAATGATGAAATAATGATTAGCCATAACGAGAAGCAATTTGAACTCGCGGCTACTTTCAATTTTGTTTGTGTTGTGATCGTTCACACTTCCCTTCCTATGCTCGCTCGCTGGCGGCAGCACAATATGGATGTTCCATGATGAACACATAGTTCAAACTCGACAGCTCTCAACGACCGGGTAAAAAAAAAAAAAAAAAAATGGACATCAATTTACCATCGCACCGTCGAATTATGGTTGTGATGTGAAATAATCGACGGTTTTCTTTGCATAAATGGCAATCAGCGCCGAAAAGAGAATGGATCTCTGAATCCCAATGCATTGTGCATTTGCCCATTCAGATACACTGCGGAAGCCACGTCGATCATCTTCAGCTGCTCGGCAGTCAGCTCGCTTTATCAATTCCAGATTCCGGCATTCCACTGCCGCATGCCAGTGCACACTGGTTCAGGACTCGAAAAACGTGCGCCTAAACGTGATTTTTGTAGGGTGACATCTTGGATGAAATGTTATATTTTCTTCCATGTTATTAACTGGGAGCTTTCTTTGCCTATTGGTCATTTTTGCATATGTCTATCGAGTGGCAAAAATGGTATTTCGTGATGGCACGAAGATACTCCACGCCCTAGGAAGTCGAGAAAATTTCTATTACGAAAAGATCCTCGACCGGCGGGATTTGAACCCACGGCCCTGAGCTTGGCCATGCTGAGCTATTCGCGTTTACCGCTACGGCTATCTTGTTCAGACTATAGGAAAGTATCCTATAAAAGCTTTCTTTCTATATAAAAATGTTAGTGATATTTTTACCTAGTAGTGCAGTGTGAAAAATATTTTTACAATATTTTCTCAAATTGTTCAGGTGTCTGCAGCAAAGTTGTAGAATATGATGATTGTATTGTTTAACGTTCGTTCACGACCATTTTGTATAAAATACTTTGTTTTTAGAAAAAGTTATTCTAAAAATACTGGTTTGGAAGGGTATTTTATATAAAACACTCTGTAACTCCTGAACAATCGTTTGTAAAAGTTAGTGTCTGAAGATCAAAGAGTTGTTATCATCATTGTCTCTTTATTTGCTGATATCAGGACCCTTCAACTCGTCTTAAATCACGTTTAAACATGGAAAACTAAAAAAAACACATTTTTCGGATTTTGAACCAGTGTGCTGTGAATGTTGTGTAAGCCACCCCAAAAATTCCTCTCGTGTGCATTCCGATGCAATGCCATTTGCTGTCTGTCAGATCAACCAAAAAAAAAACTGGTGCGATGCAAACCTACTACCCCATAGACCGGGTGATGCAGCCCGTTTTTGTTTTCGGGGAATGATGAAGGCGTTGTTGCATCGGCTCTGGCAAAACGTAATGCGATAATCGTGCCAAGCATAATGAATTTAATTATCAACGAAATTCGAAAATTGTTTCGTTTCTTTGCTCTTTTTTCGCTTGTTCAATTAGGAAGAGAAGAAGCAGATTACATCATTTGCGCATTCAGACCATATTGTGCGAAGTGTCTGACAGAAGAGGATTCGTTTATGGCTTTTGGCTTGAAGCAAAAGATCATATCGATTCACTTTGCAAGCAGGTCAGTAATGACCGATCATCGTTTCGATTAATGATAAGCAGAGAGTCATCCATAGTACCTTGCATCGAACCAATTGCCTGTTATCAGCTGTCAATTATGTGAGGTGCACAATGTAAGCTGTCACTGGTCTAAAATTTTAATTATGTTACAGGGTGTCGACTACATGAAAAAGCCTGGAAAGTCAGGGAATTTCACTACAGTTCAGGGAAAAATTCGCTATCAGTAGTATTCTACAATATCAAACGAGTAGATTGTCTATTATGTTATCGATTAGGTCAACGCAGCAGTAAAACGATTAATAATCATAATGTAATCAATCTTTTAAAATTGCAGTTAACTATTGAAAAATCTCCGTTATCCATAGTAGAGTAAGCTATATTTTACTATCTGCAAAACTCCTCAGAATCAAAATTTTCAAAATGTGGTGAATTAAGATTATTTCAGCGTTCCTTCTGGAGTTTCATTATGAACTTATTTTTAGTGTTGTCCAGTTTTTTGAGAATAAACTCAAAAAATTTCCCTTTTGGCGATAATTCTAGAGATTCCTTAAGAAATTCCTCCAATAATTACTAAGTATTTGTTCTGCAAAATTTTCAGAACTTGTTATGTCAGGATCATCACCGATTTCATAATTTTGATGATTTCTTCGCCTTTTTTCGGTGAAATCAATTCAAAATCGTAGCATTTACCGATCGTTGCAACCTACTAATATATTCGGTCATCATCAGTGGTTCATGCTGTAGAGTCTTACATCCTCATCAATCTATTCACTTCTATCTTGGTCCTGTTTGGACTGACCAAAGATTTTACTCCAAGAAATCCTTCAAGTTTTTTTTAATAATTCCTTGAAATAAATTACTTTATGAATCTAGAAAACCACTAGAAAATAGAAATTGGTTTGAAGGAACTTCTTTAATAATTCATTGCCTTTTTGTGATGATTCATAGAAGAATTTAGAGAGATATCGGACAACTTATGATTAGCGCAATAATGAATCCCTGAATATTTTTTTTTAAGAATATTTGGATGAATTCTTCGGAAAAGAAAATCAAGGCAAAATCCATATCGGATGTCTAAAATACTAATTAAAACAAATAAGCTGCAACGATTCATCGTGAAAAACTATTTGAAGTTCTCAAATAAATACCAATAATTGTAACAGATTGTAACGGAAAAGCATGCTCCAAAGGCACAGCCGAGAAAAATTCAATACGAAAAAAAAAAAAATAACTACTGAAGCGGGAATCGAACCCATACCCAATGACATGATGAGTTTAACTGCCTGACGACACTAAACGCAAGACCACGCAGCTCAGGAATGTTAAATTTCCTGGAACAGTTTTTGCAATTATATCTTTTGATATTGAAGAAAAACGTCGAGGAGCTTTTGGAGCAAATCTTGGAATAATTCCTGGTGAAATATCAGAAGAATACCTGAAAAAAAAAATACGTTTAAGAATTTAAGAGGGTTTAAGAGAGAAATCACAGTTGAATTCTTTGAAGCAATTCTCAGAGAAAGTTCTTCGGCAATGCCTGGAATTTGACCTGAAAAAATACCATATTTCTTTTGCCATTGCGTGCTATCAAATTATAAGATATACTCTGGTAGCGAAAGCTGTTTACATTTTCGTTTATGTCTGAAATTTGTGAAATCATTTTTGCAATAGTTCAGTATCTAACTTTTACGCTTGAAGATTTTAACTGAGAATGATTATTAGATGGCTCAGGATTTTCTGAGTATTAACTCAAGTTTTAGCATTTTATTCATTAATTATTGGCTCACTTTTGGCCCTAAACTTTCATTTTTTGACTTATCATCAAATCAAACTCGGTACTCTTCCAACTAAGTTTTCATTCATTCTTCAACCACTTTTGGCTCACTACCAGCTTATATTCAATTTACCCAAAGTTAGACCCAAAGAATTTTCAACTTAATCGATCCACTTAAACTCAAGATTTGCTCAACAAAAACCAACCAAATAATTTCACAGTTGCACATACAACTTTCGAAAAACAAAATGCATCGTATAATCATGAGCATTATGTAGCTGCACTTCTCTTTACCAGCATGATTTAACTAGACCGTAACTGATCACTCTGTGAGGTTTTGTATACCCATAGTATTAAAATTGAAGAAATGTTTTCAAAAAACTATCGATATTTCAATTTAATTACAATAATAAAGGCTGAAGGATTTTTTATTGGCTTCTGTTTGTTTCAGATGAAGGGTTAACTTTTGAGTAATTCTCAGAATATTATTCAAAAAAAATTTTTTCTGAGCAGTTTAAAATGATAAAATTTCTTACAGCACGAACGAATAATGGATTTTTTTTTGCTGAAACAAGAATAATAGTTATAATAGTCAGAAACATTTAATTAATTGACCGAGAGAAACTAAGAAAATCACATATAGCCCCGCAGATTGCTCCATATGATAGCGTTATCGTAGGTTCCAAAACATACTTCAAAAATTTCGGAATCATCTATAAATATGTTTATGCCAATTTTATTTACAAAACAAAAATCTTATAGTCAACACATTTACTAAATGTTTTCTTATATTTTTCATTTCAGGTAAGCTGGTTTGTTAACATAAAGGGCCGGTTAATAAGGTAAATTTACACTTAACGATGATACATATTCAGATTTCCGGAATTGAATGTACTTCTACACATGGATTATTTCAAAAAACTTAAACTTCAATCATCTTAGAAAAATGCTAAATTTCATTCGATATTTTGCGCGACGTTCGTTTCGTTGCAGTCATTTTATTTTTCTGCATTCATCAACTACCGTCACCTCTCACATACAGCACGAGCGGTAGAATTTGCATAGAAAAAACACAAAAAACTGTCAATTGAATGTCATCTGACACGATGACATTTGCGTAAATCATAAGTTTTGAATAGAACTCAGATAAATCGGGTCATAAAAATTGAAAAAAATCGATTTTGCTTGTTATGTCGAATGTCTTTCACGACTATTTCTAGTTCACGTTCACGTTCTAAATTGCCTTCCACCCTCGTGCGAGAATGCCCCACAGATTTTCGTCGGATTCAGATCAGGACTATGTGCTGGCTAATCCAATAATTTGATATTTCGATCCAAAGACCATTCTAAGCTCCTCATGCTACGTGGATAGAAGCATTATCCTGTTAAAATATAAAGTCTTCAGGCATTTCATCTGCAGTAAAGGGGATCTACACGTCCTCGAACAGTTCAATATGGTTTTCTGAAGCCATTCTCGTTGAAATCTTAGCCACAGGGATCTTCCCGGTGGAGAAAGTTCCTACTCAGCTTAAGTTGTGGATCTTTACTCATATCGGTCAGTAATACGCGCAACAATTTGGACCGTAGGGTAGATTGCCAATTATTGCACAGACCATGTATTCCTTATGGGTGTGTAATAATTGGGTCGATTTTTAGCTTGCACAATAATTGTCTATTTACCCTATAAGTTAAATTCCTTTCATCAGAAAAAAAAAACTTTTACTATCTTTCTTCAGCTCACGAACCACGAACGAATTTTACTCGACTTATAACAAAATTTGCTTTCATATACATGTACAGGGGATTGGCAAAATGATTGGAATAGTTAAAGTTTTGCCTATTTTTTATGAAAAATTGAAGAAATTTGATGCATTTGGAAGCAGTCAATGGCAAATTTGGTGTAGTTTGAGGAATGGCCACCGGACACCGGAGATGTTCCAGATTTTCCGAGGCCATGTCCAAATGGCATTATTTCTGTTCGTTTAATTTTATGTGGTGTGAAGTTGTATAGATATTTACATTTTTTCTAGAAACTAGAACTAACCGAAAGTTTAATGTAAGTTGACGCATTGGTTGGAAAACTTTTCGTTTCCAGTTTTGATTCGTCTCACAACTAACGGCTCATTGTGATATATAGTGAGTGGTCAAAATGCACAACTTCAATGTGATAATAAAATGTTCATTTAGACTGTTTAGTACTTCGGGTATCCCTCTCCATTCCTTTAACAGAATAAATACGAGACGACTTACCACAGTGCATCGAAAACAAAACAATTCAAGGAATCGTTTTCTACGACGAACATCACGCACACATTGATGCGTAATAGTTTTTTTTTTCTCAGTCCGGACGAATGAAAATCTTTGTTTACGTTCACAATTATATGCGGTAATTGAGGGAATTTCTTAAAATTTCGTGAAATATAGCAGTATTATGGTGTGTGATTAGAATGAAATCCTTCAGTGAAGTCAAACAAAGGATTTTCATAATGCAAATAATTGCATGGTGAAGGTAAATTTGAATCGTACTGTGGCTCAGTCGATCGCTCAACAGATTTCGCTCGGTACGTCTTCGTCCATTGCGATTTCGTTGGAAAAGCGAAAAGTGGATTACTGAATTGAAGTTTTTTTTTTCATCGTAACTACTATAATACGATTTATTGCATTTTTGTTGTAAAAGTAGAAGAACCAGCTTTCACAAAATTACACGTGCAAAGAAATCTATATTGTGGGTAAATTCGAATAATCGTCGTAGTGGAACATTTCAAGTTTGATACGACGAATAACAGCGCTTGAGATGAAGTAGATCGAAACCCTTGTAGCGATCAATGTCAACGCCAACCTAGCAAAGGGAAAAAAACGTTTTTGAAGGCGTAGGTCTTCCTAGTGAAAAAATCTTAATGTGATTGATGTTACCGCACTTGGTATTTGCGTTTCAAACGCACATAGCAAAACATGGTAATGTCAAGCATTTTCAATTATTTGAATAAAAAGTGCGAATGTATTTGATGCCGATGCGTAAAACCTCTGACATGGAGTATCCTACTGATGTTTCTATTCAGTCATGTTTTAGATTTTGTTAGTAAGCGATTGAAAAATTTATTGTTACATTGGGTATACACGATAACTTGCATTATCAAAGTTACCCGTTTTATCCAAGTTATCCCGTAGGTTCTCGTATTTCTATTTTATTACACCGTTTTAGTACAGTTAACCCTCAATTACTCGATGTTTTGTATCTCGAGTTGGACAACCATAGTAAAAGTTGGTTTTCATGGCTAACTCGATGGTCCCTCGGCTCGTAGTTGTATTGGATTTGTTGTGTGGATTTGGATTGTTCTGTATACCTCCCTAACTCGATGGTCCCTTCAATATGGAGTTAGGGAGAGTTGTACAGTCAACTATACTGTACGAATACATTCGGTTCTTTATTACTCCAACTTTTTCATGTCATGATGGAGACGTTTGTATCACATGTGGTCACAGTCTAATTTCTGATAACAAAACTCATCGGAGATGAATTGTGCATTCCACAATGGGCGTATTCCGCTGCGCTTATCGTAGACATAAATTTACTCTGATTCAGTTAAACTACTGCATCTTCCCATGAATCCTTTAGTTATGGGCATCAAAACATGTTGTTAGCAGTTAAAGTTATTTCTTCTTTCAAAGAATAATGGCCACAACTCTGACAAATTACAAATTTCTAGATCGCACATTCCGCCGACAAATCTGCATCTCGATTCGGTTTGCATATCGTTTACTGGCGAGTGTAGAAAAAAAGTTCTCCGATTACCATCAGTCCAATGGCACGGCGGTGTCGTGTAGAAACCAAATGGGAGGCGGTTTACATTTCCAATCAACCGGTTAAAGGTGACGTAAACTTCTGTGCACAATGCACAATGTGTCGATACGGTTACTCTCAGATCCAGAAGGTTTGGCTTCGAAAGAAGTGCCACCAAACGACAACGTCGCACTTCAACGCCGCACAAATGGACAATGGTCGGAAGAGAATAAATTTTGGTCGAAACTATTCGAAGAAATATGTTATCTTAAACAGCTCTTCTAAAATAATAGAAATATATTTTTGGAAGAACCGTTGGTATACTACGCAAGTTTTAGTTTGAATATGCAGTTGCATTAATTTATAAGAAATGCACTAAAATTTTATTTAAAACACAAATATAATATATGTTTTATTTTTATGAAGATGGCCTTACAGTTGAGGTCGAAATACGCGTATCTGTTAAAGGATACAAACTAGTGGGATAAAATGGCACCGTACTAAATTCGGTTTTTCATTTATTTAGAAATTTCATAGTACAATTCTAAACAAGGATCAAACAAGGATAAAAAAATCAGATATGTTTCTGAGTTCGATTCCCAGTCGGTCTAGGATCTTTTCGTAATAGAAATTTCCTTGACTTCCCTGGGCGTAGAGTAGCATTGCACCTGCCACACGATATGCGAAAGCGAGAATGGCAACTATGGCAAAGAAAGCTCTCAGTTAATAAATGTGGAATTGCTCATTGAACTCTAAGCTGAGAAGCAGGCTCTGTTCCAGTGAGGTTGCTAAGAAAATTTGGTAATGCAAAGAAAAATAAAGATAATAGAAACACCTGAATGTCATTTTCGGTAGTTTTGGCCGCCTCTTCATATGAAACCCGCCCATTGTGCGCCGCTGGAATGCAGCGAAATGTGTGCGCATGATTCATTACCGTCATCTCCTTGGTGCATTGGTTTATTTTGCCTTTCGCCACCATTGAAGCACGAACCCACCACCGGAGGACGTTTTTATGGCCGTGTCGTCGTTCCTCTAACGTCGTATCCGACAGCCGTCAACATCAACTTGGAGTTTGAAAGTTCATGTTACTCAGCCTAGAGTGTGCTGATCGATGGCCATACATCACACCGAGAAGTGAAAGATCCAACTGAACGTTATGCAAATGTGCATCCAATACTCTGTCCCACACTTTGTGCAGCATCGTTCCGCATTTCGAAGGCTGTCGCAAACGGGGAGACATAGACAAACGGATAAATAGTTCATATACAATACAGATATTATACAATGTATAAATGAGGCCGTCCTTAGACTAGTGGTTGGAGTCCGCGGCTACAAAGCAAAGCTATGCTGAAGATGTCTGGGTTCGATTCCCGGTCGATCCAGGATATTTCGTAATGAAAATTTCCTTGACTTCCCTGGGTATAGAGTATCGTCGTACCTGCCATACAATATACGAATGCAGAAAATGGCAACTTTGGTAAAGAAAGCTTTTCCGTTCAAGTGGCATGTCTTTTTGTCTGTGCTAATACGTAAACTGACCACTAAGAGAGAGGCGCACCAGATTTCAGGTTTCCTCTATAGTTTGGAAACGTGCCACTTGCAAGCTATGTTTAGGCTAACTTCGTGTGATCGGATGTAACGGGTTTAGATTATCGGCAAAAAGTCGATCACCCAACATGTTGGTCCGCGCATCGAATGGATTGGTCGCGAAAGGTTGAATACACCAGGCTACCAATTTCAGTTATTTTTCGACGTACTTTGATGCATTCAATAGATTTTTGCCCGCTGATTTTAAGTTGGTGTAAATCGTACATTTTTTTTCAAATAAATTTTAATATTTTCATGGAAATCCTTTTCTTTTGTTCAACTTCAATTGATTAGGTGCGAATAATTTTCAAAACTTTTAAATCACATTCCTTTTTTTTTTTAAAGTGTAATTTTATTAAAGAGATAATATATGAATGTTTTGTATTCCAACTATAAAATTTCACTTTGTTTTGCAAAATGTTGGCACAAATTAAAAAAAAAATCAAATCGTTTCACTCTATTGTGCCTTGCACAGTTTTTTGATAAAAATTGTAATTAAAAAAATATATTTTTTAATCAATACTATTTTGTTGTAGAGATTTTTCTATCTGCTCTTTGATTTTGTAGAAATTTTGATTGTTTGCCTGAAAATGCCTCACCAAACTAAATGCCAACTATTCACAATTTAAAAAAATGTTCACAAAACCCCATATTTTATGGAATAAACATCCTCTCAATTTCATATATCTTGGCATCGTTTTGCTTGATAACGGTTTTTTTACTATTTTATGTTGCCATTTTCGCCTGCGTATATCGTGTGGCAGGTACGATGATACTCTATGCCCTTGGAAGTCAAGAAAATTTCCATTACGAAAAGATACTGAAACGACTGGGAATCGAACCCAGACACCTTCAGCATGGCTTTGCTTTGTAGCCGCGGACTCTTACCACTCGACTAAGGAAGGTTCTACAGTGAAACCTCCATGAGTCGATATTGAAGGGACCATCGACTCATGGAAATATCGAGTCATGGAACAGCAGTTCTTTGGAAAGCTGCTTCTAGGGACCATCATAGTAACCATGAAATTATGTTTTTAGTATGGTTCCATGAGTCGATATCGAGTCATGGAACATCGACTCATGGAGGTATCACTGTATTGAATATACATAGCAAGTATTTTTGGTTACGTAAAACCAATGACAAAATCGGTTTTCTCCGCAAATCTACATTTGTAATCCAAAATTCAATTTTTTTCCTTAAGATCAAACATTTTTTATTCATTTAAGGGCTTTTAATAAACTCACATAATTTTATAATCCAGGGTTTCAAGTTGTTTCAACTTTTTCATTATTAGATTAAGCTTCATCTGCTTCCTGGCAGCTTCTCAGCTTAGTGGTGTTATGAGCTCTTCCACGCTTATTATCTGACAGTTTTCTTTGCGATTTCTCCAGGTATTACTCCAAGGAATCCTCAGGAATCTTTTCCAGGAATTATTGCAGATATTTATTCAAGGACTCCTTCTTCAGATTTCTTCAGCATTTTTTCTGATATTCCTCAAAAAAATCTTCCAGTGACTTCTTTAGGGATTCCCTTAGGAAAATCTCTACAGGGATTTTTGCAGAGATGTTTTCTAGGCATTCTCCACTTAGTAGGACAATTTATTTAAGGATTACTTCAGATATTTCTCCAGTGATTTCTTCAGAAGTTCTTCAGGTAGTCCTCTCAAGATGTCTCTAGGAAATATTCCTGAGATTTATTTCTGGGATCGGTCCATGAATTCTATCAGGAATTACTCCGGATATTCCACCAGAAATATATCTAGCGGTTCTAGAAGAAATAACTTCATGAATTCCTATAGAATTTCCTCATAAGTTCCCTTCAAAAATTCCCCCAGGGCTACCTACAGAAAAATTGCTACATGAACTATTCTAAGGATTTTTCCAGGTAATCCTCCAGAGATTTCCAGGGATTTGTGGAGGAATGTGAAGATATCCCAGAAATCACTGTAGAGAATTCAGTGGAATACCTAGAGAAATCTCTGAAAAAAAAACACATGTAGAGATTTTTCTGGATAATAAAGCTTGTATGAATCCCTGGAGAAATCTCAAGATAATTCTCTAAAGGAATCCTTGAAGTGGTTTTCCTAAAGGGATTTAGATAGATATTTTACTGGAGGAATGTTCTTACAAGGGAAGGTCACGATAGTGTTACACGGGGTTTTCAACCAAACTATTTTTGTTAGATTCTACATGTCGAAATATGAAGAACCCCAAAGCCTTTCGGGTGATGGACCAGTGATGTAGCCAGGAGGGGCTCTGAAAGGGGCAATTTTGTAAGTATATTGAGTTATTAAGCAAATTGGAAATTTGACAAAAATATTTTTTTAATATATATTGTGATGGTAGAGAACAGAATTGACATTAATTTATGTTTAAAATGTATTTTCCATGCCATCTTCTGAGCAGTTCTTGGACGAATCTCGAGAGGACTACTTTGGAATATCTTTGTATGTATCCGTGGAGGAATCCTCGGAGGATATTCTGGAGAAATCGCTACAGAAATATTTTGAGTAAGCCTTGAAAGGATGGTCCTAGAAGACGTAGAAGACATCCCTTCAAGAATTCTTTAGATCATTTTCTGTAAGAAATCCTTGGAGAAGTCTACGGAAGATCACTAGAGGAATTGAGAAATTCCTGATTACACAGTTCGACAAACAAAAGTCGATGCACAGAGACCGGACACCCCGGGCTTGGAAGTATAAAAATAAACAAAAATAATGGCGTTTGCAGAATGTTCGTGTCTGCCCCAGGTCATTTTTAAAATATACTTGAACATTTTGCATTTTTTGCTTAAAAATCTAATCTCATCAATAACCCGACACAGTGTTTTGTTTTCAGGGCAGCAGAATTCATGTGCCATATTATGTTTTAAACTTGAAATCCAATATGAAGAGTTGTACTAAAATTTTCATGGAACCCCCCCCCTTTTGTACCCTCCCCATTTTTTTTAAGTATTGCAAAAGATGGAATATTTGATATGAATGGTTGATATAGACGGTTGTGGATGATATGATCTCAGCTAGATCTCAGTTATTTATGGACCGATTTGAATTAAATTTTCACAGAACATCAGACATAACTTGAATTTTATATATTTATTGAACAATTTATAATTCATATATTTTTGAACAATTTTTCCAGACACGAGTTTGAGTGTAATAACGATTTATCTAATGTCTGAGATCTAGCTTACCAAAGCTGGTCATTTTGTACGAGAAATCTAAAAAAAATGCAAATGTTTTGTCCAGTACTACTGTACATGTGTCTTAGCGCTTGCCACATGCTATCTGTTCATTACAATCCATTCTACGTTGTCTATCCAGTAAAATCCATTTTGAGTTTAATATATATATATATATACTTAAAATCAGAAAAATATGGGTCTTTGTAATAAAATTACACTTTTCTAGAAAATGTGAAGTGTAATTTAATCATTTCGAGGATTTTAATGACTTTATCGAATGTATTGAATATTCCAAGCATATATTTTGGTAATTGGATGTATTCGATTATTGTAGAATAAAAACAATAACAATATCTATGAAAATATGGAAATTTGTGAATACAAATACATTTTTTTCTCCAAAAACTGTACTGGTAAAGAAAATCTTGAAAACAGAATCAAAATCAGTTCATTGAACCCATTGCAAATTGGTAACCGGCGTGAACCAGTGCGGTATGGTCTTCACATCTGACTTACCTGAGTTATCTCAGGGGTGTCAAAAATCTTCGCGGATGCTTCCGAAACTCAACTCATAATATTCCCACATTAACCAAAAGCACCTACTAGTAGAAAGGGGTTCTTATAAACTTCAATAAAGGGCTCATGTTAGATAACAAACTTTCGAAAATCACTTTGAGGGCATTCATGCCAAATGAAACAAATATATAAAATGTCTGTATTCACTTATTAACAAAAAAACAGAACATTGGTACATGTCAAAAAATTGTAATAATTTTTGACAATAATCGTTGCAATCTTCGATTACCATGATTTATGCGTTATATGTTTAATTTAAGTTAGGTTAAGTTAATAGTAAGCGTGAAAATTCTGAACTGCTACGGCAAATGAAATGTATGTTGTTAACAAAATGTTAATAAAAGCTTAATTTAGTTTTATCAAATTAGGATGATAGTGTTGCCAGAACACCTAGATATAAGAAATGAATGTAATGTTTGAAATCATACTAAAAAAGGAATTAAAAAAAAAGATGTAGCCCAGTGTTATATAGAGTGCATAAAAACGCTGCGATGAGTGCGGAACCAATTCAGCTTCGGGGCACCAATGATGCTTGAACTTGAAGTTGCACCGGCGAGATACAAAATTGGTCGGTTCGGATTTGAGAAGGGATCAAGCCGTCCACTTTGGCGATGGTAATTTTCACGTTTAGGCGAATTGAGTACTAGACCAAGGTAGTAAGAAGAGTTCATTCAACGGTGTGCATAAACTTTAAATTTTGCCACAAAATGAAACACTCTGGCTATCAACCTCTGATCATAAATTCTTGATCAACCAACGGGAGGGAGTCTCTCAACCATATCGTAAGAAAGAATCGGTCCGCGGTGTCGTTTCCCTAATTGCTGCCACAAATTATATTGCTACGCAGTTGAAGCACGATTTCCTTTTTCGAATTTTGTTGTTCTGCTGCGTTCTCGGACAGCAGTCAGTCGGTGCCAGTGCCATACAATGACCGACGAGTGACAGCACAAGCGCCTTTCTAGCCTAGGGGTCAAAAATGAAGCTGAAGATACGGAACGACTAATAATGATGAAGCTGCCGGCCTCTGACTGGCTGACGAGAAGAATTTTGAACTCTGAGGAGGAAGTCGTGCTGGTTGGACTCGTTTCGGACCAATTCTAATGCGGCGGATTACAACAAGGAAACAGAAGGGATGGTATGTCAGATTTAACTGTGAGATTGAGCTCTTAGGAAAGATCTTTGAGTCAGAGGTAAGGTCATCTCATCTTTCTGGCATTACGTCCCCAATGGGACAAAGCCTACTTCTCAGCTTAGTGTTCTTATGAGCACTTCCACAGTTATTAACTGAGAGCTTACTGTGCCAATGACGATTTTTGCATGCGTATATCGTGTGGCAGGTACGAAGATACTCTATGCCCTGGGAATCGAGAAAATTTCCTTTACGAAAAGATCCTCGACCGGTGGGATTCGAACCCACGACCCTCAGCTTGGTCTTGCTGAAAAGCTGCGCGTTTACCGCTACGGCTATCTGGGCCCCAGAGGTAAGGTGCTGGGATTGAAATGTGAGACTGAGATTTTGTTATGGACATCCTTTAGGATAAGGTATAACTTATGATTACAAAGGAAGATCATGCTGAACGTGCATCAATTCGATTCTCGTTGTCTTCTAACAATTATGTCAAGAAAAAGGGACATCTAAAATTTTCTATTTTAGCCACAGAATCTCTATCTTACTTCCAAAATTCATAATTGCTTCCCGAAATAGTCGATTTCCTAAAGCTTTTTCTGCTTGTATTTCAATTTATAATTTATATCCTACTGAGATTCTCAGATTTTGTTGAAATCTTTAAAGTACTTCCAAAGTTTTCAACACTTTTCCATTTCAATGTTTCCCATTAAATATTTTCAGACATGTACTTTCCAAAATCCTGAAATTCATATAATGATCTTCAGAATATTCATGATCTTAAGTTGCTGTTTTTAAACTCGCATTATGACAAAATAGTACACCCAGTGCCAGTGGAAAAAATCACAATAAAACGATTTACGTTGTATCAGTCCAACAATCACTACTTATTAAATGTCCAACTCACGCTGGGTGGTACCCATGTACCTCTTTCTAGACAATGACCTTCGATGGGCCATTTGTTTACGCTCTGCTGGTGCACGCATGAAGAAAGTCATCATCACTGCTTCGTTACGGAGGGAGGGTATTCCATGTTAAGCTCATTGTTTTGCTTCTTCTTCTTATTCTAATGGCTTTGGGTTGTAGGGTTCCAGGTTATTCCGTTAATGCCGGAAGAATCAGCATATAATGGTACCTGTTGTTTATTACCTTTATAGTAGGGAAGGCAGAAAGGGACAATTGAAGAATCTGAATAGGAAGTGTCCTAAAGTAATTCACTTCTGCTGTACTGAACCCTTGTAGTAAAAAAGGAAGATCTTTATCGAATTTCTGTGTCACCGAAAAACGTAAAAATGACAAACATTTTTTTTTATTGAATGCAAGCCTCCTGATGATTTACATAATATTTTCACCTATCAGTGCCTCTGCTGACTCAATCAACGCAATAATCTGCCGTTATACGCGTAATTGACTCATGTTACTTTTTGTCTATTTTGACGTTTTGCACGTTTTGGCACATGTCACTTCATTAAGTGTCTCAACATAGTCTTAAGGATACTTTCCTCTCCTATTCGGTACAACGTATAAAAACAGACGTCTACAGCAGTATGTCCATCACAAAATTTTTCATTGGAATCGATGGGACTGTTATACGTAGAAATTCTGCAAAAACCTCGTATTTCTAGACATAATACAGTCAACTCTCCTTTACTCGATATTGAAGGGATCATCGAGTTAGGGAGGTATCGACTTACAGAACACAAAACCAGTGCAACTGCGATCCAAGGGACCATCGAGTTAGCCATAAAAAACAACTTTTAGTATGGCTCTCTAACTCGATATCGAGTAAGGGAGAGTTAACTGTAGTTTCACTATGAATTTCGTATCAAAATATACGTTTTCCGATATTAGGTAATCGCTATTTCTTATTTCTATTCATGTAGTAGCACTAGCTTCTCGGCGCAGGCAAACTACGAGTCAATATGTTAGTTTTACATTTTTTTTATGATTCTCCTAAGAAGAATAGATCAAAAGCATTCAATTGATATTAAAAATATCATAATTCTTCCTTAAATTAATACCAAAAACCGTTTCTCTCAGCAGTGCTACTATAGGTACAATAGTGCAATTATAGTTGCAAGTTGCAAAATAATATAAACTTTAATCAAAACTGTTCATTTCGATCAAGATTAGTATCTCCTGACCTTCATGGCGAAACATATTTTGATTAAATAGCTTTTAGTGCGACTATAGGGGACTGTCTACTAAGAGAACACTCATCCTAGGTGTGTAAAAATCTTCGCGTTTGAACGGTTGCATATTTTGGAACATGGGACAACCATGCGTATAACAGCAGCGCAACACTGTGAAGGAAAATCGTCATCATCATCTTTGCAAACAGCACCAATCTCTACCACTGCCGCTACAGCTAGACGATTCTATTATGTTATCATCATCGTTCAAACGAACCGGAGAATTTATGGGAACAAAATGAATAATTAAGTAGCTAGAACCCCAATTCATGTGTGTGCTGTCTTGCTGGCTTAGTGGCTGTACTTGCGTTGGTTGTTAAAAACTGCTTCCATAGATGTACCTGCTCAACTCAGTTTGTAAAGGCTGTATTCTTCATCCAAGCGAACATCAGAGAGCAGACGGCATGCGAGAAAAGGTCAATCTTGAATGGAGTCATTCTTCACCTGCTTACTGCTTGCTCACAGTGCTACCGCACAGAGGTCCATTTTTCTAAAAAAGTTGGCAAACATTAAATTTCCAAACATGATTTTAGTTGAAAAACTAAAATCAAACAATACCAAATAGTTCTTTTGTGTTTTGACACTAAATAGGTGCACATGTCCAAAATCCTGCAATGTTGCTTCAACACTTAACTAGGGTGGGCATTCCCTTAGTAGACAGTCCCTTTTTGTTACACTAGTGGCTTTTACGACCATTTTGCAATAAATGATTTCACAATATTTTCCCATAAATGTCGAGACCTACATATTAAAATACCAATATTTGACAGCTTGACTTTGACCTAACAATGAACGAAATAAATAGTTTTGATAAAAATGTTAACACTTTGCCCCATTAGTAGTACTTATGTTTTTTTGTATTAAACTAAATAATGGAATTAGTATTTTGAGGCTTCAATCAAAACAGAAATTTTGTTAAAATTTTGTTCTACGAGATCCAACAAAATGGCAACTTTGCCCCAAATAGACTATGCAACCCTGAAACATGTTCCACAACCCTTTTTATGATCGAAACTTGTAAAACAATAAGAATGTATAATATTTGCACCTGGACATCTGGACATCTGGACCACTGTGCTTTCGGATCTGAATAAATGCTATGCGGGCAGTAGAAGCGGCCAAGCTTGCAAGAATGTCAGGTCCACTGCTGCTGGGGTGCTAGCTGACTATATGTATTTGCTAGAACAGTTCACAATTAGTAACAAGCGCAGGGAGAAGGTCGCAAAGTGGGACAAGGAAACCGAACGGAACGGAAGAAGTTTCGGAAGATTTACGAAATTACCCAAAACACTTCCTTTTATTGTGTTTGCCGAAACAGAAGAAATGGTTTGTTGCTGGAAGGGCGATTGCGATTGTTCGACGGAAGTAGTAAATCTTCCCAAAGTAAAAATTGGAAAGTTAAATAAGTTGGCTTTCATCGTCACAATGTCACATTACCGTTTTGGAAGGCAGCTTTGTAATTGAATAGTATAAAAAAAACCTTCAAATTGGGTTTCCTTCTATTATACTACAATCAACTCTCTCTAAAACGATATTATGTATCTTGATATTTCCCCTAACTCGATGGAATGCACGGCCCCTTAAATTTAGCATACTTTGATCCCTCTGTAAGTCGATACCTCTCTAACTCGATGTTCCCTAACTCGAAGCGATATGTTTGAGTTTTCAACGCAAGTTTATCTCTCTAACTCGATATCTTCATAAAAGGTTTCAACAATTTTCCAAATATTACTAAATTCCATAGATTTGAATATTATGATTATGCTTATCGTAAAATTAGGGGTTTTTACTTGCTTCTGGGCGATTAAACTTTATTATTTTTTGGTGTGGACTGTTTAGAGGGTGTAAAGTAGGTGAATATGTCAAAATTGTGAAATTTTTAACTTTTTTGAATTTATTTTGTAAAATTTACGAAAATTGAGAACAAAAAAATTCAACAATGATCGATGTCAAATAAGAGATCTGTGTTGGTTTTATAAATAAACAAAATACTAACTATTTTGCTTAACTATTTTTGAAACAATATTTTGTTATAAAACTTGTTCCAAAATAAGGGGAAGTTTACCAAAAACAAAATATCTTCTGAAGTATGCTCTAATACATGCGAGCGAATCTTGGTCGCAGATCAATAATCAGCCCCGAATGCAGTTGTTTTTATAAATGGTTTACTGAGTGACAAATTGTAGAGATTTTTTACCCAAAAATCTCAACTTATAAATTTTTTTCTCCAGATAAAATCGATGCACGAGTTCCTTAACACATTAACGCCCAGTGATCTATGTTGAGATCAGTTATTCTATAAATACAGTTAATTTTTTTGAGGAATTGAAAGCTTAGTATCTTCGAGAAATTTGTTAAAGTTTAGGGCAGTCTAATGACAGATTTTTATATTCAGATTTTTCCACTAGATTGCGCTGCATAAAATATTTCAATTCTCACATAACTTGAGATCTCGCCAAAAAACCATTAGTAATCGAGTGTGTAGCTCCTTGTTTCTAAGCCAATTACTGGACCTGGATGAAAACTATCACCAGTGGGAGAAATAGGATGATCTTCTCTTCATCGTAGCATTGTTGTATAACGTATAAATTCATTCGTTTGCTCGGTAGCAACAAGCTACACACTCGATTACCAATGACTTTTATAGCGAGATCACAAATTGTGCGAGAATTGTTTGAGCTGTTTTGTAAGCAGCTCTCGCCGGCATCACCACGATCGCGTTATATTACAATAAGCGTGGTTTCCAATGTAGAGATTGCTGAAAGTATATCCTGCGATTCCAATGTGGCTCATGGGATTTCGGGATGGATCTTGGGATTCTAATGTGGATCTTGGGGATGCAGTGTGGTGTATTAGAATTGTCCTGTGATTTCAGCGAAGATCATGGGATTCCAATGTGGATTACGTTAATTCAGTGTGGATCATTATAGTGTGGACTAAAGATGGGCAAATAGATTCGGAGCCTTTCAAAAGAACAAGTGATCCGCGGCTCTTTTTTGGCCAGAGTCGGTTCATTTGATCAGCACGGATCAGACAAAAAGTTACCCAGGAAAAGAACGAGCCGATTCTTTTCCCCTTTTCTACTTTGTTCGTTTCTCGGCTTTATTATAACGCTTGACACGTGCCTTGCTTTGCGCGTCACGGCACACATGCAAACACAGTTTGCTCCAGCTCCGCTCTCTTAGCATACATAGCCAAACAACTTATTTGCCCTGCCCGCTTGCATACAGGTGAAGGAAAGATAGAAAGAAAAAGCGCCCACTTGAACGACAAAGCACAATCGACCGAGTATGACGTGAATTTCTGGAGAACAATGTACGAAAAATTAGAGAGCAAAACATACGAAGGATACGACGTATGTCACGCAGAAGAGAGTGATCCGGTCTTTTTTCCGTTCCTCGGTTCAGTTCACTCTTCCTTTGCGAGCCGCCGAGCCACTGAACCGTTCAAAAGATCCGGTTCACTAAAATGGGTGATTCGGATCGGATCCGTGCACTAAAATGAGCCGTTTTGCCCATCTCTAGTGGATCTTGTTTTATTTTTTATCCTGGTAGTCCATCATGGATTCTTGAATTCCATTGTGCATCCGGAAATTCAAGTGTGAATCTAGTGATTCAAGTGTAGATAATGTTGCTTCAGATCTTGGGATTTCAATGTGGATCCTGGGACTCAAATGTGAATTCTTGAATGGGTTCTGGTATTACAGTGATAATCCTTGGATTCTAGGATTTCAGTCTGGATTCTGGGCTTGCAGTGTGGATCCTGGAATTCCAGATCCTTAAATATCTAAATATTAACGAACTAGAATGCCCCATAGGTTTTCAACGGGATGAAGGTCTGGAGAACGATCAGGCCAGCCGAGAAGACATAGTTTCCTTGCTGGTGTGGATAGTGGCATTATTCTGTTGGAAAGTAAGATTCTTTGCGACGAAATCTAGGAATTAATGGCAGTCGAGCATTTGCATGTAATCCTTACTGTTCATTTTGAACGACGAGCAAGGTTTAGTTTCCCAGATGCGCAAAATCCTGCCGTCTTTCAATATGAGAAGGAGTCATGTTTGGAGTTTTCACCTTCTTGGCCCTTTTGCAGTGCGGACTTTTGACCATAACCTGCCGAACTGTCTCTCGGCGAACCTTCAAATAGAGTTCCTGTTTAATCTGCCTCAAGGATTTCATAGAATTCGAAGCAATTCTAACAATGTCACGTTTATCACGAGCGGAAAGCTTAGGTTTACGTGGTTTAGTCGATTTATTGCCATATTCTGCGGAACTCGATAACACAACTTGAAGGGATCGACCAAAACGGCGTGTTATTCTTTGGATCCCTACGTTTTTTTTTCGATAAAATGCTTCTATTTTACCTGTCTGTTTCTCTGAAAAAAGTTTTTCTTCCGACATGAAGATCGATTGTTGAACAGAACACTTGAAATTTAAGAGAAACACGAATGGTCGAAAGTTAACTAGACACCGGATAAAATGTTTTCATCATAATAAACAAGCAATCAGAAATGAATATCTGACAGTTCTGATTTATCGAAAATATCTCACTGATACAAGCATTCAGTAGGGTTAGTCCAAATTGCAATATTATTTTCTCGATCAATGACAATACAACGAGGTGGACAGAGCATATGTGTTATGTTTAGAGGATCGAGTACTGTTCATCTCTTTACTGCAAGGGAAACATAGACTTGTCAATTTGTTTGCAGTCCATCAATGTTGTAAAAGAACTGTCAAATGTAAAACTGAAGCAGATTCCCCACAATGTGTAGTTTAAAGCCGAAAATCTAGTGTTTATTATTTCGCCTGGAGTACAAAAACACTTCCTAAGAAATTCATTCGTTCAATTTCAGTTTCAAATCGACTCAAGTTTCAATGTGCTAGACAAAAAGGCTTGATGGGTAATGAATTAAACAGCATCATTCAATGTGCAAGTTTCTAATCTACACTTCGATCAAAAAGAAATGCCTCTTGTTCTACAAACCACTTTCAGTTTATTAGATTTACCTGACTTGAAAACCTGTCGGTCAACCATATAAAAAACTAGTGCAAAAACGAAACAATCTCCGCGTTTATTAGCTCTGGACACGCCATAAACCGGTGTGACTTCCTGTTATTGTTATTTATAAACCCATAATGCTGGGAAATAATTTCGCATTCCTACGTCTTAACTGCCGGAACGTTTTCAAGAGCACGATGTAGTCATTCAAACACTTCCAGTGCTCTTACCTCTAAGTCTTTGAACAGTATCCGAGAATCAATTTTGCTTTCGTACCTACTGTTCTGAAAACCTAAATCATGGTTTGGTAAAACTTTCGATCTTTTTTCGCTCCGTTCCGTAGTTTTGTTTGGTCAAAAAGCCCCATAGAAACAGGTTCCGCGGTCTCCGGGGCAGGTCGTTGCCGTTGTTTACTGTTGGCAAATATTTAGGCGCGCGCGTTCGTTGTCCCCTGGCGGCGTGCGTGAGATATGTTTTAGTATCGCGATATTCATCGTCGTAAATCGAACTGTGTCGCCATCATAAATCATCCCGTTCAACGAAATTAAGTAACTTTTCGATCCGGGTCGAATAGAGCTCGTAAATCTCTTTCGGTAATCGTTGTCCCGTAGTGGTATTCCGTGGAAACATTATCCTTATGGAGAAGGTTGGTACAATTGCAGTCGGTTGATATAGATTCAAAACGGTGTAGAGTGATACCAATCGGTTAGGTAATTCAGTTGAAGAGGAAAATCTTTCATCATTAAGCACATTCGTATCGGGTTTGCTATGACTTTCTGTCGTCGAGTTCCGTGCCGAATGCCGACTGCGTTGATCATATCAGTGAGAAACCTGTGTCGAGAGTGTCGAGTGTGATTGCGCGGTCGACGTTTGCTTCCTGATCCATATATCTGCTGACCGCATTCCAGCATTCGGTTGATGTCGGCCGCTTAGATTGCGAACCATAATCGCATTGGAATGAGCAGGCGGACGCATTTAAGTTGGCCATAAACAATTTATTTCCTGTGGATTTACCATTTTTCTACTCATTTTTTTATTTTTTGATAAGTATAATTCTGAACATTACATTCATTTGTTTTATATCATATATGAATATCCTACACGGTGTTCAATAAGTTCGGATACACTTTCAAAATTTGTTAAAAAAATGAAAACATGTTTTTTTATTTTTTGGATTTATGTTATTGAAAGCTATGTTTACAAGGAACGTTTACAACATTTCTCTTGGAATGACCCCCCCTTTGTACTCCTTAACGAGCTTCAAACGTTTCTCGAACGCATCGCAAGCGGCACGCACGGACTGCATCGGCATTTCGTCCCAGATTTTGAGAATTACCGTCTTGAAATGGTCCAAAGTGCTGACCTTGTATTCGTTCAGCTTCGCCATCATATAGGACCAAACAAAAAAGTCGAGAGGATTCAAGTCCGGGGAGCTGGGAGGCCACAAAGTTTTGTCCAGAAAGTCGGTTAAATTGTCCCAACACCAGGCTTGAACCACATTTGCCGTATGGGCTGGTGCACCGTCCTGCTGGAACACGTAGTGCTCATCGCCGTAGAGGCTTCGGAGACTGGGGGCAACAACCTTTTCCAAAACCTCAGTTTTGTGGTACGCCGCGTTGATTTTGACGTTTTTTTTTTTCAATAAACACCAAGGGTCGCTTACCATGTTTGCATACTGCCCCCCCAACCCTCACCGACGCGGCACTTTGGAACCGAGGGATGTTTATATTGGATTCAGGAATGCTGTCCCTCGATGGCGCCCACACCCGGTCATTTTGCACATTGTGCGGCTGCTGCAGCACGAACAGTTTCTCGTCCGAAAAAACAAACTCCTGACCAGCGTGCCGAGAGAGGATCCTCTTAGCTCGATCCAACCGCTTTTTGCTGGTAGCCTCCGAAACGCCATGGACCTTACGTTTTTTGTAAGGCCTGAAACCAAGGTCCTTGATGAGTATGGTGTGAGCGGTTCCAATGGAAACGTTGAGATCTGCAGCCGTTTTCCGGATTGAGCGGTTCTTTTTGCGCCGAATTCGCTCCCTCACGATCTTGATGACCCGTGGCGTCCTCGCTGAACGCGGCCGACCGGATCTCGCACGGTCATTGGTCGAGGACGTCTCCCGGTATCGCCTGATGGTCGTGTAGACAAAGTTCCGCTTGACCCCATGCGATTTCAGCAGCCGGAATATATCGCCGGGTCGCTCACCGTTCAAAAAACGCTTAATTACGAAGTCCCGATACTCTTTCATCGCGCGTAACAAACGAACAACAACTAACAGAATGTCAACACCGCGCACATTCGGTAGCGTATGAATGAAGCTAAAGCTGACACCAATACCAATGCAGAATATGTACATGGCGCATACCTACGCAATGATGAAAACTTGTATTCGAACTTATTGAACACCGTGTATGTAACTCATTAGTACTGTATCAGGGAGAGAGCTTCAGAATCATTTTCAAAATTTTATTTTGAATCCTTTGCAGAGTTTTCTTGCTGGTATAACAACAGCTAGTCCATATTGGTACAGCATACAACACGACTGGCCTGAAAATTAGTTTGAAGATCAAAAGCTTGTTCTTAAGACAAAGTTTCGATTTTCTATTGATAAGTGGATACAGACACTTTTTATATTTGTTAAATTTAGCTTTCAACCTCAATATGAATTTTGAAAGTTAAATTTTTATCTAGCATAAGCCCTAGATACTTACCTTCATCCAATTTATTGGAACACCTCTCATCGTCACAACATGTCTACTTGAAGGTTTCAAATAAAGTGCTTTTGGTTTATGTGGGAATATCATAAGTTGAGTTTTGGAAGCACAAGGAGAAATCTTGCATTTTTGCAAGTAGGGAGCCGCAAACAAGGATTTTTGACATCCCTGAGGTAACTCAGGTGATTGTATGACATTTGCCAGTAAACCATTTGCCAGAATCAATTCGCCAGAATGATTTTTGCCAGAAAACCATTCCCCAGAATGTACCATTCGCCAGAAAGCCATTCCCCAGAATGGACCATTTGCCAGAAAACCATTCCCCAGAATCATTTTTTTGTAATTTATTTTCAACCTTTATATCTATTGATCGACAAACTTATAGAAAATTTAAGGCTACCCAATTTTCCGATACTTGCTATGTTAGTGTCTTGAATTTACTCATATTATTTGTACTTAGATCATAAAACATTGTAAAGCCTACTTTCAGATTATTTCATCAAGAGAATTGGACTATTAGCACTATCTACAAGCATATAAAACAAAGCAATTGACCGATCCGTGTTATTTAGGCTATTTTGTTACATTCCTTCGCAAACAATTTTCAACGTGAAAGATGTGTGGCAGAACTGGCGTAAGATTATTTTTTTTTTTGCTATATAGCTGACCTGAGGAAAAAAAGCTGAGACGTTTGGCACGAATTAGTTTAGTTGAATGGATTTATTGCTGAATAGTGTATTTTTGCGAACTATCGTAGAACATTTAAAAAGAACAAACTTTCATTGAAAGAAGGGAAAATTATGCTTGAAATATGATAAGTTTAGCGCGAATAATTATTTTAACAGTATAACTATAATGATAATAAATTTATAAACATTATTCAAGTCTTGAATTTGAAAAACGTGTTTTTTGTTTTAAAATAATTTTACACAATTTGTGACAGGCTACCGAAAAACTCTTCAATATTCAGTATTGACCCTGATTTTTTGTTTCTGCTATCTGGTACCAGAAATATTTAGAAATCCCTTGGAGGACTGCCACGTGCACATGATTCACGGTGGAAACCGAAAAACTCATAGATTTTTTTTTATATTTAGTCATTTGCTGTACGAAACAAGTCGGTTATGAAGATTGATGTTTTAGAAATGACTTGAGCCATTGAAGATTACAGATTGGATAAAGGTCATTGTTAGCATTCCATGATCGACTCACTTTCAATACAGCTCCTTATTTAGGATTGTCAGTGACTCTTTTTCCGATTTTTGCATTTTTTTTCATTTCACTTAAATTCTCTTTGCAGACATCTTCATTGTTACCAGTCTATTTCTGATTTGTTCCTAAATACTCTTATTATTGAAAATTGAAATGAGACAGTATTGTTAATATAACTTCCATTGCTTCTATTAGCTGCATGCAGCAAAAAACCTTTTCAGTACAATTATGAAGAACAGCCAATGATATAAAGAAGGGTAAATCTCATATGAAGCATATAAGCCCTTGTATTTGTTAGCCCTGAACAGCTTTTCATTTAAAGAAGGGAAAATCATTATGAAAATGTTGAAAATACAGTTGCCTATAATAGCTTGAATAAAATAGTCTGGAAGATGATCATCAGAACATTGTAAAAATAGTTAATTCTTAGAAACTATGAACACTTCGGAAGTGAATCTTCTTATCTGGCGTTACGTCCCAACTGGGACAGAGCCTACTTTTCAGCTAATTGTTCCTATGAGCATTTCCACAGTTATTAACTGAACTTTTATTGCCAATTAACCATTTTTCATGTGCTTATCGTATTGCAGGTACGAAGATACTTCGAAGAGGAATCGAGAAAATTTCCAAACCGAAAAGATCTTTGACCGATGAGATTCGAACCTACTTCGCAAAGCTTGGTCTTGTTGAATAGCTGTTAGTTTACCGCTACAGCTATCTGCCCCCCGTAGTCTATAATACTATTAGTTAAAAATATGTTTTTAAACGAAGAACTCATCTAAGAACACAATTATTTTCTATATAAGGCAAAATATATAACAACAATTTCCATATATATCGTACACTCAAAAGCATAATCATTCGAAGGATTTGACACGCCTAAGTATTGCTACGCATAGCATAGTAATGAAGTATTTTTTTCTGGGAAATGGTCTTTCTGGGGAATGACTTTCTGGGGAATGGTCCATTCTGGCAAATGGTTTTCTGGCAAGTGATCCATTCTGGCAAACTGATTCTGGCAAAAGACTTTCTGGCAAGTGGTTTTCTGGCAAATGTCATACAACCAACTCAGGTAAGTCAGATGTGAAAATATTGTATAATATTGGTCCCAAAATGCTGCCTTGGGGAACCAGCTCTTTCCTGTCTTTCAGATCTAGAGTTCTGATAATTAACCTGAAGTGTACGATTTGACAGATTACTTCGAATTATTCTAACAATGTATGTTGGAAAATTAAAGTTTTTTAATTTTACAATCAAACCTTCATGCCAAACACTGTTGAATGCTTTTTCTATGTCTAGAAGAGCAATATCAGGAGAATAGCCTTCAGATTTGTTGGAACGCATCAAATTTGTTACAGGTAAAAGTTGATGAGTGGTCGAATATCCATGGCGGAATCCGAACTGTTCATTGGTAAAAATTGAATTTTCGTTGATGTGGACCATCATTCTGCTCAAAATGACAATTTCAAAAAGTTTACTGATGGAGGAAAACAAACTGATAGCTAGAATCTTCTGCAGGATTTTTGTCTGGTTTTAAAATTGGTACAACCTTAGCATTTTTCCATTTGTCAAGATAATATGCTAATTGGAAATATTTGTTAAATATATCAATTAAGAATGATTTGCTACTTTCCGGAAGTTTCTTGATGATGATGTAGAAAATGCTATCATTGCCAGGACCTTTCATATTTTTGCATTTTTCAATAATAGTTCTCACTTGTTCCAAATCAGCCTCCCAGGCATTTTCGAAAACGTTCTCTTGATTGAGAATATTTTCGAAGTCCTGAGTAACTTGATTTTCAATTGGACTAGTGTGTCCCTGGGAGTGAGAAACCAATACTAAATTTATGTACGTCATAGTGAGCCGAAATTATGCTGTCACGAACTGTCACTGTGAGCCCAGATCTTAAACAATGGACTATCATGAAAAAAGCGCGTAATTGAGCAAAACATATTTTTACATTTCATCAAATGTGACAAAAAATCTATTAAGAAGCTATTCATGCTGATTCAAAAGTAATGCCACGACAGCACTTTTTATTCTGATTGAAAATAAAGTATGCAAATACGCATCATTTTACTTTTTTCTATAAAAACGGAAATGGAATGCATCGAAAACTGTGGCCCTTTTTCCATGTTTGTCCGAAAAGATCGAAGGTACACAACAAAAGAAAACGATCAATTTTCATCAAGTCTGCCTTGATTGTCGTTGGCAAGCTGGAGTTTTCTTGCAGTTTGAAAAAACTTTGCGTCAAATTTCGTGTGTAGTATCTGTGCCTCCCTCCCAGGTGTGTCCTAAATTAAAATTGTGCTTGCTTTCAAACTGCATAGCAAATTTTTGAGCTTTTTCGCAATTAGTTAGTAACAATTTGTTTTCCTCTTTCAATGCTGGTATTGGCTTCTGAGGTTTTTTTCAAAATTTTAGATAATTTCCAAAAGGGTTTAGAGCCAGGGTTCAATAGAGAAATCATATTTTCAAAATTTTGGTTTCTTAATTGTGCAAAACGTTTCTTGATTTCTTCCTGCAAATCCTGCCATATAATTTTCATAGCAGGATCGCGAGTGCGTTAAAATTGCCTTCTCCTCACGTTTTTAAGGCAGATCAAGAATCTAAGATCATCGTCTATAATCACGGATTCAAATTTTACTTCACATTTTGGAATTGCAATGCTCCTGGCTTCAACAATGGAATTTATTAAAGTTTCAAGAGCAGTAACCACTAAGCACTAGGACCAGCATTCATACTGCATTATATGCGTCTGAACGGCAACGAAATTAATGCTCATTCAACGTATAGCTGCCTTTAGTGCTCCTTCAGAGCAGGTTTTGGTGAAATAACGTGCTGATTTAATGCTAGACCTTCAGGAACGTTGCATTTGACTGTCAAAAAATGTAACACCTAAGGTAAGAGCAAAACAAAACAAAAATATGTTTACCCTCCTTTTCTCTCCCATGACACAGCCTATTTAAATGCTTGGTGGTTGCCTGGGATGCTTTTTTTGTTGCTGAGTTAATTCTTCGTAAGAGAAGTACAGATAATATGTTACTGATTTGATAGTGTTTTCATCCTTCTCATACCCATAGAATGGGGCTATTAGCGGCTACGACGATGAAAGAGATATTGAATCGCACTCGCACCAATGAAAAATCACGCAAGGAACTGTCAACAAGTGTGTTCATTCTGTTTTTCTCGCATAAAACTCAAGACAACATCAGCAACTTCGAACTCCCGAATTGTTGTCATTGAGATTAATTTAATTGGAAAACTAGCCAGCACAAACCCCTTCTATTTTGCTTTTCATACAAGGGAATGCGTTAGTTCCACATGAACAAATTTGTTTTACCATCTGATTTCAAACGATCCTCGTTTTGTATTATTCTGCACCTTAATAATATGCTCTTATATGATTAGCTGTATCGGGAATCAAGGCGAACCGCACACACCTTATATAGGGTAAAATTCTTCACGCAGCATACAACGTCTCTAGCTTATCCTGTAGCGCGGAAAACCATTATCCACATGCTGTTATCAATCTTCCAGGTCATCAGTTCAAGTCGGAATACGGATGCCAAAAGCAAAAATATACTCCACTACAAAAAAAAAACATCTCAATCAAGCAGTGTCATGGGAGAGAAAAGGAGGGTAAACATATTTTTGTTTTGTTTTGCTCTTACCTTAGGTGTTACATTTTTTGACAGTCAAATGCGACGTTCTTGAAGGTCTAGCATTAAAGCAGCACGTTATTTCGCCAAAACCTGCTCTGAAGGAGCACTAAAGGCAGCATACGTTGAATGAGCATTAATTTCGTTGCCGTTCAGACGCATATACAGTTAACTCTCCCTTACTCGATATTGAAGGGACCATCGAGTTAGGGAGGTATCGAGATACAGAACACATATTTTTCAAATTTTCAATTTTTTATTATTTTGTCAAAATACATTCAGAATAGTTATTTTCACGTGAAAAACAATACCATTTCACCACATTTACTTTTGTGATACTTTTTTACCGATCAGCAAAAATTAAAAATTTTAGCACCCAGAAATTGGCAGTAAACTTCAATTTTACCATTTTACCTTAATCATAATAATGAAATTCATGAAATTTATTAACGTTTGGAGGACATTTGGAACTTTTCATGAAAATATCGAGTTAGAGAGGTAAATTTACTTGGGAAACTGAAACAGATAGCATCGAGTTAGGGAACATCGAGTTAGAGAGGTATCGAGATACAGAATATCGAGTAAGGGAGAGATGACTGTAATGCAGTATGAATGCTGGTCCTAGTGCTTAGTGGTTACTTGGGATTCCAAGTGTTCCGTACCGAAAACTGCTCGTGCAGTTGAAATGCTTGTAATTGACCAAGTGTCTTTGAGTAAAATTGCGTTTTCTAATCAAAGGCAGCTATGCAATCAAACTACATGACTTGGGCAGCAAGCAGTTCAAATGCTGAGAGCGTCCAGCTAATAGAATTATTAGTAGTAGAACGCTAATGGCGTAGTTGTCACAAAACTAATTTCAATTTTTATTACCTTAAATTATGGTTTTTCATTGTTTGTTCTATACCATGATGTTGTTTTGGTTCTTAAAAATAATCTGACACTTTGAGGCCCGGTACTCACGCTGTCAGTTCGTGGCAAACTAGATGTTGGTAACACGAACAGCAGCGACATTAGCATTCTTAGGTTAATGCTTCTACTGTCCAGCTGTACAGCCTATTTGAATGCTTGGTGGTTGCCTGGGCAATATCAAGATTTGTTTGCAAAGAAATGTTAACATCAAGATTATTATCGATGTATGGTTCATATGTGTTCCAGTCGGCTCGAAAATAATTGAAAGTGGAGCTGATAGGATTGAGAATCGCTTCATGAGATATTTGAAATGTAACAGGGACATGATTAGAATCGAAATCAGCGTGAGTGATCAGTTGGCTACAAAGGTGACTAGAGTCGGTTACGTTAAATCAATCATAGAAGAGTTTCTAGAAGAGGAAAAACATGTATGGCTATCAGGGTATTGAATTGAGAAATATCCTGAAAAGCACTCATCAAATATTTGTTTTCGTCATTATTGACTTCCATGCCAAACATCGGTCATGGAATAAATGTTTGGCATTAAAGTCAACAGTGACGAAAAATGTTGACTTATTGCGAGTCAATTTTCGCAAGTCAGTTTGGAGCAAATTTACTTGCTGTCCAGAGCATTGAAAAGGCAAATAGGCAGCTATGAAAGTATATTTACCAGACTGTGTTGCAATAGAAACACCTAAAGTTTCAAAAACTTTAGTTTCAAATGACGAAAACAGTTGATGTTTTATACGCCTATGAATGATTGTAGCAACTCCCCCACATGCTCCATCAAGTCGATCATTGCGATAAACAAAAAAGTTAGGATCTTTTTTAAGTTTGGATCGTCCTCTTTACCATTCAAGGAACGAGCATTCCAATTTAAAATATTTAAATTATTTTTTATTGGATTCATTAGAAAAACGTAATTCAATAACAATTTGATTAGTAAATTTTACACCAACTTGGAATGCTCTAGTCATAGTGGTGGCTTTGAACATTGCATCAATCATTAGATTCAATTGTTCAGTTAGAAAATTAAAATCAGAGGCAGACATATCACTTGAAATGGGTACATTATGTGATGATTTTCCATCAGAATTTTCGGTAGACGAAGAGGCGGAGTAGAAGTTTCCTGTGGCGGAAGGGCTTTTTCCATTTGATTTGAAACAATTAGATTGGGTACTCGAAGTATAAAAAGAGGAGGAGTTCAAATTACCTGCTACAATATCGGCAACGTATTTTTCTGGGGTGGATACATTCAAAATTGAAAGATTCGAACGGCTTCCCGACGGATTAAAATTAGTTTGGGAATGAGTATGTTTATTTTCTTACTGATGGGTATGGTTCTTGATCAAGCGATCGTTAACTGAAAAATGAGCATTGTTCGAAACTCTACCAAGGAAATACCGGAATCGACCGTTATCTTAACGGATATTATTGTTCATCTGCCTTGCACGAGCCTTGACGACTTGCCTATGCGAAGGGCAAGCCCAAAATTTTGACTTATGATTGCCCCCGCAATTGGCGCATATGAACTTATCGACATCTTCCTACACTGGACAGACGTCCTTGGCGTGAGAAGAACCTCCGCAAATCATGCATTTAGCATCCATGCGGCAATATCTAGTTCCGTGACCCCACTTTTGGCACCGATGGCACTGAGTGGGGTTTCAAAAATTTCAATCAGGTTTCTGGAACTGTTGCCATGTCACACGGACATCGAACATAAGTTTTGCTTTTTCTAAAGCCCGTACATTATGTAGGTCTTGTTTGTTAAAGTGAACAAAATAATATTCTTGAGAAAGCCCTTTTTGAACAATGTCAGATTGGGTTCTCTTTTTCATAATAATTATTTGGACTGGAGAAAATCCAAGTGAATAATTTAATCCATTTTTGATCTCATCAGGTGACTTATAGTCACTTGAAAGACCTTTCAAGACGACTTTGAACAAACGTTCAGCTTTGTCGTCATAAGTAAAAAATTTGTGCTTCTTCTCTTCAAGATGTTTGAGAAGAAGTTCGCGATTTTTACGAGTTTCCGGCAAAATGTGACAATCTCCTTTCTTTGCGATTTGGAAGGAAACCTTGATTCCCCTAATGGGGTTCAAGATCTCCTGCCTAAATCCCCCAAATTCGGAACAACTGACCACGATTGGCGGCACTCTTTGCTTCCTCACTTGAATCAAAGTTCCTGGGTTAGCAGTTTCAAAGAGCATGGGAATCGAAGCAGTCTCGAATTGATGTTCGGAAAATTTGTCTAGAGCATCGAACTGATCCCATTTCGATGCAGTTATCAACATTAACCATTTCACCCTTGGAAGAAAGCGCGCATTCCGGAGAAACGTTTTTTCTTCTTTTTTTTACGTTTAGTAACAATTTTGAAACTCACTTTTCAGAGATGAACCCTTCCTTTTGTTTGTGGTAGCAATCATATTCAAAAAGAAGAAGAGAACTTCAAAGAGGTTTTTTCCAAGACGCTAGCTTTCGACTCCAATAAAAAATCAAAGGCACAGGTCCAAACAAGGATCGAAAAGGTATCAATAGGTATAAAAAGTAGCACTGAGAAGTACTTTTTTTAGGTCTAGGGTCTCAAAATCTCCGCCGGCAGAAAAAAAAGTGTTCGTCGCACAGCTTAAAAGTTTGATACCTTTGATTTACAATCTGTTTGAAATGCCAAACTTCCGTACACAAAGAAATTCTTCATTCATACATGTCGCCCTCGCAACCGAACCGAACCGTGAACAACCCCACGGAAATCGAATTGCAAAACACTCATTCCTCGTGTCGCGACCGAAAGCGAAGAACGAACCTACTCCAACACGAATCACACAACCAACAGGTTCCTTGCCTCTCCCTCGAGCGACGAATTGAAATCCCTCAAGTCGAGCAGCCGAGAACCTGTCCTTTCAGCAGAAACCGAAAAAAAGCAAGCAAACCACCAGCTTTTCTGCGGATGTGTGTGAGTGCAACATATTATGTTGTTGTTATGATAGCCTCCCTTCGTCCCTTTCGGGCCTCCCGAGAAGGGGAAGCGCGAAGGCCCTTCAACTTGTTGCACAAAAGAAAATTCACGTCTTTTCATCCAGCAATGTCTGGATCGCTTCGTAGGTATGGATGCCACCGCGCACCTCACAGTCATCATCAGTCATCCATTATTGTTGTTATTATCGAAGTTGGTGTGCCCTTTTTCTCCATCCCTGAGGTACCCGGTTGACCTCGCTCGGCGTCGATCGCGACGTCGTCACAGTGGCGAATTTCAGCAAAAAGGTTATTGCTTTTATTTTACAAACTACAGTATTTTTATCTTACTATCAGCAAAATCCGATCAATTTATTATCTAAAGATTCTATTTGGAAAGTACGTCTCAATCCTTTTATTTGATGATAGACAAACAATTTTCAACATGGTATGTCTTTCAACGTATCAAGAAAGGTATCAGAAAAACATACAATAATATATTCGAAAATTATCAACGGGGGGTTTATTGGAATTGGTTTGAAGAAAGTCGCTAAGTCGCTACTGGGAAGCAAATAATCGAGACTTTCAAAATTCATTTGATGAACAATGCTTTTGCCTGCTTTTAACTTTCACTGCAACTTCTAATTTTGAAAACAAAGTTACGACAATTCTATTTTCGTTCAGTTTTATTGATAATTTGTTTTTTCTTGAAGTATTTGCAACCAAAGAAAAATATTATGAATATAAAACTTCAATATCAGTAGATGAAAAAAAAAACGAATTTAGTACTATACCATTTAATTCCACTATAGTTTTTAACTTTTGACAGATACGCGTATTTCAACCTCGACTGTAAGGCCGTCTTCAGTGTCGTGTACTAGACTCGACTTCAGGCCGACACTGAAGACGGCCTTACATTTGAGGTCGAAATACGCGTATCTGTCAAAAGATACAAACTATAGTGGAATTCAATGGTATACCTAGTACTAAACTCGTTTTTTCATCTACTTATTGGTATTCCACTAAACAGCTCGAAGATTTATTATCTTCAATATCAGTTTTTTAGATTTTGTCCAGCTTTCCGTCAATGTGCGTTGTGGTCTCACCGGAGATTATTCTCTCCGGGAGTTCCAATCCACGGTATCCCTCCGAACGCTTCACGCAGAAACTCCCAACAGAAAAACCAGTTCTGAATTGCAGCCACAGCAGTCGTCTGCGGTAATTGCGGCGCGATGTCGTCGTCGCTGCCTGGCAATTTGCTCCGGCTCTAGGTGCCGGTCGCCACACAATAACCGCACCGGTATCCTAGGACCCACCTACCCACCAGTTGTTAGCCTGGCACGGCACTAGTCAGTAAGTCAGTCAGCCAAAGTGCGCCGACCGACTGCAGGCAAGCAGGCATGAAGCAGAGTGTGCGAATGCAGACGATGGTTAGTAGAGTGGTACTTTATCCACTGCAAGCACGCTTTTATGGTGGTGCACAAACACCAACTGCATTCGTTCACAGACATTCCGGCAAATCTGTGATTGGTTGGTTGGTATTTGACTGTGCCGCGCCGTCGAAAGGTAAATGTGCGCAGTTCAAACGATCACTATGGTGAATTTTTCGAATGGTATGCTGTTTTGGTGAATGGTATGAGTATAACAGTGATTGTCCAGGTTTCTTGGAAAAGTGTTGTGTTCTACTGTAATACATTTTTATACGGATACATACAAATACCAGATTTGCAAAATCAATGATTATGCATGGTGCGAAAAATTCACACTCTTCAAAAACGCTTGTAGAACGTCGCAGTTAGATCAAATCGTTTCGGTGTCGTCAGCGCGATCGTTCCTTGGACAATCAGCAATAATCACGCAGAAGGCACTAGAATGATTTAAAATCACTGCTACGATCTATAAGCACTTTGGAGGTTTTAAAGATCATCGTCGCGATGAATAATCGCGTAACGCACAGTATATAGATTAACATGTGAAAAGGTCGGAACAACCTTTGCATACTAAAGAAATTCTTCAATTATTTTCAAAAACTTTCATCACTAGCAGGCTAAATTTGCACCCATCTACCAGTTTTACAATGTGCTTAGGGTGGATTGGAAAAGTTTTGTTTTACATAGCTCATTTTGACCTCTTCACATGTTGGTCTAGAATTGTTTTCTAAAATCAAATAGGAGAAGATAAATGAGGGGGTAAGAAGCAAAGGGGTGTTAGTGACTAAAAACAGTTTTGAGAATATCAATTGTAAGCAACTTACAGTAATTTTTCATTCCATAAAAATTGTGTGGAAGTTAAAAAACAAGCAAATGTTTAACAAATTATGGTATTTTTTCTATAAGACGAAAAAATCGCCTAAAATATCATTAGAAAGCTCAGAAAGAGTAGAATGTTTCAGTATACTCAACTCAAAACCGACCAAATTGAAATTACATCCATTTGCGTTTAGGCCCCTCAAATAACTGTTATAAGAAATATATATTTTTAAAAATGATTAAAATAATATCAAATTTATTATACGAATATTGAACTATTAAGATTATCAGAGAAACTAAGACTGTTGTGTGGAAACTATGTGATAACGTCTGTCTGATGTGTACATTTTAATCTTTTGGCGGTTCTTAATGGAATTGTTAACAGTTTTTTCTTAGAATCATGAATTATTTTTAAAATTCTCGCTAGATTTTTGGTCATATTCTTACATTTTTTTTACAATATATCGACATACTTCACAAATTTCTAGAGAGATGCTTAGATATTCCCTACTCTATAACAAAGTTTCGTAAATTCGGGGTCTTCTGGGCCAACAATCGATATTGTGCATGCTCAATTTTCTCAAATTTAACGACACACTGAGATGCTTAATGTTATGTTCGAAGCTTCTTAATGCATAATATAGGGTTTAATAACTTCATTTCCATTATCCACTCTGCAATTTTCACCGCATTGACGAAGACGTACCGAGTGAAATCTGATTGGCGATCGATTGAGCCTCGTCATATTACGATTCATCAATTTTCATGCGAAAAACTCTGTGTGATGTACTTTACCGGGTACTTGTTTACGCTATGTACAACTTCTGAGAGTCACGAAATTTTAAGAAATTCTCTCAATGACCGCACTTGTGCGCATCAGTATGTGTGTGTCTTTCGGTGTACAAAACGGTTCCTCTCATTGTGGCGTGACAGATTTTTTTCGCTGTCCATGAACAACTGTTATGATTGGTTCAGTCAAATTGAATTCTAGAAAAGCATTTCATTATAACATTGAAATGTTGTATTCTGACTTCTTCTTATATAACTGAACCGTTTATTGTAATACGAATCAAAACTGATTAGGACTAAAATAAAAATAAGTATGATGAATACAGGCAACGTAGAGTAATAATTAAATTGTATTAGTTCCAATAACCGATCAAGATTAATAAAAAAAACTTCTTGCACAATGAGAAAGCCGTCTTGGGGACATAATTTTTGACATCAGTTTATTCATTTACCATTCACAGTAATACTGGGAAAAATTCAGATCTCACTGATCAAAGCTTAAATTAGAACTAGAAATTAGCACATCACCATGCTTTACAAAGAGTAAAGGTAAGATTATAGGGTGATGTGCTAGTATCCATCGTGATAAGCTTTGATCAGTGATAACCTGCAATTTTCCCAGTATTGCAGTGAATAATGCTGATACAAACCGATGCCAAAAAATTCTTTCCCAAAACGGCTTTCATATTGTACAATAAGATTTTGATAAATCTTGATCGTCATTTTGAAATAATGCAATGAAATTGCATCTGGCCGTATTCTCAATTCGTCGTATCGTTTTCATTTCTGTCGCAATCTGTTTTCAGATTCGTCTCACAACTTGTGTCACAACGGCTCATTGTGATATAGTGAGTGGTCAAAATACAACATATCAACGCTATAATAAAATGTTTTACTAGAATATTTAGATCAACGGGCTTCTCCATCCATTCCTTCAGCATGATGACATATTTTAATTTCCTTTAAAATTCATTGTTCGCCATCAAAATTCAGCTAAAACGTATGAACACAAATCTTTTTGACCGAACAATTATGATATTTGCTCACAGTGCAGCGAAAATTACAAATGAACCGTTTTTTACGCCGAGCATCGCGCACACAATGATGCGCACAAGCTATATTTTCTCAGTACGATGGATTGAGCTTTGTTTACATTTTCAATTTTTCGCGGTCGTTGAGGAGATTTCATGAAATATCGTGAATTATTGAACTGTTATTGGACGTGTGATTGGAATGAAATCTTTCAGTAAAGAAGTACGAATGTTTTCCATAGTGAAAATAAGTGCCCGGCAAAGTAAGTCTCATAGGGGGGCGAGAAGAAACTTGTATCATAATATGATGTGACTGGTGTCGATCGCTAAGCATTTCCCTCAAATCGTGTTTGTCCATGTGATTTCGATGAAAAAGTAAAAAGTGGATAGTTGAACTGAAGATATTTATCGAAATACAGTAATTGTATTGCATTTTTGGTGTAAAGCGTACAAACCATTACAGCTTTCACAAAATTACACTTGGAATATGAATATTTGTTGCTGGTAAGTTGGAATATACGCCGTAGTGGAACATGACGAATAATAGCGCTTACGACGAAGTAGAATGTAACCCTACACATGATTTGTTGTTCGAGGAGATTCTGAGTTTACGCGAATAATATAATCGTTCTAACACTATACTGAATAGGGCTTTTCGCTTATTTACTACCCGAGGAGGAAAGAATAACTCGCAATAACTTATGCATACCATATTTTGGTATCATACCATAATTAGGTATTGTTCAGTTGTCAATACCTCATTTTGGTATTATAATGGTATTTGAAAAAATGTTTAAAACAATTAATAATACTTCATTTTGGTATTCGATAGGTATTGAGGACTGCTGGAGGTATTTAACTATTATTGAAAAAAAATCACTTTCATATGAAAATCCATCACGTATTATTTAGGTATTACAATACCTGATCTAATTATCAGCTTGGTATTTGTAGAATATGCAGAAGGTATTATTTGAGGTATTTTACTTCTTATGCAGGGCTCATTCATACCTCATTCAGGTTGTAAGTATTGGAAATTACCTGGTATGGAATACCTCAATTTGGTATTCAATAGTTATTTTCTTCTGCTCGGGTAGCGCTGCCTTTCCTGTACGTTAAGAAGTAGTGCGCAGTATGGCACATCAGAGGATGTACAGGATGACCGTAAGGACGTGGCCGGCGCCGTTATTGACTTTATAAATTTTGGGGTTCTCCAAAGTGTACATTGAAGATGGAAAACTACTTCCAAGCTACATCTATTAATTCCTTGTTGGTTCGATTATTTTGGTTAAACACGGAGTACCAACTACGATACGGTCATCAATGCTTATGCTTATGCTCCAAAATACTCATGGGAGAATAACATAACATCATGTGATAGTTGTTTTTTGGCCTTTATTACTGTAATTTTATATATAACTGTATTATTCGATCCAATAAGTAACATATCATGCTTACACGTGTTGTTCTTATACTACATCATTAGGTTCATATAATTGCAGTTCTGTTCATTAGAAGAGTATCCTAGTCTAGGGCTCAGTTTTATACAGATAATTTGACAAGTCCAGTATTTCAAACCCTCCAAGTTTGTCAAATGAAATGGTTCAAAGTAGATCTCTGTACAGGCCTGCAAATAACTTTTTAGTGACTTGATCAGTTTTTTCGACTTAGTCACTAAAAAGTCACTATTTGCAATAAAAAGTCACTTACGTCGCTTTTTCATGAAAATGACCACTAAAGTCACTAATTTCGATGAATCATAGATAATCTGGATCAGCTTTGAAACAATTGATAATTCAGAGGTGAGCCTTTTTGAGACGCCATGAACATCAACATCAGAGTCGGCATGCTACAGTCTTCCGCGAGCTAGGGAACTACCGATATCACCTCTGCTTCTCCTACGGTTGCCGTAGGAAGAACTGTCAAAAATACACCATTAACTACCATCATGTTTACGCATAAACGTGATTTAGTTCACGGTTCACGAGTTCACGTCTGCTGTTCACGAATACGAGAACGGATTTTATCCTGTGTTTTCATGGCTTCATTATAAACAATCGTATGTCGACATCTGCAGTAAATAATTATTTAAAAATTATTGTTAATTAAAAAAAAATATATTTATACTGTTTTAAATCAATTCATGAATGATGATAAATTTGAAACCTGCCAATATTCAACATATTTTTTTTTCTTTCGATAATAGACGGTGTGTTTGACGTACACTTCCAAAATTAAAATTTGTAATGTATCGTTCAAAAAATTTGCCACACATATTTTTTTTTTAAATGTGCTGTTCATTCGAGTTATGCTGTGGGAACATTTTTTTTTGCGTTAGAGTCTAAAACATTTTAAACGAAAAATTATCTGCTCTCGTATATAGGCTATTTTTGCATTATGCTGTGATAATAGGTATTTGGAGTTGAGCTTTAAATATTTTGCAAATAAATTTTCCCTTCTTTTATAAAGTAAGTGTGTTACGTCCAATCTGGGACAGGGTTGCGAAATATTCTAAGAGCGAAATATTCTAAGAGCGAAATATTCTAAGAGCGAAATATTCTAATGCGAACTTTCTTTTAGTTTTAGTATTTTCAAATATGTATATCGCAACAAGCTGTACTGAGATGTATGAAAAATTATCATCCCGAAAAGATCTTCAGCCAGACCCGTTACGAGTTTTATTTAGTTATGCTCTCTAATGTCACAACAATTTTTGACATTCATAGCTTGGAAAATCTCTGAACAAACACCATGCTTATTGAAAACCTACTATTTTTTTGCTGGGGGCTCGGTGGTGTTGATCTCGGTAAAATATTAAAAAATGCCGATATTCATTCTAAGTCATACATTATGAAAAACGACTATTATGCCAAATGACCATTATGCCAAACGGCCATTATGCCAAACAACCATTATGCCAAACGACTTTATGCCAAACGGCTTTATGCCAAACGTCCTTATGCCAAACGTTTTTATGCCAAACGGGGTACAATCTAAACTATGTTATTATGTGGCCTATGAAATAATAACAAGTATCTTTTTGGCCTGATTTTATGGAAGAAACTTATCCAATAATTCGAACCTCCGAAAAACTTTCGAACATGCATCTCGATGATAGGTCATTTGGCATAAAGTTGTTAAGCATAATAGTCATTTGACATAGTGAGTCGGAAACTAAGAATTTCTCATTCGTTCTTACGATACTTTTGAATCCCTCTGACGACATCGAGCATATTTTGGAATAAATTGGTACAACACAAAACGATACTTCATTCAAAAATTTATGCTCTTAAAGGGATGAAACGACTCATTGATTACCAACATTATTTTCCAGAGATTGCCCTTCTTGCGCTATAGAAAACAATATTGGCACTGAAGCTTTTGGTATACTTATCACAAATTGCCCCAAATATTGGATATTCTTTTGAGATATTATGTAACCAGGGAAGAAAACAGTTATGCTTGAAGCTAGTATTGAACTTGCTACTAAAACACTAGTGACAATCGAAAAAATTAATCTGTCCAAGCTATTAGCAAATAGAAAAGTCAATAAAAGCGAATCATTTGCTGCAGTTAATTCGACGATACAAAACACAAGTCTTACTATTCTTTATGTTCCAATTATTTCTGGCGTTTTTTTTATAAATGTTGCCTTATTTCGACATGGACTGTTCTTTAGAGTTATATTATTATAAGAAAATTTTTTGGAGATCTTTATGCAATACATTTACATAATTTGCTGTTTGATTATTTTTTTCAAGTCTTGCTTATAGAATAATCATTGCTTTTAACTAAATTTTATTACCTCATTAGCACTTGTTTCGAGATTTACTCGAAAAATTATTATTGAATTATAGATTTTGTCTTCGTTTAAACTTAGGTGGTTATTTTGATTTACTCTTCCAAAATTGTAATTAATATTGGAAATATTATTGTTTGATGTGTTGTTCGTTTAAGTTATGCTATGTGAAGAATTTTTGGTGTTTAAGCTGATTTCATGTGAAGACTATTTTTGGATAATGCTGTAAAAATAAAGCCCTTTTAGCAAATCAAAGCATTCAATATTTTTAATAGTCACTTAAAACTTATTTATTGATATTTCCATCATACAACAAGGGGCCCAGATAGCCGTAGCGGTAAGCGCGCAGCTATTCAGCAAGACCAAGCTGAGGGTCGTGGGTTCGAATCCCACCGGTCGAGGATCTTTTCGGGTTAGAAATTTTCTCGACTTCCCAGGGCATAGAGTATTTTCGTACCTGCCACACGATATACACATGCAAAAATGGTCATTGGCATAGAAAGCTCTCAGTTAATAACTGTGGAAGTGCTCATAAGAACACTAATCTGAGAAGCAAGCTTTGTCCCAGTGGGGACGTAACGCCAGAAAGAATGAATCATACAACAGTTCTTGAAAATCTCTGTAGATAGTTTAATCAAAAACTCATGCTTATTATAAATCACTGATTATGCCAAATGTCAGTCGATTAACAGGAAGCTATCTATAATAGCTTTCTTTCAATTAATAGAAAAAGGTTAAAAGTTCCAAAAGTAGTTTTTAAAATAAAAAGAAACATAGAAAAGTACATTATATTGCGCAAGTATTGAAAAAAAACCTTACAGGTGTATTCGATTCCCGACGGTTGAAAATTTTCTTGACATTATCTTCGTGAAACACGATATACAAATTCAAAAACGATCAATTGACAAACACCTCCTTCAGTCAATAAATATTGGAGTTAAATCTAAAACTTTTATAAAGAAAAAATAAGCCATCGATAAATTATAAAATTTTCCCTAATTATATTTTCACAATAAAAATCCACAGAAAATCGAACCCAGCCAATCGATTGAACCCTGCTACTTGAATAGCTCATCCCTTTTGCCATTCTTTTCCCAGCAGTCCATTCTTTTGCACCTTCTCCGCGCTATTGGTCTCTCTGTGAACTCACCTCACCAAAGCCACCTCGCCTAAGCCTTGTTGATGTATGGAACGGCCGACCAAAGCCATCGCGTCTTTGTCGTCGTTCAAATTACTCTCCCGAATAAGCCACCCTCGGGCTAAATACCGACGACGAGATAGGCTCTAGGTAGCCAACGAAACAGAGCGCGATCAGGCAAAGGAGTGTACTGCAAGTGGAAAAAGAGGGACAGAAAGTAAAGGTGTACAACTTTTCGCAAGTCTTTCCCATTCCTTTCCGGGCGGGCGGGCGCAGATCAGTTCAGGGCGCGCACCGAAGAACATATTAGTCATCCTCGTCGATCGTTTCGGAGTCGATGTTGTGGGATCGGTTTTTTTAATAAACGTGGAATTTTTGAATCTGGAACAGTGATTGAGTGACGTCACTTGGTCGATCGTGCATTTGATCGGCGATTTGTGGGTTATACTGTCGTTACCTAACATGTGCGGTTGAGTGACTTGAAGAAGCGGTTCGGTTGGAACGGATATGCACAGAAGGAAGGCGATCTTCTAATAAGGTATCTCAGTGCGGGCTATTGTGTTACCACTTCCTTGTAGACACACCGTAAAACCAGTATCGGTTTGATTGACGGTCTTGGGTCGGGTGATTCATATTCATAAGAGTGCATTCTGGGTATGCAAATGTTATTAACCGCCGTTTCTGTTTTGTTCTCCGTCTCCCACGCAGATTCAAAGTGTTGGTCGCCGAGTAGTGTTTGAAGTTCGTCATGGACGAGTCTACGTCGTCCAGTAATGACCATTCGGCAGGAGGGGATGGTTACGCGTACAAAAATGAGATATCGCTTTCGATTGGTGAAGAAGATCACAATTCTGGAACGAACAGTACGGCGATCCCGACGCCATCGCCACGACACGTTGAAGTGCCAGTACCTATGGACGATAGCGAATACGCTTCGCTGAAGGATAGCAAACAGAACGGTAACGGTATGAGTGGACTGGATAATCCAGCATTTGAGCCAGAAAAGGAGAAACGACCACTTAGTTCATTTGGGCATTCAGGGGAGAAGTCACTAGGAGCTACCTCGGTCAACGGCAAAGCTAATGGAGAGAAGCCGTTGGCAGAAGCAGTTAACTTGGAGCTGTTGAACATGTCCAAGCCAGCGAATGGTCATCAAAATGGATCTAGTGCACTTCCAGTCAAGAAGGATACCGAGGTGGACATTGGAGATCCATACGATGAGTATTTCGTACCGGTTAATGAACATCGGAAGTTTATGAGGTAAGTCATTGCATGGTTTTCAGTAACTTAAGGTCAATTTCCTCCAGGGTTCCTGTTCGAAATTAATTGCCTTCAGTTCGAATTCGTCCCTAATCTGTTTGTCTATGTCGACACACTGCAATCCAATCATTCCACGGTCATCAACACTACCACTGCCACTACCACTACTACCATTATAACTACCGCAAACATCGCCCGTCACTTCAACTGTGGTTTCCGCCGAGTATCTTAATATCTCTTACATGTATCGTAAACAATCTAGCGTATCGTTCCAAAAACCGCGTCGGCACGCGTACAGCCATCATGATCGGGGTGTAGACTACACCGGTCACTCCGTCAATGAACCGGTACACGGAACCGTGGACTATAAACAATGGACCAAGATCACGAGGTACCCCCCTGTTCCTTTTTCTCACTGTCTCAGAACCAGAGAACGACATTCATTAACCACCATCAAATGTGTAACGCAAAAATATCTATCAAAAATATACTCCATATATCCACCTAATATTGGACGTACCAAAAGGGCCAAGCAAACTGTGGCTAACACTTGCTGTTACTTTGTTGGGGCACTAATCTTTGTCATCACGAGGAATCTTCGCTTTGCTGAAGGCGAATGGACATTCCGTCTCTAATCCTTATGCATCACCAAGGGGGACATCTATAAATGTAACGTCAATGTCGGGGTGTACCTCGTCAACAAACTCCACCAACTCGTGCGCACTAACTCATTTGATAGATAGCTTTCCCGTGTCAGGTAACGTTGACCTTATAATCTTTGGACAGCTTGGTTTTTAAGTGCATCAATAACGCTTCTTCGGCTCGCAGGGATCCGCAAGTACCGCATGTATGCACTTCCACATACGTATTATTGAATTTATTGGCGACCCATTAACCCCCGTAGACTGTTTCGATTGCTGATACTTTAGATACGGAAGCTTTTTGGGACCTAACTCTCTTAGAACTCGTCAATAAAACTCAATCAAAAATTCCATGAGGTACCCAAAAAGGTCCGTGTTGTGTACATACCCATTTATCTCTGATCGCGTAATAGCCAGTGTCTGTAAATATCATTTGTAAAACAATCCAAACCATCAGAACTTGCACAGTCAACCCACGCTAATCAAACCCCTTGCGATTCTAGAGGCGAGAAGCTATACGTCACCAAGGACAAGCGAGAGAAGAAAAAGAAGAACTGGCTCTGCTGGGTGCTGGGCCTGGCCGTTTTACTAGCAGTGATCATCATAGCCATCCTGGCCGGCTCAGGTAAAATCTTCAACGAGAATCCTACCCCAGTGGAATCGCGACAGTTCGCTAAAGATAACCAGATAGCCACGGCTGGAGTCTTCGGGTCGGGATCTAAGGACAACTCCATACCGCGACCACAGAACAAGACAACTTCGACGGAGTATCCTTCTACGATGTCCCCTCCGGGCTCCACGGTTCCACCGGTTCCGCCAACTACCGAGGAGAACATCGTTTACGTGCCGAACACTTTGGAAGGACAGATTACGCTTACGAACTTGGAATTCCTGGACGACTATCGGGATCCGAATAGTTCAGCGTACAAAGTGTTGGCAGCCGAACTGGAAGAGGAAATTCGAGACAGCTTGGATGTTCCTGGATCACGCGATGAGATCTTTGTGAAGATCATGAGTTTGAAGTGAGATAATTGTTTGCGTTTGGATGAATAGACTTGTTAACGTATCATTGTTACATTTCAGACCTGGATCTGTAGTTGTGGATTATCGCGTGAGCTGGGCTAATTCAAGCTCATTGAACGTCGAAAGCATGAAGGATCGGCTGACGAATTATTTGGACGACAACCAAAATTATCTGGCGACCTACATCGTTCCGGTGAACACCATTCGAGTAGCAAGACTTCCCGACCTCTGCTACACCGGCCCAGCTGAGATGGGGTATGTGGTAACTGTAGTTCTTTGAAATACTGAGTACTAATTTCTCCTATGATTCTAGATGTGAACATGCCTGTGAATTCAATGCCCGTATCGGTGATTTTGTTTGCGTTTGCCCTACGGGAATGCTGCTGAACAATGATGATGGTAAATCGTGTTACAGACCGGTCCCAGCGCCACAACCTGAACCAACCGCTGAACCTGAACCAGCGAGCGAACCTGAAGCAGCGAGTGAACCGGAGCCAGCCAGCGAACCTGCGTCAGAGCCAGAGCCCGCAGGAGAGCCTGAACCTGCAGGAGAGCCAGAACCGGCAGGAGAACCATCAAGTGAGCCTGAACCTTCCAGCTCACTCGAACCTGCTAGTGAACCTGAACCTTCAAGTTCTGCAGAGCCGGAACCATCCAGTGAGCCAGAACCCGCTAGTGAACCAGAGCCAGCTGGTGAACCCGAACCAACTAGCAAACCTGAGCCTACTAGTGAACCGGAACCAGCTAGTGAGCCAGAACCTGCAAGCGAACCTGCTAGCGAGCCCGAGCCTGCCAGTGAACCGGAGCCTGCTAGCGAACCGGAACCAACTGGTGAACCCGAGCCTTCCAGTGCTTTCCAATCGGAATCTACAAAAGAACATACAACTACAGCGCTTCCCTCTGGCAAACTAATTCATGAACCAACTCCTTCAAGCGAACCTGAACCATCGAGCGAGCCTGAGCCCACTAGTGAACCCGAGCCTGCTAGTGAGCCGGAACCAACAAGCGAACCTGAGCCAGCCAGTGAACCTGAGCCAGCTAGCGAGCCTGAAGCTACCTCAACAGAACATTCTTCTTCTGATCATTCTGGTAAGCTTCAACTCGCTGCCGCTGCCTCAACAACTCAAAAGACCATACCGGAGCCGACTAGTGAACCGGAACCAAGAAGTGAACCCGAACCCACTAGTGAACCGGAACCAAGCAGTGAGCCCGAGCCTACTAGCGAACCGGAGCCATCCAGCGAACCTGAGCCATCCAGTGAATCCAATCCAAAGAGCGAAGTAGAAGAAATTAAGGCCACTACTCTGACCCCAGGCAGCACCGCTGAACCCTCTGCAGAACCTGAACCGTCGAGCGACTCTGAACACCACTCGTCAACCGTATCGAGCTTAGGCAAGCTACAATCATCCACTGAACACTCCACCCATCCAACCGAAGAGCACACCATGCCGGATTTCATGATCGCTGACTTGGACTCCACCAAACATTCAACCAGTACTGAAACGATCTCCTCAACTTCCCCACACTCCACCGCAGGAGAAACACCGGCTCCGGTGACAGAAACCATCGATGATGACGTCCCTCAACCAACCGTCGGTGCCTACCTAGTTGCCGCCAAAACTACTCCCGCAACGGAACCGATGAACGTGTTCGACGCTCGTTCACTGGAACACAACGCATCGACCACGACTGCCGAAAACTCCGTTTACGCCACATCCAGCCCGATTTCCCTCGAACAATGGCGTACATCAACGAGCTTTTCCACTACAACTGAAGCGCTTAAGGAGCACGATGAAGATATGTCACCTTTCCTGCCGAACATCGAATCATCCAGTGCAAAGACCCGTGGTTCGTACGCTGTGACGGAAACAATCCTGGAAACCGAAACAACACCGACACTGCTGACTCATGCCGATCAGTCTCCGTTCCTACCGGAAATCGATCAGAACGCTAGCTTAGTGAAGCTTCTACACGAGGGTTTGGATCGACAGGTTGATGGCTTTGATAACGACTCGCAGCAGCAGTATCTGGAAGTGTTGCCGTTGTCAAAGGAGAGCGACCGTAATGAATACAAAAAGCAGTTGGATACTGTAACGAAGACTGTATTTGTAGCGACGACTATTCGCACATACGGTCCAACAACGGATTCACTGGAAGATTTGATTACGGCAGCTAGTTCAAGAAACATCGTTGAACAGACAACTAATGGTGGCGCTGAGGAAGACATGATGACGACGAGCACCGAGAAAGACGTGGAAGAGACCACACTGGGAAAAATTGGCGCTTTTGGAACTACAACCGAGAGGGAAAGTGCTCGGCTCACGGAAACTACGGAACAGGTAGAAGAGAGACCGACGACCACTATGGAGAACGAAACAAGAAACTCATCGCCAAAAGCCGAGGTAGAAGATATCAGCACGACTGAAAAAGAAGCAGATAAAGCGACAACTGTGATGATGGATGAGTCGAAAGATGATTCCCCGAAAGGTGATGTAGAATTAGTGGCGACTAATGATACTGCGGAAAAGTTGACAGTAACGGAAGCTGAGCAACCGACTACAGAAAAGCAAGCAATGGAAGCCACTGTAGGCGACGAAAAGCTAGAACTAGTAGAAGAACGTGTGACAGCATCCAATGATGAATCCGATGAGGTGACCGAACGTTCAAAAGAAGACACGACAGAAAAGCAAGAAAAAGCTCCAGCGGAATCTACAAGCCTAAAAGACGTCGAGGAAACGACTGTGCACACCGTGATGAATGCTTCCTCTACAACTACAGAACCTAGTTCAAACGCGAAACTGATGGAGGAATCTACCATGGAAGTGAAGGAACCTCCAACAACGACCACGTCGACGAGCACATCCACACCAACCACTACGGAAGTAGAAACAACCCCAGCAGCTACAACCAGTACAGAAGCAGCAACCACGTCAGAAGCAGCTTCCACGACAATTGCAGCCACGTCCACCACTGAAACCATTACCAGTACAACTGCTCAATCAAGCACCGATAAAAGCAAAGCGGATTTCTTGGAACGGACACTACTAGATTTGGAACAGGACAACGACATTTCCGAGAATGATTTGAAGGTTCTTCCCTTGGATAGAAAAGCGGACAAACTAGAAGAATCGCCACCACCTCCGGATCCGTTAGGCTCCACTCAGAAAACAACCGTCGACCAGGAGTCCACCTTTGAAACGACTACCGGTCATTTTTTAGGAGAAACGACGTTTCATTTGATTAGATCAGAACGATCGAATGAAACGTCGGTAATTAAGACGAGAAATTCTGACGATGACGACTTCAGCGAATTGGTGGCTAGCGCCAGCGGAATGTTTACGAAGTGTGCGGTAGGACAGTTTGAGTGTGTGAACGGTACGTCGATCAAGGACGGCAGCTCGTGTATTCAGAAATCGGAACGGTGCGACTCGGTGTCACACTGTTCGGACAATTCCGATGAACAAGACTGCGAGCGATTGGGATGTCCGGGACATTTCCAGTGTAACGATGGTTTCTGCTTAGCTAGGCAGCATGTGTGCGATGGAATTACGCACTGCAATGATGGTAGCGATGAGGTTGAGTGTGATCAGTGGCAATGTAACTTTGATGAAATATCTTGTGATCCGAGTGGACGCAAAGGGCCATGTCTGCCTGCGCAGTGGAAATGCGATGGACTGGAACAATGTGCAAATGGGTTCGATGAGAGCGACTGCCCGGATACGTGTACAAACGATCAGTACTTCTGCAATGGACAGCGTAAGTGTATTCCGGAGTCGTGGCGATGTGACGGTAAGTCAGATTGCACCAACGACGAAGACGAACGACTATGCGACTGTCCCGTGGATAACTTCCGGTGTAACACCGGTGGATGCGTCCCAAGTGCCTATGTATGTGACGGGCAACCACAGTGTCCGGATCTGTCGGATGAGTGGGGATGTTTCACGTTGGAAGAAAGCGAGCTGAAAGTTCGCGTGGGATCGGAGAAACTGAATCCAGTTTGCGCAGACAGCTGGACCAAGGAGTTATCGGATGCCGTTTGTGCGGAGTTGGGCTATTTGCAAGCTAAGTCATTTTCGATCTCGAACGTAACGGGTGGCGATGCGTTCTACCGATTTGTGGGTGTTAACAGTACCAATCTGCTGGGAAGCTTGGCATTGATCACCAGTTGTTCCGACGGCTTGGTGAACATCGATTGCGAACTGTATCGTAAGTGTTGAAGTATACTGTGCTAGAGTGTTGTGTTAATGTTTTACCGATTGGTTTTCGTAGGTTGCGGTAGTGATAGAATTACGCCTACCTCGGAACAACGGATCGCTGGTGGACTTCACACGGACTCAAACCAGCTTCCTAGTCTAGCCTTAGTCTACAGCAATAACGCAGCCATCAAGTGTACTGCTAATATAAGTAAGGATATTTGAGATTGCTTAAAGCTCTTCAGTATCAATGATAACTTTTACATTTCAGTATCTCCTCGATGGGCACTTGCAAGTTACTCCTGTATTATGGGTAAAACTGAATTCATCGACAACCGAAATATTGCGGAACTGAATTGGATGCTGTTCGCGGGAACCTCTCAGTTCAACTACAGCATGATCAAAGGAAGCAGTGGCAACAGTTCATACCAGATTGTTGAAATCCAGAGGATCGTACCTTATCCTCAGGTAGGTGTGCCTACAATTACAATACTTCGAAGAAATTTTAACTCCCCACGTCCAACAGGCCAAATACAAACAATTCCTCTACTCCGGAGATGTCGTACTTCTGCAGCTGGCTAAGCCGCTGCAGTTGAACGAACAGGTGGGTAGTGCCTGTCTGGCACAGGACGCTGAAATCGACTCGGATCAGCTGTGCCTGACCGCTGGTTGGGGTGCGGATCCGTCGGCCATAACCAGTACCGAACAGTACCTCAAGTATCTACCAGTGCCAACAATACCGGCGGACAAATGCAACTCCAGTGTGCACTACAACGGTTCCCTTACGGACGATGCCATCTGTGCGGGCTACCTCAGCAGTAGCAAAGCGACTTGCTATGTGAGTTTCCAAGAAATTCAACAGTGTTCACGTTAACCATGATGATCAATCTATTCATTTTATTTGCAGAACGACGAAGGAGCTCCATTGATGTGCCACGCCGAAAGCACCGGTCAGTGGCTACTGGAGGGCATTCTCAGTTACCATGGGAACTGTGGCAAACGGCCACATCCAGCTATCTACAACTCGATTACCTCAGGAATCTCGAGCTGGATTCGCAACACAGTTGGCAATGATCTGATGTTCATGAGCAGAAGAAGCGGTCTCGGCAGTGGTAGCCGAATCAACGGTACTGAGCCAAGCAGCACACAGCCAACTACTCGGTAGGCGTTCCGAGTTTGACAGTTACACTTGGCTGCGTGCGTGCTTGATTGAATGTAAATATTGCGTGTAATATAGTTCGAACCGAATGAGAATGATAGTTTATGTGGCAGAATCATCGCCGAATGACGGGATGAGTTTTGAAAAATAATGTATTTATAGATAGAGTGTAGTATGTAGAACACTGAGAGATAGAAGAGAAATTCTGCTATTTCCTCTCCGTTATCAATTAATAAGAAAACCCGTCTGATGAAGAAGAAAATAACCTAGTCACAAAAGCCGATTGTTTTGTGCCAATACCTTAAAATGGAAGTGAGTAATCTCTGCTTTTCATGAAATGAAAACCGCAATCAGAGCTAAGAAAAGTCCCGCAGTACACGGTTTCTCCGTTATATGAATAATAACAAACGATGATTTTTCAAAATTCTTAATTGTTACCATTAGCTATTGGACCCGATTATGTCTAATGTTTCCAAATCGATCTATTCAGATGTTGGATCATAAATAAAAATTTGGAATAAAGAACTTTTCTCATTTGCTAAGAGTTGATTACAAAATGAGAAGGATCGTTACGGATACATGAGATGGATACCTAAAACGTTAATCTTATTTTGCGGGACAAAACCTTTGTAATCCCAATTGATGAAACCTGTCCAATTAGACACTAAAGTCTCATGTTTGTGTTGTATTTTCTATATGTTGCTTGGTTTGCGTGTAAATATGATCTTTATGCTAAAAACGATAAACCTAAATGGATTGCTAATGAAGGTAGCTGTCAGGAAAAAAATACAATTCGCAATATATGTAAAGCATAATCAAAAGGAGCGCAGAATCCGAATGTAATTAGTTTTTAACGTGAACAAGTGTATGTAGATTTTTTTTAATTGCAACTCGCTACCCCCTAGGAAAGTAGAAACATTTTCTAATTGAACCATTTAATCCGTCTCTTATCATACCAATTATCAGCACTCTGTAATATTTGCCACCCGATAAATGTACTGTTTTGTGTTTTCTTTCTCTTGTATACGATCAATACTCAATTACATGTCAGTAAAACGAAAGCTGTGCTGAAGTTGAACAGTCATGGTAAAACGAGAGCCTGACATCTAGTTTTGGTTTATCAGTGATTGAGGATCAGTAAAAAGCAGATCGATATTTTAATACTTTGTTGGTTTTCACTTGAATTTTTCTTCGAAATCCTTACAGTCTTCCTGTGAGCAGAGTTGAGAAGTATACACTAATGCTACCGTATAAGGTCATTCAAACATGACATCCATCATCGGAGGAGGGAGGGGACTGGTTCTATGAAAGTGTGACAGTACATGTATTGGAAAACGCAAGACAGAGAGGGGAGGGGGTCCAGAAGTCTCGAAAAACGATGGACGTCATATTGGAATCTTGCCTAAGCCATCATTTTTTCAATCTTTGTTTTCGTGTTGCAAAACTCAAAACTAGTTTAACACTCGTACTTTTTAGTTTCAAGTAACGAAGATGAGTTGGTTCCTTACAAAACTTGAAGATGAAAATGACACTGTCATTTTGTATGCATTTCATCATAGATTTATTTGAAAACTTTTCAGAATTCATTATGCTTAACCCGTGGCACATCATGTGTTGTGGATATAACGGAAAAGATTCAAAAGAGTTTTTGGCGGAACCTGTTTCTTGTGCTCTGGAGTGGCCAGATATGTGGGTAGCGAGTTCATTCTTCATTTATTGACATATTTTTTCCTTGGTATAAAAATGTCGCAAAGATGCCCTCCGAATACCTGTGCGATGTGCTCAGTTGTAGCAAAATATGTTTACATTGGGCCTATTCTTAATTTATGGACATGTTGTGTGGAATTCACAAAGATTGAGACGTCACACAGCTTATTTTGGAAGATTTGTCTAATAGATGAATATAGATGAGGATCAGTTGATATTAAGGGGTCTCTTTTCGAGCAGATTTATGTGACTCGTCTGTGATCACTGTCGATCAAAGTAAGCATGCATATTTCAGATGTCACCCGTCAACTGCCATACTAATCCAGTCACTTAGAGTGACAATGGACCTATGCACGGGTTCACTATTTGACGTTTTAGCGGTGCCCTGTTATTTACGTGACCATGGTAACGAGTGAATTCGGCACCGCTCAAACGTCAAATTAGTGAACTCGTGCATTGGTCCATTGTCGAGAAACTCGAGTGACAGAGCCGGTACGAGCGAAATTTTTGGTCGACAATGATTCCAGGCGAGTCATTTTGATCGATTCAACTTATAAAATAGACCCCTTAAACTCAATAAGCCAGTTTGTTTGTCTCCATTCAAATCTTTTACAATTTTGTCAATAATCCAGTAAACCGTAAATATTTTAACATTTTAATATCTGCTTATGTGTTATCGCTTAATGCTTAAATTCATCCCATCTCAACAAAATAACTGGCAAACAGTTTACATTTTGATAAATAAATTGTGAACCCCACCGGATACTCTGGGTGTCCACATCTGTTGATAATTAGTTCATTCTTCATTTATCGACATATTCATTTATGATAATTCAGACAATAAAGGGCATGTTTTGGTTATACAATGAATATGTCTTAAGAGCCAGTTCGCGAGAACCGCAACCCCCTTTCCAAGGGAAGTTGTATCGATGTTCTCCGATCAGGCTGAAATTTTCAGGGATTGTTCTTCTATATAAAAGAAGATGTTTTGCAAAATTTTAGATTTTTATATTAGGGGGAAGTGGGACAAAATGACCCCCAATGATTTCATGTCACTAAACATGCAAAATCAAAAAAACTGATATAACTATAGTAAAAGTGCACGGATTGTGTTGAAATTTGGCATGATTACTCTACGTTATATAAACTTTTAGATTGGCATGGTATTTGGATTTTAAAAGTACTTCAAATCGAAAAAAATGAGTTTTTCGTAAAAAAATCAGTGATTTTCAAATCGATTTTTTTCTTACCAACCGAACTAGGTCAAAAACCTAAATATGACGTTTTGTAGGGCAACTCATGGGCTTTCATTTGAGGTGTAATCCAGATACGCCGTTTCAAAAATTTTCGAAAAAAAATTTTTTTTCGGGGTAGTGTTTGAACATGAGCTATTTTACGAGTACCCCAACCCCCTTGCATAGAAAGGTTGTATTGATGTTCTTCGATCGAGCTGAAATTTACAGGAGTTGTTTTTCTATATAAAAGAAGTTATTTCGCAAAATTTTAGTTTTTTTATATTAGGGGGAAGTGGTACAAAATAACCACTAATGATTTAATATGAAAACAAATATACAAAATGAATTAAACTGCTATAGCTATAGTAAAAATGCACGAATTTGTATGAAATTTGGTATGTTTACTTTACGTTACATGAACTTCAAAATAAACATGATATTTGGATTGAAAAAATGTTTCAAATCGAAAAAAAATGATTTGACGGTATGAGCAGCGTGTGAAGGCCTCCGATTATATCATACCGTGTTTCCGTTGCCATATCTGAAAGAAATGTCATTTCCTTGCAAAAGTGATTATGTGGATAACAATAAAGCATTGCACCAATGTTTTCAGTCAGCAGTAAGCGTTGTTTCTTCTCACGCTGTTTGGTTGGGAATCAACTACCACATTTTATCAATTTGGGTAATGTTTTGATGGGTTCGATTGGGAGGGCCACATATGTGTGTACCTTATATGATGGTATGTTTGCTAGAGATCATTTTGTAAATAATCGATTTGAGCTTAGTTTAGACTGACTGCACATATGGCTGTTATGAGACATTTTACAGTTTATATCTTGAATAGAATTTTGACTACAAAAAAAAACTTTTACGTTACAGTAATTCTTATGATTTTGTGTATTTTTCGACACTAATATATACGGGCTATTTGAGTCATTTTGATTCAATTTTTACTTATAAAAAGTGTAGTTCTGCCAAATGTGTTCCATTTTGAATAGTAATGAAAACATATTGAAAAACTATAGATTATTATGAGATAGTTGACAAGCTTTAAATTGTGCTTATTGTAACTTGGTTACCTGTTTAAGCTCAAACACTACAACGAAAAATGCAGCAAATCATAGTTATTAATCCGAACACTTTTAAATCAAAATCCGATCAACTTTGTTTCAACATACAATTGTAAAATTGAACCATGCAAAACTTTTCAAAATCAACTTTAATAACTTGTAGAATGCATGTGTTCTGTATTCGTTTAAAAATACAAAAGTAAGCAATGTTTGTGATTTAGTTGTTTGGACAGACATGTTTGTGGTTTAGACTGCAATCATCACTGATTGGTTCAATGATTCCGCATTGAACGACGCACAGTATTGTTCTTATTACATGTGTTGATAATGATCAAAGTATTATTTCAATTTTATTTGAAAATTGTGTACTTACGGCATCTAAACATACGATTCCAACACAATGTCCGGATTTAAAAAATATTTGGCTCCATTCCGGACAGCCTCTTTTTACTATTTTAAACTGTATTTACATCATATTTTTGCAAAGTGGTGTCACTAAACTTTAAAACTATAACTTTGTATATTATTATGTTACAATCACTACATAGAAAGCATAAATTTCATTCAATATAGTTGTATAAACGTTGTGGGTGTATTCGTTGGCACTATCACTAATACAAGTTCACCACGAAAAATACACCACGCCTGGAGTAACTTTTCCATTTTTATTAATTGTTTATCAATGTTTACTGAATTATAAATGTGCGTAAAATAAGTAATCATGTTTATAACAAGTAAAGAATTAAAATTTTGTTTATTATTAAAATTATAACCTTCAATTTAGCATTTTTTTGGTAAATATTATCAGAATGTCCGGATATTGGTACCGTCCGAATTTTGATTCACCACGGTACACCGCCAATGAGCCTTTGAGTTACCCTACAAAACTTTACATATTTATTTTTGTTGACCTAGTTCGGTTGACAAAATAAGTCGATTTAATAAAAAAAAATGATTAAAATAACAGGTTTTTTCGATGAGAAACATATTTTTCTATCCAAACATCATGTTCATTTTGAAGTTCATGTAACGTAAAGTAAACATGCCAGATTTCATACAAATTCGTGCATTTTTACTATAACTATACTGCCGTGAATCGCAAGTCAGTCCCATCTGCATTTTCATCAAAATTGAGTTAATCTCAGTTTTCAACATATCTTCCAATGCTCTTTCAGTTGCATTGATGAGATAATATTTTTTTAATATTCGTATGGAAAACGAGTTTGGAAACTCCACAGACCATTTTCACAATGCCTACTTTTTACAGATGGGACTGACTTTCGATTCAGGGCAGTATAGCAGTTTAATTCATTTTGTATATTTGTTTTCATATCAAATCATTAGTGGTTATTTTGTACCACTTCCCCCTAATATAAAAAACTAAAATTTTGCGAAATAACTTCTTTTATATAGAAAAACAACTCCTGTAAATTTCAGCTCGATCGAAGAACATCAATACAACCTTTCTATGCAAGGGGGTTGGGGTACTCGTAAAATAACTCATGTTCAAACACTACCCCGAAAAAAAATTTTTTTTCGAAAATTTTTGAAACGGCGTATCTGGATTACACCTCAAATGAAAGCCCATGAGTTGCCCTACAAAACGTCATATTTAGGTTTTTGACCTAGTTCGGTTGGTAAGAAAAAAATCGATTTGAAAATCACTGATTTTTTTACGAAAAACTCATTTTTTTCGATTTGAAGTACTTTTAAAATCCAAATACCATGCCAATCTAAAAGTTTATATAACGTAGAGTAATCATGCCAAATTTCAACACAATCCGTGCACTTTTACTATAGTTATATCAGTTTTTGTGATTTTGCATGTTTAGTGACATGAAATCATTGGGGGTCATTTTTTCCCACTTCCCCCTAATATAAAAATCTAAAATTTTGCAAAACACCTTCTTTTATATAAAAGAACAATCCCTGAAAATTTCAGCCTGATCGGAGAACATCGATACAAGAAGGGGTTGCGGCTCTCGCGAACTGGCTCTTAAATGAGACCCTCGTGGAAACTGTGTTAGGTGCTCTGATGCTACAGCAAATGATACTCAGCTCATTTTTCGTTTATTGACACGTTCTTTCGAATACTTACAGACTTGGGCGTCGCACGGTATGTTTTGATCGCTAAATGAAAAAGTTTCCATGCACTCCCTGGCGGATCCTGTGCCAGGTGCTCTGGAGTGATCATATTAATTGACACGGCATCCTTCGATCATAAATCAGGGATTTCACCAGAGAAGCCTTGGTGAAACCTGTGCAAGTGTTGAGTGGCAAGTTCTGAAGCACGACTCAGTGGCGCAACCAAACCACCCCCCCTCCCCCAAAACAGAAACATTTTTATAATTTACCATACTTATATTTGAAATTCGACACTGTAATCTACAAATACCGGAGCAGTAGGCTGTATTACCATTTGTATTCTTTTAAGTTGTTCCTTTTCTAAAAGGACCTCAAGAAGTTTCATATAAACGATCATTTCTTATGTTTACTGATAAATTAACTGCAGGCTTGGTGTGTATAAATTTGTCAAACATAATTGCAGGAATATTGGGACATTTTTAACAGCTGATTGATATATTATCATCAATATCAAACTCTTTATCAACGAGATTTGCGGCCCGAGGCTACTAACACATCAGTTCGAAGTTTCTACAGTCTTTTAGTAAGCTCAGCATTTTGCTACTTTCAGGGTACCGTCAAACGGGGTAACTTTGATAATGCGGGTAACTTTGATAGTGCGAGACCCACAACATAATAATCGAAATAACAACATTTCTGTTGTTAACTGATCAGCTAAACGAATGCAAAAATAAAGAGTATTAGTATGACACTTCATGTCGAAGCTATTTTCGTTGGAATCAAATACATATGAGGATTTATATGCAAATATTAAAAATTTATAAGATATTAGCTTTTTTGAAACGCTTACAAACAATCTGTTCTACGATCACTATTTTATGAAGTCATAATGAGTTCGTCACTTATCCTTGATAGCCTAGTTGTAGAAGAACATGAATTCGATCTCAAATCTCTTAGCGAAAATCATTTAACACACTGGGTCCATTTTTGTAATCTAAGTCAGAAATTTCCATATAGCGATAAACGCCTAGAGGTATGCAACACCCTATAAATGTTTCGTATGCATTCAATTTTGTTCGATTTATACTCCATTATCAAAGTTACCCCAAAACAGAAAACCGATTTTCGAATATTTGAAAAATTATACATCCATTTAGAATAAATCTTTTGGCAATCTATCAACTGCAATTGATAGTTAGAATACCAGTACTTGTTTTAATAATATACATTAAAATTCTTTGAAACAGCATGCAAAAATATTCAAGTTTTCTTCGAAAAAACTATCAAAGTTACCCCGTTTTACGGTACGTATATTATCGGAGAAGTAATTCTTTAGTATTTAATTATTACGAATAAAACCCTAGACCCTAAGAAAACTCAAAAGGGAAGTGTTACGACCCCTCGGTCGGCGCGTCGATGTACAAACGATAGGTAGATCATCGATCAACTGTCAAGATGTGGCCTACAACTCTAGGACGGGTCGATTGGTCATGTTTGCTTCACGTCACAGCAAGATCGAAAGAAAATGAATTGCAAAAATTTAATTCTGTTAGTGATCAATATCCAATAGTTCGCCTAAGTGAAATTTACCAACTCTCATGAATTCGAACCTAATATTATTCAGATTACGGCTGAAGTGGTACAGATTGCTCAGAATCATTGAATTATACCTTATAACTAATTTCAAATTATTTCAAGGGTCTGTCAGCTAAATCTATATAAATAAAAATGGAATGGTGTTTGTATGTCACGAAATGGCTTACGAACGGGTCAGCGGATTTGGATGATTCTTTCTCCATTTTGTTCGTCAAGGGTTCCGACGTGTTTTTGTGTATAAAAATCCCAGGATATTCACTGGAAAAATTGAAAAAAACGAGCGCGAACGAAACTGTCATTTTATATGGGACGATCGAAAGCGTCTTTCAACAGCCTACTTGATGGCAAGACGAAGTTTGCCGGGACCACTAGTTAGGATATAAAAATGCACCCTTACGTGTGTGTAGATCTTTAAATACCAGTAAATCTCCTCTTATTATATATATATATATATATATATATATATATATATATATATATATATATATATATATATATATATATATATATATATATATATATATATATATATATATATATATACTGGTAAGGCAAACAAATTGTTTGAAATTTGTCACCATATTCACTACATACTTCCTTGCTTCCTTGACCTTGTAAAAAGTTTAAAACTAATAAGGACTGTTCATTTTATAAAGTGGACACCTTGTTTATGCTATATCTTTTTTATTTATTGATGAAATCGTAAACGGTTCAACTATTATTCTACAATGTTATGAAAATACAGAAACTTACAAAATGCTTTCGGTTGAAGAACTAAATAGTTTTTGCAAAAACTCCTAAGAAAAACTGTTCGTCAAGTTTAAGCATTATTTTTCGCATGAAAAAAATCCTAAATTTAATGAACAAATTGTTTGTTGGTATCCTTTACTATTCAACTTAAGGTAGAGCTTTTAAAAACATCAATAATATTCCATCAGTTCCTGACGCTGAGTCACTTTAGTGATCTATTCCTTATGGTCAAATTTGCTGATACACCATCTTTTTACTACCAGCAAAAAAGTAAAGTAATAAGCGTGTTCAAAACTGTTTTAGATTACTAAAGAAACTATATATGTATAAAAAAAGCAAAATCTTGAGTTTTAACCGCATTCTTGGGTACCAAATTCACTCTTTATGGTCGTTTTATTGAAAAATCCCATACTTTTAAAATTATATACGCATGTTTATCGATCTAGAGCAAACTGTAAGCATTTTTCTCAAAATATTTTGATAGGTAGTCTCAGAATAACACATTCTGAAAATAATACATGCAAAATAAATTTGATTTAATTCAAGCAGTGTTCCCAATCTTGATGATTGTCATTGTGCTTTGAGTGGTCTTCTGAAAATAAATTATTTGTTTTTCTATTGTGCTTAAAATATGACGTGGGAACTAAATCAGCAACTCTATGAAGGCGTAAGTTATTTTTATTATAAATACTATATTATTACTTCCGTCTGGACGTACTTTAAACCTTAAAATTCTACTCATATCAGTTCCATTTAAATTTAAGATATTTTTCTTTAAAAAAAATGATAAAAAATGATTTTATGATATCTGCAAAATTGCTTCTCCAAAAATAACTTGATATTTTTTAGCAAGCTTCTAATTGATGATGCTTTCTAAGTACAACCATTTTTTGAAAATAAAAAATATAAATTGTCGAATTTTCCTGCCGATTTTTAATAATCCTTGATTTTGATAACCTCCAAAAATCGACCGTTCTAAACGTTGTGCCTTATTAGTGTGAAATCATATTATTTTGGTAACTTTTTTATTACCACAGCATTGTACAATATTAGTCGAACGATGTACAGAAAACCGATTTCGATTTCATTGATAAATTAAAAAGATATTGCATGTCCAAAGTGTCCACTTTATAAAATGAACAGTCCTTAGGTTATCGTCACACATGAATAAACATACATACATAACGTTCTTAGTAGCAAACCAATCTTTATCATTATTTAGATAACCTTTATCGAGGGTAACGCATTCAGGATTAACTTCACGTATACAGGTTAGTTTGTAATAACAAGATGTATGTACTTGGGAGAGATCTTCATCTGAACAATGTACATTACAGATGAAAGGATCGCGCGAAAACTCTGCGAAGAAAACCAGACGAAAAGAAGAAAATAAGGAATACTAAATGTAAGTCAAATTCTGATTCATTTAATTATTACTCTACTAAAACAATGTATTGCCATTCGCAGGAAGATTTTAATCCTGTTCCAATAAACTGATTAAATTCTCGGAAACGTTTCCTTTCTGTACCTTCTCGTTGACGATTGTCACCAGGAAGGCTTCTGAGAAATTACAAATATTCGTCGTCCAAGCTAGAAATGTTTCAAAATTTATTAATTATAAGAACATTCCCAGAGAAATCAGTGTTGAAAATTCTGAAGTAATTTTTTTCAGCATTTTGAGAAATCATTGAAGAAATTCATGAAAAAATAGCGAGAACTATCTTTAGAAGTAATTTTCGAAGATTCTTCGCAACAATTCCTGAAAAGATTCCTTAAGCAATACTGAAAAATGCTCTTCGGAACACTCACTCTCGGTAAACACACTTTTATTCCTCTTACGGAACGTGAGCTCATAAACTGTTGGACCAAAAAGACGGCAGATATATAGAGAACGTGATGAAAGCAGAGAAACTTAAATTTGTATTAAAAGCACTTTCGCTATGTTGGACGGAAATCAAGCGTGTTTTAGATTATAGGCCTATTTCTCTTAATCAATCCTGTATTTTGCCAAGCAGCAAGGTGATTCAACTTTTTCATCTCAGCACAATTAGAAGTGCTTCATTTTTGCGCCCTTAGGAGAGACAATTTAATCTCACTTACTTCTTGATACCGTAAAACGGGGTAACTTTGATAGTTTTTTCGAAGAAAACTTGAATATTTATGCATGCTGTTTCAAAGAATTTCAATTCATATTTTTAAAACAGGTACTGGTATCCTAACTATCGATTCCAGCTGATAGATTTCCAAAAGATTTATTCTTAATGGATGTATAATTTTTCATATAATCGAAAGTCGGTTTTCTGTTTTGGGGTAACTTTGATAATGAAGCATCACTCGAACAAAATTGAATGAATTACAGAACATTTGTAGGGCGTTGCATATCTTTAGGCGTTTAACGCTATATGGTAATATCTGACTTAGATTACAAAAATGGTCCCAGTTTGTAAAAATAGTAGTTTTGAGACCGAATTCGAGGTCTACTATAACTAGGCTATCAAGTATAAGTGACGAAATTAAAATTTAAATAAATCCTAAAATGTACTTGATTCCAACGGAAATAGCTTTAACATGAAGTGTCATACTAATACCACAGACAAACAGACGTAACACTTAGAACAAATTTCTTCAAAATCCATCGCCCAGTTTACACCATCATCATCTGGTGAGCATGTTGCACGAAAAGGTGTTTCGTGCAACAAGACCGGCAGATGGCGGTAGTGAGAAACGTCAAACGCGAAGAAAAACGATGCGCGCGCCTCTGGGTGTGAGATTTGTAACATAGCGAATTTGAAATGATTGTTAAATGAGTGGTCGATGGAAATTTCGTCAGTGTTACGTCTGATTGTCTGTGCTAATACTCTTTACTTTTGCATTCGTTTTGCTTAACAGATTAACAGGAACTTTGTTATTTCGTTTAGTATGTTGAGAGTTTCGCATTATCAAAGTTACCCGCATTATCAAAGATACCCCGTTTTACGGTACCTTTATTCGTAGAATTGGAGGAGACGAGATGAGAGACGTAGAAATGATCCTCATAGTAGAGACTTAAAGTGGAGAGTCCAGTGTTGTTAGCAATCACAGTTGTCGACACGTTTCAGTTGACATTCGAAAGTCTTTGCCTTCCGCAGTCATAAGACGAGTGATCGAACGAACGTACGAAAAAAAAATGTCAATTGAATGCAGCTGTCAACGTTGGCGTCTCCAGAAAACGGTACGGTTTTATATATTTTAATTTTTAGTGTCGTAATGAAAGCTGCTCCACTGTGTGACTGTCACATTTTACACAACAAGCAAGAATAATAACTCTTGCTGTATGTGAGCGGGCATCTCTGAAATTTATGTAAAATTTATAATTTATGAAAATGTCATTGTGTCATACGACATTGATTTCACATTGTTGCTTTGTTTTTATCAATGTGCTGTGCATTCTACCGTTCGTGCTGTGTGTGAGAAGTGATGGTAGCAGATTAGGGTAGAAAAATCAACTGACTGCTAATTATGGAAGCGGAACGAACTTTGCGAGAAATTTCAAATGCTTACAATATTGGACATAACATGCAACATGCAAGATAAACCAGTCTTTTTGTTTATGATCGGACATTTCTGAAATCTATGCAAAATTCATGATTTATGAAAATGTCATCGTATATAATACGAATATAGGAACTTAGGAACTTATAAGTCAGCTGTAAAGGAAGATATCAGAGCTGGCCTTTTTAGTTCGGGTCTGAAAACGCTAGCCATTACATTACACCTGTATCGGTCCATGATCAGCAATGTTTCACAAGTTGTAACAAGTTTGATTAATTACAGCAGCCAACAGGAACCCCAAAGAGGGCGAATATTAATTAAAAGATAATTGAATATGGCGATATCATCAATTATGTGGAGGTATGTACGACTGAGTTTAGGGTACTTTATTGTAAAACGAAGTCCGTAGTTTAAAATATTTTTACATACACGTTCAAAATGAACCTTTACCTGTTGCTTAAAATAAAAATTTGGTTCACATTGATTAAAAATATCATTTTAGAAGAGTTTTGAAGTTATGGCACAACAATTTTCTGAACTCAAAAAGGGATTAAAACTGTTCATGATTTCTGTAAACTGTATATATTTCAACGAAGTTTCTATCAGAGCTCACGAATATAATTAAAAGATTGGAGCCAGTGACCAAAATTAATGTTATAGTTCGAATTATTGGATTTTTTAGCAAAAATCATTGGAAAACTTGCATTACTCATAATTTTACCTAAATTTCATATATGTCCGCTGATAAATTGTATAAATGTACTTTACTACATCTGAACATCATAATAAAGCACTTCAGCAATCAAATAGAGCGTTTAAATTTAGTTTTGAACGTTGTACGTTTGAATTTTGGTAGGTGTACGAATATGGAATTGGGTGAATTTTAGACATACATTCAATACTTTTCCATTAATCCAAAGAAGAATGTAAATGGAAACATCATGTGATTGGCAAATAATAGATGACAACTATTGCCTTCAATGTGGATAAAGTATTTTAAACTCAATACATTATTTAATAGTTTTTTACTAACTTGATGTGAAAACAGTATCCTGTACGAATATGAAATTGGGCCACTGTATATCCGTACTACGCGCGCGTAGTGAGCTGTTGAAATCATGCTGCTGCAAGAACGACGGCCATCTTAAACCATTCAAATACTGTGTGTTTTGTCGCTAGAGGCGATTTTTTTCATCCTTGTTGTGCATTCTACCGTTCGTGCTATGTGTGAGAAGTGATGGTAGCAGATTAGGGTAGAAAAATCAACTGACTGCTAACCATGGAAGCGGAACGAACTTCGCGAGAAATTTCAAATGCTTACAATACTGGTGTTACATTCGACATAACATGCAAGATAAACCAGTCTTTTTGTGTATGATCGGACATTTCTGAAATCTATGCAAAATTCATAATTTATAAAAATGTCATCGTATATAATACGAATATAGGAACTTATAAGTCAGCTGTAAAGGAAGATATCAGAGCTGGCCTTTTTAGTTCGGGTCTGAAAACGCTAAACATTACATTACACCTGTATCGGTCCATGATCAGCAATGTTTCGCAAGTTGTAACAAGTTTGATAAATTACAGCAGCCAACAGGAACCCCAAAGAGGGCGAGCGATGATAAAACTCATTTTTCTCGCTTATTTACCATTGGAGGTAGGTGTTTTATTTTACACGCGTTATAAACAGGTATGAAGGTATGAAGTTTGTATAGATGGGTCATGAACTGTTATCGCCCCGATCTAATCAGAGTTGTTGCAGAAGATGATAAACAGACTCTTCTGATGTTCAGCGAATCATGATTGTTACTTTGACTGATAAGTGTAAGAAACCCTCAATTAAAAAAAAAATAATCCCTGATTTAATGATCAATAATTTGGATACATAATTGGAAGATACTGATCATATGTGCTATCAGCAAAAATAGTTCCCAAGTAGGACTGAAATTGATCGATTGGTTACCATTGTGTGAGCAATGGATCAAGTTTTAGCTCGAACCGCTCCTCTAAATTCGTGATCTTGAAATTTTTAGGCGTGGCTTCGATTTATCTTCATCTCAATCAAATCTTTTCGTTTCGGATGGTCCAATAGGAATTATTCAGTATATTACTCAGTTAGTTTATTTGACTAGTCATCCTAAAGAGAGATTCTTTGTATCATCCTCATTCGAATATCACAGTACATTGTCACAAATTTTCTAGAAACTCTAATTTATCATATAAATAAGCAGTACATACATTTTAGTCAGCTATTGGTTAACGTTGGACAATGCTAATGTTTATGTTTTCGTATAGTTTTAATATAGCACCATTTAACATAAAGTTAGCAATAGCTATCTTTAGCTGACTATTCCAAGAATACATTCAATTAGATTGGCACCTTTCATATTTTCACATCAACAGTCATCTGCTTCGGAACACTCCCCGTCCGAAAGTTCTCCCTGCATCGGAATGCACCCCAACCAATTTTCGAAAATACTATCATCGAAGTCTTCCTCACGGCTGTAACGATTATTTGCTTTTTCGACATTCGACACGTGGAATGAGCTAATATCTATCGCTACATTGGAATAGTTCCCAATGCTACCGTAATATCCTGGCCATGTAAAACTGGTTTGTCGCTTTTCTTTAGTGTGATTCACATCGTAGGAAAAATCTTGTTCATTTTTGGCAGTTTTTCTAACTCTTACGCTTACATTTAGGCAGAGTTGTTCATGCTCCTCACAGTTCTGATGATCGCTGATCCTTTCCGGAAGCCAGCAATTCAAATTGAATATGTGCGTTCCTGTTTTGAATCGGACTGGCTGATCTGCTGAAATGAAAATCGTTTTAGGTTTGCGAAGCAAAATTTTTATACTCTACCAATACCGTAGTTTCCTAGAAGGTCGATGTCTGTTTTGAAGTCAGTTACACTTTTTCTGACTTCCTCGCAGTCATTTTCTTCATCAGGATCATTGATATACCGTTTATACTGATCATCCGAGTCGCAGTCAGTATTTCGGCAACTGACACTCAGTTCTACACCTACAAAAACACCAATTTCATAACGTTAACTCATAAAGGACAACCAAAGAGCATATCGTACCTTTTACCACAATCACTTTGGCACACCGTAGCTCAACCGAAATGTGTACCCGTTCTCCGCAGTAAAACTCACGATTCCAATTGTAAGGAAATGTAATATCACAGCTTAAATCACGCATTTTGACTAGACTTTTTAAAAACAAATTGTGAAATTCCCTATCTATATGAATGAACAGAAATGCTTCCCGTTCTAACACGTTCGATTGCAATCGCTCTCTGAGGATGACTAAATGCCGGGTACCCGCACTAGACAATCGGCCGGCCGGTAACATGTGATGACACAGTGAACGCGTGCACTTCTGGATGCAATTGCATGCATTTGTGAGAGCGCAAGCGCCAGTTCAGTGGGAGAGTGCGAACACGGAGTGGGAAATCCCGCTTCATTCATAGAATAGCTTCAACAGGTTTTATTGAATGCGAGCAAAGCTTGAGGTTGCGTGCAAGTTATGATGGTGGAACATCCAAATCAAGACTTCTTGGTCGGCATACTTTTAAGGCGCATTCGATTCGTTCATACAGGTATGATTGATAGTGTGACGGAAATATAATATACTGAATAAGTGAGGATTATATTTTAATAGTTGACGCTTTGAAATTGATTTTCTAGTTTTTATTTTTTGTTTTTTTGTTGATATAGTAAACATCTGTTTTCACTTTTGAGCATGAGCATGATTGACCGTCCGGAGTTGCTACTCCGTTATTGCAAGGACAGCTGTACTTACACAAGGAACCAGCAGACGCTACTCAGGATCAGTAGCATTTTCAATGTGTAAGTACCCGAGGAGGAAAGAATAACTCGCAATAACTAAGGCATACCATATTTTGGTATCATACCATAATTAGGTTTTGTTCAGTTGTCAATACCTCATTTTGATATTATAATGGTATTTGGAAAAATATGTTTAAAACAATTAAAAATACTTCATTTTGGTATTCGGTAGCTATTGAGGACTGCTGGAGGTATTGAACTACTATTTAAAATTTCACTTTTATATGAAAATCCATCATGTATTATTTAGGTATTACAATACCTGATTCAATTATCAGCTATTATTCAGCTGGTATTTATAGAACATGCAGAAGGTATTATTTGGGGTATTTTACCTCTTATGCAGGGCTCATTCATACCTCATTCAGGTTGTAAGTATTGGAAATTATCAGGTATGGAATACCTCAATTTGGTATTCAGTAGTTATTTTGTTCTGCTCAGGTACTGGTGCCCCCATTATTATAACAAACAATACTGGCGCCGGCTGCGTCCGAATGCAGGTCAATTTGGGGATGGAAGGGAAATGGTGACGTATAACTTGCTTTATAGAAGCCGAGGAGTCCTCTGCACTTCCACAAGAAAGCACTGGGATTTTGGATATGGGAAAGGATTCGTTTTGGTCAACGATAAAGATATAATTTGAAATGAATACAGAAGCATTTACACGGATGATCGATAGTGCGGTTACTACGCGAACCAACCACAATTGATCCGGATTTCGTCGCTCGCCCACAAAGGAGCATGCAACAGATTCAGCAGACCAAAAACTACCCCACATCTGTTTTCACTTTTCGTATACAAAGTCAACATCTTGAAAATCACATTCCCCATCATACACGACTTGAGTACTATCAACACTTGGCCTACCACTATCTCTATCTGCAAGCATGTACTTCATTTAAGTAGAATCAATTTCAAGGCCTATCTTTGTTGTCTCCCTCTGCAGAGACAAGAAGGCTGTTTCACTGGTATACGATCGATTTCAATAAGTTTAAAATCGTAGGCAAACCCAAAGAGCATAGCATAAGTTGGTGCAAAAGCTCATCCAGAGTGCAATAATCAATATTTCCAGAGAAACTATATCAGTTGGAAGGAAGTAAATACCACACAATGAACCCTCAACACATTGGATACAATTTTGACGAGCAATCTAGTGTCAAAACATTTTCACTTTTAAGTTATAAAAGTTTTAAAACAAGAAAATGGAATGTGGCAAATAAGAATAAAAATACAGTAGATTAGGCTGATCACTTATTCCGAAACAATGAATTCCAAAAATAATATTCAGCAAAAATATTTGAACCTGGTGGAACTTATCTCCTTTGTGGAAGCCCACGAATACGCTGGCTGTACGCAGTGAAAGAAGATGGCAACCTTAAGGACATATTTGCTTGAGTACCAAAATCGCCTCTAATATGGCACCTCACTTCCTCCTTCACTTTTTGCTCCCCCCACCCAATAGCGTAACTAGGGGGGTGCGATAGGTGTGGTCCGCACCAGGCCCCGAGCTCATAGGGGCCCCAAAATTACAGTGCGGATTTCTCATAGTATTGAAAGTTCGACCTAGCTTATAGGAAATTGACTATTTGTATGATCCCAAACTAAAAACTTGTATAATAGGCTTAGGTTTTGGAGGAGATTTGGATCAGCTATGTACAGGGGCCCCTTGATTATCCCTTATTTTTATTACTTTAGGGCTAGATTTAGAGTCAGCAGAGGGGCCCCGGGGGATCATCGCTACGGGCCCCAACTTTTCACGGGGCCTCCTCAAATATTTGTTTAGTAAGTTATTTTCCTTGTTCTTGTAATAATTCAGGATATTTCTTAAAAAAATTCTCCTGTTCATTTAAATGAAATTATGCCATGAATTTTACTACTTTTTTTGTTAAACCTATTTTGAGATTCCTCCATGGTTTCGTTGAAAAATGGGAAGGTTCTTTCAAGAATTCGTTTAGAAATTCTTTCAGGAATTTTGCAGAAATGTTATTTGGATTTCTTCAGAATAAACATTAGCAACATTAAACATTACCAACATAGTAAATTCAGGGATCTTTTTCCAGTGCTTTCATGTAAAGAACATTATGAGCAATGCTACCTGGAATTTTTCAAATAATTTCTGAAATAATTGCTTCGGGTGTAAAACCACTATAAGATAGCTAGTTATAATCGATTTGGCATTCCGATATGGACGGCTATTCATGAAGGGGTTTTAAAAAAATGCCACAGAGATTCCGAAATTGATTACCCTGATTTTTTTTAAGGATCCTTGAAGATTGCATACAGGAATCGTTCTAAACATTTGCCCCTGAAAACCACTGAAGGGATTTCTTGGCGTACCCTTGGTCAAGTCTGACGTTTTCCCAAGTATTCCTTTACCAATGCAATGACTCCTGGGATTCTTCCACGAATTATACCTTTTCAAATATCCCCTTTGAGGTTTATCTGAGGACTTTTTTCTGGCATTTATTTTAGAAGTTTGTGAGAATTTCACAGTTTTTTTTTTTTTTTTATCTTTTTGGATTTGTCCTTCATTTTTTCTTGAGTTTGTTTATTACTACAGAGTGGCCGTAAATTACAAAACAACAGAATATGTGATAGATTATCACTCATATAAAACAATAAAAAACCTATGTCGATGTATGGTTTTTAATACATGTATGGAAAAGCGAAAGATATAATGATTGATATTTTAAAAATTAATGCTTCTTACTAAGATAATCCAATTGAAATTTATTGGAGAGGTTTTTTTCTGAGGGGCGCTAGCCATATTAGGTAGAATTTCTATAAGATGAATTCAAATATTCTATTTATGTATGAAATTATCTACAAAATTTTGGCTTTAAGATAGACTGGAAACAGAAAATTATTCAATTCAATTCCATTGAGTTCGAAGGGCATTTCTTTTCCATCATAAAGCTCGAAAAACGGCGTTCGTTAAGACAGTCCAACACGATTGGGATGGATTTTACAATTATTTGACATCAAAAATGGGTCAAATTTGTTGCTTGAGAACAAAATATTAAACCATGTAGGAATGATCAATGTATCTATTTCGGTTGCATAGAGGCATGTTTTCAAATTTAGTACGGATAATATGCGGATACCCTGCACGAGAAGTTCTCCAAGTGATAAAATCAGAAATTTACCCAGTAACATCTGCCAGTTTTTTGTCAAGAATTCTTTCAAATAGGGTAAGTGATCCATTAGTTGTGGGTGTTCATATAGTTGCGGTATTGCCAGTTGTACTGAGTCCATTGAATTAATCACAGAATCGACACATCGACATGCCGTTGGTTACTGCGATGAAATCAATTTTCTCATTTAATAGATGGTCGGAACGTCCCGTTACAACAATGATATGGACTTTAATTGCTCTTCTTGAATTCAGAGGAGGTAATGAAGTTGAATCGTGCTTAGTACCTCCACTATTGGCACATTTACCCTATTCCTGCAAAATGTCTTCGAAGACTTCTTTTACAAGGAGTTTTTTTTTAATCCTAGAATTTAGAGAATTTCGGTAGAGTTCCAGCAGTTCCAGAAGTTCCAGAGTTTTACTTCAGAAGAATCTGTCCATGTTTTGGTTTCACAAGGGGTCAATTTTCGGGATTTTTTACCCCCGCCTTAAATATAAATAGTTTGGCGCGTAAGAAATCTCAAACCAACCCCCTCCCCCCATAACCCCTTACGTAATTAATAAACGGCCCCCAAGGTATATTCTAAAATTTTCTCTTAGAGTACCTCTATGAATTTTGCTGGGAGTTCGTCATAAAAAGATATAAAAAATCAAGCATATTATTTTGATTCCTGGATCTGCACAAAAAAACACAACCAAGAATTTTCCAGTGTTTTGCGCAATAGCCATTTGTCCAGTGATTGCACCAGGTATTTACCTATGAATTGTTCCAATTTATCACGAGTTTTCAAAGAAACCAAATAGGAATAACCGTAAGCATACTATTAAATACCGTACAACATACAGGAAGGTATCCAAGAATATCATTAAGATCTTTCTAAATAGAAATATATAAGCTTCTGAAGAAATCGCTTTATATACACTTTAATTATTCCGTCAACCTCAGAAATACGAATAGCCGAGAATCCAGCAGCTTAGAATTCGGTACTTTTCAATACCGAATCTCGGTTATTAGTTTACTGATATTTCTGCAATCTGTTTTTTTTTATCGAGATTTTGGCAATCGCTACCGAGATCTCGGTAAAAAAAATTACTGAGATATTAGCTGTTGGATTCTCGGAGAATCCGTTTACCGGAGTAGATTTTTGAATTTAAGTGTGTATATATTGTTATGGGGTCTTCCTGAGTCGAGAAAGCAAAGCCATGCTGAAGGTGTCTGGGCTTGATTCCCGGTCGGTCCAGGATCTTTTCGTAATGGAAATTTCCCCGACTTCCCTGGGCATAAAAGTACTTGCTCGCCACACGATATATGTATGCGAAACTGTGCTCATAAGAACACTAAGCTGAGAAGCAGGCTCTGTCCCAGTGAGGACGTCAATGCCAAGAAGAAGAATAAGAAGATATATTTTTTTAGGTTCCACAAGACCTAACAACAAATACTATTTCTTGGCCGAAATTATTTTTTTGATTTTTCACGATTTTTCTTAACTAATACTGAAGGTACGTGTGACCTTGCTAATAAAAGACATGTTTTGCAAACCTCATTACGAGGGGCCCCCAAATCTACCCTCGCACCGGGCCCCCAAAACTCTAGCTACGCCACTGGACCAGCCCCCCCTCCCAAACTTCTCACAGTGTTTTGGAGAGTGATCACAAAAAATATTATTGTAAGTTAGTAATCTTATCGTAGAGGAACGGTTTCTTAACTGAAAGCATTCCATAATGTGTTTTTCATAATTTATCAGTTTTTGAACGCAAACGCATTTTTTTTTTGCTGTAATTTGTGTTGTAAAAAACTCCTAATTACCGAACCACTGCTTCTTTACCCACCGTGTTGTTGTTTGTTGGCTTTTTTGTGCTCGTTGTGAAACTCACTTTTATTTGTATTTCTACTCAACGCAGCGTTACAAAAATCTGATGCAAAACTTCAAACACTTTGTGTTTTCTCGCTGCGTGTTCCTGGGAGCAATAAATCACTTACAGTATGGCCCATAAAAAAATGTGAAATTGTTTGATCATGAAATGTGCAGTCACAATACTATATTTTTCCGAGGTCATAGATTTTGGAGCATTTGCGTCTTATATGTTTGATGTGCCTTCATTTTATGTTAAAGTTTAAAAAAAAATAAATACAGAGGTCTATAAGCTTTTGCTGAGGAATAAGTTTTTTCCTCTAGTTAGAGACAATTTAGATCAATACTAGCTCATAGGTTTTGACCAAAACAGAGCCGCTTATCACACTTACATGAAGGCTTAACCACTGCTCTTCAGATGAGCCCCTTTTTTTTCTAAAATATGTTAATGTAGCACTCCAGGTATAAATCCATTCCATAATTTGACATGCGCGTATGTTCAAGACGAGGCCTTTGAAAAATCTCACATCGTAGTTGATGTTTTAAAAGCTTTCATCATAAAGATATTGATCTCGATGACTGCATGATAAAATTTGATGGTATTCTTCCAATTCTTCTCTAGTAAGGTGAGATGAACAGATAAAAATCATGTCCAAAGTGAAAAACTGGGTCTAAACAGATAAAACAATACAAATAATAAATATTATTTTAGTTTCGTTTTCATTTTTCATATAGAAACTACCATAGAACATGATATGACGATTTTCACATTTTTTTATGGGCCATACTGTATATCCATCAATTTGTGCTCGAAAAACAACACCGGAACGCGAATGCACAGAGCCAACATTGATTATGAGTGGGATGCGTAACTCTCACTGATTGGAAGTGATGTCAGTTTTTATGTTTGGAATTTGAATTGTTTGGATATTCATACGCTTGCTTCAACAACGTATTCTAAAATTTCAAACACTCAAGAGGTGCACAATGTCACAATTTTTGCAAAACATTTTTTTACGTGTGAAAAAACATATAGGATGCAATTTGACAGCAAACAATAAATATTAGTCTCGCTTAATTTAAGACCTCGCCCTAAAGCCATTTGTAACCAAGTGTGTTGCTTGATTTTACTGAGCATACGAACTGATTTATACGTTATTTATTAATATTACGATGAATATAAGATCCTCCTCTATATTTTTTTCTATCTTTATGAAGGTAAAACAAACTTCTAACTTCTACTAAAATTTGAAAGGCACAAATCTCACGAAGAAAGCATACAACAAATGGTGCACTTTTTGTTTTGGCTTTGTGCACTAGCAGATAGTTTAAAATAAGAAGATCAGGAACGTTTGCCAACTTTTTCTCCAGCTTAGTGCCTTTGAAAACGTGAGTAGGGACACAAGTCGGCCGTTGAGGTCGCCATCTTTGCGTTCCGAATCTTTGCATTCCTTAACGAAATTTTTAGCTCTGGGTTAGTTCATGTCACGACCAATGGCTTAACTCGGGGATGGCATTCAATCCCAGGTTTTCGGCGTGAGTGGCGTTTGTTCTAACCATTACACCATGTCCCCCAATCCGCTATCTTCTAGTAGTGATAATTTTTCATGGTGTGCCAGAAACCGTCAATAACACAAAAAAAATGTCCAAGAATTTGGAAAGATATCGAAAGATATAGTATACAAATTAATAGTGATGCACCGTTGGGGATTATTGTAAAGCATGTAGTTATTCCTTGCAAAATAGCTCAAAACCTTCAAATCACGATAGGTTTCGATTCCCTCGTTAAAATATTTTCAAATTCTCGGAGAAGATGCTTGAATGCTATATCTTTTGAATGGTAGGTCCCATATTCTGGAACATTATTTTGTGTTAATAACGGTTTCTGGCACACCGTGTTCTTTTTTGATCCATTCATTTGCTTAAAAAACAACGAGCTACACGCTCGATTACCATTGGCTTTTTGGGCAAGATCATACACGCAGCAAACTGGACTATCGAAATTCATACATTTTGCCTTATGAACGATAAAACGATTATTGCAATACGACCACTCTATGTTTCGTTTTAACATCTTCCAACATCAAGGCGTCAATAGTCCCAAACGCTTATGTTTAACCCAAAAACACATGTTTACTCAATTTTTCAATGTGTTCTGTTTGTTTAAGTTCAAAAAAGATTTTTTATTTTTTTTTTATAGATTTTGTCACACTTCTTGACTTAAACTCAAATTTTGTATATTGTTTTCCGTGTCCCTTCCGAAATTTCACATAGGAACAATCCCAGTGTTAAAACAAAATTAAAACCCTTATGGTGTTTCTGTCGACTAAACGAACGTCAAATATGATCAAAAGTGTCAAAGTTGATTCGTCAACTTAATTTTTAAATTTAAGTTGAAATATGATATAGCCGTTATTTGAGCGGGAAAAATTGCTAAAATAGTTGCAGTAACATGCTCTTTCGTGTTAAGGTGATTATAAAACGAAGCCAAACTTTGAATTTTGAAGTGCACATCCATCACATTATAATGGACATTAGAGTGGTTCAAAAAATCGTTTTTGCTCCACACCGCTCATTAGATTTTAGATCAAATTCTGAGTGTCCTCCCAAAATTTGAACTCATTCGAATGAAAACTGAGACTGCACAATAGTATGGGAAAAGTAAACAATTCATGCAATCGGTCATAGTGTTTGCCCATGTGCTCTTGGGGTTTAGAGCAACGTTGATACTGTGAGATACATTCATCAACTTTGTGGAGGACCGTTTTCAATTCGGACGCCTCAGTAATTAGTTATTGTGTTGGGGCCCAGATAGCCGTAGCGGTAAACGCGCAGCTATCCAGCATGACCAAGCTGAGGGTCGTGGGTTCGAATCCCACCGGTCGAGGATCTTTTCGGGTTGGAAATTTTCTCGACTTCCCAGGGCATAGAGTATCTTCGTACCTGCCACACGATATACACATGCAAAAATGGTCATTGGCATAGTAAGCTCTCAGTGAATAACTGTGGAAGTGCTCATGAGAACACTAAGCTGAGAAGCAGGCTCTGTTCCAGTGGGGACGTAACGCCAGAAAGAAGAAGAATGAGCGGTGTGGAGTAAAAACGTTTTTTGAACCACTCTAATGGACATATACATCATATAAAGTTTTCCCATTTTGAAAAAAAGAAGCGAGTTATAATTAGATGCCAGAATGCTGCTCATCTGTGGCAATTAGAGTATGTTTTGACCATTGGAGTGGTCCACTGAAAAATAAACCTTATCTATTTCAAATATAGCTAGCTATAAATGACTTGCAATACGTCCTCCAGCGGTAACATGACTAATCGCTTCATTGAATAGTGTTTCCGTTCAAAACTTTAAATAGCGTCTAACTTGTAGATAACCCAGTTCCAGACGGATTGCAATGACAATCTAATGAATGAAGTTCAATTTTTCGAGTTAAAATTAGAATGCTTTGCATAGTTGTTTTTGTATAGCTAAAGAAATTCTTGGTCAGATGTTACTCGACACTTAACTGGTACCTACCACAACAGACCAGTTTGAATTTGAATCATCTAGTATTACATAGTGCAATCATAATAGCCCAATTACTATAACTTTCCGTTCCCCATCTGGAAACGTCTTGGATGCAGTAAATCTAGACGACTATTTTTAGAAAAGCTTATCATCCTCGACGCCGCCGCCTTGCGCTCAACTACGATTCAAATCGAGCATGACATCTCAAGACAAATAAGCCCGGCAACAAATCGTAGATTAACCTCAAGACGATGCGCTTTTTGTGGAAGGCGTCTGCCAGATGGCGCTTTCCATACCTCGTTGCTTGTCGCGAAACGTTCACTATTGGCTTGAGCTTATAAAAAATGATGGGAATGAGAATGGTAGTTTAGAGTAATTTTGCCTTTTTATGACACCCCTTTGCCATTTATGTGTTTTTGCAATAAAGCATTTCCAGCTCAAAATGGATGAAACTTTGGGCATACAATAGTAAGTTTTGTAATTTATGTCCTCCATATTGAAAATATAATATACATGGTACTTCACATAAAATTATTTTTGAAGAGGGCTTATCACGGAAAATTATTGATATGATTTGAAATTTGTATAGTTCAATCCAAATCAAATCCAAAATTATTGCTAAGCCGGTTGTTAACCAAAACATAATTGATGCAATGAACAGTTTATGTTCTTTGGAATGGTGCTTATGACACAAAAGTGATAAGCAGCGTTGAGACATTGTCCCTTCAGCAATCAATTCTGCACTTGGCGAACCTTCCACAGGCATCAGCTGATTGATAAGGTCGTGTGTTAGAAGACTATCTCTAGTAGGCACGTAGAAGGACAGAACCACTTCCTCGTAGCAATTGTTGAACATCTCGCGCAATGTTGTGGACAGATAGAACCAAGAAGTGAAAAATGACTATCAAAGGAGTACAAAAACTGAAAAGAACTGCCGATGGGCTTGTTGGGGATAATCGGATCCACAGAGTCAAACACTATACAGTGGCTTCGGTTTCATTATAAATAGCCTACATTTATTGTGCTTCTTGTTGGTAAATCATCTTCATGTCTACAGCTCTGAGCTTATCGCTTCCACGCTCTTTTGTTTGCTCCGTAGAGAGTAAATGCTATCATCACATTAATAAAGGTTCTTGATATTTTTTTTCGTATTTTCTGTTTCTGGTTCATCTCGCACCGCAAGCTCGCGAACCTCCTGTCATGGCAAGTGCTTTGCGTGAAATAGAGATTTGATTCCGTGTTTTTTTCTCCTACATTTCTGATGCTACAAATTACTAAGTACTGTTCTGCGTAAAAGACATACACGGGAGGGGTAGGCAAATTATGCGAAACGACAACGGAAAAATTGACGTGAACAAATGTCCTAGCTAAGTTGCTATACTGAAAAGTAATCGGGAAATTGAACTGTGTTCGCTAAATTTGCTGCCGCATTTTTTCGGCTACTGATTATGTCGCTTGGCCAGTCACGTGAATGGCAAGTGTTTCTTTGGTAACCGCGTTCCTATCTTTCTCTGCGCCTGACGTATTGCTGCATTATAAAGTACAAAGCTAGAACAAGTCTTATGGTTAAACGTTTAATCTTTCGGTTCAGCTGCTATATCATCGCATGCGATTTGATTAAGCTGCCGCTGCGCAGTGGGAAAGGGCGGATGGATTAAATCCGATGAGTAGTGTAGCATTAAATATATTTACATCCTAGTTAAGGGAACAAGAATGGCAGGTTTATCCAAAAATTGATCACTAAATTGACCAATCCGTTGGGCAGGAGATGAACTCGTGGTTATCCCTGCTTAAGACATCGTATCCTGATAGGCCGGTCGTGCATCAAAACTGCCATACTGCGGTCCATATTGTGCCACATTACTAGATTCCAACCTGAAAGCAATAAGTATCAGTGTTTGTAGACAATGGAGAAATGGGATTTCATTGCTTACTCCGTAACTGATCGAGCCCAGTGGCCTTGCTTGCTGTTGTAGCTGTTGCTCAGGATCAGGCTGTTGGCCGAGGGGCGCCACGATTCTATGGCAAGCGAATGCTGACTTCCTCGTCTGAAATACAAAGCATAGCGGAGAGAAAACAATAACATATCAATTCCTGGCCCTGAGCTGAACTTGTCCTAAATCCCGAGGCATTCGTTCGACGTTATTGAGAAAGCGAACAGAACTGACGGTTCACCGTAAACAATACAGCTTGATAGTAGCTGACAGGTTACAATGATAAGGCTTGCGAAAGCCGGATCACTGTTTGCATCGAACAAAGTGTTCCAATATCACCCTACAGTGTATACCCACGTACCCTCGGAAGCTGATATCCAGGCTGCTGCTACGGCTTCCCAGGATACTGTCGTGTGATTGGCTGTCCTGGCTTTTGATGAGCGACTCCACCGACGAGATTTCCTTGTACTGCGATGGAGTCTTGTCGCACATGATGAAGAACAGCAGGATGGTGCCTACGATCAGCTCCAGTCCGACGATGAATAGGGTTGAACCGCGGAAACCGATGGCATCGAAGAGGAGACCACTGACAGAGGGCCCGACGAAAGCTCCGAAGGCGAAGGTTGACGTCCACAGGCCGGACACGAGCCCGTACGTTTCAATACTGTCCGGGAGACCTTTGGCGCTGTGGATTAAAACGAAAGTTCATAGGTATACTGTTTTATCTTAACACGCTCACTTTAACTATGAAAATATTGTTAGATGACAAATATGTATATAGATGAGATTGGACGCATTCTGCAAATCTGTATATATATATATATATATTATATAACAAAATTGATAACACTACATGTCACCGATCAATTTGTGGGCAGAGAATAAATCGTCCAATCACAGTAAAATAACGTCGACGCTCATGGGCAAAAGCATCTTGTACAAATAACCAGATGCAAAGGTGAGCTCGGTTTATGCTATGTTTGCTTAACATCTGGATGGAGGCACATCAGAACAAGAAGTTCATTCGAGAAGTTCTTTCGGTATGTTACTTCGGAATTGTGATTTTCTTTGTAATTTCCCATGAAATTTCTTTCGGAGATTGTTTTAGACATTCGTTTGGAATTCTCTTTTGAATTTCCTTTGAAATTTCTATTTGAATTCGGAATTTTCTTCGGCATTTCTTTCGGATTTTCCTTTGGAATTTCTTTCGGATTTTTTTTTTTTGTGTTTGGAATTTTTCGCGGATTTTTCTTTGGGATTTCTTTTGAAATACAGAACTCCCAGTGGATTTTTTATTTAGGAATTTTATTTGGTCATGTCTTTAAAAATTCCTTTGGGATTTCTTCCGGAATTTCCTTCGGAATTTTCGGAATTTTTTTCGGGATTTTCTTCTGAATTTTCTTTCGTAATTTCTTTTGCCTTTTGGATTTTTCTTCGGAACTTCCCTTTAAATTTCCTTCAGAATTTTCTTTAAAATTTCCTCTCTGAACTTCCATCGGAGTTTCCTTTGGATTTTTTTTCGTAATTTACTTTGGAATTTCCTTCGGCATTTCCATTGATCGGAATTTTCTTTGGAGCATCCTTCAACATTTTCATCGGAATTTCCTTGGGATCTTCCATAGGAATTTCCTTCAGAATTTTCTTGGCAATTTCCTTCGGAATAAGAAACTCCTTTGGAACTTCTATGATTTTCTTCGGGATTTTATGTGGAATTTCTTTTGGATTTCTCTTTGGAATTCCCTTCGGAATTTCTTTTGGAGTTTCTCGAAGGAACTTTCCTCGGAAAGTTTGTAGGAAGATTTTCCAGAAAATGCTCTAGGGTTTCATCCAGGAGTTTCCTTCTATAGAAATTAAAAAAAAAACGTTTGAAAAAATTTTCTGCGAAATTCTAGGAGAAGTTGTTGGAGGAATTCCTGGGAAAATCCCTGTGGTAATCCTTGAGAAGTATTTACGGAGTAATGCATAGCGCATTTTTGGAGGAATTTATGAGGTATTCTAGGAGGAATTTCTATACAAATGTATTCAATACCCTGAAAATTTCCCCAAACTAACATTATTTTTAAAATAAATACAAATTTTGAAATGTAAATAATGAAAAAAAAAAAAAGAAAAGATTTCGGCTTTGTAATGCCCTACGGCGCACGAGCCTACCAAATAAACGAGATAAGTAAAAAAAAGGACCTTCCTTAGCCAAGTGGTTAGAGCCCAGCAAAGCCATGCTGAAGGTGTCTGGGTTCGATTCCCGATCGGTCCAGGATCTTTTAGTAATGGAAATTTCCTTAACTTTCCTGGGCATAGAGACTTCCCTGCCACATGATATACGAATGCAAAAATGCAAATGGTGCTCATAAGAACACCAAGCCGAGAAGCAGGCTCTGTCCCAGTGAGGACGTTAAAACCAAGAATACATAAATAAATCAGTAAAAACAGGAGGAATTTCCGGCATAATTCCTGTAGAAATTCATTGAAGAATGGTAGAGGGATTCCTGAAGACAAATTCAAAGGAATTCGTAGAGTAATTCATGAAACAATTTACGGAAGAACCCATGGAGAAAATCTTAAGGATTTTCCTGAACATCCAGACAATTTTTTTGAGGAACTTCAAGCGGAATGAAATGAATGGATTTCCCGAATAAATTCTGAAAGAATTCCAGAAAAATTCCTGAATTCGAAGGATCTTCTTGGAGGAACTTCCTTCAGGAGCTTTCTGAATGGACTCTATGGAGGAACTTCCGAAAGATAGTTCAAAGAAAATTCCGAAGAATCCAAACAAATTCTAATAGAAATTCCGCAGGAAATTTTGAAAGAAAATTTGAAATCAAATTCCAAAAGAAATTCTGAAGTTAATACCAATGCAAATTTCGAAATAAATTCCAAAGGAAATCCCAAAGAAAATTCCAAAGGAAATCCTCAGATGAAATTCAGAAAAAAAGATAAATTCCAAAGAAAATTTCGCATAAATTCCAAACGAATTTCCGTACAAAATTCCGAAAAAAATTCAAAGGAATTTCTATGTTAATTTTGAAGAAAATTCCTTAGGAATTTTCAGAGAAAATTCCAGAAGCAAGTTTCAAAGGAAATTAAGAAGTAATATCCAAAAGAAATTTCGAAGGAAATTAGGAAAACACATCAAGCAAACTCCAAAGACAATTGCTTAGGAAATTTCAACGAATATTTAAAAAAAGAAAAAATCCAAAATGAATTCCAAAGGAAATTAGGAAAAAAATGAAAAAAACTGCGAAGAAAATTCCTAAGGAAATTTCAAATGAAATTGTAACGAAAAATTCAATGGAAATTTCAAAATAAACTTAAATAGAAATTCTATAGAAAAATCCGAATAAATTCGGGAATTCCAGGAGAAAATTAGGAAAAAAATCCGAAGAAAGTTCCTAAGGAAATTTCAATGGAAATTGTTAAGGAAATTACAATGGAAATTCTAAAATTAATTCCAAAGAAACTCGAAGGGTATTTCGAAGTAAATTCTGTAGGAAAATTATAAAGGAAATTCCTATGTCAAATTCAATGGAACTTCCAATGGAATTCAACAAAATTCCAGAAGAAATTCCAAAGAAACACTTAACAAAATTCCGAAAGCAATTCCATAGAAAATTCCGAAAAAAATTAAAAGGAAATTCCGAAAAAAAATCCTAAGGAAATTGCAAAGGGAATTTTAATGGACAGTCTAAAGAAAATTTATAGGAATTCAAAAATGAATTCCGAACGAATATCTGAAGGAAAAGAAATTCCAATGTAAATTTCAAAGGAAATTCCGAGTGAAGTTTCAATTGAATTTTTAAAGGAATTTCCGAGGATGGAAATTTCAATGAAAATTCTAAAGGAAATTCCGAAGAAATTCCAAAGGAAATTCCGAAGTAAATACCCAAGCAAATTTTGAAGGAATTTGCGGGAGAAATTCTTAAGGAAATCCCAAATAAAATTGGGAACGAATTTTCAAAGGTAATTCGAAGAAATTCCGAAGGAATTTGCATGAGCAGCAGCACAGCAGAATGGGCAGATCAAACACCATTAACGCGATCCGTGTTCTATCGTGCTACGCGAGCGACGCGCAACACGATTGATCCTGACCGCATCATCCGCCCCCGCAGGAGCAAGCGACACGGTCAAACTCTCAAAGAATTTCGGAAGTAAATTCTAAAAAAAAATCTTCTAAGGATATTCAGAAGAAAAATCCAATTCCAAACGAAGTTCATAACGAAATTTTAAAGGAAATTCCATTGTTATTATAAAGAAAATTCCAAAGGAAATTTCGATGGAGATTCAAAACGGAAATCCGATGTAAATCGCGTAAAAATTCCAAATTCTGATGAGATTTTTCCAGTTCCATTCTCATTCATGGAGAAATCAACTGAAAAATTCCTGTATATAATAACTTCTGAACGAATTTCCAGAAGAATCGTGTTGGAATGCTTAGAAAAATTCTGGAAACTAGGAGGAAAATTTTAGGAAACTTCCGCGGTGAATTCCTGTGCGAATGCTTGGAAGATTTTGTGGAGAAAATTACTGGATACATTTCTGAAGACATTTCCGAAGCATTTTCTGAGGAAATTACCGAGGAACTACCAAAAAAAAATGCCCGGTATAATTCCTGAAGGAGATCCCAGAAGAAATTCTGTAGGAGTTACCAAAAGAGTACCTGTAGGAATTCCCATAAAAGTTCTGGAGGAATTCCTGAAAGTCTTTAAGGAATCATCCAGAAAACAATCAGTAGAAGAACCATAGGAGTTCCTGAAAAAAATACCCCGATAATTTCCAGGAGCAACTGCTTGAAGATGCATGAATTTTCCGAGGATTTTTGTTGGACATTTTTCGGCTGATTTGCCGAGAAATATTGTTTTGGAAATATAGGAGTTATTTAAGATTATTTACCTAAATAAATTGCTGGAAGAATTTACTGAGTAATTATCGGAGAGTTCCTTGAAGGAATTGTCTGAATTGTTCTTGTGGGATCTTCCAAAGGAATTCCAGTACAGATTCGTTGAAATTTTAGAGAATCTTAAAAAAAAATCGGTAGGGTGCAGAGCACTTTGGCTTGGAACTTTGTAATAAGAAGCACTTCAATACGACGCATATTGTGGCCAAACTGCCCTGATTATCCCCCTACCTTTCTCTATAGTTTTCCACCAACATAATCACTTCACCGGATCTATAAAAACACATCCATGCAAAATATTGAATATTGTTTTTTCATCCTTTCATCTTCCGCTCACTTGGGCAAGGTAATATTTTATTCGCCAACTTCATCAAAACTGACTCGTCCATATGTTCCGGAATGAAAACAAACATTCATGGTGGTAAGCTCCATCGAAGTTAATACGCCAATCGCGTATTATCCTCGATTGTACTATAGTAAAATTCATGATAGATATCATATGATACGAAGTTTGTATTCTCAAGGTTCTTATAGTGCAATTACCGGCCAAGTTCTTAACTGAGAGATGATGCTCAACTCCTTCGCTGAAGACAGTACTGTTCTATCTTATAAGGTATACGAGATATTCAACAAAACCCCCAAATTGATGAAATCCCTTAAGCACTGGGTCTCCTATAACGCGCTTGTTTGTCTTATAGGAGTGCGCGTAGTAAAAATACGCGTTATAGGAATGCGTTTAACAGCAATGTGATATAAAACAGGTGAGGAGATGATTTTGGATTTTGTATGTTTGTATGTATTAGTGCACCGCTAGCGTTTTCACTCAGCAACCCATTGAATCGAGACTGTGTGTGTCGTCATACAGTTTGTTATCGCAAGTTTCTAAATCTTTGTTGCTAGCCACCCTCTCGTTACCAAGGTTGTTTTGTGTGTTGCTACTCAAACTAAAACATGAAAAAAATCAGCACAGGAAGATGGTACTATAGGTGATATATGTAATTTAGTTCTAACTTTTGTTTTATTTTAGGATGAAATCTACAGGAGATAGAACCGTAGAAGGTTCCTATGAAATACTAGCCCGTAAAATACTGCGCCGTAAAGTATTAGAAAGAAATGGATGTGCATGAATTCTACCGCAATTTCGCATGAGATGATACGTCTACGAACATAGTGCTGAGACTCATTATGATAGGGCAAAGTAAATTGAGCCGCGAATGTATTGCTGAAAAATATGACTCCTACAGCTGCAATCTACTTATACAAATTGTACTTTTAAGTGTTGGCTGCAGATTTCTACCAGCAGACTGATAACTTGACTAGCTTCACAATATTGAGTGCTTTGTACTCACTTACAGCATTTGATTGAACCCGTTTGACGTCATCCATCTTCCCCTCAATGTTTCGATTTTACACTTTACTAATACAAGCACACAACGACTCTCTCATCACCTCTTCTTTATCACATTGGTTCAACAGAAGACCCAACTCTACTGGGAAGACCTTGAAGAGATTTCTCAGCAGCTAACTTTTTACGTAATTAATTGAACTTTGGTTCATACTTGTTTCGCTTATATCACTGAAAAGAATGTTGTTAAGCCAAAAAGTAAACTTCGATGAACTGACAAATTAAAGATAAGATATGGTATGTGCATACGATGTACGAATGCAAAAATGGTCAACTGACAAAGAAATCTCCCAGTTAATAACTCGGGATATACTCATAAGAAGCTGAGATGTTCTGTCCCAATTGGACCATAATGCCAAAAGAAGAAAACAATACTCACATTGATGTTCTAAGCGCATCCGTGAATCCTGATACTAGAACCGCAGCTATGCCAAGGCCGTGAAGTACTAGCCCAATGATCACCACGTCGAGAGTGCTGTATAATAAATGAATCTAGTGAATCGCTATTTTCAAAACATACATTCACACTACTTACGTCTCTATCGGTAAAAACGATGCTGGTCCAACCATAAGGAATCCCGCCACAACCAAGAAGCAACCCATAGTAGAGCACACCTTGGGGCTCAGGAATTTGTCCACCATCCAACCGAAGATCGGTGCCGTAAGTGCATAGATTCCACCGTTGATCACGAATACAACTCCTGTCGGAAAGACATTTAGGTATCAGATCATACTATTTCCTTAGTTGGATGACCTTCATCTACTGACCTAACAGAATTGGTCCCAGCTCAAACTGTCGCAAGTGAGGTTCCAGTGTCGCACTGAGGAATCCAATGGAAGCACTGGTAGCGCAGATCGCTAGCGAGCTTACCAGGACTCCCGGGATCTTTAGAACGCTCCACATGGAAGTTCGTTTGTCATTTTCTTCGAAGGCTTCGTTCGCGTGTTTGGGTAGAATGCACAGCGTTAGGATTGCGGTGACGAACAGGGCCGACCCGAGCACCACAAACGGCAGATAGTATCCACCCACGGAGTAGAGGGCTCCGCCAACCATGGGACCTACGATCAGTCCCAGCCCGAAGCAGGTTTCCAAGGATGCCTGCGAAATAGGAGTGGGTTCGAATTATTCTGATTTAATGTAACACCAGGGATACTTACGAATGTGGTGGCCACATTGTTCGGGAACTCTTTGGCGATGATGGCGAAAGAAGCTGTGAGGAACGCCGCATTACCCAAGGCTTCCACGATTCGAATGATGAAGGCACATGTGATGAAGGGGATGTGATCCGGTATCCGATCCAGCAGACCAAACAAGATGGCCGACGTGCCGGTGGTGAAGATTCCGCTGTTGAATAATACTTTTGGTCCAATCCGGTTGATGCACTGACCGTAGATTGGTGAAATTATGAACACTACCAATTCGAAAATTCCAAATACTAGACCGTACTCTGTGGCCGTTGCACCTTTCCGTTCCGCCTGAAATGTGTAGGAAAAATAAAAGCTTTATCAGGAAACAAGACTCGAACCATAATTAACCCTTCTATCCCCTATCTCCGTTTCTATTTCTAGCTCAATACGTTTGCACGCGTGATTGTTGCCTTAACAACGTAAGCAGCACAGCGCCAGGATCGAATTTCACATCTCGCTCGTGGGGAGCATTGGGAACACGCTAAAAGTGATTCACACTTGATTCAGTTACTTCAAAAAATAATGTTTAGCCCTTGGTAAGTGCTTAGATTGATTAAACTCTATTCAAGAAACATTGGTTCCGTCCCTTAAAACTACAACTAAATTATTTCAAATTTATTTTGAGGTTCCCCGGAACGACATTCCCCAGAACGCCATTCTCCAGAATGGGACATTCCCCAGAAAAAAACAAAAGATTTTTGGGGTGTTAAAATCCAGTTAAATGGTAAATAGTGAACGCATTTAACTGGAAAATTCGAGGAAAACCAAATTATAGTTTTTATAGGTAAAACATTTTCGTATTTGTTTTTAACGACAGGTTTGTTGCAGTTTTTTATTCATTGACCGGAGAATTTTTAAAATAAAAATTCTAGAAATTAATCAAATACAGCGCCACATATGGTCGGAAATGTTATTCGAACCGTTGGGACAATTTTTATATATTTTTGACGATCTCCTTACAAACTTCAAGCTCGTTTAGCCCTTCTTTAGAGTTGTTGGACTCTGTTCAAATGTTTACAATATTTTATTATAGTCTGATTAATATGGGTCACCCTAGTACACACAGACTACGATATTTTGTAGCTATTTAGTTTTGCTATAAAAGGAAATTACCATAGACAAGAGATTTTTTCTAGTGTAATTGTGTTCCGTTAATCTACATAATTTCGAAGACAATAAACCTAGGAAGAACAGCATATACAGCCCAATAAGTTCAGTTTCTTGTAGTTATTTAAGCAACAGAAACTTTGAGTGTAATCAAATATGTTTCTTTCTGATCAAATAACATCACTGTTACAGTCAAATTTATTAATAACAACTACATGTCATTGCTTTGCAACTCGACTTATGGGCATACACTTATGCAAAATAAGTTTTTTCAATGTTTATTTTTGGTAAAATAAATTTTAAGTGTTTTCTTCATTTTCGATTACATCCCAAAGATGGTCACTGAATTTCTACAAGTAAATTCATGTCAAAAAAAAAATCTATGCCATTGCTCTATATGTTGATTTTAAGCCAAAGAGGTTGAAATTCTAGGGTTTTTGGTAAATTTCTGGTAAAAAATGTTTATGTGTAATCCAAAATAACTATGTCTGCCCAAATGTGTTCGCTGGACATGTACAAGCAAATTTATACTGAAAAAGCTAGATATTATCCCTATGAATTTTGTTTTACATGCAAACAGATTGGAAACCTTAAGTGCCTTGTAGTTTTTTTTAAGTAAAACAAATTTTGAGTGCTATCAATAATTCATATTTCTATCCAAAAATGTTCACTGGACCACTTTAGTCAAATTGATGTCAACGAAACTACGTGTCATCGCTTTGGATTTTGTTTGATAAGCAAACAGTTTCAAATAACGAGTATTTAGTGTTATTTTTTAGTAAAACTTATTTTGAGTGTAACCATAAAACTCTATTTCTGATAAAACGATTTCATTGCATTTCTACAATAACTTTCATGTCTTAAAAACTATATGTTGTTGCTTTAAATTTATTTTTATTTTTGAATGTTTTTTTCCAAAATGGTTTGAGTAGACGCATTTATTCCAAAACAATTAAAATTTAAGATGATCTTGAATGATGCTTGGTTCCATTTCTGAAAAAAAAGTTCGGAATCGCTTCGAAAACAACAGCGATATGCATTGTCAAAGCTGAACTTCCGAGTTATTCAGGGAATTGGATGTGCAGGTTTAATGTGTATTTCATTATGCTGTAGTGTCACCCGAAATATAATGACAACTGAGTGGAAGATATCAGATGTATGACCAAGTTCTCCAAACATGATATCATTATATTTTGTATCGTTTATTTGTTAAGTATGAGAATGAGTTAACGGATTAAGCATGAGAATGAGCAGAGCTTGCCGAAAAGGCCCTGAAAAGGTTACAAAGCAAGCAGCGGCTGACAAGCTTAGGACTCCGAAGGTTCGAGGTGACAAACCTATGAAGAAGCGAGACAGAGAGTCACCAGGAGAAGAGGAAGTCCCAAAAAAGCAGCGCAACGAGCATGGAAAAGATGTGCCGGACGGAAAAGGACAAGAACAATGACTTTTTTGGGATCGCTCTCGAAAACACAGTGAGAAGCGTGTGAGGAGGGAGCGGAAAGTGAAGGGGGGAGGTACTCAAAGGTAAGTTCATTCTACTCAATTCAAGAATTTCATGCGTTGACCTCATCTTGATATGATGGGCATGATCGGCTATGTTCTATTAATTCAACCAATATGAATCTAACTCAGATTTGTTTTGCTCTTCACTCTATGATAATAATAGAAGGAGCGAATGCAGGAGGCAGTGAAAGGTAACACAAGAATAAATTAGAAAATACTCAAATGAGGAATTTTCATTTTATTTTTCGTGCTAAAGACGGGCTGTTTTTCGTCTTCTTTTTCCATGACACTCAACATTGATGTGTCGATATAGTTGTATCATGTCAAGGCTGTGCATCGTTTTGATTTTGTATTGGATTTTGACTTCTCCTGCTCTTACAGGCCTTTACACGAGACGTTTCAAATTAGCTGATCTTGTAGCACTTTGACTTGACTTTTATGGAAATGACAGCCCAGTGTACGCACTGATCATCCACCGATGTAAACAAATGCAAACACGATCCAACATTGAAAGGCCTATTATGGAAGAGTGAAAGAGAGAGGAAGATTTTTTTTCGTGCAAAGTGTTAACCCAGACAACCAAAATGTACGCACAATGAAATCAACTGGAGGCTTTGTATGTGCAAAATTTCACTTATAAGATGTCGCGAAAAGGCCTTCTACGTACAAAAGTGGAGGCGATATGCTTGCATATATTATGTGATGATCAATAACATACAGTGCGAGTATATAAATATTCTACCGAACTAACCTGTAATCTCATGCGACTTAACTTATGATAACAAATGTTGATTTGACAGCTGCTACGGATTGATTCGACTTACTTTGTACGAGTGTACGGGACGGAACAAAATGTACAAATGAACTCAGAAAAAGAGTGTTTTATACGAGGAAACTCATCAATTTGACGAGTTAATCCACGGTGTTTTGCGGGTTTGATGTAATTAGTATGAATTGTCTGGGAAGATTTGAATTCTGTCATACTGAAGTTAAAGACAATATAATAGAGAGCGTTTGTAATTGATTTGAGATTTTACCATGTTTAGCCTTGATTGCCGAAACAATGATATATCTTTTCAGAAGTTTGTGAGCATGTTTAGCGAAAGAAATCGGCACTAAATTTACAATATGGATCCGGCAGTATTTAACAAAAACAATGTTTCTTTCGACCCCCGAGCGTTGAAAATGATGTGTTAGTGTTTGCTCGAAAATTGATGCTGGAGGATAGTTTGGACGAATTAAAGTAGTGAAAGTAGATAGTTGTATTCGTACTGATATCCAAGATTCCCATGGATTGTTTCACAGGAAAATAGCAAACCAATGGTTACAGTTTTGTGATTATTGTAAAATATTAGCCTTTTTTTTCGAGGATACAAATAAATTGCGGTTATAGTAAATTATACGAAATGCAACGGTGAAATCATATGGTTTTTCCAAAAAACGTCCAATGTGTGAAAGTAAAAACAAAATAAGAACGTTTTTCCATAGGCGACTAAAAATACACTTATATCACAATAATGCAATTCAGATAGCTTTAAATGGATATACAGCGGGGATTTGCTGGTTGAAACACGACTGCCTTCCATTTAACGAATCCGACCCGTTAGTTGAAACGACTTTCAGCTGGTAAAAATGATCCAGACTAACGCATCTGGAGCGCAAATCGTTACGAAACGCACATATAATTACACATTTGTTCTATATATTAAGACTTCAATGCGACGGTAGTCAGACGTCAAAGTCAGTTTGACATCCTCTCCTGACATTCGAGTGCTTTTTAGTTGGCATTTTTTTCCGACCAGCGAACATCCAACTATCGAGTCCTTCCATGTAGCGGACCGCCAACGAGCGAATCGCCACTGTAGTCCATTTAATGAGACGTTTTTGAACAGCTGATCGCTTATTGAATGAAATTTTGACAGGAGGCGATGTCGTAACGTATGAAAGTAACAGCAAAATCATCAGTGTTGCCGTTTCGTAAAATGAACTATGAAACAATCCAATTGTAGTAGTGCGATGTTTACTGAATTTTCTTTGTTTGCTGTGTGGAAGGTAACATTAACAGAAAAGCTTACGAGTACTCACTTCGCTGTTGGACCAATGTCGAAAAAGCGCATGATATTTGATGAATTTGAATTAGCACATCCTACTTATTGGCAAAATATTATAACATTCAATCCGATTGAAATCTAGCTTTGAATTAAGTGAATCAAGTATACATAAATAAATCAATATCAAACAAACATCGATCATTTCAAGTAAATTGATCTGTCTAAAACAAATCATGTAATGGTGTTCGTGTCGCTTTGCTTGCTTTATTGTCCCAATGAAAGATAAGCGTGTTGATCGGGACGACCACGCAACGAGACTAATGGCATGTAGTTCGAGACGACCATGCTTCTAGAGGATGTTGTCTAAAGAAAAGGCAAGAGTGTTGATTGAAACGACCACACAAGGATATGAATGGCATGTAGTTCGAGATGACCATGCATTGATAGGATATTGTCTAAAGAAAAGACAAGCGTGTTGATAGAGATGACCAAGCAGGATGAAGAGCAGCATGTAGTTCGGGACGACCATGGGATTAAAATATTGAAACGAAAGACAAGACAAGGCAAGATATTGTCTAAAGAAAAAACGAAGTTGTTGACCGGATCGGCAAAGAATGGCTTTGACAGAAGCGAGTTGGTCGCAAAAATAATCAAGAATTTGAATAACACGTTGTTCACAAAAAACATGCTTTAGATAAATACGAAGGAGTAAATATGAGCTTATTGTAATAGCTGACGAAATTATCTAACATACAATTTTAATAGCGTTTTTTTTAAATATCGAGAACGTAGAGGTAATATTTTATTTTACTTTTAAATAGTATTAATGGCTTGTTATTCTATTTTTTCCTTTTATATTGAAACAAACTTAAAGAGAGCACAGTTTTTTTCTTACAGAGAAGGGGGAGGATGTGTGGTGTGTGCCAGTCTAGAATATGGACTAGTCTAAACCGCCGCTGACAGGCCAAGTTGATGCATACTCGCAACACATTTACATGCCTCAGCCAGTAAGCAGTAGATTCTCAAGGTGCTCGGTGATTGATTGTGGCTTTTCGAAGTTCCTCTACCAGAGAGCAAGAAACATAGAAGGCGAAAAGGACCGAAAGGTCGTATTCCAAGCAGCTAGAGCTGCTTTCAAACGCAAGATAACGTTTAGCAAGTCTAAGTGCTTCAAGGAACTGTGCCGAGCAGCTGACGCCAACCCCTGGGGGGACGCATATCGAGTGTCACTTAAAACGGCAATCCTTGCGTACCCGGATATGTTCCGGAAGGTGAAGCAGAAATGCCTGGACGAAGTCGTTTCCCCGATACATGGAAGAACCAGAAGCTGGTGCTTCTATCGAACCCAGGAAAACCACCCGGTTATTCATAATCCAAACTCTTGGAACGGGTCATGCTAAACAGGGTGGCTAAATGTGTGGAGAGCGAGAACGCACTACAATTCGCAGTTCGGATTCCGGAAGGGAGACGGTCGACGGTAGACACAATTCAGACAGTCCTGGAGAGGGCAGTGGAGGCATCGAATCAAAAACGAAGAGGAAATCGCTACTGCGCCGTAGTTAGGATAGAGTAGTTGGGAGGCCATCGCCACAGTGCTGCATAGAATGCGGATTCCTGACTATATTTGCCGTATTCTGCAGAACTACTTTGAGAATCAGGTGTTGATGTATGCAACCGACGTCGGCCGAAAGGAGTTATGAGTAATGGCGGGAGTTCCACAAGAGTCCATACGCTGTGGAATGGGAGTGGGACTCCGTATCCTATCACTGGAGTTGCCAATGGGCATCGAGATCGTCGACTTTGATGATGACGTCATTATAACACCAATAGGCAACACACTGGAGGAATTTGAAGTGCTAGCCACGGAGTCAAGCTGAAGATAGCCCACCACAAAACGGAGGTGCTACTAGTCAGTAATCGCAAAGCGGTTCAACATGTTTAAATTACCATCGAGGGACATTCATAGCATCACAGCGGTCGCTCAGACACCCGGGCGTGATAATAGACGATCGGCTAAACTTCAACAATCACGTCGACTATGCATGTGAGAAGGCAGCAATGGCGACCAACGCACTCACAAGGGTCATGCCGAAACGCTCATGGTTCGAGAAGCAGTTGGAGGCGTCTCACTAGCCAGAAGCGTCGATACTGAGATACGGAGTTCCGGCCTGGGGTGCAGCACTGCGAATCAATAGTAATCGGCATAAGCTCAACAACGTTCCGGATCATTGCAATGAGAGTAGCAAGCGTATACAGAACAATATCGTCGGAGGCAGTATGTGTGATCACCGGGATGTTTCCGATGTGGATCATCCTGGGAGAAGACATCGAGCGATATCAGCGGAGAGGCACTACGCAGGTGAGGAAATTGACACACGACTGGTAGATTGCGCTGAGTGCAAGAGCACATAGCGGGAAAACGTCAAGTCAAGAAGTGCAGATGCACAGCAAGAAGAAGTGCAGTCAAAAATCTTGGTTTGAAATCTGAAAAAAATAAAAAAAAAATTTGGAGGAATATTTATAGAAACACTTTTTTTCCTAGGTGAATCCATTGCCCAACCGTTGTGAATGAATTTATTTTGAGTGTTATAAGTGCTACTGACAAGAATTAGAGCAGAATTCTCAATAATCCTGATAATTTGATAATACTAATAATATTTGCGGATTTCCTGCAAGATCCTTTGTTGATTATTAACGAAATCCTTTTAACAATTTCAAGTAACATCTTCGAGAAAAGCGATATTTTTGATTCGATTTCAATAAATCTCAGAAATCTTAGCGCAATTTTATATATAAATACTGCAATTTTGTTTTCGGCCAGCCATTCTTTTCTGACTACGCCCATGATTATTTTACTTTTGACCGCAGTTGAAAGTTTGTCTCCAAATCCTATATTTAACAAATCATCAAATGTGTTGAGCATGAGCATAGATCACCGTGCAATTTGTAGTTGCTACTCCGCGATTGACCAGAACAATCGAAGTCACACAGGGAATTATTAAAATATTAAAAGTCAATATCGGCGCCGGCCACGTCCTTACGGTCATCGGGAAAGGGAAGGAATATTAGTTAGACAACCGTTTTCGCTAGAGACCGAGTATACCTCTGCATCTTCACAATTGTCATGGATAGGATATTGGGTTAGTGAAATAAGGTAAAAATCTGGGTGTCACCAATGGTTTGAGATGCGATCCATGATATAATCACGCCTAATCGGAATCGTGTAATAATTCGATTATATTAATCGAATTATTTCGCGATTATATTGTACGCCGAACAAGTGTTCATCACTCGCCCACGCAGGAGCAAGCGACGCGATCAATAGATCAAACACTAGGTACTAACGATCCGCGGTGCTTTTTCATTTCACTACGCGAACAACGCGCAACATGTTTGGTCCTGCCCTCATCGCCCGCCCCCGCAGGAGCAAGCGTCAAGGTCAGAGGATCAAACACAACTCTTAACAAATCATCAGATGTGTTTCCCAAAAACCAATAGAATGACATGGAATGGACAAAATATTTTGGTCACATGTCTGCATGAAAACTACCCATAGTGAGTTCTAAACAACGGCTAGAAATAAACTTGTTCAAATAATACTTGAATATTTATTCATTCTTCACATAATATAGCAATAATTTCATTATTACTTTAAATCTCAGAGATACACTAAGTCACCTCCAGATTTTTCTAAGCTACCTTATTTGATGTACCCCTTTCGCTGTGTGAACCAATTTTAGCGTGACGACACGCGCACAAAACCGATCCCGAGTCAGGGCTCGATGACCAAGGTCATTTTGCGTGATCACAGCTCTTTCCAGCACTATCAACACCAGCTGGAACGTGAACATCTCCTTCCGATTCGTCGTAAACTGGAAGCCGGTTTTCCGATTTCTGCTGACTGGGCTTATAGATAGGTAATACCAGACTAGTGCAGATGCGGATCTAATCTAAGTCTCATCTGATGCAATGGGGAATCTAGGCGATTAGGTTTATGACGTTCATTCAACGGTCATTACCGTTTGATTAGTTTTGGCGGCTCGGTACAAGTTCAGGGCGATAAGGATTCGCCTAACCCATGGCAGACGAGACGTGTAAGCGAATTGAAAAGAAACTATGATGCGAGTTATGACTTTAATTCATCCGGTCTCACTATCTCCATGGTTAGAAATGCCATCAATGGACGCTACCTTGGTTTTGAACTGAAAGAGGTTAAATGTACAAGCACATGTTCTAGTCAATTGTTTTTTCTTCGGTCTGGGTTCTAAGCGTATCATGGTCAATGATTGTATTTTTTTTTTGGGTTGAGAAGGATTGTGATTAGGTACGCAATGTGCTGTACGTAATCAGGGCTAGCAAAATTGCCAAGGTAGTTGCTATTCAATTTCTGTCACGTTGAATCATTAGTAATTTCGATCTGAATTTCTATTAAAAGTCAGTGAATTAAATTTTTAGTAGCGTTTTGGCATCCTAGAACATGTTTGAAAAAAATCATTGAAAAAGACGGAAAATGTTCTTTTAGGATATGTACAATCGCTGTAGAAGAAGTTCTTCTTCTTGGCGTTACGTCCTAACTGGGACAGAGCCTGCTTTTCAGCTTCAGTGTTCCACAGTTATTAACACTTCAGTCGTCGCGCTGTTGTATTTTGTTCAACACAGCTGAAAAAACCTTGCTTTTCGTTCACAGCAGCAGCGTAGTGGTTCTGATGGTGGCAAACCACGCGACGACTGGAAGGTTAACTGAGAGCTTTTTTGCCAAAGTTGCCATTCTTGCATTCGTATATCGTTTGGCAAGTACGATATTACTCTATGCACAGGGAAGTCAAGGAAATTTCCATTACGAAAAGATCGTGGACTGACAGGGAATCGATCCCAGACACCCACTCCGTTAAGGAAGGCCCCGCAGCTAAACGTAACATGGTCAATGATTCTGTTTTTGGATGAGATGGATTGTGACTAGGTACCTACGCAATGTTCTGTACGCAATCAGTACTACCGAATCAGTAGAAGAAGCCTCATAAGGATAAAACGTCGAAGGGAAATAATAAGGAGGAAACGAGAATTTCTTGGAGGAATGAGTATTTTTCCGAAAGATTCAACAGTTTCCTACAGTGCCTAATCGATTTTGGAAATTAGGCGTGATTTTTTTTATCATTTTTATCTAAGTATTAGAAAATATATGGCGATTATTACGAATGATTTGAAAAATATCTTGGAGCCTTCTTTATTTTGACTCAAAAGCAGAGACATCATGAACTGACTATATGCATAATCTGAAAAGCACACTTGATGCACAGACAAACAGACGTAACACTCTCACATTGTCCATCGATCACCTTTTAAACGGTCGATTCAAAAATATGGTAGATGGCCAATCCGCCACCCGCAGCTCTCGCATCGGTTTTGTTCATTTTTGACGTTAACACACTACTGCCATCTGTTGGCTCGTCGGCCAAACACACCGATTTTATCATTGGGCGTATATGTCCTAGTGACTTTGATTTTAATCGAGATTTTTGTCTTTTGTCTGTGCTTGATGAACAAGCGTGGTATTACTTTGAGTGGCCATTTTCGATTGTTCTAACTTGCAAATGTGTAGCTTTAAATCAATACCATATTGAAGGTAGCGAATTTCGAATACAAGTGCAGTGGAGGATCCTTTTGGGTTTTTTTCTGGAATTTCTGAGCATAGAGTGCAATTATGATTACCACACGACATATGTGAGAAAGTGAACGTTCTCATAAATTATTACGCTAAAATAAGTGTTATCTCAGATTGAATGTAATGTCAGGGATGCTTAATTTGCTATATAATTCAAACTTTCTGAGTACACGTAAATAAAATCGTCCCGGAAAATACGAACATCAAGTCACGAGTTCCAGTACAGGCTGTTTTTTGCTTTACGAATATACACTAGACTGATGCAAATTTTAAAGTTTTTGCTACCCTATGCTTAAACAATGTCAATTATGATGAAAATGATCCTTATCTGACTTACCTGAGTTACCTCAGGGATCCCAGACAACCAAAATGTACGTATAACGAAATCACCTGGAGGCTTTGTATGTGCAACATTTCACTTATAAGATGTCGCGAAAAGGCCTTCTAAGTACAAAAGTGGAGGCGATATGCGTGCATATATTATGTGATGAATAATAACATACAATGCGAGAGTATAAATATTCTACCGAACTAACCTGTGATCTTATGCGACTTAACTTATGATAACAAATGTTGATTTGACAGCTGCTACGGATTGATTCGACTTATTTTGTACGAGTGTACGGGACGAAACAAAATGTACAAGTGAACTCAGAAAAGAAGTGTTTTATGCGAGGAAGCTCATCAATCTGACGAGTTTATCCACGGTGTTTTGCGGGTTTGATGTAATTAGTATGAATAAACGAGTTGTAACGTGAACTTTCATGCGATTTCTGGTTGTCTGGGATGTCAAAAATCTTTGTTTGCGGATGACACAGGCCTCTCCGCCAAAGGACGAAGCCTGCGTGTCATCTGTAGTCGATTGCAAAAAAGTTTGGATATTTTTTCTTCATACTTGCAAATGCAAATGCTTCCAAAACTCAACTAATAATGCAAAATGCTTCCAAAACTCAACTAATAATATTCCCACATAAACCAAAAGCTCTTTATTTGAAACCTTCAAGTAGACATGTTGTCACGATGAGAGGGGTTCCAATAAATTGGTCAGATGAAGTTAAGTATCTAGGGCTCATGCTAGATAAGAATTTAACTTTCAAAAATCACATTGAGGGCATTCAAGCCAAATGTAACAAATACGTAAAATGTCTCTATCCCCTTATTAATAGAAAATCAAAACTTTGTCTTAAGAACAAGCTTTTAATATTCAAACAAATTTTCAGGCCAGCCATTTTGTATGCTGTACCAATATGGACTAGCTGTTGTAATACCAGGAAGAAAGCTCTGCAGAAAATTCAAAATAAAATTTTGAAAATGATTCTGAGGCTTCCTCCCTGGTATAGTACCAATGAGTTACATAGAATATCCAATGTTGAAACATTGGAACAAATGTCAAATAAAATAATTAATAATTTCAGGCAAAAATCGTTACAATCTTCTATTGTCACGATTAATGCGTAATATGTTTAGGTTAAGTTAGGTTAAGTATATTCAAAGCCTTTTTTTTCTCTTATAAGCAGGTGAAATCAACTCACCTGTAAAAAATCTGAACTGCTACGGCAAATGAAATGTAATATGTTATTAACAAAATGTTAATAAAATCTTAGATTTGTTTTACCAAATTAGGATGATAGTGTTGTCTAATAACACAGAACACCTAGATATAAGAAATAATGAATGTAATGTTTGGAATAATACTAATACAAAAAAAAACTAAAGCGCAAAAATATGCCTGGGCTATGAAAATGATCCTCCCAAAATTTGGAGTGATTCAGAAGAAGTTTGGATGTGCACACGCTATTTGAAGTTTACATGGAAATTACTATGGAAAAGGCAAATTATTTGTGTTCAATCCTCTAACTGCTCGTCATAATAATACATGGAAAAGTGAACACACTCATCTCATGTGAAAATTTCCCAGCTACAACTTTGCCGAAGACCACATTTCGATGGGACGTAAGGATAATTTGTTATTTTTGATAACAAAGTGTAAATCATGCTGAGATAATCATTCAATTACTTTCAGAGCAACACTGCTTTTTTGCTGTAGAACATAGTAGCCTGAATTACTTTGATCTATTCTTTCCGCCAGGAGCACCACTGTTGCCTGCCGAACAGTTGGTGGAGCATGCTTCATGCAAACCATAACAATTTATCCTGATGTCCGATCAAAAAGTGTTCTTCGGCAAAGTTGTAGCTGGGAGGATTTCACGTTAGAAGAATTTGTTCACTTTTCTATAAAATATCATGACGAAGAAATAGAGGGCTGAACACAAAAGATTGGCATTTTCCATAGTAATCTCCATATAAACTTCAAATGGCGTGTGCACAGTCAAATTTCTTCCGAATCACTTCAAACATTGGGAGGATGCTATTTACCATAATCAAAATCGTTTAAGCATAGGGGAGCGAACATTTCAAAATTTGCATCACTCTAATATACACCATGAATAAACATCATGGAATCGGGAACAATGTTTCACAAAAGATTCGTAACGCCTACGATTCTGATTACTGACAGCGTACTGATCATGGATTCGTGATTTTTGTTCTGCTAATCGAGAACATTATTCTTGGAAACAGGAACATTGTTCCACACTTGTTCCGGAAGCCGTGATTTTTATCACAACTTACAAGAACCTACTTTCTGGAGATGAGTTCAATTTTCAGAGCTAAAATGGATGTTTCGACCTGAATATAAATTTTTAGCAGCAGGGGATTTTTTTATTTCCGTACGGGTTTGGGCCTATGGGGCCCAGATAGCCGTTGCGGTAAACGCGCAGCTATTCAGCAATACCAAACTGAGGGTCGTGGGTTCGAATCCCACCGGTCGAGGATCTTTTCGGGTTGGGAATTTTCTCGACTTTCCTGGGCATAAAGTATCATCGTACCTGCCACACGATATACGCTTGCAAAAATGGTTATTAGCATAGTAAGCTCTCAGTTAATAACTGTGGAAGTGCTCATAAGCAGTGCTGGGAATGGTAATAGTAGTAGGCTTGAATTTTCGCGAAAATCACGTGGCTCTCCAGTACAGTAGTTCAAAAACGTCAATCTCATCAAGTAGCCTATGTTGGGTGCACGAATTTTCTAAATCATGAGTGTCATTGAAGGCTCTAAATGCGGGAAATGCAGCGGGAAGTAGAACATTTTTCTACAGTAATTCTGGGTTGCCCTTAGCAACGGGTGTTTTGCTATTTTCAAGGCTTTTCGCCTACAGCAGCGATGGGCGTGAGTTTCACTGGCTTCGCTGACTGTGATTGGCTTGGCTTGGCTACTGTAGAGTGAATTTCAAGATTTTTCCCAACCCTGCTCATAAGAACACTAAGCTGAGAAACAGGCTCTGTCCCATTGGGGACGTAACGCCAGAAACAAGAAGAAAGAAGAAGACGGGTTTGGGCCGAAAGGTCTCAGATTTTTATGAAACTTTTTCCACAGGCAGGGCTCATCAATATATGAATAAAAAAAAATTGAGAAAAATTCAGAGTCGCCTATTTTCCCGGAAAACTCAGTTGGAAATTTTTTGTTTTCCCCTGACACTACTTACTTTGAAAAATCATAACTCAAGAACGAATCATCATAAAAACAAAGTTTGTTTTATGAAAATGAAAGGAATAAAAAAAATATTAACTGGAAAAAGTTTTCCACCGTTGAGAAACGTAAAGAAAAGCCGGAAAAACTATGCTCCAACTCGTGGAAAATTTTCAAAAAAATATTTTTGAGAAGATAATTTTATAAACTTCAATCGCTAAAATTTTTGAAATGTACTTTTTTTTTCGTTTTTGAGTTATGGCCAATTGTGTAAAAAATGTGCAAATGTGCCATTTTGAGCCCTTTCTTTGAAAAGTCATAACTCAAGAAAGAAGCATCGTAGAAACAAAGTTTTTTTTTATAAAAATGAAAGCAAATTTCCTCATGAATAACAAAAAATATTAATTGGAAACAGTTTTCCACAAAATTTTCCACCATTGAGAAAATTCGTAAAGAAAAGCCGGAAAAACTATGTTCCAATTAGTGGAAAACTTTCAAAAATATATTTTTGAGAAGGTAATTTCATTCGCTGAAATTTTTTAAATGTACTTTTTATTCGTGTTTGAGTTATGGCCAATTTTGTGGAAAATTACCATTCTTTGAAAACCCATATTTCAATCGAAGCATCGGAAAAACAAAGATTTTTTATCAAAGCGATTGCAAATTTTCTAAAACATCTGAAAAAAAGTTATGGGATTGGTTTTAATGAAGTATAAGTCGTAATGGATGATATTTTTCATAAAAAATTACACCGCTAATAAAAACTGAAAAAACTGTTTCTGCCTTAATTTTTCATTACACTGAAAAGGGATTCTTTCTTTTCTATGGAACAAATAAGATTATTATTATTTTTTAAATTTTATTTATTCAATTATTCAGTTTATAACTTACATTTTCATCTTAATACTATCTATTTTTTCAACCGGGAAGATTGTCTTTGGTTGATAACACCAGAAGATTTTCGTTTCCTTGTATTATTAAGAACAAAGCATGCTGTATTTTCTTGGTTTTCATGTGCATCTGAGAATTCACTAGCAAAAATGCTTCGTTCATCTTTTGGTATAAATGAATGATATTTTTTTTTTTGTTGGAATTGGAACAAGGTTAGAAAATCTTTCCTGAAGAAAATTTTTCATGAATAGGGTAACGGTCGTATTTTGGACCCCCTAAGGAAGTGATTTTAGTTTTTTGTTTCAATTAATAAATTGCACAGCGTAACGAAGTCAAAGAACATGCCAACATGTAGCGAAAAGCTTCTTTTACGAGATAAAAATGCCCATACAGTCAGGTAGGATCCAAAAAACGTCGAAAATAATTGAATTGTGAAGCACAGTCTGTTATTATTTTGGACACACCAATACATTTTGGACCCTCAAGGTATATATTTTGGACCCTCGGCATTTTTTTTTATCGTTTGGCGACAAAGTCCACGACACTGGTTGTATAATATGCTTGCCCATAGTCTAATCAATCGATTGACAATGGAAAACCGAAAAAATTCTACGCTTTTAGTTCATAAATTTGAAAAAAGGTTTTGTTTACATTTGAAAAATTTCTGACGGCTTAGATTTCTGTGTGTAACGTGTTGTAACGGTTGCATGGATGAACCGATTAAATTTAATTAATTTCAGATAGAATAAACACATTTGCTATGTACAAACGCTTGATGCAAGTGCGGAATAGTCCTATCTTTCCAAATGGCATGCGAATTGAGTTCGATTTAAACTGGGAAATTTGCACCCTAGTCATTTTCAGTTGCATAGATAAATTCCCAATCTTTTTTAAATTGGTCTTTCACCTTTTGCGACACAGAAAAATTGTTTGACGTTATTAATTTCTGCTGACTTTCTAATACTAGCATATCTAGCCATTCGCTTAATGTCAAATTTCAAAAAATATATGCAACCATGAAAATGATTTTAAAATTAAAGCAGAATGGTACTGTTTACCAACCTCACATGGAAAAGGTCCTTGTGATGGTATCGGTACAATACTTTTCTTTACGAATTTTCTCAACGGTGGAAAATTTTGTGGAAAACTTTTTCCAGTTAATATTTTTTTTTATTCCTGAGAAAATTTGCTTTCATTTTCATAAAAAACTTTGTTTCTACGATGCTTCGTTCTTGAGTTATGATTTTTCAAAGTAAGTAGTGTCAGAGGAAAACAAAAAAAAAATCCAATTCCAAGTTTTCCGGAAAAATAAGCGACCCTGAATTTTTCTAAATTTTTTTTATTCATATATTGATGAGCCCTGCCTGTGGAAAAAGTTTCATGAAAATCTGAGACCCTTCGGCCCACTTTGTACGGAAATAAAAAAAAAATCCCCAGCAAGCACATTAAGTTTCAGCATTATCAGCCAGATTGTAAATATGTTAATAGCACAATATAAAAAAAGACAGCAGGACGAAGGCAGCAACAATCAATTCTGTCGAAATCTATGCTCTTTGGAGATAGAGGAATTTGTTAATATATTCAGATAGAGGAATATGTTAATAAGCAGTAAACCCGTCAACTTTCAAACAATTGACACCACTTTTACTAAATTAAAAACAGAACTTTTAAGAAATTTGATACAATCCACACAAAAAACGATCTTACATGCCATTAATTATGTATTCAAAATTCGCTGGAAAGCGAACACAGAATTGCAAACCCAAATTGAGGATTTCTTTGTTGTCTACCGTATGTTTGTTTTTTTGCGCATGCGCATTTATCCTTTTTGACAACGCGCGGGAACTTAGTTCTCTTTAACAGGAATCACATCGCGAATATGAATTTCTTGGTTCTAAATATCGTGATTTCAGAGTCATGGTATTGAAAGCGTTACTGATCAAGCATGCCAGTGGAACAGGCAAGATATTTGTTCTGGAATAAGTGACTACTTTCATGAAGACGGGATGCAAAGAATCACGCTTTTAGAAACTGAATCATGAAATAGAACAAGTGATGCGTTCCGTTTACCATGACTTTTTATTCACAAACATGGGAACGGATTTTTTTGCGTGTACCCAAAGATATAACGACGTGCACCCACGTGTTTCTAAAAACCGACAAAGTACGAGCTGCATTGGAAGCACCATTCACTGGACCATACGAGGTAATCTCAAGAAACAATAAGACAATGACCATCATCATCAGGAGTAAACCTGTAACAGTATCAGTCGATAGAGTTGAACCAGCCTACTTCGCTAAGGAACCTGATCCATCATTCGATCCTAGAAAATCCGATCGAATAACCAGAAGTGGACATCACGTAATATTCCGGAATCAGTGAGAATTTATCTAGGAAAGGGGAGTACTGTGGTGCCCAGCCAATCTGGGCACACTGTTGACTACTGAGCGCGACAACAGCAAATCGCAACCACGGTAAAAAGAAGCAAGGTATTATACTCCGAAAAATGACGTTTGGCAGTGACGTCATTCCTATCGCAAACTCGAACGAGTGCAAAAGAAAGCAAGGCCTGCTCTCCTTTACTTTCCTCAAGGCCTCCTGCTTGACGATAGGAATGACGACACATGCTTTGATGGAAAATCGTTGTTTACACGAGGGAATAGCCTACCTTGTTGTGTATACCGTGATCGCAACCATCTTCAGTTTCGATTGTAACCTTCACTTATTCGTATCGTAAATAAATCGCTCTGTATTGTAGTTACTTCCTTCTTCGTATTTTCATAATCCGCACCTTAGATCCATTGCTGTAAAAATTTTGGAAATCGCTCCACTTGGAGAATATATACATTATAAAAGTTAGAATTTGGATTCTCTTGATTTTTGCTCGATATTCGAAATATTTGTTCTTAAATACATGTATTATTCTTCTGATTGTTCTCGATGTTACGAGTCTGTTAAACTAAAAGTAGTAACTTTTTTGGTAAGATTTGACACGATGCTCAGGCAGTTTCTGTTAACAAAAAAAAATTTTTTTGGTTCAATTGCATATACGTGTTCGATAATAACTTTCACTCGCAGAAAATATCCAGCTATCTGAAACTTCAGTACTCGCGGAGAGTGAATTGATCGAGTGGCTGTGATCAAGAGCATAGGTCTGCATTTGGACACAAAACTGTCTTTTAGAGAGCATTACTTCATCACAGTTGCCACGGTAAACCGAAATCTGAAGTTTATATTCAGAATCTCCGGAGAATTCAGTGACCCAAACTGTCTACGTGCACTGTATTATTCTCTGGTGCACTCTATGCTAATAGAAATATAAGAAGTAGAATGCTAGTGGCACTGTTATCACAAAATAGAATTATTTTAATGTTCTTACTGTTGAAATTTTTGATTGCTTGTTTAGTGCCATGTTGTAGAGAATGTTTTATTTTGGTCGAAAAAATTGATTTGACACTTATAGACCCGGTACTCAAGCTGTCAGAGCGTGGCAAACTAGATGTTGGTCACACGAACAGTAGCGACATTAGCGTTCTACGGCTAATACTTCTACTTCTATGCTCGAGTGGTTTGAAGTCCGTACACCGGTATTTAGACATCTAGGATTCAGCCTCGATTCATCCTTTATGCGTTGAGGTTTCTTCCATGGCTTTATCCCACTAGTCACGCGCCGTATCAGAACCGGTGTCGGCTCCGTGGAATAGACACATAAAAGGCGGCACCGAATCGAGAGGGTATTGGTTGTGCAACAACTGCTAATGGATAGTATCAATGGACCCAATATTATTTTCCAAATCAATATCAATGTAATTCTTAGCTTAAGACACACTAACTTTCTTAGGTTATATTTAAGACTCACAGTGCGTTCGTCTATAGACAAAAATCAAATTTCAAGTTATTTTATTCGGCCATAATAAGTATCCATGAGTGTTTATAGATAGCATCCACTATAGCAGCAAGTATTGATAAGCTATACAAAGCACTAAAACTACTTCAACAAGCGTCGAAAGCGACAGTTTTCGGAGTTGCAGAAAAACTAAATTTTCTCGCATGTTTTCAGCATTCCTTTCAACTAGTACGAAGAGTGTTGAAACCAACCTATTCAATCAAAATCTCAAAGAGAACATGGCTGAAGGTTGATAAAGTATATTTGATGAGATAAGCAAACAAAAAAAGGTCCACCGAGTTCCATCCTAAATCACTTACAGACATGCTTCTTAGAGTGTCCTCTAAGAGGTCTGAAAGAAACAGCTGCAACTCCCTGCAATTCGAGATTTTTTACTTTTTTTGGGTATACTCCTTATCCAGCACAAACATTAAAATGGTTTGTTTGTGCAAAAAAAATCTGAAAATCTTTTAACACTGTGTGGCTTTGGCTCAACCAGACATTACACCAGAGCAAGTTTATGCTTAAAATAATATAGTTTAAATGAAGTTTCCAAGATTTTATTCAAATTTCAAAAGTCACTTATGCAGCTACGAGTGAGAAGAGACGTGTTTGCAAATAACTGCTTGCATAATTATGAGCAATAAAAGTACAAATTTCGAGGTTTTTCTTGGAAATTAATCAAGTTGGCGCTTGGGACATTTTTGCGATTATGCGTATATTATATGTCATTTATGCAAATTGTAGCTCTTTTGATCAGGAACAGCTTTTCCTTCCATAATAAGGTGCTCAAATGGCTTGATCTTCCAGTTTTGATTTTTATCCCGCATATCCATACATTCAACGCACTGTGAAACGCAATGAGTTCTTTGTTCAATCGTGTGTATAATCTGTTTGACTTCTGTATTAGTACTCATACTTTTATATATCGGCTACTTGTTTCCAATGCGTTTGTTTTTTAATTTATGTTTTATTCATGTAGACAATGATGTTACCATGTATGCATTTTATGGCAGTATGGCATGAATCTAAAAAAATTTTAAATTATCAAGAGCTTAAAAGTCTTTATTTGAGGCTGGGCTGATATTTTGTGCAGCGCATATCGCATATAGGGTGAATTGTCAGATAATAATTCTGATAAATTACATTTACCACGTAATGTATAATCTCAATGTGACTGTTATGCGATTACAATTATCAATATGACCAATTCAAATTGTGTTTTTTTACAATTGTTCGTTGAACAATCTCACAGATTTCAGTAAGTTAGTTAAAAAAGTTTATAAATGGATGACTCTCCACGGTGTTAACTTGAAATTTAAAAAACAAATGTCGAATGTGACAAATATGCAGTTATGGGCAGTATAATGGGTTTTCGTCTTTGTTTCCATACTGTTAAATACACATTATCAAAGTTGCCACAAACCGAAAATCGATTAATGAGATCGTAGATCCATTCAAGATGAATTGTTATACAATATTTCAGTTCTATCCCGTTGGGCTGAAAATAACTGAGAGTTCTTATGGGTCTTAAAGCCGCCTGGATTTGTAGGCAGAAACACCATGCAACTCACAATATCCACTGTGAAATATCACTAGAAAGAACAGCCTTTGTAAAAAAGAAGGAAAAACACTACGAAATGTGTCAATTGATGTTTGTATTCTTACCTTATACAATCAAACGTTCTTTGGTCTAAAATATTTTTCGGCCTAACGGCACTTAGCCTAACGGCCTTCTGCCTCACGGTATTCGGTCAAACGGCCTGCTTTCCTTATGAATCGCCACTGAAATGGCTGCAAATTTGACGGAACTCTATTTTCATCACGAAGATTGTAAAGGAAGATATTGGAGATACGGTTCTTAAGAATAAAGGACCAAATAGATTATACTATGATCCTGGTACTGGCCTCCTTGGTATACAATTTAAAAAAATAATCATACCTTGTCAATGAAATTTGGACAAGTTAAATCTAGACTAACATGTGAAAAGGGCGGAATAATTTCTACAACTCGAAGCTCCACAATTCTTGAAAATTTTAACTACTAAATTGGTAGTTCTGATTTCTTTCCATCATATAGAATTTGTTGAAACCGAGGTATTGCATGCGAGGAAGCTTCGATTTCCAAAGGTTGATCCGCTATTTTTATATATTAGCCACGATATTATACCCTGATAGACGACCCTTTAACGGATTTTGTTCGTTCTTACCTCATTGGGGAAGAATGGTGCTTGTAAACTGACGCAGATTGCATTGCAAAAATCTGCCAACCCCATGATGAACAGCGTGAGCCACTGCCGCCTGGTAAAGTCCAGCGCCATGGTTGTCTGCCGCTCCTACTGATACCTCAGCTATTCAAGATGAAAACGATGCAGCTTTTTGTCTGGTGCCACAGGATGGATCAGCTACTATCAGCTAACCACGGTCAGAGCGATTAATTTTCACGGTTGCACTCCGATGTTCTGCCAGCACTAATTAGAAAACTAGGACTAATTGCAATTGATAACGTCACTTGGACCGAAGATTTGGCCTGCCAATCTAAGGCGAGTGGCAGCAGTCTAGAGCGCACAATTTCATGCACCAGTTGGCGTTCTGTATGTATATTCAACTGCCATGCACAGGGAGATATGTATGGGAGATCGATCAGCGCGCGATCTACGTGAGTTACGAAACTTCGATCCACACCGATAGTTGTTACTCTTTTGCCAATACTCGTCTAATGCTGTGCACAACTCTTCTATTCAAGCGGGAATTTGTTTTGTCTAATACAACTACCACCTATTGTCGTTGAACACAATCACTCACTCACTAAAGACGATTATTTTACACAATATATCCTCGAGGAACTTTTCACTAATTTGTAATGCTGATTGAGTGGCTACACCTCACAATAAAAAACGAAATGCAGTCTTCTTTGGCACAGATTGATTGCCTATCATGGCTCACTCTTTGTAATCCAGCTGCAGCCCGATCCAATGAACTTTTCGTAAACACGGTATCTCCCAGAAGCGTAGGCTAACGGCGCGGAATGACCTATCTCCTCACCGGGTCGTAGGTACCGATAGACACTCGACCTTTGGGTACTCTTTGGGCAAAGGCATTTTAACTTCCACAAGGTATGGAACTTCAGTAGGTTCTTCGAAGCCAACAAAATATCCAATTTTCACCAACACAATACACCAATAGAATGTCAAACCGGGAAGCCCGTACTCTGCGCAGGACACTTCTTGAGGAGACGGATCCTGCCTTAGGTACTGCTCGACTGGACTCGTTGTGCACTTCGCACCGACGCTCGAATCGGACTGAACCTTCCTGGACCGGGACCGATCATCTCTAGCCAAGTAGAACTCAAATCCGAAAACGATTCGCGCACATTCTTATCGATCGGGATTCTGCCGTCATCTCAGACGGTTAGCTCTTCCAGAGCAAGCAAATGAGAGCGCTTTCTTCGATAGTGTACCGACTCTCTGGCGGGTTCATCCGTTAACTAGGTAAGTAACTTGGCGGAGAAAGTGCGTAGGATTTGACGGGTGGAAATGTGCTTTAGTAGTGCAGACACTATTTCTTATCAGTTCATGCAGGTCAATAGCGCGAGACGGTGACAAATGAACGACAGCTACGATGGGGATATTCTTAGAGAAGGTAAGAATTATTCAACCGGTGGTTGTAAATTATCGTTACATATGCACCACACGAGCTAGATGATGCATGTACGAGAAAGGAATGAGTAGAGTCTACTGGAATGGACATGGGAGTGGCGATGATTTCCATTGAGTGGTCAAACTTTTCTGAAGGTAGTAAGCCAATAACTATCATAAACGAAACTAAGCTACAATACGTCGAATTATTTTTGATTTGCTATCGTTTGGATAAGGGGTCGTACACTAATTACGTAAGGGCTTATGGGAGAGGAGTGCTTAATTATGGATTTCTTACGCACCATACAAAATATTTTCAATTTTCATTCAAAAAATGTCACCTAAGGGGGGGGGGCGTGGTATTAGTTAAAAAACGCCAAAATTGTCTTACATAATTAATGGTTAGCCCCTAAGTATAAAGATCTGATAAATACCATGGTTATGATTATGGTATCATAACTAAAATGCCTATTGATAAGCTTTTTTTTATTCCATCTGGCGTTACAAACCAACTGAAACAGAGGCTACTTCTCAGCTCTGTTATTATGAGTACTTTCACATTTATTAGCTGAGAGTTGTCTTTGCTAAATGACTATTTATGCATTCGAACATCGTGTGGCAGGTACGAAGATACTCTATACCCTGGGAAGTTGAGAAAATTTTCATTTCGAAAAGATCGTAGACCGGTGGGATTCGAAACCACGACTCTTAGCTTGGACTTGCTGAAAAACTGCTCGTTGGCTCTCTGGGCCCTGTTATTGATAAGCTGTTCCATTCGATTTTCCCTAATTCAGTATTATTGAGAATGCATATTTCGTGAAAATTGATAAACCTTGGTATGATATTGGATATTATCACAACAACATTGTTTAAATGCTATATATTTGTTTTTAAACACCTACTCAATAACTTATTGAGCTCTTAAAAACGCCGAATAACCTTTTGAAGAGCATGCTATAGTATGCCGGTATTCAATGTTAATACCTTGGTATGATATTCGTTTACTATACTTTTCTGCTCCGGGATTCGTGAGATTTCTTCATAAACTGTTCCAGATATTCCGCTAGTATCTTGAGACTCTTCTAAGCTAAATATTCTTGGAATTTCACCATGATGTGTGATAAAAGCACACCAAATTACTGCATGAGTTTTTCGGGAAGAGGTTTGACCGTAAAACACTTCAAGGATTTTTCCAAAAATAGCACAAATCATTCGTCTCAGAATTAAATTCGTAACTTCTCTTGAATTTTCTCAACAAATACTTTCTTTAAGATATATCCTCAAATACTTTCTTTAAGATATATCCTCAGGATGTTTATAAAGACATTACTCCTGATAATCGTTTGAGATTCTGCCATGCCTAACTCCATATTTTCCTCATCGAATCTCTTGTCTGCGGAACTCAATTTAGATTCTTGAAACCTTGGCTAAAATTTCTTAAAGGACAAAAAACTGCAAAATAAATCCTTTGGTGGTTTAAGAGACATTCCTTGGAATTTTTTTTAGAGAGAATGCCATTATAGGTCAGCGTTAGGTCACAGAGGACCAAGTACAAAACAAAAAAATCAGATTATGTCATTAGATGCAAAATGACGGTAGCTTCATTTCACTTTCATTAGGTTTGATGGATGTTGTACACTGCGAGAGATATAAAACTTATATTTTATTTGGTTATTCAATAAATTTTGATAAAAGTATGCAGTAAGAGTGGACCAAGTGCTTATAACCATAACAACGAAAAATATGCGCTGTGCAATGCGAGAAAATGCTAGACATTTCAAGTGATATGCCAGGTTTTTCGGCATCGAATGATTATTTTTCTCACTTACCTCTGGAAATTGATAAATGTAACATGAACCGATGCATTGGATTTTGATTTCTGGCCACTTATCGTATTTGGATATTTGATCAAAAATTGTAACAAATTCTGTGTAGAGCACTGAGAAGAACAGCAACTGGAATACTTACAGAAATTTTCGAAAGAACTCTTACATGAAGTTCTGAAGGAACTCCTACGGGAACTTCCGAACTATCTACTATAGGAATTTCCAAAATTACTCCTATAGAAATTTTCGAAGGAACTTCTACAGCAATTTTTACACAACACCTACAGGAACTTCTACAGGATCTCCCAGAGGAACTCCTACAGGATCTTCCAGAGGATATCCCACAGAAACTTCTGGATGAAGTTCTTCAAGAATTGCTGAAGAAGCTCGTACAGGAATTTCCGGAAGAACTCCTAGACTAAATTCCGGTCAAACTCATAAGAGAACTTCTGACGGAATTCATACAGGAGCTTCCAGAAGAACTCCCACAGGAATACTTACAGGAACTTTCGGAGGAACTCTTACAAAAACTTTTGGAGGAACTCTTACAGAAACTTTCAGAAGAATTTCCAAAGGAGCTCCTACAGGAATATCCAGAGTAACTCTAATCGTACAAGAATTTCCAGAGGAACTCCTAGAGGAACTTCTGAACGAACTCCTTAGGAATTTCAGAAGTAACTCCCTCAGGAACTTCTGAATGAACTCGTACAGGAATTTCCAGAGGAACTTCTAGAGGAGCTTCCAATGATACTCATACGGGAACTTCCACATGAATTCAAACGGGAACCAGAGGAACTCGTACAGGAACTTCCGGAAGAACTCCTACAGGATCTTCCAGAAGAACTCCTACAGGAGCTTTTGGAGGAACTATTTCTGAAGGAACTCCTTAGGAATTTCCGAAATTACTCCTAGAGGAATTTACGAAAGAACTTGTACAGGAATTTCCGAAGGAACTCCTAGAGGAAATTCCGATGAAAGTCATACGGGAACTTCCGGATGAATTCATACGGGAACAAGAGGAACTCCTACAAGAACTTCCGGATGGGGACGGACCTGGTGTAGTGGTTAGAACACTCGCCTCTCACGCCGAGGACCTGGGATCGAATCCCATCCCCGACATAGTCACTTATGATGTAAAAGTTATAGTGACGACTTCCTTCGGAAGGGAAGTAAAGCCGTTGGTCCCGAGATGAACTAGCCCAGGGCTAAAAATCTCGTTAATAAAGTCAAACCAACCAACCAAGAACTTCCGGATGAATTCCTACAGGATCTTCCAGAAGAACTTCTACAGGATCTTCCAGAAGAATTCGTACAGGAGCTTCTGAAGGAACTCCTACAGGAATTTCCGAAACAACTCCTACAGGAATTTACGAAGGATATAATACAGAAATTTCCGAAGGAACTCCTAGAGGAAATCCCGATGAAAGTCATACAGAGTTCCCCGAGGGCACCCTAATGAAGCATTTCAAATACATTGATAGTATTCTTAGGATAAATCATGCAGAAAAAGCAGTCGCACCTTTTTCGGTGAGGAAATACAGTTGTCCCCTCGAAGCAGTTCCCTGAGGGCATTCCCGTCACTCCAGAAACGACCCAAATGGCCCACACGGTGCCCCGACAGACCGTTATTATGTAAAAAAAATGTCCATCAAATCTGAGTACAGGGCTCGATTCCTGAGGTCATTATGTACCTCTGGACCAATTTTTAAAAAAATCCCTAGGCGGAATCTCGATAAATCCTGATTTGAAGTTTTTGACTTAAAATTTCAATATAATTTATATACAAATTACACAATAGCGCCGGGAAAACCTAAAAAATATCGTTCAAAACGACGGCCAAACTGTTCTTAACTAGTATATAATTGTTATAGTGGTTATATTTATAAATATGTTTAACTAACTTAACTAACCAGAGTGGTTTGAGTAAGTTTTTATATGGCTTAAACCTGTAAGTTTAGTTCAATTGAATGAAATCTAAAAAACTAAATATCAATATAATGTTGTTGTTATGTTCGATCAAACTAAAACTTTCAATGGTTAATATTATTTATTCACAGCCCATTTTTCGACCTTCACACTAAGTGACCAGCCCACTGAAGTCTGCCGTATTTTTTTTTTTTTTAATATTAGCTTCTTCATACATATTGTACTGCTCTTGATGTATACGTCTAGTTTTCCATCAAGTATTGTCCTCAGTACTTTACGTTACAATTAACGTATTCTGTATACTTAACCACAACAGGGTTTTGACTACACGTAGAGCATCATTTCCACATCTCAAAAGTGTTCCAAGATTAACATAGTTTTCAACAACTTCATAAAAAAAAACCCCAATAAGTACTACTAAAGTTTCAACATCACTGGGAGTCCTAGTTCTTGTCTTACTTAGCTTGTTACCATGTAATTTGTTTTTATACAATTCATTGTCATCTGTTTATTGATTTCAAGGTCGCGTTCGACTCAGTGACGCAAATCTATCTGTGGCAGGAAATACTTTAACATTAACTGGGAAAGCTGATTAAGCTGATATATGCAATCAAGTGTATAGAATGCATACGAGGTGTTAACTTCGTTTGTGATGTTACATGAATTATAAAAAATGCATTTCGAAATTTACTAGTCACCATTACATTCTGATGTATATACTTTTGCAGGCTTTGTAGGCGATGACTTTATTGGAATCGATCGCAGCGCAGTTGAGCGGGCTTTCACTATCTTAAATACACACAACAAAGATAAGCTTGTGATGCCATTTAACCTACCCAAATGTACATGGTTGCATGAAGAGAAAGAAGCAGGTTCAGTTGTGTTATGGCTGAGGCAGTGCTTGAAGGGGATATAGTTGAAATTGTCGAAGAGCCTTGGACGTGTGACAATTATGTCTCCCGTGCAGTTCTGGCTACGAATATCAACTTTTACGGATTACGTAACTAGCTTGAGGACCCGTTACTTGCAATGGCAAATTACATTTCTACACTGTTGCCTAATAAAAGCTTATCTAACTTCATCCATTCTCTCTTTCGTAAATAATTTCGCAATAATAAACACCACTGCAATGTTTCTATCCTACGATATTGCGATGCTTTATCGTAGAAAGTGAACTGAAAAGAGTTTCGAAAAAAATAGTCTTCAATAATAATAATGAAAAAATACATGATAGCAGGGCAAGAGAGTGAGAGTCCAAGTGATGTTGAAACTCGGATAGAACTAGGCATTGAAATTGTTGAAGACTTTGTAAATCTTAGAATACTTCCGACATGTGACAATGATGTTCCCCGAGTAGTCAAAATCATGTTGTGGATGAGAAAACAGAATACGTTAATTTTAACGTAAAGTTCAAGAACAATACTCGGTGGAAAGCTTGACGTATACATCAAGAGTAGTACAAGACGTACAAAGAAGCAAATAATATTAAGAAAAATGAATACGGCAGACTTCAGTGGGCTGGTCACTTAGTGTGAAAGTCTAAAAACAAGCTGTAAATAAATAATATTAACCATTGAAAGCTTTACTTTTTTCGAACGAAGCATCACCAGTAAATTGAAATTTAGTTTTTTTGATTTCATTCCATTGAACTAAGCTTACTGGTTTAAGCCATATAAAAACATACTCAAACCACGCTGGTTAGTTAAGTTAGTTAAAAATATTTATAATTATAACATCCATAACAATTATTTACTAGTTAAGACGACCAAACGTCATTTTGGACGATTTTTTTTAGGTTTTCCCGGCGTTATTGTGTAATTTGTATATAAATTATATTGAAATTTGAAGTCAGTAGCTTCAAATCAGGATTTCTCGAGATTCCGCCTAGGGATTTTTTTTAAATTGGCCCAGAGGTGCAGAATGACCTTAGGAATCGAGCCCTGTACTCAGATTCGATGGACAATTTTTTTACATAATAACGGTCTGTCGGGGCACCGTGGGCCCAATGATGACCCAATTACCCTCTTCAAATAATTTTAAAGTCTTCTCATGAAAAATAATGAAGAAAAAGCTGTCGCGCATGATCTTTGACGCTGAGGACTGAAAAACTCAATACTTTTAAGGTGAAGTAGGCCGTCATTGAAATTTGTACGTGTTGATGATGATTGTTGTTAAATCATGTTACAATTTAGAATAAAAAAAATCAGATGAAATTTGAAAAAATGTTACCAAAATTACAATAATAGTTTAATTTAGTGTTACCAAATAAGGATGATAGTGTTGACATTACATATACATACTTCGCAATTGGGTTAAATGGACACATTGATGTGATATTTTCGAAAAAGGTGAGGATCGAACTCACGACTCCCTGTTCACTAGATAAGGCGCATTACCCCTACACCACGAGAGGACACATGGATCCTTAGGTTAACCAGAATTTTGCGTGCCTGTTTCGGAAGATTTAGATGCCCATCAAAATACAAGTCGAGAGCGCATTATTTCTTAGGTATTGAAAGACCACACATTACTCTGGACAAGATTTATGTGAGGCTATTGCACCTTTTTTCCCAAGAACAAGATCTTATGAGATTTTTTTGTTTGTTGTTTTCATATGGAAACGATTTCCGTATGAAAACAATCCATATGTGTGAGTGTGCAGGAAAGAGAAACGTGATTGAACGTCAGATTGCCTAACTCGGAGAGATCATACTACCCAAAAAACAAGTTTACACTTAAAATTGGGTTAACTGCAATTAGTTTTTACCCACGGTTGGGTTGTTTTGCCTTTCACGCAACATCTATGTTGTCAAAGATAGAGAGGGACGCAACGAACCAGCATCGAATGTCCGTGGAATAAGCCAAATTTGGGTTCTTTCGAGTTTAGGGGAACTGACGAACTGAACGATTTGGACGAACGATGTGAATGTTTTTTTTTCACTCTGGATTACCGTTTTGATTCATATTACGGACAGCTTCAAATTCCGGACACTCTCGTTTGTATGGGAAACATTTCACACGAAATGTTTCAATTTTCGTTGTCCAAAAGTTCTCATTTTCGAGGCTCGTTTTATTAGGTTTTTTCCATAAATATCGTTGCAAATTTATAATGCCCAACTACCTTAGACGTCTCTTAAGTGGTTGAACGATTTTATTTGATGATTTGACTGTTCCATTAATGATTATCATGAGCTGTCCGTAATTCGAATCAAAGCGTCCGGAATATAAGGCAAAAGTGAGGGAGCGTCCGGAATAAGAATCATGAAAAGGCCACACGTATTGATTTATTTAAAATTATTCAAGTTGCGGACGCGTATTCTTTACCCATCATCCAAAAGTTAAGGGCTTCCGACGCTCGATAACGCTAAAAAATCATACAGAATGATTTATTTTGTATGGTCCAAGCTGGGTTATACTTCACTGAGGCCTTAAGTGTCCGTAATATGAATCAAAACGGTATAGAGAAAAGGATAAATATGCTTCTCTTGACATACAGTGCTGTTCTGAATAATGGCAGCGCATGCCGATTTTTATACAGAATGCTCAATTTTGGTATGCTGTAGTTTTGTTTCCTTTCAAGCAATCTAGTTGAAATTTTCTCTACAGAACTTCAAATACAGTCAGGTCTCCTATTAGACACATGGTTGGGGGGCGTAATAGGAATCTACGTTATAGGAGACCCAGGGCTTATGGGATTTCATCACTTTGGGGGTGTCGTTGAATATCTCGTATGCCAAAAGAGATAGTACAGTACTGTCTTCGGCGAAGTTTCAGTACTAAGTACGATCTACCTTTAGGAGTTGAGGATCATCCTTTTAGTTGAGAACTTGGCCGGTAGGGGCGCTTTTTCTGATTTGCACTATATGAACCATGAGGGATAAGAATGCAAAATTTTGTAACATATGATATCTCTGAATCCTGATGTTTTGGAAGGTTGGTGTTTTCTGAAGAGTTGTTCAGTAGCTCAAGGGCTGACATGTGGTGGCCATTCTAATACGGAATTACGCCACCAGGCGGCGCTAGTGGGCATGGAATTTTTGTTTTGCGCATAGCTCAGTTGCCTGACCACTTAGAAAAATGGCGTCTTCGGCAAAGTTGCTCAGTATCACAAGGGCTAACATTATTTGAGCCGAAAGTTTCGAAATTTTGCCACTAGGCGGCGCTAGTGAGCCAAGAATTTTTGATTTGCGCATAGCTCAGTAGCCTGACCACTTAGAACGATGGCGTCTTCGGCAAAGTTGCTCTGTATCACAAGGTCTAACATTATTTGAGCCAAAAGTTTCGAAATTTTGCCACTAGGCGGCGCAAGTGAGCCAAGAATTTTTGTTTCGTGGATAGCTCAGTTGCCTGACCACTTAGAAAGATGGCGTCTTCGGCAAAGTTGCTCAGTATCACAAGGGTTAACATTATTTGAGCCAAAAATTTGGAAATATTGCCACTAGGCGCCGCTAGTGAGCAAAAAATTTTTGTTTCGTGGATAGCTCATTAGCCTGACCACTTAGAAAGATGGCGTCTTCGACAAAGTTGATAAGTATCACAAGGGCTAACATTATTAGAGCTGAAAGTTTCAAAATTTTGCTACTAGGCGGCGCTAGTGAGCAAAGAATTTTTGTTTTTCGCATAGCTCAGTTGCCTGACCACTTACAAAGATGGCGTCTTCAGCAAAGTTGCTCAGTATCACAAGGGCTAACATTATTTGAGCCAAAAGTTTCGAAATTTTGCCATTAGGCGGCGCTAGTGAGCAAGGAATTTTTGTTTTGCGCATAGCTCAGTAGCCTGACCACTTACAAAGATGGCGTCTTAAGCAAAATTGCTCAGTATCACAAGGGCTAACATTATTTGAGCTGAAAGTTTCGAAATTTTGCCATAAGGCGGCGCTAGTGAGCAAGGAATTTTTGTTTTGCGCATTGCTCAGTTGCCTGACCACTTAGAAAGATGGCGTCTTCGGCAAAGTTGCTCAGTATCACAAGGGCTAACATTATTTGAGCCGAAAGTTTTGAAATTTTGCCACTTGGCGGCGCTAGTGAGCAAAGAATTTTTGTTTTGCGCATAGCTCAGTAGCCTGACTACTTAGAACGATGGCGTCTTCGGCAAAGTTGCTCTGTATCACAAGGTCTAACATTATTTGAGCCAAAAATTTGGAAATATTGCCACTAGGCGCCGCTAGTGAGCAAAGAATTTTTGTTTCGTGGATAGCTCATTAGCCTGACCACTTTTTTGGCTCAAATAATGTTAGCCCTTGTGATACCGAGCAACTTTGCCGAAGATGCCAACTTTCTAAGAGGTCAGACTACTGAGCTATCCACGAAATAAAAATTCCTTGCTCACTAGCGCCGCCTAGTGGCAAAATTTCGAAACTTTCGGCTCAAATAATGTTTGCCTTTGTGATACTGAGCAACTTTGCTGAAGACGCCATCTTTGTAAGTGGTCAGGCTACTGAGCTATGCGCAAAAAAAATATTTGCTCACTAGCGCCGCCTAGTGGCAAAATGTCGAAATTTTCGGCTCAAATAGTGTTAGCCCTTGTGATACAGAGCAACTTTGCCGAAGACGCCATCGTTCTAAGTGGTCAGGCTACTGAGCTATGCGCAAAACAAAAATTCTTGGCTCACTAGCGCCGCCTAGTGGCAAAATTTCGAAACTTTCGGCTCAAATAATGTTAGCCCTTGTGATACTGATCAACTTTGTAGAAGACGCCATCCTTCTAAGTGGTCAGGCAACTGAGCTATGCGAAAAACAAAAATTCTTTGCTCACTAGCGCCGCCTAGTGGCAAAATTTCGAAACTTTCGGCTCAAATAATGTTAGCCCTTGTGATACAAAGCAACTTTGCCGAAGACGCCATCGTTTTAAGTGGTCAGGCTACTGAGCTATGCGAAAAACAAAAATTCTTTGCTCACTAGCGCCGCCTAGTGGCAAAATTTCGAAACTTTCGGCTCAAATAATGTTAGCCCTTGTGATACAAAGCAACTTTGCCGAAGACGCCATCGTTCTAAGTGGTCAGGCTACTGAGCTATGCGCAAATCAAAAATTCTTGGCTCACTAGCGCCGCCTAGTGGCAAAATTTCGAAACTTCCGGCTCAAATAATGTTAGCCCTTGTGATACTGAGCAACTTTGCCAAAGACGCCATCTTTCTAAGTAGTCAGGCAACTGAGCTATGCGAAAAACAAAAATTCTTTGCTCACTAGCGCCGCCTAGTGGCAAAATTTCGAAACTTTCGGCTCAAATAATGTTAGACCTTGTGATACAGAGCAACTTTGCCGAAGACGCCATCGTTCTAAGTGGTCAGGCTACTGAGCTATGCGCAAATCAAAAATTCTTGGCTCACTAGCGCCGCCTAGTGGCAAAATTTCGAAACTTTCGGCTCAAATAATGTTAGCCCTTGTGATACTGATCAACTTTGTAGAAGACGCCATCCTTCTAAGTGGTCAGGCAACTGAGCTATGCGAAAAACAAAAATTCTTTGCTCACTAGCGCCGCCTAGTGGCAAAATTTCGAAACTTTCGGCTCAAATAATGTTAGCCCTTGTGATACAAAGCAACTTTGCCGAAGACGCCATCGTTTTAAGTGGTCAGGCTACTGAGCTATGCGAAAAACAAAAATTCTTTGCTCACTAGCGCCGCCTAGTGGCAAAATTTCGAAACTTTCGGCTCAAATAATGTTAGCCCTTGTGATACAAAGCAACTTTGCCGAAGACGCCATCGTTCTAAGTGGTCAGGCTACTGAGCTATGCGCAAATCAAAAATTCTTGGCTCACTAGCGCCGCCTAGTGGCAAAATTTCGAAACTTCCGGCTCAAATAATGTTAGCCCTTGTGATACTGAGCAACTTTGCCAAAGACGCCATCTTTCTAAGTAGTCAGGCAACTGAGCTATGCGAAAAACAAAAATTCTTTGCTCACTAGCGCCGCCTAGTGGCAAAATTTCGAAACTTTCGGCTCAAATAATGTTAGACCTTGTGATACAGAGCAACTTTGCCGAAGACGCCATCGTTCTAAGTGGTCAGGCTACTGAGCTATGCGCAAATCAAAAATTCTTGGCTCACTAGCGCCGCCTAGTGGCAAAATTTCGAAACTTTCGGCTCAAATAATGTTAGCCCTTGTGATACTGAGCAACTTTGCCAAAGACGCCATCTTTCTAAGTGGTCAGGCTACTGAGCTATGCGAAAAACAAAAATTCTTTGCTCACTAGCGCCGCCTAGTGGCAAAATTTCGAAACTTTCGGCTCAAATAATGTTAGACCTTGTGATACAGAGCAACTTTGCCGAAGACGCCATCGTTCTAAGTGGTCAGGCTACTGAGCTATGCGCAAATCAAAATATCTTGGCTCACTAGCGCCGCCTAGTGGCAAAATTTCGAAACTTTCGGCTCAAATAATGTTAGCCCTTGTGATACAAAGCAGCTTTGCCGAAGACGCCATCGTTCTAAGTGGTCAGGCAACTGAGCTATGCGCAAATCAAAAATTCTTGGCTCACTAGCGCCGCCTAGTGGCAAAATTTCGAAACTTTCGGCACAAATAATGTTAGCCCTTGTGATACTGAGCAACTTTGCCAAAGACGCCATCTTTGTAAGTGGTCAGGCAACTGAGCTATGCGAAAAACAAAAATTCTTTGCTCACTAGCGCCGCCTAGTGGCAAAATTTCGAAACTTTCGGCTCAAATAATGTTAGACCTTGTGATACAGAACAACTTTGCCGAAGACGCCATCGTTCTAAGTGGTCAGGCTACTGAGCTATGCGCAAAACAAAAACTCTTTGCTCACTAGCGCCGCCTAGTGGCAAAATTTCGGCTCAAATAATGTTAGCCCTTGTGATACTGACCAACTTTGTCATAAACGCCATCTTTCTAAGTGGTCAGGCAACTGAGCTATGCGCAAAACAAAAATTCTTTGCTCACTAGCGCCGCCTAGTGGCAAAATTTCGAAACTTTCGGCTCAAATAATGTTAGCCCTTGTGATACTGAGCAACTTTGCCGAAGACGCCATCTTTCTAAGTGGTCAGGCAACTGAGCTATGCGCAAAACAAAAATTCTTGGCTCACTAGCGCCGCCTAGTGGCAAAATTTCGAAACTTCCGGCTCAAATAATGTTAGCCCTTGTGATACTGAGCAACTTTGCCGAAGACGCCATCTTTCTAAGTGGTCAGGCAACTGAGCTATGCGCAAAACAAAAATTCCATGCCCACTAGCGCCGCCTGGTGGCGTAATTCCGTATTAGAATGGCCACCACATGTCAGCCCTTGAGCTACTGAACAACTCTTCCGAAAACACCAACCTTCCAAAACATCAGGATTCAGAAATATCGTATGTTACAAAATTTTGCATTCTTATCCCTCATGGTTCATATAGTGCAAATCAGAAAAAGCGCCCCTACCGGCCAAGTTCTCAACTAAAAGGATGATCCTCAACTCCTAAAGGTAGATCGTACTTAGTACTGAAACTTCGCCGAAGACAGTACTGTACTATCTCTTTTGGCATACGAGATATTCAACGACACCCCCAAAGTGATGAAATCCCATAAGCCCTGGGTCTCCTATAACGTCCTGGTGTGTCTTATAGGAGTGAGCGTAATAGGAGTGCACGTTATAGGAATGCGTTTAATAGGAGACCCGACTGTATGTTCAATTTTGTAACCACAATTTTTTTTATTTTTCTTACCTCCTGCCGGAAAGTTTGATATTAGGTGAAATTGTTTGAAAAAAATAACAGTTTTAAAAATTTAAATTTCTGCTTGGCATTGAGTTCTTAAATTTTAAATCATAAACTATTTGAACAACCTCCACCTAATTGACAAACATACACCCAAACCAAAAAATTTAAAAATATTTATGGAAGAAAAAAATAAAATGAAAGAGTGCTATTTTTTCGAAAAATTTCACCCTTGCCGGCAGGGGCTCAGAAAAATTTGAAATTTTGTGATTACAAAATTGAACACAGATGTAGTTCTGTGGAGAAAATTTCATCTACATTGCTTGAAGGGGAACAAAACTAGAGTATGTCAAAGTTGAGCATATTATATGAAAATCGACATGCGCTGCTATTATTCAGAACAGTACTGTATATAAATGTATTTTTCTCAAGAAAATCGTAAATAAAAACGTATAACAACGTTTCTTGCTGTTTTCGTTGCAATTTTCGTGCGATTTTCAAGGTCATATTTTAGGTCGATAAATAACTAAATTTCTGAAACTACCCGAGGGCCAACGTGCAATGTGCATAGTTTGTATTTCATGTAAAAAAAATTGTTAAATTCGACCTTAAAAAGCATAATGAAGGACCGAAACTTTAATCAACTCATGGGGGCCAAACGCTCACTCCTATTTCATAACACCAAAACAGCAGTTTGAATTCAAATTTTACCAAACGTATAGCGGCGCTTATTTTAAATCCACATCCAGCGGCGGCGGTAACGCGCAGATAATATGCGCGCAATTCAAACGCAACGTCAAATTCCAAGTAGGCTTAGATTGTTCCGTTCTGCAAGGACGCAAATGTTTCAAAGTTGACAAATCTGTTGATTTTTATTATCACTGCGACGGTATATCGAGATTTTCAGATATTCGCATTCCGTGGATTTCTCTTGCAGAGCACAATAAGGGTTCATTCAAATATTACGTAACGTAAAATTTGTCAATTTTAGACCCCCTCCCTCCCCCACGTAACAGCTTTTGTATGGAAAATTTTAAATTTTTGTATGGACCGTAACACTATGCTAGACCCCCTCCCTCCCCCTGTTGCGTTACGTAATATTTGAACGAACGAATTGCTACGATGAAGTTACGCGCTAATTGGAACCTCACAAATGTACATTTCTCGCATTAGCATGTATATTATTAATGAGCAATAACATCTGAACAAACGCCAGAATGTATGCAACATATAAGTAAGCAGGATTGTGTGCGTACGTTTACAGCACGAGTAACGCCGAACTCAAGCGGGGCGTTTACTCCGCAAAACACTACATATTCAGTTAAGCAAGCAAGAGACAAATTTAACATAGGGTAAATTGGTATAATGCGCCCCAACTGGACAATACGCCCCACTTCATTTTCAAGGGATTGAGGCTTCTTTAACACGTAAATATGATTACATATCTTAAATATCCGCGAAAAAATGATGTTGCGCATATAAGATCTTTGGGAAGTATGAACAACTAATTGAAATACCAAAAATATCGAAAATCAGCTATTTGGCGTAAAATTTTGGAACCAATAGGCAAGCCTCGTTGTAAATGAAGCCCATCCTTTGATATTGTACTTGTTACAAAAAACTTTTACCGGAAGACGACTGCTAATGGACCCTTTTAAGCTTAGCAAGAGGTGGAATTCTCCTTGGAAACATTTCTACAACGCTGCGGAACTTTTTCTACGGGAGGGGCATATTGCCCGGTTTGTTTTGAAACGTCAAGATTTGGACCGTTTACAGAAAACGTCTTTTACTCTTTTCAGAAGGTACCTGGCAAGAGAAAGTTGCATGCAGAGTATGACCAACTAAGTAAATAACACTTTGACACTAAAAACTATAGAAGTAATGCATTTGCCATTGCGATGGAGCAGTTTTTCCTTAGGGGGCGTATTATATTTGTTTACCCTATGTTTTGCATGAAAAACTAACTATAATAGTGCTCAAGTTGGCTCTCGGCGATAGTTTCAGAAATTTGACTATCGGCCTAAAAATGACCTTGAAAATCGCACAAAATTGCAACGAAAACAGCGAAAATCGTTTTTATTAGTTTCTTTACGATATTCTTGAGAAAAACACATAAAAATATATTGAGAGAACCATATTTATACATTTTATATGATCTAGCGTGGAAAAAAGCATTGTAAAACACACCGTTTGTCCAAATTAAGGGTGGCGTGTTTTGACCCCTATGGGCGAATTACCCTCAGTTCCCCTATGTCAGTTAATCCAGATTTATATTATCTCACGGAAAAGTCAAATTAAGTCAAAATAAGTCAAAGTTTGGTTGATTTGTGGATTTTGGGGGAAACGGAGTATTCGAGGAACTGGCATTCGGGGAACTGTCATTCGAGGAAAAATAGCACAACCTGTAGTCACGCCTAACGAATTCGCGCTTATTACTCTGTCTTGAAACGTCAATTGAAATTTCGTTTTACGTTGCTGGGCTCCGTTTTTATGACGACCGATTCCATAATAAAATCGATATTTGCATATCGCTATCTAACTTATGGTACTGTCATTTAAGCGAACCAGGTGTAAAATTCGTCAGCTGGTTAAAACACGCCACCCTCGTTTTGAAAATAGATATATTAATTCCAGAATAATGAAAATGGATGGCTGTTTATCTATCAGATAACAGTGTTGTGAAAAACTCAATTTCTCATAACTCAAGCTTGAGATTTTTCATGTGTGAGTTGTCAAACACGCAACTCAGCAGTCAAAAAATCATGGATGAGTTGGCTCACCTTTTTGACTCATTGTCTTGTATTTCCACAGTTTACTCACACTCCGCAATAATTTCTTGTTAGTCTGGTAATATTATAGTAATCCTTTCTAACGTAAACAACAAAGTTCGAGTTTCGCGAGTTTTTGACGGGTTTTGCGACGGAATCATGTTTTACGTTTTGAGTTGATTGAGTGATTTTGCATCAAAATCTTAAGCGTGAGATTTGCGAAGCAGATCTCTAATGAGTTTGCTCTCACGGGAGAGCGTATTGATTGAGATTTGAGTGTGAGTCTATACTGTCAGATAATGATTAAAAAAGAGCTTATAATAAATATAATACACATCTTCCTTCCTTAGCTGGATCGTTAATGCCCCAGTTTTCCTATGCGCTATTATGCGTGCTTCGATGATTTCTCTTTAACTTGGACCAATCAGTAGGCTTTGATAATTAAGCTACTTGTAAACTGGGAGATGCGAACTGAATATTAACAAGCCGCCAGGCTGCTTTCAAACTAAAATTTTCGTAAAAATGATCGGAGTATGCCTGGTCATGATTTCGTCACGCTAAAATTGTTATACAATTTATGTAACACAGAGACCGCCAACTATTTAAGAAAAGTTGAGATTGGTCCAAATTATGCATAAGTCTTTTACAACTGTTCTCAAATATATTTATAATTTACAAACAGCGAAAAACTTTCTAATTGTGTGAAATATGTTAGGCGTGCATTTTGAATGTTTCCTGCAAGACAAGCAAACCAATAACGGTTAGCACTCGTGCAAAAAATTGTGTTCAATTTGAACGACCTAAAAGATCGAGTTCGAACCTCCTAGCTTATAAAGTGAACTTGGTAGGTTGAAAAGGCATAATACGCCCCCTAAGGACAAACTGCTCTATCGCAGTAGCAAATGCATTAAGGTATATATTTATTTTTCAAGGGGTTATTTATTTAGTTGGTCATGCTCTGGATCCAATTTTCTCTTGCAAGGTAGTTTCTAAAAAGGGTACAAGATGTTTTCTGTAAACGATCCAATTCGTGACGTTTAAAAACAACCCGCGTCACATACTCCTTTTGTAGAAATGTTTCCAAGGAGAATTCCACCACTTGCTGAGCTTAAAAGAGTCCATAAGCAGTCGTTCTTCGGTAAGAGTGTTTGTTAAAAGTACAAAAGTTAAGTATTTGGCTTGTTTGACGGACGCAAAATTGTACACCAAAAACCTGGTTTTCGATATTTTTGGAATTACTATTGAGTTTTTATACTTGTCAGAGATCTAATAGGTGCAACATCATATTTTCAGGCATATTAAAGGTATGTAATCATATTTACGTGTAAAAGAAGCCTCAATCCCATAAATATGAAGTAAGGCGTATTGCCCCGTTTAAGCGCATTATCCCTATTCACCTTGTTGTACAATTTGAATGAATAATAAGTAGTACGCGTCACGAAACGAAGGTATTATTACTAAGAAAAAGCAGTTTGCTCTCTGCTGGTCACTGAGGACCAAGGTAATGAGGCCCATAGCTTAGAGTCATCCGAAAGCTCCTAATTTGTATGGACAGAGAAGCTTTAAAGCATGCCCTGCCAACGTACGGCCCGCGACCCCATTTCGTACGGACAGCGAAGAGTTCGATAATTCGTCTCAAATATGGCTTGTTGTTTGTTATATTAATTAGAAGTCAGAACATACCAAGTCCCATAATGTCGTTTATTTAAAATTTTTATTGAGCTTGTAACAATTTTTGAATTTTCAAAATAAATGATTATTTTGTAGCTAGACCATACGCTCTTTTTGGATTCGAATAACCTTCATAGCTGTTCTTTATAACCTCATAATAATCCAGCTTGAAAAAAACCGCTTTAAATACCGTAATGTAAAAGCCTGTTTTCCACTACTTGGTAGAAATAATATCCATCAAGCTCTAACGAAAGTTACGTCAAAAACATCTGGTAAGAATTATAGAAAGGACTCTCCCAAAATCCTGGGTGTTATTTTCGAACATTTCTGGGAAGGATTATTTAAAATATTTGGGACATTTTTCACAAAATCTTGAACAGGATTCTCAAAGAATCACTGACATAAGTTTTACTGGAATCCTGGGCATAATTCTCAAAAGTTGTTTAGCAGTATCCTGGGTAAAATAAAACACTGAATTTGAAACATACCTCTAACAAAATCCTGGGCTGGTCATCCTAACAACCCTAGATAGGATTCGGGAATTCTCAACAGGATTCATGTAAAATTCCAACCAACAAATTCTCACTGGACTTCTGGACAGGATTACAGATTATATCTTGAGAAAGGTTCTGATAAATTATACAGAATTCGGTGCATGCACCTTATCTAATCCTGGGAAAGCAGAATTCAAACAAAATCTTATGCAGCATTTTTAAAAAGCTCAGGACATGATTCTATGAAAATCCTTGGCAGAACTCTCATGGACAGGTAGGATATTCACAGAATTCCGAGTAGGTTTCTAAAATAATCTTTGACTCCATTCTTATATACTTTACGACAAGATTCATAAAAACTATAGGCTAGACTATATAATCCTGAGCGCAATTCTCATATGATCTTTTGTTCGATTTTGTAAAAAACGGATTTGTATGTGGACTACGAAAAAATTGGTCCGAACCTGTGACTGTTACTGAGATTTGGCCTGCGGTTCGGAAAGCTTGGGAAGGCCTGCTTTAAAGGGTCAGTGAAATTTTGAATTTTTGAAAATTTTGAATTTCCGCAAAAGTTCAGCTCCAAAAGATTTTAAACGACATTTCGTCCGAGTGCTATTTAATTCAAATTGAAATGTTTCAATGTTCTGCATATTATTCTCTCTGTGCTTTACAGACATGTTTACTTGAATTGAATAAAATGGTAGAAACATCCCTAAAGCAATCAGACTGCCCATTTAGATTGTGTCGAAGAATTAGTCTTATGAGCCTTATGCAGCGATTCCGGGCGATTTCTGGTGCAATTTTTCCCCCGAATTAGCGTCATAATATGGCAGTTAATTAACAGGTTAATGGCTCTTGATGCCCGCAGCCCGTACTAAATGTCAAGCTTTAGCACTCCGTCGCTGATCATAGTCGAAGGTCGCCCATGCATGAATGAACGCTGGTGGTCACGAGTTTTTGGCTGTGCAATGCGCTTATCGCGCCGTTTTGCTGGAAGTTCTGAATGAGGCACGTATTATCATCGTTTTTGGGGTGATTTTATTTCGAAAGCGTGGATTTAAATCGCTTCTGGATAGAGAAACCTACGTGCCATATATTGATGCGTCGGAATAGTTGAACAACCGGATAATTGGATTCGAATGAGCGACGTGTGAATTTTGTCATGGCGATAGGATGCAAGCGACGGTGAAATTAGGCAATTAAGTGATAGTCATTATAAGCTCGTTTTGGAAGGTGATGAAATATTCTGCACCGATTGCATAATCAAATTGTTATCAATGTTTCTTTGCAGAGAGAAAAAAAAATGTAATGCTTCAATTCGTGTATGATTTTTATTTCTGTTTTTCTCGTGTTGATTTTGCGTTTTTTGTATAAAAATAAAACTACACGATAAAATACTTTTAGTCATATTTACAATCATATGTGGCTTACAAACTAAACGATCGTATTTCGCAATAAGATTTTGTACGTTTCTGTCGTTTCTTCGTCGCTCCGCGGGAAACCTCTCACAGCCAATACCGAGAGGCGGCGTACGACTAGGAAACACGAACTTTCAACAGAAAATATACATTTTTCAACAATTCTACTACATCTTCAATAAATAATAACTTGTTTGTCGGTTTGGTCGACTTTCGGAAAGTTCTTCTGATCATTTTTGTCTTTTCTCCAAAATTGACGCTATTATTGACCAACTATGTAGAAAAAAGAGTTCCTCTCACTACGTCCTATCAATATCACTTAGCAGAACTAGGCAGAAGCGCTTATTATCTACTCACAACAGACACAGACATTCAACGATGATTCCAGGATCTCATTCACTTGCACGCGCTCACATTCACATCAACTTCGGCGGTTTTAGTTCTCCAGCAGCCACAACCGCATCGGGATGTTACTGAAGGCGTCATTCAGGAACCTGCGGAACAGCTTGGCGATACTCTGGGAAGCAGCTGGTCTCATCTCCTGGATCAGCTCGTTGGCGTTTTGGTTCAGGAACTGGTTGATGGCTTCGCCTGTTAGAATGAAATACAAGTTTTAGAAATGTTCAAGGCTTCATTGAGAATCGACACTCACCTAGCACATTCTGGGTGTTGACGTTGTCCTTGACCTTGAAGCGGGCGTTCTTCATGGTGAAGTCGACCAGCATCTTCTCGACGCTCATGAAGGTTTCTCCATCACGCTCCAGTGGTTTGCCGTAGATCTTCGCAATGGCGCTGATGTCAGCTGAAAGAAAAGGAAGACATCCATGATCAGTTCATTCTTCACTCGGATTTGACATTATCGATGTCGAACCGATATCCGATACATAAATAAATTAGTTTGGAAGTACAAACACCAATTTTATTTCAGCTCTCTTAAGACCTTCTACGACGCCTTTTTTCTACACACATTTTACGTACGGTAGTTCAATAACAGTTTATTTAGCTTAAATGCTATATATATACAGCCTCTTTTTAGCTGAATACACTGTTATTCAGATACCAATATTAACTAGGTAATCCGTGTTCTATCGGAGAATTATGGATGTGGGTGATGAATCTATGACAAAAGGTCGAAGGACAAAAGGTCGAATGACAAAAGGTCGAATGACAGAAGGTCGAATGGACAAAAGGTCGAAGGGACAAAAGGTCGAAGGGACAAAAGGTCGAATGGACAAAAGGTCGAATGGACAAAAGGTCGAAGGGACGAAAGGTCGAAGGGACAAAAGGTCGAATGAAAAAAAAGTCGAATGGACAAAAGGTCGAATGGACAAAAGGTCGAATGACGAAAAAGGTCGAATGGACAACAATTTAGGAAGAACAAAAGGCTATACTCTTTAGATAAAAAAGCAAGTTATCACAAGCGCTACAGCTAAAATAGACGCGAAGAAAACGCGCATATTTTCAGAAAGACCATACTGAGGGAGGTTCAATTTCAGCTGGTCAACGATCTTTTCGGGGTGAAATTTTGTTCGACTTTTCAGGTCGTAGTGCATTCAGAGTTACTGTGTACGTGCTGTAGCCTTATCTGCAAGAGCCACATTTCTTTCATGCTCACCCGTGCACTGTACATTTTGAGACCTATGTTGGTGTTCCTCGGTTTTTTAGGGTAATTTCTCAATGCGTCTCATGCGCTTCGTAACATACGTTGTTCAAAAACAGCACAATAATTGATGTGAAGACAAAGTTTTAAAACGAGAATCGAAATTGTAGCTTCCGGATCGCGCGTCTTAGACCGTACCATGTAGACCATCTAGACACCTGTATAATAAGGTAAAAATAGCTGTAGAGACTCATCGTTACTGAACAGTTGTTTTACAACTTGGAAAGCGATGGCGAGCGTAGCACCGAGCAGCGCATGTGTTGAATCTACCCTAGCGCGCGCTTTCAGAATATTTGTGAACCTAGCGCAGCACACTACGATTCTGATGCGTTGAAAGGCGATTTGGTTGGAGACTCGTTAGTTTATTTATGTTCTCCTGGTAATTATGTAACTCTAAGTGCATCGAGATGCATGCCACTCGATGTGCTATGTGTTGGGATGCCGAGTGCTGGAATGCAGTAACTGCGGTTGTCATTCAGATTATACTGGAATTATAGTACCTATGGCGTGCCGCCATGAGTTGACTGCAGAGCAGAGGGTTCGCTCTGCGGAGGCTGGTTACCTGTAACAATGTTCAAAACGGCTAGGAGAAGCAGTTTGCCTTGGCTTTTTCTTCTGCATATGCTAAAGTGTTGCATCGGTTCGGGTTGCAGATCATCTCCTAATAAAAAGCATGATGCACAAATGCAAAAATGATCAAATTATCAGAAAAGCTCTCAGTAAATGCTAGTGTAGCTGAAAAACAGACTCTACCCTGGTTTGGACTTAATTCCAGAAAGAGGATGATTCTTTTTCCCTGATGCTAATTTAAATCAGTCGAAATCAACAGTCAGATAAAACTCTATTGCATAGCCCTAAAACAGCAAAACTTCAAAAGAAGGAAAATCCTTTGTAAGAAGTGCAATTGAAATGCTTATAAACTCTATAAAGCGTGAAGAACAGCCAATATTTATAAGAAGGCAACATTTCAATTGAAAGAAAAAATACAGGCAAGATGTAAAAGTGAAATCTATGAAGAACAGTCAATTATAAAAGAAGGAATAATCGTCGATACAAGCGTCTACAACAGTATAAAACCACTATAATGTATAACTCCAAAAGAACAGCCAATGTTTCAAAGAAGGACAAATCTCTATTGAAAATGTATCAAATAAAAAGCTAATAATAATTACTTTATGCTTAGGAGTATCAAAATTATAACAATCGACATTCAGAAAATGAATCATTTGTTTGAAAAATAACATCATTAATACAAATTACTGCTTCAAACGATAGTTCTGAAGAACAGCTATCATCTAAAAGAAGGAAAAACTTCAGATGAGAAGGGAGGAATTTGTGATTGAAATGTTAGCAACTGAATGTACGAGAATCCTCTCAACGGTACAATTTGGACCTTTCATCCATTCGACCTTTTGTCCATTCGACCTTTTTTTCATTCGACCTTTTGTCCATTCGACCTTTTTTTTCATTCGACCTTTTGTCCATTCGACCTTTTGTCCATTCGACCTTTTGTCCCTTCGACCTTTCGTCCCTTCGACCTTTTGTCCATTCGACCTTTTGTCCTTCGACCTTTTGTCATTCGACCTTCTGTCCTTCGACCTTTTGTCCTACAACCGTGGGTGATACCTATGCGACCAAGGCTACCAAAAAACTACTTATCTCAAGTAGTCATTTGATCTACAACCATTGTTAGTGGTGTTTCAGAACCTTAAGAACTGAAATAATACTCATATAGGCTTATTATCTGAGGTTCCACCTAGTTTTGTTATTTTTTGATAATTTCAGAAAGCCATTGGGCTTAAAATTTTATGGAATATTGAAATATTTGTTATTATATCTCCGCAGGATCACTGGTTACGCGTATACAAAGGCCTCCACTCGAAAACGTTTTTGGATAACCGAAAATAATCGTTGGTGTCAAAATTTGATAGAACGTATTGTATTGAGCCTGTTTGGGTGTAAACTTTTTTTTTATAATGTTACAAAACTTACTTATTTACTGAAAGATCTAAAGGCTTTTGCTCGAAGGCATTTGCTTCAAGAGATAACCTGAAAACGTTAAACTTGGTTAACCATAATTGTATGAGCTCACATGAGTGTAAACCTCATAGTGTCGTCACTGACTGGTTACTTGTTATTCTGAAGATAGGGATAATGGACTATCAGAAAGGCAGTTTAGATTCCGGACGGGAATGTCGACGGTAGACGCAATTCGGACGGTCCTGGAGAGGGCCGAGAATGCTTCGAAGCAAAAACGAAGATGAAATCTGCGTTACTGGGCCATAGTTATGATAGACGTTAAGAACACGTTCAATAGCGTCAGTTGGGAGGCCATCGCCACAGTGCTGCATTAAATGCGGGTTCCTGACTATCTGTGCCGGATTCTGCAGAGCTACTTCGAGAATCGGGTGTTGGTGTATGCAACCGACGCCGGCCGAAAGGAGCTGAAAGTAACGGCGGGAGTTCCACAAGGGTCCATACTGGGTCCGAAACTGTGGAATGGGATGTACGACGGGGTCGAATCACTAGAGTTACCCAAGGGCGTCGACATCGTCGGCTTTGCTGATGACGTCGTCCTAAAAGTAATAAGAAACGCTTGAGGAAGTGGAAGTGCCAAGTGGAGGCCAAGCCCACCATAAAACCACAAGATGCTACTTTTCAGCATTCGCAAAGCGGTTCAAAACGCTGAGATTACCGTCGGCGGACATGTCGTAGCATCACAGCGATCGCTCAGACATCTGGGCGTGATGATAGACGATCAGCTCAACTTCAACGGCCACATCGACAATGCATGTGAAAAGGCGGCAAAGACGACCAACGCACTTTCAAGGATCATGCCGAACGCTCATGGTGCGAGAATCAGTAGGGGGCATCTTCTGGCTAGCATATTATCGTCGATACTGAGATACGGAGTTCCAGCCTGGGGTGCGGCACTGCAAACCAAGCGCGATCGGGACAAGCTCAACAGCACGTTCCGGATCATGGCCACGAGAGCAGCAAGCGCATGCAAAACAATATCGTCGGAGGCAGTATGGGTGATCACGTCGAGTATTATCAGCGGAGAGTCACTAGACAGGTGAGGAAATTGGCGAGGATCAGCTCGCTGGTCGCGGGGTTTCCAGACTACCACCGAAAGTGACGGCTAGTTGTTAGTGGATAGGCACGCATGTGAATCCCACTCAGTGTCAATTCTCTACATTCTTTCATAATTAGACCTGGGCTCAACGGGATTCTTGGATAACCCTAGTAAGACGTTGGACTACAAACTTGCTAGAATATGTTAGTTTGAGTCTGCTGTGGTATGAAGCTTATTACTGAACCTTCAAAAGATCTCAGGTTACGAGTGTAGGTACCATGGCGTTCACTCAAAGAAGTCTTTGGATAAATGTTAACAACCATTGATTACTAATTTCGATAGGACATTTAAGGTCGTACCTGTTTATGTGTAAATCTGGTTTATTACCGTTAGAAAGGGTACTGGTTATGCGTGTAGATTTGAAGTCCTCGTTTGGTTCTTCATTTTTCGGCTAGGTGGCACTTGTTGACATATTAAATCAAACATATGAAACAAATTCTATTTTGTGAACCAAATGAGATATAAAGTTCGAGTACTTGGGGAAGTCGTTCAGAAAGTCAAGCACATCCAAGAGGCAGGCAGTTTGATTAATAAGTTAGCCGTCAGGTGGCGCTATTGATCTCGTTCAAATGAATACTTCATACTAGTTCTATCTCATAACTTTGATTATCCTTCTAATATAAGAGCAGTTATTCAGAAAATCAAGGAAATCTTGTAGGCAAACAGATTATAGTGCGCGTTCGATTTTGCCACGGTTCGATATTGGAAACTCTACCGTTTGACAACAAAACTGTTCGATTTCGGCAACACGGAAATGCAAATACAAAAAAAAAAAGAAAAAGTAAGAAGCCTCCATAATTCCAACTTTATTCGGATTCGCACAAAGAATCTCACTAGAATCATTTATTTTTCTTAATTTCTTTCAGATAATTCCCTGGTTTTGGCGCTCAACGGCCCCGTTTGTGTGAGGGCACAAAGGAATTGATTTTCTAAGTTTCACTCCGAACTATGAGATGGTGGACCGTTGTCGCTTTGTAGAACCAACAGTAGTCCCCATGTAGAAAATATTTTCTGCAAAGCGTTGTTCGTATTGGTAGTAGACGAAATGAAGCGGGAGTATGTGTCCAATACCACCTGGAAGTTTAAAACAGGAGAGCGGGATAGGTGGATTCTTCCTAGCAATTTTCGTACACGTCTCGCAATTTTTAACAAACTTTTCGACCTCAGAGCTTTTTTCTGGCCACCAAAAATAATCCCTGAGGATTCGCTTCATAGCTGGGCAACCAATGTGACCTTGATGAGCTTCTTGCATGGCCTTAATACGGAGGACTGATGGGAGTTCTATCTTAGCCTCTATGGAAAAAAGTTCTCCAAAATCATGGAAGTTTGATTGCAATTTGTAGTGTGCGTATTCTTTTGTCCACGAGCCACCAATCCTTAACCACCAATCCTGTTCATCTCAATGTTTCTGTGTAATCTCTTTACAATCGAGACTACTTCGTATTACATTCAAGTGTTTCAGGTCTGTAATACTAATGAAGTGATTATGTTTTTGGGTTTTCGGCTTTCAGTCTCTAGGGATCATAAACGGATTTCCGTTCTACACCTGACGTTTCGGTCACATTTATTGTGCCTTTTTCGAAGGATCTACAAATGAACAATTAGTACGAAGCATAAAACATTAACATAAACACAATCTTACAGACAACGATCACTCCGTTCACTCGTTTCATGTATGTCTTAAACATAATTGTACGTCGGACCATAACTATAACGAAACACATGATCATAGGGTATCAGTTTGTGAAGGAGGTGTTAAGAAACTCACGTGTTTCGAGTTCCCTTCTTCTACGTTCGTTTTAAATCTACCGGTTGAATTTTGGTGTACCTCCTACGATAATTCACTACCGTCACTTTCGCGCCAGATATCAATTTCATGTGTGTGTCGTTATAGCTATAATACTATTGTGTGTTATCTCTTTCTGTTGTTCTACGTGTTGTGTGTTGTATCGTTTTGGCAGTGTGTAACACATCAGCGTACGTGCCGCTCAAGTTATCGGTATCGGTACGCTTGTTGACAGTGTGTGGTGTGTTCAAGATGTGGCATGACTCTAATATGGCTAAAATTTGATTTCTTGCTAGTGGAATCCAATACTTGTACCCTGTCTAGTAGAAATTGGTGGTTGTTGGTGATGCAATGATCCAGTAGTGCTGTTCTCTCCCGTAGCCTTTCCATCTCGTAGTCCGTCACGTCCTTCCCTGCTTCTCGCAATTCTCTAACTTTGTTGATTGTCGATCGGTGGCCGGACATCCGATCTTTCAGTCGGCATGATGTCATACCTACATTCATTTGTAGATCCTTCGAAAAAGGCACAATAAATGTGACCGAAACGTCAGGTGTAGAACGGAAATCCGTTTATGATCCCTAGAGACTGAAAGCCGAAAACCCAAAAACATAACCTCCATCACAGTCGATTCCTGTACACTAATGAAGTGAGTCAGGTCAGATTCATTTCATGTGATTTGATTAAAGTCTGGTACACTTTATACTCCAGTAACTACTTCATATTCATGTGATTCGGGTGTGATTCATTTTTGTTTCACTGATTCCTTAACAACTTTGCCGAATACTCGAGCGTTCTATCTAATGTGGATCACAAGAAGGCTTGATAAAAATGCTCAATTTTACATTCATACTATAGCGCCACCAAGCGGCAATACTAAACTGTTTTCTTCCGGATGTCCTTGACTTTCAATACAACTCTGTCGAAGACTCGAACTTTCTATCTCATCTAAATCATGAGATATATGCTCAATTTATATGCTCACTAACGCCACCTAGCGGCAAATTTAGAACCAAACTGTTAACCTTCCGGATGTCCTTGACTTTCTGAACAACTTGGTTGAAGACTCAATCTTTCTATCTCATGTGGATCACAATCTAGAACATGCTTAAAATACTCAATTTTCGATGTTCACCTAGCGGCAAAAATGCGAACCAAATTGATCCGCAGGACAACTTTGCTGAAGATCGTTTCTTTGCGAATCATAACAATCTCGAGTTATAGCAATGTGAATTTATTTGTTTAGAGTGATTATAAAATTTTTGGGGGTGATTCAATTTTCAACTGAGCGATGAAATATTTTTTTTAGTGAGTCCGTATTATGACGGAGAGAAATTGACTAAAAATGAACAAATTTTATATAAATCAAGATTCTAAAGTATAAGATGCCGATATCCACTCGTAGCCACTCTAAAACTGATTATAAGATTTTTAAACTTGTTCAGTATTCGCGGTAATCATTCTTCAGTAAGTCAGACCAGATTTTTTTTTAGCAAAAAACATTGGTATTTCCCTTAAATTGACTCATGATCCAAATATGTCCGCTTATGAATTGTCCAAATGTCCCAGACAACCAGAATGTACGTATAACGAAATCACCTTTTACGTCATGCGATGCTTATATGTGCCAAGATTCCGTATAAGATGTCGTCAAATGGCATTATGCGTTCAAAAGTGGAGGCTATATATGTGCATATTTTATATGATGAAAATTGACATACAATGCAAGTGTATAGATTTTATTACGAATTAATCTATAACCTATACGACTTAATTTATGATAACAAAGTTGATTTGACAGTTGCTACGGCTTGATTCGACTTCGTTTGTACGTTTATACGGAACGAATCAAAATGCACTGATGAACTCAGAAAACAGCGTTCTATGCGAGGAAATCCATCAATCAAACGATTTCATTCGCCATGTTGTATGGGTGTGATGGAATTCGCACAAGTATACGACTATTTACGTAAATTGTTATGCGACTTCTGGTTGTCTGGGGTACTCTAGTACATATGAACAACGCAATGAAGAACTTGAGCAATCATGTAGCACATTTAAAACTAGTTTTGAATTGTTGTATTTGTTTTTTTTTAGGTGTACGAATATGAAATTGAATCAATTGTAAACCCAAATTAAAAAATGTTCTGTTATTCCAAAGATTTAAGCGAACCAATACCGTTTATGATTACCAAACAATAGATGACACCTATGACCTTCATCATTGATAAAGTCCATAGATTATTGTTTATTGTTTATTGTTTATTGGTATTCATCAACAGGCTCAGTTGCCCAAATGATGATAAAAAAAATAAGTACATTAAACGACACTAATCAAACAATGAAAGCGAACAAAATTTACAAACAAATTAAAGCAAAAACAGACATTTAAAAACAACTATCTTCTTAAATATTCTGAGAATCTACTACGGAGTACTTCGCGAGACAAGTGGTAATCAAAGAGTGACGAAACGCGATTGAAGGTTCGTTGGAGTCCATTGATAGCTCCATGCATTGCGTAGTTTGTGCTACGATAGGGCAGTCGCAGCATTGCACTGTTACGCAAAGCCCGAGGTTGAACGTTGACGTTTATCTGTTGCAATATAGATGGGCAGTCAATCCGGTTACCCAGTGCATCAGCGATCAGAAGAAGAGATTATTCAATAGTTTTATCCCAAATTGATGTGAAAACAGTGCCCCGTACGAAAATCAGTTTGAGTCGCTTTACATACACTACCCGTCATAAATACGGACTCACTCAAATATGTATTGCAACACACAGCTGAATATTGAATCACCCTGAAAAGTTTAGCATCACCTCAAAACAGGTAATTTCACATTGCTATATCTCGAGATCCTTACGACTTACAAAGAAGCGATCTTCAGCAAAGTTGTTCAGGGGATCAAGGACATCCGGAAAGGGAACAGTTTAGTTCGTGATTTTGCCGCTAGGTGGTCGGATAAGTACTGTTAAAAAAGAAACAATGAGAGCACAGACAAACAGACGTCACACTCTCATCATTGTTCATCGACCACCTTTTTAACGGTCGATTCAAATATATTGTAGGTGGTCAATCCACCACCCGCAGCGCTCGCATCGTTTTTGTTCGCGTTTGACGTTTACACACTACCGCCATCTGTTGGTCCATCGGCCAAACATGACGATTTTAGCATTGGACGTATACGTTCTCTCGACTATGATTTTGATTGCGTTTTGTTCTAAGTGTAACGTCTGTTTGTCTGTGATGAGAGCTTTGGCAAAGCTAGTAGATCATCTGACCTGAACTCCTCGGCTAGTATGAGCACCTTGGAACATCTCACATGGATGAGTGAATTAGTTATGATACAGATATACCATGCCCACACAGTTACGGATCACCCACAGTGACGGATCACTTTGGCGTCCAACATCGGATAACTCGCTCAAAACATAAAAGTTGACGTAAAACATATTTTTCCCATGTTATACTATTTGTCTTCTACCATTTATAGTGTTAAGCACAACGTTAAACCGCTAAATAGCGGAGTATTTGACAAATGTTTAGTTGGTACCACACAGCTATCATTATATGGTCGTTTTCTGTAAGAAGTGCCGTCAGCATTCATAAGCTTCCACATGTGGTAAAATTCAAATGTTACAGTATAAAACATGCTCGTTCGCTTCGATTGAGTATGAATTCATCTTTGGAAAACATTTTCCTTAATTGTTGATTCTAAATACCGAATATTAGTACTTCTAACTAGTGATCCATAATATAGATCAGGAAATGATTGTTTACCACGGTTATGGATCACTTCCAAAGAATGTAGATTTCTGCCATTTTAAGCATTGGATTCGACATTTTCAGACAATAGCACTAATGATAAAACTAATAAAACATCAAGGTTTGAGAATTTCATTTTTTAGCCGACAAAAATGGGTGGAAAACTTGGTGTGGAACGAAAACAGTTCATGTCTCAGTTACTACAATGCAGTATCACATAAAAAGGGCATTTTACCCTTGTTTCTAGATCGAACACTGCTATTTTTTGTAGTAATATGTGACGCATTGTTAACTTTCGCCAAATCAGAATCAGAATACAGAAGCATTGAGTTGAAAATCTCTTGATTTTGCGTACTGAACGTTGATCCATAATATGGTTTTCAGAAACCGATACAGTTTTTAATTTTTATACAATCCAATGTAAATATTATACTCAAAATAGTTTACTAACCGAAGTTGCAATTTGAAACGGTTCGATTCGTGCTTTTAAATTACCATTTTACGTTGTCCATGTTGTTTTATTGAATTTTATAGGTTGGACTCCACACTATTTGATCCATAACTGTGGGGTCATGGTATTTATAGAACATGATTAGACGTGTACCGATATTGGATGCGGTAAAAATGTATAAAATAAATCCATATTCAAGTGCTTTTTCCAGGACCAAAACCTTTCCAATTGTTTTGGATATCTAGTGTACACATATATAGCCAAACTAGCTTTGTTAATATTTTTGCTGCAACTGAAGTCACAACTTTGCGAAGCAAGTTTGTAACTATCTTTCCTCCTTGATTTTATTCTGCCAAATATAGACACTGGATCAATATGACCCATATGTCCTGAAAGATTTGAGATGGTTTCTGTTTGTAGTTTTACAGACATTACTGTAGATATCGAAACTATCATTGAACTAGATCTTAAGAATTGATTTGCCAAAAAATGTTTTGATTATCGATCAATAATATAATTATCGATATAGGAAAATATCGGTTCAACAGATATCAGATATTTTATCGATAAAATAGAGCCAATAATATTGATGTTATTGTAATTGCTTCCAAATAATTTATATTATAAAAACTCACAGAACTCAGTCCAGAACTCTCCGTTGGACCGCACCGGCAGCAGCAGCACATTTCCGATGACCTCGTACTTGCCACGGGTTTCCACCCGGGGAATGCCCAAGCTCAAATCGATCCGGAGCTTCTTCACGTCACTGCGCACGTCCTTGATGGTGTAGTTTCCGGCTCCCAGCGCAACAATATCGGTGAACAGGGCCTTGATGCGCACCGCTCCGGCGTTATTCTCCATGGCCAGCTGGTCGATTCGTAGAGGCTCCAGCGGGGGAGTTTTCAGCTCGGCCAGCCCCCCGGCGATGTACGGCCGGATGTAGTTGAACGAGTTTTTGATACATTTGTTAATCTCCGGATCGCTCCGTCGGCAGGGCAGCACGTATGCGGCTGTTCGTGGGAGAGAGAGAGAAGAGGGCACGTGGTTAGATTGGTTTGCGTATTTATGGCAGAGTTGCGAGAATAGCATAACTAAAGGCGGTTATGCTTGATATAGATTAGTTCTTGCAAGGTGTTCACAGTTCGTCTGATTAATTTGCATAAGATTTCTTCATCTTGGCATTACGTCCTCATTAGGACTGGGTTTGATTCTCAGACTAGAATTCTTATGAGCACTTTCACAGTTATTACCTGAGAGTTTTAACAACTACCGAAAAGCTATGCCCAGGAAAGTCAATGCTCATGGTTCTCAATTCTTTAGAATTTGTTTTCAAGCTATCTTTCCAAAGTATTATTACTAATATTTTTAGTGGTGGAGTAAAATTTGTGGGGCGCGGCCCCATAAATGCGGCCCTGCTGGTAGGTATAACTGTATAATTCCTTTATGATCAGCTAAAGGTATTCAACAAACGCTGCAGTTTCGCCGGTAATCATTACTTCAAAATATGATATTAAATTGGGCCTGGGAGGCTTCTCATTGCATAAAAGTTTAAAGTCTTACATAGCTGAAGGGTTTGCGTGTGCATCTAAGCGTTGAATATTAGCCATAAATCGTGAGGTGTCAAAATTAGCAAGGATTAATTTGATTACCATCAATGATGAACCTTAATTATTAATAATCTGGGATAATTTATCACCGAAGCATCATAGGGTAACATTAACTCAACAATAATTCCTGAGATAAACCATATTTATCTTCCGGGATGTACACGACATACGTCGATTGATCGGCAGTGGTACACACGTAAGGCACACCCAAGAAAGGTGTGCCATTCATTCGTGAGAAGTCGATAATGCAAATGATAGTCTGTGGCATCACTACCGGAAAGATTACGTTCAAGGGCGACAGGCTGTAATTTTGTATTTATATAGCAGATATTTTTCAGGACCAATATTACATTATTGATGCAAGATTTTTGGACAAAAGGTCGAAGGACAAAACGGCGAAATGACAAAAAAAAATCGAAAAATAAAATGCCGATAAACAAAAGATCGAAAATGATATGTTTGGTTGGAAATTTTTCCATCTTTGACAAACAAATTTTGACCTTTTGTCCGTTTGACCTTTTGTTTTTCGTCCTTCAGTCCTTTCGACCACTTGTCTTTCGACTTTTTGTCAAAGATTCAGGTTGCTCATCGAACTGTTTTATTTCTGAAATTCGAGGTGTGGCTTTTGATTCATATCTACCTTGAACTTAGGGAGGATCAGTCACGTGCGACGGTCACTGGAAAGTATGGGAAACTGTTGCCACATAAACTCGTTTCTAGCTGTTATGTGTCGAGAAAAGTTCACCTTGTTTTGCTTTGATCGCTTCTTCACGTGTTTTTCACTTTTCGATCGAATTGGAATGCACAACGATCACACTCCAGTTAGGTGGCTCGAAGTGTTCCAGTTTTCTAAATAGTTGGCAATACTCCAATATCCAAAAATGTTTGACTTGAAAAACATGATCAAAAATTTATCTACAATATCAAATTGCTAAGAACACATGCGAAAATTTCGAAACAAAATCGTTTTTCTTCGTGATTTGACGCTCAATAGGTTGCACATGACAAAAAATTGTAATTATTGTTAATAGCATATGTTTTCAAACTGTTCAAATGCTTCTTAAGTCTAAGGAATCTATTAGATAAGAATCTTCTTGCTTTAGATTGTCTAAAAATTCGTTTTTGCAATAGGTTTTGTAAGCATTTATCATGATTAAAACTTGTCAAATATTGGGAATGCATAATTTTGCCATGTTTTCAAAATCTGCACTACTGTGTGGCCGTGGTCAATCTCTCCCATCATCTTCTTCACTTTGACCTTGTCCTTTCCATTTGCTGGGCCCGGTTGTGACCGGCGAAAGACAGCGTGGCGACCTTGAGGCATCAACTCGTCCCGTTCGAATCACGATGCATGTTTCGAACCGCGATGTATCTATGCTAATTATTTCGGTCAGTTTGCCAGCTTCCGTGCGGTAGAGGTTTCTAGTCATCTAGGAAGCGACTGTCGCCGCTAGATGGCCTTTTATGGCGAATGAATTTCGACGGATGTATGAGATGGAAAATTAGCATAGGCAGAATATTCAACGGGAAGTTCGAACCAGCCGTTTTGGGGGTCGCCTTCTGATTACGTAAGGTATTCTTAAAGATGTTTATGCAGCTGTTTATTTTATCTCTCTATTATATCATCTTTGCTTATGGATTTCATAATCCTTACTGTTATTGATGCACGAACTCCTGTCCGAAACTAACGGATTGGATTCTCGAGTTAGGAAGAATGACTTACTATAACGTCATCATTTGTACACCAATGTCAAATTGTTTAGCTACCCTGTCTTCCTATTTGATTTTCGTGCTTGTAGTGCATGGAATGCGGAAATCTTCTAAACCTGTTGCTTAGATAAACAGATGCACAATAACAGGACCTCAGTACATCTCAAAATTAAGTTAATGACATATCATGGGAAGTTGAGTGAATTAGGCATTTCACGGCGAAATTCTCTCTCTTTCGCTCTTCAACAAAACAAAACTTGGAAACAATGGTGCCAGTACCTGTCAACTTTGACAGGTACTGGCACCATTGTTTCCAGGTTTTCCGAAGGAGGGAAAGAGAGCGATTTTCTGATGACGTCACCGTGCAATGGGCAATTGAAGTGCAGATTAAGTGAAAACAACTTAGGGGTTGTCCACTAATAACGTAAGACGGAAAGAAATTTCTAACTTGTTTTCTAGAAGACACGAATGAATTTCCAGTGAATTTGATTCTTTTTTATTTTGGTATCAGGATCTCACTAGAATAAGGCCGGCATAGTGTTTATTGAGCACTTCCATAGTTAATGGCCGAAAGCTTCCTTTGCCTTTAAAAATTGCTTCAAATCAGTGCTGCCCTCCAGGGATTCTTCTGGAGATATTTTTCAGGATGCTTTCCTGTTCCTCAAGGTATTAAACTATGTATTTCGTTGAGGAATTCTCCAGGAATTAAGGATTTTCTATCCAGGAATTCCTTTAAGGACTCTTCCAAGTATTATTAATAAAAAAATCCTAACTGTTTCTTAAAAATCTGCGTTGCCATTTTTGCATCCATGTATCATGAAAAAGCACGACGACACTATGTTCAGGAAAGTGAAAGAAAAATGCATTATGAAACCGACCGGGAATCAGACGCTTTCTGCATGGCTTTGCTATGTAGCCGCGGAATTTACCAGAACGTTAAGGAAGGTCTTCAAGCAATTCTTTAAAAGTTCCCTGTAGGAATTGATGCTTGGATTTCGAACCCCATCAAGATCCATGTTTGCATAGTGAAGGTATGATTAGTGTATCTGAATAGTTTTACATTTTTACATAAAGATGTTGACCAAATGAACGTAAATAAAGGTACGTCACAATACCGTCACGCTGATATCCATTGATAGCACCTGTACCGCATTACATACCGTTATACAGTCCCATTAATCACAATCCGGAACACGCGCACGATGGCGTTTGCTGATTTGTCGAATTTGCAATTGTTTTCTCACACCCACCACCGGTTTTGTTCGACGCGTCACTTATGAACAATGTCGTTTCGGTTTTATCACGCCCTGATCCTTATTATTCAGAATACTTATCAACACATTTCACACACACAGCTTGTTTATGCCAATGTGTTTTCTGTGGTTTAATTATTCTGCTACATTTGATTTCATTCAATTTGGAAGGATAAGATAAGTTCTAGATATCAGAATTTGTCAAAAAGTGAGTTTGATAAAGCCGAAGCATACTATTACTATAAGAGTGCAGCTAAGTTTACAAAAGTTTTTAAAATCTGGAATGCGTATGCTCGTCTGAAAATATACTAGTTTGAGCTACAAATATTAACATTAGGGCGATCCAGAATTTAAAAATCTAATCTCCCATATATTCCTTACTATCCTTACCATGAAAATAGAGTTATGTGAAATTTGCAGCTTTCTAGCTGGTGATTTGAAGGGTACCCAAAGACTATGTAGGTTTATATGGAAATTACAATGGAGAAATTTGGAAAAATGTCTCGAACAGGTTAGTACTGTAAAGTAAGTACAAACTTACACTGTTCGACAAAAAAAATTTTTTGGCTGGATCAGGGACGCGTTTATATGGGTCTTGAAGTGCAAGAAAAGTGTAGAAAGAGGCCGTTTTCAAATGATTTGCAGCACCCTTGGATGAATTTTTGACAAAGTTTGAAAATTTTGCATTTTTCATCAAAAAAGGCGTAATAAGCAAAATATCAATATATTTTCAAATTCAATTATTCAACCATTGAATTATTCAAATCAATATTTATTAGCACTAGATCGCCTCAGGGAAACGTGCACCATTTCAGAAGAATATTGGCATCATTTTTATATATGAATTCGGAATGTTGACGATCATTAAGCAAGAATGTGACGATGTGCACCATATAAATACTGCTTATTTTTCTATTTCACATATCTGGTTCATAATATAATTATTATAGGTTCAAGAAGACGCTTGATAAGGATTTGATTCTTTGCTCCATTAGATAAAGCAATGAGCAATGCAATCCAGTAACATTTGATTTCAACAAGGATACGACTACGGAAAATTGATGTGTCTGTTATGTTTATATGAGATGGTTGGTCTAATAAACTCTCAGCAGAAATACAAAATTTATAAAGTTTGGACACTGACATGTAAGTGGTCTTACATGCGCTAGTCGGTTTATTAGGAGACGATGTCTGTAAAAAAATGTGATAACATTATTTTTTGCGATTTCCAAATATTTCGATAGGTACTCATTAAGAATTGTTTACTTATCGTGACATTCATTTTCCTCGGAATATCCAGTAGAAGCATTAACCTAAGAATGCTAATGTCGCTACTGTTCGTGTTACCAACATTTAGTTTGCCACGCGCTGACAGCTTGAGTACCGGTCCTCAAAGTGTCAAATAAATTTTTAAATCATCCACTACAACATGGAATCGAACAAACAATGAAAAGATACAGTTAAAGGTAATAATAAACAAATTCAGTTTTGTGAGAACAACGTCATTAGCGTTCTACTACTAATATATCTATTGAATATCCCTAGAAAAATAAAAGAATAACATAAAATAGCAACAAATAATTTAGTAATCATCATTATCACATTTTTGTCGAAAGCCGCTCAGGCAGGCAAGAGCTCTTTTTGATTCAGTCTGTGCACAATACTAATCATTTGTGAAAACTGATTTAGTGGTAACATGCCTGCTTCTTACTTGTAAGAGGAAACAATTTCTGGTTAAACCATTTCCGATATTTTTTTATTTTTCGGTTCTAAATTTCACATTTTTTTGTGCAATTTTAATCAAACTTTCAGTTTTGAGATTTTGAATGAATTTTACAAATAATTGCGATGTATTCAAAATGAGTACAACACTTGTTTTTCTATGTCTTCTTGTTTAATGAAGAAAAAATAGAAATTACGTGAAGTTTCGCATTGTTGTTCATAAATCTATGGATAAATTGTTTCTTAACTTAATTGAAAAGCAATTTTATTCGTTTCGAGTATATGGGAATCGGGGCTCATAAATGGACACGTTTGTCCTTATATGGGAGACGAGTTTAAACTAAACCTTAATGGTCGACTTCTTTATGATTCCAATATGCTTACAACTAAACCCATTTGAAGAAAAAATCCCATTGAACAAGAAAAAAAAATTGAAACTTTGATTTAAATTGCCGAGAAATATGTAAAATATAGAACCAACAAAAAAAAAAAACAAAAAAATCGGAAATGGTTTAACCAGAAATTGTATCATCTTACAAGTAAGAAGCAGGCATGTTACCACTAAATCAGTATTCACAAATGATTAGTATTATGCACAAACTGAATCAAAAAGATCTCATGCCTGCCTGAGTGGCTGTCAAATGGTGTCACAAAAAATGTGGAAACGTTGATTACTGAATTATTGGTTGCTATTTTACGTTAGTCTGTAATTTCTAGGGATATTCTGATAACAAATGGACCTCACGATAGGTAATCTATTCTTAATGAGTACCTATCAAAATCTTTGGAAATCGCAAATAACATTATTATTATCACATTTTTCACAGACTTCGCCATCGGCTCCTAATAAATCGACTAGCTCATGTAAGACCACTTACATGTCAGTGTCCAACCTAATTTGTATTACTGCTAAGAGTATATTAGACCAACCAGCCCATATAAACATAACAGATACATCAATTTTCCGTAGTCGTATCCTTGTTGAAATCAAATGTTACTGGATTGCATTGCTCATTGCTTTATTAAATGGAGCAAAAAAATTAAATCCTAATCAAGCGTCTTTTTGAACCTATAATAATTATTATATAATGAACCAGATGTGTGGAATAGAAAAATAAGTAGTATTTATATGGTGCACATCGTCATGTGCTTGTTTAATGATCGTTAACATTACAATTTCATATATGAAATTGATGCCAATATTCTTCTGAAATGGTGCACGTTTCCCTGAAGCGATCTAGGGCTAAAAAATATTGATTTAACTAATTCAATGGTTGAATAATTGAATTTGAAAATATATTGATATTTTGCTTATTACGCCTTTTTTGATGAAAAATGCAAAATTTTCAAACTTTGTCAAAAATTCATCCAAGGGTGCTGCAAATCATTTGAAAACGGCCTCTTTCTACACTTTCCTTGCACTTCAAGACCCATATAACCGCGTCCCTGATCCAGCCAAAAAAAAATTTTTGTCGAACATTGTTATCACCCCATAGTGAAAATTCATTATTCACACCTTAATAAAAGATGTTGCATAAGAAACAAACTGCTACACGTATTTGTTTCGGATTTTTGTATATGTTTGCTGAGCTTTAATCCCATATGAAGCTAAATATTAGAAATCAAATTCTTTAATATATCTCTTTTCCTATCCGTCGGATTGCAGCAAATTTTTTTTATTATGGTTCGAAGAATAAGTGTTCACTATGGTATGACAATTTTGTACTTTGAATTTATGTACTGGAATGTACTAAAGTGCTTGGTACATTTTTTCAAGATTTCTTCATATCCAATTCCATATAAACCAACATTGTCCTTGGGCAAACATTTCTAGTTTTTCAGGAATTTTTTATATATTTTCATGTAATTCAAAATCTTCAGCTTAAATTCCGTCCAAGAAAATTGAAAATCGGTCAAGCGGTACAAAAGTTATATTTTTTTTTAATAAAAATTTTGCAAAATCGCGGTTGTTTTGGTCACTTTATTCCGGAAATGGTCACCCTAATAAAAAATCCAAAAACACGTGTATCCTTATTTCGGATAAGAAACAAAATAGCAAATTTTTACGGAATTTGGTGACCCACTAGATCGGTTTTTTTATGGAATGGCTGTATAAAGGTGGCCAGCCCTGCCGTCCTGCTTAGTCGCGCTTAGTCGGCGACTAAGAAGCTTTTCTCATATATTTTTTTACAAATTAAAAAAAAAAAACCTGTATTCGGACCCTGTAGCATTTTGACTTTATCTCACATAGATTTTTGTGATGTCGTAAATTCGTCAACGTCCTGTCCTGTCTAAATTTTCTTACTGTGTCATCGCCCTGATAGAATTTTGACCATATCTTACTTAGGTTCCCAGTAAACCACGTATCGTATAAGAATGTGCATCCAAAATCACATATTCGTACGTCAAAAATCGGAATCGCACAATATGCCAAATAAGGCGTTATCAATCTCAACACAAGTTTATTCAAATCCCCACTACGATTCATAAACGACAATCTGTGTTGACAACAAAACATGTCGTAAATAGTACAACATAGAATCGCGTCAAGTTGTAAAAACTGACAGATTATATATCAATCCAGAAAACATCATATGAAGTCGCAATAACTTAGCAAGGTTTTCTGGAGCAATTTCTGTAAAATTCTTGATGTTTGTAAGTTTCTAGAAATAAAGATAATTCTAAAATAATCACTGAATAAATTTCTGAACATCTTTCTATAATTTTTCAATGGGCGGTACGCTGTTCATAAAAACTGCGCAAAAGGATAGTTGTACGCTGCTGAGAAGTAGAGCTGTTTTCATAACGCCTGCCATGCAAGTCAAATGGAGTCGTACGGAAAAATGTGCCATTCAATTACACTGCGGAACACGTTTTTGTCTCCAGCACCAAAATACCGCTATTCACTTAATAAAGGGTTGCTGAATCCATTTCCGTTTCTAGAAATATCATAGCACGTTTAGTTTTGGAGATATTGGTTGTTGAAAATGCAAAAATGATCATTTCAGACAACTTGCATGCAAGTTTGCCAGATTGTATGGTAGTTTATTTGCTCAATTTGCCACAGAACTCAAACTTTATGTGTACCGTTTTGACTCATATTCCGAACACTTAAGGCCAACAGTGACTTCAAATGCATCTGATTGGCATGAGTTGGCTGATATATGTGTAAATTTTAATTTTTTCGCAAAGTCTAACTGTTAGCTGTTGGGTTTACCAATAATTATGTTGATTTAATTAGTTTTAGTATTGTTTTTACGTAAAAGTATGTAACAACATTTTGATTCAAATGCCGAACACTGTGTTCATTCTGTCTCATATTCCGAACACCTTGATTCAAATTCCGAACAGCACGAATAAATCGTATTCAAATGAATAATTTCGCAAATACATTTATCTGAGGTTTTTCTACTGGCCTCAAACTAGATAATCATTACTACTCCAGCGGTATAAATTATATTGGAGACGTTAAAATTGAATTGCAATTGATTGCCATTTCCTTGTTATTTGGCGACATATATCAGCGAAACCAAATCGCCATACAAAAACTGAATGTTCGAAATATGAGTCTGTTCGGAATTTGAGACAATACGGTATAACAACACTTATCATCAAAGTTTATAATACTTTCGATGCGGAAAAGTTATTTTTTGATGGGTTAGATAATTATTGTATTTTGCCATATAAGAGAAACGGAGAATTTTGTATGGAGACTGCAAGCATGTTGAAAAAATCGGTTTAGTCGAAAATTAATCTAGCAATTTCAACCAAATTATATCTGAAATGAAAGTTCAAGTTCTATTTTGCATGCTTGGTGGATAAGATAACAAAAAAGTTTGATAAGTTATACTTTAAATTTCATGTAAACATCTATAAAACCAGTGTTTTATACAACTTTGGTGACCTGTAGCTAAGAATTGTGACGTGTTGGAACATTTCTGAGAACGGCATCAGATTCAGCAACCTCAAATCTACTAGAGACACATAATTTGATCCATGAGACACGGTAAAATATCATTTTTGTTACGCTGTGTTATTCTGCAAGTAAAAGTGACATTTCGCTCATACCGGATCAGCTGTCAAGTTTTATATGGTAAAAAGAAGAAATTTTACTTGAGTGTTTTACTTTTCAAGTCCGTAGTTCGCTTAAGGGTAAAAGGTAACTTTAGCTGCACAAATGCACGATCGACGACGAGGATTTTCGGAAGAATTTTTAGGATAATTTTCAAATTTCATGGAAGCACAGACAGTTGCTAGGAAAAATATAACCGACTCCCAATTTTTTAAGACGACATGAATAGCGTCGCTCTGGTGAGTCAAATGTCAACTAACACCTAGCACGCAATGTTTTTCTAGTGTCCATGTGATGTCAAAGTGTTCGTTTATGACATTTACGCTCAAAAAAGTTATACAGCTCACACGGGGCTGTTCAATATTGCCAATCATTTCTGAGTGTCATAAAATTAAAAAAAAATCAGGAACCAGCACAGAAGCGGGTTTTGTAGAATGTGTAAAAAACACACACATTTTAATTGGTCCAGAACAGTCTAATTTGATGTGAATCGTTCTCAATTCTTTCAAGTGCGTTTTTTTCGTTTTTTTTCTTTTTTTATTATACTTCAATTGCACGATAATATGAATATAGTCGAAAATAATGTTTACGCGCTCTTCACTCTAGTACTTGGATCAACGTATTTTGACAGCTACTAAAGGTACGCTGCATTTTTGTCTATTTTACACGAAAATACTCACACAGGTAAAATAGTTATGAAAATCCGTCAGATTTGTACTGAAATCGGAATATAAATTCATTTTATTCAATTGGCTTGTTTAGGGGTATCCAATTTTTTACATATCATGATTTTACGTCAAACATTGAGCCAAAATCCAAAATTTCATAATTTGCCGTGCACTGGAACTATTTTTAAAATACATTTGAAGTTAGTATGAAAATCGCTTTTGAATCATTGCTCGGCAAATGTTACTAAGGGACGATCTGTTATTATGTAAATTGAAATGTCATTGAGTCTACAGATTTAAATCCTCTTTAATCATTTTTAACGTCAACATTATGATATTGAAGCGTTATCAAATTGTATTATACTTGGACAAATGTACTCTTTCGATCAAGCTACTAAAATATTTTCAGTGCCCGTTTCCGCCGGTTTGGACTAGAAAGTAGGAGACTGTAATAGAAGCCTAAGGTAACTTTACTCTTCAATATTCACTATAAAAATGACTATGGAAAGTAAGACGCTGAGATCGATCATTAGGGTACACTTGCTAGTTTCGAAAAATTGTTGAACAGACAAGGAAAGCGACTTTTTTCTTTAAGGATATATGAACGTAATGACCAATAAATACTTTTAACAACAAAAAATGAAATTAACTAGAACTACTACTAAACAGCCTAATTTTGTTAAGACTTGACGACACTTGACATTTAAGACTCGAATCTTACGTTAAAGACAATAGTAATCAGAAATGACAATAGTAATGACAATAGTAATCAGAAATGACAAATTATTCGAAACCATTTCGACTGACAGTATTAGTAATGCACTACTATTTCAAACAAATTCTACACTACTATTTCAAACAAATTCTAATGGAGCTGCTGATTTTCATAATGCTTCCTTTTCTCAGAAGCAAGGGAATATGGGTACTTTTCAAAAACTACCACGTCACAATACTAATAAAAAACAGTGTTCATGTGGGCCCCATTGCCTAGTCCGTCTGAGTATTGGTCCTGGTAGAGGGGAAACTTGGCAAAAGCCAGACCGAGGGTTCAGCCTTGACAAGTTAAGCTGTCAGGCAACTCCAACTGAATACCATACAAAAAAAAAAAAAAAAAGTGAAAACAAATAACACGAATCTTTTCGTAAGTTCCAATCACTTCCGAGAATCAGATAGCAGGCCATAGCGGAAGAAAATAAAGAAAATCCTGATGTAAGTTTTGAACAACTATCGAAAGTTAAATTATATTGAACAATAAACAACAAGTAAATGCACTTTGTATTATTTATTTTATTATACCTATCTAAAATATCGAAAGGGTCGATCGAAAATCTTCCAAAAACACTGTTGTAAAGCTTGAAACTTTGCTGTATACTTAACTCAAAACCGACCTAAATGTCACTCTCACCCCTTTGTATTTGGGTCCCTCATGTAACCTAGACTTTCGGTCAAATTTCCCAAATTATATCAGATTCAATTCCTGCATTCAGTACAATAAGGCCTTTCTATGAACATATAGTAAATATATACTTGTATATAAAATATAAAAAAAAAACAACTTGCACGGCTAGTTATTTCTGAGGGAGGTAATGGGTTGTGATGAGAAACATGAAATAGAAGAAATGCATCAAATGACCTCCTAATCGGATACGTAACAAATTATTCTGCTAAGCTATCGATATTTTTCCATCCTATATAGCTTAATTTACTTAAATTGCATTAAAATATAACAAATTCCATACAAATCTGGTAAAAGTTCATAACTATCTACTAATACTAATGCACAGTCGTGAATAGCATACCTTCTATAGCTGTCAATATACTTAGTACTTGGATAGCGTGTCGTCGGTAAAATATATGGAAAATAAACCTTTCAGTTGTCGCGCACTGTACTTTGCGCAACACCCTAGATTGAGCATGTTCAACATGAAATTCCTTGCAATCAAGTTTAATTATGGACAACTATCTTCAACAAAGTTGTTAAGGAAGTCAAGGGCCGACATGCGGTGGTTCATCTAGATACGAAATTCCGCCACCAGGCGGCGCTAGTGTGCATGGAACTTTTGTTTTGCAGATATCTCAGAATCCTAACCACTTACTTGTTAAATAATCCAAGATCGAGCTTATTGATTTTGTCACCAGTTGAACATGAATTGTTTGTTTTGAAAATATCTCAGGAGCCCTACAACACAGAAAGATGGTGTCTTAGGCAGAGTTATTTAGAAGCTCAAAAGTCTGCAATACAAAAGTTCCATGCTCTCTAGTGCCACTTAGCAGAAGAATTCCGAATATTTTGAGGTACCATCAGATAGCACTCCCCCTCCAAAACAATTATAATGGAAAACCCCGATTTCGAAATTATATGGATTTGAGGTATACCTACTTACAGTGCTGTTCTGAATAATAGCAGCGCATGTCGATTTTCATACAAAATGCTCAAGTTTGACATGCTGTAGTTTTGTTCCCTTTCAAGCAATCGAGCTGAAATTTTCTCCACAGAACTACAAATATGCCCAATTTTGTAAACACAAAATTTCAAAATTTTCTAAGCCCCTGCCGGAAAGTGAGATACTAGGTGAAATTGTTCGAAAAAATAGCAGTTTTAAAAATTTGAATTTCGGCTTGACATTATAGTTTTAAATTGTATATCACTTTCCATTGGAACAATCTCCTCCTACTTATCAAACCTACACCTAAACCGAAAATGTTTAAAATATTTGTAGAAGAAAAATTTTAAAATGAAAAACTGCTATTTTTTCGAAAAATTTCACCTAGTGTCTCACTTTTCGGCAGGGACTCAGAAAAAACTGAAATTTTGTAGTTACAAAATTGATCATATTTGTAGTTCTGTGGAGAAAATTTCAGCTCGATTGCTTGAAAAGGAACAAAACTACAGCATGTCAAAGTTGAGCATTTTGTATGAAAATCGACATGCGCTGCTATTATTCAGAACAGCACTGTATTTTAAATTGCTGTCTACTCGAACCTTATATAGTGCGTTCATTATGTAGCTACTTTTATGTACATTTGTTGATTCTACCGCATTATAAAGGGCCATACTGTAAACAAAAACTGTCGAATAAAGCTCTTGAGAAGATTCTTGAGGAATACATTTTGGTTTGGTGTCCATAGATATATTTGTTGCAAAATTATAGCATACAAATCACAACACAGCGCGACAGCCCAAAGGTTAAATAATAGTTTCTTTTTCTCCTTTTAACTATCTTTGTTGAAACTGTTGCTTTGAAATGCAAGTGATATTTTTTCCATACTATCCTACATTCAAGTATTTGTGACATTACTCTTGTGAAGCTCCCTCGTAAACGTCAGAGTAGAACATCATGTTTTTTAAAAGAATTACGATTTTTGAATGATTTGATGGAGATGTGTACTTCTGACCAACATTTGTATGACGTACGGCCACTGCACTGTGTGTGGTGTAGTGGTGACGCGCCCTATCTAGTGAACAGGGAGTCGTGAGTTCGATTCCCACCGAGAAGACGTGTAATTATATTTTTTTACATATTTAACTTCAACTTGTTCATTTGATCCAATTAAAAGTATATGTATTGTTTAGTTTTATGATAGGTGTTTAAAATTTAAGATTAAATATTTATATTGACTTCTGCATGAAAGTATTTGATCTATTTGTGTAACTAACTTTAAACTGACTTAATTATTAAAATTGTATTACTAACCCTTTTAAAAAATTTAATAGATTTTTTGGAATGGTTTACTATTATCGCTGACACTCTTCTGGAGTAAAGTATCGTCAATACACGATCATTCATAGCTATATTTTCGGCAATGCAATGATTATTTTCAAAAATGTTTGCTCTGTTTGTTGTTCCATAGGCATAAACTGTTATTTACCATCATGGACTGTTCAATTTATCCGCATAGAACAGTGAAATTGTACATTTTGATCAGATTTTGTTGACGAAAAAAAGATGTGAAATTTTAACTGTTTAGCCTCAATCCGGGTTGTTGCTCCAGAAAACATTGTTGGTTTTTATGTTGTGCGATAGACATGGTTCTTCAAAATTCGTTGTTTTTTATCCATTAGAAACAAGATGAAACCCTGAAGGTGTTCATTTTACCATCACTTCTCTTTTCCCCTTTGCTGTATATGATTAATAGTTCACGACAATGGCACTCAAAGATATATGTAATTGGTTGGCAAGTATCAAAGTAATGTGAATTCCACTGGAGGTAACATTTCATATACACGGTAAGACATCAGCACGTTCGATTTAATGGATTGATCTCTTGACTCAATTCAAAACACCAATCACCATGATTTGAAGAGTTCTAACCTGGGTTGGCTCTACTGTCTGTAGCACTAGGCTCTGAAGTGAAAAGTCGTTGATTTTTAACATCATGTCTTTTGTATGAAAGCAATCATTGACAGCTAGCTGTAGGAAGTGATTAAAATTAAGTAATGCTGTCACATCTAATAGATGCAAGTTGGTGTCGAGGTAAGACACAGGACTTGCACCCCGAAGATTGAAGGTTCAAGTGTGAGTCTGGTTGTTAATTTCAAACCAAAACAACTGCAACGTTGAATTCAAGGGATGTTTCTTTGGTATTGCCATGATTAAACAGTAGTGCAAATCCATGTGCAGAACTATTGATATCATGGTTCTATTTTTTACTGTGTAACTAGAAAATTCACCTTCAAGACACATGTTCCACCTTCAAATCCTAATACTTGTGGATCAAAATTGTATGTTTTTCTTTTTTTATGCGTACATGACACTGAAGACTGCCTTACAATTGAGATCGAAAGACGCGTATCTGTAAAAGGATTCAAACTCTAATGGAATCAAATGGTACAGTATTAAGTTTGGTTTTCATTTAAGCATCAACTAAAGTTTTAAGAATTCTCAGAATTCATACGGAGACATAAATCACACGTTAAACTGTAGATGACGATTGAACTTGTTAATTACTTGATTGCTATACAATGTAAAACAAAATGCATTTAGTTGATTGTGATGATGAAGAGATTACTCGTTCTAAAATATATTACAAATCATGCAGGAATCCGTTATAAATGCATACTTAATTATTCCAAAGAATTCTCAACACTCTCGATAAACGGATTTAATCGCTTCATAGGTGTGACAGTAAACCAGTTTTGTAAAAACGGAGACAGTTTATCTCCAAACCTAGAAAGCAACAAGAACCACTTCCTTTCACCTTCGCAGAACAAATTTCCGTAGCGAAGGAAAATCCTGCACGGCGCAAATTACCATACGAGCATTCCACCATCACCGTTTCGCGCAGTCGTCGATCACACTCTTTGAACAGGCAGCACTCTGCTTGGAACGAGTTTTGCATTTCCCAACCCACACCGCTCCGAAGCCAGCCAACAGGAAAACTAATTGACTGGTTCTAATGCTTTCTAGAAGTCTTACTGCAAAAAGCCACCGTCAAATGGTGGCACAGCAACATCAGCAGAGAAGAAAAAAAACTTGAAACCGGATTGCCAAATCAGCTGACGACTACAGAGCAGAGACGTCTACAACAACGGACCCCTAGGTTGACTTGGCATCAGGCAACTCGCCGCCAGTAAGAGCCAGCCTTGCCACCAGCATCGAACGCACATTTCTGCGTTTGGTCTCTGCCGCAATTTGCAATTCCCCCCGATTCGGCAGAGGCAGAAGAGGAAAATGCATTTTTGTTCGCAGACATAGACACTGTACGGTTTGCTTGCGAAAGACTTCAACTCTGGTTGTCGTCGTCGTGGCACCACAACCACGTGCTACGGAGACGACGAACCTCTTCACAAATCGAAGCCCCATCACATCTTTCTGAACTGTTCGATTTCTTTGGTTAATCGTCGTTGTCCCGAAGTCACGGACAGAGTCTCATGATGTCGTCGTGCGCGAAAAAGTGACATACCTTGCGGCGGCGGCGGTGGTGACCAGTAGCCTAAACCCCCTTCCAGAACCGGTTCGGAACGCGTGCCGGCTACGCTTGTCAACTAGATAGGTATAGAGCACGGTGTGGCTGAAGCCGTTATTAATTTGAAATTTTTCTCACCAATTCAACACATGTTACTTGAAAGATATAGTTTTCCAGCATCTACTTCGTGAATGTGAAAATTACATCAACGTGGGAAACAAAAAATAAATGTGATTTGAAGATTTTGGACTACTTTGAAGGGATGCTTCAAAAAATATCTTGAGACAGCCAATTAAAAATGCGATTGAAGTTATTTGTTTCCATAAATTCTGACTTTAGGGCATATAATCCAACCCACGTCCTCCTTTATCATTCTCCAAGCTTGTTGCTAATGCAACAATGTTGAACAGAAGTTTGGTTGTGGATTGTGAAGTGTTATATCCATTGAGTTCTCGCTGTGCGGTGTCATAAATACAAGCGTAGAGTTGGTGGAAAATATCCCCATTTGAATTTGCCGGGAACAGCTGATTTTCGTTTATATTTTCCACCACAAATGTAGAGTAGTATTCGTGACATGTAACGTATATGAATGCAGTCATGTTACATGTTACGTGTACCATGAGTGCAGAAACCACTATTATCAAAGTTATCCCAAAACGATAGCGATCACGAGAGCTATTTTACAAATTCTACTCAAAATGAACACTTTCCGCTCCCTCTCGAATTGGTCTGAATTGTTGAGTAAAACTATGCAATATATCCCCTTATCTTTCAACAAGTACCTAAGCATCTTGTAATCTGGTTACTGAGTACTTGAGTACACTTGATTAATAATATTAGGATTTCAATAATTTTCTCCAAAATAGGTTTAATGCCCAGCAACTGCTTTGCTTACCTCCTGGAGGTACTGACCGGGGTACGAACTTTGGTCGTATGCTGACAAGGAAGGGCGGGTTTGCTTTTGCCTCTGCAAACCTGGAGCGTCTGTACTCCATGTTAGGAGCGGCTCACAACAGCATCTATTCCCCATGTCACAAGCGGCTGATCATCGCTAGAGTGCTAGAGAAGGACTCTAAGCTAAACTGTCCTCTATGGCCCTCCTAACATTTAGGGGGAATGATCCTCCGGAAATCTAGGGGTTGGTGTCAGACCCTGCAAGTCAACCGTAAAAACATATAAGCACAGGAACGTTAACGAGAGAATATGAACCTGAACAATCGGAAAAGACCACAGCTTCGGAAATGGACTAACATTGGAAACTTGTTACGTGGAACTGCAAATCTCTCAAATTCATCGGAAGAACATGCATACTCTCCGATGTACTGAAGATCCACGGTTTCGACATCGTTGCGCTGCAGGAGATATGCTGAACAGAATCGATGGTGCGAACGTTAAAAGGTAACCATATCATCTACCAGAGCTGTGGAGCTGTGAACAGTTTCAATAGTAATGGGCGATATGCAAAGGCACGTGATCGAGTGGTGGTCGATCAACAAAAGAATGTTCAAGTTGAGGATCAAAGGCCTGTCCTTCAACTTCATCGTCACAAACGTGTTTAGGTCTCGATCCGGAAGCACTGAAGATGACAAGGATGCATTTTATGCGTAGCTCGAACGCGAGTACGAGTACGCTCCTCAATGTACGGTATCGACGCTTGCCTCGATATAACCTAGCCTGACTGACCCAACCGAACGTTGCCACCGCATACGCGAACTATCTCGAGGTAGCGTTGTCGGAAGAGGGCGAGCTTTACGAAGCCCCTTTTGAGGTCTGCTGGAGCCATCCAGAACGCTTCCTTGAACATTGTCGGGTACGTGGAAAGTAAGACATATAACGTTTGGTTCGACAAAGAATGCAGGCAGCAATGAAGCGAGGAACGCGACAAAATGTGGAGCGATATAAATAGAAACGAAAACCAGAAACCCGCCTATTCCGGGACAAAATGCGTGGAAGAAGTGGAATGTGAAGAAATGTAGCAGCTGCATCGTTTCCAAGAAACGCGAAAATTCTTCGAAAACCTAAAAGGCTTCGTGCCGTGAGCCAAAATGTGTAGGGAGGATGGAAGCATCTTAACGGACGGATGTGAAATGATTGAAAGGTGGAAACAGCATTACAACGAACACCCAAATTGCATGGAGAACACAAACGTAGAGGGTAACGACAGCGAAGGAAGTAACTACGTCAGCACGGCTGATGAAGGAAACCAACCTGTTTCCACATTTAGGTAAGTTAAGGATGCCATCAACCAGCTCAAGAACAATAAGACAGCTGGTAAGGATGGTATTGGAGCTGAACCTATCAAAACGGTCCCAGAGAGGTTGGCCACCTGTCAGCATCGGCTGATTGTCAGAATCTGGGAAACGGAACAGTTACCGGAGGAGTGGAAGCAAGCCGATATATGCCCTATCTACAAGAAGGGCGTCAAACTGGTATGTGAAACCATCATGCAATCACTATCCTGAATGCCGCTTACAAAGTGGTATTCCAGATTATTTCCAGTCGTCTATCACCAATGAGTTTGTGGGAAAATATCGGTCTGTTTTCATCAACGGCCGCTCGAAGACGGACCAAACCTTCACTGTACGGCAATTCCTCCAGAAATGCTGTGTATACCGAGTCCCAACGCATCACCTATTCATCGATTTTTAAGCGGCTTATGATAGCATCGATCGCAAAGAGCTATGGAAATCATGGACGAGTACAGCTTTCCCGGGAAGCTCACAATACTTATAAGAGCAACGATGGACGGTGTGCAGAATAGCGTGATGATTTCGGGTGAACATTCCCATTTGTTCGGATTCCGGACTTCGACAGGGTGATGAACCTTCATGCCTGCTGTTCAACATCGCGCTAGAAAGTGTGATGCGGAAAGTCAAGTTTAACAACCGAGGTACGATTTTCACCAGATCCAGCCAATTTGTTTGCTTCGCGGATGATATGGATATTGTCGGCAGAACATTTGGAACGGTGGCAGAACTGTACACCCGCCTGAAACGTGAAGCGACAAAAGTCGGCCTGGTGGTGAATGCGTCAAAAACAAAGTACATGCTGATAGGCGGAACCGAGCGCGAGTGAGGCCGCCCAGGAAGCAGTGTTACTATAAATGAGGATACTTTCCAGGTGGTTGATGAGTTAGTCTTCCTCGGATCCTTGTTAATGGCTGATAATAACGTTAGCCGTGAAATACGGAGAGGCATCATCAATGGAAGTCGCGCCTACTATGCTGCCGTGAATCGCAAGTCAGTCCCATCTGCATTTTCGTCAAAATTGAGTTGACTTCAGTTTTCAACATATCTTTTAATGCTCTTTCAGCTGCCCCAATGAGATGATAAGATTTGTTCGGAAAAAGTAGGAAAAAATAGCAAGCCAAATTGTCCCATAATGAAAAGTAACCGCATATCAGTCCCACTACAGAATTTCGCACCGTGTAACACAAAAACGAACCGTGTTTTGATCATCTTTATATTTTTATCAGAAAGATATCGTAGTAAAAAGCAAATTGTGAAAGTTTTATAAAGATTTGAACATGTTCCAATCCTCTGGAATTTTTTGAATATACGTATGGAAAATGAGTGTGGAAACTTCAAACCCCATTTTCTCTATGCCTACTTTTTACAGATGGGACTGACTTGTGATTCACAGCAGTATGGGCTCCAGAAGAAGCTGCGGTTGAGAAAGATACCCCCAACCAGATGAAATTTTCTGGAAATTCTGAATCAATTAAACCTAAAAACATTTCAGGATACAGTTGTTTCTTCAGGTATTCTTTTCAGAATAAGTTCCGAAATCCTTTCAAAGGTTTGTCCAGCAATTATACTCACAGTTCTTTCTGATGTTGCCCTTTGCAGACTCTAAGAAATAAAAATTAAATATATATTTCTTTATATTCTCCTAGAAAATTCTTGGAATTGTCCATATCTTCCATATATATATAACCATATAATCATATAACTATATAAGACTATTGAAACTTTCTTAACTCCACCCACTATGAATGATCAGGTGGCCAAAAATCCAAAAAATGAATTGTTGTGATAGCTTTCTCTTGTTCATCATATATGCATTAAAAACTTCTATTAACATATTATTGGGATATCAGAGCAAGACCTTTTGTAGTTTCATTGACACAGTATGTCAAAGTTTAGAATTCAGTGCAAAGGTATACGTTAAATTCTATACAATCCTTTGTATACTGTTCAAAATTTTACTCTAAAAGCTATTATAGAAATATAAAATAATAAAAATTCATACCTAAATTCTGGTAAAATTCAGAGCATTTCAAGATGTAATAAGAAGGACCGTAAAAATTATAACTGCACATTTTTGGACCGATTTCATATTCGTGATCAAACGTCAACACCGCAAAATCGCTAGTGCTTGGAGGTGATGTTCACTTCCAAAATGCAAAATCATCACCTCCAACTTAGTTCTAATACTCTCCGTTATATGAGAGATGTTGGCGCTTCGATCATCGTAAGGTTTTCATTAAAAAGTCAATAGGGCTTTTGAACTTGTTTCAACATGCTCAACAATAATTTCTTCTTCTGTAATGACAGCTAAAGATTACTTCAGGGAATAATTGAATATCGCTAAATGATTCATATCATCAAAACTGTGTAAGTTCTAATATTTCTAATTGTTTTCGCTACGTAAACAGCAAAAGTGGCCTGCATGGAGTTAAAAGTCATTATTTCGTTTTAGGCCCTATTCAAATGTTCGTCTCGAAACCTTGTTTTCTTTCTAAATAAAACAACAAATTTGTACAACAAACTCACAAATATGGCAAACAATTTTTGGTTGTCTGTCTCTATGGAAACTGCCCATAATGCCGTCGAGTCGTTGACAGCCAGAAACATCGTGGATGTTGCGAAATAAGAGCGAGGTTTTTCACCTGGGTTTGCAAAGAATGCAACAGTGCGATAACTTAAGTGATATCTAAACGAATTTTTTATACTCAATTCCAGAAATTCACAGCAGATCTTAAGATAGAACCTTCAAAAACATGTGTTTGAAAAATATTTGGTGAAATCCCAGAAACATTTTGCCTGGAGTAATTTTTGGATGAATCCTTGAAACTCAAGGAAAAATATAGAGTAGATCCCATTACTTAAGAAATGCTTAGGAACCAAAGAAAGTATTTCAATTAATTGAGGATAATTGCTAAAAGTATTCCTGGATTATTTCTATAAATAACGATTTGGGGAATTGTATAAAAAAATCTTGGGGAATAGCTGCTCATGCATTATGACCGGTTGAACATGAACTTTCTTCCGATTTATCAATACATGTGCAAAAACAAGAACGATCGTTTGTCATAATTGACAAAATTAAGAAACGGACTTTTTATTTTTCTGTATGTTTGTTCCGTTCGGAGAAAACTGCTTTTTCATATTTGTCAAATGGCGGATTTCAAATAAAACCTTAAACCAAAATAATATTTTTACAAAGCTTCTTTATGGACTATATGTTGAACAGATCAAAACCTTTCAATTGATGTAGAACAATACCGAACAATAGCGCTACTAAGGCCGCTTTGATTGTAATCGAAAGTTATCATTTTAATAGATATTTGGACAAAATCAAGCTGTAAATCAGTGGTAGGTACTTAAGGAAAAAAAGGTGTAATACGTCCCCTCTTAAGGAAAAACAGCTCTATCACAGTTGCAAATGCATTACTTCTAAAGTTGTCATAAACAAGGTAGTGCTTATTTAGTTGGTCATGCTCTGCATGCAACTTTCTCTTTCCAGGTTGCTTCAAAAAAGTGTAAAAGATGTTTTTTTGTAAACCGTCCCAATGTTTACATTTCAAAACAACCCGGGTAATATGCCCTGTCATAGAAAAAAGTTCCACAGTGTTGTAGAAATGTTTCCAAGGAGAATTCCACCACCTCATAGGCTTGAAAGGGTCCTTTAGCATTCGTCTTCCGATAAAAGTTTTTATAATAAGTACAACAGTAAAGAATGGGCTTCATCCACCCTGAAGAATCCTGGACCTACCGGGATTCGAATCCAGACACCTTCAGCATGGCTTTGCTTGGTAGCCTCCAACCACTCGGCTAAGGAAGGCTTGCTTATCAGAAGCAAAATTTTAAACCGATATTTTTACAATTTCTATTGATTGTTCCTACTTTTCAAAGCAACATCATTTTTTCGCAAATAGTTAAGACAATGTAATCATATTTACGTGTAAAAAAGCCTCAATCCCGTGAAAATGAAGAGGGATTGCCTCGTTTGGGCGTATTACACCGAGTTACCCTAAATAACTCCTAACCTTCATGTCAAAAAATATTTTACTACGGTTAACAGCAAAACTGTCGTAAAAATCAACTAGTGTGACCTACTATGTCTTACGAGTAGTGGGTGCCGATTTTGTAGAAATTTTGTTTTGGTCATAACGGTTTCAGACACGCCGTGATAGCTACAGCGCGTGGCGAGTGAGCGATTGTTGAAATCATCGACACGGTGTGTGACCGACGACGGCTCTTTCGGTGGATCTTGGTGCCCTCAGTGTGGACCGACGAGGGTGCGACTCGTTTGTTTTGTCAACAAACTGTGTGACCGCGCGCTCGGCTGTGTAAGGTGGTGCGCTTATGGCTGCAATTTGTGTGGTTTCTTGGTCACCTATCCCTCGGTGTTGACAATTACCTACATGTACTGTATTGAGTTATAAGTACTTCACCCCGCCGCCGGATGGTGACGACGATCTCACGCTTCGGTGTGTGGTTCGCAGGGCTATTGGTGGCGAGGAATGGCAATTAGTTACTGCGTACTGAAGTCGGCAAGGGCCGTTTGGTAGATAATTTCTAGTCATTTGACCGTTAATCTATCAATTCCATGTCATTGAGACCGGGTAGAATCTAGTGAGTGCAGAGCAATTCTTGACCCTCTCGTGTTCTAGATGTTTCTTATTGAATGGTAACCGAACTAAATGGGCATACTATGGTCGGAAATATGCAAGAGCTTTTACTTCTGTCTATTAACGAGATTGTTAGCCAGATTTTTGAACATCGTCTTGAAGAGAAGAGCCCGATTTTTTACTTATGACAACCAAACTGAGAGTTTGTTCAAGGTCGTCTTGAAAGGTCACCTGAAGAGATCAAAAATGGAATGAATGATTCACTTGGATTTTCCCCAGTCCAAGTAATCATTATAGAAAAGAGAACCCAATCTGGCATTCTTCAGAAAGGAATATTGTGCAGTTCATTTTAACAGAAGTGATTTAAATAATATTAAAGCTTTAGAAAAAGCAATGCTTATGTTCGATGTCCGTGTGACATGGGAACAATTCCAGAAACCTGGAGGAAATTTCCAGAACCCCACTTAGCGCCGTTGGTACCAAAACTGGGGTCATGGAAAAAAACTTTGCCACATTGATGCTAAATGGATGATTTGCGAAGGTTCTTCTCACGCTAAAGACATCTGTCCTGCGAAGTAGAACACCAAAAATTTGTATGCGCAAATTGCGGGGCAACAAGAAGTCTAACTTTTGGGATTGCACTTCGCGTAAAAAAATCGTTGGGGCTCGTACCAGGCAGATAAACGGGAATGTCCGTTACGATAACGGTCGTTTTCGGAATTCCCCTGGTAGAGTATCGAACAATGCTCATTTTTCAGTTAACGATCGCTTGATTAAGAATCATACTGCCCTTATACGCCTACTTGACCCATGTTCTATGTAAACCTTATGGATCGCGGGACAAATATGCGTAGAACGGCAACATACCCATCAGGAAGATTATAATCATGCTTATTTACAAACTAATTTCATTCCGTCGGGTAGCCATTCGAATCTTTTAATTTCGAATGGATCTACCCAAGAAAAATCCTATGCCGATATCGTAACAGGTAATTCAAACCTCTCCCCTTTTCATACTACAAGTAACCGTCCTGATTGTTTCAAATTAAATGAAAAAAACCCTGCCGACACAGGAAACTTTTACTCCGCCTCTTCGTCTACTGAGAATTCTAACGGAAAGTCGTCAGATAATGTACCCACTTCACGTAATATGTTTCCCGCTGATTTTATTTTTCTAACTGAACAATTGAATCAAATGATTGATGCAATGTTCAAATCCGCCACTATGACTGAGTTGGTGTAAAATTTACTAATCAAATTTTTATCCGATTACGCTTCTTTAATGGATCTACATATTTTTTTTATATTTTAAATTTGAATGCTCGTTCTTTGAATGGTAAACTGTTAAATTTTCTAATAGCCATATAGCAGTTATTACTGAAATTTATTTGAAACGTTGATCCAAACTCAAAAGAGATCAAAACTTTTTTCGTTTATCGTAATGATCGACTTGATGAGGCATGTGGAGGAGTTTCAATTATCATATATAGGCGTTTAAAACATAAACATTTTTCGTCATTTGAAACTAAAGTTTTTGAAAGTTAAGGTGCTTAAACACAGCTTGGTAAATATACTTTCATAGCTGCCTAAATGCCTTGTCAATGCTCTGGGCAGCAAGTTAATTTACTCCAAATTAGAAAAAAAATTAAACAAAATTTAGAGAAAACTACTTTTAACTAAGATTAGTTTTTATTTTAGACAGATTCGATATTCAACTTACTTTCCATAAATTTAATTTTGAAGAGAATGATGCTGAGAGCTTGAAAATTGGTTGGAAAATAACAAAGTTGCAAAGACTGCACTGACGGTCATATTTCAAAACTTTAAATTCACCTGCAAGTCGCCTATGTCCCATCTACAACTTAATATTTTTGGCTCGAAATTTGAGGTTTCCCTTTTTATGTGATAAGAATTCAAAAGAATACACGTATTTTTGGATTCGAGAACATTTGAAAAATAAGCGGCAGATTTTTTTAGCCCACCAAGGAATGATAAGCTATGCGCTTAATGTTGTTAAGTGTGACCGATTACATATTCATGTTTTTTTAAGCTTTTTTAACTATTATTTATATTATTTTTGTGAAATTATATTGGAATGAATACCAAAAGAAAAACTACCAAGAAAACTCGCTGTAGAAGTGGTCGAATTATGACCAAGTTATATCCCAGTTATAATAAAAAAAAACATCGATGAAATTGGGGACCTTCCTTAGCCGAGTGGTAAGAGTCCGCGGCTTCAAAGCCAAGCTATGTTGAAGGTGTCTGGGTTCGATTCTCGGTCGGTCCAGGATCTTTTCGTAATGTAAATTTCCTTGACTTCTCTGGGCATAGAGTATCATCGTACCTGTCACACGATATACGAATGCGAAAATAGCAGCTTTGGCAAAGAAAGCTCTCAATAACTGTGGAAGTGCTCATTGAACACAAAAAGAAAGGCCCTGTCTCAGTGAGAACTTAATTCAAAAATAAGAAGAGAAGAATGATGAAATTGGTAATCCCCGTCTTCTCTTTGGCTATTAGACGATCAATCTGCAAGATCTGAAAAATATCGAGTTCCACCATCCATAGTGTGCCACAACCCACAGTATAATAATGGTATACAGTGAGAGGCAAAATAAAGTGCCCACCTTACCAGTTTTCGAATTTCTCTCATTGATTTGGTTCAAATTAAAGTTAACACACCTAAATCTTTTGTGATATTTTATTTTTGATGTTCTTTTAAAGTTGCACTTACGAAATTTTGATTAAAAAAAGAATTTTACTTAAAGAAAAAGAAAATCAATTTGTATTGAAAAAAAAGTAGTGACAAAAATAAGTGCCCACTTCCTTCTTGGCCCCAGAAAAGATGATTTAAGAAAAATAAAAAGCAATTTAATAGTTAATGTGTCCTCCTTTGGCCTTAAGGACTTGCTGGAGGCTCTTCGGCATGCTTTTCACCAGGTTTTGTAGGTGTTGTGGATCTAGTTCTTCCCAGGCGCGCTCCAAGGCTTCAAAATAATTATTTTTGTTGGTAACACCAGTTTTTTCAACCCTAGCATCGAGAATCGCCCACAAATTCTCGATGGGGTTGAGGTCTGGGCTTTGTGGAGGCCATTCCAGCGGTTTAATCCGACAAGACCGGAAGAAAGACTTGGTCTTCTTTCCAGTATGCTTCGGGTCGTTGTTCTAGAGAAATATGAATTTCTCTTCAAGGCCCGTCTGGATCAGCGAAACCTCCAGATTTTCCAGCAAGATGTTAATGTAGGAATCTGCCGTCATTATTCCGTCGATTTTCACGACGCTTCCTACTCCACTCCATGAAAAACACCCCCAGACCATCACATTTCATCACATCACACTTCCATGCGTCACCGTTCCTTGGATGTGGCGCTCCTGAAGCTCGAGCTGTCTAACCGAGAGCGGCGGGCTCGTGTGTGATGCAGAGCACCACATCCAAGGAACGGTGAAGCATGGAGGAGGAAATGTGATGGTCTGGGGGTGTTTTTCATGGAGTGGAGTAGAAAACCTCGTGAAAATCGACGGAATAATGATGGCAGATTCCTACATTAACATCTTGCTGGAAAATCTGGAGGTTTCGCTGATCCAGACGGGCCTTGAAGAGAAATTCATATTTCTCTAGAACAACGACCCGAAGCATACTGGAAAGAAGACCAAGTCTTTTTTCCGGTCTTGTCGGATTAAACCGCTGGAATGGCCTCCACAAAGCCCAGACCTCAACCCCATCGAGAATTTGTGGGCGATTCTCGATGCCAGGGTTGAAAAAACTGGTGTTACCAACAAAAATAATTATTTTGAAGCCTTGGAGCGCGCCTGGGAAGAACTAGATCCACAACACCTACAAAACCTGGTGAAAAGCATGCCGAAGAGCCTCCAGCAAGTCCTTAAGGCCAAAGGAGGACACATTAACTATTAAATTGCTTTTTATTTTTCTTAAATCATCTTTTCTGGGGCCAAGAAGGAAGTGGGCACTTATTTTTGTCACTACTTTTTTTTCAATACAAATTGATTTTCTTTTTCTTTAAGTAAAATTCTTTTTTTTATCAAAATTTCGTAAGTGCAACTTTAAAAGAACATCAAAAATAAAATATCACAAAAGATTTAGGTGTGTTAACTTTAATTTTAACCAAATCAATGAGAGAAATTCAAAAACTGGTAAGGTGGGCACTTTATTTTGCCTCTCACTGTAAGTGAGAATAACTGAGGAACAGTATAAAGGTGCACTCGGATCTCTCGAACTCCACATTGAAAATTGCGATTCTCAGCTGCATGCTGAAGGGGATTGCCATGTGCACTATTCATCGCCGTCGTCGTCATTTTCGCCTTCCACCGCTCACCGGTTGCACTATGGACGATTGCTATACAGTCTAGCGGTCAAAAGTATTTTTGTAGTCGTGTGTTATATTTATGAGTTTTATTATACCAATTTGATGTTCTGGTAAAAAAAAGAAAACAGAATCCCAATAAAGGTATCAACATCAAAATAATAGATTTGAGTATTGTACTTTTTAATTCCACCCTAATTATGGATACAAGTAACTAACACTGAAATGGCTACAAGTGATAGTCGAAATACGCGTATCTGTCAAAGGATAACGCAATTAGGGCGAAATTAAAAGGTACAATACTCAAACTTTGTTTTTGGAATATCTTTATCAAGTTTGTAAGATAAACTATTGCATATGACTTATAGTATATTATTTTTAATTATTGATGCAAATGGGCTACTACCATGGAAATCCCTATCAAAACAAGTTTTTTTTACCACCTGATCACCCATAGTGAGTTGGTGTGGCGTGGTATGTCGCAACATATCACGGCAATTTCGGTGAGTAAGCGAAAATAGCAGCCAATTCAATTCACTTGCTCCGGCTTCTTCTAAGGACGCCCGTACGAAGAAACGTACGGACGGACGGATGACTGGCTGGGGATGAATGGATAGACAAACGGAACAATTGGTCCGTGCCCGCGACCGAAGTGTCTGGTTAGCAAGTGAACCGGGCCTACGATGGGGGGAAATGAGGCTGTGAACTCCGGTTGGCCGTTCATTAACATTATTTACATTTTCATGAGCAAATGTTGTGCAAAACCGTTGACCTACACATGGCTGAGACTGAGACCGAGACTAAGACCAAGATGACGACGGGTGTACCGCACTAAGGTCTTGCACAATGTGCAACAAGCCAGCAACCAGCATCAGTCGTGGTGGCTGCAGTTCCAACCAAAAGAGCGTGATCTATGCTGTTTATGCTCGCACGCTTATGTTCTTGGTAGGCATTCAGGGCTTCGGTTTGTGCCGGTCTTTGAAGCAACAGCAGAGTACGGTGCACGGTACTCTGACTGTGTGACTATTCTGTATGGTATTGGCGGGCAATAACCAGTCCGTCACTGTTGGATCGTGGCGGAATAACTGCTAAGCGATTTCTGTTCGTACATTTGAGTAACGATCAAATGGTCTTGACGGCAGCCGGTAGCTGAACCGGAGATCTTTTGGGAAATTGCATGGGACTGGGCTTAGAAATTTATAACTTAGCTTAGTTAGGTTTGGTAGACTGTAGAATCGGATTGGTAGTTAGGAGGGAGTTTCCTTAATCTTGCAACAAAGTTGGATTGAAAGTATATATGATTATGCCTAAGAGGCCTTGATAAGTAGGTTTAAGTGATTCCTTTTTTTCAATTATTTTTCCCACTTCAACTGTTTTTGGCTTTCAAACAAGCAGCTCTCATGAACTTTGAATTTGTTAATTAAGAGTGTCTGGAGGAAACACCAGCTAAATTGGTCAAATGAACAACATCAGCATCTATCCTCTATCAAAACATATGTTGGAAAATGGAAGGATCGAATTAAGCGTAAAGACCAGAAAGCTTTAACACGATGTCGCTTAGGGCACTCTAGAATTACAAAAAACCACCTGTTCAAAAAAAATGCGCCTGATATTTGTGAAATTTGTAATGAGGAACTTAACACAGATCACATAATAACAAGATGTAAAAAATTTGATAACATTAGGCAAAAATTAGGTATCAGCTTAAATCTAAGAGAAGCATTGAGCGATAACAACAAATCAGAAAGCAAAATGTTAAAATACTTACGATTAACTGGATTATTGCAAGAATTGTAAAATGTTTTATTGAGGCGAATGAACTGGCTAATCAAGTTTAAAGCCTCATAAATTAATAAAAAAAAAAAAAATTAAGAGTGTTTCTGTGGATGCCTTTGTTTAAGTTTTTATGTCGCTTAACCAGCTGTCTACGGATTTGCAATCCTTCGCCGTTGATTACTAGGATAACTGGCAGGTTAAGGCCTCAGAGCTAAACGGAATATTAACACGAATTAAATTATCGTACCCGGTGAAACCTATTTATGTGTTCTCGAAGTACTACCAGTCAAAAATATATTGGCAAAAAAAGCTTTCAATCAATAATTGTGGAGGAGCTCATAAGAACATTGAGCTGAGAAGCAGGCTCTGTCCCAGTTTTAACGAAATTACAGAAAAAAAGTAGTAGCAGAAGAATCCTCATGATTCTCATGAGCATCGCTGTGGAACACAGTATGAATCCCTCGAGAACTTGAAGAACTACTTGTAACTCATCCCAAGTATCATAGTTTACACTCAGAAATGAAGTTCTCTGATAATGTTTATTAGAGTTGTCTATTGATTAAAATAAGACTTACTATTGCACTCAATAGCAACGCAAAAATCTCAAGAGGTTGAGTCTGGTTGGAACTTACATCCTCAATATTATAAATCTTTTCTTCTACTCACTGCTCCATTTTTTTGCCGTATACGGCAGTATTAACAATTGGCAAGCTCAATTTAGAGTTTAATCTCTTTTCTGATTCCCGGTGTTTCTCAAACCGTTATTTCCAGGATAAAATCCATCAAATTTGTGCTCATCAGTCGATTTCACCTGCATGTCTAGTAAAGTTAAAAAAAAATCGTAGTGACCGTTTTGAAGTTACGCCTTTTTAATGGTGAAGTCTGTTCCAGTTAGAATTTGGACGCACAAAATCAGTGATTTCCCCAAAAATAAAGAACGTACAAAAAATCGAAGCACATCATTTTGTAGCATTTGTATGAAGCTTCTAAAAAAAATATAAGAAAAAATATTGTTTTCAGTTGTTTTTTCGAACTGTTTTGCGGAGTCAAACTTACACATTTTTTCACAGTACCTACCATTGTCTACGTAATCTGCGTTCTGCACGGTAAAATTATGGTTACGGAATTTGAAAATTAAAAATAAAAATGCTATCGTTTCTCCAGATTGTGGTAGGTTTTTGTCGAAATTGTCATCTCACGTCTTTCGCGTTCGCGTTGTATGAAAATTTAACCGCTGTTATTACAATTCTTCTGGATCAATACGCTGTAAGAAGTTTCTCGCTATGACTACTAGAGGCGTCATTATAATTAAATTGGCTTTTCAGTCTTGACAAAATTAAAAACTGTTTTTTTATTTTGTCCAACGTTTCGGTCCGTTTGGGACCTTCCTGAGGAAACAGCCAATATATCACCAACAACGAACTACAGTCGAACTACCAACGATTATAATTAAAAACTGGTTTTCATTGGTCGGGACGATCAAATGAAATTCACCGTTAATAATGATTAAATATTTTCAGTGACAAACCGTCATAACAAGCATTTAAAGTTTTCCACAAATAACTGGTTTTTCATGGGCTCAAGCGCTCTAAGGCAATACGGAGCCAATGTCATTATGTAACTAAATTAGTTTTTGTGGCATAATATTCAGAGTAGTTCGATGAAGCCATGTACTCACGTTTAAATGCGTTTTAAATGCAACTCATGGGTAAATGATGTATAAAAATGCAAATTTACCTCAATGAATACCATGGGATTTTTAAAGTTTCGGTGGTCAACAGTTATTTATTATACTTTGTTCAGCCTTTTCTTTCCGGCTTTAATTTTTTGATTGAGTACTACTAAGTATAACAACAAAATCGAGTTTTAATATCATTAAATATACAATGTGGGTAGTGTATAAAATTCAAAGAAATTAACGAAAGACATTGATAGCAGGGGTAAAAATGGAAGAAAATAATGAAAAGTACAGCACACACTTTATTGTTTTGTTCCATGGATCTACAGTATACCTGCACAATGGCCAACTACCACAGAACAATCCAAGATTTTCCCAAAACCAAAACTAAACGTTGCTAAGCCATTACAACTATGTATTAACCATATTTGACATATGTTGTTGAAGTTTTTCCCAGCTGTATAATCTTTAAATTCAAATAGTAGATTCAATTTGAACACCAATTTTTCTACCAGTCCTAATCGTTGTCTGTTTGCTTGTCTCGCAGGAAACCTGTTTTTAAGGTGCACACCTGAAATACTTCACACAAAGCTTCTGCAGTTTGATGTAGGCAATAAGTTCAATAAATTAGCTGAATCAGATAGTTATGACCTTATGTAAGTTAAAAATATATTTCATAAAAGTTCTGAAAAACTTACGCATCAATAAAGTAATAATCAATAAAGTTAACGTTTTTTCAACAGTTGATAGTTTTGTGTCACATAAAATGTATAGCAGATTTTAGCGTGATGAAGTAATGACCACACACTCCTGGGCAAACTCTGATCATTTTAAAGAAAAAAGAAAGCTTAACAGCAGCCTGGCTGCTTGTTGATATCCACTCGATTATCTGGGATTCGATTATCCGGAATTTTAGACTCGATTATCCGGAATATGTTTTTTGATGTTCTTGTTTTTAAATTTTTATGCATGAATCTGAGATAATTTGGTTTTGCAATATACAACATGGATGGTTTTGCAGTTTTGAACGTATTTAAGAAATGGGGGGTTTGAAAAAGTGTTTTTTGTGTATGCTGGTCAGAAATTTGATTTTTCTTCTCAAGACCCCAACTGTTCCTAGAAATAATTTCTGGCTACGCCACCGCATCATATAAATAAAACAAAAAAGGTAATATTTGTGTTCTTTTTTCGAAGATTTAAATTTTTTTCTTAGTGATTCGATTATCCGGAGTGAAAAAAAATCGATACTCCGGATAATCGAGTCCGACCTGTAACAGAGATTTTCATTATAACAAACAAGAAATATTGTTGAATTTATGGACAACATTTTCAATTATTTATATTCTTAAAACAACAAAAACAAATTTCATTTCAAATGGATTGTTAGTTTGTTTCAATTATCTCCATTGTTGGTGTTCGAAGTGACACGCCATTTTTGTTTTTGCTCTAAACGATGTAAAAGTGAAAATTTTCGACGCGAAAATATTAATTGAAGCACTTGACATGGAGAAAAAATCACAAAGAAAAGTTAAAGATGAATCGTTATGGAACACCTGAAACAACGATCAAAACTATTCTATTTTTTTCCTCATCTGTAGAGGCTTTAGACCACTGCTACCATTATTTAGGTGGCATGACCCATATTTTATTTGGTGCTTATCAAATATCCTTTCACGATTGAGATGTGATAGACATTGGGGCCCAGATAGCTGTAGCGGTAAACGCGCAACTATTCAGCAAGACCAAGCTGAGGGTCGTGGGTTCGAATCCCACCGGTCGAGAATCTTTTCGGGTTGGAAAATTTCTCGACTTCCCAGGGCATAGAGTATCTTCGTACCTGCCACACGATATACGAATGCAAAAATGGTCATTGGCATAGTAAGCTCTCATAACTGTGGAAGTACTAACAAGAACACTAAGCTGAGAAGCAGACTCTGTCCCAGTGGGGACGTAATGCCAGAAAGAAGAAGAAGACATTGGTTGATGTGTCACACTGTCCCAACTGAGCACAACTCATTTTTCAAAGTCTATTACTCTATTTGGACTACCTTGCCAAACTTCCAAGGGCTCTGATAACCCTTTTCCAAATGTTGGTTTTCGTTGTTGCCTCAGAGTAAATGCTCAGCAGTTTCGTTTTCAGCTTGACAAAAACGACATTCAGAGTATTGGGTTTTTCCTATCTTTTTAAGATGATACCTACTTAGACAGTGACCGGTCATCAGGTCAGTTATTACCCTTAGATTTCCTTTATTAAGATTCAGTATAGCCCGGGATTTTGCTAGACTGGGTGCACTCAGGAACACCACATATCGGTTCAGGGCTGACAAAGCTCGAAGCTGCACCCTGTCTTGCTAGATTGTCGGCTATTTCATTCCCCTCAATTCCACAATGATCGGGCACCCAGTGCAATGTTACTTCGTCCCTACTGGCCAATTGCTTCATTGAAAGAATGCATTCCCACACTAAGTTTGATCTACAGCTGCTTGACTGTCCGAGAAAATACAGATCTTTGCAAACCTACAGTTTCTTTTCAGACAAACATTTGTACAGTCAAAGATGGCTTGTATTTCAGCTTGGAACACAGTGGGACTGCTTCTAATAGCGATTACCTTGCTGATACCAGGGCCGAAAACTCCAGCTCCGGTATTGTCGCTTATCTTTGATCCGTCGGTATAAAATACAATAGAACCTGGACGTAAACTTGGCCCACCAGAATCCCAAATATAGCGGCTTGGTTTAACCACTTTGAAGGGAACATCATAGTTGGTTTTCGTTGTCATCCAATGTTCTATTGTTCTCATATCTGAATTCAAATTGAATTCCTTGATGATCTTCATGTGACCAATCAAATCACCATCTAGTATTTTATTATAACGAATAAACTGCAAGGCATTTTTTGCAGCTGGAAGTTTAATGAATTGATGCAAAGGCAGTATATTAAGAAGGGCATCCAAGGCAACCCGGGTAGAGGAGAATAGCAAAAGAATAACAAAATTTACCATTAAAATAGAATGTTTGAATAGCAAAATTTGTTCTTTGTTTGTTTGAAATAAGAGATAAAATAACAAAAATAATAACCAAGTTTGTATGGCATAATAACTAAATAATAGCATATTTTGCCATTGTAATAACAAAATAATAGCAAAAATATAAGCAACCGTAAATAACAAAATATGTTATTATTTTGATATTGATAACAAAATAATAACTAAATAAGCTATTCACGAGTAGATCAAAATAACGATACTTTTAGTTATTTGACTTTAATATTTAAATTTAGCATGATTAAAAAATAAACTTTTAGCTCTCTTGCTAAAAAACTTTTTCTTTTTGAATCATTAATGAATATCATATAAACAGTAAAACGAGCTATTATGGCAAAATTTGATATTGGTTTGTTCTCATAAATTATTTAAATAAAGTTTTCAAATATCAAAATAATGACATATTTTACTATGATGGCGATTTTTGTTATTCTTTAGATATTTAATGTTTTTTAGTATTTTTGTACAAATAACAAATTTTACCATGATAGTATATTTTGTAATTGATTAGTTATTGCATGAATTTCAAGTATAACATATCAATAACAAATTTTGCTATGATAGTATGTTTTGCTATTGATGAGATATTTAATGTCATATATTAATAACATAATAATGGTTAAACTAGATATGATAGCAAAATTTGTTCTTATTTTACCATTATTTTGTTATTCACCTCTACCCGGGAACCGATGGTGTACTTTTCATTGCCCCTGTCATTGATATACAAGCAAGTCTTTGCAACTTAGACAGCTTTTTTTGAGCGGTTTCCTCATTTGTCTTGGGCCACCATACCAATGAAGCATCAGTAATTTTTGGTCGGACTACTGCTGAATAAATTCAGTTTTCCACATTAGGTCACAGTCCTCAAGTTTATCCTAGGGCTTTATTGCAAACCCATAGGGCATTAGTACCCTTACTTATGACCTTGTTCAGATAGGAGTTCCAGTTCAATTTCTTTCATAGTATTCATAGTATCCCCAAGGTGTTATACTACAATAGATCAAATAATGGTCGCAGTGGTTTATGTACCGAACAGAAAAAAATCCTAAGGTGTGTAACTTCTTCCGAAAATTGAATTTGAACTCCATTTAAAGAAGGCTGTGTAAGATTTACCTTTTTCGTTCTGGTAAACGGCACGATAATATTTGAAGGGTCTACGTTTTACCCCTCTTTTCTACACCATTTGAGAATAATGTTCAACGCAGTTTGCAACCGATCGGAAATCGTGTTATCAAAATATCTACGAACCAAGATGGCCACATCATAGGCATATCCAATTTCCTACAAAACCTTGATCTTTTAGATTTCTAAGGAGTTCGTCTACTACAAGAGACCACAGTTAGGGCGATAACACTCCTCCTTGAGGACATCCCTTAGTAACTCTTTTAGATATTTGCGCACCTCCTAGATCAGTAGAAATTGTTTGATCCTTGAGCATAGTCATAACCCATTCGATAACACTTTTATCCAAGCCCCTTCCCAGTAAACACAAACTCGTAGAGGATAGCGCCTAAGAGTACAAATGTGGAGGCGATATACGTACATGCGCCATTAGACTGCATGTTAAATGTACGTATATCACCTCCACATTTGTACTCTTGTACCCTATCATATACGATCATGTGTTTACTGGGTTGCTTCCATGGCTGAACTCATAAAGCTATAGGATGCATTATCGAATGCTCTTTCAATATCGAGAAAAGCAACCACGGCTATTTCTTTAGCTTCAAGAGATTTTATTTACCAGTGACTGCAGCGCCGTAATGGTTGATTTATTTGATTGATACGCAAATTGGTATTTACAAAGAGGCATTCCGTTTTAATTTGTTGTCTTGGTGAAGTCATCAATTATGTTTTCCATTGTCTTTAAAAGAACAGAGGAAAGGCTTATAAGTCTAAAGGCTTTGGGAGTTGTTTTATCCTTTCTTCCAGCTTTTGGAATGAAAACAACTCGAACCTTTTGCCACGCTTTCGGAATATATGAAAGCGCAACATTTGCATTGAATATTTCGGATAAGAGCGGACAAAGCGTCTCTTTTCCTTGTTACAGTAAGCCTGGGAAAATTTCAACTTTCCCGGCAGATTTGAAAGACTGAAAAGAACTCATTGCCCATTCGACCCTCGAAGGCGTGAAGATTTCACAAGCCTTCTAATAGGCATTTATTTTACCATACATGTCTTGCCTCATCTGAGACCTGTTCTTCATCCGAATATGGGATTGATTCAGGGAAATGAGTTCTCATCATTACTTCCAGTGTTTCATAAGAGTCAACAGTTAAACTGCCGTCTTCTTGTTTAAAGCTACCTAAACCATTTGAATGATCTTTTGAAAGGACTTTGTGCAGCCTTGCAGCTGCAGGAGCGTTGTTGATGCTCTGTTGTATTCTTTCAGGCCTGTTTTGTATTCTACCCAATCTAAAGTGATCTTTGCTCTATTGAAAACAACCGCCTAGATATTCGCATGATAAGATGAGACCATTTAGGGGGCAACGTGGCGTAGTTGGCTACACGTTCGCTTTATAAGCGGATGGCCATGGGTTTGATTCCCAGCCCTCTCAACAAAAAACTTCGTCATTCCGCTCAACATCACGGCTGTCTGAAAGTGGACTGATATCTGACCTTGAGCGAATGCTCAACTGCACCTGGATACACGGTAATCGACAAAAACAGCTGTGAACAAATGGACCTCTCTTGGACTGAGAAAGCATCCCTGCGTGCTCTTCGATCTACCTGCGAAAAGTAAAGGGCACAAAGAGACAGCGTAGTAACAGATCTTAAAATAGAATTTGGTAATACAATAGTGTGAATTTAGGCGTTGTGCTCAAGTACAACATTTCAATCGATCTTCGCTCAAGTGATGCCCAATGGTGAAATGAGCTTCCAATTAGAATATAAGTGAATTGAGAATAAAAAAGAGGGCCTTTTTTTTAAAAAAAAAAAAGAGGAGACCATTTGGTCAATGATCCCATTAGAGAGGCATTTTCCAGCTGTGAAAGAGTTATGAACTGTTCACCGTTATGGGAATACTTATCCGTTAAATGAAAACGATAGAGATCCCAATTGGTTTTCTTTAGGTTTCTACAGCTTTCTGTTATTTCTGATCCATCGAATCGGATCGGATTTGTTTATGATCTGACAATGATTCTTCATCAGAAACATGCCAATTCACAATCTTCTCCGATAGCACGTCACTACAGATCGTGAGAAGAACCTCTTGTCAGATAGAGTTTTCAAAAGTAGGAGAATCCCCTCTATTATACGTCTATGCTGTTAGACAACAGGTAGTTTAAAAGATCTTCTCCTCGTTTATTAATATCGGTGCTGCTCCAAATTGTATGATGGGCATTTGCATCGCACCCTATTATAAATTGGGCATTATTTTTCTTACAGCAGTTGACAAAATGAACGACAGAACATGGAGGCACACAACATCTCCAGGAAAGTAAGCAAAATCAATACATACCTCAGTTTTTTCCCGGATAATTGGCATCTCTACTATGATCGCAACAATGCCTCTACGAATGAATTCTGTAATTGGGACAAATTTTGTGTCCCTATTTACAAGAATAGCTGTTCGTGGTTTGGACAGAGATTCGTCGTACAAAACTCTACAACTGCTCGAAGGACAACCAAGTACCCTATCATTGTTTACCCAGGGCTCTTGAATTAGTTCCACATTGATATTTTCTTTGGTGAACCTTCTGCTGAGCACTGCTGATGCGGCCTTTGCATGATGAAGGTTCACCTGGATAATTTCACACGTTCATTCATATTACAAAACATGCTCTCACTCGTATCAAGCCTATGATTTGAGCCTAAATATGAGTAGCCGATTATTTCGGAGAAGTACAAGGTCAACTGCGCTACTGGTCCGGGTAGCACAGTAACGGAATAATACTGTGGAGGGTGCCCCGGTACTCCACAGGTACCGTTCACGGTTAGGTTTCTTTTGACCCCCTTACCATTCAGTCCTAGGCACGGTATGCTTTTAGTCGCATGACACCATGAATTAGGGGCCACCTGTATGATGGACTTATACCACCGGAACAGACAATCCGTAGTGTTATATCTATTTTTTTTGCAATCGGCTACCGAAAATACAGGCCATCTAGGCTGTTTGAGTACCCAGACAACCAGAAGCCGCATACGAACAAAGTCGCTTATTTTTACAAACTACATCACTCCCGCACTATATGGTGGATGAAATCGTTTGATCGATGAATTTTCTCGCATAAAACGCTATTTTATTAGTCCATATGTACATTCCATTTCATCCCGTATACTTGTACAAAGTAAATCGGATCAATCCGTAGCAACTGTCAAAAAAAAATTGATATCATAAATTAAGTCGCATAAGACTATAGACTAATTCGCAAGAAAATCTACACACTCACATTGCATGTTATGTTTCATCATATAAAATATGCACGTATATCGCCTCCATTTTTGTACGTATGAGGACATCTTATACGTGGTACTTTACACAAATAAGCATCGCATAACGCAAAAGGTGATTTGGTTATACGTACATTCTGGTTGTCTGGGTATAGAAGCTGATATTCAGGATCAACTTCCATTGAGGCCGAATAGCCGTGAAAACTATTCTTGGTATGTTATGACTGTTTTTTTCTAGAAGGTTGATTCTACTTAACTGATTTTATTGATTGCAGTTACATACAAGATAACATAAGCGCTGTTACTAATCTATTAGAAGGAAATTGAGCTGCTGATCAGTGTTGGGAAACTCGTGAGTACTCACTGAAAACTGCAAACTCACTCGCGAGTGTGAGTTGTACAGCTTGAACTCTCGCGTGAGTATACTCAGACGTGAGTTTCAGTTGTACAGCTCATACTCGTGAGTGAGTTTTCGACTAACACTTACTCACTCGTGAGTAATTTTACTCACTTGAAATATGTAAATATTCAAAAAGCTTGCGAATAGCCCAAAAAATATTAAGTAATATGTAAGGCTATTCTTGGGGTGACCTTATTCAAATTATAAGATGAAAATTTTATTGGATTGGATTGGACTATTGGATGCGCACAAAACGTTATTATAATATGAATTCTTAACACAAGCTGTAATTTATGTAAGGTATTCCGCTGCGCATGCTGCATCGTAAATACCCTTTTCTTCTTTTTTCTGACGTTACACCTCTAATGGGTCAGATTCTGCTTTTTAGGTTAATGTACTTATGAGCATATCCACCTTTATCAACTATGAGCTTTATTTGCCAATTGACTATACTATACCAATAGTACTCTTTGCTCTGGGAAGTAGAGACAATTTCCAAATTTATTATTTTTCTAAAAAAAACTTATGATTTTGAATTTTGCCCAAAAATTTGGAACGGCAGACTAAAGTCGAAATCAAAATTACTAGCATATAAATAGATATAACTGACACAGTATGATAATCTACACTTGAACCTACTTTTGTCAGAAAAAATATGCAGTTGTTTATGTTCGAAACAATTTTTCGAAATATATTCAGCCTACAAGTACACAGAACAAAATAATGTAATTTGCATCGACGTAATCAGGCCGATGTAACGAAATTCTGATGAAACCCCTTAATTCAGATGTATTAGAGCACCTTTTTGATGTTATATTACAACGAAAAAAATCCGATTACCATTTCTCATCACATTGCATTTGTGTAATTTTCATATCCAACATGTATCAATATTACACGGAAACAGATGCAACCAAGTCGTTACAACCAACATAAGCGATATTACACCTAGGGGGTGCGAACTTTATATAAACAAGTAGCCAGGCTGCTGTCAAGGTGATATTTTCTTCAAAATGATCCGAGTATGCCTAGGAATGTTCGACCATTACTTCGTCACGCTAAAAACTACTATACATTTTATGTGACACAAAACTATCAACTGTTTAAAAAACGTTTACTTGGTCTTATTGATGCGTAAGTTTTTCAGAAGTTTTGTGAAATATATTTATAACTAACTAACTGAAGACGGTTTCTTGCGAGACAAGCAAACAAACAACAGTTAGCACTGTAAGAAAAAAATGTGTTCAAATTGAATGACCAAAATGTTGGAGACCGCACCCCTCAGTTACATGAATTCAATGCTATTTTGCATCCTTAACAGATGCTATAATACTGCCCATGTTTGTTTTGTTCAGAGTGGATTTAAATAAGATTGGCGTTAATGTCAAAATTGGAACAACGGCGCACTGTCATTTCCATACACGGAGAAAACAGAAAACCCATATTTGAGTATTTTTTAACTTATTTTTGAGTTATTTTTCTCTCCCTATTTCATTCGCTCCTTCTATTGTTATCAAAGAGCAAGAGCACAAAATCCCAAAAACCGAACCTTTGTGCGTTACCTCAAATTTGAGTAAGTGGCATAGTACTAGAAGTTAAGTTAGTTGATCTGCCGGTTGAGTGAAAAGAACTAAGCCAGTAGGTATTTTTTTTTTCGCATGGCTACAAATGACAACAACTTCTACCCCATCAACTCAAAATGAGGTTAACTTACGAACCTTCTGAGTTGAGTGGAGTGAACTTACTTTTGAGTACTTCATTTTCTCCGTGTGAAAATCCGAGACCTGTCAAAACTTGAACATGACGTCACTCTTGTTACAGGCACTCTAGTTTTGTCTAGTTAACGATGTTTCTGCAGTCCGCATTCGCGTTTTCTCCGGTGCCTTTTTTTAGTTCTGCGGTGAAAATATCAAGAAAAGTGTCATCTAAAATACATTTTACAGTTAAATGTACCTGTGCAGTGAAAAATTATGTTTCAGTTGATCCTGAAAACCCGTTGAATCAATGAACCGCAGAATCGCAGAAGGTAGAATCGAACGGCTCTAACTACGGAAGTCAGGAATCGTCGTTTTCCACGAACGTCCAGATAGAGCACCACGAGAGATCGGTGGAAACAAAATGATATGGGGAAGCAGCAGGTTTTATACTACGGCTTCGGATGTTACCGGATTCAACCACATACCCAACAATACTGCAACTGCGGATTGTACTAGCGAATTTAGCAATCCGGAACAGCTTGTTACTGGTGGACTCTACAGTAAGTGGATTAAGGGGACACGGGAGACCGTGTTATTTTCCCTATCTTTTGTCTCACTCTAACAATTATCATCAAAACTTTGTGGAAGCAAATCTCGAGTTTTAGTGAACCGATGAAGCTGAAAATTTATTGGGTTGTGCACTACATATATAGAATCATAGTGATACATTTTTCGCATCGATATATGGGGTGGTTCTTGGGATTTGCTTCTTGAAATGGATAGGGTGATTATGATGACGTCCCGTGCTGCCTTAATAACAAGAGCTTCAGTCTGCATCCATCGATCCGAAGCATGGCGTCAAATGCAGGAAATGGGCCTATCCAGCACAATCGGAACGGTACCAATAATGGCGACTACGATTAAGCGGATAATTATTTGGGAGATTTATTTGCTAATAAAAAGGAGAATAGGGAGAAACTTTGCGCCAAATGGGAATGTTTCAAGCTTACGGAAATTTTTCAGAATATCATTCAATTGCTGATTCCCAAGCAGAGTTTAGTTGTTATGCCACTGGGCTATAAAAAAATCCGAGATTATTTCCAAATTATTTCTTGCATACATTAAGGTAAAGATGCATCGAAGCCATAATATGGCTTAGATATTATCTCAAATTTTCAAGAGCACAAATATAGAGAACCAGACAACTGTTTGTGCTGAAAATTTAACTCACTGGTCAAGTTACCAATTGACAAACTTTCAGCGCGAACGGTTGCATCTTTAACTTAATGCATTTATGCCAAATATGATTGTTTTACAATAGCACCACCGCTAATTTGAACGGTTTCTCATGTAAACCATCGGGGTTCATTTTTAATTTGAACATCTAGTCAACCTTGAATCGTATTTTGGTTACCTCTTTCACTGTTTTGTTTTGATTCTGCGTTTCATTCCACTTTACTTCGTTCCATGAGCTAAATGACGTTTGAACCATTTTTAATTTGAACGATGTACAAATTAACGGGGGACCAAATTAAAAAGTGTTCAGATTACATGTGGTCAAACCATCGGGGGTACCTGGTAAATTCAAAAGTTTTTTCCTTATAATCTGTGAATGCATAGAAAGTTTGAGAGTGGCTTGGCGAGTTCGCACAAAATTTCTTTCATGGGACCCAAGCATAAATTAACAATTTAATAACATTTTTAGATTTTCTCGTAACCTTGTAACATTCCCATTTGACATAAATGTTCTTCAAAACCTCTTAGGTAATCGAAAATAATGCAAAAATAATCTGAGCATTTACTTTTTCCAGGGGGGCACAAATTCTCTAATTAGTTCAAAGGAAACACTATTAATTGAAAAATTGTCTGGGAATTTCCCTTTATTTTTAAACATTAATTAAACTTAACTTTCCCATTATTTTTGAATTTTTCGTAATCTTCAAACATTCCCATTCGGAACATGCATTATCCCATTTTTTGGCTTTATACTTAAATTATTTAAAAATAATCTCAGATTTTTCCGAATCTTCAAACATTTGCATTCGAATTATATATTTGTTCATAAATTCTGTGTGTTCAGAAAAAAAAAACATCAGAATTTTCCGTAGCTTTTAAACATTCAGATTTGAAACAAATATTCTATATTTTTGTACTCACAAATTATTCAAAAATAATCTCAGAATTTCATATTATCTTTGAACATTTAGATTCGGCACAAATTTTCTCCAATAATTCTTTTGCATTCACAAAATAATCTCAAATCACAGACAAACAGACGTAATACTTGGAACAAATTCCAATCAAAAGTATAGTCGTGATGACATGTACGCCCAATGCTGAAAACACTGTGATTGAAAGATGGGACGACAGATGGCGGTAGTGTGTAAACGTCAAACATGAACAAAAACGACGCAAGCACTGCGGGTGGCCGATTGACCCCTTTTAAATATTCGAATCAACCGGTAAAAATGTGGTCGATGGATAGTGATGAGACTGTGACGTTTGTTTGTCTGTGCTCATATTTTCCTGAATCATCAAACATTTCCATTCAACATTAATATTGTCTCTAAATTTCTGAGTACTCACAAATTAATCAGAAATCATCTCAGATTTCTTAAACAATCTCCGATTATTTAGATTCGACACAAATATTCTCAAATTACTCCTGTGTATTCACAAATAATTCAATTCGAAATCCTCAAACAATCCCATTCAACATAAATATTCTCCTATTAACCAGAATTTTCCGTTATCTTTCGACACATTATTTTTTTGATTCAACACAAATATACTTCAAACCCCTTTGTATTCACTAATAATCCAAAAATTATTTATTTAAACAAATATTTTTCTAAATCTTCAAACAATCCCATTTGACATAAACATTCTCGCATAATGTCTAAGTATGAACAATTTATTCAGACATGATCTCTGAACTTTCCGTAAGGTTCAGCGAGGCAAGTGGGTGAATGGGGAAATTGAAAATAATTTTAATATTTTACCCAAAATATGAATTAACATTTCAAACTCATGCGTAAACCTTTGAGGCCATTCAGAACATTACGATAGGTAAGAGATTCTTACGATTTTTCAACCATTATTGCATAATAGAGCGAAAGATTGTTAACCTGTCGACTATTACTCTGTAACAAGTTTACATGTTACTTATGTTATTGTTCATCAGGACGCCTTAACTAATGTTGAAGTTTATAGAAATCGTGAATATAACCGTTTGTTTTTCAATTTATTGTTCAAAACGACAAACTTGTGAGGCAAGTGAAAGACATTTTGCAAAAACTTTTACTGTATAGTTTTACCTAAAAATAAATTTCAACATACTGCTTATATTTGGTGGGAGTCAGTTTAAAAAATGTATACGACCTCATTTATTTCAAGTCTTTAGAATTTGAAGAATCTCAACTATGCGATTTCCATTACCCACTTGCCCCGCGGTACCTTATTTCATTTTTACTTATATTTCAATTCAACTGAAAATCAATTACATAAACGCATTCAGAGAAAGTTTCAGTATTATTTTATGTCACTAAACGAATGAAATTAGTCTGGAAAATATTTGAACACAACCGGTTTTTCACCTCTATAACTTGTTAATTCATGTTAAAAAGCTGATTCTAAATTCAGTAAACTTTAAACAATCAGACTAAAAACCGCATCACAATGCACAGTGAAATCGACAGCAGCTGTAAACACTATGAATTATTTACATTTAAAGTCTTCCACCTAGTATAGAACAAAGTAATGTAATTTTGCTAATGTTATTTTGATTTGGGAATTGGTTACTCACCATACTCACAAAGAGTAACTTGCTCACTCACCCGAGAGTAATGACGTCATACTCACTGCGAGTATTACTCTTTACGTGAGTAATACTCGCAGTGAGTTATGACGTCATACTCTCGCGTGAGTTAGAGTAAGGAATGAGTGACTCGCAGCGTGAGTATTACTCGCAAAAGAGTACGAGAGTGAGTATTTTTTTACTCGTGAGCACGAGTTTCCCAACACTGCTGCTGATTACATCTCGTGATTTGGAAAGTGGCGCAGGCACCTAGAACATATTTAGGAGAAAATGTAAATAAATTAAGCCATAATAGCCATAATCTTTTTTTTTCATTTCAAAATAAAAACAAAATGAAGGAAAAGGGGCCTGGGACCAATAAAAAGATGTTATTATTTCAAATAAAAATATTATTCAAGCAAAAAACAGCAAGACTTTGTATTAAAACAGTGAAGTTTTTTTTACTGCAAAAATATTGTCGTTGCAGACGAATAATATATTAAATCAAAAATTTATTCTGTTGAACCGCGTTACACTCAGCTGTGAAGTTCAACATTTTTTTAAAATTAAACCACCACCAGTACTTAAAACAATGAAAGGCTTTCATAAGCCGGCTAAATTTGGTTCGGAATTTCCAGGAAAATTATTTGATATTACAATTAGATCTTTTATCTATTATGTCAATGAAATCAATACCAAATCAAATCAATACTGGAAATAAATAATGCTTCGAATCGCTCAATACATCGACCCATAACGCGGGTAGATCACCTTTTCGTGGTGTGTTATTGGGTAAAGATCTACACGGATAAAAATCTGATTCCCACACCATGATTTACAAGTCATGAAATTCATAAATTGGTTAGCCCATGATTCAGGACGATAAATCATGGTTCTTAAAGTCATAATCATGATTCTTCATAAACGTAACATCCAGAGGAACAACACATTCATCAATTTGCTTCAAGTCATTCGCATCGATCACTTATCATTCATCACGATAGATTGGTACTGTGGTAAAGTAAGTGGCTCTCAATCAGAAGGTTCTTGAGTCGCATCTTGCTCTACCAAATTTTGTTCATTTTTGTTTTCATTTTATCGGGTAGACTGACAGAAATATAAATAGATCCGAAATGGATGCGCGAATCATGGTCATTCTTACATTTTAAACCTTTTTGAAAGTGACAAGTCTCGGTTTTCCCAGTTGCCGAGAATGGCTAGGCGGCATCCACAAATTACGTAACGCTCTAGAGGGAGGGGGGGGGAGTAGGCTCAAGCGTTAAGGCTCATACAAAAATTTCAAATTTTTCATACAAAAAGCGTTACGGAGGTGGGGGGGAGGTGGTCACAAATTTCCAATTTTAGCGTTACGTAATTAATGGACGCTACCCTAGAGACAACAAAAAAATGAGTCGAATTCAGCAATTAACTTTCTAATATTTTATTTATTTAGTTCTCTAGTTTGAATAAGTAAGGGCTAGGATTCTGATGCATGGACAATATCGGTGTAATTTCTTGGCTTTATCAGGAGATCCTATTTTGACTGATAAAGGTGTGTGCCTGTAGAGAATGCACTCACCCACACTCTTCGAAGGGAATATATAGCGGAACCTTTCAATTTGAATCGTTTTCTGTGATCAAGTTAGGAATTACAGCTGTAAGAAAATCTAATACTTTATCACTTCTCGATAGTGACAAAGTTACACGACATGCACTAAACAAAGAACACGGGATATATTACTTTAGATCAAATATTGGTTGCAGTGGTTTATGTTCCGAACAGAAAAAAAGCTCAATACATGTCAATGACTCAGGCAATGACAATTTTCCAACACTACATTCAACACCCTTAACCATAACCATAATATCTGGGCATGAAGTAAACGTAACATTTTTTTTGCACAACAAAACATAGAAAACATCATATCCAGCGCTAGATAGCACGTGAGACACGCATGTTTGTAGTGATATTAAAGAGTCACTCACCGCGAAGGTTTTTGCGAAGCGCCAGACTAAATAGCTGCTCTCGTAACCAACTGCCACCTTTAGCTGGCTGCTGCTGCTGCTGCTACCTGACCGACTGGGCTAGTAGGTATCAACAAAACCTTCCGGATTTTGAAAGAAATCATTGGATAGGCGTGCGCCGCGCGTATCGCTGATTACATTAGTTTAGTGTACAAGCAAATAGAGTGCTCCAACTCGAGTACAAAACAAAATGCTTACAATTGGAATTCGTGAGTCGAGTAACAACAGTGAGTGTCTGATAGTGTGTGGTTGATAGGGTTCACGTACAGAAGTCCTCTTTTCAATCGACGCATAGGTAATACTGTTAAACAATTTTAGGATGACAATATTGTGGGTACATGTTTTTCGATAGACGAAATTGAGTGTACCTTATACAATAGTTGTTGACGAAAATCTGTACAAAGAAATTATCGCAAAAAATAACAAACACCCTACTTATACCTTACTCTCATAGATGCGTGTAAGCTCAACATATGCATCAAATGTACTGCAAAAAAACAAGCAAACAAAACGCTACTCCTCTTTGAACACCAACCAGTGTATCATCGTACCCTTAGCAGCCCCATCGCTGCCATAACGTCACGTCCTAAGGATGTTAGAATTTTTTATTCGACTCAACCCTTTCAGGACGAATACTTTAGCAGTAGGAATACTCTATTCATATATATTTATTTTAAATAGCGATTTTTGTGAACATTTTGGAAGGCCCAGATCTTCCAGGAGAAAAACTTTTTCCAATATTTTTCCTTATTCATGGCTTTTATGATGCATCTAGATGGGAACCCTTCAATCAGTTTTGAGAAAAAGTCGTCCTGAAAGGGTTAAACCTGCACATTGAGCCTCCATCCATTCGATGAGCAAGCAATTAATCAATGCAACCGGCAGTCAATGGCTTTTTCGGTTGCATAAAAGTGCACTTGAGCGTTGGGCCTTCTTTTGTTTCATTGTTGTTCAGGTGCTTCGGGGTGCTCGGTTACCACTTGGATGGCCATTCGGGTTGCTGGAATTCCGCTTTGAACAATCGACACTCGGACTGACGAAAGTCCCCCGAATTCAATCGCAGCCAAATGACATCATGCCAAGCCGTCACACATCAGCTAATTACCACTATAATTTCCACTAATGCGCGATGGAATTTGATATCAACCCTCACGATGGGTTCTAAGCTAGGCAGCCAACTGATGCAACATAATGCTGTTGTTCGTTGCCCGGCCAAGTCCGCTGTAGTGTTGAAAGATCGTTCACGGTGCTGTTGGCTGTTTCCGACGCGCCATATGACCAACCGGATGGATCCGCTCGAAAGAATCGAAATCGATGCTAAGAGCCGCTATAAAAACCGTGTATACCGGTTAGAGACGACCTTGCCATAGCGCCAAACCGTAACCGGTTGACCGCTTTCTCGATCGGACTAGTCGATCAAAATCAGTGGGGCAAATGCAGTTGATCGTGAAGATAAACGACACGAACACTGTTTTGAAATGCTCTTAGAGTTCTGATTGGAAATCGGTTAAAGTATTGGGATTTACGAGTCTGTCATATTTAGTACATCCCACAGAGATCTTACAATGAGCTAGCTGAATTTCCACGAGCCGGAAGTCTATATTAAATCTGATAAGACCAGTTTTTATAGGATTTTGTCAAATATGTGCATAGGAGTTGCTAGGATTTGGGTAAATCATACGGAGAGGCTTTTTCAAAAGCTTTGGAAGGTACATATTTGCATGGCATGTTCTCAAGAACCTACTACAGATCTCGGGCCGCGGCGAAAATCTAGCGGTTCTCTACAGTATTGTACGGGATGAAAAGCTATTAACGCGTCGGAGTTCGCTTATAGACGTTTCATTTAAATACGAAAGCCCACAACTCTCTAGACTTCCAAAAGTGCGGACATTCGTTGTTTAATATATAAGAAGAATACACTGATATGCTTTGAAGCAATCGAGCACTTTCAATCCCATTTCCGTACTTATGAGACTCAACTGCGACATCCACTTAGGCAAGAAACGTACAATACATTGAACATCTTTAGAATATCATAGGTTATTCAGGGGCACAGAAAGCCGTAGCGGTTAACGCGCAGCTATTCAGCAACACCAAGCTGAGGTTCGTGGGTTTGAATCCCACCGGTCGAGAATCTTTTCGGGTTGGAAATTTCCTCAACTTTCCAGAGCATAGAGTATCTTCGTACCTGCCACACGATATACACATGCAAAAATGGTCAATTTTGAAACAAAAGCTCTCAATAACTGTGGAAGTGCTCATAAGAACACTAAGCTAAGAAACGGGCTCTGTCCCAGTTAAGAATAAGAGGACACACGACAACCAGTTGGACTAAGTGCATGTATCATTAAAACATAACCTTCGCCACGCCCAACATTGAAAGGTCAACACCCTGCGGGCATGGGAATTTCCCATGATCTATCAGCATGCTCGTCCGGTTGTTCATCATGTTCGAGGGACCCCCTACCTCTCTAGTGGAAACAAACACTTGACCTTGCACAATGAATCCGTCGTCAGCCAGCGGCACATGGTCCTCGTCGAACTTCAAACCGAAAATCGAACTTATTTCACGGAGAGTGTTAATAGATGACGAAGTCGGCGATGATCCGAACCACTCGCCAGTGAGCCGTTATTTGCTCTCCGGTAATGATGGGGTAATTTTGTCGAGATCCGAAGTGCGAAGACCCTGCATTTTGATGGTCATCGGTCTATTGGTCGAAGAAGTACGTACAGTACTGGACAATACATTTCACCCACGTCACGTTACATCGTTTTCCGAGCTGGCAGAACCCTGTAAGATTTCAATGAAATTTTGTGGATTTTTAGAGCTTGAATACGTAAGCCACTTTGCTTACTTAGTTTTTCCAAAATTTATCTGAACTACCAATCGAAAAGGGTCAAACTGTCTCACCTATGATAAAAGTGTCTAGTACACGACACTGAAGACGGCCTTACAGTTGAGGTCGAAATACGCGTATCTGTCAAAGGATACAAACTCTAGTGGAATTAAATGGTATAGTACTAAATTCGGTTTTTTCATCTACTTATGTCTCACCTATTTTTTTTTTCAAAATAATGATATTTAGAAATGACAACTCCCACAAAATATTGAAGTACGGATGACTTGTAGATATTGTCTAAATTTTTATTAAAAATTCTGAAAAATCTAATTTGTGGCCTACACTGAAAAAAAAATGGATTTCGAAACCTAATGTCGATTGAAAAATTATGGTAAACAAGTGAAATTCACATTTATCTCAGAATTCAATGAAGCTCAATAAGTGAGACATTTTTGTCTAATCAGTTTACTTTAAATTATCGAGAATACCATATAAAATGGGCTTATGACGCGTTTCTCGTCACAAGCTAGCAGCACTGTTATTGAATACAAAAAAATAATATGAGACCTAAAGTAAACTTATTAGACAAAACTAACTCGGTTACTTAGCTAAAAAATATTGACTTGAATTTCAGCATATATATTTGAATATTTTTTACAATCACGGGTAAAAAGTAATAACGATTTAATCAAAGTGTAATTTCCTAGTAAAAATTATAAACGGTATATTAGAAGATATGAAATCCCCACACAAAAAGTGTCTTAAAATTTTGTTTATTTCGCCTTAATCTACCACCGTGATCGAGATACCATGAAGCTACATGTTCAATTTTTAAATGTATGCCAATTATTGTAATATGGCAAAAAAATCACTTTTGTCAAACCGTTATTGCTATTAAACTCGAGATTGGAAAAATCACTCAAAAATATATATCGATGTTCTGCTATGTCCGATTTTCAATTCAAAATTATCAAACTTGATAGGCTAGATCTTAGTTATTTATTCAAATAACATCAGACATAACTTGATTTTCATCATATATTTTTGAGTTATTTTTCCAACCACAAGCTCAAAAGAAGTTATGTTTTGATTAAAGTTTATTTTTTGACGAAAAGATATAGACAATTTATCTGAAAATGTGAGAGCTTTACACAAAATCTGTGTTCAGTAAACTTGTTGACCATTTCAAAATCTACAACTTTTCTCAAAATACTATTTATAGCTTAATAGCAATATATTAGGTAAAGTCAATTACTAAAATACGTCAAGAGTTCACTTGTGAATTCGAGATTGCGAAAATCATTTGCTTCTATATGGGCTACCAAATTTTACTAGAATCAATCGAAGGACAGCTGAGATATTTCGGTGGGCACAAAGTGGGTGGCAGCGTCTAATAGGAGGCCTGATTGTATGTTGAAGTTGAAGTTATGCCTGATTTGATGAGTAAATTTCATTCAAATCGGTCCCTAAATAACTCAGATCAAGCCCTCCATTTTGTATGGAAAAACAAAAAAGTTGCAAATTTAGTGTCAAAGACTGTATATTTACACTTTTGGCAACGCATCACCCAAAGGAGGAGAAGGGGGACTCTTGTGGACGTTCGCGTTCACGCCTCGTTCGGTGTCAAGGTCACAACAACTTGGCTGGTGTGTTTGATGAGTTTGCTCGTGCTGCCTGTCACTAAGGGTATGCGATATGCATTTTATTTTATGTTGAAGAACAAACGGCTCATTCTGGAGAGCTGTGGTTGAACCTTCATATTAGTGTGATAAGCGGCACTGTTTTGCTAGAAACTTATGAGACAGTAATGATTTTAGTTATCTTCAACCAAAAGAACATGCTTCCACCTTGAAAATAAAAAAACTCTTCTAGACCTCAGCATTTATTTTCTATTAAACTCTTATAAAAATTAAAGGCATATCAGACGCAAATGCTCCCAAAACCATGACCTGGCAAAGTATTCTATTGTGACCATGTAAAACACGTTCTACGAGACTTTTTCCATCCACTGCTCTAGTACATTATTTAAGTAAGAAAAATATATATGACAAAAATTGTCCTGTGTACGAAATTATGTCAAAATATATTACAGTAATCAGAAATCACAATAATTCTCTAAAATAATGAAAATAGCACTTGTATTTCCTAAACTCACGTACAAACAGTTTTCGCATTTTCATGGCCCATGTACAAACATTACATTACAGTATCTCCTGAAGAGGACACAATACCAATGTCGAAACGTCGGACAAACAAGCACAACGTTTTATCTGCGTAGTCGGAAAATTGAGCATAATTATAAAACGAAAAAATTCCACTCATTTTCTTTTATGAATTTAAGCAGAAAATTGTATTAACGGTATTGACCGGAATCGTTCAAAATACCGCATACCCTTACCAGTCACTGTTTGTTGGAGTGATTCGAGAGTTCATTATCCGGTACGCACCAAAGTCCGTCTCGTACAATGGGTGGTGGTGGCATTGAAATTTATGAATAATTATTAAAACGTGCCACTGGCGGACCATAATCGAATCGAATTTTAGGAAATCGGATATAAACATGCGAGGTGCGGGTGCACTTCACACATGATTGGGCTATTGAAAAAAAAAAATCTCCACGGACAAGATCGTAATCAAAAGCATTCGATTAAATGCACGCTCAAACGAAATTGCACAAAAATGTGAAGGTTTGGCACGAAATCGAGCTCTTGTGGACAAACACATTAAATGTGTAATTTTAACACATGCTGAAAAAACTGCTTCTGGGATGATTTCTTCTTCTGTTTTGAAAAGCATCTCTGAGTATCATGAAATTTGAGAAAATTTTGCAGAAATCAGCACAAAATCGTTTTTTTAGGATATCTGAATATAACACACATGGTGTGTTGGCTCAGAAGAGCCCGATTTTGTGTAGCTTCGTTTTAGACAGTATGCAATCAATATTTATGGCCCAACGTTTTCAGAACTTAATAGCTTTAAGCTATCAGACATATTCCATTCTATACCAATCGAGTGGCCAATCACTTCGAATTCGAATCCCCATTCGAGACATCAGACGAGGCCGCCCTTCAACGGCATTGTAGTGCAGCATTCGGATTTTGCATGCCACTTAACGCGGGAGGTCAACAGTTAATATCAATTATCGAAAAAGAAAAAAAGAGAATGTACTTACGTCTCTCATACGCTGCCCAGGAGGTTCCGGCCAGGACTGCCAGGCAACCGATCAGGTTCCATATCGACGTCGTTCGGTAGTGCATCGCGTTTAGTTAGCTAGTGGTAGCTCGTTTGCACAATTTCAGGAAGAACTTGGAGCGAGAGGAATTGTCACGCGAACTGCGATAGCTTCTTCAACTGGTCGAGCGTTTGGGCACTTCTGCTTGTCGATAACGATTAACTTATTTTGATGCCCGATGGCCAAGTTTCACAGCAAAGCAGCTCGCTTTTCGTGGACTGTTGTTTCCCCTAGATTTGTTGCTGTGGAGTCGTAAAAGTTGGAATTGCAGTTGAGTGATGTGGATTGGGAAATATTGGATGGGCCTGCAACAGTCGATTGGAGATGTTTTGAGATAAGGAAGATTACGAACAAAGTCCCTGTACTACTTCTTGCGTTGACTACCTTTCAAGTTCTGAAATTTCAGAAATTTGTTCAGCTTTAGTTGCAACGAAAGGGTATAGTTTTACATTAATCATGCCTATTTGGCTTAAAATTATGAGAATCATTTTTTCCAGTCAAGCCTATGAGAGATATCTGGAATTTCATTAAAATTTGAGGTTTGATTCTGAAAGACAGAAGTGCTCAATTACTAAATGTTTACACGAATGCAAAAATGTGCATCTGGAAAAAAGTGTAATCTGAAAGAGGAAATGTGAAAAATTAATAATCCATGTAGCTATTAATTTTCAGACCAATATTTTATGTTAGTGCTGATATAGCGATAGTTTGTTGGATCAAATAGTTCTCATTTGGAAAAGAAATTCACTTACATCGTTATAATTTTTTAAATAAATTACTGAATTTTTGATTTTTATTCATTATTAACATATTTGAATTTATCATTATTTCGTTAAATCAAATTCTGCCAAGTTTGAATTGATTTGATGAAATCTAAAATTTCTAAACTTTGTCGATTCATCCAGAAAGCTATGCACTGTCACCACCAAGCCACCCGTTGTTTATATTTAGAAAAAAATCTCAACGATTGCAGCAATCAGTAAACCACTCACCCGTGCCGCCAAGCTTTCCGCTTTTACCGGAACTAAAGCAATGGAATAATTCGTAACATGATTCCTATCGCATCCATTCCCTAGTTCTAATTCTACCCGGTCAGTTCCGTCAGTTCCAATTTAAATTGCCCCTATACTAAAGACACTGAGTGCAACAAAGCGACGAACCTGCTTAAAGTGCCTTCGGCACTGTTCCGGTCGTAGAACCTGTCACCTGTTTATCTTTAGTTTCGAGAACGATGTCACCGTTGTGTTATTGCTACCTCGTGTTGTTAGGGTATTTAATTTTTTACGAGATTGATTGTTGATCATCGGTGTTAAACCTGGCCGACAAAAACGTGCAACTTGCAATTTTTACACCTTCCTTACATAACAGCGTGTCCACCACATTGAATATTCAACTTTAATAACGCTTTTAAAAGCAGACACACCCCTCACCCCAAGCAGAAGCAACCGTCACCTTAAACGGATCGATCTTAGGGTAGGCACGCAGGGCAATGCAACGCGTGAGCTTGTGCTGAGTTTCAACAAGGTGCCAGGGTGACATGTGTGCAATAATCGATAAAATGCAAAATACCAGACTAGGGCGGTTCAAATTAAAAAAGATTCAAAAAACAATCTTTTACAGCTTATGTACGTACAGTCCTTAGACAGAAATAGAGTTCTGTAAAATTTTCAGCATTTTCGGTGAAGGTTCAAGGGTTGTCCATATATAATGTAGTTTCACATGGGAATTATCATGGACGACCAGCATAATTTCAAGCTATTTTATTTTCGAACTGATTCAAAATGATCGTCTTTTTGTCTTTCAGTCTCTTTAGAAGAGTAAGAGATAAGTCTGTGGAAATGAATCCCAGTGATGCCACATACACATACACCGCTCTGGCCTACAGATAACAGTTCACAAATTTTTGAGAAAAACTAAGATTTTTGGACTTAGCACTAGTTTTGGGCACGAATTTCGAACATATGAAATATGAATGGCATTCTTCCAGTTAGTTGTTTCGCAAATCCTAACTAAAGTATTTCAATATTTACGAAACAACCATTTATTTTTGTTTCTATGTGAATGTTGCTTTGCGAGCTATGCAATATACTTTTAAGTAAACAATATTTACATTAATAATTGTTACGATTCCGAGAACATGCAGGATTTGTTTGCAAAAGCTCTTGTTAATCACATTTATTGACATTTAAATATTTTTAGCAACAACAATTTTCACCAAGTGTTTTGAAGATAGACTATTTTGACCAAAAACACAGATTAAAATCGAAAAATATGTAGCAACACTGGATGAATCCGTTGTATCCAAACGAATTGTCATAAACCGCATCCAAACGAGCGTGAGTGAAGCCTTAATAACTTTGTTATTTTTAAATCAATATTTAAACTCTTGAACAATAATATTGTCTTATTTTATTCAAGAAATCATGTTTTTTTATGTTGAAGATGTTAAATCGTGTTTTAAACAATGTATACAACACATAAAATAAAATTGACTAGGATTTTGAGCGAAAATTGCCCAATACCATATTATTCAGCGAAAAATACCAGATTTTGCAAATTTTTGCCGCCGTTTATATTTAAGCTTTAGCTGGATTTTCTCATATTTTAAACCTTCATAGAGGTTTTAGCAACATTTTTTGATGAATTTAATGACAAAAATATTTTTGAGACAAATTTGATTATTGTCTGCCTCAAGATAAATTCAATTATCGCGATTAGCTACCTATGTCCTCAAATACAGGGTGTCCGCAAATAATCCGTACAAACTTTGAAGACATGACCCTATACAATCAAGTATAATAAATTCAATATTCTTGCATGGTTTTAAACATTGGCTTATTTTATTCTTAAGAAGTAAGTTTGACACTTTTCAGATTTCAAATATTTGCAAAACAAAGCCAAATGTATTGAGGTGTCTTAAAGGGAGCTGTTTTTCGAGCTTTATGACGGAAGAGAAATGTCCATAGAACTCATTGGATTTGAACCGTATAATTTGCTATTTCCAGTCTAACTTGAAGCCACTGGTCTGTAGGTTACTTCAAATAACAATAGGACATTTGTATTCATCTATTTTAGATTTAAGGGATAACACATCTCCAGTATGACTAGCGGCCCTCAGGAAAAACGTCACCGAAAAGTTTAAATTTGCTTATCTCAGTAACAAGCAACCATTTCGAAATTGTTTAAAGTTGTATTTTGTGTTACCACAAGGTACATGGACTTATATTTTTCATTGTTTTCAATGCGAGATCATCTTTCCAATATTTTGCTGTTCGGATAATTTGCGGACACCCTGTATAAGCGCAGTGGTCACTGATCATACAGACTCTTCAACTTCGAAACACTGTACATGGACTAGACAACAAGCACACTCATCGTGTCCAGTGACTCCTTATTATTATTATTATTGTCTTTATTTAAGAGATTTTCAGCCCTAGGCTGGTTCATCTCGATCCAGTGACTCCTGATATCTATCACTAATACATAGTTGCAGTGCTGTCATTCTGCGAAAACCACGTGCTTTCAATTTGGGCGCGAAAGTTTGTATCAGAGGATGGAGGAGGTCTTAGAGAACCTGTTTTCATGGTCACATTTTTTTTTGTCAGGGTTATAGTTTTGGGAGCATTTGCGTCTTATGGGTTCGATGTCCCTTTATTTTTTGTTAATGATTAATATAAAAATAAAAACAGAGGGCAACAAGAGTTTTTTTGGTGTACAAATTTAATCCTTCGGTAAACGACATCAAAAACCAAGACTAGCTCATAGGTTTGAAGCAAAACAGAGCCGCTTATTACATATAAATGAAGGTTCAACTACGGCTAACCAGAATAAAATGTTTATTCTTAAATAGGTTTAAGCCTTCTTCACTCTATGTAGGAATCCATTCTATCATTTGATATGGACGAATGTTCGAGACAAGGTCTGTGAAGAATCTCACCCCATCGTTGATGTTTTGAAACCTTTCATTACAAAGATAATAAACTCGATGACTGCATGATATAATTTGATGGTATGCATTAGATTCCTCTCTAGTAAGGTGAGAGTAACAGATAAAAATCATGTCCAAAGCAAAAAAAGGTTCTAAACAGATTGAACAATACAAGTAATGATTAACATAATAGTTTTAGTTTCATTTTCCATATAAAAACTACCATAATACATAATATGACGTTTTTCGCATTTTTATGGACCATACTGTAAAGCAACATTTTTGTTGTTTTCAACTGAAGTTAAGTTTGTTTCAATATATATTCAAACTGCAATAATTTCAGTAAATCACCGATTTATATAATTGCAAAAATGGAAACGGTTTTATATATATGTATGGACGCGTCTGTAAATTGTGCTTATGGCTCCTGAATTGTTGGAATACCACATTTACACATGTGTTATTGCATTTCCAATCCCATGTAAAAATCACTTAATTTCAAGCTATAAAAAATGGCATTGTAATATCATAAAATAGTATGTCTATTTCAAATAGAAAAAAACAAGACGATTGTTAAATTTGAACAAAAGATTTCCTTGAAGCAAGGCCGTTATTGGTTGTTTTTAACGAGGTTTATCAGTTTTTAACAAACTAGAAATTTGGTTGTTTTTTGAACTGTCACATAAAAAAACACAATTTTTTTTTGGCTGTTTCAAACAATTTGGTTAAAATAAGGTGGAAACCCACGAATTATTTATCTTCATACTTTAGTATGTTTCAGCTATCGTACCAAGTCAAATCAAACTGATATTTTGTTTGTGCAAAATTCAATATGAGTTCTTGGTTAAAATTAACTAAAATTTGTTTGTTTTAACCCAACCCTTTTCTCCGTGTACAGAACACAAAACCACATTTGTAGCGTTTCTTTGATCTCTTGTGTATGGAATATCGCTATTTGAGCCCTAAGGGATGACGAGGTTACGTTCATCTAGTTGTATGTCATCAAATGAATCCCTTAAATATTTCTGATTTATTAGGCATAATTGCTTTTAGTCGACAGTTTATCAGTTTTTGTCTTCATAGCTGATATTTGATTTTCGATTCCTACAACTTGTAGCCTACAGGCGCTATTAAAAGGCTAGTTCTCTTAATATGAAAAAAGAATAATGAACTATTCGTTGAGAAGAAGTAGATTCTGTAAGAAAAACGATTAGATTATGAAAAATAAGGACCATCCTCTTTTATCCACTTCTACTAGCTTATGAAATTTATGTGTTCGACATTAACAATCCGATGTGTGTCGCCGTCATTGTGCACAATTTTGTATCGGAACGAATAATTAAAAATTGTTTGCTTGCCTATTCAATCACGCAATGAAAATGTGATTTATTTTAATTTGTAAAATTCCAGTTATTTGTCCTGGGGATTTTAAACACTATTTGGTGTGAAAGGGAGTGGTGATTGAATTAGGAATTTTTGAAAGCAGTTTTTTTCGTTTCCAAACAATGAAGTTTACATGAAAATGTATTCACTGTTTTTTGTTCTGCAATCAAAATACAGTGAACACATTGTCATCACATAAATCTCAATTTCGAACAGAAAAAAACTGCTTTTATAGTTTCGATAATAACGATGATGGATTCTAGAACGCGTAAATAAAGAATCAACAATTAACAATTATTGCAACAATAAATGGTTGGTGTTCAGAGAGGGTTTCAGAGAAACATGCACAAGGCATTCGAAATATCATATTTGCATATTTTGCTGTTTTAATGGAATTTATCTATTGGATGATACATCTGTATCCTAATAACATCGGAAAAATCAGAATAGATATAGTTATAAACATATATTTGAAACGCAAAATATAATTTGGTACGGTCTGTCTATAAACCGACCAAACGATAGTAGCAATATTCATCAATTTATTTGCTATTATTTTGCTTCATGTGGGATCCAACCAAATCTAACAAAATTCTTCGACTAGAATTATTTTTTTAGTTTTGCATATTAATTTCCACATGAATCTTTAACTTCTATGGACAACCTTCAAATACTCATCAAATCTATTGAAATCTTAACAGAGCTGTATTTTCATCATAAAGGGTTTATAACAGATATGGGAGATTAAATATCCGAACTTTTTTCCAACTTGAATCGCCCTAGTACCAGACCCCACCCGCATCTCAGAAACAAAAAAACACAAGAAAATGCAAAAAAAAAATCAGTTAGAATCAATTTCAAGTTTCCTTTCATCACTCCCGACTGCTGCTGCTGCCATGGAATTTGACCATCAAAATTTATAATCGACGACGAATCGCGGCGTGGTGTGATGCCGCGACGAGTTTTCCTCGGCCAGCGTGTTTCCTTCAATAGCAAAACCACGGCGCGTGGTTCTTCTCCACCACCGCTACAATTTGTCCATCCGTCCAATATCCCCAATTAACAACAAGCGCGTTTTGGGGTTTATTTTCCGCAAGCTCCGCTCATCACATCATCTTTCTTCACCGTGTTCGAGTCACTTTCGGTTTCAGTTTTTCAATGATATTGCCAAATGGGGACCGTTTCCTCACGTGTTTCGCTATTTTTTGTCAAATCTCAATCTTTCTTCACTTGCACAGTTCTTGCTAAATGTCACTGGACGCACTTTCGTTGTTTCGAACCAAAATCCATCATCCGTTGGATTCTATCCACTGTTAACTCGAATACTTCGTATTGTGCACGCGAAGGACGTCCTTCGCTTAAACTCCACCTTTTCTGCTGATTCAATATTGTTTTTCTTGTCTGTTTTTTACTTCAGAGGATATCTTCTCGTTCGGCACCATGCATCTCAAGCACAACACTCGGCAACCATCATCATCAGGGTGTACAAGTTTTTTTTTCTTCTTGAATTCCGATCCGAAACAGATATGGACACTCTCGCAAGTGGTAAACCTTCACGATTCCAAAAACAAAAATTCACACAACTCTGAAAAAACGAATTGACAACTCACTCGCAACAGCAGCACTCTTTTCGGTAGCACCTTTGGACAACAAATAAAGAAGAAATTATGAACACAGTACACTTTTATATAGATTTTCTCGGAGCGACAGGTATCACTGTGTATAAGTACAACAGCACACACTAAGCGGCAGCAGCGGAGGCTCAGACCAATGCACACATGCACTATGCGGTGCGGCGAGGTGTGATCAGCCAGAGACAAGCAACCTTTTCTTCGGAGTCGGCGTCCGGTTGCGTCGGAGTTGGAGCATTCGTTCTCTCGGGCTAGAAAAAGCTCTGCCGCTGAGTGGATGGAAGTTCCTTAGCTATGGTCGTTCTCTTGTTCGGTGCGTATCGAACGGATTGGTAGTATACCCGATCGATTCGCGAGATTAGTATACTAAGATAGGGCAGAGGCGTGTAAGGGGTGACTACATTTTGCATAGGGTTTCGTTCTACTTCGTCGTGAGCGCTATTATTCGTCGTATCAAACTTAAAATGTTCCACTACGGCGGATATTCCAGCTCACCTGCAACATACATTCAATTTCCAAGTGTATTTTTGTGAAACCTGTCATGGTTTGTACACTTGTACACTAAAAATGCAATAAAACTACTGTATTTCGTTAAATAACTTCAGTTCAATTATCCACTTTGCACTTTTTCATCGAAATCGCATGGACGAACACGATTTGAGAGAAATGCTTAACGATCGACACCAGTCACACAACTTTATGATACAAGTACCATCCCGCCCCCCATGTGACTTTATTCGCCAGGCACTTATTTTCGTTATGGAAAATCTTCGTACTTCTTCACTGAAGATTTTCATTCCAATCACACGCCGCAAAAGTTCCATAATTAACGAAATTTTATGAAATTTCCTCAACGACCGCGTAAAATTGAGAATGTAAACAAAGTTCAATCCGTCGTACTGAGACAAAAAAGCTTGTGCGCATCAATGTGTGCGTGATGCTCGACGTAAAAACACGGTTCCTTTGATTGTGTTGTTTTCGCTGCACTGTGAGCAAATGCCATAATTGTAGGGTCAAAAGGAATTGTGTTCATATGTTTGGGCTGAATTTTGATGACGAATAATGAAATGGAAAAGTTGTAATATCTAAAGCAATAAATACGTGTAAAGCAGGCCTGTCCAACCTTTTTGGCTCTTTTTTGACATAAATGGTTGGTTTGCTTAGAACGATCTGAGAAATTAAATGAAAACTTGGTATAAAAACTGATTGATCCATGCATAAAAACTAGACTTTTTATCAAATTTTTCGCTACAGATGCTGTTAAGTCGAAAAATTGATGCGGCCCGTCGACTGATTTTTATTTTTGCATGCTTCACAAGCAAAAAAATAAATTTGAATGTTCACAATCAGATATCATACCAAGCTTTCATTTGAGGTATAAATTTCGAGTTGCTGAGAGTTGCTCAAAAGCAACTCATGATCTAGCTCACAATCAGTAGGCTGTCCCGCTCTTTGATTAAAAACATTTCAAAGAAATATAAAAAAAAATGCATTGAAATTCTATGACAAGCATATTTTTCAGTTTTAATTGGAATATTGAAGTAATTGGTTTCAATTTTCAATAGGAAAATTTTTGGTTATTTGCTAATTATTTTTGTCTTGAAACATCTTAAATGTTTTAGGGCTAAAATTAGTTTTTGTACTAATTTTTATTATTGTATTGTTTATCTACAAGTCTTCATAGGCATATCGATTATGTTTTTTTTTTAATGTTTGGTGTTAAGAAAGAATAGCATATTAATAATAAGAAAAAACAATTCTGGTTTGTTTAATGTTTTGAGAGCTTTGATCTAATGACCACCCACTCGGCTTAAAAACTTCGTCCTAATGACCTGACACTGTTAATTTGAGCCAAAAAAAACTATTCATGCATTTCGTTAGAAAAAAAATGACTTAAAAGTGCTTACCAAGTAAAGTATTCTCATTTCTACAAGTGTCATTTTTTAATGAATTACACAGCTCAACAAAAAAAGACATTTTTGCGTGTCTCAAGGATCAAATTATGAATCTCTAGTAGATTTGGGGTTGCTAGATCTGATGCCGTTATCAGAAATTTCCTAGCACGTCACAATTTTTAGCTACAGGTCGCCAATTATTGATGTTTGAAGATTGAGCTACAGGTCGGTTTTATTGACGTTTACCTAAAATTTGAAGTATATTTTATCAAACTTTTGTGTGATCTTATCCACCAAACATGCAAAAGGGGACTTAAACTTTTGTTCTAGATATATTTTGGTTCAAATTTCACGTTTAAATTTAGATTAAACCGATCTTTTTCAACATGCTTGCAGTCTTCATAAAAAAATTCTTCGTTTATCTTATATGGCAAAATACAATACTTTTCTAAACCATCAAAAAACAACTTTTCCGCATCAAAAATATTATAAACTTTGATGATAAGTATTCTTATACACATACAGTTTGAATTTTGTGGCAAATGAGGCAAATTAATTGCCTTACAAGCTGACAAACTTGCATACAAGTTGGCTGAAATAGTCAATTTTTGCATTTTCAAGAACCAATATCTCATAAACTAGACGTGCTATGATATTTCTGTAAAGGGCAATGGATTCAGGAACGCTTAATTAAGTAAATACAGGTATTTTGATGCTGGAGACAAAAACGTGTTCCGCAGTGTTATCTTTTTTTTGCAATGCTAGAAACTTTCACCTATCCCGAATATCTGGGACTAGAGTAGCCCAGCTGAGTATGGGAGAATATTAAAGTTGTACATTTCCACAGGGCACCCTCCAGAATTATTCCTTAGAGTAAGAAGAAGACTTCCTGACAGTTTCAGCTCATTTGGTCGTTCCATGAGCTGGCGCATTTGAATTGAAGTTAATATGAGATTTCCAGCTCAAACATACGTGATTCAGCGCATTATCTACTGTTTGGTTTAGGGAAATCGTAGATCGCGTTCAATTGCACCCAGAATGTCAAAAACACTACTTGATACCATAGCGAACATTATTGTAGAAGGTTGTTTCATGATTAAAGTGAGAAAGTTGGTGTTTTAACTATTTCAAGTAGATTTACTAAGGTCATGCTATACTGCTTTGTATTTCTTCAACATAGCCACTAAGCGCATCATAGCAATCTATGACGCTGGCGAGTTGCTGAGTTGCTTGCTGAAAGCTGAGCTTAGATCAGTTTCCCGTACAATCACATATATGCATTAGCCTGGGACACGGTTATATGGAAAATTTAGATTCTCGCTCCAGTCCACTTTTTGGATTGCATTTAGATCCCATAACAACTGTGCAAAATTTCAGTTCGATCGGAGAAACTATATTTTAGCGCCAGCCGTTCAAAGTGTGTATGGGATTTACTATGGGAAAACTTACTTTTACAAAGAAAAATCGCCATAGGTCACCCATTGACCTCTATAAAAATTCTGAACACAGACTTCGATAGGTATTTTTGCAATGAAGAATATTGCCGAAGACCGCGAAACAATCTGACACTTGTGAAAAAAGTTATTCAATAAAAACCTATTGGTGAGGCGACGTTGATTAACACGTAAAGGAATAATAATAATAACAAAATCGGGCAAAATTTCCAAATATTCTATGCTTAATAACTTTTTTCACAAGCATCGGATTGGTTTGCGGTCTTTGGCAATGTTGTTCATCGTAAAAACACCTATAGAGGTCTGTGTTCAGAATTTTTATTGAGGTCAATGAGCGACCTCTGGCGATTTTTCTTTGTAAAAGTAAGTTTTCCCATAGTAAATCCCATACACACTTTGAATGGCTGGCGCTAAAATATAGTTTCACCGATCGAGCTGAAATTTTGCCCAGCTGTTATGGGAGCTAAATGCAATCCAAAAAGTGGACTGGAGCGAGAATCTAAATTTTCCATATAACCGTGTCCCAGGCTAATGCATATGTGTGATTGTACGGGAGGGGTGCACGACGTTAGGCATAAAGACATTAGGCATAAGTACGATAGGCATAAATACGATAGGCATAATGGACGTTTGGCATAATAGATGTTTGGCATAATGGACGTTAGGCATAATGGACGATAGGCATAGACCTGTGCGCCGCCGCGCCACGCCGCCGCCGCCGATCAATTTTACGTCACGCCGACGCCGAGTGAGGCATCGGCGGCGCGCCATACGCCGATCAGCACTTCGACGCCGATTTTGTGTTTTCACGCCGAAAAATAATTCGGCTCGTAAAATTTGATAATTTTATTTTGAAAAAATGCTTTACAAAATAATTTATTGTTGCTTAAGAAATTTCTATAAGGATTCTTACAGAAATTCATCAAGGAATTAATCAAAGAATTCCTCTATGCATTTCTTTGGGAACTTCAGGAATTTATCTATCAACTCCATCTTGAAACCTTCCAGAGATTCTTCAGTGATTTATCCTGGAATACATACACGGATTTCTGCTTGAACTACTTCAGAGTTTCCTGTACGAATTCTTTCAGATATTACCGTCGATGGGGTGATAATGGGTCTAGGGGGTGGAATTGGGTCAAAACGGAAAAATATGATTTATGAAATATTTCTGCTAATAACGCTGATGTTTCTAAAATTTATAATGCATATGTTAGAGAGCATATTATATCACATAATTAATCACAATATACATTTTTAGAAATAGTAGTTTTTGTTAAAAAATCAACAAACTTGTATGTTGAAACTAGAAAAAATTTACAACATTGAAATTCTTCTGTACAAAGTATCACGCATGTACTTTAACCTCTAGTATTATGTTAGTAGAAAGTTGAAAGTCTAGTCAATACACTTCACTCGTATTTTCCAGAATCTATTTGATTTTTCCACAAAAATTTCATTTTTTTCAGTACAGTGTCTAAAACATTAAAAATGGGGGTGAGATTGAGTCATATAAAAACGATTGTGAATGAAATCATAAGTCTACGTTTTTGTCGTTTTACGGTGCTGTGTACCGTCAAGCTACCATTCACCGTGCATTTAAGAAAAATTTGCACTTCAAAAAAATATAAAACTATTCCAAATAATTTGAAGCGTACTAGAATACCACTACGTAGCGGGCAATTATATAATAATTCAGGGAAAAATCTAAAACTAGTGATGCATAACAAAAAATTAGTCAAAAATTATGTTTGAAAATGTCATGTTAAGGTCGCCTCGTACCGTTCTATGTCACCATTTACCGTGCACACTAGTGCACCATTCACCGTGCGTATAGTTTTCGTCATGATTTGATTTTGTATCTTGAAGAAACGTTGTTAATGGAGCAACTATGTTGCTAGTAGTGTGCGCATTCATTTTTAAGAGTATTCAAATCTTCATTTACAATAAAAACTATACAAAGTTTAAAAATTGGCTAAATTATTATTTTTTAATTAAAATCGTTATAGGAGGTTTGACTGTATTGTCCAAACCATTCCATATTCACTTAAATTCTAAATATGAAGTAGTTTAATGACGACATAACAATAAATCTAATATTATCGCATAATTTCATGCCTTTTACACTATACACGGTAATAGGATCCATATATATTGAAAAGGATCCATTCACCGTGCATTTGGGTTTCGACTGAAACACAATAAAAATTCTAATTTGCATTAAATCTCATTGCTCATACGATGAAATACATCTTACTAATAATACCCACAGTGAAAACTTGTTGAAATTTTGAAAAATTTCATACTCTATCGTTAAAATAAAAAATGTGATTTTTTGGCGTTTCTACTAAGATTGTTGCAATATCTCGTTATCAAACAGAATTCACACGATTTTGTCTACATAAACTAGGTTTTTCAAAATTATTTGTGACAAAAACTACTTCGTTTCATCAGTTTTATCTTATTTTGCTGACCAAAGAATGATTTGTGAAAATTGTATGAATATTCTGTAGGAATTTGTATATGTGCACGGTGACTGGTGACTTAACGGTACTCTTTTATCATTAAGATGTTTTTAGTCTTTCTAAATACAGCATCGCATAAACATCAAACAAGTCTACTTGAGGATTTCGTGCATTGAATAGCAATGCAAAACATTTTGCCATCTTCTCAAACCAGCAACTGTTTTTCGTATGCAGCAACATCATAAAATTTTATCAATTGATTTTTTTATATTTAATTATTTATTAGCATTTTCATATCATTGATACATTTCACGGAAGTACAAATGAGTTGGATCGCTGAAATACCGAGATTACGACGTCAACAACGTCCTGAAATATTTTGATCGTGGTATTTCGCATCGAAATTTAACTATTTACGAAGGTTTAAAATAATCACAGTTTCAGTACACCTTTGGGGAAACTGAATAGGCTTTATGGCAGTTGGGATGAGATTTCGAAGACAATTTGAAGGAACAAAACAAGAAAATTTATGTAAAATTGACAATAAATGCTGGGTTTACATAATTTTTTCATAGCTCTTCAATTCTTCGGTAAAATCGTACTTTAAAGTGGTTTTATCATACTTGTGAAACAACTTAGATGTCTTTTTGTTTTTACATTATTTTGTTGTTTTAGATGTTTTTTTGTATCGTATTTCATCAATATTTTTCAGCTATGAATGGTTTTGCAACCATATTCACAAAAACAAGTTATTTCAATTACAGTGACCCAATGTCACCCTCTTTATGGGGTGAGATTGCGCCATTTTTCATTCACTTGTAGTGCCGTAGTGAATCAAAATTTTCTATTATTTTTTGAACGGTTGGTAATGTACCATCAAAGTACATACACACCAAATTTGAAGTTTATTGGAGTTAAATTGCGATAGTTATTCAATAAATAATTCATACATATCCTTTTTTGACCCATTCTCACCCCCAACGATGGTACTTTAGAATTCCTACAAGACCAGCAATTACTCTAAGAATGCTTACACAGATTTTATCAGTAAGCTTTCAACTTATTCAAAAAAAAAATACTCGATAAAAATCAATTGTTTTTTTTCCAGGAGTTCCTCCAAGACACTACTCAGGAATCTTTATAGAAGAATTATCAAATATTTCTCAAATAATTGAAACAAATATATGCCTAGGAATTATTGCCAAAGAAGTTTTTTCAAAGTTTTCTCGTGTTATAACAAATAATGCAACAATTTATTTAAAAAAAAAACCTGTAGGAATTCTTCTATAAACCTACAAAAAAGAACCTTTGCGGGATTTCTTCATATGTTTCTGCACTAATTCCTCCAATTATTTGTTTAAGAAACACTTCAGAAAGTCCGTTAGTAATTACTTCGAACGTTGTTAAAAGGATTTATCGAGAAATTATTGCAAAGATGCCTTTAAAATTTCTGCCGGCACTTTGGAATTTTTCAAAGGATTACATGGATATAGGATACCTACATTTCCCAATCGCATTTGTGATTAGGTAATCCGTTAAGGATTACTCTTGAAATTTATTCAGATCTTATAGAAGATACTTCTTTGAGTTTATCCGTCAAATGTTCATTTAAAAAAAAATCCAAAGAAAACACTTTAAAGCTTGTTCAAGGACTCTTGGACTATATAGTAAATTTTACTCGATTTTCCAACCTGTACTTTAAGTAATTCCTTTGCTAATTTCGACAAGAATGCTTTCAGTAAATTTCGTAACGATTTTTGAAAAAAAAAAAGATTTTAGTATGGTGGCAATGTAAATTTCTATAAACGCACCTGTATTTTCGATGTAAATTTTTAATGAATTGATAAACTAAATAAGCAACCATTTGACAAGAAAGTAATTCACCAAACACAGCAGAAAAATGTAACAAAAGCAAATATACCACTTTTTAAACCCAAAAAATTAACTTTATGCACATTTTTATCGTTCTTTCCGAGCGGTTGAATGATAGATTTCTAAACTTTTTATTGAGTTTACTACTTTTATTGAACTTTAAATATAGAAAATAATAACAATTTTCTTATGAAATAACAAGATAACCAAGTTAATAACTGGTTCCGTTTTTCATTCTCGCTAGAGTTTCGGTTATTTTCCATAGTATGTATACTGTAATTAATATAGTATTATTAGCTTTATGTAATTCGGCGAGAATATATTGTGTTTGATGGAAAAGTGTTGTACAAATTGGAGTTCCACGCACTACAGGATTCATGCAGCTAATTCAAAAATTTCTGCAACTTTCACGTGCTTCAACGTGAGAACTTTGAATGAACCCGCGCGTGTTGGGCTCCTGGCTCGTGAACTGCGGAATGTCGGCGTGAACGTGGCAGATGTCCAGGAAATACGCTGGCCGAGAACCGGAGAACGCGAATTCCGAGCGGTGGACCCCATCGCCAACACTTCATTCAAGTACCACATCTACTACAGCGGTGGCGACAGAGTAGAACGTGGGGTTGGCTTCATAGTGATTGGGAAGCAGATGAAGCGAATTATTCGGTGGAAACCGGTAAGCGACCGAATCTGTGTGTTGAGAATGAAGGGCAAGTTCTTCAACTACAGCCTGATCAGCATATATGCGCCAACGAACGATAAGCCCGATGACATGAAGGATGAGTTCTATGAGAGCCTGGATAACGCCTACGGAGAGTGCCCAAAACAAGACGTCAAGATAGTCATCGGCGACGTGAATGCGCAGATCGGGAAAGAAGATTTCTTCCGACCCGTCATTGGAACGGAAAGCCTTCATTCCGTCACCAATGATAATGGCCTGCGGCTAGTAACCTTCGCTGCTGCTAGAGGGATGGCAATCAGCAGTAGGTACGCACGAAAGAATATCCGCAAACACACTTGGCGACACCCGAGTGGCGATGCCTGCTCCCAAATAGACCACTGGTCAACGACGAAGACGAAACGACTGATTCGATGAAGAGTGCCAGAGAGTGACAGACATGAAGAATGTCGCCTGAAGCCGTATGCCTGTGGCCGGTGCTTGTGGAGGTTAAAAAGGCTATCAGTGAGCTGAAGAACTGTAAAGCTGCTGGGAAGGACGAGATCCCGGTCGAGCTTCTCAAGCACGGAAGCGAGCAGCTTTACCAGTCGATCCACCGAGTACTTCTGAAGGTATGGGAGGACGAAAAATTGCCCGCCGGCTGGTTGGATGGCCTCATCCGCCCTCTCTACAAGAAAGGGCACAGTCTGGAGTGTGCCAATTACAGAGGAATTACCCTGCTGAATTCGGCGTACAAAATTCTGTCGCGCATCCTGTTTAACAGACTGCGACCGCTCGAGGAGTCCTTCGTCGGCGAATACCAAGCTGGTTTTCGTGAGGGCCGTTCGACAACGGACCAGATGTTTAGCTTGCGAATGATCCTAGACAAATACCGGGAGTATAACTTGCAGACTCTCCATCTGTTTATTGATTTCAAGGCGGCGTACCACTCAATGAAAAGAAATGAGCTTTGGCAGATAATGGTTGAAAATGGTTTTCCGGCGAAACTAATTAGGCTGATACGTGCTACGCTGGATGGTTCGAAATCAAGTGTTTGGATCGCAGACGAGGTGTCAACCTCGTTCGTGACGTTAGACGGATTGAAGCAGGGAGACGCACTTTCGAATTTACTGTTCAACATTGCACTGGAAGGTGCTATTAGGAGATCTGGCGTGCAGAGAAATGGCACTATTATCACAATGTCGCACATGCTCCTTGGCTTTGCGGACGATATAGACCTAATTGGAATTGATCGCAGGTCAGTGGAAGAGGCCTTCGTGCCTCTGAAGAGGGAGACAGCGAGGATAGGCCTGACTATTAATTCTACCAAAACGAAGCGCATGGTTGCAGGTAGAGATAGAGTCAGGCACGATGGTGTAGGTGTTGAGGTAGTGTTTGATGGGGATGTGTTTGAAGTTGTTGAAGAATTTGTTTATCTTGAAACACTTGTGACATGTGACAACGACATTTCCCGCGAAGTGAAAAGACGTGTTGCGGCTGCGAATAGGGCCTTTTACGGACTACGTAACCAGCTTAGGTCCCGCAGCTTGCAAACGGAAACAAAATTCGCCCTGTATAAAACATTGATTCTTCCGGTGGCTCTCTACGGGCACGAAGCGTGGACGTTGAAAGAGTCAGACCGGAAAGCTCTCGGTGTTTTAGAGCGTAAAGTGCTGCGGACAATACTCGGTGGGAAAGTCGAAAATGGTGTGTGGCGCAGACGCATGAATCACGAGTTGTATCAAGTGTACAAAGATGCGAATATTATCAATCGTGTAAAATACGGCAGACTTCAGTGGGCTGGTCACTTAGTGCGAATGTCGGAAGAAAGAATTGCGAAAATAATATTCAGCAGGGAACCAGGCAGAGGTCGGCGGCTTCGGGGAAGACCACGAATACGCTGGCTGTACGCAGTGGAAGAGGACCTGGCGACCCTAAACGTTCGGGGCAACTGGAGAAGTTTCGCCCAAGACCGACGAAGATGGAGCTCTACAATACGCCCGGCAATGGCGTGACGCTACGCTGTAGACATCAAGGTATCAAGGTAGGTATATTCCTGCTAGAATTTCAATTACGTCCTTTATTTTTTTTTTTTCAGGGTTACTTTGAGAATTCTTCAAATATTCGTGCAAGAATTCTTCGAATAATTTTCTCAAAAGTCCAGAAAAAAAATTCTTACACAGTTTTCCTATAAGTCACACACATTTGTCTGTGGTAATTTTACCAAATATTTTTGTGAGTTCCTTTCTGGTTCGTCGAGTATTTTTCCTGGTTCCTAATTATTTTCCCAAGGATTCGTCCAGGAACTATTTTTAAATTTTATCCGAAGAATAATAATAATGAATAAGTTGTCTTGAAAGGATTTCACCATAAATTTCCCCAAGTTTTTTTTCAGGGTCTGTTGCATCTTTTTCAGAGATTTTTCAAGATTATTCCAGATAAGCGCACTTTGACACTTCACGACATAGAGTATCTTGGAGGCTTTTTTTAGCCTAATGACAATGTCCCGGCCAGTGCAGGATTGTTTCGTATATTTCGACTCTCACTTAACAATTGTGGAAGTGCTTGCAGAAAACTAAGCTAAGAAGTAGGCTCTGTCCCAGTAGGAACGTAACGCTGGAAAAAAGAAGACAAACTCAAACATTTTGATATCCAATTTTCTCCACGCCGATGCACGCCGCCGCCGCCGCCGCCGGAACTTGTTAACGGCGTGACGCCGATGACGCCGCCGCCGCCGGTATAAAAATGCTCTCATGCCGCCGCCGATTAAAAATATTTCGGCGCACAGGTCTAGATAGGCATAATTTTCAAAATGAAAATAGAAATCGTTTACTGGAAAAGTGTATGCACTTTTTTGATATTTTTTTTCCTATCTTCATTAACGAGATTTTTAGCTCTGGGCTTGTTCATCTCGGGACCAACGGCTTTACTTTCCTTTCGAAGGAAGTCGTAACTATGACTTTCACGTCATAAGTGACTATTTCGGGGTTGGGATTTGATCCCAGGTCCTCAGCGTGAGTGGCGTGAGTTCTAACCATAGAGCAAAGCCATGCTGAAGGTATCTTAGTTCGGTTCCTAGTCGATCCAGGATCTTTTCGTTTTCTTCACTTTCTTGGCCATGAAGCATAATCGTGTATCGTGCACAAATGAGAAAACCAAGAATAAGAACGACGCTGTACATGATCAGTTGCTCATCTTTTGGGTTTGGTTCTACACATATAACTGGCAAATTTTTCATCAGAGATTATCCCTTCTTTAAATTGAAGGCTGTCCTTTATAGTTTTGATGTCAACAAAATTATTGGAGTTAGTGCTGCTAATGTCTTCATCAGAAAATTTCCCTTCTTCTATAAATAGGCTGTTCTTTCGAGACATTAATGTCACTATTGCTTTTAATATTTCCATCATACATTTTCCCTTCTTTGAATCATAGGCTTTTCTTTATACTTATACAGTTAATTAAATGGTTGGAGGAAAAGACTGTTTGAGAAATCACCTTCTTCCAATATATATTGTTATTTGTATTTTTATTTTTCTAATAGTTTTTGCAAATGTAGATGTAAATATTTCCATCCGAAATTTTCGTTTCGACTTGCTGTTGATTGATTATGAGTAACACTGGGTAATCAAATAAGTTGTTGGAGCTCTATGCAATAACATTGGGAATATCATTTTTCTCTCAAATGCACGCTATGTTTAATGCTGAATACCATGCTATGTTGAATTTGAACTTGACTTTTGTAATTAAATAAATATCTAATCAAATTTAAAATTTCAAACTCGACGAATATCGAGGAAATTGATTGAAAATCATTGAAAATTGTTTGCACAAGAAGCAAAGGAACCGTTCTCACTACATTTAATTGACGAGCAGACTCGAAGTAGCAATGTAACGCCAAGAAGATAATTGTCATACTACCAGAAAATTATTGCTGAAGATAATGTCACCTATCATAACATAAATTCTTGACTTGCCTCTCGATTATTGTCTTCAAGGTACTCATTTGCACTATAAGTATTAATATTTATATGGAAGATTTCCCTTCTTTAGAATTAACTCAATTATGTAAGAGAAATATAACAAAAAAATGTCATATACTCATTAAAATAAACATATTTAGAAACAAATAACACTTTGATTGCACATCGCAAATTTAAATTGATACTTACAAAAATGAATTGAGCTGGATTTTATAATGATAACAATAAAAATGACAACCAATTTTCCTCCATATCTGTCATTCGGTTCATGGTCACATTTCATAGCACCGAAAAAAGTCATTTAATACCAGTCATTTAAAATCCACCCTTTTGTAACACTTTTTGTATGAACATCGCACTTTTTTATGAACTGTCACACCTTAAGGACAGATACCCACCCCCATCAGCATAATTGAATTTGTAAATTTTTCGATATAGGACGAGTTTAAAATGACACACGCGCAAGTTATTTTATGCCAAACGTCCATTATGCCTAACGTATATTATATCTAACATCCATTATGCCTAATGGCTTTATGCTTAACGTCCATTATGCCTAACATCCTTATGCCTAACGTCCTTATGCCTAACGTCTTTATGCCTAATGGGGTATACTCGTACGGGAGGCTGATCTAAGCTCAGCTTTCAATAACTGAAATTTTAATGAAAACGAACTTAAATCCAGATACAACCTACTGCAATTATGTTCATTAGGATATCAACTAGTGTATTTGTCATTCTTGGCTCAATTTAACGCGATCGACTAGTATACGGAACGAAACAATGACATTGGGTTAATTCTCAATATATTTAAAACGAATATCCCATACAAATAGCACCGCTAGCGCATGACGGCTCACCATGATAGCATGTCCGAAAGAACTTGAAACTATTGAGAACCAGAGCAATAGGTCCAAAGTCCTGATAAAGGTGGATGGTTGTGATGGCTATGACCGTGGTCATCATGTAAAGAACAAGCGGACAATGCTGTATCATGCCAGCACCGAGGAGGCAGCCCCTCTAGCACGATGTAGGTAGCGCAACCCTGGTTAGGTGGCCTATCGAAGACTCTTCACCAACCAAGAAAGGCTAAAGTAGAGCAAACGGATTGATTTTACGGCAACAGACTCGGTAACGAATGAAGGACAACGATTGGAAAGTTGGATCTTGGAACGTGAGAACTTTGAATGAACCCGCGAGTGTTGGGCTCCTGGCTCGTGAACTGCGGAATATCGGCGTGAACGTGGCAGTTATCCAGGAAATACGCTGGCCGAGAATCGGAGAACGCGAATTCCGAGCGGTGGATCCCATCTTCAACACTTCATTCAAGTACCACATCTACTACAGCGGGGGCGACAAAGCATAACGTGGAGTTGGCTTCATAGTGATTGGGAAGCAGATGAAGCGAATTATTCGGTGGAAACTGGTAAGCGACCGAATCTGTTAGTTGAGAATGAAGGGCAAGTTCTTCAACTACAGCCTGATCAGCATATATGCGCCAACGAACGATAAGCCCGATGACATGAAGGATGAGCTCTATGAGAGCCTGGATAAGGCCTACGAAAAGTGCCCAAAACAAGACGTCAAGATAGTCATCGACGACGCAAATGCGCAGATCGGGAAAGATGATTTCTTCCGACCCGTCATTGCAACGGAAAGCCTTCATTCCGTTACCAATGATAATGGCCTGCGGCTAGTAACATTCGCTGCTGCTAGAGGGATGGCAATCAGCAGTGCCTACTTCACACGAAATAATATCCACAAACATACTTGGCGACACCCGAATGGCGATGCCTGCTCCCAAATAGACCACGTGCTGGTTGATGGGCGACATTTCTCAGATGTCATGGATGTCAGGACCTTCCAAGGCCCTAATATCGACTCGGATCATTATATCATTGTATCTGAAATTCGGGCGCGGTTATCTAGCGTCACGAGTTCCACAACAAACAGAATGCTGCGCTTCAATATACAACGCTTGTCAACTGATGGGGTAGCTGCGCAGTACCGTCAGCAGCTAGACGAGCAGTTGGGAAGAATCAACGTTGCTGGAGACGTCGACAGCCTGTGGGACCGTAACCACGAAGCTGTGACAACAACGGCGCTGAAAGAGATCGGTACTGGTCAACGACGAAGACTTAACGACTGGTTCGATGAAGAGTGCCAGAGGGTGACAGACATGAACATGTCGCCAGAAGCCGTATGCTTGTGGCCGGTACCCGACAGAACAGAGAGCGGTACAGGGCAGCGAGAGCCGTAGAAAAGCGAATCCACCGCAGAAAGAAAAGGCAGCACGAAGAAAGTGTGGTAGCTGACGCTCAAGAAAGCATGAACCGGAATGATATACGGAGATTCTATGCAACGGTCAATGGTGCGCGGCACAATACCGTACCTGTGCCCGCCATGTGCAATGATCGAGAAGGGAATTTGCTGACCGATAAAACGGTGGTGGCTGCCAGGTGGAAGGAGCAGTTTCAGCTATTGTTGAACGGAAATGTAGCGAGGAACAGGATGAACATTCGTGAAAATTCCAAATGGATATTCGAAAATATTCCAGTAAGTAAGTATGTTTTCTGGGAACAAAAAGCAGAATTTCCGTAAGAACTGAAGAAGAATTTCTTTAAGGACATTATAAAGGGAAGCCAGAAATGGCTACCAGTATGGCGCTTACTCACTTCTTCCCCTCTGCCGAGTGTTGGTTGGAGCAAAATTATAAAGGCATATTTATTGAATTTTAGTCACTCTTACCTCTTAGTTGCAATGCAAAACTGCTGCTGTTTACTAGTATACTTTAAAACTGTTAACCATAACTCAATTATACGCTTGAATCATCTCGAACAGCTTAATTACTGCAATTTTATCACGTACCTGAATTGCCATTTCTTCTAGCTTCTTCTTCCATTCTTTTGAAACACATTTGGCAATTTTAATTGAACCTAGTTTTTGAGCATTTTCACACATAAAAATACAATAACATGTTTTCACTTTGATAATTGATTGCCATATTATTCATCATCATGAGCAAAATCACGAGAAAGCATGGAAAATCTCGTTTAACTGCAGTACACTCTGCCAAATAGACTATCGAAATACATAAGAATCCCTTATGAAAATTCGCTACAAGGAATCGGGTTGAAATTCATAAATTTGCCTTATGAAACCAAAATTTGAAAACTAAAAATGTTTTCGCGACCACCTGGAATCGAACCAAGAGCCTTGCGATCGATAGGCTCGTGCGTATACCACGCGCCTATCGACGCCTTGATGTGGAGTGATGCTGGAACAGCACATAAAGCGCTCGCATTGCAATAATCGTTCCACCTTTCATGAGGCAAAATGTATGAATTTCGATAGTCCAGTTCGGTGCGTGTAAGAACCGAGGTCAGATTTCACTTTGTTAAATGTTAACAACCACGACGGTGACTAAACGCAATCGTGTTGAATAGTAATATTGGTGACTTTCGTTGTTGCCATAACATTTAGTGCGGATAATTCATACGAACCACACCTATTTTCGAGTGATAGTGTTTTGCGTAATATAGAAAACAAAGAATATATGTTTTCAGTTTAAAATACTCCTCTAAAACGTTGGTTCATCATTGAAAACTCATTTTTCCAATAATTTTTCAATTGCTAGAAATATTTATTATGCAATATCCGCAGCACTGCTGTGTTTGCTGCGGCGGAGGCTGTTCTAACATGATTTTTGTCACACTAATAATATCATTGTGTGTCAAAGGCACATTCTACTAATACCTATGCAGTTATTTTACATGGCTTTGCTTTATAATGCCCTTAAGACTGCCAGGAGGATTTCCAAACAATTTCAGAGGAATTTTCGAATAAATTATAGAAAAACTTTGGAGGGATTTCCATAAAAAAAAGATTTTCAAATAAATCCCAAGAATTTGAACTGCCTTTCGTTAAACAATAGATTTTTTATTTAAGAATCAGGCAGAATAATCCTAATATGTTTCTGAAAGAATCTCAGAGGGATATTCGAAGAAGTTTCTTGAAGTTTCACGGAAGAGCTACTGAAGGATTCCTTCCTCTGGAAAATAATAATAGAAACATTTTCGTCAGAATTCTAGGGAAATTTTACGGAAGAATCCCAAAAGGATGTCCATTATTACCAAAGAGGAGTTTCAGGGATAATTCAAGAGGAACTCACATGGACATTTTTGGAAGAATCACAGAGCGATCAGGGTGATAACTACATATAATAATTTCAGAAGGATTCACGAAAGAATCTCAGTTGATTTTCAGGAAGTCCCCTAGCGCCGCAACTATTTTATTACCATAGCAATAACATATAACCTAAATCAATGATGAGCAATAATTACAAATTGTGGCGAGCTGAGTGATTTGTACGCCATTCGTCATATAGGAGAATGTGTGGAAAATAAGTATGAGCTGCGCAGACGCAGCTACAGACCGATTTACCATTGGTGCGCATTTTTAAAAGCATTTTATTTTTATTTATAATGTTTGTGCCATATGGCCAAAAACTGTCGGCGCGATCCATTAAATTCACTCATCAAAGCCATTTTGGTAAATATATCATCATAGTTAAAAAAGGAGAAGGCAACTTCTCGTTGCTAGTGATAACATGAATTCGCTGCTGCTAGACTGAAACGGCAGTCACCCACGAACAACTGGAGTGAAGCCAAATATTCGGTGCTAATTTGACAGCTCGACCCAAAATACCGTTTTAGATACGAAACACACTAGTTTCCGAATGCGACATTCATATTTTACTCATCATTCTGGTATTGAGTGCGTATGACTTAATCCAGTTTTCTGTAATTGTAGGATAATTTAACCACATTTTATTAGGCACAATGATAAACGATTGTCAATAGTATGATTTTTTTCGCATACGACATTTGTCGCTACAGCACGGGGTTTGATAAGGGCAAAGTCTAAATTTGTTTATTCAGCACTAGCGCCACATAGATGGCGGCTGGCTTCAAGAACTAGTGCTTTCTTCAGAGCGGTTGGTGAAGAACAAACTCTCGCAGTTATGGACGGATTTAATATTATCGCTTGTCTCTTTCCTCCAAAAAATCGGCATGAGCGATAGGTTTATGATTATTGTCGTGATCGATAATTTCCCTTCCTGTTAGGACTGCAAATTTTACTCTTATATCTTATCATATGCAGTAATGTATTTGCTGGGCAACAAATCAAATTATCTTTGAAACGCTCTCACAATCGATTGTTCCTACTTTCGCGCATAGGAAGAATATAATCGCAAAAAAAAGAGTCTTTGTTGCTACATTAGTTGACAATTGATTCCCTGTTACTGGGTCAGCTTTACCGCTACGACCATCTGGGTCCATTTTCTTCTATAAATATATGGGCAGAATAATGCGAACGATTTATGGAATTTTAAATTTCATCTCCAACCAAAACAGCCGATAACCCAATTCTGTGCACGTCAATGTACTGCGAAACTGTTGTTAACTTTTTGGTAAAGTTCTTTCGCACTCTTAATAAAGAGCACGATACCAACTCGTTTCTACACGATCATGAGCAACGGTGAGCTTTCAGAGCGGGAGATATAAAGTTCGATACCTAACCAGTCAACAATGGACTGGGTGGGGGTGGTTCGTGGTCGAGAGAGTGAGCTTTATTTTCCACGGCGGATGGTCCTTCGTACCAATGACGATGAAGTAGTCAGACGATGGCTTCTTGTGGGCACTCCTTTCGTCAACTTCTCCCTAAAAGTGTGTTTTTTTTTTGCAGTTTGCTACTTGTACTTTGGAATCTGTGTGGGTTGGAAGTTGCTTTTTATGAGCGCCACTCGACTTTTGAATGGTAAATAAATGCAATATCCACGCCGTTCACAGGTGAATCATATGGCGCATGGTTAATTTCCTATTGCACTAGCTTAAACCGGATGACGATATTTGACCTAGAGCCGTTTGTTTTCGTACAATTTTACGATATGGTTGGTAAGCTGAAGGTCGTCATTTCACATTACGAGCACGCACTCGATGTATGTTTTATGTATCAATCAATCACACCGCTCGGATTCCATGACGTGTACACTTGTGTGGATTGTCGGTCGGTCGGTACCAACATTCAAAGCTGTGACGAAAAAGAAACCTGACCGGAATCGAAAGTAGTTTGGGACGTTTAACTAAAAATTCAAATAGGAAGCACAATTGTTCGGATAATGTCTGCCCATTAATGCATGCGGAGCTATCGGTGGATTTATTGGGGGTTCTGGTGGAATACTAAACAGAGCAATTTATTTCACCCAGTATGACAGCCTAGCTTCCCAGGCGGGATTAGAACTTCATTTCAGAACAGGCATAATAATTCGGTGGTATTGACGTGTCCAAAAGTAATTAAAGCGCAAGATTGGCCTTATTGTTAGGAAATCAACGCCCACGAAAACAACCGAACTCAAACGGTTTTCCCCAAGGCCAATCAAAGGTTTAGTTTTGCTTTTCCATGAATTAACTGCCAAAGACCAAAGTCATACTGATCAAGTAATACGTATCGTACCGACGCACAGTAGTCCGATCTAGCACAAATGTCGACCAAAACCTCAAATTCTCATTTGAATTTTATAACGAGAAACGTAGCATTTTTTCAAACAAAGAACTATTTATATATTGTTGTCTTTATCTTTCGAATATTTCGAACGCTAACTGTGATTATTTTGTTTGCTCAAATAATGTATTACATCGAAAACTTTTATATTAGACAGTCAATTCTTTTATGACCAATACGAATTTTCTTAGAAAACCATGTCGATCCATAGACATGATTTTCTAAGAAAATTGGTATTGGCCATAAAAGAGTTGTTTGAAATCAATGATTTTGTTTCAAACGTTGAATTTAAACGATAAAAATGTTAAGGAAGCCGAGAAAAATAATACTTGCTAGGTAAAACTACTTTCATTTTTGATGTTTTGTGTGTACCCGAACCACTGTCCGAAGAAATCTGACTGCAACATGTGATCATAGTCCACAGCCTAACAATGCAGAACCAATTCGTTTATCGTGGAGTGACAACTTCAGCTCAAAAGTACTTAAATATGCAGAAGTAAAATGTCAATAAGTGGACGCAAAATAAATTACTGCAACAGTTTAACACACGTCTCTGATGCTGGAAGGTTTCCCGAGCCTCAGTGTAGGTACCCGTAGAGTTGAAAGGGGCAAGGTAATAATAACTGTAGCGAATTGATCGGAAGATAATGGCTGCACACCACACACACGATCCGAACGGATGGACGCTACTCAGAGATTATTATTTCCAAGCTTGGCCAGGGTAATGATTCGATTGAATGGATGACCCTGTCCCTCTGTGGATGAGCAGTGAGCACTCACTTGCGCGCACGCTTTTAATAGACACCCGTCAGTCAGCAGCACCGCGCGGCCGATGATGTAATGTCGAGGTCGAGGCTAGTGACAATGGTTTGATAACGGAAAGGTTTTCAAATTACAGTTGGGCGGGTAAATTAGCGCTTAAATTATATCAATTTTGATCATTCGTGATAGTACTGATATCTGCGGAGAACATTACACTCTACTAATTACCAATGTGGTAGTTCAACGTCGTGATGTCAGGAAATCCACTTCTCTCGTTGACTTTGTCTCTATTTAATATTTCTAGGGAATGTTCACGCTCCCGGATCCTTACCTTATCCCACTTACCCAATATCCTTTCCATGACGAATGGGGACATGCAGAAGAATTTTCGGTCTCTAGTAACAATGGTAGTCTAACTAACATTCCTTCCTTGATGACCGGAGCTGTTATTGACTTCCATATTTTGAGCTCTCGATTTATGCACATTGAGAATCCTAAGCACCGTTATTTAAATCTCTGTGTAACTTCGATTGCTCTGGTCAATCAGTCGTTACTATGAATTGTACGGTCATCTAGGCTCATGCTCATGTTCATTATTTAATAAATGAATTAATTATCAATGTTAACCCCTTTCATCTTGTCAGTCTAGATAGTTGTTTAGTGCCGGTAATGGTGGTCCATTGGCTGATTCTACCCAATCACCCAAAATCCCATTACCCCGAATGCCATCACCCCGAATTCCATAACCCTGAATGACCCATGACCCCGAATTCCAATATCACGGGGCAATGTCATTCCAGGTGATTGGACATTCGGGGCAACAGCATTCGGGGTAATGGGACATTCGGGGTAATGGAATTATCGGAGATGACATTCGGGGAAATGGGTTTCAGGGTAATGGGGTAGAACCCCGGATCTACATTGACTGCCGCTTTTAGGTAACATTCGGAATACCATCGAGTGACGCGATTTCACGGCTTCAGCATTTTCATCAATCGTCACGTTCGCCGATTCTTCTCCTTCATCTGCCGCATACGGCGCCGAAAGCCATGAGCTTGTGAGGAACGTGCGACTTCTCTTGAGGCTGCTCTAAGATTTGCAATTGATTCGCACCACCAGTACACGGGCGGCCTTTTCTCTCTGGAAGGGGCTTTTCTCGGCATGGAAGCATCACACGCTCGCAACATGCTTTTCACCCTTTAGGTCCATAGTGTTTCGGTTCATGCCTCAGAGCTTAGTGAATACTTCGCCGATGAAGCGCACTGTTTTCCAACGTTGAGCTTGGGTCGAGTTACATAGTTACATCATCATCATCATCATCATCATCATCATCATCATCATCATCATCATCATCATCATCATCATCATCATCATCATCATCATCACATCACATCATCATCATCATCATCATCATCATCAATCATCATCATCATCATCATCATCATCATCATCATCATCATCATCATCATCAATCATCATCATCATCATCATCATCATCATCATCATCATCATCATCATCATCATCAATCATCATCATCATCATCATCATCATCATCATCATCATCATCATCATCATCATCATCATCATCATCATCATCATCATCATCATCATCATCATCATCATCATGCATCATCATCATCATCATCATCATCATCATCATCATCATCATCATCATCATCATCATCATCATCATCATCATCATCATCATCATCATCAATCATCATCATCATCATCATCATCATCATCATCATCATCATCATCATCATCATCATCATCATCATCATCATCATCATCATCATCATCATCATCATCAATCATCATCAATCATCATCATCATCATCATCATCATCATCATCATCATCATCATCATCATCATATCATCATCAATCATCATCATCAATCATCATCATCATCATCATCATCATCCATCATCATCATCATCATCATCATCATCATCATCATCATCATCATCATCATCATCATCATCATCATCATCATCATCATCATCGATAACGAGAATATCGATGCCACCGATGATTATAACGGAAAACCTCAAGCGTGAGTTGTGAGAAATTGAGTTTTTCACAACACTGATCGAGAGCAGAGTAGAACTGCAGACAGCTCACTCAAAAAAGAGATACTGTTAGTCAGCAATTGCAACCCAGACAACCAGAAATCGCTTGAAAAATCACGTAATAGCTCGTTTATTTATACAAATTACATCAAACTCGCAACACACGGTGGATAAAATCCCCAGATTGATGAGTTTCCTCGCATAAAACGCTTTTTTCTGAGTTCATTTGTACATTTTCTTTTGTCCCGTACACTCGTACAAAGTAAGTCGAATCAATTCGTAGCAGCTGTCAAATAAACATTAAGTTAAGTCGCACAAGATCACAGGTTAGTTCGGTAGAAAATTTTTACACTTGCATTGTATGCTGTTATTCATCACATAGTATTGCGGTTCGTTTGAAAATTTTCCGTTCTGCGGTAGCCGCCAAGTTCTACCGCAGCTGTCAAAGTTCTACCATAGTCTTGGAAATGATTGTATCATTGAACGAAACCATCTGATCAAAGTATGCTAGTAGACTCCGAAGCTTTGAAAACAACAAAACAAAAACAGTTATTAGCATGGTTACCAAGGTATCTTTGCAACCGATCGATGATGCTTTGTGAAAATCAGTAACGTGACTGCTGCGGTAGCTTTCTTTTTGACCGTCGAACGGAAAGTTATCTCTAAAATTGCAATATATGCACGTATATCGCCTCCACTTTTGTACGTAGAAGGCCTTTTCGCGACATCCTGTACGTGAATATTTGCACATACTCCAGGTGATTTCGTTATACGTACATTTTGGTTGTCTGGGAAGGCAGTTAACCAGATGAAAGTCAACGTCGGAAGGTATGTGATTGCACCGAAGCGATGGAATTGGGTGTAATGATCGACGATCGGCTGAATTTTAATGGTCACGTTGATTACGCATGCGAAAAGTCCGAGAGGTGAGGCGAGCAGAGGTGAACTAACCTGACACAGTTCCTATTAGGTCATGGATGTTCCAGAAAGCATATCTATTGATTCGGGCACGCAGTGTCACCACACTGCCAAACATCGAGGAAACACCACAACAAGTAGTTTTTGACTGCCCAAGATACGCGGAAGTGAGGAACGAAATGCTCGAAAGCAGCGGCGGAGATTTAACCTCGACAGCATTGTGCAGAAAATGTGTCAACACGCAAGTATGTGACGCGCAGTGCCTCTGTTCTGTCGTCGCTGCAACAGAAATGATGAGAATACCAGAGGGCGTCGGGCCTCGATCGGGGTAGGTAAGATCCTCCGTCGGGGACTAGGCCGAGTATTTCGAGCGTCACGTAGTATCGGTGATGGGTAATCGGGGCACCTGCGAACTGGAAGCCGTAGGACTGACCTCACACCATATCGACCACCATCGAGTCGGAGTAGGCTAGATCCTTCACCGGGGACTAGCTGAGTAGATCGTGGAACAGCACAGCTGTCGTCGGGGCGCCTGTGTACTGGAAGCTTTTCTCCACCGGAATCGCAGGACTAACCTCGGCGTCTGCCCGGATACCACCGGTTCGGGAGTTCTTCCGCCGTCAGGTAAATCTTCCTCGGAGTGGGATAGATCCACCATCGGGGACTATTCTGAGTATTCCGTAGCGAGTCACCGGCTTAAGTCGTCGGAGCGCCAGTGAAGCGGGAGCCATCCTCCAACCGGAATCGCTGGACCGACTTCGGCACTCTACCGGCCAACAGCAGAATGAGAACAACGCGTAACGTTACCGGTTTCGGGAGATATTCCTGCATCGGGGAACTCTCCATCGGAGTAGGCTAGCTTCACCGTCGGGACCTACGCTGAGTAGTATCGACCACGACGCATCGCCGGCCTTGGGTCATCGGAGTGATTGCTTACCAGAAGTCACCCCTCAACCGGAATCGCAAGACCGACCGCGGCATCTAACCGGTCCACCCGAAGAGCATGATGAGCGGAGCAGAGGAGTCAAGCGCACCAACAAACACAGTAGCATCTGTTGTAAAAATTCTAACATGGCCCAGGCGTGTGGGCCAGCCCTATAATGTAAGTGACGTTGAAGAAACAAATTGCAGCCAGTGCGAATAGAGCAGGAGGTGACGAAATGGCGTAGAGACATCAACAAGCCCCTGGATTTACATTTCTGCAGCCCCGGTAGATTTTACCTGCTAATGCTTCCTTCTGAATTTAGTTTACGGCTGATAAACGGAATGCAATCTACATATATTTTTAATCCTCGCACACTCTCAATACATTTCATTAAGATGTTAAGGATGTTTCTCTCCATGAGTTTTGCAAGCGTATCCAGCAGGCTATCATGTGGCCGTATCCTGCGCCATTACGATGCCAGTGAACAGCAGAACTCTATAGTGATGATCCGTTTAACCTTGCAAACCCGAAGAATAGAAAGTATCGTGAATTGGAGCGCGCAATGTTAGCCCGTATGGTAGATAAGGGAGTTCACATGCGCATGGTAGGAGCTAGGAAATGAGAGAAATGATCAACCGTTATAACATGTGGGCAATACAATTGTTAATCCAGTTCCCTAGATTTCTTTAATCAAAAGAGAAATAAGATTCAAACGTTACAAGGTATATGGGTCTTAACGAGACAGGCTGGATCTCTAATTGTTAACCGTTGCTTTGGCAGCAGCACTAACATCAGGACCTTCAACATTTCTGGAAAGCTACCTTCGTCTAGACACAGTCATGAACATATCCGAAATGTCAGGAAGACAGCTTTCAACGCCACGTTTGGTATACTCTTCCCTATCCAGATTCGCATCTTCTCTTTGAGCCTGCCTTATGGCCCTGTGACAAGCAGCGAGTTCTTGTTAGCTCAGTGGCGTCGATATTCACTCCCGCTTCTTCGCTCAGCGATTGAGCCATCATGCGCTCCTGGAAAGCGTAGCTGTCTTTCTACTGCAAAAGATATCTGTTGGACAGCTGATAAGCTTTTGGACAATGTGCCGATGTTTTTCTCAAGAAACAGTCCAATTGATCCCATATTACGATGTGAAGCTATGATTTGCAATTTGTTAGATATTCATTTCTCGAATGCACATACATCAATCATCTAAATTAGATAGCGAATACTTCCTTGTGTGTTAACCCTCTGCCTCAGCCAATGCAATGCTTTAAATTAATAATTCGGTGTTAATTTTCTAGGAAGTCCAAAACTTCAAGGTCCACTACCGAGTAGTAAACTTCCTCAGAACCTATGGCTGGCTTGCTTGGCTTTCATGCATGAATGACTTGCCAAAATCTGGTAAAACAATGGAAATCAGTCAGAGATTGTCCAACAAAGCATATCTATGTGCTGCATTAGTAAAATATGCATGATAAGCGAGAAAAAAAAAACAAACCATGTCACGTCCTTTTCGTTCACGGTAGCTTTCCGGTCCGGAGTGACTAGAATTGTCGGCGATGGAGACAAATGAATTGATGTTAAAGCATGAATTACATGAATTGGCTGCACGAACCGATTTGTCACCTGTGTCCCTCAAACTAATGGTGATTTGAAAGATATGGCTACATTGGACAATGCATTACAATTTTTATTGTAGAAACAGCTCGTGACCATCACGGTTTGTGACGGTTTACATGAAGTGATGATCTAAGTAGAACATTTATCAACCTGTTTGCGATTGTCGTTACGTTGACAATTTTATGACTAAAGCTCAATATGCCCAATAAAAAGCATGCCGGAATACTTCCAACATTTGAAATATCCATTATTATTGTTCATAGAATACACTCTAGGAAAACCGTGACCCGTAGCTAATATGGTCGCCTATAATTTCCAATCAATGTACTGAGGTTCATAATTATTGTCACGTCCTATAGTCCCATTGATAGTGACCAGTGACAGCTTAATAGCTATGGGGATCATGTTTTTGCAACAAGTTCTTCCGAATATCATCTGCATATGGTCAACCACAGCAATAACCGGGACACAACGGTTGAATCGTATCCATTGTTACTGTCAGAATGTAACGACGAGGAAATGGGAGGGTAAACAGTTGACCACAGAAACCGTCGGGTGTAAATCTTCTGTCAACTCGGATAGGCCTGCTTAATAGCTATTAGGTACCATAAAATGGAGTGTCTTTGACAATGCTGGTAATTTTGATAGGAAGAATCTCAAAACATACTAAATGAAGAAACAAAATTTATTTTGGATAGTTATCAAAGTTAATGACTTTCAATTGTATGAAAAATAGTTTTTTTACAAACATATTGGTTTTGTGAACTTTAAACTGCAACTGATAACTAAGATACCAGTATTTGTTTCAAAAGTATAACAAAAATCCTCTAAGTCATGATGTAGAATGAATCAGTATTGCTTAAAAAAAACTATCAAAATCTCCCTCGTTTCACGGTATCGACCAACGCAACGTGTGCGAGTGCTAAAGTTGACATCATTGGTTTATTAATATCTCTTTATGGATAAATTGCGAATTGTTTGGCAGATGGAGGCGCAACGAACGATACCACAGTTGTCAACAGAACGCGTTTTTGTTGTCACCGATGGCAGTCAGCAGTCCGAAACGACAACTCGCGGTTGGTTTGGAATTCAAGGTGTAAATAAACGTACCTACCTATGAGTTCTGCTTGATCATTATGGTGAATGGACGTTGAACTGATGGAAATTTTTAATTTTTGCTTAAATTATAACGAAGGATTAGAGGGCTGAATGCAAAAGGCTGGACTCTTTCATATAAATTTCCATACGAACTTTAAATTGCGTGAAAACAGCCAATATTGGTAGGATGATATTAACTTTAATTGATACCGTTTAAGCACTGACAAACAGACGTAACACTGACGACATTTCCATTGATCACACATTTGGCGATCAATTAAAATTCAATATGTCTCAAATCTCAAAAGCAGTGACACCCGCCTCGTTGTACTTCGTGTTTGACATTTCACACTTGCGGCTTCTGCAGGCCTTGTTGCACAAAACATTGTTTCGTGTAACATGGTCACCAGATGATGATAGTGTGAATTAGGCGATGGATTTTAAAGGAGTTCGTTCTTAGTGTTATGTTTGTTTGCTTGTGGCCAAAACTTTAAAATATAATGTCTAATAGGCGTGGTATGGAACACTGTTGTTCTTACATAATGCTAAGCGTTAGGCAGTAAGCAGAATCCGGTTCTGTAGCTCTAAAATTCAATAAAAACTACAGTGAATCGAATATTCAGAACGTTACAATAAATTAGTATTCAAATTGATGTATGCATAGATGTTTAATTCAGTGTTTGGATATGAGACAGTTGAATTATGTTTAATTTATTTAAATATAAAAATGCTACTTCGATCCTCTTCAGCCCATGTTTGCATAGTTGATGTAAGCTAAATTGACAATTTCAGTATTCTAACTTGTAACATGGTCATTTAATGTAAATATTATTTTAAGATTTATTATAGTATTATAGAAATGTAGATACATATTGTTACGTATACAGTCATTTATTTCCTTCAATGTAATTTGTTATTCCGTGTTTAATTTATTTTTCCATTTCAAACGATAATTCTTTGATAATTTACAAAATCCATAAGTTCATTAAATATTTGCAAACTCAGTATCACCACTTCTAAATGACATGCATTATTCTCAAATCCGCATAACTTGCATGCAAGTTGCCTTCAAAGTTATAGCAGGATAACTATCGTTCACACGCCGCCGTAGAATCTGAATTAGCTCGAGGTTCAAAGTTCAAATCCGAACCATTCTCTCTTTTTATATGACCGGCAAGCGAAGATAAAACAAAACGAGACAAGACCATCTAGAAGGTATGCGTATGAAAGGGATGTAGTTTGGGCAAGAACGATGGGAAGATTGATGAGAATCGATTGTTTGAAAGGTCGTCGAACTACTTCGGGAGTTTGACGCACTTCCGGCCACGAAGACCGTAACATTCAACCCTATCTGAGGATTTCAGGGACTTCTACTCGTTCACTTTGACTTGAACCGTGGAAGAGGCGAGAGTGCGCGTAGTTAGTACTTAAGTGTACCTTGTGTCGCGGTGTGTTTAATGTGGTATGTGATTTATCAAACGTGAGAAGTCTTTAAGATTAAGTTATTGTTCAATTTTTGTTCCTTTCCGTGTAGCCTTAGTCAACGATAGGTCAAAAAGTTACGTGCGGTCTATTTTTTTGTGTGCGTATAGTGTATAAAGAAGGTAAATTGAATCGTCTTTTTTTTGTGTGGAAATCATTAATTAATTATTAATTAATTGCGTCGAAAAAGCCGATCGACGGCTTCTTGTGTGAAATCGCTTCTAGCGATAGAAAACCTGCTCGGCACACCGCCCGTTTTCGTCAAGCGCATTTTCGACCCCACGCTTCAACGTCGAAGGTCCCGGGTCGGGGGAGATTCCGGAAGGGAGACGTTTATCTCCGACAGAGCGAAAGGTCCAACACGCTATTTTCCGCCACGTGTGGACCATTGAACGGATCGACGGTCCCCACGTCGATTATTTGCACCAACCGTCACCCTCGTGCAAATCGCAGCAGAAGTCGAGAAGCCAACTGGGAGTGCAACGCGCAATACTTCGTCCGGCGAGATGCTGCTTGGCCGACGACGATAATGCAGAACACGGTACCGTGAGTAGAACAAAGCATGCTTATTTCCACACACCAACACTGAGCTCGAAGACAGACGATAAACCTTAGCAATCGCTAGAACTGTTAGCTAGGAAACCGCACACAAGTTAGGCTAGGAAGCAGAAAGAGAGAGAGAGAGAGGGGGAGAGGAAAGGAACCACCATGAATAAACCCTAGGGTACAAATCCATGCAATAAATGTTTAAGGTCTCGTTTTTTCCTGAATAAATGTGTTTCTGTTAGTTTAGTTCATGTAGCAATAATTTTGGTCCGAAGGATTTCTCATGTTTTTCGCGTCGTTCTTGTAGTTTTTTGTTGATTGTTTTACTCCAGGTTGGGCTGCCTGGGAAATCAGCCTCAGCACTCACGTGTCGGAAACGGACGAGAAGATTTGAACAGTGAGTTCCTCCCGTGATGAGAAATACGTGAGTGGTGTTTTTGTGGTTTTTCGGTAGAACGACGGTTAGCACCAGTTTTCCCTTCAGGACCGTTTGGAGCATGATCTTTTTCAGCCGTACTCGATAGGTGGTCAGAATCGTTCCGATATTAGCTAATAACCTAAAAACCCGCCCTGAGGTTGGGTTTCTGCCGGGCAACCTAAACTTGACGGACAGTCCTCTTTGAGGTGGCGCTTAAGCTGTCCGTTTTTTCGAGCTAGACCACGTGTAGAGAACGAGCGGAGCGTAGCCGCAATTAGCGTGCTACAAACTACAATATCGAGTGGAAACACAATTGCAAATTTAATTGATATTTTCGATATACTTCTTTCTTCAGTACAATTTTTGAACTGTAATAAGCCCAATTTTTCTATCACAAAATTACGTAGTTTTTAAACGGCATCGAAGCTTATCTCTAATCATAGCTTAAATCGCCTTCTAGTTTAAACAAGTTTGTGTTACAAAACATGTGAGAATGAAGTTTTCAAATTTGTCAAAAAAAAAGCTATGTACCATCAACGGGGTAACTTGCAAAACACCAACGTGATACCAAATACATCCATTTGGTAAGGGCCGAATTTACAAATGTGGGGACTCCGAGGCCAAAATCGTGTGGGGCCCTTTTCCCAGAAAACAATTTTAATGCTATAGTATGTTCTCATTGATAACTTCACTTATAAATGATATGCTAATGGTCGAACGGTATACCGCGGTAGGTAATTGTTATCACCCTATCCATTTGAAGAAGCAAATCTTAAGTACCACTCCATATATCGATGTGTAAATGAATCACTGTAGTGCACAACTGAAGATTTGTTCCTGCCAAGTTTTGATGATAATTGTTAGAATGAGACAAGAGATACGGAAAAATACACGGTCTCCCGTGTTACCTGATTCTTTTTGATAAGGTTCTAATTATCAGATGTCAGATTTGAACTGCTTTAAACTTCTCATATGCGCAAGTTGAGATCGATGGGTGTATGTTACAGATCCTTCTTTTGAGAACTACAGTTTTAAAGATTTTCAACAATATTTTATTCTGGACAAATTCAATGAGATCCATAAAAACAAGCCAATTTTCTACATAATAATCTTAGAGACGGAAAACTCACTTGAAAATACCGTTGCGAAGATCAAGAACAGTACGATATTTCAGTATACCTAACTCAAAATCGATCAATTTGACAATTTCACTTAATTTGGTCCCTCAATTGTAATTCAATAAAACTTATTTCAAATACATCATATAAATAGTAGATTTACTTACTTTTCGACTAATTTATTTTGAATTTTTAGACTTATGTAAAAGATTACTTAACAAAATATTTTGAAACAAACGAATACTGAAGCACTCAGATATACTGCACACTAGAAGAAAGCCTAAAATCATTTAGAATTCTAGCTAAAGGATTATACACTAGTTCAAAATTAGAAACTTTTAATTTTCCAAACTTTCGATGTGATTCAAAAAAAAAAAAATAACACCACTTCATTGGCTTCTAATAACTATAAAATGTTAAATAATATTTAAATAAGTCGTATTTTGTGGAGGCCCGGGAGCCATGGCCCCCTTGGACCCCATGTAAATACGGTCGTGAATTTTATATTATATATCAAATCAGTTATTGCTCTAAGTTTTTGAATAGCAAATTTTTGCCTTGGTATTGGTATTGTTTCGTTTTTGGTTGATTTACTGAGATGAAAATCATGTTTCACATTTGACTCAGTATGAAGCAAGACCGAAAAAAATGTTACTTGTTTCACACAAACGGTGAAAAGGGGGATTAGGGGCATAATGGATACCCCTTAATCTCTGGGAATATGGTTACTTCATCAAAAGTTCATACACTGCATGAGATATGTATAGCATTTGATATGTTTGACGGTATGAAATATTATTTGTTGCTTCAATTGTCCTCAGTTTGATATTCGCATTTAAGCAAGGCGGTGAAAGAACCTAATTTTTGAGCAAAGGTACGAACCCAGAATTGTTCTTATCAGCTATTATGATTGAGTGAGAGCTCATTTACATATCAGAACGATAGAAAGTCAATAATCATACTCGGTAAGTAGGCCTTGACCAGGTGAAACGGTTTTTTTCTCTGCTTGTCATTTTTTTTCACATTTCAGATACAAATTACTTCCGAGGCTTTGGTTTGCGTTTCCGTGGATTTGAGTGCAGTACTTCTCTGAGTGTTTGGTTCAAGAGTTGCTGTTTTTTCGATCTTTGAAGAGTTTCGTCCTATATTCAAGTTCGTTGTTGAAGCTTGGTTCAAGTTCTTTTTGATGTTTCGTTTGTTTTGATATCCTTTTTTAATTTTATTCCTTCATACTACTATATTCTACTATTTCCTTTATTCTAATTCAATCCATTCTTGAAGAAATTAACAATTTTTCCCTCGTTGAGTTTCTGTTATGGAAACCGATGAGGGTGAGGGAGGGTCAAAGGACGGGAATCAATCACATGAAACCTCTTCATCGAATAAACCTTTTCGTGTTTTATCCTTCCAGTTGCCCTGGATCATTTGTTGTTTATTTTCAAAAAATAGAAAATCCGATCAATGTTTCATTGATTACATCTGAAATTTAAAAAAAATACAAATCGGTAAAAGAAATTAAAAATAATTCTCTCGATAAGTTGAGAGTAATTTTTGGATCAAGAGATGATGCAAACTCTCTCTTGGAATCAAAATTGTTTTTAATTCCTATCGCGTTTATGCTTTTTGTGATGCATGCGAAATAAATGCAGTCATCTATGATGAATTTTTAGATTGTGAAGATGTTAGGAACCATGGCTCGGGAATTTTCAAGAACAAATCCCTTTCTCCTGCTGGAGTTCTGGATTGCGTTCGATTATCGAAACAATATTTTATTGGAAATGATCCAAATATATCCACCATTCGAATTGCATCAAAATTACGTTTTCTGGTTAAGTCCTTCCAGATTTCGTAATGATTGATAATGTGAAATTTCGCGTGAGACTTTACTACCCAAAGCTCATGCATTGCGATAGATGTCTTCTTTTTGAACATACCTCTAGTTTTGCTCCAATAAACAAAAATGTTCGAAATATGGGGAGCAACATTCTTCATCTGAGTGTAATAAAAACTCTGATCTTTGTATTTATTGCAAACAAAAACACAATTCTTTAAAAGATTGTGCTGTTTATATTGAACATAAAACAAAATTTAATCAAAAAATGAAAAATAAAAATGTTTTGTCATATGCTGAAGTAATGAAATCCTCAGATAACATTTCTTCACCTAATGCTCTTGAAATTTTACCTGATGATAATGGTGTTGAAATATTTGATAATTTCAAAAATTTTGTTTATAAACCTCCTAATAAAAGGAGGAAAACTTCCAACAAATTTTAAAAAAAATAATATATCTGATGAACCTCAACCATCAACTTCTTTTGACACGAACTTCCCTCCCCTTAAGACATCTGTACCTCACAATAATATTCCTGGTTTTCAAAGAATTGATCCCACTCATCCAAAACTAATAATCATGAAGGAAACAATATTTCTAATGCACAAAATGACGAAAGTTCAAATAATTCAATGTTGAAAATATTAGAGGAACTTGTTGAATTTTTGGGATTAAATGATTTTTGAAAAAAAAAATATTAAAATGATTTTACCATTTTTGGCCTCTATTTTGAATAAATTGAATTCATTTGTTCCCCTCATTGCCTCATTTTTCTCGTTCTAATGGCTTTAAACAATAACAATAAATTGAATATTTTACAATGGAATTGCCGCAGTGTTATTCCCAAAATTGTTAGGTTAAAAGTATTGTTAACAAATTTTAATATTGACGTTTTTTGTTTGAATGAAACATGGTTAGGAACGTCAAATGTTTTTTGTATTCCACAATTTAACATAATACGGAAAGATAGGGATTCGTCATTCGGAGGAGTTTTGATCGGGATTCGTGATAACATTGAATTCAAATATTTAGATTTATCTTTTCAATCACAAGTAGAATACGTTGCTATTTCTAACAGAAAAGATAAATATGAGTTGTCTATTATTAGTTTTTACATTCCTCTAATGTTAGTTTTTCAATACCACATATTAAATGTATTTTAAATGAAATACCTTCTCCATTTTATATATTAGGTGATTTCAATGCACATAATTTTGCATGGGGAAATGAAAGATCTGATGGCAGAGGTTCTCTAATTATGGATTTAATTGATGAATTAAATTTGAGTATTTTAAATGATGGATCGATTACAAGGATTGCTGTACCTCCTAATAATCATTCATGTGTTGATTTATCCCTGTGTTCAAATAATTTATCAATGCAATCTTCTTGGGAAATTATTGATGATCCCAATGGTAGTGATCATTTACCTATTTTAATTGGTTCAATATCTTCTGAACTCAGAAATGTTATACATGAACCATGTGTTCTTGATTTCTGTAAAAATATTGTTTGGGCTCGGCCGTGAACCCAACGTTTGTAGGCGGAGCGATGAACTGGTGGAAAGGGAAAACTAGGACCAATTCCGGGGCAGGGAATCAGGAACACACACTGTACTGCTGCTAATACTAGACCTTTATTACTAATGGCTTACAATTGGTTTGCTTTAATGTTCACTGGTTGGTTTCCGAATTGGTACTGACTCGCTCGAGCTGGGGCCCTCCTTTTATAGTACTCCGGCTTTTATCCAGAAACTTCGGAGCCCATCTGTCGCGTGGCTGTTGCTAACGTGGTTGTTAACTTGCCCAGTCATAGCTACATAGGTGGCTACGATCAGAAAACTCCTTGCCGCTGGGCACGCTAATCGCGTACATACTGCCCCCCGTTGGAATCGAATTCCAACACTGGTTGTAGATCTTCGCTGTTGTCGCCTTGACAGCAACTCTTACGATGCAATACTTTCTCTAACCGCAAAAATCGCTTCAATGCCAATGATCTGGAGCTCTCCAGCTGATCCACTGAATCACGAAAAGGCAGCTGGACCACGAATCGCCCATCTTCATGACAAAGGTAGAATCGTTGAAACTGTCCTTCGTGGTCTTCTTCCGCACTCGCCATTAATGCTGGCTCAGCAAATTTTCCTTGTTCTATGCATGTTTGCATTCCATCGGATACGGCCATGTTGCAGCACACTGGAGGATCCTTTTTGATTTCCTTATAAGAACCTGCAACTACCCATCCGAATTGAGTTTCATACAAAGTAGGCAGGTGGTCCGCCAGCTTGATTTGGCCTTGTTTCAGAACTTCGAAGAAATGTTCCGCACCTATCAGCATTTCCAATTCACTTGGATAGTTGAACGAATCATCAGCTAGTTCGATACCGGAGGGAATACGCCAAGAATTTACTTCAACATTCACGGACGGAACAGTACCAGTTATCTTCGGTGTAACGAGACAGTCTGTGTTAGTAGTAAAATTGCTGGTCTTGGATGTAACTTCCACTGCTACTCGATGATGTATCTGGGATCGCAGACCACCTACGCCTACTACTGGAACGTTGGTTGGATGTTTGGAAAGGTTTAACTTCTTAACCACAGATTCCGACAGAAGGTTGACCTGCGACCCTGAATCCAGTAACGCTCGAACTTGATGGGTACGGCCGCTTTCGGAACGTAGAATGACCATCGCTGTCATGAGAAATACTTGCTTGCTTGGTGGACGAAACACACTTTTTCGTTGCTCGTAATGTATTAGGGTATGGTGCTTTTTGGAACACTTTCCACAGGATTTGTCACTACGGCATGCTGCGCTGCGGTGGCCCTTCCTTAGGCAGTTGAAGCACAAATTGGCCGATTTCAGTTTGTATTGGCGCTGCTCAATGCTCATCTTCTGGAAAGCTGGGCATTTGCAATTCTGGTGCTGGCCGGAACAAACGTCGCACGCATATTCTGAAGCCGTTGTTATGACATGTGACTTGTACGATTCACTTCTGGAAAGGACCTTCGGATTCGGAATCTTGGAAGCTGAGCTTGGAGTAGAATTTTCACACCGTTCTAAAATCACACAGCGTTGCTTCAGGAAATCGATCATCTGTTCGTACTCTGGGAGTTCCGACTGGTTGAAAGAAGCTTCCCAGAGCTCACGGGTTTGGTCGTCCAAAACACGAGCCAACAATGTAACCACGAATAGCTGAGACATTCCGGTTAACTGCTGATCCAGCTTGATGAGATTGTCGACGTGGCGAGAACATTCATCTACCAGATTCCGCAGTTCCTTTGAAGACCTCTTGGAAATCTTTTTCATACTCAGGAGGCCAAGTATGTGGGACTCGATGATCACTCGCTGGTTGCCAAAACGTTCTTCCAGAATCTCCCATGCTCTTGCGTAATTGTTATTCTGCAACGTTTCTATGTCGATGACACCTTCAGCGTCGCCTCTCAACGAGGTTTCCAAATGGTACAGCTTCACGGCATCGGAATCGTTGGATCGTTGCATCATGTCTTGAAACATGGCTTTGAAGCGTGGCCATGCTTCGTAACGACCATCAAAGGTCGGTAGAGGAATGCGATAGGATTGAGTGTTCACAATTATTGGTTGGCCCGACGAGTGATTCGCTGCGGACGATGACGATGGCACGGGTATAGGCAAGGTGATTTGATTCTCTTTCTCAATCGCTTCTATCATCATTTCCACCTTGATCAGGGTTTCATTGTAGAGTTCTTCAAACTCAACGTACTTTTCTTCTTGGAAATCGACATTTTCTTCGTCGACGAAGGCAATGATGGCGTCATGGATGTTGTTGAATTCTTCATAGAACACCTGGAGATTTTTCGCATGCACTCGCAGGACGGAAAGGGGTATTATTCTTTCTTCTTCTCCTGCTGCATCAAAGAAGTTGGAGATCCGAGTGACCTTCGCCTTGATATGGCCTCGCTTTTTCGTCAGCATCCTTACATCGTCCATATTGTCTGTCCTCCGGGGCGGGGTACGGCTTAACGACATCTTTCACACGAAAGCTTCGACTTGTTGGACAGGCACAAGGGTCACGTTCGAGCTTCAATCGTGAAGGTGGAACACACGCACAGAATATCCTTCCGATGAACTACGACACGTGACGGAAAAAACGACTTTCACGCAAGTCGCAGTGAGTCACGCAAAACGGAATACCAACGAAGCAAACTATGGGTTTTTCGCGTTGTCAAAGCCACGCGAACGCTCTTTTGCGTTGTCAGCCACGCAAAACGCTTTACTTACTTAGCAGCAGTACTCCAGTCCAGATCCGGCTCGAAGGACCAATGTTTGGGCTCGGCCGTGAACCCAACGTTTGTAGGCGGAGCGATGAACTGGTGGAAAGGGAAAACTAGGACCAATTCCGGGGCAGGGAATCAGGAACACACACTGTACTGCTGCTAATACTAGACCTTTATTACTAATGGCTTACAATTGGTTTGCTTTAATGTTCACTGGTTGGTTTCCGAATTGGTACTGACTCGCTCGAGCTGGGGCCCTCCTTTTATAGTACTCCGGCTTTTATCCAGAAACTTCGGAGCCCATCTGTCGCGTGGCTGTTGCTAACGTGGTTGTTAACTTGCCCAGTCATAGCTACATAGGTGGCTACGATCAGAAAACTCCTTGCCGCTGGGCACGCTAATCGCGTACAAATATAAATTGGTGGAAATTTTCTGATCTTATCTCTAGTTCTTTGATGAATATTGTTAATTCTGATTCTCCAATTGAAAATTATAGTATTTTTTCAAAACTATTAAATAACTGTTTAGTAATTTCTCAGAAGAGATAAAAAGTTCCTGGCAATATAAGAAAAACTCGTCCAACTTTTTGGTGGGATGATGAGTGTTCCACGTCTTGAAGGAACAAATCAGAAATCAGATGCATTCAAATTATTTCACAGATCTGGCTCCAGAAACCATTTTTTTTATATTGTAAAGGTGATGCACAGTTCACAAGAATTACTAAATTCAAAAAGAGAAATTATTGGAAAAATTTTGTTGAAAATCTTGATAGAGATACTTCATTATCCAAATTATGGTCCGTAGCTCGAAATTTTAGAAATTATAAACCTCATCTTCCTCCTGTTTTGGAATATTCGGAAAATTGGATTGACGATTTTTCTTCAAAAATATGTCCTGATTTTGTTCCTCCTTCTATAAACTTTAAAACAAATTCTTTTATTTACTTTCCGAAATTTTGCAATGCTTTTTCATTGCCTGAATTTGACATGGCTGGTGTAGATAACATTAAATTTATAGTTTTGAAAAATTTGCCAGATGAAGGAAAACTTCATTTACTTTCAATTTATAATTCTTTCTTACTTCAAAATATCATATCTCATGAATGGCGTTTCATTAAAGTTATTAGTATTGTGAAGCCCGGTAAAGATCCTTCATTAGCGGATAGTAGAAGACCAATCAGTTTATTATTATTTGTCGTAAATTATTTGAACGAATGATTTTAAATCGCCTTAAATTATGGGCTGAAAACAACAACATTTTTCCTTCTTCTCAATTTGGTATTAGAAGAGGTCGTGGCACTCGTGACTGTATTTCTTTGTTGGCTTCACAAATTCAACTTTCATTCAATAAAAACCAGGATGTTGTATCAACTTTCCTTGATGTTTCTAGAGCATATGGTTCTGTTTTAATTGATTTATTGTTGACGAAAATGAATAATTTAAAAATTCCAAATCTAATTTCCAATTGTTTGTACAATTTATTTTCTTTCAAAATAATGATTTTTTTCCATAATGGATGTTCCAAAACTATTCGTTATAGTTATTTTGGTCTTCCACAAGGGTCTTGTCTAAGCCCTTGTTTGTTCAATTTATTTACAAGTGACATTGCTTCCATTATCCCTAATGGCTGTTATTAACTTCAGTTTGCTGATGATAATGTAATTTCTATTAGCGGCAAAAGCAGAGAGGTTATTAGACATTTTATGTAATCTGCTTTAGACAATATTGATATGTGGGCGCATGAGAATGGTTTTTCATTTTCTGTTCAGAAAACGAAATATATTGTTTTTACAAGAAAACATTCTTCCACAAGTATAAATTTATATCTCAATGGTCTTGAAATTGAAAAAATTATATTTGATGGGCTCAATAGCAAAGGGGTGTAAGTGACATTTTATGCGGTTTTGTGTTGAGTTGAGGAAATTCTCCTGTTTCCAAGCGTTCTAACAATATTTTCAGTTGATTTCCACTCAACAGAAAACTTCTTAGAAAACTGGCTTGTTATATTTTTTACTCCCATACAATTTTTTAAGAATGAAAAATTGTTTAAAAACGGCAAAATAGATTTTCTCTAAACTTAATTTTTGTCATTGAAACCTCTATGCTTCCAACACCCTTATTTTCATGTGAGTCGGTGCCACAAGACTAAGAAAGCTTTTGTCTTTACAGGGCTGGTAACGACTGAGTGCTTTAAAATAGTAAATTGAAGAAAATAGAGGCCTAAAAAGAATCAAAAACAGGCCGAAAAGGGACCAAGCAGAAACCAAGACAATAAAACGAATCCTTATAAGAGTTTGATGCTGAAAAATTTCTGTGGGTAATTCTAGTACAGTTTTGAAAAAAAAATAATAAAGTAATACCTGAAAAAAAAAAAATACTGGAGGTAGTGGCTTTGAAGTTCTCAAGGGTTTTCTGGTGCAAATTCTGGAGAAATACTTCAAAGTATCCTTTGAAAAATCGCTGGAAGAATTGGTGGAGAAATCTGTAGAAGAATCTCTGCGGAGGACCTCTCTGTAGGAGGCCCTGAAAGTATTCTTAATAAAATCATTATAATTCCTGAAGCTTTTCCTCGGGTAATCTGAGACGAAACTCTTGAAGAGCCTGTTGAACGCGTTATAGTCTCTGCAGTTTTCTAGCCTGTACAATCTGTATCAGGATTCAACGCAAGCAGAATAATGGAAAAAGTGACTTTAGAGACTATTTTGGTTAAAATGGATACTTCAAAGACCCTCCATTAAAAAAGATACATTTTAGAGACTTCCATTAATATAAAGACCAATACTCTAAAATAAAACCAGTCCTGTCTTTGGGATCATTCATTGAATCAACTTTTTTGTCATTCATTTCAAATAATATGAATATCATTTAAAAAAAAATTAAACATTTTACTATGCGTGATAATATCATGAAAAAAGATATCGTGTCCTCCATCCTCCAGAAGAATAAGTACAATGTTGATCAAGTTTGTTTGTATATTGAACAGATGATAAATAGTTAACTTTTTTTCTGCTAATTTTGTTTTTTTTTGTTGAATAGTGGGTAAGACAATCCTTTGAATCCTTCAATTTTTCAACCATTTAGCTTTAAAATTGAACAGTGTTGAAAGTAATCCCGTTTACGGTACTAGAATGTTTCAGTGCCTTGCTTGCTATTGGCTAAATTAAGAAATATTAAAATACCAAACGCCATTCAATTGTGATTACCCTGACTAAGATATTCATTGATCCAAATATAACTGACATGCTGTAATACAAACAAGCTTTATTTTATCAGAGATAAATCAGAAAGTTGTTTCTAGATTTATCAACAGTTCTATCAAATTTATATAATTGATTTGCTCAAATTTTATTATTATCTAGTTTCCCTGAAAATCATCAATTACAATTAACCGAAGTAGAATCACTTTCCATTTCCGTGAGCAATGGCATTTACATGAAGCATCTCCCGGATCGTTTAATTCTCTATTCCTGCTTTATCGAAAACGGCTTTCAAAGCACACTCGTCTGAACGGTAGTTAATATTACCACCCTGTCCGAACACCGGTTTCAGCTAGAACTTCAATCGACAGTAGATGCAACACCACCATTTTCATGTTTCCTTTCACTTCCTGCACGTTATCGTCGCCTGTATCGTACTGGATCAACCGGTACGGGAGATTCTTCATCCAATGCAGCAGCAGCAGTACCTTCAATAGTCGGTATCTATCCAGAAGAACAGTGGCGTAGCTAGGGTCTCTTCGGGGCCCAGTGCAGAGTCAAATTTTTTATGCTCCCAAATAGGCGTGAGTTATACAAACCCTACATACAAATAACTTGCGGCTGAGTAATCTAGACCATAATTTCATTATTGTTTCATTGTAAGGTTCCAACGAAATTTGATGTCTGTTCGAATTTAAGTTCATTATAGACTAAATTTATACTACTATGTAAAATTTAAACCATGATTTTGGCCCACCTGGGAACTCGGGGCACTGTCTGGACCCCCTTGCTACGCTGCTACGAAGCAACCCCCAATCGAACAACATTCGGCGCCAATCTTTGTGTTGAGATCGCCAGAACCAGTTACCTCTGCCATATCCGAGTCTAGTCCAAAACACAACAACCGAAAGTGAATGACACCGGACCAGGGCACCAGCCTTTAACAGACTTCCCGTACAGGCACAATGATAAGCCGTATGCCACCATTTGTTCTATACAAAATTTACGAACCACCTTCAAGTGTTTTCCTCGTTTTCATGCACTGATTGACAACTGCCGGGGATGCTGTGCTGGAGTCAAAGCTTCTTCAAACCGTGTCTATCTGGTCGACCTTGATGGGATGAACTCTTCCGGGGCCCTCTTTGAAGCCGCCTTGGCATGAGCATGACTGTTATGTTGATTGCACGCGGGTCTCCATAATAAGCTGATTGCTACTATAAATAGATGCATCACGAGTAGGCTTTCCGCGGGGAGAACGAACAGCAGCTGTTTGGCAGAACAAGCCTCCAAGTTATTGAGGCATGAGATAGAGTGAATCAACGGTGATGGAACGCCGTATCGATGCTTACATATATTGGAAGAAATATTGGAGGTCATCCAAAATCCACGTGGTCATTTATACCATTTATATTGGAGGGGGCGTGATGTGTCTGGCCAAAAACCACGATCCATCTTCTTTTTCTTTCTGGCGTAACATCTCCACTAAAACAGAGCCATCTTCTCAGCTTAGTGTTATTATGAGTACTTTCATAGCTATTAACTGAGATCTTTCTTTGTTAATTGACCAGTGGCAGGTATGAAGATAATCTATGTTCAGGAGAGACGAGGAAATTTTCGTTACGAATAGACCCTCGACCGGTGGAATTTGAACCCACGACCCTCAGCTTGGTCTTGTCAAATAGCCCAAATGTCACGATAATGTAAATGTTCAAACTTCAGACAAGTTGAACATAAAAATTCGTTTTTTAAAAGCAGATTTGCTTTAAGAAGATTTTTGTTTCTTATTTTGATTCTCAGCTTTAAAAAAAATTGGGTGGAGAGCTACTTGGGCGCATGAGGTGTTTTTAAAGAACTTCAATACGAAGCATATTTTGGCCAAAAAAACCCCACTGCCAAAGTGAATAAAAAGTGCAAAGAATAGAATCCCTGGCACAGACTTGATTGATTAAATATGACCAACACAAAATTTACTACAGGATAGGCTTTTGGTATGACATAATTTCAAACAACTTCTATTATACGATGTTTTAAAAATATAAGATCTAAGCAATTGGGTTTGGTTGAAGAACTAAAAATTTATTCTCATAAACCTTTAAGAAAAGCTGACGTACAAATTTAAACAATATTTTTCGCTTGACAAAATCTTCATTTCTAAAACATTTTTTTTTTTGTTGTGGCAGGGTAAAAGCACCGGTTTTGGCCATATCTTCAGTTGTAGCTACAGTGGATTTTACATCGATTTACATAGACAATTAGCATGAAGCATGAAACGTGTACAGTAGAGATCATTCACATGAGAAAGGCATATTCATTTATTCGTCCAAATTGATCCAAAAACAATAGAAAACATATATTTTTTTAAATATTTTTAACTTCTATACAACTAAATTGGTCAGGATCTTCCCAATTTGTCCATTTTCATAGGAAATCAATATGATTGGCCAATTAAGGAACTAAAGTTAACCATCAAAGCCCCGCGACAAATCGTTTAGTTCCAATCAACTGGTGTATCCAAAAAAATGTAATCGATGTGATTAGTTAGACTTCCTGCCGTTTTAAACCGGAAGTTCAGGTTTGGACATGTTTTTCAACCGGAAATAATTGTTCCCTAGTTACATTTTCTACATCTTTAGCTACGAAACCGATATTTAACTATAGATTTTAGTCATTTTTAGACATTAAGTCACGGATCAATGCAAGAATCTATCATTTAATTTATAAAAGACATCAACTTTCAAAATTCAATTCAATAGGATCGCACTTTTCAGCATTAAAAATTTCAAACATCTAGGTTAACATTATTTTTAATTGAAATCTCGAAACGTTCTGGATACTCTAACAAGACTAGAATACCTCTTTCAATTTTAAGGCCCATGAAACATAAGAAAGCCAAAAAATGCGTAGCTTAGAAATTTGGAGATTTGAAACCTTTTGGTCTGCTAAAATTTTGATTCCAGCTTAAAAAAAAACATCAATATGGACTTATTTAAAAACGTTCGTCCGTAGTGCGGCGCTAAGTAAGATAAGGAGAAACATCATTAAAATGGTATGTTTACATGCACATTTTCATTTTTCTTCTCCAAATTAACACTTTTCTCGTTCTGTATATTGATGTTTTATATTGGCAATAGCCTCTTATGTTATCTTTCTTGCTGATGGATATGAAATTATACAACTAACTAAAATCTAGAAGATTGCTTCTCCGAAGGCACAACAAGACCAACTCAATTTAATTGCAAACATTGTTAGCGGAACTTTGTGCATCTGAAAGAGGATTTAGGGTTGTTTGTGTATAGTACATTTTTTTTCAAGTTGAATGGTGAAAAAAGTGTTGCGCTACGCAATTTTTTGCGGATTGGAACACTATTTCCTCATACTCATCACCATATGTTACGATCGCGAATGGCTGCGCAAACAGACTCGCAATCTGATAAGGATCAGTCGATTTGACGTTTGGCTTGGGTTGTTTTATATTGAACTGACAATACCCAAGCAACCAAAAGTTCTGATATTACTTAACAATCGAACTCAGAAGTTTACATTTAGTTGAAATCTAGTTCCGTTGAACTTTATTGCTGATTAATAAGATCGTATGTATGTCAAAGATACTTAATGCTAAAAGAAGTACCAATTATAATTTCAGAAACCCGAAAGCTCAAATTAAGTACAAACTGAACTCTATTCGAACCTCCAACACAAGGTTCGTATAAAGTACAAACCGAACTTGACGTGAACTTCTTTGTAATATGAGGGAAATGAGTTCAATCTAATTGATAAATCTTTTTAAGCGTTCGCTAGTATTTTATTCTATTGTCTAATTTAATAAAGTACATCACGACACTCCACCATTTTCTGACTTCTTGGCCCTGGCAGAAATTGTGGCGAATTGTTCAGCAAAAAAAGGTATTCAATTCAAAATCACTTTTGTATTTATTAAAACGTACCTGTTTCGAGTTACTTAGTTCAGATGTCCCTATTTCCAGCCATTTGAGAGCTTTGTGATGTTCCATCAGCACAAGTTCAGAGTATACACCAGGCAAATTCAGCTCCTTTATTGATATCCACCATTTAATATATACGAAAAATGAGTGTTATGCATCCGACTATTTATTAGATCTTTGTTGAAAACTATTGCACTGTGACTAGTTTTATTTCTTATTTAAAAAGCAATGAAGTTTATTGCATCACTGGGAATCAAAACAAACTGAGTAATGTCAAATTGTGAAGTTCACAAAGAGTTCCACGAGAACTTTTTAAAACTTTCAAGTAGAGTTACTGCGCACGTGCTGTAGCCTTAGGTGCAGGAGCCTCATTGCTTGCGAGCTCACGGGCGCGCTGTACATTGTGAGACCTTTTTTGGTGCGCCTCATTTTTCTTGAGATGTGTCTCAATGCGGTCTCATGCGCTCCGTCACATGTGCTGTTTAAAATTCAGCGCAATAATTGAAGTGATAACAAAAGTTTTCAACGATGATCGAAATTGTAACTCTTGGATCGCGAGTTTCAACCATATCATGTAGGCCATCTAGACACCTGCATAATGGGGCGAAAATAGTTGTAGAGGCTATTCGTTACTAAGCAGTTGTTTCACAACTTGGAGACTGTTGGCGAGCCGAAGCGCCGAGCAGCGCATGAGACGGGTCTCCCCGAGAGCACATCACCTAGCGCGCGCTTTTAAAATTTTCGTGAGCCTCCGGCTAGCGCAGCACACTAAGATTCCGACGAGCTAAGAGACGGTTTGGTTGGAGGCTCGTCAGTACATTTATGTGCTCCTGAGAAATATGTAACTCTACTTTCAAGTTCTGTTTAGGATATAAGTAAACTTTTAAATGAACTTCAAGTTCAGGATAAGTTCCGAGGGGAAAAGATGAAGCCTAGATCTATGAAATCAGCATATCGAGTAAAATAATGTGTCATTTCGCTACGTATACACGCAGTAGTGGTATGCAATCTGGTTTCAACGCAAGGAACTCGAGTTCGAGTCTCGACGTAAGTTTCAACACAAAAATATAACTCAAACACAAAAAACATATGTACCTATGATTCATAAAAACCCTCTACCAATTAGCAATGAGCTACCACTAAAGTTGGCTAGTCAATAATTTTTTTTTGCCAGTTTATCGAAGTTTACTTTTGGGCTTAACAGCATTCTTTTCAGTGGCGTGAGCGAACCAATTGTGAACCAAAGTTCGGTTAATTACTTTAAAAGTTAACTGCTCAGAAAGCTCTTCATTTACTTTCAAATATCTGATTAAGCCAAAATATGCAATTTTATCCGTACTTTTGGTTGCTTGGGAAGCCAAAGGTCATATCGTTTGATCACTACCAGAAAGTGAACCAGATTGCGGCAGTCATTAGCGCTCGTTAAGACTGGATAAGGAACTTACAGCATGCGGACCACATCACTTCGCTATTCTTTAAAATGATATTACTAAAGCCAAACAAACATTATAAAACTATTTATTTATTTCCATCAAGCATAATTCTAATTTAAGCCCTATTTCGAGCGCATTCCATGATTTCATTGAGTTTGAAAATACAGATCGGACTCGATTATCCGGAGACTCGAATATCCGGAGACTCGATTATCCGAGATTCGATCATCCGGAATTTTGAACTCGATTATCCGGAGTATCGATGTTAATATTCTTATTTGAGATAATTTAGTATTGCAATGTACAATATAAATGGTTAGGCAGTTTTGAACGTAGGTATGAAAAGGGGGGGGGGAGGTGTTTAAAAAGGTTTTTTTTTTGTTGTGTATGTTGGTAAAACAAAGTTTTGTTATCAAGACCCCAAATGCTTCTAGAAATAATTTCTGGCTACGCCTCTGCATCATATAAATAAAACAACGAAAACAGATAATATTTAAGTTCTTTTATCGTAGATTTTTTTTTGCTCTTAGTGATTTGATTATCCGGAGTGAAAAATCGATACTCCGGATAATTGTGTCCGACCTGTACCACGGACCTTCCGTACACTGACATTGTACTGCAGCTGTCATGATGCTCCCGTGTTATTAAAACTAGACATGCGACTGCATGGAATAACGTCATCTTTGCTATAACTGAGGTGAGCTTCTTGCCTGCATCAATACATCAGCCAGTTGTCCAGATTTTGAGATCCTTTCTGCTGAATCTCCCTGGTTCACCGGAGTTGATCTCAGAATTCAGCCATCTGGTCAAAGTATCGATACATGCTCGAAACATATTAATGAAGTCACTGTTTCAGAATCCGGTCAGAATTTCTGGTCATCTGGCCGAAGTGTCAATGCATGCAGTAGCATGTTCTTACATCAACGCTGAGTTTAGTTCATAAACTTAAAGCAGTATCATGTCTAGTTTAACTTATTTTATATGTTTGTCTCTTAATTGACCGGAAGTGACATCAGAATCTGGGGTTGGGTGAAAAAACGTCGAAAGACAAAATGTCGAATGCCAAAACGTCGAATTCCAAAATGTCGAAAGGACAAAACGGCGAAAGTAGAACGCCAAAACGTCGATTGCGAAAACGTCGAATGCCACAATGTCGAATGACAAAAGGTGTTTAAATCTTTTCTCTTCTTCCTCTTCTTGGCATTAACGTTCTCCCATAGATATTAACTGAGAGCTTTCTATGCCGAAGTTGCCATTTTCGCATTCGTATATCGTGTGGCAGGGTCGATTATACTCTATGCCCAAGAAAAAGGCAAGGATATTTACATTACGAAAAGATCCTGGACCGACCGGGAATCGAACCCAGACACCTTCAGCATGGCTTTGTTTTGTAGCCGCGGACTCTAACCACGCGGCTAAGGAAGGCCTCTTTTCTCATTGTATTCTACTACTCTTAGAATCTGCTTCGTTTTTACCATTGATAATCTGGATTCGGAGCTTTACAGATATTCCTTGGGAGAACGACGCGTAGCCATGACCAACGTAAATATCTCAGGCTACAGATTTTTGTCCCTTCTATTCGACTATTCTCGATGAAACCAGGCAGCCATCAGCACCCATCGTTAGAATTCCAATTTTATATCACTGATCGCTAGTATGTGCTAAAACTAAAGGGTGATCCTTTCGATTTAGTGGACCCCCCTCTCATATCTCATATTTTCCTTGGAACACATAATTAACTTAGTGGCATCTTATAGAGAAAGGATATAGCTTTCATCTGAGACTAAAAAAATTCTGGCTACCAGTTTGAATTTGGCCGCCATCTTGATTTTGTTAGAAAAATCGTTTTTTTCACTATTAGCGCACCGCTCGTTAAGAATTCAGAGGTCACCATCAGATAGCTGAGAAAAAAACTGAGTAAGATAGGCTACAAAAACTAGGTGTGCAATGGTATTTCCCTATGAAATGAAAGATTTTCTGAATAATGTTCAACGATTTTGATATATAACGCGAGTGCATTCATTGATATTTTGTACAACAAAGAAATAAGTTTTCAATGGTGATCGTAGTTTTCAATCAAGTGAAACGTAACAGCTTAAGTGAAAAAATCTGGCAGCCATCTTGGATTTTGACGCCATCTTGATTTTAAGTAATAGAATGAGTTTTTTGCCTTATCAGCACTTGTTAAAGTTAAAGGCTAGAAAGCTTTTATAATAAATTTGAGAATAGAAGAGAAGAGATAACTCATTTGTATGATTCATATTAAGAGAAGATCCTGACATTGTAAAGACCAAACATATCATATTTTGTTTTTGAATATTGAGTTAAACAAAATGGCCGCCAAATAAATTTTATATAGGCAATCACGGTTCCCCAGAAAAAATCGGAATATCTTCAAACCCAGCAATGATTAATATCAATGCAGATTCTGAAAAAAGGTTTTTTTCTAGAACTTGTGAAAAGATGCTGCAAAAATTTGGATAAACAAAAAAGTTATCTCGATTTGATTATTTGTGGTTAAAAATGAGACTGCTGATAGGGTTACCCCCTAGGAATAACTAGAACATTGATAGAAATGTAACGTCAAATCCCAATTCTAAACAATGTTTAAATGTTGTGGCAGTTAAGGCAGTGAAAAATACATTTTTTTCCAAAGTTATCTGCAAATGCAAAATTCCAAAGTTAATTCTGCAGGTTATGAAACAATTATAGGAGTCTCTGCTCAAAGTGCTAATTATAAGATTCTCTACAAAAAAAAACATTGTATAGAAGTCATTTCAATTTAATTTGGTTTTTCGGATATGCTGATGAAATCTGTTTCCCAAAAACAACTAAATAAATCGATTCATTTTTACTTATTCGACAAAAGAATGAGTAAGTTTTTGATGAATAAAAAAAATCACTAATTGTCAAAAATCCAGTTGTTAGTTTGACGGAATTTATGTCACTAGTTTATAAAAAGAATGAACAAGTCAAGAGGTGCGACGACAGAAAGCTAACCAACTTCTATCTGTCTTATGCGTTAATAGATTTGTTTTTACATCATCACAGTCAACAATCTCAGGCTTCAATTTCAGTTTCCTTCTCTAAGTACTTAACTGCTTCTTTTCTAGAAAGAAATAACATAAATTTGGTCAGGTGGGATTAGAACCCACGACTCTTGTATGATAGACGATTGCTTTACCAATTAAGCTACCGAGCCACTAAGTGACTCAATAACTTAAAGGTCAGAAGTTTCGAACTTGTTCAAAATTATAAGTGTGTACAAATAGGGTGCCATACACCACCATAACTGATACACTTGATGCTGTTGATGCTGTCTGAGAAACTATTATTTTACGTACATCCTTTTTCAGGGGTCTGCGGCTTGTTTGTGGAACTTCCAAGGGGGTCGCACTTTCTAAAAGGATTGGAATGACTGAGCGTACATTGTTTCACATAAAAAGGTTATATTATGGATCCGACAGAAATAAGGACAAACATTTTTTTTTAAATATATTTTTTCTCAATCTCCAAGCGTCGCGACTAGTATTCGAATAGTGCGCTGTGTTCATAAACATCGTAAGAATGCAGCGCCACACATTCATTATGACAGTTATGTCGGGAACGAGTTGTGACGTCGCATGTCCCACACGTGCGTTCCGATTTGGTGGGCGCGCGACAATATTAATACTTTCTTTGAACTTAACATATCTGCTCGTTTCAGATCATTTTCGATTCAAATGTTTTTCCTTTAAAAATGGGTTGAAATTAATTTTATGATATTTAAAAACATAAAGCTTCGCCAAATATGAATATTGAAGTACATGTCCTTTTAAAGAATAAATCATTGGATTTCCGAATTTTCCAACGAATCTCTTAAAATAATTTACTTCGATATACCTCAAAAAAAAAAAAAAAACTTTTACTCATGTATGTATGTATGTATGTAGGTAGCCACCATCCTAGCTTGAGTCTTGCTCTGCATGCGGTCCCACTTAACAGTACAGTCAATTTTCATTATCAATCTGAATTCAACATACCATTGTATGAAGGGCCATAATGGGGTGTGGCGGACCCGTTAGCAGAGACACTTACGCGAAACCCGCGGGAAATAGAGAATCTCCTTCCAATAATATGATCCAACGGAGAGTATAATGAAAATTTCAATACCTGTCAAGTTATTCACGATATGGTTTGTTGTAAGAAGGGCGCGTCAAATCCATTACAACTGTTGGGATAGAAGAACCCATCTACAAGGATGTTACGATTACTTCAACCCTTTACTCCGGCTGGCACTCCACTCCATTGTCCAGCAGATACTTCAATGATGCCCTGATGCACCCTCCCAATATCACCCATGTTGTATTCAATTAAAAGATTGTTATGTAATAAATTTAAATACAATAATTTAAAATATGAAAAAATATCAGAAATCATGAAACCTAGAATCGTTGAATAAAAGATTATTAGTATTAAATACATAACAACATATTGTTCCAATAAGCCTGAAAAAAAATAATAATAATGACAATGTACATTGTATGTGTTTTACAAAGGCTTCCTGCAATTATATCTCCTGAAAACAAATGTCATGAATTAAATATATCGTTTGCAGGTGCTTTGCAGGAAATCTGTAATCAATTTTTGAATTAATGGTTAAAATTATTGACTAAGCCAATGACTGTCACCCTCACATATAATTATGAAGTGCAATCGAACTATAAGAAATAGTAAAGTGTGAACTCAATTTTGACAGCCCGGTTTTGTTTATTTTATTTTCAATACATAAAATGAACATTAAGGCTGCGATATGTATTGAGTTATTGGAAATAAGTGGTGTGAACCCAAAAATGATTGAATATGAATAAAAATATAAATTAATGAATTTATGATTAAATAAATGTAAGCAGATACATGAGATCATACTTCAACCCATAATTAGTTATGAGTAAACCTGTAAATATAAATAAGTAACAGAAAGTATGAAAAAAACTAGAGATGAACGACAGCCATGTAAACGCGTAAACAGTATCCAGTCGAGAAACAGGTTTCTCTCCAGCCGGAATACAATATCTGGACCAAATCAAATTTCCATTAATCAAATGTTTATATAATGAATAAATATTAAAGAAATAAAGTGAAAGATCAAGGCATTAACAAAAACACTGGTGCTCTGTTGATCTTACGGAAGCTTTTTGTTTCAATGGACCTAAATCACTGCAGTTTGCATGAGCTAACGTTTTAAATAGTGTGTATGCACGGTAGTGTAATAAAATGTGATAGAATACAATAGAATAAAATATAATAGAATATAATGCAGAACAACAAAAATATGTACAAAATAATACAAGTAGTTTAATCAAACAAGGCATAAAATACTATAACTACTATTTATTTGTTCCTACATAAATGAACTTGATGAAACCTCACCTACAATGTTTCGCCAATTCACTCGGTACATGACTGCTTCTTTCCATCAACGACCTATGCTCCCCTGGTACTGGTAATATAATGCATTATAGTAATATAAAACATCATAATAGATTATAGTATAGCATAATGTAATATAACATAAACAAAATTAAAACAATAAATAACAAGAGAATATAAATCGAATGATTCCAATCGCCTAAACGCTCCGTGTTGTAATCAACTTCATTCCCATACTGAACCCCTAAAAGTGTTGAAGATTACAATTTATGTTTTTAAACCCAAAAAAAAAACTCAATAGAGTTAATCTACAGATAAACAGACATAACAGCTAGAAAAATTATCGATTTAAAACTTAGTCACGTAATTATTAACGCCCAATGCAAAAAATACTGTGTCTGGCTAGCCGGTTACCAGGTGACGGTAGTGCGCAAAAGTCAAACTCGAACAAAAGTGATGCAGCACGGGTGAGCCGTCGGCTAGCTGACAAATATAAGAATTAAGCGCTATTTTGCAGTACGTTGAAAATAATTCGAGTGCTACATCTGTTTGTCTGTGGTTAACATAAAATTAAAAACAATGATATAATCTAAAAAGTTATTGATTCAATGTAATTTTTGCCATCAGTCCTCCACCACACCAGGAAATGCGCACCAGCAAGCAAAGACTTCATTTTTTGCACGAAACCTATTTGATGAAGAGGAAAAATTTCCGTTATCACAGTCAAATCGAGCCTTCACAAAATATAACATAAACTCGAAAGGCTTAATTCAAGATCCACCCCTTATTTAAACAGTTCAGAGTAGATACAATCCCGAGCTCGTTATATCGGATGGTAGAACCGAATCGGTTTATAAACATATGTGAATATAACTAGATACGTAACATGAAAAGATCTCACCCAATTAAGGAAAACGATGCAAAAACGTTGAAGTGTTTCCTTGAGACGGCCTTAGTTTGTGGTACTGCTTATTTGCCTCTTTCCCTTGGATTTACGATTGCACACATGATCTAGTTTTTCTTCAAAACCAAGGGACTGGCAGCACTATACCAACCAACACGATGTTGTCGTAGCCAGCATTAGAAGGCTCAACCCAAAGGCCCAAGCTGACAGGCAGACTCAATGCCCAGTGTTGCACAGTTTTGATGCTGGCTTCGACAACATCACAATCTGACAGTCCCTTGTTCAAAACAAACTGACAACACAACTTTCTGGCTCTATAGAGCT